>NC_064924.1:189745563-190995563 GCF_023897955.1 Schistocerca gregaria
CTGTCGTGGGGACATTGTGTATCGGAAGAATGCACTCTATGAGTCAGTTCTCACCAGACAGATGTCGTACGTTCAAACGACCATCACTCGCGTGCAGGCGGAATCTGCTGTCATTGCTGAAGACCACGGCGCGGCATCCTACCTTCCAGGTGATCCCTTACGGCACCAGTAGATCCCTGCGCCCCTGCGTCCCTGGGACGTGAGTGTGTGTGACCATAGAGCCACAGCTAGTAACAGGTTCGCTACAGTTCGTGTTGACAAGTATGGGCTCACAAGCCTTCTTATCTGTGCTCTGGTCGCTGTACCATCAGATACCGTTGTCCTTACGGCAAGACGATCCGGGGAGGAGGCGCCTGTGCTGCGTACGCGTCCAAAACCTCGTCTACAGGTGTGAGATCGTTCACGTGACCACTGATATCAGCAGGCCCAAATGTGTGGCACTTCTCCGAAAGGACCATCCCGCACCTAGGAAGGCCACAAGTCGATCCCTCGTTTGGCTGTAGGGACACGAGTACGTCTCCAAGGCATAGCTGCGTGCTTGCTTCACACTTTTACACCGCACTGAGTCTTTCGGCCGAGAGCATTCGGAATTAAATGGTAGACACAGATGGCGCTGCGCTAGCTACGCCACTACGATATCTGTTGGTGGACGACGTTGAAATCTTTATCAGTATGTTTAAAATCAGCCATGTGGCGTATGCCGTCATTTGATCGAAATCGACGTCGTTTTTCCAGGTGCACTATTTTTTCTTCTGGTAGTGTATAATAAATTTTTCCTGCAGTTAGTTCAAGGTATAGCAGAACGTTTGAAGGAATTAAACTAACACATGTTGGCCAATTTATCTCGACCACCCGGAAGAAACTATTGTCCTGAAGTATAAATATGAGAAAATATCGAGGAAATGTTTAGTGCACAGTGGGACATTAACCAACATGATTGCCATCTTTGTTGCGAAAGTATGATGAGCAATACATTTTTAAATGAGAACCTATATTTTTTATTCTGTTACCCACTTCCTTTCCTCAACACCTGTTCCAAAATATGTCACTCTGTACCATCAAAGTGTAATGAATTGATTCAATGGCACTGTTGGCCCGAAGACCCCGTCTGGGTTTGTTCTCCAGCCTGGTGAAAGTCTTTCTGCTTGACGCAAATTCCGGCGGCTTCAGCGTCTTTGTGATGAAGACGAGATGAAATGGGTAGGACAACACACCCGCTCTGTCCACGTTCAAAGAAAATCTCCAACCCGGCTGGGGACCGAACCTAGGATCCCGTTATGTGTGTGAAGAGTATGTTAATACAATCTTACTCACAGAAAACTTTATCTTAATAGGGCTGACTAAAAGATCAGTGTACATTTCAGTTGAGTTTCCATTTGTCTGATGTCAACTGCAGCGAGTGGGCGAGTTAAGTTACCCCGCGTAATTGCACTGTGTATTAGTACAGGAGAGTCAAAGCAATTTTCGGTCACTTTCTGATGAAACTTCGAAGTTGTATAGTTGTGATCCATGAAACTCTTTTGTTCGTAACGTTTCGTCCAGAGCTGCGTTAGACCTCTTCAGAGGTTTTCCTGGTTTCTCTGAGTCCTGCCGACAGATGGGTCGGACGTCGAAAACTGAAATAAATACCGTGGAAAGGCGTCGCATACAACTTCACCAAAGTGAAAAGTATAGATAATCATTTTCAGGGATAAAATTTAACCGTTGCGCTGTCGGCTGTCAAAGATAATACTTATTTATTGATTCCATAGAGCAACTGTCCATTTATCACAAAGTTCCACGACTTTTTCTGTTCTGTTTACATCGGCCCAGTGTTTATATATTTCGATGGCTTCTCTGTTAAAACGTGAATCACAGTTAATCATTGTAGGTAAACGATATATTAAAATTGTTTTAAACTGTGGGTAACATTTTGAATTCGAAGAACTACATTTCACGGTTTCCTGACTGAGGAGCGCAACTGCTACAGCGTATTTTTCTACTTTCCCTTGCCAGTAAAGACTTATTTTCCTTCAGGTGGATATTCACTCTTGTTTCTGTAGCTACAGTGTGGATCTTACAAAACGTACATGAAATCTTACATATCGATACTTCGCACGCCAACAGAGAATGGGATTTATTCTTCACAGGTCTGAGGGCTTAGGGTAATCTATTTGTTGGTTCAAGAACCGGTCCGATGTTCGTGTAAACTCTGAATGTGCTTTTCAGCTCAAAACCACATGGCTTAGATGAAATTGAAAAGAAACCTGTGTGTGTGTGTGTGAGAGAGAGAGAGAGAGAGAGAGAGAGAGAGAGAGAGAGAGAGAGAGAGAGAGAGAAAACCGATCTCATTCATAGCCAAATAAATATGGAGGTCAGTAATTTCACGTTCAGTAGACCTGGGCAGTGCGAACTGTTCGGAAAAAAGAAAATGTAACTGTATGAAAAAAACTTTAATGTCGACCTGTATAAGAATGTAATCTGAAATAGAAGAAAATCTGCACTGACATATGGCCCTGGTAAAATAAACAAACAGAACCAGCAAAGCAAGGCACCGCAACAGATAAAAAAGTACTGCTAAAAACTAAATACAGTTGGTCCAGGTAAACTAGGTTCATAATCTTTACACATAATGCCAATGAAACACGTGGCTCAAGCTTTAAGTACCGCAACTATCAAAGAAAACAATTATAGATTCTAATATGAAAATCACATAAGTAATGAGGAAGTGTTGAATAGGATTGGGGAGAAGAGAAGTTGTGGCACAACTTGAACAGAAGAAGGGATCGGTTGGCAGGACATGTTCTGAGGCATCAAGGGATCACCAATTTAGTATTGGAGGGCAGCGTGGAGGGTAAAGATCGTAGAGGGAGACGAAAAGATGAATACACTAAGCAGATTCAGAAGGATGTAGGTTGCAGTAGGTACTGGGTGATGAAGAAGCTTGCACAGGATAGAGTAGCACGGAGAGCTGCATCAAACCAGTCTCAGGACTGAAGACAACAACAACAACAACAATATGAAAATTCATTTAACCTAATAACTTTCATGGTACAATAAATTAACTCAGAAGATCAGTCAATATAATAATTATCAAAAACTCGATTGTGACAAAGGTAAAGTGGAGCAACGATACAAGTCTACAAAGATAAAAATAAACTTTTTACCTCATCATATAATAACTTGACTTTCATTTCAAAACCTTTTCTACATCCGTATGCTATCCAATCATTGTTCTGAGTCAACATTTCTCCTCATGATAAATTTACAACTAACATCGTCCCAAAACTGCGACCACGATTTATTTAACTGTACACTCAAAAAATTCCTGCCTGCTGCACATCGCAGACACGACTTTACAGTGCTGCCATCGCAGACATAGTTACTGTTACTTAACTACTGTATCTCTGACCACAATTCTTCAAATACATCATTTTCCTTTAGAAATTTAACACATTCTATAACATCATCAAAAACAGCCATCTTACGTCACCCTTCGCTCAATGAAGAAAATATTTTATATTTTTAAAACCCACTATGGAAACAGAGAAACAGAAAATTTCTTAATAGCAATACTTCAATCCCTAAAAATAAAACTTGTTATAACTGTGTTCTCAGGGTACTACATTTCTACACTGAAGAGTCAAAGAAACTGGTATACCTGCCTAAAATCGTTTAGGGTCCCCGCGAACACTCAGAAGTGCCGCAACAAGACGTGGCAAAGACTCGACTAATGTCGAAGTGGTGGTGCAGGGAACTGACACCATGAATCCTGCAGGGCTGTCCATAATAGCGTAAGAGTACGAGGGGGTGGCTATCTCTTCTGAACAGCACGTTACAAGGCATCACAGAGATGCTCAATAGCGTTCATGTCTGCGGAATTTGGTGGCCAGCGGAAGTGCTTAAACTCAGAAGAGTTTTCCTGGACCCACTATGTAGCAATTCTGCATTGTCCTGCTGGAATTGCCCAATTCCGTCGGAATGTACAATAGCAATATCATAGTTGTTCATTCACTATATTTTCTTTACTATACTCTACAAAACCAACTGTTCAACAGGATTTCATCGTTTCACACTATACTCCACACTTATCTTAATATATTTTCAATGTAGGTCATAAAGTGTTTCGCTGTACTGACTGAACTGTAGGAATATTTGTCATGCCTCAGAAATGTACCAACATGTCACTAAAGTTACCCTAGAATTAGAAAGGTGTATGTCTTCTGTTTCACTTTTCAGTGAAGTATAATCAGACAAGTGCAATATATGTTATGACAAATGTTTAACATGTGAAATGTGATGCAAACCTCACAACTTTAGAGTGCGTAAAGTATCTACCTCTCTTGTTGCTCTGGTTATCGTTTGGCTCGGTATTACGTACTTGAACGAACTCTACTTGCTTTTCTTGGTTGAACTGTCCTGAATTTTGCCACTGTTGTTGATTGTGCTGTTTGTATTGACCCGACCTCTGATTAAAGTTCGAATGATTTTGGTTGGGCCAGGAATTACCTTTGTTTGAATGATTACAGTGCTGATTGCGTACATGTCTGTTAGCGTTGTATTGTTTGTCATACTTACTAGCAATACCGTACTGATTTTTGTTTTGATTGAAATGCTGGTAGTCATGGCTCTCAAGATGTTGACGATTTTGATAGCTGCCTGGGTGCCAGACGTTCCTGTTTTATGGGCGCTGTTGTCGGTTGTGTCTGAAATTTCTTTTGTTGTGAAACCTACTGTATGACCCGTAGTTATGCTATGATTACGAGAATACACGTTGTCATAACTGTAAAACTTTTCTGCTGCTTCTTTCCCAGTCAGTTTCCTGTAACTTTCAAGCTGTAATTCTTATAATATAAGTTAAGAAATTTCTCAGTGTTGTCTTTCCATCTGCGCGAAGTGATAATTTGGCGGAAATGTGCTGGTAATTTTACTAAACAAATTATGATCGATTCAGGGGTACTGAGGTGTCTGATTATATCTTCAACGTATTGTGTAGGGCTATAAAAATCTGATTTTTCGAAGTTTTGCAGCATGATTATGTTTAATACGGTCCGGTTTTTCTGGTGACCAATACACTGAGAGAGAAGAGTTACAAAAGTCTTGCTAAGAACGACATTCGCTAAAAAGGACTCGCAATATTACAGCAGGTTCACTTCCAAGAAAACTGCAGATGAATTAAAACTTGTATTCTAAAGGCCAAGTAGGTGGAATAGCATAATAAAACTGGTTCAAACCAAGCGATATATTTCGTCCCGAAGACAGGCAGAAAAGCTATTAAGCAAGTGTTCATAGTGTTTTGGCTCATCAGTGTACCTGTCTACATGAAAATTTACCCCTGCGTACTTCCTGTAGTGTGTCAGGTCTTTTCGGATGTGTATTAACATGATGCTTTTGTCCATAGGGTATGGACCAGCGATTCAGCCACGTAGAGTTGGAGCACTATGTAGTTCTGAACCCTAGCCGAAACTACATCTAGTATCGTTTGTATCAACGTCGGTTACGTACCCGAATATCCAATTTTTTTTATTAAATATACTTCCGTAATAACGAAGTATACTAACTTCAACGTGTCAGTACTTGATGGAACGCTTCCCCTCACTATTAAACACGTCAGTAGCAACGTAGCAAGCTGCTGTACGCTGCTAGATTCTTGACAGACCTGTTTGAAACGATAAACACTCCTGAGTATTATGGCAGCATGGGACAAATTTAACGATAACCCTCAATTTAACCTCGTCATGTTTTACTGGCCTTATATCTGCGAAATCAGTTCTATCGCCTGCATCTGGGACTGTGATTTTTGCCGCACAATATTTCGGTGACGTAGGTCGTTTCCTTCCCCAGTTGCAAAAACACTGAAGCGATGTCACATCATTTTGAAATTTCATCTCCAGCTCTCAGGGGGTTGGGCAAGCAACAGAGTACCAGTTCTGTTGTGTTATTTGTTAAAACTGACGTTTATTCACTTATTTTTCGTATTTAGTTCTGCTGTCGAACATTTTTGAGAGCCGCATTTATTTTCCATCTCAACTGTATTTTTATTTTTAACAATGTCGCTTTTTTATGTGCGATCTGCCGTTTTTGGCTTTAGGGTATCGCCAAACGGTCCGGTATTATTCGTGAGTCGTACACTAACATATGAGCATTTAAAAATGGCTTAGAGCCAAAACTCTCCATTCGTGCACAAATAAACGCATGTTTGGTCATGAATAGATTGGAGATGGGAAATGATTAGCTATATCTTTTATAACATTACGTAATTTTTAAAAATGATTTTTATCACAATCCAACTTCTTGCATTCTCGTATTAATTTTCCTTCTTAAATTAAAGTGCGTAATGTCATTTTTTTTTGGTTTTCGGTGAATGTTACTTTTGTAGAGTTGAAACGTCCCCTTTGAAAAAATTATGAATTACTGTGCTGGTAAACCCCTTACTTTATTTGATTTTCAAACAGCTGAGTAGCACTGAACGTACTCAGACATTACTCTCTTTACTTATTCTGATCAACACTAACTGACACACAATATTTCTAGCGCAACGCAATCTGACTTTCAATAATCCCTACAGCTCATGAAACCCAATATTACAAATTTACTCTTTCTGATGAACACACGTGCAGATCGTCCGCTCTCAAAATTCTGCCATCTCTTTCCCCACATCCACCACTGCTGGCTGCTCACCTCCAACTGCCCAACACTACAATAGCAAATATTCCAACAATTCAAACCAGCCACAGACTGCACACAGCACAGTCGGTGATTTTCATACAGAGTGCTACGTGGCGTTACCAACATGAAAACCTACACAGCCTCCTTATAAAGTATAAGCCTACTTTGTTATTTTTGTATATTTCTTTTAACAGGATTTATTAATTCGTTATTAGCGATAGCCTACATCTCATTTTGATCGTATGATCTTCTATTTCCCTTGGAAATTGGTTGTTTGTTGTTTTTTGGTTTTGCCCGTGTTCTCAGGTGTTCTGGCTCAACGCAGTTTAGTAACTGTTTTGTGTTTCCAGGGTGAATTGAAGTTGCTGCGTTGTGTTTCACCACAATTCTCACCCAGGGTGTTTACAGTATTACTATATGGGCATGACGGGGAGAGGGAAGGGGGGGGGGGGGTGTGACAGTGTAAGTCATCTTAAGACAGGCAGTCGTTCATGACGATTCGATTACTTAAAAAGTGTCTTCCAGTCTAGCTTCATCTTTAATTGATCTTGTTTTTTCATGTATTTTAATCTTGGAGGACCAAAGTACAGTTTCAGTTTACTGCATAGAATATGTCATTATACAGTTCTGTTAATAATAGGTCAAATCATGCAGCTAATTGTGACATTCCTTCACTTGGTGTGACAATGGTCTGTACACAGAATATGACAGGTATAAGTGTAGATATTTCTGTCGGTGACTGAGGACAGTGTACTTAAAAAAAATGGTTCAAATGGCTGTGAGCACTATGGGACTTAACATCTATGGTAATCAGTTCCCTAGAACTTAGAACTACTTTAACCTAACTAACCTAAGGAAATCACACAAAACCCAGTCATCACGAGGCAGAGAAAATCCGTGACCCCGCCGGGAATAGAAACCGGGAACCCGGGCGTGGGAAGCGAGAACGCTACCGCGCGACCACGAGCTGCGGACGAGTGTACTTAACAACATTACATCAGTATTTACGTCACTTGCTACATACCTTATAGGTTGGGAAGTATCTCTAAGTACATGTGGCCAGAGCCTTGCTTATATTGTATTGTGTTGTATGTTAACCGGGGGCCTAGAAACGACGGTGAGGCTCCGTCCCCGCCGCAGCCGCAGTGGTCCACAACCCCACGACGACTACCGTAGTCCACTTCATCCCTCCGCCACTCCACAGTGAACAACTCTTGCAGGGTTATTGTGCTGAGTGTAACCCCTATGTTAGGGTGGTAGAGTAATGGTGATGTACGCGTACGTGGAGAACTTGTTTGTGCAGCAGTCGCCGACATAGTGTAGCTGAGGCGGAATAAGGGGAATCAGCACGCATTCAGCGAGGCAGATGGAAAACCGCCTAAAAACCATCCACGGACTGGCCAGCTCGCCGGACCTCGACACAAGTCCGTCGAGCGGATCGTGCCAGGGACTATGCGCTCCTTCCCAATCCGGAAAAGTGGGCGAGTTAATGAACACACCGATGTGTGTGCACATTAAGGCACCGTATATAAAAATATCAGCAAGTATAGCTGTTACACACTGGATACACAGAGCGTCCCAGAAATTCTACTAGAAGCTCCAAATAGATGTAGAGAGTGTTTTGAGGAACAAATCGAGTATAGGAACCCTTGCCTGCTACAGTGCATCGAAGCTATAGACGCTGGAGTCTGTCACTAAGTCACTCCTTTGGTAACCAATGTAACTTTATAAGCCGACGCACCGTAGGCGAAACGTCTAGCAATGTTGTTTGTTGTTCAGTGATCACGGTTTACTGCCACGATCTCTAGTCGAGCGAACGAGCTACCTACTGCGTAGGCAGGCCTTTTTCTCCAATAAATGCGATGCTCTGTTGCTTTGGTGCATAACTGTTTCAGAGATAGGTTTCAATCTGCAGTTCATTTGAAGATTTTAGAGAGTTTAGGTGAAATATAAGCTGCAATGGAAAACCGTGTACGAAACCATCAGCCTCCGAGGCAACAGAGCACCTTATGCATAGGAGACAATGATTTTCTATAGAGAAGCTTAGTCCACAGCCTCCGAGGCAACAGAGCACCTTATTCATAGGAGACAACGATTCTCTACAAAGCAGCTTGGTCCTTCTTCTCCTCGGATGATCGTGACAGTCAGCTGTGATCACTGAATAATAATAATTAAAAAAAAACCACTTGTGAGACATTCCGCTTACGGTCAGTCAGCATGCAAAGTCACGTTTGCTGCCGAAGGGGTGACCTGGTGCCAGGCGTCGGAGTGTATAACTTCGACGCACTGCAGCATCTTTCAGTGACATTCCCGGACACTGGTTCCGATCCTCGATTTGTTCCTCAAGACACCTTTCGTTTATCAACCAGATAAGGTCTGTTATTCTATGTGGGTATGGCAGCTACGTGATATTCGAAGTGTACAACTCGATATTTGGTAGGCTCAGATTTAAACTCCCCCACAGAGCGTCTTTCTATTTGCGACACCATTTCGACGTTTCAAATATACTTTGGTGCCTTAGGGTTGAGACTGATATGCGCTATTGAGACCATCTCCATAAAATAGTCATCTGTCTGTTGATCAACCATTATGATCAGAGTGTTGGCTAGTGAGACGTTCTTTAGACAGACGTCACAGAATAAAGATTAAAGGTTACCATCTAGTACAAACCCGTCTTGAGGAAAAATCAGTCGTGTGGACCATGGTCGAGTGCTTATGTTTAGCTGCATTTATATGTCGTGACAGTCTTTATAAGTCGCATTGCCTTTGTGGTGATAAACATTTTCATTTGCTTCGAGAGAATTCCAGGACTAAAGGCCAGTAAGGTCGTGGGCGCATAGTGTCTTCCAGCGCACATGTATTGTTTTGTCTCATATCGCATGGGTGATATTGCGAAAGATTATCATCTTACAAGAATATCATCCATCTCTGCCCCTACAGTGCAATGCCGTGGTCTGAGCGCGTCTATTTTTCGTACAAATTATCCGTGATCGCAGATAAAAAAATCGGCCCATCCGTCAAACATCTCCGTTATAGTCTATAATTACTGCCGTGCCGATTGACATAGATCAGTCCTTTCCAATGATCGCTGAAGCCCTACAACACTTGTGTTGATTACTTGGGCATTATTGGACATAAATATGTGCTAGCAGCTGTGCCACGCACGTTATCGAAAGTTACTTAACTTGTAAAGCCCTAAGCGCTATCCTCTTCGCAGCGTATTCCTAACGGTTTCATCCGGAATAATGCGGGACCAAATATGGCAACGGACATTCACAATACTGCTCTATACGACATGGGCATGTTCTTGCGGGTCTTAATCATGGAAAGTGTCGCCCATTTATCTTGTGTGAAATTTAGTTGGTCGACTAACGGTTGGATGCACGCTCGCTGTAACCAGCTGAGCTCGTACTGGAATCGTTGAGAAGCTGTTTTGAATTATTCCTCAGCGCATTAGCTGCTGCAGCCCTAGGGTCTCTTATTACACTCCATATGTTAGTGATCCTGCAAAAACCGTAATATCTCTTTTCTATCTCTCTGTACGCTTTATCTGTTCTTTCTATTACTACGAACATTCTGTGACAACTAAATTTTAATTTTAGCACAATGGGTTGTTTCATATATAATAAAAGCGGTCCTTAGCCGTAAGCGTGGCTGTTTTGGCATTATCAGACCATTGCCAGAAGTGAAATAAGTGGTTACTAGCAGAAATAATCCTATATCGTCTTACAGTTGTCCACGTTCTTGTAAAGATAACAATTTCTTTTCTTACTTAATTCGCAACAATTACTTTTATTTCAGTACCCAAGATAACAGTTAGTACAATAAGCATGTACCATCAGACACTATAGTGCAACACATAGTACGAGTCCTCCTAAATAATTCATTCTGTTGACACCAACCGAAATCCGAAATCGCTTACAAAGACGAGAGCACAGGAGCCCAAGATACAGATGCTAAGTTTAAGTGATGTTGCATGTAACGTAAATTACAAATACTTCTTAGTAAAAGAGTCATCAATTGTTGGCACAATTTTACTTCATTATAACCTTTAAGCGCTAATAACTGTTTCGAATTTGTAACTTTAGAAAATACAGTTCTAAAATAATAGAAACTTTTTTAAAATTTATTTATAATTGAAGCTTCAGTACACATTAGGCAATATATTAGGAAAAATACGGTTTAGCTGATTCAGTGCAAGCTCAATTGCTTTAGTGATAATTTTCATAGTTCTTAAATACTGTTCTAAAATACTACTTCATTTGCACTCATTCTTCTTCCTATCATTCTTTCCCCATTTAAAGCTTTGTTCATGTGTTTTAATTAATTTAGTAATTAATTTAGATTTAATTTCTCTTGTTTTATCATCCTGTCTTTTCGTCCAGGTTATTGCGATCATTACAACTATTTCTCATTTTGCATGAATTTCATTTTACCTGTAAACCCCTCTCACATTTACTTCTTCATCAGCGGTATTTTGTCTACAGTGCAGTAGGAATTTAGGTTGTTTTAAATGTCTGTAAGACGATTCCCATGCAAGAAAAGAAAAAAAAAAAACGCCACACATCTGGTGATAAAGAAACATACATTTTTTACACTACTGTACAGTCAATGTAAATAGATTATTGCGTCTTTAGTTTTTCAGCTGATAGGTCGGAATTTTCAAGTAATTGAATATTGTAATATACAAACATAATTAAATTCGCATTCTCAAAATTCCGGTTGGAAAAAGAAAGAAATGAAGAAAACATGAAATAAATGAGAAAGTTCATACAGCGATTAAAATAACTGAAAGAAAAACAGAAGTAAAACATCTAAACAAATGAATTGAATGAAAATAATGATCAAAGTCATTTCCATGAAGGTTAAAAAACAAAAAAATATTTACTGTACCTGACAAAATTCGAACCCACAACTTCCTGCAAGTTAAACTATTATCGTTCCACCACACCACACAATCCGTCAATTCAACACCACCATTTTTACGATACTAAGCATAATACAAAATTCCGAAATTTTTTTCGCCACTTATTTGCGAGCAAGGGTCCACCAGGGTGAATAACTATAGGGGATCTTTACCAACATCAACTTGTATTTTATTTCAAAAGATCGATCCCAAAGCAGGGGACCTCCCCTTGTTAGATATTAATGCTAATGTCTCTCGCCAAAGATCATTTAGCGGTCATGAACCGTGTCCTTGCACTGTCGCAAGTCTCTCCATAACGAATCAAATCTACTGCAGTGGAAAATCGGTTTACTACAGACATTATCTGGCGCTCCCCTCGAAAGAAATAGCTTCTCCGAGAACTAACATACATGAATTCTGCTGTTGCTGCAAATTCACATACTTACCGAATGCACTAAATTAGTGATTCGTGCCATTAAACTTGTAATACGTGGTACAAAATACTAAAAAACTGTTATTGCGCTCCGAACGACCGCAGGATACTAAACAGGGAACGAACCTTTTTCTGCAGGAAGCGACATAATGATGTTTTCAGTTGTTTTCATTTTACACCCATTCATTTCTTTCGGAAAGCACCTTATACGACAAGGTGAAAGTATTTGTATGTATTAAACCGAACGGAGAGTTTCCGATGAAACTTTTCACAATGGCTGACACAGTTCGTAGGATAACATTACTCAAGCATTAATACGTCTAGCCAATTCCTCTCTTAGTAACGGCCACAGTGTTGTTTAACATCTGTTTACGCCAGGGTAGGCAAACCACTTGCAAGCGTGCCATTAGTGACACGCGACCAAATAATATTGGCAATGCATTAAACGAGGAATTCTGCTTTGCCTTCCTAACCGAAATAGTTCAGTTCGTCTGCTTTTGAAGCAAAGTCCATCATGAACTGTCTATCGGTGCTGAAGTTGTAGTTGACAAATCTTCGCTCATGATCACACTCTATGAGTCACAATGTACTCAAATGCATTAGTAATAATACACAATCATCCACTTTTAGATAGCATTGGTTAGCAGCTGTTCCACAAACGACGAATTCCTGCTTCTTCAGACAAATTGTCGCTGTGAAATAGTGTTAGCTGGTTTCTTTCTATCTGTTGCGTGCTTTCATCGTGTTTTGGAATTACTCATAATTAGTATCGTTTTTAAATTTGTATGATTCAGCGTGGCTACTGGTTAGTTTGGTAAAGAAATAAGAAGAGCAACGCAAGTGTAAGAGACAATTCCGAACTTTGGCGCACTGAGAAATATGACGTGATTAATAAAGGCAATAAGGAGGTGTAAGCTTTATGTTCTGGGACAGTGCTACGTAGAACATCGTCTGTGAAACGCCACTATGAAACAAATTACAAGATTATTTGTCAAAAAAGCGAGCCAGAGCAGAAGCAATTGTCTTCAAATGTTACTAAAGACAGGAATAGGCAGCCGACATCTATTATGAAATATTTTATCAAGGATTATCATACAAATGACGCAAGTTCCTCGGCTGCAAATGTTATTGCCCGGCATGGTAAACCGTTTTAGCGACGAGGAACTGTCGAAAGAAGCCTGGTTAGCATTTTCTCCGCCTCTTTTTGAAGATTATGAAAATAGAGATAAGAGAAACGAGCACGTCAAAGACAATACTTCATATGGAACCACAGTGAAAAACAGAATCCTAAAACTGGCGGAAAATGTAGAACACGAAGTTCTCTCGTTATATTGTGCTGTGTCTTGACGAAGGTACAGATGTAGTTAAATCTGTCCGTTTAGCTGTGATGGCTATATAATGTGTAGTAAATGACGAACATAAAGATTTAATTGATTGCGATATTATCGTTGTCAGTAACTACTAAGGACATAGATATTTGTACGGCTGTTAAAAATTCGCTTACTGGAAAAAGAGACAGATTTAAGCATATTGTTTAGATAACGACCTATGGTGCTCCCTATATGGTGGGCAAAAAATGGATTTATTAGTTTATTCGAGGCATACGTTAGACATTCTGTGCTTGAATTCCACTGCATAATAATACGTCAATTAGCCTTGCATGGAAAGAGTGGTTTCGTTTCCTTGATAATATATTGGTCGTAGTTACAAAAACAGTGAACTTTATATCTTCGCAGTCTTCTAATACAACATTGTTCTAAGCTTTGTTCAATGAAGTCAGCTCGGTGTACAATGGCTTACTGAGGTATAACACTTACTTCATACGGAGGTTCGAGTCCTCCCTCGGGCATGGTAGTGTGTGTTTGTCCTTAGGATAATTTAGGTTAAATAGTGTGTAAGCTTAGGGACTGATGACCTTAGCAGTTAAGTCCCACAAGATTTCACACACATATGAACGTTTGAACTTACTTCATAAATATGTGGAGTGTTTGGATGAAATCAGTCTGTTTTTACGAAGTAAGAGGAAAACTGTGCAATATTCGAAGTTAATGAACAATACGTGGCTCATAAAATTGGTGTTTTTCACGGACATGTGCCGGCATTTTAATGATTTCAGCTTAAAGATTCAAGGCACAAACAATACACTTGTTCTTATGACATATATTATTCGCGCTTTTGAGGCTAAACTGCAAGCTTTTAACAGAGATATTATTTCCAAAAACTGGAAGTATTTCCCAACTTTGAAACAGCTTACCAGAGATTTGAATTTACTCGAAAAGCCAGACCAAGAAACAGCCACTGTAGAAAACTCTTCCGGTGATCCGTTCTTTTATCGACAGTTTTAAACATGGCTGTTTCCCAGCAACTGTATATAATTTTTGAACATAGGAAATGTACAGCCAACCGGTCGCAATTAACTGTTTGGTATATTGGCCTAGGTTTCGACACCTACTGAGAGTGTCTTCATCAGAATGAAATTTTGAGAAACCGTAAAATTACATTGCGAGAAATCAATGGTCCTAATTTAGAACAGCTACGCTCAAGTCAAAATTAAAATAAAACACGTTCCAGACTTGTCAAACATTCTGATGGAGACACCCTTAATAGGTGTTAGATCGAAGAATTTTCGTCGAAATTTTTTCAGTTCAAAAAGCTGTCCAAAATTTATTACGTATCCAAATGTAACGTCATTGGATAAACAACGTGTCTAAATTTGATTGGTTGAAAATTGAAGAGATCGAAATGAAGCTGATTTATTTCCAGCCTAGTTCAATACGGTCTCAAAAATTTGTCGAAGCCAGAAAATTGTTGGAAGTAAACGACTATTAAGCAATTCGAGCAAAAATTCCGAGACTGAAATTATGGAAAGATGGATTTCGACTCCAGACACATATACCTGTCTAAAGAAGCTGGAATTTGCTATCATGATAATGTTTATCTGGCTACGTTTGTGGTCCAGGGGCAGTCGGCTCTCAGTCGTGTTGCGAAGTGGACGTGCGCGGGCGCTGTGCAATGCTCCGCGAGCGTGCCGTTGTTTACTCGCGCGGGTAGTGATACTGTAGTATAAACAGATCACTTCGAATGACGCTTGCGTATCGAAAGGACACGATTAAATTAATGTTCCATGCCCAGTACGTACGACCTAAGGCATACGAAGTAGAGCGTTTCCTGCGTGAAGTAATGCACATCGGTCCACAGGAACTTGTCGGTATACATCTTTCGTTCGTATCCAGCACAGTTTACCTAAAATTTGTCGATGAGGCAGCGCGCGGATGGCTTATTCGCCGTTCCAGCGATGGATATCGCTTTCAACACTCGGTCGGCAACGTGGGTGAAGTGACTGTCGATCACGCAGACCATACGAATTTTCGAGGTGCCGGTTGAAGTTCCGGTCACGCTTGGCGTGAACGTGACGCGGAAGTGCGAAGTCACGTAGAAGGAAAGTGGCATGTTTGAGACGTATCCTGTTCTCAGCGGAGTGCGTCTGGTGCGAATCGAACTGCGCAGTCATAGCCGTCGTATGTGACCGTGGTGCCTGCCGAGCGATCGTCATTTCTAACCGTCAACCGCAGACCTGTTTGGGGTGGGGGCAGGAAGGGCATGTCCACTCTGACTGCCTTCAGCGACACCTCGTCCAGATACCACGCGCAGACACGACACCTACATCGCAACCGACCACGCTGCCTATTACATACGTTTAGGCAGCGAGGAAAATGACAGACGCGGATGTTGTTTCGTTCCAGTTACCGACCATCGAGGGTTCGGTTTCCGAAACTATGACGACGCGCTCTGCTTCGGAACCGTCGACGTGCTCAACAACAGCGACCACGTTTGCGGTCCACCCGTGTGAGGAAGGAGAGCACCAGAAGGTCGATTCGAGGTCGGACACTGAGATGCGGGAAGTGGTAACTGTTAGTAAAGATTCACAGGACGCGGATACGCTTTCCCGCAAGCAGAAGCCGCCCGAACGACGGAAAAAGAATATGCTGTCCGCAGGAAATACTTCGCGAGATGACACGTTGCAGGAGGATTAGGAAAATCCCTCTGCTGCCCGGGCTGTGAATCTCACTCCAGCGGTTCCTGGTTAGCTACTGGCAACATCCGCCCAAGGACAAAGACAAGTTGATGGTGCTCCACCCACCGATGAGCCCCCTGACGATTTTGGTTGTGAGACATCAGATGAATGTCATTCGTCGCCTAAAATAGCACATCTACAGTTTGGAGATCGAAAGAATGATGTCTGATTTGAGCGACAAACATGTCCGCGGCCGACGGTTCGTCGGTTGGACATCTTATATCTGCCGATCAGTAATACATATGGTGGGGCTGACAGGGACGTTCAGACGGGCGACGTAGCGCTTACTGGATTAAACGACTGCAAGATACGTCAACTTACTATCCAATGACCCAAGTGTATCGGATACGTACAGTCAGTGTCAACGGCATTAGTTCTGCTTTCAGAACACAGCTCTTAAAGGCCTTGATTCGGGCGGCGGACATTGATACCGTGTTTCTTCAAGAGCTACGGCCTGATCTGCGCCTGGATGTTTATGGATACACGTCTTACGTCAATCCAACTACCGACAGTGGTGGTGGTTCGGCCATACTACTACGCTCCGACAAAGAACCAACAGATATTCAATATTTGCCATCAGCATGAGGCAATGCGCTCACCATGGGCGCAGTCCACCTTGTGAATCTGTATGCCCCCACTGGTGCAGTGTTAATAAGATAGCTCCATTGTGTCAACGCGCTAAAGAACACTTAGTGACGGCGGAGACTTTAACAGCATTTTACGGCATGAGGGTAGGATCCCTCACCATGTCACATGTGCAGCCCTTCATACTACGGACAGGGACGTCTCTTTGTACGCTACATAGATAATAATCCGCGGTGACCGACGCGGATACACACTTGACCAGCCGCGCGGCCAGCAGGTTGGACAGGATTACGTTTCCCGAGGTCTTCGGGCAGTGACAGTCAGTGCCCAACTGTGGCCCACTGCAATCAGTGACCATCAGACCTTCATATGGGTCGCGACCCTGCCACGACAACAGACGAGCTGTAGTAGATGACCTTGGGCTCTTAACGTCAGTAGTCTTCGGGAAGAGACCTGCCGTATTACCGCCACTGATACCTGGCACAAATGTGAAAGACGATGTCATACGTATGGTTCCGAGACACGATGGTGGACACACTGCGCCAAACCAAACATTCGCCTCACGGTCTGAAATGAAATGAAATGTCGTGTGACGAGGGCCTCCCGTTGGGTAGACCGTTCGCCTGGTGCAAGTCTTTCGATTTGACACCACTTCGGCGACTTGCGCGTCGATGGTGATGAAATGACCCAGCAGGGGATTGAACCCGGGCCCTTAGGATTGACGGTCTCTCGCGCTGACCACTCAGCTACCGGGAGCGGACTCACGGTCATAATGTATGGGCGAGACAGGGCGCTTTGGCTCCAATCGACCTCTGAATTTTATTACAGGGTCTTGCGGGAACTAGCGCCGCAACAACATTCGCCAGAGCGCCAAACAGCCGTCCACCGGACACAGGCACGGCTTTTGCATATCACGGCTCACAGATTGGACGGCCTGTGGGTTCCAGCGAGACTGCAAAATTCCATCCCAGAGGAACGCGCTTCTCTTTATCACATCGTCACAGAACGGAGACATCGTAATAGGCGAGTCATCTCGCAGTTATTTAGGCGGATGGGCACACCGCCATTTCCTGTGTCCTCACTGATTATTACTGCACTCTCTATGTGATAGATAAACGGCCCGACAATGACGTTGAGAATGTCGTGCACGACCTGTAACCTTCGGGTAGGGCACATGGTGACGCCACATTCTTGGAGGCCAACACGCCGGAAGAAATGTCGAGGTGCGTGAGAAACAAATCCCTTGGACTTGATGGTCTTCCGCTTGAATTTTGCAGCCCTTTTTCTGACGTGATGGGGGAAGTTTGGCGGCAGATGTACTGCGACCTCCTGGAGCCACGCTGTAGTGTCACTCCCGATGTTTTGGAGGGAATGATCATTATGGGAGGGGGGGGGGGGGGTGTACAGACCGCAAGACTTCCAGCTGGCGACATTAGTGAATTCGGATTACAAACTGTTTGACCGCATACTTCGTGCTCGCCTCCTGGCTGCTGTAAAAGAAGCCATTCATGGCGACCAAACATGTCTGGGAGGTGGCGGTAGTGTACACACGGCGTTCAGCTCCTGTAGAGATGTGGTGGCGCTCATGTTGGCATGCCACTCAGACGGCGCCCTCGTGGCAGTTGTCCTGCACCACGCAGTTGAACGTGTTGAGCGCCATTTCTTGCAGGCTGCCGTCGAGAAGAAGGGCCTGTCCCCAGTACCGGCAGGTGTGGTTCTCCGTCTCATCCACGTAGCCCCTTCCACAGTCCTGGTCAATAGCTACCTCTCGAGACCGTCACTACTGAGCGCTCAGTGCAACGAGGATGCCCTCTGTCAGCCTTTCTCTTCGATGTTTTTACAAAGGATACAGATATGACAGATACAGCACTTTTACAACGTAATTGTCTTTGGCAAGAGATGCATTATATAATGATACAAGTATTAGTAGTATGGGTTTTACATTTCAGTGAATGTTGCTAGCTGCATAAAAAGGTAAAGTGCTAGAGGTGAACATTTAATACATAGTTAAAAACTTTTTGTAAGTTACAGAACACCATAGTCGTTACACACCAAGAAGATCAAGATGTACGCAGGGAGATTTTTTTATTTTATTTTTATTTTTTTTAAGGCCAGGCCATCCTGGAAATTCTGAAAGAAAAGGTTTTGCGCTGACTCAGTCGGTCCGTTCAGGATATTTTGGGCTGATTTTAGTTTGTGGATGAAAATTTCTAATTGTTCAAGGAGGTCCATCTGTAGTCCTTTCTCAGCAATGTGTATCACAGAAAGACTGTCATTGATATCATCAACAGAGTGTTCATGATGAGCAATATGTGATGCAAAACTGGACTTATCTAAGTTTTTGAGTCGAAGGGCATCCATATGTTCTTTGTAGTGGGTTTCAAAATTTCTCCCTATTTGTCCATTGTTGAAGGAAGAACAGGAGCATGTGAGTTTGTATATGCCAGAATTTTTATGCCAATCTCTAGTGAATTTATTTTTGTGAACAACTTTATTTTGTATTTTATTGTCAATGTGGAAGGATATTTGTATGTTGTGTGGTCTGAAAAGATGTGCGAGTTTATATGACACTTTGCCAAGGAATGGAAGACGGACAAATTTTCTTAGTTTGTAATGGTCATGGTGGTTGCTTGAGTTTACTTTGGATATTTCCAAATAGAGTGTTTAATAAATAGGCATTATAACAATTATTTTGGGCTATAGATTTAAGTATGTTCATGTCATTACACGCATCTTCTTCACTGATAAGTGTGCGGAGCATACGGTTTACAGATGATCTGAAGAAAACAGTTTTAACACCTCCATCTAAAGATGGACCTGCAGTGGCTGGAAAACATGTTCATGGTTGAATAAATCGTAAAAAAAGCGACAGGTTGCATATTTATTACCAAATAAATGCCCGTTTCCAGTTTCGTTTTTGCGCGTGTAGCTGGAATCATACAAACAAATCCTTCTCATCAAATATTTCACACGACGCCCAGCGTTGACGGACAACGTCCATTTGCTTCCCATTACAAGCAAAATGGTTTTTAACGTGGAATTTTACGTGCCCATTCGATACAGCGGTCCCAGCTTAGTCCAGTGTGTTATTCATTTTATCGATATGTATTAACAGCGTCAGTAAAACACGAAGAATAATCATTCCTCCAGTGACTCAGCAGCGATTCCACATAGGTTAGCAGTTATCACCAGCCGAGGCTGCGCTGTGACTGCTCGGTTACCGATTATTCTTCGTGTTTTAATGTCTCTGTTAATAAAATTCCATAAAAGGAATATCGCAATAGACTAATTTGGGACTTTTCGATCGAACCGGCACGTAAAATTTCACTTTAAAAATCATTTTGTTTGTAATGGGAAAGTAAACGGCGCTTTCCATCGACGCCGGCATTGTCTAAAAGGCATGATGAGCAGCATTTGTTTGGGCTGACGCCACCTACACGATATAAATAAGATATTGCAAATGTTGTTGTTGTTGTGGTCTTCAGTCCAGAGACTGGTTTGATGCAGCTCTCCGTGCTCCTCTATCCTGCGCAAGCTTCTTCATCTCCCAGTACCTACTGCAACCTACATCCTTCTGAATCTGTTTAATGTATTCATCTCTTGGTCTCCCTCTACGATTTTTACCCTCCACGCTGCCCTGCAGTACTAAATTGGTGATCCCTTGATGCCTCAGAACATGTCCTACCAACCAATCCCTTCTTTTAGTCAAGTTGTGCCACAAATTTCTCTTCTCCCCAATCCTATTCAGTACCTCCTCATGAGTTATGTGAGCTACCCATCTCATCTTCAGCATTCCTCTGTAGCACCACATTTCCAAAGTTTGCAAAAACAGACATAATGTCTTATGGGATAAGAGCAATCAGTGATTTTATAATGTTACTTAAAAACCGTCTTGATTGCAATTTTTTTTATTCATATCTCTGTAACTGAAATATCAAATTTGAAGATGGTTCTGAATGAACCGAAACCGGTCATATGAATAAAAAAAAATTTGCAATCAAGACGGTTTTTAACTAACATTATACATTTCGAAAGCTTCTATTCTCTTCTTGTCTAAACTATTTATCGTCCACGTTTCACTTCCATACATGGCTACACTCCATACAAATACTTTCCTGACACTTAAATCTATACTCGATGTTAGCAAATTTCTCTTCTTCAGAAATGCATTCCTTGCCATTGCCAGTCTACATTTTATATCGTCTCTACCTCGAACATCATTAGTTATTTTGCTCCCCAAGTAGCAAAACTCCTTTACTACTTTAAGTGCCTAATTTCCTAATCTAATTCCCTCAGCATCACCCGACTTAATTCGACTACATTCCATTATCCTCGTTTTGCTTTTGTTGATGTTAATCTTATATCCTCCTTTCATGACACTGTCCATTCCGTACAATTGCTCTTACAAGTCCTTTACTGTCTCTGACAGAATTACAATGTCATCGGCGAACCTCAAAGTTTTTATTTCTTCTCCATGGATTTTGATACCTACTCCGAATTTTTCTTTTGTTTCCTTCACTGCTTGTTCCATATACAGATTGAATAACATCGGGGAGAGGCTACAACCCTGTTTCACTCCCTTCCCAACCACTGCTTCTCTTTCATGTCCCTCGACACTTATAACTGCCATCTGTATTCTGTACAAATTGTAAATAGCCTTTCGCTCCCTGTATTTTACCCCTGCCATCTTCAGAATTTGAAAGAGAGTATTCCAGCCAACAATGTCAAAAGCTTTCTCTAAGTCTACAAATGCTATAGATGTAGGTTTGCCTTTCCTTAATCTGGCTTCTGAGATAAGTCGTAGGGTCAGTACTGCCTCACGTGTTCCAACATTTCTACGGAATCCAAACTGATCTTCCCCGAGGTGGGCTTCTACCAGTTTTTCCATTCGTCTGCAAAGAATTGGCGTTAGTATTTTGCAGCCGTGACTTATTAAACTGATAGTTCGGTAATTTTCACATCTGTCAACACCTACTTTCTTTGGGATTTGAATTATTATATTCTTCTTGAAGTCTGAGGGAATTTCCCCTGTCGTATACATCTTGCTCTACAGATGGTAGAGTTTTGTCAGGACTGCCTCTCCCAAGGCTGTAAGTAGTTCTAATGGAATGTTGTCTACTCCCGGGGCCTTGTTTCGGCTCAGGTCTTTCAGTGCTCCATCAAACTCTTCACGCAGTATCGCATCCCCTATTTCATCTTCATCTACATCCTCTTCCATTATATTGTCCTCAGGTACATCGCCCTTGTATAGACCCTCTATATACACCTTCCACCTTTCTGGTTTTCCTTCTTTGCTTAGAACTGGGTTTCCATCTGAGCTCTTGATGTTCATACAAGTGGTTCTCTTTGCTGCAAAGGTCTCTTTAATTTTCCTGTAGGCAGTGTCTATCTTACCCCTAGTGAGATAAGCCTCTACATTCTTACATTTGTCCTCTAGCCATCCCTACTTAGCCATTTTGCACCTCCTGTCGATCTCATTTTTGAGACGTTTGTATTCCTTTTTGCCTGCTTCATTTACTGCATTTTTATATTTTCTGCTTTCATCAATTAAATTCAATATTTCTTCTGTTATCCAAGGATTTCTAGTAGCAAAAATATGGTTCAAATGGCTCTGAGCATTATGGGACTTAACTGCTGTGGTCATCAGTCCCCTAGAACTTAGGACTACTTAAACCTAACTAACCTAAGGACATCACACACATCCATGCCCGAGGCAGGATTCGAACCTGCGACCGTAGCGATCACGCGGTTCCAGACTGTAGCGCCTAGAACCTCACGGCCCCTTCGGCCGGCCTTCTACTAGCCCTCGTCTTTTTACCTACATGATCCTCTGCTGCCTTCACTACTTCGTCCCTCAGAGCTACCCATTCTTCTTCTACTGTATTTCTTTCCCCCATTCCTGTCAATTGTTCCCGTATGCTCTCCCTGAAACTCTGTACAACTTCTGGTTTAGTCAGTTTATCCAGGTCCCATCTACTTAAATTCCCACCTTTTTTCAGTTTCTTCAGTTTTAATCTACAGTTCATAATTCAGATATTGCAAATATCTCTTGAAAAACCAGAGGAAATGCCCCTGATGACTCTTGTAGAGACCAACATGTAGGCGACGGATTATTGCGTCATTGTTGCCTTTCCGACGCGGATGCGATATATGCGGAAACGTGAGCAAATGCGACATTATCACCAAATGCATCCAGACAGGACCTGTTATTCTTCCCTTGGCTTCTGAAGAACCGGTAGACATCCATCGGAAAATGAACAAGTTGTACCGGGCAGGATGTCTCTCGAAAATCACCGTTGTGAAACGGTGCACAAAGTTCCGTGCTGCTCGCAATTCGACACAAGACAGCGGTCGATCTGGCATGAAACTTTTATTCACGTTCATGAATCTGAAAATACGTAGTCGGGCTCACCATACAGCTAGCATCATAGCCAGAATACTTTACTCAATACCGAACTTCCACGACTTTCCGTTTGGCTTTCGAAGCACAGCAGCGCGTTCTTGCGTAGGATGTATGAAAATGGAGAATACTGTAATGGTAAAGTAATATTTATTTCAAAATATTAGTGTTTATCTCTTTTTACAAAATGATTGCCTCAGTGCTCAGGGCGATTTTGCCTGGCAAACCATTTCAGGATTATACGGCCACCGGAATGAAACTTTCTATATTACATACATTTTATTTGAATGATCTCCCAAAAGATAGAACACAATTTTTTAATATTCAGATCCATTATGACGATCACAGATATTTAATTTGTTGGAACATGTCGTATTTCCTCGTATTCGACATGCATGGGAAGAAATTTGTGCCCCCCTCGTCACACGAGTTGGCTTCAAATGTGACACAAACGGCATCGAAGTACATTTCCACTTGAAAATGGTCAACTGTTCGGACATTGATGATGCCGAGATCTTGTACTCCGAGGATCATAGGGGACGATGCGGGAGACCCGCGCCGCTCTACTAGGCAATATCCTAGTGGAGGTGGTTTGCCATTGCCTTCCTCCGACCGTAATGGGGATGAATGACGATGATGAAGACGACACATCAACACCCAGTGATCTCGAGGAAGGGAAAATCCGTGATCCCGCCGGGAACCGAACACAGGAGCCCGTGCGCGGGAAGCGAGAACGCTACCGCAAGACCAGCATCTAGCTGCGGACTGGAACTGATTAGTAACACAAAATACATTTAGACCTGAAAAGTCAGCGTGTTTCGATAAATTACACAGCCTGTGGCGAAGAAAATAGTTTTGACCTTCAGACAATAATTGAGGTCGTGGTTCCGAATATGATGAAAGTAACAAACGAAACTGACAAACTGTCCGGATAACTTTGTAGTTCCCACTGAAACAAGTCATTCCATTTCGTACTTAAAGTGCAATGCATGCTAGCGCATTTCTTGCCAGAAAATATACGCTTAATTGCGTGAAAAAGTAATTTATGTGCTAAAGAAATTAGACTGCATACCTAAGGAAAAGGAGATCAAGTGTACTGCATAATTTCACTTATTGGAGAAGCGACGCAGCGAAACCGGATAAGGGACTGCACGAGATGCAAGGCATAAAGGCGGAAGTTACTTGCTAAAACTGGAAGTAATGTATGCACTGTCGAAAACCGCAAATTCTGTTAGCTGTATTGGGTATCTCAGCCGCCACTTCCGCGCCAACGCTGGACTTTGCATTCTCCCTCGAATTTCATTGGAAGAGCCACAGAAAGCCTTGTGAATTCTCTAAAGCGCCTTGGCACAACACAGAGAATGTTTTACAATGCAAAGCAGGCTAGACGGCAACTTGGAAAAAGTTTCAGGGCCGGAATATCTCGTAGTTGATGAATATTGCCTGCGGGAGGCGGGGAAGAACAATTCCTAAATTGAAATATTTGATTGCTATGCCGGCACTTAACTCTCTCCGCTGTCACAATTGATTTAAACGAGCTGCTGCTGCCGCGGAAAAAAAACTTTTGTTGTCTGAGAGCGCAATGCGTCAAACCGATTTATTACGTCCTTCCCTCCCATCCTATAACTGAAACATTCCAAATGTTGTCATGACGGTCATTAGAGATCGTTTTCACTGTACTATATTTCTATCAAAACATCACTATACCTTTGGTTTTGATTCCATTCCATTCAGAAACAGCGATGTCACTGAACAACACGATTGTGTCCAATGTAGGTGCAATAATCGCGAGGTAGACGTCTTACAAAACATGTGTTGTTCCCTGAATTACCAAGACAGATGCACTGATTTAGCTAAATGCAAATGGGGAAAACTTTGATATACTTCTGTTCTGTTTATCAAAGGAGAGAGAAATCATCTGATGGGCATTTACAAATATTTATACCATTGGGCCTGTTCGCTGTGTTATACTATCCACATCGAGAGAGAATTTACTTCAGAAATAAATTTATGCCAAATTATAATAAAAATAACTGTAATCCATAGTACTGAAGAGAAAAATATTTGGCTTCCGCAGTTGACAATGTAATGAGCCTTTCGAAGCGGTATTAGGCCTAATACCGTATTTTACAAGTGAAACTATGTGTTAAATGTTTCTTTATTCGAGACGCTTTCCTACCTCATTTGTGCTTAACGTAGGCTCAGGCAATTTGATCGTTAATTTGGCTGAATATCGTAATTCACCTTACAACGAGCCTGGCACCACTTTAGAAACATTTAGTAATAGTAATCAGACTGCTCGTATCTACAACAAAACAGAAAACAAATGGCCAGCTATGAGTTGGATTTATATTATAAAACATAAACAAATTACTTTAAAATCTAGAGAAAATTCTTAAATTTCTATTAAATTCTTAGGTTCTTGAAAAATTCCATCATTACAAGCCGCTTTCCTGACAAAAGTTTTGCTGATTTTACATTTCCGTTGTGAACTAAAGAAGAAATACACCTGAATCGTATTTAGTCTCATAAATAATTGCGTACCTGAAATTGATTAATAGTTCTACAAATTATAAAGGCCGCCATCATGTGTATGAAGATTATCGAAACGAAACAGCGCTTTTTATTTACAGCATGTCCTAACAACCTTTTCCAGTTACGTGCTGCTTTATGAAACTGTAGAGAATGATACAAAAAAGCCTTCTACAATATGAAGTTACAAAAGTTTAAAAACAGAACAACTAAATATCATTTTCAGTAAAGTGGGGGCCATAGTGGTGCAGACCATAGTGGTGCAAACAGCGGGTTTTACGAAGCCAGAAGAATTTGTTGGAACTTCAATATTTTTCTTATATTATCAGGTATCACCTTTAAAGAGCAGATATTTCAGAGCCGGATAATAATAAAAGTAACTGTAATCCGAAGATAAAAAATATTTGGCTTCCGCAGTTGACAATGTAATGCGCCTTTCGAAGCAGTGATAGACTTAATAAGGATTTTACAAGTGAAACTATATGTTAAATGTTTCTTTATTCGAGCCTCTTCCCTACCTCCTTTGTGCGTAACGTAGACTCGGGCAATTTGATCGTTAAATTAGGCTTAATATTACATTTTGTTAACTTGATTAAATATCTGTTTAGAAAAAACATAGAAACGAAAAGTATAATCAAGTTGACGCCAAATAACCTACCGACATACACAAGGACTAGAAAATGAAATAATGGTGTGGCATTGTTGGCCGGGATGCCCCTTTCGGGGGAGTTCGGCTGCCGTATTGAGGGTCCTTTTTATTTGACGCCACTTCGGCGATTTGCGAGTCAATGATGATGAAGAACACACAACACCCCGTCCCCTGTCGTTGGCATTCAAAACAGCTTCCAGTCGTCTGGGAATGGATAAGTATAGGCTCTGTACCTTATACCATTCTTGCTGCAAAATAGTGGAAAGTTCACGTAGGCGGATAGCGATCACGTACCCTACTTTCCAAAGTACACCACATAGGCTAAGTAGTATTGAGATCTGGTGACCGGTGGCACGAGAGATGCGATAATCCATACTCGTATTCCAAAACCAATCTTGGACGATGGGAGGTGTAAACAGGGGCATACAGCATCACCATTGACGAACGAACATTGTACCATATCGATCAGCCAAAATGGTCAAATAATCCTCGTCAGTAATGCGACGTCGCAGAGTAACCGTGAGCTTTGTGGGAAACCTCGACATGGCTGCCAAAATAATCACCGATCCCCCGCCACGTTTCACTCTTGACGTAAACTCGGCCAGGGGTTGGAACAGAGTGAAACAAGACTGAGGCCACCAAATTACTTTGTTCTATCGCTGCTTAGTCCAGGTTTTATGGCTTCGGCGCCAGGGTTTCCTGTTACTAGCATCTACATCACAGATGAGTGATTTAGGAATTTCATCTGGTTCTGCAATTTCCTGCTTATGGAGCTCCCTTCGTATTGTATTGGCGTGCGGCATTCAGTTCCTCAGTAGCTTTTCCAGTTCTTTTCCTCTAATTTTTTGTTACCTTATCTTCAAAGTTGTCTGTAACGATTATTCAACGCACGCTTTCGTCCGATAAGTGACTTAGCGTATGATAGTTTTTCGATTTCTCTGTATGCGGTATAAATCTCTTGAAATATCAGACACATTAATTCCAAGTTGCGGAAGCACCCACCGTAAGAAAAAGTCTCTGAGCACTATGGGACTTAACATCTGAGGTCATCAGTCCCCTAGAACTTAGAACTACTTAAACCTAACTAACCTGCCCGAGGCAGGATTCGAACCTGCGACCCTAGCGGTCGCGCGGTTCTAGACTGATGCGCCTAGAACCGCTCGGCCACTGAGGCCGGCCCCACCATAAGAGCACCAACAGTTAGCTCACGTTAGAATTCACTCACAATCGACATAATCAGCTCACAACTAACCATTATCCTGTCCACAAATATACATGCAACATATTGAGGACGTTACAAGGGTTCCTTTTGTGGTCAAATACAACAGCGCAGGCTTTACTAGCATCTGCAATTATGTTCTAACATGCGATTCTCGCCGTGTTTCCTTTTTTTCCGACTCCTGTATAATATTAAATGGCTAACCCATGTTTCGAGTGGCACGTCGCATATATAACTGCTTCAACTGGTAACAAACAACTGATTTTCAATATTCATCAATATATAAAAAGTGGATGTGTGCGTATGCCTGTCTGATGTTCGTGTGTATGTATGTTCCGCATCTTCTCCTAATCCACTTGATCGTCTTCAACAATCGTGGTACATATATTACTTACTATTTCGAAAGAAATACTATCCTCTTGGAATCGGGGGGTAACGCGTAACCCGGAGGGGCGAGAAGGAGTAGACAGAGGGAAAAAAAGGAGAGAGACAGAGAAAGGGGGGAGGAGGAGGGGGGGTGAAATATGGACAGAGAGGGAGGGGAAGGAATGACGAGAGAGAGGAGGAGGAGAAAGAGAAAATGCACAAGAGAGGGAAAGGAGGAGATGGACAAAGAAAGGAGTGGAGGAAATAGAGGGGGCGAGGAGGAGAGGGGGCAGAGAAGAGGGACTTACAGGGTGAAGGACGGGATGGAGAAACGGGGAAGTTGAAAAGCATGAGGAGGCGGACAGAGAGTGGCGGGTGGAGGAGTTGGAGAAATTGTAGATTGATAGGAGAGGAAGACGGACAGACAGGCGTAGTTGGACAGAGAGAGGGGAAGGAGGAGACAGAGTAATAGAAGATTGTAATGAATACATACCCAGGCACTGTGGGGTACTCAGCTAATTCAGTATGATTATTGACAGAACTTAATAATTTAAAACGCTGTCACAATAAGAGATATAATGTTGCGTTAAAGGTTTAACACAGTAATTCAACTACTAAAGTTAGAAACTGGCTGTATGTCTCGAGGCAGTGTTACTGAACGCTTCAAAATTACCCGAACTATACTCGTCTTCATTTTGTAGACATCTGTTGAAGGAGTAGGCTATTCTACTGCTTCGCAGTATATCTATTCCCTTCTGAAATTTGGTGTAAGTAATCCACTGCAGTTCAAATGAAACAGTGATATACAAATTAAAATACCTGGAGGGTAAATGACATTAATTATTCGACACTGAGACTATCTTTTGCACAAACAGGTGTACATCATATTGCAACCGAAGTTTTGAATCACTTACCCAGTGATATAAAACGTCTAACAGACAGTAAGCTAAAATTTGAAAGTTTCTCCTTGACAACTCCTTCTAGTTCTAGAGTAATTTCTATTATTGTAATGTGTCAAAGTTTGTGGGCAGTTACTACTAATTCACATCTGCATGTTTAATAATAATAATAGTAATGATTATAATAATGAATAAACACATAAAAATGTTTAACGTGTAGCCATATTTACAAATTAATTTGCAAGGTCAATGTAAAATGACTCGTTCCACACCATTTCGGTTAATTGTGCGAAATGATCAGTGTAACAAGAAACTTAACTAACCAACTAAATACTCTTTCATGCAGTTAAACTTTAGCATCATGTACGACGTTTTAATTTCTTAACGGCGAACAGGCCGCAAATGAGGAAATCACTGACATAAGCGACTTGTGGTTTTTTTTTTTTTTTTTTTTTTTTTTTTTTTTTTTTTTTTTTTTTTTTTTTTTTTTTACGGGGCCGCGCCTGCTGGAATCGAGGACCACGGAAAGTGCAAAGGAGGTCAGCTGTTCGCGCATGACTGTTGTTGACGCCGTTCATGGAAAACAGTTGACGAACTGTGCGGCTACGAGTGGACGACAAACGTGCTGACGTCAACGCCTCAATACTGGGGAAGAGGTCAGCGGCTCTGTAAAGCAGGACAGGTGACAACCCGCGGCAAAGAGCAATGCTGCTGCCGCCATGGATGTTTCGGACCACACTCTCCAGCGCACATTCTTGACCAAGCAGACACCTCAGTTTTCCTGTGCTGATCCGAGGACACCGTCTGTTACGACTGCAGCGAGGGCAGGATCACCGAGACTGTCACCTCGTGGAATAAATCACGTTTCTCGCTTCATCAGGTCGATGGTCGTGTCCAGATATGCCGTTCGAAACATCATGCACCGCGTCACTCATTCTTATCAAGGGGGGGGGGGGGGGGGGGCAGTACTACGCTATAGGGGACATTCTACTGGACCATAATGCGACATGGGTTAGGAGTAAGAGAAACTGCGACTACTGTGGACTACGTGAAAACAATTGCCGATCACCTTCATTCCTTCATGCCTGATGGTTTTCACGTAATCATCCTCCAACAAGAGAACTGTCCGCGTGACAAGATCACAATCGTCTTACACGTGTTTGAGGAGGTTTCTAATAAAGGTTCGTAGTGTCTTGGCCAATGTGTTCAGCAGATGTTAACCCAATTAATAACATCGGAGATGCTGTAAGACATCATTTCTGCAGCCACAAACCAACGGCCCGTAATTTATGGAAACGGTGAGATTTGTCCATCGACATCTTGTGCCACATACCTCAGGAAAACTTCCAAGGAATTTTCGAATCCATCACACAAATAATCACTGCTGTGATGCGTTTCAAAGATCGACCAACACACTATTTAGCACGTCGTGATAATGTTTCGGCTCAATAGTGTAACTTCAACACCAAATGGGAGCGTGTAGGTAGCGACGGTAATGCCCTCTCTGCCGGTATGATAACTGCATGAGCAGACACATCTTTTGGCAGTTAACGCAGACCTGTTACAGTCTTAACAAGAAGACTACACGGCACGCTGTAATACCCTACAGCAACATCTTTTATTCGATGGATTCTGTGGGCTGCCACGTTGGCTTTCGATTTCTGGCGCAAGCGAATTTTTGGACAACCTGCGTATTCTACGAGCATGTCTGTGAAAAGTAAGATGCACAAAGATGAAAAAATAATAATTTGAAATGTCTGTTACTTTAAACAGTCCTTATTAACTATAATTGATATGAAATCTGTATATTAAATTTATGTTCGCAATGAAAACTGGATGTTAATTTCTCATTCAAATGACAGTTATATTCATGTTAAATAGCATATATTTGGGAGGTGTTTATTTAAATGACGTAGATATTCGAACTGAAAGGAAAAAGCAAAAAAAAAAAAAAGACCAAAACGAGAATCGTACCATCGACCACCAATTTTCGAGTGCTACCGATTATTCCATTTATGTTTGTTACGCTACACGGAAATGCCTGAAGAAGATGCAACTTTGATTAAAAATCTGCATTAACCAGGAATCGAACCTAGGCAATCCACGCAACAGATGACCATTCTATCTCATAACCAAACTGCGTGACGAAAAATGGACCTTACTCCAAAATATTACATACGCTCGGAAAAATTCAAAGTAGATTTTCGTGAGAATTTTTGAGAGTTCCATCTGTCTGCTTCTGGGGATTGATATCTGTGTTCTGAACTTCACATCCCATAAATACAATGTTGTTGTTGTGGTCTTCAGTCCTGAGACTGGTTTCATGCAGCTCTCCATGCTACTCTATCGTGTGCAAGCTTCTTCATCTCCCAGTACTTACTGCAACTTACGTCCTTCTGAATCTGCTTAGTGTATTCATCTATTGGTCTCCCTCTATGATTTTTACCCTCCAAACTGCCCTCCAATACTAAATTTGTGATCCCTTGATACCTCAGAACATGTCCTATCAACCGGTCCCTTCTTCTTGTCAAGTTGTGCCACAAACTCATCTTCTCCCCAATTCTATTCAATACCTCATCATTATTTATATGATCTACCCTTATAATCTTCAACATTCTTCTGTAGCACCACATTTCGAAAGCTTCTATTCTTTTCTCGTCCAAACCATTTATCGTCCATGTTTCACTTCCATACATGGTCCCACTCCATACAAATACTTTCAGAAACGACTTCCTGACCCTTAAATCTATACTCTAACAAATTTCTCTTCTTCAGAAACGCTTTTCTTGCAATTGCCAGTCTACATTTTATATCCTCTCTACTTCGACCATCATCAGTTATTTTGCTCCCCAAATAGCAAAATAAATACAAAGCAGTACAAAAATCCCGCTTGCTGTGTAGTCGCCTTGTCAGCGCGGTTCCATGATATGTATGTGGTTCCTACAGCAAAGTGCTCTGAATATAGTCTTTGTGGTCCAGTCCCAGTCTGCCTCCGATAGAAAAATATGGCTACTTTATGGAGAGCGCTGATTCGTTTCCAGGTACGGGCACTGATTTTTCATTGTTAGGACTGGAACGGGGTGCACTCAGCCTGGTGAGGCTAGCTGAGGAGCTACTTGATGCAGAAGTAGCGGCTCTAAGTTCAAGAAAGATGACGTCGGCGCGGAGAGCGGTGTGCTGACCCAACGACCATCCGTACCTTGTCCAAGTAACGCCATTGGCAGAGGATGACACGGCGGTCGGTCGGTCCCAAATGGCCCGTTTGGACCAGGATGCGGAACTATCCTTACTTGTCCTCTCGCATATCAGTAGAATTATGTCTACATTTTCATCTGCTGTTTTCAGAAACCATTGTGACTAAGCTATACAAATAAAGGTCGCTGACGTATTCATAGCATTTGCCGTTCCACACTCTGTAACTAGTATGCCTCGTCTTCTGTTCGTCGGATAACGCCGGTGTACGGGAGATGTATATCTCGAAATGCTGCCGCATACGTGTGATCAGAGGCGTTGTCGGAGACGCGCCTGCGCCCGGCATTTGAGCGTTAGATCGCACTTAGCATCTGCGATCCGCCTGCCGTACAAGCTGCTGGCTCCAGTCCATCACAATAACACCTACCGACTGGCATCAGCTGCGCCAGCCACGGCAGAACACATTGCCGCCCCTGGGCCCATGGGACGACAAGCGCGCGCTTGCGCAAAACGGGCACATGCTGGCAGCGTTCCCGACTGCGAGAGAAGGCGCGCGGCGCCGAATCTGAAATGCTAAGTTGCGCCGCCCGCTTTACGACCAGGCGGGCATTATCAGCAGTTCTGGAAAACTTTGCTTCCGCCATTTCTTTTCCCTCCGGTCCGCTCTTATTTCCTTTGAAGAAGGCTGTTAAACTTCTTTCGCTTCTTGCTTATAGGTGGGAGGTGCCCTCAACAGAGCTGCCAAAGTATATATACTCCGATTCCTGCAGCTGTTTCTGCTCAGCAGTAGCGTTAATGAACAGCCTGCAAACAGCTTTTTGATTAATAAGGTCGGTTTAAAAATATCACAATTTAGTATTAACATATAGGTCTCATAATTGTATAAAAAATCAAGAAATGTCTTCTGGAAAACTAATCAGGAAAAAGGATGCACGCTTCTTTCTTTGAGAATCTTTGCAAGGGTTGCTGATGCTGTTTACAGAACTTCACTACTACTGCCGCTTTCGTTGTGGTTCCACGTGTTGGCTGTACGAAGCACAGACGAACTGCTGTGGTCCAGCGGTTCTAGGCGCTTCAGTCTGGAACCGCGCTGCTGCTACGGTCGCAGGTTCGAATCCTGCCCCAGGCATGGATGTGTTTGATGTCCTTAGGTTGGTTAGGTTTAAGTAGTTCTACGTCTAGGAGAGTGGTGACCTCAGCTGTTAAGTCCAGTAGTGCTTAGAGCCATTTGAACCATTTTGAGCAGATGAACTTTTTCTGTCAAGAAAGTCTGATATCCGTAACTTGCACCTTCGGTCTTAGTCAGCGTACTATTGGCTGACGTCGTTTCACAGCCTTCTCGGCTGTTACGTTCCAGGTCGACGTGCCACCGCTTGATGTTACGCCGGAACACAAGCAACACTGTGAAACAACGTCAGAAATCAATGTGGGACTATGTGTTAGGAGAGTGCGGCGATATGTGACGGTATGGGCTGTGACAGTAGTCCAACGCGAGTACCTTTGCTAAAGCCTGCGTCGCCTCTTCTGGGCTCGTGACCACATCGTTTGGACCCTAAACGACTTGAAAACAGTGGCCTGGTCAGATGGGCCCCGATTTCAGTTGATAAGAGCTGCGGCGCAGGCCCCACGCAAGTACACTACTGGCCATTAAAGTTGCTACACCACGAAGATGACGTGCTACAGACGCGCAATTTAACAGACAGGAAGACGATGCTGTGATATGCAAATGATTAGCTTTTCAGAGCATTCACACAAGGCTCGCACCGGAGACGACACCTACAACGTGCTGACATGAGGAAAGTTTTCAACCGATTTCTCATACACAAGCAGCAATTGACTGGCGTTGTCTGCTAAAACGTTGTTGCGATGCCTCGTGTAATGGGGAGGAATGCGTACCATCACGTTTCCGACTTTGATGAAGGTCGGATTGTAGCCTATCGCGATTTCGGTTTATCGTATCGCGACATTGCTGCTCGCGTTGGTCGAGATCCAAAGACTGTTAGCAGAATATGGAATCGGTAGGTTCAGGAGGGAAATACGGAACGCCGTGCTGGTTCCCAACGGCCTCGTATCACTAGCAGTCGAGATGACAGGCATCTTATCCACATGGCTGTAACGCATCGTGCAGCGACGTTTCGATCCCTGAGTCAACAGATGGGGACGTTTGCTAGACAACAACCATCTGCACGAACAGTTCGACGACGTTTGCAACTGCATGGACTATCAGCTCGGAGACTTTGGCTGCGGTTACCCTTGACGCAGCATCACAGACAGGATCTTCTGCGATGGTGTACTCAACGGCGAACCTGGGTGCACGAATAGCAAAGCGTCATTTTTTCGCATGAATCCAAGTTCTGTTTACAGCATCATGATGGTCGCATCCGTGTTTGGCGACATCAGGTCGAACGCACAATGGAAGCATGTATTCGTGATCGCCATACTGGCGTTCACCCGGCGTGATGGTATGGGGTGCCATTGGTGGCACGTCTCGGTCACCTCTTGTTGGCATTGACCGCACTTTGAACAGTGGACGTTACATTTCAGATGTGTCACGACCCGTGGCTCTACCCTTCATTGGATCCCTGCGAAACCCTACATTCAGCAGGGTAATGAACGACCGCATGTTGCAGGTCCTGTACGGACCTTTCTGGATACAGAAAATGTTCGACTGCCGCTCTGGACAGCACATTCTCCAGATCTTTCACCAATTTAAAACGTCTGGTCAATGGTGGCCGAAAAACTGGCTCGTCACAATACGCCAGTCACTGCTCTTGATGAACTGTGGTACAGTGTTGAAGCTGCATGGGCAGCTGTACCTGTACACGTGATCCAAGCTCTGTTAGACTCAATGCCCAGGGGTATTAAGGCCGTCATTGCGGCCAGATGTGGTTGTTCTGAAACTGTTTCTCAGGATCTATGCAACCAAATTGCGTGAAAATGTAATCACATGTCAGTTCTAGCATAATATCTATATACATTGAATACCCGTTTATCATCTGCATTGCTTCTTGGTGTAGCAATTTTAATGGCCAATAGTGTATGAACACATGTTGTCAACAAGGCAGTATACAAGCCCGTGGTGTTACTGTAATGGTGTGGTCTGTGTTTACACGCAAAGTACCGTTCATCAATTGGAAATGACTATGATCGGCCAGCTGGAGACCATTTGCAACCATTCATGGACTTCATGTTCCCAAACAAAGATACACATATACCTTCATGCTCATAAATTAAGGATAATGCTGATACACGGTGAAACAACGCTCTGGTGGGCGGTTTGCGAGTTTAAATCACCTCGGGGTACGACCATGCGGGGAATTTGACCTGCGGTCGTCGCACGGTGGCGCTGGCAGCAGTCCACATACGCAGAGGAGTTATGGTGCATGTCAGAGTACGGTGCAGCGAGTAAGTATGCAGAAATTTTCAGACGTGCTAATGGTGACTGTATGTTGAAAATGGCTCAAAGAACGCATATTTATGACGTTATGAGGGGTGGAATACTAGGGCAACTGTATGCTGGTCAAACACAGGAGGTCCAGCATAGGCCCTCCGCGTGCCACAAAGTGTGATCTCAAGATTATGGCAACGATTCCAGCAGACAGGAAACGTGTCCAGGCGCTACAGTATGTGATTTTACACAGTTTACAACACCACAAGAAGACCGATATCTCATCATCAGTGCCGCAGACAGTCACGGAGTACTGCAGGTAGCCTTGCTCGGGACCTGCCAGCAGTTGTCTCCAGACACACAGTCTACAGGCGACTGAATAGACATGGTTTATTCGCCCGGAGACCTGCTAGGTGTACTCCACTGACCCCTGGTCACAGGAGAGCCCGTAAAGCCTGGTTTCAAGAACACAGTACATGGTCATTGTAACAGTGGTCCCAGGTTATGTTCACGGACGAGTCCAAGTCTCGCCGGGTTTTCATCTGACGTGAACCAGGAACCAGATACTAACCCCTTAAAAAGTCTCGCCGGGTTTTCATCTGACGTGAACCAGGAACCAGATACTAACCCCTTAATGTCCTCGAATGGGACCTGTATGGAGGTCGTGGTTTGATGGTGTGGGGTGGGTTTATGATTGGTGCACGTACGCCCCTGCATGTCTTTGACAGAGGAACTGTAACAGTTCAGGTGTATCGAGACGTCATTTCGCACCAGTATGTCCGCCTTTTCACGGGTGCAGCGGGGTCCCACCTTCCACCTGATGGATGATAACGCAAGGGCCCACCGAGCTGCAGTAGTGGAGGAGTACCTTGAAACAGACGATATCAGGCGAATGGAGTGGCCTGCCAGTTCTCCAGACCTAAACCCCATCGAGCAGGTCTGGGATGCTCTCGGTCGACGTATCGCTGCCCGTCTTCAAACGCCTACGTCACTTCAGGATATCCGACAGGCACTGGTGCAAGAATGCTCGACCACCTGATCCAGAATATGCCAACCCGTTGTGCAGCCAGCGTACGTGTGAATGGTCTTCATATCCCACATTGATGTTGGGGTACATGCGCAGGAAACAGTGGCGTTTTGTAGCACATGTGTGTCAGAACGGTTGTCTCAGCTTTTCGCGAATACCGTGGACTTACCGTGTCGTGTGTCTTCCCTACGTGCCTTTGCTGTTAGCGCCAGTTTTTTGAAGTGCCACGTTGTGTGGCAACACATTCTGCAGGTATCCTTAATTTATGAGCATGAGTGAATATACAAATACGCTTTTGTTACTTTCCCCAGTAACTGGTAGCTCATCGTGTAATAGAATAATAGTGCGCCATTGCAGTTATTTACGTGAAATACAAGACGCTTTTTTACGGTGCGGCTCAACCTCATGTTGAGCAATTCCGTGCACGCTTTTCTCCAATTAGCAACCAACTTTCTGGTGTCATGGTTTTCGTACGTTCGATACCAACATCCGCGAACAGCCTCACGGAGTTCCTCACGTCAGCCAGATGGTTTTTATACGCAATGGGGGTAATAAGGGAACGTCTCATGTTATTTTTAAATTTTGTTCCCTCAAGAACAGCATGGAGTGTTCCATCTTCTACCAGTTCTTGAACTCAGTTACAGTTCTGGTCCACTATTGTGATTTGCTTTTTCTGTAACTGTATCTAACGCCTTCTAGAAGTCAAAGGACGCAGCTTCAACTTCCTTGTGGCTATTATTAAGATAAATGGGTGTCATGGAGAAACACAATGAGCTGAGTCTCAGAAGTTTATTATTTTCTGAATTTATATTGATTGTTACAGACGAGATATCCAGTCTCCGAAAAAATCATAATCGTGTTCAGAGCTGCGCGAATGTTCTTGTTTCGCAACAAACGCAGGTAATGTTGTTCTGCTAATTTTATTCAGTGAATGACGACTACCAAAACAGCTACACGATGAGATGGCGAAGTGTTTCCACAAACATAACGATTTAAACATTTTATCTGTGTTCTACACCAGCGTCCCATGACGCATGTTTTATCGATACTGTGAAAAATAGTCGATGAGACACAGATTCACCAACGGCACATGCCGAAGTGACAGCGTGCGCGACTTTATTTCTGTGTAACCTTAGAAAAAAACCTTTTATTGTTGTGCTTTCACTGATTTAACCCGATTACTTTGAATATGAATGATAGTGAAATCTGTTTGTGATGACAGTTCGAGAAACCTCACCATAAAAAGTCAAAGACAAAAACAGAGATGTCGCTATGATTTGACGGTGCTTATTTGCAGAGAAAAAGCAGAGTTGCTAGTACAGGATCTGTATAATGGTTTGCCAGACAACGTACTCATTAATTTTTGATGGAACGGCGAATGTTTTAAATGTGAGATGGAGCATATGCGAATGAATAATTATCATAATTATCCACAACTGGATCGACAGAAATGAATTCAATGGCGACAGATGGCAAATATCGTGACTTCGTCACCGAAAATAGTTACTCAGATACAGCCAGTGAAGCGCCGTGAACAGCGGAGAACACGCCCGTTGAAAAAATATCGGGAATTTTGTAACTTAGGATGTTGCATTAGAATGAGTCCGTGAGTTTTCCGTTGTAGTGGGACGCATCTGTACACGTTAACCACGCCATATATTTCGTCTGTTGTCAGCTGTCAAAAAAGGTATCGTATTTTACGGACAATAAGACGCTACAGACTATAAGACGCACCTTAATTTTTAAGCATTCTTTTAAAATCATAACATTTTTATCATTTTTAATAGATTACAAAGCCAGACTATATATTTCGTAGTTCATAAAACCGAATTGAGCTTCAAAATCCCTGAAAATCGCCATGCGATTCTTCTTCTTCTTCCTCTTCGTAGTTATTCATTTCGGCGTGAACTCTTGTTGGGTTTCATCCATCATCCATTTGTTCCACTTTAAATGGTTTATTTACTGAGACACCAAAATTGCAATTGTGCACTCAGTCCTCCCGGAATAACAGCAAACTATGCATTTCCCTGTATCATTTTCTCTTTAAAAAAAAAACGACTCTGAGCACTATGGGACTCAACATCTGAGGTCATCAGTCCCCTAGAACTTAGAACTTCTAACTCCCCTAAGGACGTCACACAATCCATGCCCGAGGCAGGATTCGAACCTGCGACCGCAGCGGTCGCGCGGTTCCCGACTGAAGAGCCTAGAACCGCTCGGCCGCACTGGCCGGCTTTCTCTTTCACAGAATGTTTCAGACTGCTAAACTGATCTATCACAAGAAGAGAATTCCCCTTCCATAATGCACCTAGCATTCTCTCCTACACTCTGTCACTCTATAATTTCATAACAGCTTCGTTCGCCCAACTATTGTCATGTGCCTGAACAACACCACCTTGCGCCATCAGAAGGTTGTGGCATTGTTTTGCGCTTGAAAATCATCGGATTAAGGTTAGTATCGTCAGAACAACATGAAAGCACAACAGAGTAGTGTGCATTTTTTCACGTCCTGTGGTTTCTATAGTTACGGTTTTAGCAACGGTTGCGATACTCGGCACATCAAATGTCAGAGGATTTTCGTCAGTTTTCGCTATTTGGCTTAGTTCCACGCTGGTTCAATAATAAAGGCCGGCCGCTGTGGCCGAGTGGTTCTAGGCGCTTCAGTCCCGAACCGTGCTGCTGTTACGGTCGCAGGTTCTAATCCTGCCTCGGCCATGGATGTGTGGGATGTCGTTAGGTTAGTTAGGTTTAAGTAGTTCTAAGTCTAGGGGACTGATGACCTTAGATGTTAAGTCCTATAGTGCCCAGAGCCATTTGAGCCATTGAATAATAAAGCGATTGGAAGATACCGCCTCTTCGTACAACTGTGGTATTTTCTGAGATATTTTGGTTGTGGTTGCATGCTAACACCATGACGCTTCATAAAGAACAGATACGACGCATTCATATAACTGATTCCCCTCGACGGGCAATTACGTTCGACCTCATGGGGGAATTTGTAAGTAGCCGAGCATGGAGGATGTGTACAGGGACTGCGGATGGGTTGCGCTAGGTGGGAATGTGGGTTGGCCGAGAGGTGTGCCGAGATAGTTGGCGCAGTGGCAATAAACACTGTCCGGGTGGCGCACTGGTTAATGCAACTACCTAGTAAGCATTAGATCCTCGGTTTGAATCCCAGCCCGGTACACACGTTCACTCGTCGCCGCTCATGCCGCACGAAATCCTGATGTAGCTGATATCAATAATCCTTTTCCTTCACTTTCTTTTCCTTTCCTTTCCATTTCCTTTCCTTTCCTCCCCTGCTCCTGCAGTTTACATAATATGTTTCACATCCGGGAATTCCGTGTGGAGTCTGACCTTTCAAGCGTGTCTATAACGAGGAACAAGTGTTAACTTCCATTATACCAGAGGGAGTTGTAGAGGTGAAACGTTGTGTAGGAAGATTAGAATGTATACTATACAACAAATAATTGAAAACACTGACTGAAACTGATACCCAGACTCGAAGATATTGTCACAGAAGGTAAACAGTGGTGGATCACATCAAACCGGTTAGAAGACTGAAGATCAAATGACGAAAATAAAATACTATGGTAGATTCGTAGTTCCTTAACAAAGCACTGACTTTACAGCTTACCACGACAACGCTAGCAGACAGATGGTGAAGAGCTGGTTCAGTTACTTTTTTATTACTACCATAATCTGGCTGTACGCTCAACAAGCAGTAATGAAAAATAAGAGAAAATCTGGAGAAGGAATTATAGTTCAGAGAGAAGAAAAAAAAACTTTGCCCTTTGCCGATGACATTGTACAGGGCGGTTATAGTCAAACTTTTGCTAGTTGTGCCATTGTAGAAGGAAAACTATTTACCTTGTGTGGCGCAAGATTTGCTTTTTTAATAGTGTTAATGTTTTGACTTGCCGTTAGGTGCCAGTACTGGTACAGTGACGTAAGACAGAAACACAACCATCCCTGTGCAATACAGTCGCAAACACTCAACATGGGTCTCGACAAGGTGAGCAGGGCTTTACTAGTAAAGCTGTTTCTGCAAAACAACAGCAATAGTGCAGCCGCTCTTTGCGATTATCGACGCACTGGGGCGGAAGCACATAATCCGACAATTCGAATCAACTGGCGAATTGAGAATTGTTCCTGGGAGGGACCGAAGGCCAATGGCGCCACAAATTGATGCGATGGCTGAGAATGCTGGACACATTGTGTGATCATAAGTAGTCAAAGAGCTGTCCCACTACAACTGAACATACCGCGGTCCACCGTCCGAAAAGTGCTGTGAGCCATTGAGAAATGGTATCCACGCTGTCGTGGATGCGCATGGTCTCCACATTGAGCAACATTTGTAACTTGAAGCGTAAACATGGTTCGTGGTTAACAGAAATTACCCCCTCATGTGGAAATTGAACATCTTACAGACGTTGCGACAAAGTTTAACTGTCCTAAGATCACTCGGTTTTCATGGGGGCTCTCTCATGAAGCGAAAGCTCCATTATGAAGACACTGTCAGAGACAGTACACGACTTGGAAATGCAGTTGAACGGAATGGACAGAGTATTTAAAAGACATTACAAAAGGCACACGAATAAAATTATAGCAAGGGTAATGGAATATGGTTGAATTAAGTAATGTTGAAGAAAATAGATTAAGAAACGAAACGTTAACAGATTGGTATTTGAGCGAAATAAAAAAAGGGATAAAAGAAAAAGAAAAAAAAAAAAGAAAACTGATGATAGCCAAGTATAGAATATGTAAAATACGGACTGGCTATAGCCGAAAAGCATTTATGAAAAAGCGGAATTCGTTAATATCTGATACAAACTATAACTATAGGAAATATTTTCTAAAAGTTCTAGTAGTTTTGTGATGTGTAGCCTTCTACGGGAGTGAGACGTGAACGACAAGGAGTTCAGGCAAGTAGATTTCAAATGGCTCTGAGCACTATGCGACTTAACTTCTGAGGTCGTCAGTCGTCAGCTAAGAAGAGACTTGACGCTTTTGAAATGTGGTGCTACAGAAGGATGCTGAAATGGATGAGAAGACCGAGTAACTAATGAGGAAATACCGAACCGCACTGGGGAAAGAAATTTACAGCACAACTCGACAAGGAGGAGTCGGTAGATATGATGCCTCCTGAGGCGTGAAGGAATTTTCAGTTTTGTAACGGAGGGAAGCGTGCGAGTAAAGGTATAGACGGAAACCAAAAGATGAATACGGCTGGCAGGTTTGAATGGATGTAAGTTGCAATAGTTACTTAGGGACGAATAGGTTTGCACAGAATATAGTAACGTGGAGACATCGAAACCAGTCTTCTGGCTGAAGACGGCAACAACAACACATCAACAGTGAGAAATGCAGACTGCAGACCAATGTTACGTTTGTTCGTCTGAAAAGTCAAAAAAGAAGGAAATTGAAACATAGTTTATTGGCCTGATACAGAATCAAGGGGATAATCGAGCTTTGCATTCCTCATGATGATTGCCAAAAATGCTGTCTCCACCATCATTCCATATGCCATTTGGTTGATTCGCTCGCGATATTGTCCTCTAGTTTATTGATAGGAAATTGCACGCTACCATACATCTTCTCAATACCAGCGTAATCTAGTTTGAAAATTTCCTCTACTACCCGGGTCCGAAAGCTCTTTGACGTATGATTCATCACCCGCGACGGCTCAGAACTTCGACTGCAGCTGACGTAAATATTTGCAGCAGGGTGACAGAATGAGTTTGAAACTCCAGGCTACGGTGTGGACAACGAACTCAGGGCGAAAGGAGGATGCACCAAAATTAAATAGTGAAACAGCGAGAAGGAACAATTATTTTCCGGTAGTTGACGTAATTCTTTTGTATATTTGGAATTAAAACTTTATGTGCGCAGTTAAAGAACATCGAATGTTGGTGCAAGACGAAGAGGATGAGAGACATAGGCACAAAAATATATGAAGGAATTAGGTGCAATTGATGGCTCCTATTCTTCACTGTATGTATTAAATATTTTAACTGCGACTCTGTGTTCCCTAACAGCGTAAAATCTTCATTTAGCTTACTGGAATACTGTTTCAACAGATCCATAAACGCATATGAGACCTAACGGAATTGGAGATCTTGACATTATCACATAATGGATGTCTCTGCAGCACACTGAGGATTGTAGCTTTCTTTGTTGTTTCCCTCCTTTCTTGCCCCTATTTGGCTTATTTTTTCCAGTCACTCATTGCTTCCATTTTCTGTAACATGATCTAAGCCTTTCTATGTATTTTGTATCATAATTTATCGTGTGGAGATGATCTTTTGCTGTCACAGTCTGTGTGACATTATAACTGTGGTAATGTGTCAAGTTCATAAAAAAAGTTAATTGTTACGTTTATGTGCAGATTTCATTAATTGTTTGCAAGGACAAAGCCTTATATTCATTTGGCGTAGTACCACAAAAGAAATCTTTCAATGTATTAGAGAGACAAATAAGACACAGGAAAAATTAAAATGGAACAACAATTTCACATAATACCAACAAGACACAAAGCAACAGAGAAAGGGATGAAAGTACAAGCAAATATTTCCATACATGACAGATAGCAGAAAATTGTGTCGCAACTAAAAAAAGCAGCTAGTGGAGCTAAAGGATACATTCAGGTGAAAAATGAGCAGAACTGCTATGATGAAGAGAGTAAAACAGCGAGAAAGAAGACAAAGCCAGAAGAGCAATGCTACAAGTAGGTACAAGAACTAATTGTAAGAGATATAATGAATTGTGGAGGAAGGTAAACGAAATTCGAAGAAAGCCAAAAGAGCTAATTAAATCTAGACTGGATTTATCAGAAATCTCAGCAAATCAAAGTAAATTTTGTTGATATATCTGGCAAACAAAGAATTAGCAGAATCCAAGAGGTGAAACATCTTATTTAAAAATAGGAAAGAATTAATGCATTACTAATTCGTTGGGCAGAATCAAGCAAGGGGTTACTATATGCTTAAAAAACAAAGACACAGTTGGATGCAGTAGGGCAAGAAAAGGAGAACGAGAACAAAAATGGAATACATGAAGGTACCGAAGGGGCACTACGTAAAGAATAAACAAAGAAATGATGAGAGAATCAACAACAAACGAACTACCCTTGAGAAATGATATTCAGGAGATCAACAAAATATGCGGATTCTGAAATGATAGACGAAACATAAAATCAAATAAAACAACTGTGATGCAGAGGGAGAAAATTTCTACAGAGATGAGTAGCAGTATTGCGTCCATTGCACAAAAAAGTGAAAAAAGACTTACTGTATGAAGTGGGACTCATTCAACAAGAATGGAGATTATTTGGCACATCCACTGAGGCTCACAAATTGCTCAGTGCGCATCGTTTTCTTTTTGGTACAGTAAATGAAAACAGCACAGCTACGAAATGTCGGCTGGTGGGACTTAATGAGACTATTCAGCCTATAGCATGGCGAACACATACGCGCACGCACGCACGCACACACACACACACACACACACACACACACACACACACACACACTGACCACCGTACTGTATGCGCAGTAATTTTGCTTCTATGACAACCACACATGCTGCCTCAGAAATATACGGCAATACACAACGTGTCCCGTGCGTTCTGTGGGAGAGAGGGACCATTCGTGCCTTTCATCAGTAATTCTCGCGCTGTCCATCAGCCAGAGTGCTACAGGGTGATAATTTTCTCCACCGCTCAAAGATGAGTCGTGCATAAAATATATATTGCTATTACTATGTACGAGTGCAACCACTGTCAGGACATAAGTTTCAAAGCTCTTCGCAGTACGGTTAGTGTGCAAAATTATGCGTTTTGTTTGTCACTGTGGGCACATGCAGACGGCGGCGTTCCTGAGGCACATTTATCATCAAGCCACCATATACAATGTGGCAGACAGCCACATTCTGGGACTGCCTGGTTACGGGACATCGTATACGTTCTTGTATGACCGTACTACACTGCGAAATTTGAAATACGTCCACCGACTGCTGCAGTGGGTAACCGTTCCCAATATTCGAGTGATTACGATGTTGTCGAAATGTTTTCGAAAGCTTATTCGGCAAACAATACCAGCAACAATTTGTCACATTGATAGTTTTTTTCCCCTCTCGATTTTTACTCCTGTAACAAAACCGTCATTATAACCTTGATAAAAACTCTCTGTGACGTTAGTGGGTAAAACATTTCAAATGCGCGCGCGCGCAGTCACACACACACACACACACACACACACACACACACACACACAAACCTAATCTCACACGCAAAAAAATATTTGGAAGTGCCGTTATGGTCATTGGATCAATATCTATTGTTAAAATACGTGTATGCGTATGTGAGTGAACGACCACTTGCTAAATGCAAGTGTGAACCAGTCACCACAGAAACTAAGTAATGTTTGCTGTTTACTAAATTAGTTAAACTAAAAATAATATTCGGACAGCCGATTTTTGTAACTTTTTATTTAGGCCACCGGTTTCGACTACTGAATAGTCAGTTTCAGGTCCTATACAACAAAAATTATAAGACATCAGACCAGTACATAATAAGATGACATATGTACTACTATATTGACGAAATGGAGGATACAAATTAACATATTTAAGTAGAAGAAGTAATGACGTAATACACTCAAGGTAAATTAATGCTACACTTTCATTATCCAAGAATATGTAAGGACAATGGCGACAAGGCTCCTTTTAAAGTTCTGAATGGAATAAAATGAATAGCATCAGATAACTAGTGTAAAACTGTTAAGAAATGACAGGAGTGTAAAAAAACCACGTAAAATAATAATCAGCCGTACTGGCAAATTTTATTATTTTACGCTGTTTTTATCGTTTCTTAAAATTTTACATTAGGTATCTGATGCTATTTATCTTATTACTTTAGAGAAAAAAAGAGCCTTGTCGCCTATATCCTCACATATTTTTGGACAATGAACGAGTAAGACTTATGTTTGCATTACAATAATTCTATTGTTTTCGTGAGCTATTTCTGGTAGGTGACTTATCTTTCACTATGTGTGCAAATCATAGTATATCCTTGATTGTACCCTTAGTCTATTACTTCATTGCTGGTTTCCTTTTACTTATAAATATTAATTTTTATCCTTTGTTCCGTTCATGTAATACTATGCACGACATTTTATTATTTATGGGTCCCATGTCTTTTTACTAAAAAGAAGGGCCTGAAGATCATTCTCTAGAGGAATCTGAACGGATAGCCTAAATAAAAAAGCTGTAAAAATAATCACTGTTGATATATTATTTTCATAACTGTTCGTCCCGGCGCAGTCCGATACTCTGAAATTTCAAGATGGAGTTCCATTTACCAAGATAGATAAATCAGGCACGACACAACACATTGGAAGAAATTACACATTTTCCGCATCATCAGATAAATGAGAAGTTAGATCAGCCAAAAAGCAATTGCTGACCTCTGCTCCAAAGACATAAAGTGTAATAACTCAAAACGTGACCTACCGTCACGTGAACACTGCAAGACTCTCAAAATAGTGGTTCCTCACTCCAGGGCAGCAAGCCGGGCATAGATCGAAAGACGAGTCCTCATTAGTACACCCAGAGGCTGGTAGAACGTTCGCCTCTATCTTCCAGTTATCTTTATCTCACCTGTTGTCCGTAATTTGTAACTGTTCTTCGTCTCAATGACACGCGACAGTTCTGCTGAGAGCATTTTCCATTATGACAAGGATCCAAAGCGGATGGAGCTACATCCCTGGCGACTAGAAAGTATCTGGCCAACTCTCCTTGTTGTTGGACTGATACTTGAATTTAGCCAGTGGTGAGTATCTAGTATATTGTCACAGCTGCACTTTATAATTTTCAGGTGACAAGTATCGGACTAGCACAAAATTACTAATTGTCACGTTATTAACAAAGTTCAGTTCCTACAAGAAACACAATTGACAAATCTATATCGTAAAATGTTAACAAATCACGATGGAGCTACAATTTGCACAAAGGTTTTATAAAGTATACTCTGAGGTTTTCCGAACAGTTTACTGAAAGTTTATATTATACTATATTGCAAGTTATTATTTTATTATTGTGGTTCTTTATTGCATACTGAATTTAGAAGATCAGATGTAGAAGTTGTACTTTCCACCTCATACCGGTTATAAAACAGGTTAAAGAATGCTGTCAAAGAAAGAAATGACGATGTGTTTAAGCGCATAGGTGGTATACGGTGTAAAATTCAATATGTCCTCATGATACGTTTTGTCCAGTGTGGAAGGAACATTAGAGCGCCACACTATGAGCCCACGGAGAGTATTGAAGCTGAAAAACCTATGTAAGGTAGTCATCTCAGGAAAATAGGCCACGCAAGTTGAAGCATGAAAAGTAATTTATAAGTTATACGCAAACTAGGAAGCATATAGATAGATTACTTGATGCCACTTGAGGATTTTTTCCATCAAAACGAAACAATAATCTGAATTACTGCTCTGTGAACAGGACGAGCATTACACTGAAGTGACAAAATCATGCGAAACCTCGTAATATCGTGTCGGACCTCCTTTGCCCGGCGTAGCGCGGCTAACTCGACGTGGCGTGGACTCAACAAATCGTTGGAAGTCCGCTGCAGAAATATTGAGCCATGCTGCCGCTATAGCCGTTCATAACAGCGAAAGTGTTGCCGGTTCGCAATATAGTGCATGAACAGACCTCTCTAGCACATCCCATAAATATTTGATGGGATCATGACGGGCGATATTTGTGGCCAAATCATATGATCCAGTTGTCCTGAACGTTCAAACCAATCGCTAACAATTGCGGGCTAGTGACATGCGGTCGTTGTTTGGGAACAAAATGTTCACCAATGGCTGCAAATGATCTTCAAGTAACAGAACATAACCACTTTCAGTCAATTATCGGTTAGTTGGACGAGAGGACCCATTACATTTCAGGCAAACACAGCCCACATCGTTATGGAGCTCGCACAGTGAATTCTTTTCAACTTTTGTTCATGACTTCGTCATCTGTTCCACATTCGAACACTACCTTCAGCTGTTACCAACTGAAATAGGCACTCACCAGACCAGACCATGGTTTTCCCATCGCTTAGGGTCCAACCAAAAAGCCACGAGCCCAGGAGAAGCGATGCCGGTAATGTGCTATTAGCACAGCCCCTCGGGTCGATCGTCTGCTGCCATAGCCCATTAACTCCATATTTCTCCGGATTGTCCTAACCGATAATTTTGTCACATGTCCCACGTTGATTGTTGCGGTTATTTCACGCAGTGCTGCTTGTCTGTTAGCTCTGAGAACTCTGCAAACTCCATTGCTTTCGATAGTTAAGTGAAGGTCGCTGGCTACTGCGTTGTCCGTGTTGAGAGGTAATGCCTGAAATTTAGTATTCTCAGTACACTGTTGAAACTGTGTATCTCGGAATACTGAATTCCTTAACGACTTCAATGATTAAATGTACCATTCGTCTAGCTCCACATAGATTCCACTTTGAAAGTGTTAATTTCCGTTGTGCAGGGTATATAATCACATCGGAGACCTTTTCACTTGAATCACCTGAGTACAAGCGGCAGGTCCGCCACTGCACTGCAGTTTTATACCTTGCTTGTCCATGCGACACTACCTCCACTTGCATATGTGCATATCGCTATCCCATGACTTCTGTCAGCTCAGCGTACGAGTCTACTTTCCTAGACAAACGATAAGTTTTCCTTCAAGTTAAGAGCGCAAACACGTCATATAAGTAGTACATAATGTAACGTAAATTCTTTGTAAACCTTTTGAAAAACCTCTGTATATTCGTCTTAAAAATCTGTGTCTCAAAGCGATAATTTCATCGTATTTTCTAAGCGTTTTACGAAATCTATTTCTTAATTACGAGAAAATTTCTTGTAATATTCCGAATGTTAGTGACCTTGCGTTTTGGTTTCTCGCAGCATACTTGACGCTGGATGTTTGGCACCCGAAACAGTAGCGACTAAACCACGTCATGGAGGTGAGCCAGTATACCGCGCTCAGTAGCTTAGTAATTTTCATTGTTGTCACATTGTTAACTCATTCCCACGGATTTCAGTAAGCCATGGTAGCCAGGCACATAATTAAGTTCAAGTTGATTTTTTTTCTACACTAAAGCGCTAAAGAAATTGGTAAAGGCATAAAAAGCACTCCGTCTTCAGGCCACGAGTGGCCTACCGGGACAGCCCGACCGCCGTGTCATCCTCATGGGAGGATGCAGATAGGAAGGGCATGAGGTCAGCACACCATTCACCCGGTAGTTATGATGGTATTCTTGACCGAAGCCGCCACTATTCGGTCGAGAAGCTCCTCAACTGACAACACGAGGCTGAGTGCACCCAATTTGGTAAAGGCATACATATTCAAATACAATGCAAACAGAAAGAATACGGCACTGCAGTCGGCAACGCCTATAAAAGACAGCAAGTGTCTCGTGCATTTGTTATATCTGTTACTGCTGCTATAACGGCAGCTTATCAAGATTCAAGTGAGTTTGAACATGATGTCAATAGTCGGCACATGGGTCATGGGACACAGCATCTCCGAGACAGCGTTTAAGGGGGGATTTTCGGGGACGACCATTACACTGGTATACCATGAATATCAGGCATACGCTAAAACATCAAATCTCCGACATCGGTGTTGCCGGAAAAAGATTCTGCAAGAATGGTATCGTTCAATGTGACAGAAGTGCAACTCTTCCGCAAATTGCTGCACATTGCAGTGCTGGGCCATCAAGAAGTGTCATCGTGCGGAACATTCAACGAAATATCATCGATATGGGCTTCCAGAGCCGAAGGCTCATTCATGTGCCCTTGATTCATTCATGTGCCCTTGATCATTGCACGACACATGTCTTTAGAATTCGCCTGGGCCCGTCAATACCAACATTGGATTGTTGATGACTGGAAACGCCTAATCGGAGAAGTCTCGTTTTAAATTGTACTGAGTGGATGGATGTGTACGGGTATGGAAACAACCTCATGAAACAATGGACCGCCGGCCGTAGTGCCCGTGGGGTTCTAGGCGCTACAGGCTGGAGCCGAGCGACCGCTCCGGTCGCCGGTTCGAATCCTGCCTCGGGCATGGATGTGTGTGATGTCCTTAGGTTAGTTAGGTTTAATTAGTTCTACGTTCTAGGCGACTGATAACCTCAGAAGATAAGTTGCATAGTGCTCAGAGACTTTTTTTTATCCATGGACCCTACATGTCAGCAGGGGACTGCTTAAGCTGGTGGAGGCTCTTTAACAGTGTGCGGCGTTTGCACTTGGAGTGATATGGTTCAAATGGCTGTAAGCACTATAGGACTTAACATCTGACGTCATGAGTCCCCTAGACCTAGAACTACTTAAACTTAAGCAACCTAAGGACATCACACACATCCATGCCCGGGGCAGAATTCGAACCTGCGACCGTAGCAGCAGCGCAAATGAAAGACGCCTGATGATACATTATCTATTTTTAGAATTTTGATAATGGGGTTTCTTGCAATGAAACCAATTATACGGCAGACATATTAAATTATGAATGTTACAAATCCTCTTTTTTAATATTAAAAATTCAATATGTGAGATGATATTAAGCAACTGAACTATTGACTCTATCTAACTGGAATTAATTGGTATCACTTATTCTGGTTTTACAAAAATAGCTGGCCTGCGAAGACGGTCGTGTTCGTTTCGTTACAGGCAGAGAGGCTTTCACTCTGGCAGCTCATTAATTTATTTATAAGTACACTTGATTATCTGTCTAGCTCGGATGACATAGCATCTAATTATATGGTCATCTTAAAAGTTACATATCAAATGCTTGTAGTCTTACATCTCATATTGCTTAATGTTGAAGTAACTATACACGACGACGAAGCTGATGTGTTACACTGTAGGTCGGCTGAAAATTATGTAGATAATTCGTAACGTCCGAAACAGGTAACTGGTTGTATTAAACGGCAGCTATGATGAAATGATTTTGTAATAGCTTGTGACAAGGCATAACAAAATGGGGAACAGATCAAGGTATAATGAACAGAAAACGTATATGGCGATGTAAAAGAACTCTTACGGATGAACTGTGCCATGTTAGGTATGCACATACCGAAAAAGCCAAGGTATTCAATCCTATCATTTTACAACTTCGCTCCAGTATAGTAATTATACTCACCAGTGATGTCCAGCCTGCACAGCATATAATGTAGTACACAGAATTACTATAGAACCACATAACTAAATTATTCTTCCAGGTTGGTAAATGAAAGATAAGTTAAACACTCGGTTTTGTTGTGATGACGTATCACCCGTTGTTTCTTCCAGAACGAAAGCTGATCCTTTTTCGATTTCAAGAAGAAGAAAATTTTTGTTACTCTCCCAAAGCGAAAGTAACCTATGTAAACCAATGTGATGACTTTGTGTTATAATTGTTGTTTGTTGCTTACCTGGAGCTTTGCATTTAGATGTTAACATTCTGTTGGTTACCGTCCTTAAGGTTCGTCATGTGCATTTTCATAGGAATCTATGGTTTAATCTTTTCCCATAAGAATGTTCCCATTTCCCCATTTGCTTAAAGATACTTCGAAATTCAGTTTTGATTACAAAACACCCATTACAATTCCATTTCAGTTTTTGTTTGAATACTTGAAGTTTTGTAGACTTATTAGCTGTGGCATGTGAATAATGTGATGATTCACCAAACGCTGAAAGATATACTTAACATTACTTACTGAACAGTTCACTTAACCATAATATTTTTACACGTATGTTGTTTTTCTTTTTTATTTCAAATAATCCTTTTGGAAGGAACGATAAATCAACTTCGTGTAGACTAGTCTGTTTGCAAAAGCAGTTTTCTTTGGGCCCATGTGTTTCATTCTTCGACATTTTTTCCTTCTCTTTTTGTGTCTCCTTTCTTCCAGTTCTTGATTATTTTCCTGTCCTGAAAGTTAATCATTTATACCAGTTTTTTAAAAAGTATTGTGCCTCTCTCTAAGCAGAGTCCTGCATTTTCGATGTCTCTACCTACTTTTCTCAGCCAAGTCAGTTTGGAATTATAATTTTTTATTAAGTTCTGGAACAAGCCACATAATAACTACTTCCCCTATTTAATTGTGCCGTCACTCTTAAATATCTCGTACACTTCATTACATTATGACTGTTACTTACCTTACGTAATTATTCAGCATTTTTGGGTACGTACTTGTACAGCAGACTGACGACAAATGCAGCAGCGCTGCCAGCATACGCTGCGGATAAACTTTCACTGAATGCTCAGAAAATAGCCCTAGTTAATACGTTCAGGAGTATGAGTTTTCGAATTTAAGTAAGATTCAGATTTACTGCACGAAAGATCGTCTATAACGCTAATTTTATTGCACTCCAACACACATAATCTGTGCGCCCCCTAAGTTCCACTTACAATTCTGGCAACACTGAATCATTATTACCCATGAGACAACTGAGTCTCTAACATTGCAGTTGCGAAGGTTAACTGTTGTTTACACATACACTGATCAGCCAGAACATCATAACCATCTACCTAATATCGATGTAAACACGTCCAGGCGATGGCAGCGTTACCTGGCGAGGAATGACAGCTAGGCAGACACACGCACGAAGTATGTCGTTTCAGTGAGCGTGCTGTCCGTGTGTAGAATGGAGAAGGCGCGCGATCCATCAGAATTTGGTCGAAGGCAAATTGTCATGAGCTGGAGACTCGGCACGATCATTTCTGGAACTGCATAACTTGTCGGGAGTTCGAGGAATGCTGTGACGAAACAGAGGTGAAACCACGCCCAGATGTCGTGGTATTGGACGGTCATCCCCTATTACAGATGTCGGACGTGGTGTACTGGGCAGGCTGGTAAAACAGGAGAGGCGGTGAACTGTGACGGAAATAACATCAGACCTTAATGCTGTGTAGCGTACAAGTGTGTCTGAACACACAGTGCACCCAACACTCCTAAGATGTGCCTCGGCAGCCAGTGATCCACGCATATGCCAATATTAACACCGCGACACCGGCAACCACTACTGGAATGGGCAAGTGATCATCGGTATTGGACGTTTGTGCTGTGGTAGAGCGTTGCTCGGTCTGATGAATGCCGACACCCTTTTTTATCACGCCGATGCAAGGGGTGAATCCGTTGTCTTCCAGGGGAACAGCTACTTGACACCTTTAGTACGGGATGGAGGCTAGCTGTCGATGGTTCCATTAAGCCCTGAGGAACATTCACGTCGGTGTTGATAGATCCAGCGGAGCTCCTGCATAGCACAAAAGAGAATAGTACACGGGTTGCATACCTTCATGACGGTCACGTTTCCTGACAGTGGAGGCATTTTCAACAAGATAATGCACCATGTCAAATGGCCAGGAGTGAAATGGAATGGTTCGACGATCACAGTGGCGTGTTACAATTAACGTATTGGCCCCCAACTTGCCAGATCTGAACCCGAACACATCTGGGATGTGGTTGAAGGTACCGTCAGAGCTCATCCTCCACCTTCTCTTAATTTACAGGAATTCTACATCTACATCTACATATATACTCCGCAAGCCAACCTACGGTGTGTGGCGGAGGGCACTTTACGCGCCGCTGTCTTTTCGTCACTTTTCTATTCTAGTCGCGTATGGTTCGTACGAAGAACGACTGCCGGGAAGTCTCCGTGCTCGCTCGAATCTCTCTAATTTTACATTCGTGATCTGCTCGGGAGGTATAAGTAGGGGAAAGCAATATATTAGATACCTCATCCAGAAACACACCTTCTCGAAACATGGACAGCAAGCTACACTGTGATGCAGACCGCCTCTGTTGCAGAGTCTGCCTCTTGAGTTTCCTAAATATCTCCGTAACGCTATCACGGTTACCAAATAACCCTGTGACGAAACGCGCCGATCTCCTTTGGATCTCCTCCGTCAACTCAATCTGGTACGGATCCCACACTGATGAGCAATACTCAAGTATAGGCCAACGAGTGTTTTGTAAGCCACCTCCTTTGTTGATGGACTACATTTTCTAAGGACTCTCCCAATGAATCTCAACCTGCTACCCGCCTTACCAACAATTAATTTTAGACGATCATTCCACTTCAAATCGTTCCGCACGCATACTCCCAGATATTTTACAGAAGTAACTGCTACCAGTGTTTGTTCCGCTATCATATAATCATGCAATAAAGGATCTTTCTTTGTATATATTCGCAATACATTACATTTGTCTATGTTAAGGGTCAGTTGCCACTCCCTGCACCAAGTGCCTATCCGCAGCAGGTCTTCCTGCATTTCGCTGCTTCAACTTCTCTGTATACTACAGCATCATCCGCGAAAAGTCGCATGGAACTTCCGACACTATCTACTAGATCATTTATATATATAGCGAAAAAATGGTCCCATAACACTCCCCTGTGGCACGCCAGAGGTTACATTGACGTCTGCAGTGTCTCTCAATTGAGAACAACATGCTGTGTTCTGTTTGCTAAAAACTCTTCTATCCAGCCACACAGCTGGTCTGATGTTCCGTAGGCTCTTACTTTGTTTATAAGGCGACAGTGCGGAACTGTACCGAACGCCTTCCGGAAGTCAAGGAAAATAGCATCTACCTGGGAGCCTGTATCAAATATTTTCTGGGTGTCATGAACAAATAAAGCGAGTTGGGTCTCACACGATCGCTGTTTCCGGAATCCATGTTGATTTCTACAGAGCAGATTCTGTGTTTCCAGAAACGACATGATACGCGAGCAAAAAACATGTTCTAAAATCCTACAACAGATCGACGTCAGAGGTATAGGTCTATAGTTTTGCGCATCTGCTCCACGACCCTTCTTGAAGACTGGGACTACCTGTGCTCTTTTCCATCATTTGGAACCTTACGTTCCTCTAGAGACTTGAGCGCAGATTTGGTACCAATTCCCTCCTGCGATCTACCAAGGCCTTAGTGCTTCCATGCCATGGCACGTGGCCTCTGTTGTCCTTGCTAAGGGTGGGCTTACCATCTATTAAGTAGGCGGTCATAATGTCAGATGCGTTTTTCACTACGTCTTGCCAGATAAACGCTGTGATCAGTCACATGCATTCCAATTTTTTAGTGATTTCTAAACAATTGGAATTACGCAGTGTTGGGTAGCTGCTGATGTTGAATTGTAGATTTTTTTATGGTGGAGTCTGTCTTGACACTCGCTCTTATTTGTCGAGTGTATCAAAACACATAGGATAATTTTGTTTTTGTTCCCACGGGGCTTGACAATTTACATCTACATACATACTCCGCAATCCACCATACGGTGCGTGGAGGGGGTACCTCATACCAGAACTAGCATCTTCTCTCCCTGTTCCACTCCCAATCACAACGACGGAATATTGACTGCCTATATGCCTCTGTACGAGCCCTAATCTCTCTTATCTTATCTTTGTGGTCTTTCCGTGAAATATAAGTTGGTGGCAGTAAAATTGTACTGCAATCAGACTCAAATACTGGTACTCTAAATTTCACGAAAAGAACGCCTCCTTTCCTCCAGAGACTCCCACCCGAGTTCCTGAAGTATATCCGTAACACCCGCGTGATGATCAAACCTACAAGTAACAAATCTAGCAGCCCGCCTCTGAATTGCTTCTATGTCCTTCCTCAATGCTACCTGATGGGGATCCCAAACGCTCGAGCAGGATTCAAGAATAGGTCGTATTAGTGTTTTATAAGCGGTCTCCGTTACAGATGAACCACATCTTCCCAAAAGTTTACCAAGGAACCGAAGACGACTATCCGCCTTCCCCACAACTGCCTTTACAGCTTGTCCCCCTTCATGTCACTCTGCTATGTTACGCCCAAATATTTTACACGCATCACAAATCCTGTCCAATTAAATAAGTTTGATTTAGCGGTAAGTTCGATTACTCGATGCTGGATTGAGCGAGAGTCGCCTCCCTCTGCCTACAGGGGACTACGTGCTGCTGTGGCGGCGCGGCACGGCCGTGCTGACGGCGGCCACGCTGATGGTGACACGCGACCCGCGCTTCCGTCTGGTGGACGGCTACAACCTGCAGATCAGCGACGTGCGGCCGCAGGACGCCGGCGACTACGGCTGCCAGATCAGCGAGAACGCCGACCGCACCCAGATCCACACCGTCGAGATTCTCGGTCAGTACCCACACACACTACTCCGTCTTCACTCCTCAGGTCTGCAACGGCAGTGGTGCGTTGCTTGGCGAGTACTTCGCCGCTGACAACGGGAACCATGCAACCATCGTGTCACCGCTTTTATGCATCTTTCGCGCGATTGGAGCACATGTCACTGAGGTGACAAAAGTCATGGGATATCTCCTAATAATCGTATCGAGACGCCTTTTGCCCAGCATAGTACAAGAACTCGACGTGACATGGAGTCTTTGGAAGTTCCCTGCAAAAATATTGAGCCATGTTGCTTCTATAGCTGCCCATAATTCCCAAAGCGTTGCCAGGTTTTTGGGCATAAATGACCTCTCAAATGTGTCCCGAGTCATTCATTCGAAATGTCCAGAATGTTCTTCAAACCAATCGCGAAGAACCGTGCCGCGATGACATGGCTCATTGTCATCCATAAAAAATCCATCGTTATTTGGGAACTGAACTACATCAATGGCTGCAAATGGTCTCCAAGTAGACGAAAATAACCATTTCCGGTACGCTAGTGCTAATAATCATATAACTGGCGATTTTTTCATATTTTACTTGCGATGAAAAGTTCTTTTGGTCATCCTACAATCGTATTTGTTACATTACTTTTTAATAGTTTGACAGCACTAATTAAAATTTTTTAACGAAGGATTCTATGTTTCAGCCAATGGCCTTGCCGCAGTGGTAACACCGGTTCCCGTCAGATCACCGAAATTAAGCGCTGTCGGGCTGGGCTAGCGCTTGAATGGGTGACCATGTGGTCTGCCGAGCGCTGTTGGCAAGCGGGGTGCACTCAGCCCTTGTGAGGCAAACTAAGGAGCTACGTGACTGAGAAGCAGCGGCTCCGCTCTCAGAAACTGACATACGGCCGGGAGAGCGGTGTGCTGACCACATGCCACTCCATATCCGCATCCAGTGACGCCTGTGGTACCTTTGGGCCTTCATGGCCTTTTCGGGAGCAGTATTATATCTTTCGGAGTTTACCTGACGATCGCTTTCTGATGTAACCTTAATTCCATGATCTGTGGATAGCAAATTAATTTGCCAAAGCCAGTCAAGAAGTTAATTTACTAAATATCTGTGCAGCTGACGACTGATTATCTCTGTTCTTAAAATACCATTTACAGTCAATGATCTATTCAGTAGGACCAGAGGACTCAGTCCATTCCATGTAAACACAGAATACACCATATGCATCCACCAACAGCTTGGACAGTGCTTTGTTGACAACTTGGGTTCATGGCTTCGTGGAGTCTGCTCACTGTCGAACACTACCATCAGCTCTTAACAACTGAAATCGGGACTCATCCGAACAGGCCACAGTTTTCCAGTCGTCCAGGGTACGACACAAATGGTCAAGAGCGCAAGAGAGACACTGCGGGCGGTTTGCAATGGCACTAGCGTCGGTCATCAGCAGCCTTAGCTCGTTAACGCCAAAATTCTAAAAAAAATGGTTCCAGCACTATGGGACTTAACATCTGAGGTCATCAGTCCCCTAGAAATTAGAACTACTGAAACCTAACGAACCTAAGGACATCACACACAATCATGGACGAGGCAAGATTCGAACCTGCGACCGTAGCAGCAGCACGGTTCCGGACGGAAGCGCCTAGATGCGTTTGGCCACAGCGGCCAGCGCCAAATTTCTCCGCACTGTTCTAGCGGATACGTTCGTGTGTGTAGCACAGTGAATTCTGTGGTTCTTTCACATAGTGCTGCTAATCTGATAACACTGACAACTCTACGCAAACACTGCTGCTCTCGGTCGTTAAGTGAAGGCCGTAGGGCACTTCGTTGTCCGTGATGAGAGGTAATTCCGGAAATTCGGTTTTCTCGGCACATTTTTGACACTGTGCAACTCGGAATATTGACTCTATAACGAATTCGGAAATGGAACGTCCCATGCGTGTAACTCCAACTACCGTTCCGCGTTCAAAGTCCGTTAATTCCCGCTGTGAGGTCCTAATCTTGTCGGAAACCTTTCCATGTAAATCACCTGAATGCAAATGGCAGCTCCGCCAATGCACTGCAATATTGGACCTTGTGTACGCTATACTACCGCAGCTGTATACCATGTGTATCTCGCTGTTCCATGGCTTTTGTCACCTCAGTGTAGGTAAAAAATACTGGTCTAGTAGCGTGCACTTCACGAGCGTTTTCGAAACGTCGAGGTGAAGTATTCCATTTCACGAATCGACTTCTTCTCAAATGAAAAGACTTACAATAAATAGAATAAATGATGATCTCGAGATGTACTCGCGTTTTTTTTTCATTAACATTAAGTCGTGTCACCTTTAACAACGCTTCAGTCACTCATTTGGCGTCTTTGATCATTCACAGTTTCGCACAGGTGTTGCAGGTTCTTTTAGCGTCATAACCAACAAACAACAGGTCTGTTGTTATTCTTTACATAACCATCATGAGATCAATGGACTGAACCACTAAAGAACAGTGTTGTCACCTTCATCCTAGGTAAAGAAAAGAAAATGCAGCGTCATGTCGTAAACATATGCAGCTCCGTCATCTGCAGAAGCGTGTGTCAAGATTCTCACCGCAACAACAGACCACGCCATGTGCTACTGCCAAAGAAGACGCCCCTTCGGCTGAGGCTCCTGCTTTTGTTGGTAGCTAGTAACGTCATTGCGTTGACATCAGACAAAGCCAGTGTCACAATTGCGGCATTTCGTATGACTCACATTCATCATCTTGTAAATTTAAGATAAGTCGATTGGAAATAACACAGATACTTCAGTGCATCCGAATGACACTCGGAATTTCTCAAAAACTGTTGGTTCTGGTCATATCAAAATTGTTTATAATGCAGATACAATCTTGTGGAATATTAGACGGCGTCATATTTTTTTACACGACCGACGTTTCCATCCCTCAGCTGATTCCTTCTTCAAGATCTTGTTGGTGTCCATGGTCGACCGAGAGCTATGAAAAAGTAGCGTCCCGTAGTCTTATAAAGAGGGAGATTTCCCGCGCTAATGCTGAAGAAGTGGGGTTATGGACTCTTTTGGTGGCCCATCGCCGTTGGATAGTAAGTGAAGTTTCCGGTGCTAATGATTGAGGAGGGAGTTACTGGCAAAATATTTGTGAATATCATTGGTGGGACATCGCCATTGGATAGAAAGGGATTTTTCCTGCACTTCTGCTGGAAAAGAGTTACTGGTTAGAATTCTTCCCGCTGGTAATAGTGGACAAGGCAGAGCAAGAGAGGGAAAATATTTATCAAGAATATTATTGTCCGCAGAGGCGGCTTCATGTCCGTTGTTTGTATTGCTTGCACACACCGCGGCCGGGTATTCAGTTCCTTGAAGACGGGGAGCCAGGAAGCCGGAATATTATAGCATTCCTCTCCAGTGATGTTGATTCATTCTTAGAAATTTCAATTGCTTCTCTGAGTTTTTTGCATAAATGTTGGTTTTCTTAGCTAGCACTCTTTATTGCAATCAATGTTTTGACTGAACCGAATAGAAAAAAATAGAAAGGGGAAAAACATGTAAACAAAAATCTCTAGCCAAAAGTCAAAATAAAACTTTAACAGAATGTTCATAATGCTATACATGAAAGAATCTCGTTTCCTCAGCGATAAATAGATGTGGTCCAGGTTAAATTTGAGACTTCTTAATATGTCTTCATCAGTGCTTCAATTAATTAACAGTAATTACATTACCTTTTAACTGAAACTAGTTGTTAGGATCGAGGTATTAGGATCTCCTGCTTCCACTGAAATACATAAACTGCTTCAAAAGGATTATCTAAAACAGTGTCAAAATTGAGATGACACCTATTTTATCGGGCTTTGCAGAAACGGTAGCCATCTGCTACAGAACCTGTTACGCGACTGTGAGTGAGAATTGGGTTTGACTTCCAGTATATGTTCTTAGGGCCGGGGCTAATTTATAAGAAGGACAGAAACATACGAAAATTTTAATCACACGAAGCAATGTGATGAGGTAAATATAAGTAAAAGTATCAATATGAAATGGGGCGGATGACTTCAAGCAATTTTGTGTACTGCCTGAATGTGTCTGTTACGTTGCACAAGGAGAGAGGAGAAAAAGAGAGACAGAGAGAGAGAGAGAGAGAGAGAGAGAGAGAGAGAGAGAGAGAGAGAGAAACTTTTCACCTGAAGCAATCGGTTTATAATAAATCTGTTCGTGGCAATCGGTTTCGGAGAATTATGTAACGATCTGCCCACACCGAGTCAAAGTCCAATACAGTCGAAATAGAACAAGACCGTTCCACCATAAATCCAGGAGTCAACAGCCAAGTTGTCGTAGCAATGAGCGAACTCTTCCAAAACAGCGGTCCGGCAGAGTCACGTACTCCTAAACCATTACCCCTCAGTGGAACTAGAATTAGCTAGCTAGTACCCTCCCTCCCCCCCTCCTAGGGCGGTATCCCATCCAAGTTCTAGCACAGCCCGACAGCGCTTAACTTTGCTGATTTGACGGGAACCGCTGTTGCCGCTACGACAAGACCGCTAATGAAACACCTGCAGTAACAAAATATCATTTATCTTTCATCTTTCAAAGAAAGTTCGTTCCCGTTCTAAAGTTTACATGGGAGCTCAAGTTAATGATGGAAAGGTGTGGGGAGGGGGGGGGGGGGGGTTGTAGCTAATCTCTAAGTGCAGTTAGGGGTTAAGGGTTCAGAATGGTTGGAAATCATCGGTGTAGTGGGTGGACTATGTGAGGAACCTCTAACCTTCGCTGCATTGATGCTAATAACTGAGAAAAAGTAATTATTAATAACATATAATAAACTGTGATTATAGAAGTGATCTTTTGAAACTAATTTGGTTTCGTGAGTGAAATTAGTTTTTACTCCTCAGAAAATTTCATTTTATCCCTCAGCTGGTAATTACCCCCAGGCTGGGGAAACACTATCCTAGACGACACAAAGTCGGGTGTACCGGCCGATACCAGCCCTTAAAGACTAGAACCCCCCTCCCCCCCCCCTCCCCGCCTTCCCCTATCCTGTAGCGCACCGCAGTGCCTTGCGAGCACCGCCTAGCGCTGACCGCGGCGTACGTCGGCGAACGTGCGGTCTTCATATCGATATCAGAGCCATTAGTAATACTAGACGAGGTTCAGAATTTAGGAAGCTGCCGGCTGTCGAGCAGTGACGTAAGCACAACCGGTGAAGGTTTCAGACTAGTACTTCACACTTCCCGTCAACGTACCAGGTTGAAGATACCCGTTTGGTAAAATTACATGTCCTACTGTGTGAAGAATTTCTCCCCTAACTGCCTGCTGCGCTTCCTGCCGTAAGGCAGGAAAAGTCGACACTTCATGACCTCTTTTAAGGGACTGACGGAGCAATAACTGCATGGGAATAGATCAGGACTATAGGGCAGGTGCTCGAATTTCTCCTACTCGAGTTGGCGTAACTTACGCGTCAGGACATTTGCAAAATGGGGACGTGTGTTATCATAAGGCATCAGAACACCTTATAAAACCACATTCGTCATATTTGGACACACTTGGTAATAACTTTGCCATATTTCACTTTTCCGCGTTCACCGCACTCACGTCAGAAGTGACGAATGCTCCACTAATCCCTTGCTTACATGTCAACGCATATATACTCGTATCGGAGTCGCATTGGGTTACATTTACGTTGCAGCATCGCCTCAAATGGAACTTTTTGATGGTCCTTTAAATATCAAAAACCTGTTCGATGACGATGCGGGAGTCTGTCTCGAAAATTGTTCTACGCCAGCACGATTAACGACGGTGTACATCCAAAGAAATTAACACAGAAGTGAAATTCGAGCCCATTTCAGTCTCTAATTAGAAAGACAAGTGAGAAATGACACGACTTGTAATTAAAGCAATAACGTCAGTTCTATTCTGATACTCCCGTAATGCCGACTGGTCTGTTGCGTAACTGGGCAGTGGTGGTCGCTGCAGGCAACTACTCTTTCATCAAGTATTAGAGGCGCATTCAGCATAAGAAACGCTTGAGGACAAAGGCTCTGTTCCATCCCCTGCAGAAAATAGCCTACACCGTCGGTTGTATCAAGTCAAATGACTCAAGAGGAGACCTAACTGTAATTAACTACGCGATACCATTATTCGTAGTATTCAAAGCCTTCGAGTTGCGACAGATATTTACGATTTGTGCTCTCAGAATTAACTTTCCCTTTTTTTAAATTTTACTTTTATTTGGTCTCTTATTAGTCATAGCGAAATAATATACTTAGAGTTCACAAGAGACACATAATGTGACGCTTGGTACACCCGCCCGTGAGGTTAAAATCACTACTCATCCGTGGAATGTTTTCTACTCCAATCTGGAATAAAAAACATTTGACTGTACCTGGATCACTATTTGTATTCGAGGCTATGTCGCAGCTTGTGTCATCCGTTGAACGCTGGAGAGGGATTAGTGGTCTGGTAAGTCCGTGCCATGGTGATTGGTAACGCGTCAATCAGGGCACCAGGAGGGGCGGAAGGGGGGGGGGGGGGAGGCTGATAGCAGGGGCAGCTGCCTCTCTGGTAAGACGTCATTTAGTTAACAAATGTGGAAGAGGACCTGTAACAGCAGGGCCCAGACTTAAATTACCCAAGATACCTTACAAATTACCGCTACAGTGACCTGAAAATATCGTTAAAGTGGCGTAAAAAGATACGCAATATATGCACAGTCAGTTATAAAATAAACTAGAGCGATTAAAAACTTTGGAGGCAACAATGATTTTATCTGGGAACTCATCCATTTGGTCCATGTTTGCATAGAAAAACAGTAATATCAGAAATTGAGTCCACCTTGATCCAAAATATTTTGTTATTCGTTTATTTCTTTATTATTCCAAACTAGTTTCGGCGACAAATATCCCGTGATCTCCTCGGGAGGAATAAGTAGGGGGAAGCAATATATTCGATAACTCATCCAGAAACGCACCCTCTCGAAACCTGGACAGCAAGATACACCGCGATGCAGAGCGCCTCTCTTGCAGAGTCTGCCACTTGAGTTTGCTAAATATCTCCGTAACGCTATCACGGTTCCCAAATAACCCTGTGACGAAACGCTCCGCTCTTCTTTGGATCTTCTCTATCTCCTCCGTCAACCCGATCTGGTATGGATCCCACACTGATGAGCAATATTCAAGTATAGGTCGAACGAGTGTTTTGTAAGCCACCTCCTTTGTTGATGGACTACATTTTCTAAGGACTCTCCCAATGAATCTCAACCTGGTACCCGCCTTACCAACAATTAATTTTATATGATCATTCGTTCCGTAAGCATACTCCCAGATATTTTACAGAAGTAACTGCTACCACTGTTTGTTCCGCTGTCATATAATCATACAATAAAGGTTCCTTCTTTCTATGTATTCAAAAATGGTTCAAATGGCTCTGACCACTATGAGACTCAACTGTTGTGGTCATCAGTCCCCTAGAACTTAGAACTATTTAAACCTAACTAACCTAAGGACATCACACACACCCATGCCCGAGGCAGGATTCGAACCTGCGACCATAGCAGTCACACAGTTCCAGACTGCGCGCCTAGAACCGCGAGACCACCGCGGCCGGCTTCTATACATTCGCAATACATTACATTTGTCTATGTTAAGGGTCAGTTGCCACTCCCTGCACCAAGTGCCTATCTGCTGCAGATCTTCCTGCATTTCGCTACAATATTTAATGCTGCAACTTCTCTGTATACTACAGCATCACCCGCGAAAAGCCGCATGGAACTTCCGACACTATCTACTAGGTCATTTATATATACTGTGAAAAGCAATGGTCCCATAACACTCTCCTGTGGCACGCCAGAGGTTACTTTAACGTCTGTAGACGTCTCTCCATTGATAACAACATGCTGTGTTCTGTTTGCTAAAAGCTCTTCAACCGAGCCACACAACTGGTCTGATGTTCCGTAGGCTCTTACTTTGTTTATCAGGTGACAGTGCGGAACTGTATCGAACGCCTTCCGAAGTCAATGAAAATAGCATCTACCTGGGAGCCAGTATCTAATATTTTCTGGGTCTCATGAACAAATAAAGCGAGTTGGTTCTCACACGATGGATGTTTCTGGAATCCATGTTCACTCCTACAGAGTAGATTCTGGGTTTCCAAAAACGTCATGATACGCGAGCAAAAAAATAGCTCAAATGGCTCTGAGCAGTGTGGGACTTAACATCTTAGGTCATCAGTCCCCTAGAACTTAGAACTACTTAAACCTAATTAACCTAAGGACGCCACACACATCCATGCCCGAGGCAGGATTCGAACCTGCGACCGTAGCAGCCCCACGGTTCCGGACTGAAGCGCCTAGAACCGCACGGCCACCGCGGCCGGCTGATACGCGAGCAAAAAACAAGTTCTAATATTCTACAACAGATCGACGTCAGAGATATAGGTCTATAGTTTTGCGCATCTGCACGACGACCCTTCTTGAAGACTGGGACTACCTGTGCTCTTTTCCAATCATTTGGAACCTTCCGTACCTCTAGAGACTTGCGGAACACGGCTGTTAGAAGGGGGGGCAAGTTCTTTCGCGTACTTTGTGTAGAATCGAATTGGTATCCCGTCAGGTCCAGTGTACTTTCCTCTGTTGAGTGATTCCAGTTGCTTTTCTATTCCTTGGACACTTATTTAGATGCCAGCCAGTGTAATGTACCACCTTCTACAGCAACGCAATGCAACCGTTCTCGCGAGGAATGCCACGAAGCGATTGGCTAAGAAACCTCATTCTATTTAAATGAGATACTAGTCGCATTTATCGCTTTCAAACCTTCACAGTGTATGCTGTGGCTACAATCATAAATCGACAGCGTATTTTAGGTGTCTCATGTGCCGTCTCTAACTGGGCAGAACTCACCGGCTTTCACAGGCACGGGTGGCGAAGGGAGTGATCTGCAAGCTCTATTTGCATTCACCTGCTGTTGCCAAGTAGCGTCGTCTCCGCTTTCTGACACTGCGGCACGTAACAGCAAACAGCCGCTGCTGCAAGTGTCGAGCAGGGACGAAAAAGCAGCTGTGAGGACCGCGGCGGGAATCAGTGACAGCGCAACGCGCAGTGCACTGCCCCATTTCTCGGAGACCTCCCTGCTGTCAGGAGAAAAAAAAAAAAAGAACGAAAAAGCGAGACCGGGGGAAAAAAGGGAAAGAGAAGAGGGAAGTGGGGCTGAGTTTCTTTGTGCCGCTGTGTCGCCCAGTTCCTCTGTGCTTCGGACTCCCAGTCCGGCTGGTGCGGGCGGACTCGTCAAGCTGGCGAGTTACGCAATTGTGCCCCTGCGCTGCGCCGTAACTTTGATCTCCCGGTGCGGCCGCGAGTTTATAACTCGGAATACGGCGCTGTAAAAGAGCAATAAAACATAATGAGTTGACGATGGAGCCTGCCGTGGTAGGGTGGGCGCGCTCGTCAGAGGTGACGTCGCTTGACCTAATGGACGCAAACACTCAGGAGGAAGCACTCGAGTCCTACCCATATGCCCTTCCTTTACGACTTCACTGCCACGGACCTGACTTGCCACTTGTGTCTTTACAGCTGGCCGATTGCACTTCTCCTAAGGCTCAAATTTTATGTATTCACTTAATAATATTCTATTTCAGCTTGGAGTCAGTATTCTTCTTGTACTTTCGTAGTCGTCTCTGGCTGTGGGGCGTGGGCGGAAGATTCTTTAATGGCGACATTGATACTCAATAAGAAAAAGAAAAATGTGAAGAATTCATAATCATAACCCCCATACCACGCGCAATGTAAGTTTTTTTGGGAGTGCTGAGCAGGAAAATATACACGAAAGTAGAAGCATTATAGATGAAGACCAGAGTTTTGGAAGATGAAGAAGATCGGGAGAAATCATAGTGCCGAGTGGTTATAATCGAAGTGCAGACACTCGCAATGATCCAGTGTGGGCTGTAATTATAGTATGACAGCGAAACCTGATATATATTCTAATATGTTAATGCGTGAGCAATCTACACTGGAAAAAAAATTAAAAAAAGCTGCAGTTTTGGCCAACAAGTTCAAATCGGATATTGTGAATACAAGTAGGTTGAATAGAAATATATCCATGTGTAATGGCTAGGAACGGGACGTCGTCAGAAAAGTGAGTACGACAGAATGTTGACTTTTTAATAACTGCCGCGTACACAGTTTTTTCAGTGTTAGCACCAGAGACATCGAGAAAAGAAAAACAATGCAGGACATGTTAAAGAGAAAAGATAACTCGTTAGAGCACTGTCTAAGAAGGGGCAATTCTTACTGACGGATATTCTAGAAGGTGAAGGTGATAGGAGAAAGAAAAAGATATGTAGAAAGGTAGCATTTGATGGATAAGATGAAAGTGCAGAATAGATATACAATTAGAAAAGGAATAGAAGAAGACAGAGAATGATGATGAGTTAATTTACTTAAAGACAAGCCTAATGGGCAAACGCTAAAACAAAAATGAAAAGTACTCTTCTTACTGTTGATCTCTGTTTGTAGCGCATCGCTTTGTCAGTTAAAACGCTAACTTCACTGTTGCGTAGGCGTGTCCATCACATCTGGCTGGAAGAATGAATGATCATTTTACACAAACAGACGGTACATACGCATTACAGCTCCTTAATATATGCCGACGAAAGAAATGTCGCGCTAGATAAGTATGGGACCGCTCTATCAAATGAGGTTAACTAACATACGCGTTGTGTAGTACACTGAGGTGACGAAAGTCATGGGATACAACCTAATTTCGTGTGGGACCTCCTTTTGCGCTGCGTAGTGGAGCAACTCGACGTGACATGGACGCAACAAGTCGTTGGAAGACCCGTGCAGAATTGCTGAGCCATGCTGCATCTATAGGCGCCCACAATTTCGAAAATGTCAGTGCACTATGTTGTGCATGAATTGACCTCTTGATGATGTTCCATAAATGTCTGATGGAATATCGGTCGAGCTGGGTGCCTGTATCATTTTCTAGAATTGTCCAGAATGTTCTTCAAACCATTCCCAGTCAATGATCGAATCAGTTGAACAAGAGGACCCAGTCCACTTCATATAAAAGCACCCCACACTATTTGGAACCGCTAACAGCTTTCAACCGGCCTTGTTGACAAGTTGGGTCCACTTCTTTCCCCAATGATTTTTACTGACTAGTCTCTTAAACTTCAGCCTACTCTTAATCGTTTTCAAATTGTGATCTCAGTTTATATCTACTCCAGGGTACGTTTTACGATCCATAATCTGACTTCAGAATTTCTGCCTGACCATTATGTAATTTAAGTGAAATCCTCCTGTGTCTTCCACCCTTTCCCATGTATAATCTACCTCCTCCTCTCGTGGTCCTTCAACAGAGTAATCGCTATAACCATCTGGAAGTTACTGAAGAACGCAATTAGTTTTTCTTCTCTCTCGTTCCTAATGCGAAGCCTATATTCTCACGTAACCCTTTCTTTTACTCATTCCCCTACAACCGCGTTCCAATCCCCCATATCTATTAGATTTTTATCTCCGTTTACGTACTGAATTACCCATTCGATATCCTTATATACTTCCTCTGTCTCTTCATCTTCGGCTTGCAACGTCGACATGTAAACCTAAGCTTTTATGTTCAGTGTTGGTTTGTTGTCGATTCTGACGAGAACAACCCCTTCACTAAACTGTTCGCAGCAACTCACTTTGTACTACCTTTCTACTCATAACGAATCTGCTCCCATTACACCATCTCCTGCTGCTGTTGATATTGCTCTGTTCTCGTTTGATAAGAAATCATTGTCTTCTTTCCATTTCACTTTTCTGATGCCATACGTATCTAGACGAGACTTACTATTTCCCTTTTCGGATTTTCTAGCCTCCCGACCAGTTTCAGACTTCTGTCATTTCACTCCCCGACTCGTAGAAATATCATAGTGTCAAAAATTATTTAAGTACTCGGCCCAAGATCGAAGTCGAACGACAGTACAGAAAATAAACGAAAAATGACAGTTGCCGTTCTTGGGATTATTAAAAAGAATGCTTGGCGAATTTAGACCCCGGTTCAAAGAAAATCACAAAACTTGTATAGAGATATTATGTGTCTGTATACTACAGAAGATTGGTGCGTAGTCAAAGACGGTAGTGTTATAGGCCCTCTTCTGTTCCTTATCTATATAAACGATTTATAAGACAACCTCAGCAGCCGTCTTAGGTTGTTTGCAGATGATGCTCTCGTTTGTCGTCTAGTAAAGTCATCAGAAGATCAAAACAAATTGCAAAACGATTTAGTAGAGACGTCTGAATAGTGCGAAAATTGGCAGTAGACCTTAAACAACGAAAATTGTGGGGTCATCCACATGTGTGCTAAAAGAAATCCGTTAAACTTAGATTACGCGATAAATCAGTCAAATATAAAGACCGTAAATTCAACGAATTACAATTACGAACAACTTAAATTGTAAGTAAAAACGTTGTGAGGAAGTCTAACCAAAGACTGCGTTTTATTGACAGGACACTTACAAAATGTAACAGATTTACTAAGGAGACTTCCTACACTACGTTTGTCCGTCCTCTTTGAGAATACTGATGCACGGTGTGGGATCCTTAACAGATAGTATTGACGGAGTACATCGAAAAAGTTCAAAGAAGGGCGTCACGTTTTGTAACATCGTGAAATAGGGGAGATAATGTCGCGGGCGTAATACAGGACTTGGGGTGGACATCATTAAAACCTAGGCGTTTCTGGTTGCGACGTGATCTTCTACCGAAATTTCAATCACCAACTTTCTCCTCCGAAGGTGAAGCTATTTTGTTGATACCGACCTTCATGGGGAGAAACGATCGTCATAATAAAAGATACAGGTGTTCATTTTTTCCGCTCGCTGCTCAAGAGAATTACTGTGACGATGGTTCGCTGAATCCTCTGCCAGGCACTTAGTTGTGATTTGTAGAGTATCCATGCAGGTGTAGATGTAGGTGACATGAAAGACGCCGGCCGGTGTGTCCTAGTGGTTCTAGGCGCTAGAGTCTGGAACCGCGCGACCGCTACGGTCGCAGGTTCGAATTCCTGCCTCGGGTACAGATGTGTGTGATGTCCTTAGTTAGTTAGGTTTAAGTAGTTCTAAGTCCTAGGGGACTGATGACCTCAGACGTTAAGTCCCATAGTGCTCAGAGCCATTTGAACCATTTGTCATGAAAGATGAACATGGAGGTGAGGTCATACTGCGATTCCCCTTTCTGTTTCTGCCATTAGGTGGGAGATAGGGCGGAAGCTTTAGAATAGCCATCGTCTCTTGCAGTCTTAGACGGCTCATTGCTTTACTAAATTCACAGCAATACTCAAGTCTGTAGGGCTTGCCCCGATTCTGCATAATTCGAGTAGCCAGTCGTGACCTTAGCACTGTTAGGAAAACTAAGTTACGTACATGTATTCTAGTACGTGTTACTTGATGGTTACAAGCGTGTCAGACCGCACATGCAATGATTTGTGTTTTTCTGTTCAGCAAGTTGATGACCTTGTCTCCGAAATTTATCGCTTATTTCACCTCTGGCAATGATTTTTGCATATGAGATACTCCAACTTCCGCTGTGGTTCGTTGTCCACCGCCAACTAATCAATAAGTCCTCCTCCTACCTAGTATAACTTACTGGGAAAATAGAACGCTGTTACTGTTTCTTACCCAGTGAGCTATCCAGGTACGGCGTAGGCCTGTACTCACAATTACAACTGTCCCAACAACTCTCTCCTACCTCCCAAACAGCCCACAAACTCTCATGCATACCGCAGTGGCCTGCTGGAATAAAGAAGACTTGGAATTTTTTTTGTTTTTGCACGTCTCGGAGGAGGATCTATCACCGTACATCGGAATGAGGCAAGAAATTGGCTTTCATGTTTCAGAAGTCATAAACGTATTTTAGTACTTCAAGCATTCTGCTGTAGCTCTGAAAACATAACCATTTCTCAGATATCAATAGTTTGAATTTCTTATAGGTTGTGAGCTAAATTCATTAAACAATAATTTACTTCCTTAGCTTTTTATTATTTCTAGGCGTTCATAGGTGTTCTTTCTCTCTCATGACAGCCTCTTTTGTTTCTAGACAAAGCGTATTAGTCAAACAAATACCTACATCGCTGGAAATTTTGGAAAACACCCGCGCTGTCAAATTAAGGTCCTCCCTGAAACGGAACTTAAATTATGCATCAGGAACGGTAAACAACCTCTTTCCACCGATCACTGTTTATGGTGCGCAATGTATAAGTCATGCCGTTTACTCGTGCAAAACATAGACTGCACACTCCACTTACGTACTCCGCCCTGCAAATTGTTGATACAGTGTGCAGGTCTACCGATAACAGTCATTTACGAAATGCGATTACTCTCTCCAGCGGTCGCGCGCAGCAAAACCAAGAGAGCGATAACATTCATGTTATTTCCAGATATTAATCGTAAACACATTCAATAGAGCTGTAGAATCCATAGGCAGTCCATGCAGCAACCGTCCCCCCCCCCCCATTCTCACCGTTTTTATCGTGTCTCACGCCATTACTCAGCGAAAGGAACTATGTTTATCAAACAAGACTAAACAAATTCTGAGTCTACGCTACATAAACACGTATGTAATACTCATTATTGAGTCTGAGCAGCACTCGTATAGCAGAGTCTGAGCAGCATATTTCAGACTAGTAGTAAACGTGAATTAAACAAGAATTTTACGTATGGCCAAACTAACAGTAATTCTGTTATTCAAGCCTTCGCTCTGCTCGTTGACACTCTTTGTTCTTCCTATGCTGTGTTGTCTGATCAAAAGCAACCGGATACTCATATTTAATGCGCGAAGGACTACTAGATGTCATAAGAAGAGGTCCCTCGAGTATGAAATGAGTTGTCAGTAGAGAGGCAATAACATCAGAATGAGTCGCTAAGGAGAGCGCAACGACTTCCAACGTATTTTCAACAGAGTTAGTTCTGAATTAACTGGCTACATCCATTAGACGGCCTATGGAACGTTGTTCGAGATTAGGGCGAATACCAAGTGAGATGATGAGTGAATGCAAATCTGAACTGAAGAGAGAGGCGTCCTAAGCTCGTCCACGCTGTTATCCACAGTCACTTTGCTATGGTGTCGTATTGGTTAGCGCATCTTCTTAGTGAGAAAGAGACCCGGGTTCGAGTCCTGGCCTTGGTGCATATTTTCAGTCGTCGCTTCAGTCTGCATATAGATGTTTGAGACTAGAAGAGGTGTCTGGGGCGATACACACTGACGAAAAAAAGTCGTTACATTAAGAAGAAGTTATGCAACATAAACTAAAGTTGATAGGTATATTTCCACATTTGAGAGATAGTCTATGTAAGTTACGCCCCAGCCCCATAAGAGTGGCACTAGTATAGGGTGACCAAATTATTTTCGGTGAAAACCGGGATACATTCACCCGGGTGCCAATGGGCACCTCATTCCACCTGTACCCAGGTTTCTTAATTTTAAATATTAATGTTTTGTTGATACATTATGTTAACTCGATTATTAAAACTAATAAGAGGATACAAAAGATTGATATAATCTAGATTATGTGTATAATTAATGGCATTTAATAAACGTACACAGTAATAAAGAAATGTATTACGATTTTACAAAATTTTACAGCCATTAAACTTTTAATCAGTTAATATTAACATGAGTTTTAATATTACTGAGCACTTGTAGATGGAATTAACTGTCCTTGGAGAAAAGGGTATTTTTCACTGCCTCCAGCATTCTTGATCTTGTCTTTGTTCTTTGAGACACAGTGATAAAACTCGCCACAATCCATTTTGTAGTGGTACAGGATCTGCAGGGTTGCTTCAAGAGAGTCCAACTCCATTCTGTTTCTTTCAACAGTCCACTGGATATTCATGAACGAAAATATTCTTTCCACATTGGTACCATGGGCTGGGATTGCAAATAAATACCTTGCAGTGATGACCAACTGAGAGTAATGCTGAAGACAGTCACAGCTATTAAAAAAACTCACCAACTTCTCATGACGTTCCAGTGGTATTTTTTTTCCATCATTCCACTTGTGAAGACTTTTTTCAACAGATTTGTCAGTATGCCGAACTGATCAAAGACAATGGAATCATCGACTTCAATCTCTTTACTCTTCATATAAGAAACTGTCTCTTCAACACTTTCCCATTTTGGCACTCTCCTCAGTAACATCCAATCAAACACCGGCGATGAGGGTAAATATGGGGCGCTGCACTTGCTGAGATATTCTACACAAGTGTCATAAAACTTCTTCTCTAAAACTCCTTTCCGCTGCTTCTGATACTTCTTCTCTTTTAAGGACAGATTTTATATTAAAAGAAATGAACTGCTGTTCTCTCCTCTAAGTAACAGTTTCCAGAGTATTTTTCAAAACATCATTTACCTCTATTACACTTTTAGGTAAAAATCTTTTAACGGTTCAAACAGGCGGATTACTCTTTCAGCTACTGGAAACAGTGATAACCAGCGAGTTTTCGAGTGACACATTACATTCATATATTCAATTCCCATATAATCATATGACTCCTTAAGCGTCTCTGTTCTAACAGCATATATGTAAAAGTGTGAGTTTCAACATTACAGCTGAAACTGTCAGCAGATGTCTCCACACTATTGTGTAAAACATGTGCACGGCACTCTATGCCTTCAATGTTTTCTTGCAATGTTGCCTTTAATTTGGTAAATACGTGGCATTTGCCTTGTCGTTTTAAACCACCAAAGTTTGTGTTGGTGTTGTCTCCACAAAATGCCACACATTTATTTTTCTCAAGATCAAACATTTCGATAGTATTCATACAAAATCTTGAAATTTCGTCGCATGTTTCATTAGGTAGGGAACTCACCCTCAAAAGTTTGGTCTGAATTCCCTGATTAATACCGAAAAACTGAACAACAAACGGAAATATTTTAGTGGCCTTATGATTGCTGGCATCAGTGGATATCCCGTAGAAAGAAGACACTTTAGTTCTTGCTGAACTAAGCTTTTTTGCAATGGAAGAATCCTCAAACATAATGCTGTTAAGCTTATTGGTACAACCACTACATCCAAAAGTTTGGTGATGTTTTACCGTGTGGTAGGCTAGTGTAAGTTCGGCTGCTCGAACTTTCGTCTCTTCACTTGACTGATGTTTCACAAAATAATTTTGTAGAGTTTTACTGCAGCTCGGTGCACTGTATGTGTTAATGTGTTTCTTTAACCTGATGTGATCAACTATGTCGGAACGTCCACCATGACTTATACTAATAAAACAGTTACATACGGAACACTCTGCTTCATAATCAAAACGACCTTTCTTAATGAAATTCCATTCATCGGAATAACAGTCACTGAACTGGCAGGCACGTTTCGGCATTGCGTTTCACAGTACCGCAGCAATAATACCACTAATATTAGAAAAAAACTATTGCAGTTTGTCTGACAAAACGTCAACTACTACACTGGTCTGACAATGAGTATGTGAGTAAGTGGCACGACAATCGGACGGTTTCATAGCTCTGTTACAATAAGACAACTTACTACTTGTTGGCCAAAGTACCGCTCAAAGTAAATTATTGCCTGAGTGTGATACTGTGATTACTAGTATGGGACAATGGAGGTTTTAGACAAGCTAAAATATATTAATTTCTTTTGTTGTATTTCCTATAATATAGAGAAATTCCAAAAATTTGCTAAAGTTTCACGAAATGTATTTAAAAACTGTATTCCGGGACTTTTGGGCGTCCCAAAACAAATTTTCGGGACACCGGAACACAGGGATGAAAACCGGGACAATCCCTGTTTTCCGGGACGTTTGGTCACCCTACGCTAGTAGCGCCACTATGAGAATGGAAATCAGGTTTGCTTTAAATACACGCCTTAACGGTCGTGAGTGTTAGTTACCTTTGAGACTGGACTGGTGAGTTGCTGTAAGTTAAGAATGCCTTAAAGGCAACAAAGACATCATTATCAACACCTCACTGAGTTTGAACGAGTTAATGTAACAGGGCACCGAGAAGCTGGATGTTCCTTCTGCTATACTGCAGAAAAACTTGGCAGGAATGTAGCTACTGTACATGGCTACTGGTTACGGGAATGTACAATCGCAAGAAAACAGAGCTCCGGTCGGCCACGTGGCACTACCTAGTCGGGTACGACGTATCGCTCTGGCGCATCGTCCTGCAAATGCAGCAGCAGTTTGAGCAGCTGTTGGCACCCCCAGTGACAAAACGAACTGATACAGGTCGGTGCCTTCCAGGACGTCTCCGAGCCAGACGCCCTTTAGCGTGCTTTACACTAACCCCAAACCACCAACATTTGCGACTTTAGTAGTGTCAAGTGACTGCTCATTGGAAGGCAGAGTGGAGCTATGGTGTGTTTTCTGATTGAAGCTGGTTCTGCTTCGTTGCCAGCGATGGCCGTGCGTTTGTTGGGCCTGTTGAGGCCTGTACCCAAGGGGATAGACGCAATGTCCCTAAACATTTTTGGTCTGCGGTGCAATTTAGTACGACAGCAGAACTCCTATTGTTATCCCAAGCGCCCTAACAACAAAAGTGTACGTCAATCTGGTAATTCGACCTGTTGCACTGCCATTCATGAACAGCATTCCAGGGGATGTTTTCCAACAAAATAACGTTCACCCAAATACCGCTGTGGGGACCCAACATGCTCCATAGGGTGTCGACATGTTGCTCTGACTCCTCAGCCAATACATCTGTTCCCAGTCGAGCACATTTGGGAAATCATCTGACGATAAACAGCATTAAATCTTACTGTATTGACCGACCAAGTGCATCAAGCACGGAACTCCATCCCACAAACTGATAATCAGCACGTTTAAAACACTCGTATGGTGAGCGTACCCAAGCCTGCACGATCGACAGTAAAGATATCGGCATTGCCGCCGGCGTGGCAAAAGAAGCGTAGGCCTTGTTCAGTGTCACGTAATATTCGTTCGCACACCGGGTCATTGACGACTTTGACGTACACCTTACTGTTTGAAATGGATAAATAGGTTCCCAAAATGTCGGAAGCTGGGACCTTAGCTACGCCATGCAGCAAAAGTTCCACTTCCAAAGCCTTTATTAGGGTGTAATCATTGCAGAAAGTGAATCGTGCCGTGGATTTTCGAGAAAGGTTGGCCGTCATTCTAGCACACGTGAGCGACACGTTCACTGACGGCCGCTGAAAGTAACAACAGCGAGTGTGTGCGCTTCGCAGGCGGAAATAACAGCAATTCCGCACTGCACGGCTGCCAAAGCCGGACTGTACTTCGGCCACTGAGGCGGGTACATAAAGTTTGGTTGTAAATCTGAAGTGTTACACCACTGTAGGTGTTACATCCTCGTAGGCTGTGGTCAACGGTAAAACGCATCAGTCATTGTTGGGATATGAAATGGAGTTTTCTCATAGGCTCAGTCGTGGGTAAAGCATGTGGCGGACTTAAGTTTGTTGGTAGTAATGCAATCGGTCTACGAACGAGAATGCTTACAAATAATTAGTGTGAACCATTCTGGAATAATGCGCAAGTGTGTATGACTCGTACTAACAGGGGATATTGAGCGTATACAGAGAAAGGCAACACGAAAGGTTATATGTTTCTTTAACGCGTGGGATAGTGTAACGGAGATGATCAAGAAACTGAAGTGGGCGGCAGGTCCCGGCGGAAGTTCGAGTCCTCCCTCGGGCATGGGCGTGTGTGTTTGTCCATAGGATAATTTAGGTTAAGTCATGTGTATGCTTAGGAACTGATGGCCTTAGCAGTTATGTCCCATAAGATTTCACAAAAAAGAAGATTCTTGAAATATAGTATAATCCCGTACGAATCGAACCCATATGGATCATGAGGACAAAATTATATTAACTACAGGGCGCTCTAGCCATTCTAGCACAGTTCATTCTTTCCGCGCTCAGTATGTGAATGGAACGGTTAAAGACTGGTGCAGTGGGAAGTACCCCATGCCATGCACTTCACAGTGGTTTGCAAAGTATGGCTGTGAATGTAAATGTAGGTAATGGACTGATGATTAATTATATTAGCATCCCAAACACTGTGGAATGTCATGCGATCAGGATTTTCGCCATACAGTCTTACTATATTTATTACTATTCACTTTAGTCATTATTCAATCGAAATGGCCCTTTAGGTGTTACTCCTCCGCAACGGATATTCAGCTTGTGATAGTATTAGTTTAAAGCGTCCACCTCATTATTGCCGAGCGACGTAGCTTATTTAACCGACAATGTATGGTGTTCATCGACGATCAATATTTGGAGGCGCCTGTTTGTAAACACGCTGTAAGTAGCTAATATCTCCGTATGTCTCACCTCATTTTATCTGTGCTTGCGACATGGAGATAAAACATGAAGATAGTCACTATGTCACAAACTCGAAGCCGATATCCGCCGTCGTAACTAATCCAAAACATTAGGTTCACCGTATTCATTCCTTCATAGTTCACTGCGATATTACTTCCCAATGAGGTCACTCTGACGTACCCGTACCCTGTTTAGACCGTGTTGGGTGCTTTGATTGTGCCGGAGGTTGTTTCCTCAAAAATGACAGTTTACGGGTGTACTAATTGATCCCATCGTAACTAAAGGTTTAAACTTCAAAGGAATCACATTTCATATTTAAGTGGAGCCGTTCAAGGAATATTTTCTATTGTTTAAATGAATTATTGTTGCATTGTTTACTTTTATGGTAGTGGTTTCATTTCTGTCATATGACTAGATTTTCCATATTTTGCTCGGTGTCCGTTCTTTCTCTGCTTTCACGTGTTTTTCATTGCATTCCAAATACCAAACACTTCAACATCCGAGCCAGCGGTCTCGTCCGCGCACAACCCACGGCTACGTAATCTCGCTGATTGTTGTGGCAGCATCTCATGCCCGAAAATCCTCTCACCTATAATTATAATTCATCGTTTATATCTCCTCCCTCTTCAAAAAAGATTCAGGGTAGAACAGCCGGAGCAGCGGTCACGTGTGCGTGAGTTTTGTGTGTATGATTGTATGAATGTGTATGTGAGCTTTGCTTCCTTTCTGAATAAGGTTTTGGCTGAAAATTTGTGTGAACACACTATACGTCACGCCTGCCTTGTGCTCAGCGTATGAGTAGCAATCCATCCGTTTTACAGTACAGTTATTGCTCATGAAGTTTGTTGTAAACAATCCACTGCAATTCAACAGGAAAAATGATGTATATAATTACAATACCAGCAGAAAAAATGACATTCACTACGCTACAATAAGGTTGTCCGTAGTGCAAAGAGGACTTCACAGTGATGCAACCAAAAGTTTTCATCACAAACCCATTGATATAAAATGTCTGACACAAAGCAAAGTAAAATTTGAAATTAAACTGAAAACGTTTCTCCTTGACAGTTCCTCCTATTCTGCGGAAGATTGTCTAACGTCTAAATGACGATGCGTGGGAATTACTAATTAACGTATGTCTGTCTTTATTTAAAAAATGTAACGATCAGCACGGAGGCATAATTACAAAAATAAATTGATGTCACTAGGTAATGACTCGATCCATGTCATTACGATTTATCGTGCGAAGGATGCATGGAACATGAAACTAAGTAGTGGTATTTAAAAAAGCGTGGTATGGACTTCTAAACTTTGAAAACCTCAAAGTGAAATTCAGAGGTAAAACCAAGCAGATGATCAAACTACACGTACATTCGAATTGTGATATGTTTGACTATTCCTGAATAACTGATAAAGTTACTGCCGAGCCTTTGAGATGATATCTCTAATAACTTTTGTGGCATTGCACAATGCTGGAACATATTTAAAAAGTTAAATCGTTTTTTACTCTGTAAACTGCAATTACTGGCCATACACTTAATGATGCATCATACAGAGGATTTGAAAGTGAGAAGATTTGTAAACTACAGACAGACAAACGCACAGGCAATCTAATAAAACAAGAAATCTGTTCTGCATGGAGGTATACCTCTAAGCATTTCTGTTTCTTCCGCATTTCAGAAATCGTTCACTTTGTTGACATTCACAAGATAACGATTGCATCACTTGCTTCTTTCCTCATTGCACGCGTTTATAGGCTAACGACGCGCACGTACGTTTCTTGCAAATGTGAACATTAAAAATGTTGTGCATGCTAGTTGAAAGCTAGAAATGTATTGAATAAAATGCTGTACCAGTAAGCAAACAAGCATTGATTTCGGATTTTAAGTTTCATTTGCTATCCACACAAATGCAGTGAATTACAACTAAATGGATTACAATACCATGTTTTTCACCTCACATCACTTCCTTCTCTTCTGGCTTATTCGAAATATACTGACAAAACGCAAGTTACATTAATGAGGCCAAACGTATCATATTAATTACTTAAAATGACGGTAGGTCCCGCCCACTCTGGCCTCAAAACAACGTACAGCGTAAGTCTTTGGTGCACCTCCTTCCTTTTTTTAGTTCTATGGGATGTGACCTTAAAGTAGGAATGTCTCAGGAGTAAGCACTGAGATGCATAGAAGGAGATGATGTCGCCAACATTGGCCCACTCCAAATGCTACGCGACGCAGACTGTCATATACAAATCGCTCGAAATTTGTTTACATTCAGTGGATTTACTGGCAGGATGTTCTCGCACTTTCGAATTTATTTAGCGTTTGCCTCATGGCAAATACAGTCACATAAATAGAATCACTATCATATAAGTTTTTTATTACCGAATTTCTCGATTTTAATGCGCCTCTTTCTCATGCGTTAATTTTAAGTACTTACCTATGTGACGTAACTTTTCCTCATTGCAAGTGTTTAGATTTAACAGCGTAGAAACTACGATTACTCACCACTGCTATCACTAATGAATATGACGAAACAGATGAAATAAATGATTTGCTATAATTTGTCTTAGTTCAAAACGTGAACAAACAGCATTACACATTAGTCGCGTTACTTTTTCCGTTCCTCGTTGGCCACAAGCTCTGTACACTATGTTCGCTCCAGAGATATTCCCATTCTCAGTAAAGTAAAAATATATATGGTGTGAGCTTAGCGTACTGCGCGTATCGCGAGCGTTAAACGGTAAACGTAATGTGACTTTTGATAATTCGCTTTTGTGTCATTTTGGGCAATTTGACAAAAATTGTCTATTATTTTCACACGTTAGTAACGGCGACGATGAGTCATTGTAACATCTGCGGGTGCAAATCGAAATTCGTGAGAGGAGAAGCAGTTACTTTTCATGGGCAGACAATACTAAGTCATGTGACTTTGGAGATAATATAGTTTAGCTTCAAAAATTATCTTATGCACATCTGAACACTTTCCATCGAAGAGGTCAACTCCTTTAAAGGCTTTCCACAGATATACCTACGCTATAGTTGCGACACTCATTTACTGCGTAACGACGGCCCATTGTAATTTTGTCAGAGACGGCAAAGGATTTGGAAGAGCAGTTGAAAGGAATGGACAGTGTCTTGAAAAGAGGATATAAGATGAACATCAACAAAAGCAAAACTAGGATAATGGAATGTAGTCAAATTAAATCGGGTGATGCTGAGGGAATTAGATTAGGAAATGAGACATTTAAAGTAGTGAAGGAGTTTTGCTATTTAGGAAGTAAAATAACTGATGATGGTCGAAGTAGAGAGGATATAAAATGTAGACTGGCAATGGCAAGGAAAGCGTTTCTGAAGAAGAGAAATTTGTTAACATCGAATATAGATTTATGTATCAGGAAGTCGTTTCTGAAAGTATTTGTTTGGAGTGTAGCCATGTATGGAAGTGAAACATGGACGACAACTAGTTTGGACAAGAAGAGAATAGAAGCTTTTGAAATGTGGTGCTACAGAAGAATGCTGAAGATTAGATGGGTAGATCACATAACTAATGAGGAGGTATTGAATAGGATTGGAGAGAAGAGAAGTTTGTGGCACAACTTGACTAGAAGAAGGGATCGGTTGGTAGGACATGTTTTGAGGCATCAAGGGATCACAAATTTAGCATTGGAGGGCAGCGTGGAGGGTAAAAATCGTAGAGGGAGACCGAGAGATGAGTACACTAAGCAGATTCAGAAGGATGTAGGTTGCAGTAGGTACTGGGAGATGAAGCAGCTTGCACAAGACAGAGTAGCATGGAGAGCTGCATCAAACCAGTCTCAGGACTGAAGACAACAACAACAACAACAACAACAAGCCGAAAACTAGTTCGTGATCAAATACATAATAGCTGAAAACACCAGCGATGCTTTTTGATGTGTTAGATACCTATCAATGTCCACTTCTACTTTTAATAAAAAAGCTTCTGTTAGGTACACGTTTTAGAACCATAGTACAATTCACGTATTTGATAATAAATTCCCCTATATATACGAGATATTATCCCGATTATAGCTAAACATATAGTCAGATTTTAGTGGTTATTTTACAGAAAAACATGTAGTAATATTTTCACGGTTATTATATAGAAAATTTACGATTGTGTGCGGTGGTATTTAAACGGTAGAGCTAATGAACCCATGCAGCAATTTAAGCAGAGATATATACTAGGTTGCCACCGTCGTTTGACAAAAGAAACTTAATATAAACTATCAAATTTCAACGTTAATTATGAAATTTCAGCTAGTACTAACTTCACACTGTTTGGAAAACTGTTTACTGGTAACATGGTTCTGAAGTGATAGATTATTTTGATATATCGCCTACAGTCAATATTTTTAATCGACACCGATGGTTTTTAGCACCAGAGATGATGCGCTATTTGTTTATTCAGTTTTACAGCGTAATGAATGCGGGTTTTACCGCCGCCGGCCAATTAAAAATTTACATTTCGAGAAATTAACTTCACTGTTATTGGGTGCCGAATAAACAACTGAAACGGGAGTGGGTGTAGCGCGTGGAAATGGTTACGGCTTTACAATGACAGATACGTGCGAAATCTGATTCGCTCGTTGTCACCAGACGAGTCTCACGAATTTCAAATGTCGTTCACATTATAAAAAACGGTGATCATTGCATTTCCATTGTATATCTCCACATTTGTGAAACGAAGGATGGAATTAAAAGATACGTGTATTTGGCAAAATACGCTTTGTTTTCTTTCATATTTTGAAAGGGGAAGCGGTCATTAACCCATACGTAGTTGAGGACACCAGAGACTGGCTAACTCGTTCGTCTTTGGGCAGTATTTGACTGGTGAACGGTCCCTTTGGCAGCCATTATTCGTACTCCTTCATCGCTTCGTTTCTAACTGTGTAATACTATATGTTCCACCCTGTCTCACCCACCCTTTTTCATATCCGTGTACCCCCACTACTTTCGCCGATAAAGAGACTTTTTAAAATGAAAATTCATAACAGGTTTGTAATAAATGCTCTTTCTGCCGTGATACATATTCGATTCGAAAAACAGAAAAGGGCAAGAATGTATATGTAATATAAAAGTGAAGTAGTTGGATAAATATCGTATCAACTACAAGTGAGGTCAAAAAATGTGTGTGAAATCTTATGGGGCTGAACTGCTAAGGTCATCAGTCCCTAAGATTACTCACTACTTAACCTAAATTATCTTAAGGGCATACACACACGCCCGAGGGAGGACTCGAACCTCCGCCAGGACCAGCCGCACCGTCCATGACTGCAGCACGTCAGAGCGATCGCCTAATCCCGCGTAAGGTCAGAAATTATCAAATGCTTCAAATGGCTCTGAGCGCTATGGAATTTAACATCTGAGGTCATCAGTCCCCTAGATTTAGAACTACTTAAACCTAACTAACCTAAGGACATCACACACTTCCATGCCTGAGGCAGGATTGGAACCTGCGACCGTAGCAGCAGCGCCGTTCCGGACTGAAGAGCCTACAACCGCTCGGCCACAACGGCAGGCAGAAATTATCGAAATGCAAACTTAAAGAGTTAATGACTCGAGCGAACGAAATAGATTATATTGGGTCTTTGTAGAGTGCTAATTCGTGTAATCTCCTTTTTAACTTTTATTTTTAAACTCACCAAACATAAGTACTCAAACTTCCATTGATAAATATCATTTATGGAAGATAAAGTGGTAATTGTGGACACCTTGTTTTCGAAAAGCAAGTTCGATCGCATAGGAAGTTACTGGTTCATTTTAATTAATAATTTCAAGAAAGTTATAAATTACCCGTCGTGGACGCTGAATGGCGCAGGCAAAGAACCAGAAGTCGAGATTTCCGGAAGAGTTTGTAATTGAAGGAGAATGGGCAGACTGATGAGCGTAAAGCACAACAGTCGAGCGGTTCTGGAAGCTTCAGTCCGGAACTACGCGGCTGCTACGGTCGCAGGTTCGAATCCTGCCTCGGGCATGAGTGTGTGTGATGTTCTTATGTTACTTAGGTTTTAGTAGTTCTAAGTCTAGGGGACTGATGACCTCAGATGTTAGTGCTTAGAGCTATTTTAACCATTTGAAAAGCACAAAAACTCGGTAGTGATCAAACAACGCTGTAGCTGGAACGAGGAATAGGCCAAGGTGCGACGGGACCGATCTCAAGGGAATGAATGGACCTCCGTTTCTTATGCCGCCGTCACAGAAACGATCCGGCTAGTGCATTACGTACGTATACCTCAACGTGGTATACGGGAGCTCTGCGCGCTCCAGCGGCAATTCGGGGCTACGAGCGACGCTCGCGGTTGTACACGATACACATGAGATCTCCAAATGGAACAGTGAATGCGGCGCTCTCCAAAGGCATTTCTCAGCTGTGTCTGGCTCGTTTCTTTACGAAAATGGACAGCATAATACTCCTAAGTTGGCTCTATTACAATGCACATTCCTCATTTGCCCGTAAGCAAGTAATGTTGTTCTGTCTATAGTATATATAAATAAAAGCTTTAGTACCCAGGGCCATCAGAAAGCCAAATGGATGGCCCATGTCCAGTCAGTAAGAACGTCAACTTATAGAAGTTTCATTACAGATAGTGCGATACTAGTGTACAAATGTCTTTCGCATAGCCGGCCGCGGTGGTCTCGCGGTTCTAGGCGCGCAGTCCGGAACCGTGCGACTGCTACGGTCGCAGGTTCGAATCCTGCCTCGGGCATGGATGTGTGTGATGTAGTTAGATTAGTTAGGTTTAAGTAGTTCTAAGTTCTAGGGGACTGATGACCACAGCAGTTGAGTCCCATAGTGCTCAGAGCCTTTTGATCCATTTTGTCTTCCGCATAGCCAATATTTCGTCATTCTCATTTTTTAGTAAAACCCAAAGGTAATTCTTACGTGATCACTGTTTCTTTTCAGTAGAAGAGTATTTGGACCAATGTGAAAATCATTTTACTGCAAATAGTGCAAGTTCTAGGTAATGGCAACTGAAGAAACTCACTCCCGAGATGCACTTATGGTTGCTAAACCGTGATCACTATAGAACACACTTCATTTATCATAATAAGGAAGTCTCAGAACCTTGCAGAAAACGAGAAGATGAATAAATTGTTTTTTGGTTTTGGAAAACCACGAACCACTACACTCTTGATACACTTCTTCATAACTCCACATCTCTTTACAACGCTGTAGAGAGTGTTTCGAACACCAAATAGAGGATGGGCCCCCGCGTCCGGAAAAGTTATGCAACCACGCAACAGAGCGTCGAAATTATGTGCGACGGCACCTGCCGTTACGCCACCGCCTCGGCAGAAATCGTCACTTAGTACGCTGACAGACCACAGGCGGAACAGGTCGCAATGCTGTTTCTTATTCAGTGATCGCGACTGATTGACACAATAGCCAGTGGAGAAGATGGAACTAGCAGTTGAGTAAAAAGGCCTTGGTACCGTGTATGCTATTCTCTGTTGCGGCGGTGGATAAAGGTTTCGAACATGAGTTTCTATCAACGGTTTGTTTTTCTACTGGAATACTCTACATTGTCCATTCTTTTCCGGTATACATGTGAAAAATAAACTGTAGTGGAAAGACGAGTCTGAAACTTTCATCCACCCGGACAAAATAGCATCCCATTCATAGGAGACAAGGCTTGTCTACGCAGCAGCTAGCCCCGTCTCTTTGCAATGGCGACCGAGACAGTCAGTCGCGATTACTGAATAACGAACAGCATTGCGAGGTCTCAGAACTGTGTGAATTCCTAAGGGAGGAAACTTTTGAGGTCATCGGTCCCTAGACCTACACTAACTTACGGTGAGGGAGGACTCGAAAATCCGGCGGGAGGGGCCGCGCAGTCCGTGACATGGCGCCCTAAACCGCATGGCCACTCCGAACAGACGCTGCGAGATGTTGTGCCTACGATCAGTCAGCGTACAAAGTCATGTCTCCATGAAGGGATGGGGCTATTGGCAGGCGCCAGTACCTGCATCTTCGACGCTCTGTAGCGTCATTGAATGACGTTTCCAGACGAGGTTGCCTATCCTCGATTTGTTCCTCAAGACAACCTGAAAAACCTTACGTACTCTCTAGCAACATTTCTTGTTCATCCTGTATATTACACTACACTGAACTTCTGAATAATTCTACCATATCTTGTATGTTACCATGCCCTGGAACCTTTAATCACTGATACGTTATTAACTAACATTTAACTATAAAAATACCAGGAGCAACGCGTTTTTGATGACTTTTCAGTGTGCTGATGCCTGTAAACGGCATACTTTCATAACAAGCAAGAGACGATAGAAAAATTCTCTAACCACGAATATGACGTTTCCTGGTAGCTTATTAAAACAAACGGTTCAGGTAACGAAGCGTTTCCGATAGACCCTGTGCTGGTACTTTGAAATGGCACACATTCATAAGATGTAAGTTATAATATAATGCTCATGAAATATGTTTCAACTGAAATCGAATATGACGTCATCAAACTCTGTGTTGAAAAGAAGAGGTGGTTTGCATGTGACATAGGTGACGTTCTTCCATGCTGTTGATCTTTCATATGTGCGTTTGGAATATCTGACACGCTTAATGTTGTTCTTCATGTTCTGAGAAACTTTGCAGCGCGCTTTTTCCACGCTATAAAGTAAGAAATTCGGCATGCCCAACGTTGTTGTTCGAATGTACGGCCTGTTCAACGACAACTTTAGAACGACCGTTAATCAGTTGGTTTACTGAACCGTGCGTTCGGTCTCATTCTTTCACGAACGTCCCGCCCTTAGTCACCCCCATAGTGTCTATTACAAGTGTTATATTCTCTTTTTCCTCGGACCTGTACACAATCTTACATCACATGCAGCGAGCTACATGTTTAACATTGAGCAAAAATCAAAGTTCAGCTATATATTTTTCACTTCTTTCATATTAACAAAAAATTAACTCAGATGAAGTATCAGTAAATGACATATAAGTTCCTAGAACATGCTGAGGATCGAAAATTTTGGTTTGTAGTACAATCCGTACCACCTGAGACACCGAGTTACACCGTAACAACTTAATATTCCATATCGTCACAATTCTGGATCTAGTGTATGTTAACAACAGTGTGGACGATCGTTAGATTTGTAAGATATTTCGTTTGCTTTCAAACCAGATCATACAAAAGTAATTGCAAAGTTTATTTGACTGTAAAAAGAGATTTGTTCTGAACGAAAGTTCAATCAATAAAATATTTTCTAACCGATAAGCATCCAGACTCCGAAATGCTTCAGGTGACTGTAAACGTTTTCAAGGAAGACTTCTCTTGAATTATTCAGTTTTGACAGGTTTGCGGTCTCTGAGACGGATTTGGTTCGGTACTTTAATTCGATCAAAGCATTTTCGTAAAAAGGTATACACTGACGTGGCAAAAGTCGTGGGATAGCAATACACACATATACAGGGTCTGCGACGTGACTGCAACAGCATGACACGAACAAGGAATGGTAGTTACCCGAGCTAGACGCAAGGGACATTCCATGTAAGCAATCGGTAGGGAATTCGATATTCCAATATCTGAAGTTTCAAGAGCGCGCCTCGATTACCAAATTTCAAGCGTTACCTGCCACCAAGGACGACGCAGTGGCCGCCGACATTCGCTTAACGACCAACAGCGGCGTTCGCGTGTAGCTGTCACTGCTAAAGACAAGCAATACTGCGTAAAATAACATCAGAAATCAATTGGAGACGTAAGACGAACTATCCCGTTGCGACAGTTCGGCGAAATTAGCCGGTAATGGGCTGTGGGGAGCAGACGACCGGCGCGACGTCTTTGCTATCAGTATGAGATCGCCTGCAGCGCCTCTCTCGGGCTCGCGACCAAATCGGTTGGACGCTAGACGACTGGAAAACTGTCGCCTGTTCAAATGAGACTCGATTTCAGTTGGTAAAAGCTGTTAGTAGTGTTCGGGTATGCCGCAGACTCCATGAAGCGATGGACCCAAGTTGTCAACGAGGAACTGTGCTAGTTGGTACTGGCTCAATAATGGTGTAGGCTGTGTTTACATGGAATGGATTGGGTCCTCTGATCAACCTGAAGCATTCATTGACTGGAAACGGTTATGTTCGGCTACTAGGAAACTACACTCCTGGAAATGGAAAAAAGAACACATTGACACCGGTGTGTCAGACCCACCATACTTGCTCCGGACACTGCGAGAGGGCTGTACAAGCAATGATCACACGCACGGCACAGCGAACACACCAGGAACCGCGGTGTTGGCCGTCGAATGGCGCTAGCTGCGCAGCATTTGTGCACCGCCGCCGTCAGTGTCAGCCAGTTTGCCGTGGCATACGGAGCTCCATCGCAGTCTTTAATACTGGTAGCATGCCGCGACAGCGTGGACGTTAACCGTATGTGCAGTTGACGGACTTGGTGTTCCAACAGGACAATGCACGTCCGCATGTATCCCGTGCCACCCAACGTGCTCTAGAAGGTGTAAGTCAACTACCCTGGCCAGCAAGATCTCCGGATCTGTCCCCCATTGAGCATATTTGGGACTGGATGAAGCGTCGTCTCACGCGGTCTGCATGTCCAGCACGAACGCTGGTCCAACTGAGGCGCCAGGTGGAAATGGCATGGCAAGCCGTTCCACAGGACTACATCCAGCATCTCTACGATCGTCTCCATGGGAGAATAGCAGCCTGCATTGCTGCGAAAGGTGGATATAAACTGTACTAGTGCCGACATTGTGCATGCTCTGTTGCCTGTGTCTATGTGCCTGTGGTTCTGTCAGTGTGGTAATGTGATGTATCTGACCCCAGGAATGTATCAATAAAGTTTCCCCTTCCTGGGACAATGAATTCACGGTGTTCTTATTTCAATTTCCAGGAGTGTATTTACCATCTCACTGGGCCATAACTGTTCACGATTGGTTTGAAGAACATTCTGGACAATTCGAGCGAAGAGTTAGGCCCCCAAGATCGGCCGATAAAAAAATCTCGTTCGATGTTTATGGGACATAATCGAGAGATCAGTTCGTGCTCGAAATCCTGCATCTGAAGCGCTTTCGCAATTATGGACTGCTATAGACCTAGCATAGCTCGATATAGGATCTAATTGCAACTTTTTGAAAGCATGTCACGTCGAAATAACTTGATCTAGTCAATTACTTCATATTTTATAATGTCGAAAAAAATATTTATTTTTTAATGAGTCCTGCAGCCAGATTCCATAAATGATTTAAATTTTTCATTTAAAATTAACACAAAAATTTAACTTCAACGGTAGATGTCACTTTCTATAATGAACGTCATATTCAATGCTTTCAAGTTCAGGACCTTAGTTACACATCACTATCTCCGTTAATAGTATGTTGCTAGTAAAAGTCAACAATAGTTAACTAAATTTATATTTTTTATTTCAAGGTCATACTGTATCCCAAACTTGGTAGTACATGCTATTGAAAATACGTTGACGTTGCTATAAATGTGCTAAAAGATATTTGCAGGTGCTGCACCCTACTTACACATCATTATATATATGAAAAGTAAGATTAATATAACTCTACAACAATTAACGAATTTTTGTAACTCCTTGCACCTCTCCTTCGTAAACCAAGTTGTGGAAAATGCCTTGCTATTGCTAGGGTGTAAACTGTGTGCCGGACCAGCACTCGAACTTAGGGCTATTGCCGCTTGTCAACTGAGACATCCGTGCAAGACACACAACCCGTCCTCACAGCTTTATTTCCGCCAGTTGGTAGAGCACTTGCCGCAGAAAGGCGAAGATCTCAGGTTCGAATCACGGTCCGGCACACAGTTTTAATCTACCAGTAAGGGTAACATCATTTCCCATTGCCTGACCGACTGTAGATTTCATTTGGTACACTCAGGCCAGACTCTTACAGGTCTTCATTTGATGAGTGAACCTGACGGTGAACACATAGCACCACGTATAATGGAATTTCCTGTTCCCTTTCCTCCTGATGTAGGCCTAGAAGTTGGTTATGTTTATTTGCTTCACGGTCTTAGAAACTAACGAGGGGAGGCCACGACGTTGGGATCACGGATTTACTTCAAAGTCTGTACACCGTAAGTGGGCCATTAAAACAACACAATGTGCAAGTAATAGGGTGCGCGACTATGGAAATCCCGTTGAAATCACAAGAGAAGTTTATTATGCACCTGATGTACAGTATCTGTGTGTAGGTACCCGCCGCTAAAGTTCATGGGGATTAAGTGGCCGTCGGTACGGAAGCTCAGGGTGTTCGGTCAGAGGGCTGATTGCCGTCTGTAATAAAAAGCTGAATAAAGGAATCAATGATCAACCTGAATGGTTGTTATGCAGAGAACAATACGGAACAAAATGAAAAAAAAGGTGGTTAGCGGTCGAGCTGTAATATGAACGTGTACGAAGCGACGATTCGACTCCCGCTCAAGCTTGATTTCCAATCTATATATTTTTTGCATCACTGGTCATACTATTTAATTTATATGACATTTAACACGTGTTTTTACATGAAGTTTTAGTGAAGTTCATATTATTTCACTATTTACAGTTATTAATTAAATTTAATTATTAGAACAAACATATTTATAACTATCGACAAGTAAATGAAGAAACGCGTAGTTTTCGTGAAGTTGTCATTTGCGAAGTTCCTTATACGTGCAATCTGTGAAAGTACCCGTAACTACTTCGTACCTGGACGCTTCGATCTGCAGACTCTGAGGCAGGCCCCATTTGGCCGTTAACCCGCGTAGCGGTGAGACGCTGCTAATAGTAAGAACGAATAGTGTGAGTGCAATTTTTTTGAATACCACAAAAACGAACGTTTGAGCGAGAGTCGAACCGTCGTCTCATACAAATCGCTCGAACGCTAATCGCTTCACCATCATGAACTATTGATGTCCGCCCCTTATACAGAGATACATCAGTTACATACCAGACACTTCTCTTGTGATTTTCTCGAAACTGCCAGAATAGGACTCCTTACTAGTTGCACATTACGTTGTTCTAATGGCCTACTAAAGTGAGAGTCATTTAAGAAGTCGGCCGAGTTTAGGTTCGTTCTGCGCATCTGACGACACAAAACACAGTCAGCCAATGAACAGAGAACGACGTTGCCAGAGCTCGACTGCAGTGCAGCACACGGACGATTGTCTTCAGTTTTAGAAATATTCAGTCATAAATAAAGTAATTGAACAAAAGCAATGTCTTGATAGCAGACTTTCTTTTACAGAAAGTTTGGAAAAAAGCATTCTTTATACCAATTGCTTCATACTCAATTAATTAATTAAATCAAACAATCCATAAGCTATTAATTAATTGAACCAAACAAGCTATAAGCCTCCTAATTTAGGCGATAGCAAGGAAAGGTGTTTGTATCATTCTCACTAACCGCTTTTTCGCAATAAAGAACAGCGATAATTGTTTCTCTCCTATTGTACTTCGACGAAACGTAATTCATAGTGATACCTTAAATGTTTGTCGGTATCTTGCACTCTTAACTCCTTTGGAAGGCCTCTTGAATGAAGAGCTGCGTTAGTGTAACGGTAAAAAAAAGGGTTTGGCTGCTAAGCGCCAAGTTCTGACTTCAAACCTTGTTCGGGGTTTAATATTTTCTTTATTTAAAAACAATATCGAAGTGTCTTACTTCATGAATTTTATTCGTTTGAATGTAATTTTTGGAAATTTATAGTGGCAACTAAAATCGACCACACGGAAAGAATACGCTATGGACTTTTACCTCTGCAAACGCTACGGTCGCAGGTTCGAGTCCTGCCTCGGGCATGGATGTGTGTGATGACCTTAGGTTAGTTCGGTTTAAGTAGTTCTAAGTTCTAGGGGACTGATGACCTGTGATGTTAAGTCCCATAGTGCTCAGAGCCATTTGAACCATTTTGCAACCACTTTATCCAATGAGTACAAGGTGGGGAAGTCGACAATTATGGATATAAAAAACAAAAGACAAGATAACAAAATTTTATAGCTATGCTTGATTCTGCTGATGCGTATGTAATATGTATATATTTTTGTTTAATAATCTGTGCCATATACTAAATATTTCTACTGAAGTTGCCTTTGCATGTTACTTCGTAATACTAAAAGAGGTGCCTGTTTTTATGAATAAATTTACTGTATAGTACTTCTTTTTGGCAAATAAACATGTACAGTTCGATTATCCGAACAAACCAGTTTTCCGAACACCCATGTCCCCCAATTACTTCGGATAATCGGCGCTCTACTGTACTTGTTAATTCTCGTAGTATACTGGCAGTGTCTTCTGGTTTCCCTATCTTCAACGGATTTGCATTGAAATTTTCTACAAAGCTTTTTTTTAAAATAAAAAATCATACGTGTGCCCTTGTACAACACCGAATAACGAGCAAGGACACTCAGTATACACATCATGTTTCCTTGTTACTTTAATATCTAGTCCACTCTAGTGTAACATTTACGTCCACGCTGTGGACAGAGCACGCACGAGGCGCTGGTGTAATTTTGATTGTTGGAACTGAGGGCAAACAATCGCAGGCGAGCAACCGGGCCGGAGCATTAGTGGCTCCAGCTGGCGATCCCTTCTGTCAACACGACGCCCTGCTTCTGCTCATTCTGCGGCGTCCCGTCGGACGCCCAGTTTACACTACTGTGCACTTGTGCTACTCCGACGAAAACTCGTCTAATACAGTTTTCGTATTATCGTGAAGGCGTTCCTGCCTAGTTCTTGTTATCACACGTATTGTGCAACTTCCTAAGAATATTGAGTTGAGCGTACCGAATAAAGTGCAGTATACACCCACTGGAAAAAAAATGCTACTGACATTGGAGATGTGAGACGTTCAAAGTGCCAAATCTTACATTTATCAGAAGAATCAAAAAACAATGTATATGTTCCTGTACGTAACTTATTTTTACCAAAAAACTTGGGAAACTTATGATACCTCATCACTGCAACAAATAATGAGACAAATCGAAAATATATGAGTATTAAAGAAGTTCGAGGTGCCCTGCCAGTGAACAGATTGGTTCGAAGTGCCAGTAACAGTGGTTTTGATTGAAGAGCCATTACTTATCAGTCACTTCGTATTATATATGTAAGTACAGAAATACAGCAGTGATGATCTAACTAGTAGGGCTGTAGTCACCAAAAACCGTTTCTCGTATATTTTATTTTCTTACAGGATAATATCAGAAATTCAAGAAAAAATCTCTTGAGACTGATTATTTTTCTTACACAGGCCCATTCTTGGGGTCCGATAGTTAATTGTAGAATTCCCTGTGATGTTCAGGAAGAAATAGCAAGAGCCTCCACATCTCTTTTAGTTCTGAAACTACACTACTGCCCGTTAAAATGGCTACACCAAGAAGAAATGCAGATGATAAACGGGTATTCATTGGACAGATATATTATGCTAGAACTGACATGTGAATACATATTCGCGCAATTTCGGTGCGTAGATCCTGAGAAATCAGTACCTCGAACAACCACCTCTGGCCGTAATAACGGCCTTGATACGCCTGGGCATTGAGTCAAACAGAGCTTGGGTGGCGTGCACTGGTACAGCTGGTCACGCAGCTTAAACACGATACCACAGTTCATCAAGAGTAGTGACTGGCGTATTGTGACGAGCCAGTTGTTCGGCCACCACTGACGAGACGTTTTCAATTGGTGAGAGATGTGGAGAACGTGTTGGCCAAGGCAGCAGTCGAACATTTGCTGTATCCGGAAAGGCCCGTACAGGACCTACAACATGCGGTCGTGCATTATCCTGTTGAAATGTAGGGTTCGCAGGGATCGAATGAAGGATAGAGCCACGGGTCATAACACATTTGAAATTTAACGTCCACTGTTCAAAGTACCGTTCAAAGTACCGTGTGATTCCCTTTGCACACAGAAACTAAGAATTGCAAATTTTTTATTTGTATTAGGTTATTAAGTCTGTTCCATTCATTGTTAGCACGTTCGCTTGGTTAATGTTTTATTTGTCCGTGAAGTTTTCTTTTCTCTTTAATGTTGCTTAGGTATATGTGCCGGGACATTTTCTCCGTGTTCAATTAGTTTATTCTTGGGCGCGTTTTTTTTCCGATAGTAGATTGTATTGCTTGTACTAGTTGCTGGTTATAATTTTCTAGTTCATTTATGATTTGCAATTGCTGTTATGCTGGTATTGTGCCTAAGTATTAGAAACTCACGTTCCCCACGTTCATATTTCTTGAGTCAGTTATAGTTTTAATTTTGCTCCTTTTTCATTTTTTATGTGGTTAGTAGCTGTAGTACGTATGACAAGTGACAGGTGCAATGTCTACATACTTGCGGTGTACATTCTACGTAATCTGGGCTAGAGGCGTCACAGTGACAGATAAAAGTCGCCGATACGTTTCCGAGTCTAACGAAATTATCGTTAAAAGCGTCTACAAGAAGTTTTTCATTTCTGTTGTTTGATTTGTCATCAAACACTGTGGATTTCGTACGGAAATTTCCAGCGTTCGGTTCGTAGCTAGGCGGAGTAATCAATGGCATGTTTTAGCAGCTCCTGGGTAGGAGGTAAATTTATTCAGTGAAGTGAGTTATCTTCTGACGTGGTGTGATTTTTACTACAGGTGCATGATGGATGTTTAGATTTTCCGGCAGGTTGAGTCGTATTTCTGATGGTTCAAATGGTTCTGAGCACTATGGGACTTAATAAACTTCTGAGGTCATCAGTCTCCTAGAACTTAGACCTACTTAAACCTAACTAACCTAAGGACATCACACACATCCATGCTCGAGGCAGGATTAGAACCTGCGACCGTAGCGGTCGCGCGGTTCCCGACTGTAGCTCCTAGAACCGCTCGGTCACCTCGGCCGGCCTCGTATTTCAGGTAAGTGTTTTATGTGAAATATGCAATGCCTGCCTTTGAGCATCTGCCACGGTGTGTTTCGATGTGGTCGAATCGGTGAGAAACATAACTGTGAAGACTGTTTCTCTGCCGGTGCATTTGATTTCTGCATTGCCAATAATGGCAATCTTTTTCTCCTATTACTTTGTCAAGGAATTTCTTTTCCGCTCTCAAACCGTTAACATTTCCCATCCGAAAAGGGCAATACTTTCTTCAGGCATCGATGTGAAGATTTCTCTTCTTTGTTTCTAGTGTCCCATGTTAGGTTAGGCCTTCATAAGTGTTGGCTTGCTAATATAGATGATGATGTTCCAGGCAAGCGGAACCTCCAGGTCACGTCGCAGGAACATCTTAGAAAATTGTTTTTATTTGTCCTTTATGAGGGTTCTGCTTTCAGCTAGAATGCTTTGAATGGCTGTGGCGAAGGCGCGCAGAAAGTTTTCGTTTGGTCGCATTCCCACTGATCTGGCGTAGTAGGTTCCCCAGTTTAATTGCCTTTTCGGTTTTTTCGGCAAGGATAGGCTGTTTTGGTCTTTCTTTGGAATTTGGATTAGTAGCAAAGTGGTCACCATTGCACTAGCTGCATTTTGATTTATTTTTTTCGAATCTGTTTTGCAGTTCAAAATTGGTCATGGTGAACTGTATTTCCGCCTGTGGGTTTATTTCGGCAGTTTTCGTATGTGTGTTGAAAACTATTGTACCTTCTACGTAGCATTGATTAACTGAATGCGGGTTGGGGGGGCTCCCCTTCTTGTAGCAAGAGGTGCGTTCTAAAATGGTGAACAAGTAGATTCCAGAATGAGATTTTCTCTTTGGAGCGGAGTGTGAAATGATGGGGATGAGGTACTGGCAAAAGTACGGCTCTGAGAATGGGTCCCGAAAGGCAAAGGTCACGAGGTCGAGTTTCGGTGCTGCACACAGTTTTAATCTGAAACTGTTCGGCAGGAGTATGCACTCGTCGGTGGGACATGTTTGTACCTCAGAATGAATGTTGCAGACACTGTTCAACCCTAAACGCAAAACAGTAACTGCGTGCAGATTCAAAACAGACACCGTGGCAGGTGAATCACTGACCGTCCAACCCCTCATTATACCATATTATACACTGATGTCACTGATCTATGGCCTTGAGGGTGTTGCATTTTTTGTCTAGATTTAACATTATGGATACTCATATAACTTTTACGGTTAGGAATAGGATCATAGCACATAAAATGGCTCTGAGCACTATGGGACTTAACTTCTGAGGTCATCAGTCCCCTAGAACTTAGAACTAATTAAACCTGACTAACCTAAGGACATCGCACACATCCATGCCCGAGGCAGGATTCGAGCCTGCGACCGTAGCGGTCGCGCGGTTCCAGACTGTAGCGCCTAGAACCGCTCGGCCATCCCAGTCGGCGATTATAGCACAGGTTGAGTGACTAAGGACAACAGTTTTGGAATACACGAAGACTAAATTCGACAGATGTATTAGAGTACAGCAAAAGGAAATCATAGTCCATGTATTGTTACAAATCTAATGAAATAGTACAATACTTCAAGGCGATGTTGAGCTGCAGGAAAGGGGCTTTGACCAGTATTGCACAAGCATGCCTTAACATAGAAATATGATCTAGTAAAGCTCTTTTTTTTCTTCCCCAAACATCGGAGAGCATTGCACAAACATTTCTGGCTGCAGTAAACTGATTACGCGATCGTCCGGGCCTTATATCCAGTAAAATTTCAGATGATTTTTATTTCGCTTTCACTCCATGTTGATGGCAGTCTGTAATCTAGCGACTGACTGGTAATTCGTTTCTCTCTCGGTGCGACCGCTATGTGCCTTTACGCCTCTTAGTATGGCGCGCTAATCACCTCCCATACACAAAGCGACTTTCCTCCAGCTTTGTCTACCTATCTGTCTCTATGCATTCATTTGTAACAGGACCAACATTATTCCATACATAAAATACTCGTCATCACCAGAAATAGTGAAATAATATATAAATATACGAACAGATACTAATAATACAATAACATTAATGTTAATTACACAATGTGTTGTTGTTACAGATTCTCAAGGGCGCAGCCTGACAATACAAAGAGAGGGTGTATAACTCAACCTAACGATCGCGGAGTATATAAACCTGAATTTCACAATCTCTCTTCGCCACAAAAAATGACTTAGAAACTTACTACAAGCAGTTGGTATAGTTGTGGAATGCAATGGCCATGAGTTCGTGACGAATGCCACATAAACCCACAGAAAGCAATCCTTCGAGATACTTCAGTACCACGCACTTGATGCAAAGTTCAATATCGGAAATGCAAATGCGTATATTTACCCATACGATGACTGTACTATTGATAGCGTTGATCAGGAACTTGAGATCACTCAGAATTTAGTTAGTCACTCAGCTGAAGGCCACGTAGTTCTCTGAAGGAATAGCACGCTTGTAGTTCGACTATTGCAAGGCAATCTTCATTGAGACTAGTTCTGCAGCTGCGATGAATTCTTTAAACGATTTAATGCCGAATGGAGCTGTCATTTCATTCTTTGTTCGTTTTACCATTGCACGGCTTCGCTCTTAGACCATTATGGAGTGTCTTTACAAAAAGTTCATCGATGGCATATTATGCCATACAGATCTCTCCAGCTGCGTATTTTTAAATAGCGTCCACTCCCGTCGATTTTTACTTCCGCTGCTAGCCCACGCTCTGTATCCTCCACTACAGATTCCACATCGGCTTTCTCTGTGAGAAATACCTGACATTCGTCGTCTTTATGTATGAATTCTACTTCGTGCACATGTTCCGAAACTTTTGGAATATCACTCCACATTTCCAGGCAAAGAGCTTGCGGAGAAATGTTCAGGCATTGTTAGCGCAGCGCAGTTACAAGATGCAATCGCGCGTATCGTATTACGATGTGTAGCGAAACGGCTCCTTGCGAACCGAATAGCGCAGTGTGAGTGGCAGGAGAAACGCTATGAGCTAAATATGTCAACAAATTTCTGTCACAGTTATGACTGCTAAATATGCTGAACCTCAACTATTAGCAGTTATAGTAAACGAGTTTTTACAGTTTAACTTTTCATTGATACATGCGCCGAAGAACCTGGAATTTTCCACCTTGTTTTCTATTTATTCCTGGAAAAGCACATCATTTGCATCAGATACTGGCGAGATACTTCAAGAGGGTGTTCTAGCGTTGGCACATAATGACCCTACTGTTTCGTCGCGACGTATCGCCTCGGAATGTATTGTAAGTCAGAAAAGTGTTCTACGCATATTGCACCGACATAGATTTCACCCGTTTCACCTCTCATTACACCAAGCACTCTCCGGTGTGGGTTTCGAACGGGGCCAAGAATTTTGCCGGTTTGCTCTGCAGCGCCTACAAGATGATCCAATGTTTTTTCAACGGGTGATTTTTACTGATGAAGCTACTTTCACCAACCACGGTAATGTGAATTTGCGTAATGTGCATTACTGGTCAATAGGGAACCCTCATTGGATTCGACAGGTACAGAATGAGCAACCGCGGAGTGTTAACGTGAGGTGCTGCATCGTCGGAAATGTCATTGTGGGGTCGTACGTCATTCCGGTTATACTAAATGACAATAACTGCGCACAGTTCCTGAAAACGTTCTGCCCATTTCGGTGGAAGAGGTACCACTAACTACGTGTAAGAATGAGTCCGAAACCACAATGACCAAAGCACTGTCGCATGCAAGCAATCAAATAAAACTGACTTAATCTAGAGATTCTAGATAAGCGTAATTTTCCTCACCTAAACCGTTCACTAAACCTAAACGCAGGAAATATTTCATCTTCCTACAGACTTGTCGAAAACTTCACGGAATATTTGAGCTTTCAGTTTCGATGTGAAATCCTGTCCAGAAATATTGTTACAGTACGGGAAATGCTTGAACATTAAGCAGCATATGACTAACAGACGAACACTTCGGGCTAATCTCTCTAAATTACCAAGTGTAATGAATCATTCGTGAAACTTCTCGGAGCTGCTTGCCCACCTCCGTTACTGCAAGTGATAAAACTAATGGTACATTTCATGTGTCACCGGAAGGAGAGCCGATGTCAGCATGAGTGCTAAAAGGAACTCGTTAAACTTCGGTTACACGATAAATCAGTGTAATCTAAAAGCCGGAAATTCAACTAAATACCTAGGTATTACAATTAGGAACAACTTAAATTGGAAAGAACACCTAGAAGATGTTGTGGGGAAGGCTAACCAAAGACTGCGTTTTATTGGCAGGACACTTAGAAAATGTAACAGATATACTAAGAAGTCTGCCTACTCTACACTTGTCCGTTCTCTTTTAGAATACTGCTGCGCGGTGTCGGATCCTTGCCAGGTAGGAATGACGGAATACATTGAAAAAGTTCAAAGAAAGACAACACGTTTTGTATTATCGCGAAAAAGGGAGTGTCACATAAATGATACAGGATTTGGGCCGGAAATCGTTACAAGAAAGGCGTTTTTCGTTACGACGGAATCTTGTCACGAAATTCCAATCACCAACTTTCTCCTCCGAATGCGAAAATATTTTGTTGACACCGACCTACATAGGGAGAAACTACCATCACGATAAAATAAGGGAAATAAGAGCTCGTACGGAAACATATAGGTGTTCGTTCTTTCCGCGCGCTATACGAGATTCGAATAATAGAGAATTGTGAGGTGGTTTGATGAACCCTCTGCCAGGCACTTAAATGTGATTTGCAGAGTATTCATGTAGATTTATCAGAGAAGTTCCTTTATTCTCGCTTTATACGCCACTTTGTAAGAGGAGCGTTCAGTAACTAATGAAAGACTTCTGTTCTGCAGGCAAGTTGGTCTTATTCAGGATTCCAATAGACCATATCTTTCTTTAATTTTATGACATCGTTCAATGCGACGGCCATACGCCACTTTAGTGGGAGGGCCTGTACACATGTGTGGTACCACTCTACTGGTCAACGCTGGAGGCAACGTCTTACTACAGGAATTATCTCGCCGTCAACCGAGTACTACTTTCCGCAGATGCGTTCTTCATTGGGCCAAAGAAATGGAAGCCGGAAGGTCCGAGATTCGGGCTGTGGGTTGGATGAGGAAGAACAATCTACCGTAGTTTTGCGCGAAACTACTCACAGACACGTCCACTTGTGTCGCGAGGTGTTTCATTGTGAACAGTCGATCACTGTGAATGAGAATGACCACACGTTCAAATACTGCAGTAGCCACAGCAGACAGCAGAGATGCGACCGGCCGACACGCGGGAGATCGGACCGATTCCCGGGACCTTGTGATATTGACAGACACCTAGCACAACGACTCACCGGGCTTTTGCTCACTGTTATGTCTACGTAGACTCTATTCAAGCGCCTATAGATATCTGCGATGCTGTGGTTTTTCGCCAAAAGGAAGTCAATGACAGTTCTCTGCTTGGAATGCACCTCCGTTAAAAAGTTACCACATTGAAGGCTACATATAGCGCCACAACCTGTCGGAACTTCGAGAAACTGTAGCGGCTGAAGCCGGAATATTCCACTAAGTTCCACAACAAATGTCGCATTTTTTCAACTGAAATTGGCAGAGAGCTAAACTGTGTTGCATTACTTATTGAACGCCCGTCAAATTATCCAGATACAATTGCTCAGTAAATGAACCATTAACGTTGTCGGAGGCGAAAATTAATGTAATTTGGCCTGGTGAGTAACACTCAAAACATGTCTGTCGTTTATTTTATTGAAAATCGTTACTTAACAAGGCGTCTTGTTTAAGATCATGGTAGCTTCACAAAGTTATGATTTTGTTACACGTACCTGGTCGCATGATAAAAGTCTTGATCAGTGTTTACATAAGAGGTGCGACTGTAGAGTAATGAGACTGATGTGAAGAAAAAAATTGCTTACCGTTTTAGTCAAGTTTAGTGCTGTCTCCTTTAAAGTAGTTCCCTTCTGATTGCACACACTTTTTCCAGCGCTTCTGCCCTTGATGGTAACATTTCTGGGACTCATCTACTGTAATATCCTTCAAGACCCTCGTCACAGCTTTTTGGACATCTTATGTTGTTTAAAAATGGTGTCCCGTGGCCGCCGTTTTGACTCTTGGAAATATAAAAAAATCGCACAGAGCCATATCTGGCGAATAAGATGGCTGTCGTAGTACTGATATTTGTTTTGAGGTTAAAAATTGCTGTACTGACAGAGCAGTATGGGATGGCGCATTACTGTGTTGCAGAATCCAATTATCAGCAGCACGACCGTACGGTCGCAGGTTCGAATCCTGCCTCGGGCATGGATCTGTGTGATGTCCTTAGGTTAGTTAGGTTTACGTAGTTCTAAGTTATAGGGGACTGGTGACCTCAGAAGTTAAGTCCCATAGTGCTCAGAGCCATTTGAACCATTTGAACCACTGCGGTCTTCATCTTCAACACTCGTTCTGCCTTCACTGAACATTTTATTCCAACGAAAAACTTGAGCTCTTGACACAACCTCCTCTCCAAAAGCCTTCTGAAGCTTACCATTAAGTTGTCGTCGTGTTTTCACCCAATTTAACGCAAAAATAACTGGCATACCGTTGCGCAATATTATGCAGTTCAATTTCCGTGACGAGAGACACAAACACGTGTTAACTTATTACAGCACAACTAACGACTGAGCAGTTGCATCGGTGTGTCGCTTGGACTAGAAGTAGCGTATAGACCAAGGTCAAATATATTGCGCCTACGCAAGCCTGCAGGGTTACCACATCTTGCGAAGAAAATCAGTCTCATTACTTTATTGTCGCACCTTGTACGACACTGTTATGACATGAGCTGTCACAATTATGCTTTTGCTAAGGTTCCTCCAGGCGGTGAAAATTTATCTTGCATTGAGCACAACACCTAGAATACCGTCATATTCTAGTACACTCATTTTTAGACTGCACTATGCAGAAGAACCTGCGAAATGAACTACTGACACAGTACTGAAGTGGGAGTGAGATTTTTTTCCACGGTTAAGTGACATCACTGAAGTGCAGGTGTTAAAGGGCTCTGTCACACTGTTGCCGTTTGCAGTTTCAGCGGCAAGCTGCTGAAAACAAGTTTCGTCAGGAATCTGTTGCCAGAATAGAACCGGCGTGACTACATGGGACTTGTGCAGACTTACCGCGCAGCTTTCTTTACGAGGCAGATCCATTTTCGAAGCCACCGTCAGTATCACGAAGACACAGCGCTGTTAGGCCGAAGTGCTTCGTCACAATTTTTCCAAGTTGGATGCGAGGCTTTCAGAAGATAAGGCAAGGTAAACGCCTGTGCGTCGTCGACTTTCGCGGTGCACCAGAAAGTTCTGCCGCAGTGGCTCTCAGCAAAATCGCTGCCCGTATCAGAGATCTCCGGCGCGTTTAATATCACGTTGTTTATTTCTGAAGCGGTCGGATAACATCTTCCGTGGCGGAGAGCTCTTTGTGACGAAACAGTAGCCTCCATTCGGCCTGCAATTTGACTCGGCTCTCGAGAAAAGTGTTCCACTTTCTTGTTCGTGTCCTCGTGCCAGAATATCCGATGTACTGCGAAAATAGCGGCTCCGCTTCCAACTCGAGCAATGTGAAAATCGCACCGAATTCAGGGTGCGTTACGGTTCTCATATTGGTAATGTTCCAGCGAAAGAAATTCGACACAGAAGTATGAATGTAAATCACAGACATAATTGAACAATATCTGTAAGGTATATACGTAAAACGTCTCATTAATCTCGCCTCCTCGATCCAGAAACATCGGGTACCAGATGCAATAGCGTGAAGTGGGGTGAATTGGAACAATCGGGTGAACAGAAACTAAACTTAAAAAAAATACTATGTTATTTTGTTGGAATACAAGTGAGAATGTCATTCAAAGATATGTTCGGTTAGCGTAATAGGAAAGCAGTTAACAGAAGTACCAGAGATTTCAAAGTTGGCGACACTGTCACTTGATGTTTCGTTCACTCTATGACAAACAGCGGACGTGGTGCTTATTTCTTTACTTCCCTCTTTGTCTGTAAGTTCCAGTCTCAGTTGTTTTAATTTAAGTATATGTTAACCAAATTTGAGTTTTCATTTCCTTAATCAAAAGTTCAGTTTTAAAATTTACTTTAATCTGACTAGTGTTTCGGAATTTGAGGGTTGAATAGAATCAGTAATCGACGATGTTTATTCAGAAGAGGAATTTAGCGGAAATGAAGAGCCACTTTGAATTTTTCTCAACCTGGTTAAAGTATACGGAAAAAGTAAGTACTCATTTAGACTGCATGCCTGTAAAATTTATTATTCAGAAGGCAAGAATTATGTTGAAGTAATTTTGAAACAACAAGGCCCATTATACACGATTAGATTGACTGGTTAGGAGTCATTTCTTAGTCAGGTAGATATTGTTCTCAAGCTGTTTGTTACTTCTGAGAGTACAACTTATACACTCAAAGAAATAATTTTTAAACATTATTTCAGTCACATAATGTATGAACAAGCTACCCAAATCGATCAGTTTGAAGTAACAATAAAATAATTGGAGGTATAACAATTTTAATTTGGAAAAAAGAATAAAAAATCACAACGCATGCTATATTACTAGATTTTTATTGAATAAAAGTGTATTGGAACCAGATAAATTTTATTTCTTATTTCCCTTGATCCAAAACTGATCTGGACAGGTTCCTATTCACCAGAAGATCACTAAGTAGAAAAAAATAAGATAAACACTGCTCAATAGTAACTCAAAATTTTTATTTTTGTTGTTGTTAAAGCATGAGCTAGGTCTCCGATTCTAGTTATAAGTTTAACGTTAATCACAAGATCAGTAATCCCATATAATTTTGATTCTCATATTTATTTTTAAAATTATCCTTTTTTGAAGTTCAAAGCTATTTCTGTCCATTCCATTTTAAGGCTATTTTCTTGTTTATGGTTATGAAGAAGACTATTGGTACCGTTGTAGAATTTTGCATCAATGTCAGTTCTTTGAGGCTGGTGGTGGACAGCAATTTGTAGGTAGTTTGCGTGAATGTACAAGGCGTGCCGTAAATAATAGCGAAAAGTGATACTTGTGAAAGTATACAACAGGTGAAACAAATACAATCCAGGAAACCTTCACCCGCAAACGCATTGTTTGTGAATAAATGTGAATTTGTGACTACGGGCTGTCGCAGTCCGAGGGCAGGGTTAGCCTTTGGCGAATGCGTGGAGAACGCCACATGTCACTGCAAACAATAGGAGGGGTGCTATGATATGGTTAGGGTGTGGTCCCTCATTGCGCTTAAGAAAACGTTAAATGCTGAAGGGTATGAATACGTTTTATAGCATTATGTATTGCGCACAGTAGAGGAACAGTTCTGAGACGAGCTTGATTCAGCAGCATTCTTGAGGCAATACTGTGAGGGCAATAACTTCCCTGTAATGGACTAGCCTGCCAAGAGTCTCGACCTGAAACCGATGTCAAGATTTATTAAATGGTCATGGCTCTTTCAAAATTATTCGAAGTCCACTGCGCAGTTGAATATTGCAACCAAGAGCAAGATCTACCAGTGCAACAACTCCGTTAAGAGTTGTTAAAGTACAGGACGGGTGAAGTCATCGCAATTTAGATTGGGATTTAACAGGAAAAAATTCATTTCGAAAACGTTTGTACTAAAATAGGAAGGTATTGCATACTGAAGTCAGTGACTGCTCATAAGCACACGTCTGCAGTTATCTCGCAAACGGTTCGTTTGAGGATCGATGTTTCTGGTACGTCATTGCCTCTACTGTACTGTACTTTCTCCCGTCTCAGTTTTCACTGTTGATAGTGATATACCCCGTGTATCAAAATCTATTGGTGTAAAATCATTCGTTCATTTCTCCTCTTGTTTTAGGTTCTGCTGCGACTTTAGTCATAGAGAACCAACAATTAAGTTGTACTAGATGCACATAAGAGCACTAATTCTAATCTAACTTACGCAGTGCTTCAGAGAGTATATTTTATGCTTTCCGAAATTTATTCTGAGGAAATATCCGCAGAAAAATTGAAGCAGTTGCGACGAAGTTGCACGCCCGCTTCCGAAAGTGAGTTTGGAAACGTATGCCTGCGCTGTGGCCCACGACTTTGAAGCAGTTGGTTGGATTGGTTCAAATGGCTCTGAGCACTATGGGACTTAACATCTTAGGTCATGAGTCTCCTAGAACATAGAACTACTTAAACCTAACTATCCTAAGGACATCACACAACACCCAGCCATCACGAGGCAGAGAAAATCCCTGATCCCGCCGGGAATCGAACCCGGGAACTCGAGCGTGGGAAGCGAGAACGCTACCGCACGACCACGAGATGTGGGCAGTTGGCTGGAATCTTGGTGTCAAGAAAAGAGTACCGCCAACAGTAATTGGCCGCCTCGAAGAAATGTGGTAGTGGCACACATCACCACAGAACTGTGTCAAATTCTATAACTCTCCACGTTTGTTTCATGGACTGAAGGCATCGGTCACTGTCGGCAGTGGTCCGTCCATCAAGTATAGACATTAAACCTTGCAAATCACTTGGTAGTGTTCGAGAGCGGTAGCCTAATGCTAGTGCTGTTTTTCATCGTCTCCGTTCAGTCTTATCATGAAAAACCAACCGTGTTTTGAATTACATCTGTGGGAAATGCTACTGGGAGAAATCAAATATTCATTTTGGTTTCTTTGACAGATTGCCATTTGCATGTGTCTCTTAGAAGAAGATTATTTCCAAAAAGACATAGCTGTACGTATTATATATGTGCTCATCAAATAACTGGTAAGTGTAATAAACCGCAAGGCAATGAATTGTCTTGGGTGAAGCAGGACATGCCCTTAACAGGAACAACTGATACAGTATCTGATCCAAAGTGTCTGCACACCGCCTATTGGACAATAATACTGGGCGTGTCCACCCTTCTCCTTTATGGGGGCGTCAACTCTGCTGGGAACACTTTCCGCGATGGTTCTCAATGCCTGTCAAGAAACGGCAGCCCTTTCGTCCGCAAATGACGAAATCAGGAAAAAGTAAATTAGAGTGGATAACAAGGTCATTAGAGGCTAATCAAAAATTCTGGTTGGGGAAGGAAGGGGGAGGAAAAGTGCCGTGTCCTTTCAGAGGCCGCAAGCGATTTGGGGAAATTACAGAAAATCTACACGTGGATCTACGAAGGGAAAATGAGAGAAGGTATTGATATTGGACGCAGAGGTCACAACTGAAGTCGACGGTTTATCCATTGTTGATCCATTGCCTTCTGATCGGAATTCTGGGTTGACGTGTCCATTTCAGGAATCACCATATTGTAACTCTACTTTCTCCGTGCTTCGTTGATGGCGCTACACATAATAGTAGGTAACGTTCTCTGGACATTAGCCGTACTCGAACTCTTCTACCGGCTTACCATAGGGTATAGAGTGGTGTATTATTCCCAGTCACTCGTTTCCAATCATCCAATGTCCACAGGCGTCGCGCTATACACCACCCCAGTCGTCGCTTAATGCTGACTACAGAAATGTGTGGCGTATGAGGAGCTGCTCGATTACTGTACACCGTTCTTTTCAATTGAGTACGCTAAGCACACTGTAGCTGGACTGGTGGTAGCGCCCAGAAACTCACGGGTGATTTATTCCGATGATTTCATTCATTTTTTTACAACCACCTCCAGCTGTGCTCAATAGTTCACATCCACCATTGCATGTGGTGTGTACTGATTTTACTGTGTTCGTTCCTTCGCGTTTCCACATCAAACCCAAGTCACCTTTGTCAGCTTTAGAAGTGCTGAAATGTCACTGATAGATTTGTTTCTTAGGTAACATCCAGTAACTAGCCCAGGTTCGAAGTCACTGAGCTCCTGAGAGAGTCGTTCTGCTGTAACTATTTATCTACAGAAAAGACAATACTCCATGCCTCATTTAACGCTGGTGGGATCGCGTCTCGTGTCATTTAGTGGCCCTTTCCACATCAAATACGTGTGTCCATATCCAGTTTATCATATAGTGTTTACTTAAAACATCGTAAGTATAAGAAATATTATTTCAATAAAGCAAATTGTTGGATAAGTTGTCGGGAGAGGCCGTTAGTAGCTGGTTGCCGTTCTCCTCAAAAATCTTTAACATAGAAGGGGGGAGTGTTGTATCTGGAGGGTAGTGTGCCTAGGAACGCATAATATTGCCTGCTCAGCGCTTCACTCTAATGACTGATTTCACAAACACATGAAGCTATGTCTCCTAAAAACCTCTTAAGCACCTTTCGGAAATTTTTGAAGTTTATGTTGTGAGACGCGAGTTCTATATATTTAAGAACTGTATAACGTATCAGTGCTATTTGGAGGATATTCTGAATTACAGAGTTTTATTATGAGTATAAATGGTTCAAATGGCTCCAAGTACTATGGGACTCAACATCTGAGGTCATCAGTCCCCTAGAACGTAGAACTACTTAAACCTAACTAACCTAACACATCACACACATCCATGCCCGAGGCATGATTCGAACCTGCGACTGTAGCGGTCGCGCGGTTCCAGACTTTAGCGCCTAGAACCGCTCGGCCACCCCGTGCTCGGCCTTAGCGGCCGGCTGTTACGAGTATAAAGCATGTACGTTTTTAAAAGCAGTGGGTAGTTAAACAATACTTCGGGCACCATCCTATACCTTGTTTCGTGTCAAACGCTGCAAGGCAATTATCCACTGGAGGTAAGTTTGTTCTGACCATTATTTGCAATTAAAGAATTAACATCTAGCTGCAACCACATTCACGTGTTGGTCATAAAAGCTAGTTAGCGACTCGATAATTTTTCCATACGTGATTTTACTCGGAGTGGTGTTAGGAAACAACTTCTGAATTTATCGGAACACTGCACTTCCTACCGCTGATAATAGATAGGGAAGTTTCACCGTACCTAGTACATTGTGAGCGATGATATGCGCTTCAAATTGGGACAACCACTTGAACCATTCCTCTTCTTGTTCACCAAACTGTCGGAAAGGTGGTACAGCTGCTGTAGTAAGTGGTGCTTGTTCTGTCGGGCTCACAGCGTTGGCCAGTAGCTGCTGCACTGTGTTGAGTGGCCGGCCGAAGTGGCCGAGCGGCTCTAGGCCCTACAGTCTGGAACCGCGCGACCGCTACGGTCGCAGGTTCGAATCCTGCCTCGGGCATGGATGTGTGTGATGTCCTTAGGTTAGTTAGGTTTAAGTAGTTCTAAGTTCTAGGGGACTGATGACCTCAGAAGTTAAGTCCCATAATGCTGAGAGACAATCACAAAGTGCTGAGTAGTGTAGATATCTGCTAGGTTTGGAACTGAAACATCTGCATTAGCTGTGTGGCATCTAGCGCTTGCGGCTGTGGCGCCTGACCAGGGGGCTGGATACTTGGAGTGGGCTTGTTGGAAGAGACAAATGCAACAAACAGACAAGACAAGCAAGCAAAATAAGGACAAAAGCAAAGTAAATGTCTGCAACGCCCACCCGCAAACACTGATTAGGAAAAACGACAGGAAATTGTTAAAGCAAGTAAGCGCCACTGCAAGGTAAAGACAAGATAGAATTAAGGCGCCAGGAAAATAAGAAAAAAATTCTGTAGCCGTCAGGCGCAGGGTTGTCGTTTAACTCGTCGCCATTGTGGGGCCCTGCCCACTGGTCACTTATAGGGTGCCTAAAGGATTCTGTTCTCTAGGATAGCTACACTACAATTCAAGCAAATTACTTTAATAGTTTTTATTGCAGGAAATTGGACTGACAATACTTAACTTTGTATTCGCAACGAGTTGTCGTAAGCGATGGGCGACTCGCAAATAGTGGAAGTCCTTCGCTAATAATAATGTCCATCCAAGTTATTCACACCTGCTTACAAGTCACTGCTATCGTTAATGTCACTCCTCTTCTAGGCCTCTTTGGTAGTGTCCGTCTCCTACTGTCCGGCCCAAGAAAAAAAATTCAAACTCACACCTTCTGCTGGAAAAATTATGGCTGCGGTGTTTTTCGATTCCGAAGGACTCTTGCTTGTGGACATCATGCCAAGTGGAACCACCATACATTTTGATGTATATGTGAGGACACTGAAGAAACTTCAAGCTCGACTGAGTCGTGTTCGACCACATCGGCAAAAGCACGATGTTTTGCTGTTGCAAGACAATGCACGGCCACATGTCAGTCCATAAACCATGGAAGCGATCACAAAACTCGGATGGACAACACTGAAACACCCGCCTTACAGTCCTGACCTGGCTCCATGTGACTATCATCTCTTTAGGAAACTGAAAGACTCTATTCGTGGAAGAACGTTTCATGATGATGACTCCCTGGTGCACGTTGCCAAACAGTGGCTCCAACAGGTTGGTCCAGAATTTTACCGTGCGGGTATACAGGCGCTGGTTCCAAGGTGGCGTAAGGCAGTTGAGAGGGGTGGAAATTATGTGGAGAAATGAAAATATTGTTCCTAGAGGATGCATCTACACACTGTAACACTTTCAAACATGTAGAATAAAAGACGGATTTTTAAAAAATAGTGTGCATTTCTTTTAGAGTGACCCTCGTATTCTTTTCGGCTAGATGCCGCTCCTGTCGTGGTGCAAGTCCTATTCAGCAAAAAATTGGCTGACGTCTTCCTACATCCTTCTCTGGTTTTGCGTTCTTCATCTTCGTGCCGGTGCTTTCGTTACGGCGGAACACCTTAAAACGGCAGAATATCATCTACCGTTAAAACGTGATATACGCTAATGAACGGAGTTTCTTTGTTCTCTTAACATTTGCCCCTGACTTCAAAATGGAAACATGTGTTGCCAATAGCTTCAGTTTGAACAATTTTTAACTTGTAGCTGGTTTGCGCTAATACTTCTTACTTTGATTTCACTTACTGTTTAGCGGTGTGTAGATGAGTAGTAACCTAACACATAGACTATTAAATACAGCACTGACTAAATTTTCCCATACTGCAACATTTTTAAAATGTGAATAGAATATTTGTTCAGAGGTTGATGACTATGTTGTACTTGTGGAACTCTACCATTTGGTCCGTGTTTAAAATATCAGAAATTGGGTCCGCCTTGCTGCAAAACACCTTGTTGCTCGTTTATGTCTCTATTCTCCCAAACTAGTTTCGGAGACAAATATCACCATCAACAGTGGCGTTTCTTAATCTAAAACATGCAGAAAATAGCATGGTTATACACACACAGAAGCACAATATAAAATTTTTTACTGTTCGTTTTTTGAAATATAGTTTACTATGGATACTTTCATACTACCTTATTTATGGTATGTTACAGCATGTTTTAAGAAATTATCGTCGCTATTTGCAACATACTTTCTGTGCGCTTTTTTCTCTTGCCGTTCTTTACTTAGTGAACATCATGTCATCTGCAACCATGTGAGTGGCTATTAGTAAACAAAATACTAAAAGGTGAACTTCGTATGTCAGCAATATATACTTGGGGTTGTAGTAGTGTTGTGGAAACCAGTTATTTGGTGTGTACTAAGCTGTTACTTAGCTACTCGTGTACTCACGTTCGGTGGATGATATGTGGCTGCTTTTACACACAGAAAAACAAAATTTCCGCCCTTTGTTTCTGATACAGTACATTACGCCATCTTGCTGTTCGCGTGTGTGGCGAGAGGTGTATCGCAGGTGTCGAGAAAGACTATGAAAAACTATAGCTCGAATTATGACGACTTCTGTTCATTATTTATGTCTCTGTGTGTGACGGGGAAGTGGTTCTTTTGCGTGTGTGTGCTTTCTGTTCTGTGTCAGTTCCCTCAGAGCGGTAAAGAGTGTGTTGTGGCAAAGTGTTGTTAGTTGTCGGTATGGACTGTTGCTGTTTCTCAGAATGTGTAGATCGTTTTCGATATTAGTGGGGTTGTTGTTTTCGTTCATTAGATGTTCTGTAAAAGTTGAATGTGTGGTGTCACTCTTTAGAGCTCTCGTGTGCTCTGTGTACCTCGTTCGGAAGTTTAGGCTTGTTTGTTCTATGTACTGGGCCTGACGGTAGTTGCTAGTGAGTTGTTGTATTCCAGCGTTGCTGAATTTGTCTGCGGTTTTTCTGACTGGTCTTAGTCTTTTCTGAACTGTATTGTTTCTTCTGAATGTTATTGGAATCCCTTGCTTTTTCAAGATGTTTCCTATTCTATGTGATATTTTGTTATTGTATGTTAGTGTGTACCATCTCTCTCTTTTTTTCTGAAGTGGTGTGGTCTGCTGTATTGTCTGTGTGTACTGCATGTTTCTGTTTTAACTTGTTGTTGAATTTGGTTATGACGTCTGTTTTGTAGTCGTTTTCAACAGCAATTTGTTCCTGTGTGTAGTTTTCTGGTTTAAGAGATGTTCTGTTTACCCTGTGGAGTATGTGTGTCAAACTGGCATATTTATGCACTGTTGGGTGGTTGGATGAGCTGTGGATAACAGTGCTTGTAGGTGTGGGTTTTCTGTAGAATTCATGTCGGTGGTTGTTTCTTGTGATTGTAAGATCCAAGAAATTTAGTTTCTTGTTGTTTTCTGTTACCATTGTGAAGTGGATTTGTTGGTGTACTGTACTGATGTTACTGTGTAGCATTCTATCCTGTTATGTATTTCATTTACAAGACAGATTATGTCATCCGCATATGTTAATGAATATTGTGTTCTCTATATGGTCCAAGAAAATGTTGGCTAAGGTTCCATTGAGGGGTGGACCCATGGGATATAACTGTATGTTGTACTTTTTCACATTTAGGAAAATTCTACTTTTCTCGAGTAATTTTGGTAATTACACAAAAAGACTGTAGCACATGCTGAATGATATCATTTCGAAATGGAATAGGAAGATAATTTTATTATATCTTGCTAATTCATTTCGAAATGATATGATTCCGTGTGTGCTGCAGTCTTTTTGTGAAATTACCAAAATTACTCCAGAAAAATAGAATTTTTCTAATTGTGAAAAAGTACAACATAATCATGAACCTGGGAATACATGTTCTATTCAAATTTTGAAATATTAGAATGTGGAGGCGATAATTCTAAAAGTGTCGCAATGTACAAAACCTTAATAAAACCAGATGTCAATGTGTACCTGTCAGATTTGACTGTAAAAATTACTAAGCCAGAATCTGTACATAACGATCTGGTCCGCACTTAAAAACCAGCCAAACTGTCATTCTCGTCTTGCAAGAAGAGCTGTACAAGTGGCGCATGTCAAGGCCATAAACTGTCTTCCTATCCTTCATTAATTATGTCGATTCTCGTCAGTTACATAAAGTTATGTCTGAGTTCAGTACGTACGGACTGCAGTGCGTGTTTCTGTTTTCCTCTTTTATCCATAATCACGACTTTACTTTCGGTCGTAGCCTCGTCTTGAAAAACATAGCCCCCAAATACTTCAGCCACCGTTTCCAGCACCTAGGGTAACTTCGCGTGGCTCCGACACCTCCCCCTCACTACGGTGTCCGATGGAAGTATGAAAGCGAGTGCCGGTCTCATGCTTCCGGCTGACCAGCGCCTCTTGCTTCCTCTGCGAAAGCTCCTGGATTCCAGCGCTATCTCGACAGAATGATACTGCCCAATGCTTTGACTGTACGTTATTCTGTTTTGTTATTTCTTCGTACGTCTCTTCGCCACCACACTCGCTCGTAGCAGTCACGTGCACCCTGCATCTACACATAGGACCTAAGAGACATATCGCGAAGGGGAAGTACCAACACGAGCGAAGAAGAAAATATAGTTACAAAGCTGACCGTATATCTCGAGGTCTAATACACGGCTTCACGACTTTAGAACGCTGCGTAGTGTTTAACGAGATAAACGATCAGTTCCAAAGATGAGTGCGAATATAACCGAAACCAGTCAAGGAAAGTAACTTCAATCTTTGGATAGTAACAGGTTGCCATAAATCTTCCAATTATTCAGCGTTATTTGACCAGTGAAAGTATTTATGATCCACACTGTTTCACTAGCACTTCCTCAGTGTGTACGAGTAATTCGACTATCGATTTCTACATCACATGTTATTAACGTACCTCTGGCGAAGTATTTGAACTGCAATGAAACACAAATCCTCTTCAAATGAATATGTGAGACTCGTTGTCATCGGTTATTGCCCCCTCTGGAAGCTAACCACTGAGCTGGAAAACCTACCGTATGCTCTACCGGTAGTGATTATTTCCCCCAGGGAGTTTAGATTTGCATATTTATTGAGTTCCGATGCAAATTTTCTGCCGCGCTGGTGATCTATTACAACGTTAGGATGCATCGAAGAGGATTTAGCTGTTAGTCACACACAGCTGTGTGCTCTTTTTTTATTCTACGTGGCGGCCCAGTTGCAAACGACGTTTCTAGACGCGTGTAACTAGGCCAGTTTAGGAAGGGTGAAGCTGTCACCCTGGGATACAATGAAATGAATATCCAGCACGGAATTTAAGGTCGGCCTCTCCCGAAGAAGGGCGTCTTTTTTATATCTGCATTGTTTTAAATGAAAGGGATTTACGTTAAATAAAATTTAGATGCGACGATTGATCACTGTTAATTGATAACGGTAACACAGCCACACATACATTCGGTATTCTTAGCGGATTGTGATCTCCTTTATCCAGTTCTGCGAAGTCGTGGACCATCAGCCGTCGTCGTTTTATCTTCGAAGAAGTTCCCCGCAGTCGGAGACGGAACATTAGGGAATCTTTTCTACTTTCTACTAAGTGCTCACTTAGTCCTCGGCAACACTCATCTCTATTCACCCCTTCCTTACTGCATGGTGTCGGTAATATCTAGCACACTGGACTCCCATTCGGGAGGACGTCAGTGCAACCAACATCCTGCCCTCTTGACAGATGTTTTCCGATTTCTCTAAATCGCTTCAGGTGAACGCGTGGATGGTTCCTTTGAAAGAGTACGGCCGTTTTCCTTTCCCATCCTTTCCTTATCCACTGGGACCGGTGGCCTCGCTGTTTGGTTCCCTCCAAATCAAACAACATGGTAATATCCGGATCAAGATCGAGTTCTTCGAGAAAGAACGAATTAACAGATGTTTCCCGCCGCCCTCACTCGTTCTCAGCCAAAAGCGATTGCAAGGAAAGCATCTACAAGAGATCTTATGAAAAGGAGAGGCTGCAGCGTCAAAAAACTGTACCGAATCAGTACGGAGTTGTATGAGTAACTGGCAGATACGGAGTTGTATGAGTGACTGGCACGATTCAATCTCATGAACAGCGAATAGAATACTGTTGTGACATGTTATTAGTCCATATGAGAATAGTACCAAATATTCTGACACAGTATAAAAAGGAAAAATATATTACTTTATTTGTTGGTTCCTGACTACATTATATATTATATGTGACTTTCATCTGGCAGTTTTGCTGAACGTATAATCTGGATCTTAGACACCGGTGCCTATCTTACGGAGTTAAATACCACAAGTGATGTTTCAAAAGTTAGTTAGTTCATGGAGTACTGTAAAGAATGGTGTACGACCTAAAACTATGACGAACTTTGACGATATTAGACATCAATTTCAGTTTCAGTGAAACGGAAAAAAAGTAAGCATACAGGTAACCGTATGAAAAATATAAAGAATCAAGCAGAAAACACATGTTTCAAGCTGACATGTTCAGACGCTGCACGTTTTACAATTTCGCAGTTCCTCTAAGACGATGCTTTCATGTTAATACGTACAGTTTCTACACTCCTGGAAATGGAAAAAAGAACACATTGACACCGGTGTGTCAGACCCACCATACTTGCTCCGGACACTGCGAGAGGGCTGTACAAGCAATGATCACACGCACTGTACAGCGGACACACCAGGAACCGCGGTGTTGGCCGTCGAATGGCGCTAGCTGCGCAGCATTTGTGCACCGCCGCCGTCAGTGTCAGCCAGTTTGCCGTGGCATACGGAGCTCCATCGCAGTCTTTAACACTGGTAGCATGCCGCGACAGCGTGGACGTGAACCGAATGTGCAGTTGACGGACTTTGAGCGAGGGCGTATAGTGGGCATGCGGGAGGCCGGTTGGACGTACCGCCGAATTGCCCAACACGTGGGGCGTGAGGTCTCCACAGTACATCGATGTTGTCGCCAATGGTCGGCGGAAGGTGCACGTGCCCGTCGACCTGGGACCGGACCGCAGCGACGCACGGATGCACGCCAAGACCGTAGGATCCTACGCAGTGCCGTAGGGGACCGCACCGCCACTTCCCAGCAAATTAGGGACACTGTTGCTCCTGGGGTATCGGCGAGGACCATTCGCAACCGTCTCCATGAAGCTGGGCTACGGTCCAGCACACCGTTATGCCGTCTTGCGCTCACGCCCCAACATCGTGCAGCCCGCCTCCAGTGGTGTCGCGACAGGCGTGAATGGAGGGACGAATGGAGACGTGTCGTCTTCAGCGATGAGAGTCGCTTCTGCCTTGGTGCCAATGATGGTCGTATGCGTGTTTGGCGCCGTGCAGGTGAGCGCCACAATCGGACTGCATACGACCGAGGCACACAGGGCCAACACCCGGCATCATGGTGTGGGGAGCGATTTCCTACACTGGCCGTACACCTCTGGTGATCGTCGAGGGGACACTGAATAGTGCACGGTACATCCAAACCGTCATCGAACCCATCGTTCTACCATTCCTAGACCGGCAAGGGAACTTGCTGTTCCAACAGGACAATGCACGTCCGCATGTATCCCGTGCCACCCAACGTGCTCTAGAAGGTGTAAGTCAACTACCATGGCCAGCAAGATCTCCGGATCTGTCCCCCATTGAGCATGTTTGGGACTGGATGAAGCGTCGTCTCACGCGGTCTGCACGTCCAGCACGAACGCTGGTCCAACTGAGGCGCCAGGTGGAAATGGCATGGCAAGCCGTTCCACAGGACTACATCCAGCATCTCTACGATCGTCTCCATGGGATAATAGCAGCCTGCATTGCTGCGAAAGGTGGATATACATGGTACTAGTGCCGACATTGTGCATGCTCTGTTGCCTGTGTCTATGTGCCTGTAGTTCTGTCAGTGTGATCATGTGATGTATCTGACCCCAGGAATGTGTCAGTAAAGTTTCCCCTTCCTGGGACAATGAATTCACGGTGTTCTTATTTCAATTTCCAGGAGTGTATAAACGTAGTAGGTAGCCTCTATTAAATTTACTAAAAAGTGAATTATCTCGAATAAAAGTTTATGAAAGTAACCTGGTAATATTTACTCCCACACAGCAAGCACTGATGTTAAAGTTTATTGAGGTCCGGCAGGTTGATAGCCACACATAAAGTAGGTTGCTGGAGGCAGTCCAAAGACGATTCCTGTACTAAACGTCTGTAGGTCATTCGCTCATGGACAGTGCATAGAATGCGGTATTTACTTTCCGATAACATCACAGACGATTGTGTAACCGTTTTCAAGGGCTAGAGAGACCGTCGTTTTGGCGGTCACCAGAATGTTATAAAAAATAAGCAGTTTAGAGGGAAAGGCTTAGCCGCGTAATTGGAAAAGGTTTACTTAATGCGTGCACTAAGGGCCCTTTCCGCGTCGTGTATGGGAGATGGTATTTGTCTTTTGTGTGTAGGAGACTTAAAGGTTTGTGTTTATAGTGTGCTGTCTTATTTGTGCTGAATGATGATGACAGAAGGCAGAAGGTGAAACGTACCACTGTCGATCAGCACCGTAAAGACACCACGCTTGGTGTCATCATTCAACGGGCGGATCACAGTCAACACTAACGCATGACCAGACTTATGTGGTACTTTGGAGGGGCTTGACGTTTAATTCAGTACACTGTCACACTCCCCCACACCTCAAAGAAAATATGGACCTTCTACAGGGCGCTGGCCTGCGTCCTCGAAAATACTGATAGCCGTTACGTAGGCACCTCTCAAAAATTCTTCATACAGTACATTAATTAGCGAGTCATAGTTTGAATCAATATCTGGAATCGTAGTTTGAATCGATATCTGCGTCCAGATACATACTGAAAACCGTGTTGGGTTGTGTTACAAAGGTTACTTGATGTAGCAAAGCCGTTTCCTACTATTTCTATGCAAGTGCAAATGGCTCGCGGGATTAACGAATGTTGACAAGCACGTTGGAGATATATCTGTAGAGAGACAAGACTGACGTCTGATTGCCGAAAACCGGCGGTAGTCTTATCAACAGCTAGAGTAGGAGAAGTCTGAATGATAGCATGATTTAAACTTATCACACTACCCAGTATGCACTTGATAACGTTGGCACTGCAAACGGCTGAAAGCATGAGGAAACTACATCCATTAAATGTCGCGAGGACATGGAACTCCACCGTACGATTTGATGATAGTAGCATACTCTTAGTAAATCTTTTTCGTGGTATAATAGTTCCCTCCTCGCGTATCCGAGTGAAGGATGTTGTCATGGAGCAAAACAAATCTGCTGCCCTACAGGTCACAGCGTACTGTTTTAAATCCCTCAGTGTGGCGTATGGAGAAGTAAATTTGAAACAAGAGATTACCTGAAATGGGAATTAGTGAAGTACGGTGCCGCGGGAGTAGAAACTGTAGCGGGAGATCAAGGCAGCCCATTCAAATTGAAACTTCCCCTTTGAATATAAAGAATGACTGTACTCCTAAACTTCTACGTTATTTGATACTGAAACAGCTGAGTAAAACTGAACACACTCAGACAGTTTTCTCTTTAGTTATTCTGATCGTCACTTAACTGACACACAATATTTTTAGCGCAACGCAATCTAACATTCAATAATCCCTACAGAAGAATAGCCCTGACTAACAGTAACCTATACCCTTCATGAATCACTTACCTCACAAAAATCTTCGTTATTCGAACTACTGCAATACAGCGGGCGCCAATACTGCCAGCTAAATGAAAGATTCTAACTACTGAAGTTACGCACTGCTGGCATCTCACCTCCAACTTCCCAACACTACGCGCTGTTCACATACAACTGCCCAACCCTACAATAGCGAATATTCCAACAATAAGTCCAACCAGCCACAGACTGCACACAGCGCAGTCAGCGATTTTCATACAGAGCACTACATGGCGTTACCAACATAAAAACCTACTTAAAAACGGATATGGGTTGCTGTAATTATGCAGACATGAAATAGCTTGCATAGGATACTCAAGCTAGGAGAGCTACATCAAACCAGTCTTCGAAATGAGGAGCAGAATAGCATCACGCTGGTGTAACGTCTGGGTACCAGTAGCATCACGCCACCATATTTCCTTGCCTCGCCTTGTTTGTCATTTTCTCACGCTGTTGCCTGCGATCCATGGATGAAGGGCAACAGGCAGACTCCATATTCCTAGATTTCCAGAAAGCGTTTGATACAGTGCCACACTGTTAACGGAGGTCCGAGCATACGAAATACATTCTCTGACATGTGAGTAGTCTGATGTCTTGTAAAATAATAGAACACAGTGCTCTGTCCGCGACGGCGAATTTTCATCGTAGACAATGGTATCGTGGGGAGTGCCACAGGGATATGTAGAAGCACCTCTGTTGTTACCTATGCACATGAGTGATCTGACAGAAAGGGTAAGCATCAACCTACGACTGTTTGCTGATAACGCTGTAGTGCCCGGGAAAGGAGGACACAGGATGAGATGAATGGCAGTTTGCTCTAAATGTGGAAAAAATGCAAATTAATGCAGAAGGGTAGGGAAAAACATTGTGCAATGCTCAAATACAGTGTTAGTGAAGTGCTGTTTAATAAAGTGACGTCCATTTAATATCTAGGCTCATCGTTGCAAAGCGACATTAAGTGAAAGAAGTACGTAAAGCAGATTGTAAAGAAGGTGAACTGTAGACTTCGTTGTATTGTGTGACTTCTAGGAATGTGCTACTGATCTAAAAAGTAGACTTAGTGCAAGATACTTGATAGACGCATTCTTGAACACTCCTTGAATATCTGTGATCCATAATAGGTCGGATAGAAATAAGACATCGAAGCAATATTCCAACAATAAGTCCAACCATCCACAGACTGCACACAGCGCAGTCAGCGATTTTCATACAGAGCACTACGTGGCGTTACCAACATAAAAACCTACTTAAAAACGGATATGGGTTGCTGTAATTATGCAGACATGAAGACATGCTGCTAGGTTAGTTACCGCTAAATCAACAGTAGAATATGACGGAAATGCTCTGTGAACTCAAATTGGGATCCCTAGAGCAAAGATTTTTTTTTTCGCGAAATACTTTTCAGAAATTTCAGATAAGCGACATTTGCGACAAACTATAGAAATATTCTTCTGCCATCATCGAACTTAAGTGAGCTGAAAACTAATGCCGGCCGCTGTCGTCGAGCGGGTCTAGGCGCTTCAGTCCGGAACCGCGCTGCTGCTACGAGTCCTGCCTCGTGCATGGATGTGTGTGTTGTCCTTAGGTTAGTTAGATTTAAGGAGATCTGAGTCTAGGGGACTGATGACCTCAGATGTTGAGTCCCATAGTGCTTAGAGACATTTGAACCACTTTTTTTGAAAACTAACGACTCCGATTTTTTTATGTGATTACCCATAAGCACTTTACATAAAACAAACTTCATTGGCATTCTACATCTTTATTCTTGATGTCTTCACATTAGTTTTTCAGCGTAGTCACCCTCGCCAGGAGCACATTTCTCCAACGAGAGACCAGTTTCTCAATACCATTACTTTGCTGACGGAGCCACAATCTCACCTCTGCTAACATCGCTTCATCACTATCAACGTGAAGTTCTCGATCGTATTCTTTAAGTTTTGGAAACATATGAAAATCGGATGTGCCCGAGTCGCAAATGTATGGAGGATGATTGAAGAAAGTGAACCCAGGACGTCGGGCAGTTGCAGATGTCGCAGCGCTCATGAGTGCGCTGGCGTTGTTATGCTGAATTAAGGAATTCTCCGTGTGTGGTCGAACTTGCGCTTTGACTTTTCTCGATTACAGCGTGCTTTCTCTCACACACCGACATTTTTACGATACACAGCGGCACGTAATTCGGAGAGTTGCAACTTGCGTCAGCAAGCGGGAAATCGACCGAGTAGTGTGCATTACCTCAATCGACATTGAGAATTACTTTTCAGCACGCCCTAGTACATCTCGTGTAAGGACTGCGAAGGCGAAACAAATCTGGGCTTGCATGGGTGCATATAATTGTAGTCGGTTTTCCTTTGCTTCATTTGCAAGCTGAGAAGGAAAGGATTGTAGAGAAAGATACCCTTCGCCATGCAGCGTATGTTGACCGCGATGTATTTATCTAGATAATGCAGAAATATTGACGGTGAACGTTTCTTCCACCACCAGTATTCGAATAGGCCACCTGCAATTCGAGCGCTATCCGATAGGCACATGTTAGAGACCCCGGCTAGAACGCAATTTGTGTTGTAATTCAGTGAATAAAGAGGAAATCAAGCTGTTGATGAGTTGGCAAGTTGTGCACGGGTCTGACTCTCAACAACTCACCTGATTGAGAAGGCCCTGATGCTGCTTGTAAAGGGCAGACGTGTACAAATTCTCCTTCCTCCCTGCCTGCCCCTATCTCCGCTGCAACCATTAAAGCAACTAAACATGCCACAATAGTGACTCAAGAGTACATGTGTAATGAAGCACAGTGGGCTTCCGCAAGTCTATCAAGCTTCAAGTGACCTATTCAGCCTGATAAACCTCACAACAGGTAGCGCCCTCAGTAAAACGTGACTAGTCAGGTATATGTTTGTGCAGCTCATTCATCGTAATGGTGGGAGTAGTAAAATGAACAAATCAAACTTACAGGAGACTGAGAAAAAATTAAGAGTTGGGCGTACATACCAGTCACCAAAATCAGCCCAAGAGTAGCAGGGAAAAATCTATGTGTTTATGATGATCTTCAAATAAATCGGTAGGTGTCCAGCAAATTGTGGAAAAGTTACTTAGCACTCATCTGGGAACCTCGAGTACATTATGACACATTTGTAAATTTGGCTAGCAGTTTCCTAATTCCATAAACATTTTGAAAGAGGACAGAGACGTGTGGATGGCATTAGTGTGGAAATGTGTGCAAAGAACGTGACGACATTTAGCACTATATAGGCTTTATAAGTTTATGGCAAACATAGACTAAAACAGGAAAAAAATTATGGTTCAGTGGATACTAAAAGTACATACTGTTGGTACGCAGTATAGTGCGAAATAAGTTCAGTATGAAAAAAAGCATCTTCTTTCAGGCATTTACTTTTTCGATTAACATAGTTTGAAAAACAAACTTCGTGTTTGCTAAAATGCGTTTGAGAAATTTAGAATGAACTGCTTTTTCCCTATGAATAAATTTAGCAAACACGATATACACGTTCTCGATAAAGTTATTAAATTGATGTAGCTGGAGTCGTGCTTGGCTGGGACACAGTTAGGCTACAGAAAGTAGACTTCCGGAATATTACTTTCGATGGCGTTACCGTATGACAAACATATTCAGGTTGTTGGGTGCAAAAGATCTAGACTGACAAAGATGGTTCTCATTAATACAGAAAACGTGAATTAAAGTGACCTAAATATGGTTCGAATTAGGAATAGACAGGACTGGTCAAGAGAGGATGAAGCTGCAGAGAAAATCGTTCATTTCGAAATATATGAATAAGCCCGAAATACGCCGGAAAGTAAAATAAGAGCAAATAAAATCCGTTATTTTATGGCCTGCAGTGACTCAAAACGGCTTGTGATAATGGGTGAAAAAAATGAGTTTTCATCAGCTTTCGAACACTACTCATAACGCTACAGTGAAAGCGCACAGAATAAAATGCTTCGTAGCGTATAACAGCGGGAAGACAGGCAGGCAAACAAGATTCATTTAGCCTGCTTCATTTTGGAACAGCTTGCCCTAGATGGGACTAAAGCAGCCTGCCCGTTCTGCCCCTAACGTGCAGCAGCTTCCCTGCCTGGCCAACACCTCTGGTGTAGGTATGTAGGGCATTCCCTCCGCTGAGCAGAATTGCCGACGCTGTTGCAGCTGCGGGAAGGCGACCGCTGCAATGTCAGTACTTTGGCGGGGTCGACGGCGTCCCCGGCGTGCGGTGTCCAGCTGATAGGTCGATACCGGCGCCGGGTAATTGACAGCGGCGCGATTACCCACGCGTTATGAGCCGGACCGCCCTTTTATGGAGGCCGCCTCCCACCTAATGGGATTAATTTAACGGCCTGTCCCGCGTGTTCAGGGGCCAGTATACTGCCGCGCCGGTCCTTACGACTCCGCCACTTTCTTTAACGCTGCGGGCAATTCTCGGCCTAAGTGGGAGTTAAATATTTTACAAGCTCTTTGCACCGCGCGTAAAAAGTAAACGCTGTGTAGCGTTATTTTATGCCCAACTGCTCTCATTTAAGGAACCTTGAGAGAACCTGTCCGTCTTCAATTTCGTGCTATTCCCACTGAGGAACTGCGTTGTTTTGCGAGTCCTTCTTTCCGATCATTGGGATGACTTGTTTCTCATTAAATTGGCAGGTTGCCTCCTAAGAGAAACACCCGTAAATAGTTTTCCCAAAGATACGTAATACTGTACTGTGACTATATATGACGGTAGTATATGTTCCCGATGACCATGCAGCTTTGCTAGAAATGAAATGAAAATTTAATGGACACGCTAGCTGCATATAGGCGTTGATGTACTTCATTGGGGACATGCTGAAAATGCGTGCTACCGACCGGGTCTCGAACCCGGGATCTCCTGCTTATACGGCACGCGCTCTATCCATCTGAGCCACCGACGGCACAGAGAACAGTGCGCCTGAAGGGACTTGCGTTGTTTTGCGAGTCCTTCTTTCCGATCATTGGGATGACTTGTTTCTCATTAAATTGGCAATTTGCCTCCTAAGAGAAACACCCGTAAATAGTTTTCCCAAAGATACGTAATACTGTAATGTGACTATATATGACGGTAGTATATGTTCCCGATGACCATGCAGCTTTGCTAGAAATGAAATGAAAATTTAATGGACACGCTAGCTGCATATAGGCGTTGATGTACTTCATTGGGGACATGCTGAAAATGCGTGCTACCGTCCGGGTCTCGAACCCGGGATCTCCTGCTTATACGGCACGCGCTCTATCCATCTGAGCCACCGACGGCACAGAGAACAGTGCGCCTGAAGGGACTTATCCCTTGCACGCTCCCCGTGAGATCCACATTCCCAACATGTCCACACCAATACATTCGTAGTGCGCCTAAAAAATGTTTGCCCATCATATTCATTAATCGTGGCAGATTAATCTACCAAGTCCCGTACGAGTTCCGAAATAGCGTGTGCGTTCGCACAACAAGGTCAATGGCCGGGAAGCCATATTTAAACTACATATGGCGGTAGTATCTGTTCCCGAAAGAACAGTTACCGTTGATGACCATGCAGCTTTGCTAGAAATGAAATGATAATTAAATGAACGCGCTAGCTGCATATAGGCGTTGATGTACTTCATTGAGGACATGTTGAAAATGTGTGCCTGTGTAATCACTGTAATGTGATGTTACATAATTGATGAGAATATCAGATAAGGAGAAGTAACGAAGACAGAGGACTATGGGAAGGAAACATCTGAAACCGTTTGAGGAAGAGTACTGACAATTGTCTAACAGATTTGCGGATTTTCAAGGCTTCTTTAGACTGCATCGTATTTCCCTCCTTTACTTCTCCCTCCTTCACTTCTCCTTCTCCCTCTCCTTTTACCCTAATCCTTCTGCTTCCCATAGTCATTATTATTATCTTCCATCTCATACTCATTCTCATCCCAGTCCTCATCATTTTTTTCCTTCTCCTTCAACGTTTCATCGTAACAGCAGGGACATGTCTTAGGTTGTCAGATAGGTAAGCACTGGATATATCCCAGCAGTAGTACAGAGGCGTTAGGTTAGCGAAGAAGATGCTCGTTGAAATTGTCATTCACATAATTGCCACGATAGGAAGAGCCGACAGTTGTTAGTATTATCGCACTATCAGCTTGGTTGGTTGATTCGGTGAGAGTGGGGGGGGGGGGGGGCAATGGTGGTGGTGGTGATGGGGGGGGGGGGGACCAAACAGTGAGGTCATCGGTCCCATAGGATTGCGAAATGATGGAAAAGGAAGTCAGCTGTGCCCTTTCAAGGGACACATCCCGGCATGTGCCACAAACGATTTAGGGAAACCAAGGAAAACCTAAATTAGGATGGTCGGACGCGGGTTTGAACGTCGTCCTCCCGAATGTGAGTCCAGTGTGCTAACCACTGCGCTACCTCTCTCGGTGCCCTATAGTTAGGCCGTTCTGACGTTGCGGTTGGTAATGGAAAACAGAACGAAGAAAAATCAAGACTTTTCACAGGATTTGTGGACGTGGAAAAATTGTTCGTCGTTGTCAAATGGAGCGACTCGTTCGAAATGCTGAGAAAAATAGGGGTAAGCTATGGGGAAAGGCAGATAACATAAAATATGTAGAAGAACCAAGACGGAACAATAAAGCTGGAATACCAAGAACTAAGTCCTCGGATTAAGAAAGGTGTAAGACAGGGATGTACTCTGTCACCCCTGATTTTCAATCTACACATCTCAAATGATTCTGTTACGATTTTTGTACTGTCTATTATTATTCACTACCATACAATGCTGGGCTCGAAACTAACAATCTCAGAAATTTCTTCCTCAAATTAAGGCCTATGTTATTACCAGTAGACTTCTTTTGACGTGGATTGCCCTCACTGCCTGTACTAGTCTGCCTTGTATGTCCTCCATGCTTCGTCAGTCATGGTTTATTTTGCTTCAAAGGTAACAGGACTCCTTAACTTCATCTTCTGCATGATCAGCAGTTTTGATGTTAAGCTTATTGCTGTTCTTATTTCGGCCACTTCTGCCACTATCGTTAAAGAGAAAATAAGTTTTTGACACATCCTGTCAGTATTATAGCCTGGGCAGGACGCTTTTCCGAAATCACCTAAACAGTTATACAGGATGATTAACAAATTACTGTATACGCCTCGTGGGTTAAGTTTTCCCTGAAGCTGCTTTTTTTTCGACTTATGATGCTTTATGTCATTTGTGGGCCGGTACAGGCTTTTCGCAGTGTTGTGTTCGCCTGCGTATCGACTGATGTTGCTTTGTTCACCCCTCTACAGTGCTCCGTTGATTCTGCCATGAAATGCCGTTTTTTTTTTATTTTACTTCCTTGTAATCCGTTGTATACTACAGAGCTCTTGCAGTAAGAGGGCGCCAGACATTCAATGTACATTCGGTCTATCGATATTTCATAGACTGCAGTCATTGTGTACGCTATGATGGCGTATTCAAACAGTGCATAAGCGGATGGGCGCCTCCTTTATGGCGCAGAAGAAGCCAATGATCGAGCAGCAACATGACGGTATATGAAAATGTTTCCTAACAGAAGAGTACCAAACCATCAGGCTTTTAAAGCTGTAGCCTGTCGTTTACGGGAATATGCCGTTTTTGGTGCACCTAACAATAAGCAACGAGGCTGGTTTGAAAAGTTCTCGGAATCACCACGAGAGGTCAGTTAGCGCAACGAGTGGGTCACGTGATATTCATTGAACTGCTGCCTGTAAACACGTGCCATGTCAGTGCTCTTGGAAGAGGGCTGCGGCGGTGACGTGGCTCTGTTATTGTTTCCGCGTAATGCTTTGCGAAGATGGAAAAAATCGAGATTCGCGCAGTGATTAAGTACTTCGTAGAGAAAGGTATGAGCCAGCCGGTCAAGTATGAGTTTCAACTGAAATCGAATATGACGTCACAAAACTCTGTGTTGAAAAGATGACGTGGATTGCATGTGACATAGGGGACGTTCTTCGATGCTGTTGATCTATGCTAATATATGCATTTAGATTATTTGACATGCTTAATGTTGCTCGTCACGTTCTGAAAAACTTTGCAGCGCGCTTTTTCCACGCTGTGACATCAGAAATTCGGCAAGTTCAACGTTGTTGTTTGAATGTACGGTCTTTGCAACGACAACTTTGGATCGACCGTTAATCAGTTGGGCTGGCCGCGGTGGTCGAGCGGTTGTAGGCGCTTCAGTCCGGAACGGCGCTGCTGCTACGGTCGCAGGTTCCAATCCTGCCTCAGGCATGGATGTGTGTGATGTCCTTAGGTTAGTTAGGTTTAAGGAGTTCTAAGTTCTAGGGGACTGGTGACCACAGATGTTAAGTCCCATAGTGCTCAGAGCCATTTTTAGAGAAAGGTATGAAAGCAAAGGACATTCATGCCGATTTCCAGAATACCCTGGGGGCGGGGGGCGGGGAGGGGGGGGGGGGTGCGGGAGTGGCCCTCCAATGCTAAATTTGTGATCCCTTGATCCCTCAAAACATGTCATACCAACCGGTTCGTTCTTTTTGTCAAGTTGTGCCACAAACTCCTCTTCTCCCCAATTCTATTCAATACCTCCTAATTAGTTATCTGATCTACCCATCTAAGCTTCAGCTTTCTTCTGTAGCACCACATTTCGAAAGCTTCTATTCTCTTCTTGTCCAAACTATTTATCATCCATGTTTCGCTTCCATACATGGCTACACTCCATACAAATACTTTCAGAAACGACTTCCTGACACTTAAATCTACACTCGATGTTAACAAATTTCTCTTCTTCAGAAACGCTTTCCTTGCCATTGCCAGTCTACATTTTATATCCTCTCTACTTCAACCATCATCAGTTATTTTACTCCCTAAATAGCAAAACTCCTTTACTACTTAAAGTGTCTCATTTCCTAATCTAATTCCCTCAGCATCACCCGATTTAATTTGACTACATTCCATTATCCTAGCTTTGCTTTTGTTGATGTTCAACTTATATCCTCCTTTCAAGACACTGTCCATTCCATTCAACTGCTCTTCCAAGTCCTTTGCTGTCTCTGACAGAAGTACAAAGTCATTGGGGAACCTCAACGTTTTTATTTCTTCTCCATGGACTTTAATACCTACTCCGAACTTTTCTTTCGTTTCCTTTACTGCTTCCTCAATATACAGATGGAATAACATCGGGGAGAGGCTACAACTCTGTCTCACTCCCTTCCGAACCACTGCTTCCATTTCATGCCCCTCGACTCTTATAACTGCCATCTGGTTTCTGTACAAATTGTAAACAGCCTTTCGCTCCCTGTATTTTACCCCTGCCACCTTTAGAATTTGAAAGAGAGTATTCCAGTCAACACTGTCAAAAGCTTTCTCAAAGACTACAAATACTAGAAATGTAGGTTTGCCTTCTTAATCTTTCTTCTAAGTTAAGTCGTAAGTTTAGTATTGCCTCACGTGTTCCAACATTTCTGCGGAATCCAAACTGATCTTTCCCAAGGTCCGCTTCTACCAGTTTTTCCATTCGTCTGTAAAGATTTCGCGTTAGTATTTTGCAGCTGTGACTTATTAAACTGATAGTTCGGTTATTTTCACATCTGTCAACTCCTGCTTTCTTTGGGATTGGAATTATTATATTCTTCTTGAAGTCTGAGGGTATTTTGCCTTTCTCATACATCTTGCTCACCAGATGGTAGAGTTTTGTCATGACTGGCTCTCCCAAGGCCGTCAGTAGTTCTAATGGAATGTTGTCAGACGCTAGGATTTCTGTCAGTGGTTATTCGAGAACCATGCTGCCGATCCACTGTTTGGTCATGGGGTAATGTTTAGGAATGACAACCTCTACATCCGTGCGGGTGTCGTAAATGCTGATAACATCCCCGCGTAACTACATCGTTCTGCAGTGAACACGTAGTGTGATATAGCGGACACTTAGTTATTCCACAGCACCTGACGGGAAGAGTGTATCGACAGTAGTTGGAACATGAATTGGGTGGACTGCTTCACGATGTGCTATTCGCTACATGAGCCGAGTTATGGTCTATGGACGACGGTGCCCCTGAACATTTCAATCGGGAAGGAAGAGATTGTCTCGATGGTACTTATCCAGATGAGTGGACATGTCGTGCAGGACGAGTTGCTTGGCCCACCAGATCTCCGTATCTTAATCGCGTGGATTTACACATATGAGCCCATCTTAAGGAGCTCGTGTATGCTGTTTGCAATTGAGACAGTGTAGCAGAACTATAACAGCGAACTGAAAATGTCTTTGAAACTATGCGGAATGGGATGAACGGTGCCTCTAACGTTCCGAAAGCTGTAAGAAGTTGAGCGAGTGACTGTCCGCCTACATGGACATCATTTTGAATGTGTTCTGGGGCCGGTCGGAGTGGCCGTGCGGTTCTAGGCGGTACAGTCTGGAACCGAGCGACCGCTACGGTTCGAATCCTGCCTCGGGTGGTCTACATCTACATCTACATCTACATCCGTACTCCGCAAGCCACCTGACGGTGTGTGGCGGAGGGTACCCTGAGTACCTCTATCGGTTCTCCCTTCTATTCCAGTCTCGTATTGTACGTGGAAAGAAGGATTGTCGGTATGCTTCTGTGTGGGCTCTAATCTCTCTGATTTTATCCTCATGGTCTCTTCGCGAGATATACGTAGGAGGGAGCAATATACTGCTTGACTCTTCGGTGAAGGTATGTTCTCGAAACTTCAACAAAAGCCCGTACCGAGCTACTGAGCGTCTCTCCTGCAGAGTCTTCCACTGGAGTTTATCTATCATCTCCGTAACGCTTTCGCAATTACTAAATGATCCTGTAACGAAGCGCGCTGCTCTCCGTTGGATCTTCTCTATCTCTTCTATCAACCCTACCTGGTGCGGATCCCACACTGCTGAGCAGTATTCAAGCATTGGGCGAACAAGCGTACTGTAACCTACTTCCTTTGTTGTCGGATTGCATTTCCTTAGGATTCTTCCAATGAATCTCAGTCTGGCATCTGCTTTACCGACGATCAACTTTATATGATCATTCCATTTTAAATCACTCCTAATGCGTACTCCCAGATAATTTATGGAATTAACTGCTTCCAGTTGCTGACCTGCTATTTTGTAGCTAAATGATAAGGGACCTATCTTTCTATGTATTCGCATCACATTACACTTCGCTACATTGAGATTCAATTGCCATTCCGTGCACCATGCGTCAATTCGCTGCAGATCCTCCTGCATTTCAGTACAATTTTCCATTGTTGCAACCTCTCGATACACCACAGCATCATCTGCAAAAAGCCTCAGTGAACTTCCGATGTCATCCACCAGGTCATTTATGTATATTGTGAATAGCAACGGTCCTATGACACTCCCCTGCGGCACACCTGAAATCACTCTTACTTCGGAAGACTTCTCTCCATTGAGAATGACGTGCTGCGTTCTGTTATCTAGGAACTCCTCAATCCAATCACACAATTGATCTGATAGTCCGTATGCTCTTACTTTGTTCATTAAACGACTATGGGGAACTGTGTCAAACGCCTTGCGGAAGTCAAGAAACACGGCATCTACCTGTGAACCCGTGTCTAAGGCCCTCTGAGTCTCGTGGACGAATAGCGCGAGCTGGGTTTCACACGATCGTCTTTTTCGAAACCCATGCTGATTCCTACAGAGTAGATTTCTAGTCTCCAGAAAAGACATTATACTCGAACATAATACGTGTTCCAAAATTCTACAACTGATCGACGTTAGAGATATAGGTCTATAGTTCTGCACATCTGTTCGACGTCCCTTCTTGAGAACGGGGATGACCTGTGCCCTTTTCCAATCCTTTGGAACGCTTCGCTCTTCTAGAGACCTACGGTACACCGCTGCAAGAAGGGGGGCAAGTTCCTTCGCGTACTCTGTGTAAAATCGAACTGGTATCCCATCAGGACCAGCGGCCTTTCCTCTTTTGAGCGATTTTAATTGTTTCTCTATCCCTCTGTCGTCTACTTCGATATCTACCATTTTGTCAACTGTGCGACAATCTAGAGAAGGAAGCACAGTGCAGTCTTCCTCTGTGAAACAGCTTTGGAAGAAGACATTTAGTAATTCGGCCTTTAGTCTGTCATCCTCTGTTTCAGTACCATTTTGGTCACAGAGTGTCTGGACATTTTGTTTTGATCCACCTACCGCTTTGACATAGGACCAAAATTTCTTAGGATTTTCTGCCAAGTCAGTACATAGAACGTTACTTTCGAATTCATTGAAAGCCTCTCGCATAGCCCTCCTCACACTACATTTCGCTTCGCGTAATTTTTGTTTGTCTGCAAGGCTTTGGCTATGTTTATGTTTGCTGTGAAGTTCCCTTTGCTTCCGCAGCAGTTTTCTAACTCGGTTGTTGTACCACGGTGGCTCTTTTCCATCTCTTACGATCTTGCTTGGCACATACTCATCTAACGCATATTGTACCATGGTTTTGAACTTTGTCCACTGATCCTCAACACTATCTGTACTTGAGACAAAACTTTTGTGTTGAGCCGTCAGGTACTCTGTAATCTGCTTTTTGTCACTTTTGCTAAACAGAAAAATCTTCCTACCTTTTTTAATATTTCTATTTACGGCTGAAATCATCGACGCAGTAACCGCTTTATGATCGCTGATTCCCTGTTCTGCATTAACTGATTCAAATAGTTCGGGTCTGTTTGTCACCAGAAGGTCTAATATATTATCGCCACGAGTCGGTTTTCTGTTTAACTGCTCAAGGTAGTTTTCAGATAAAGCACTTAAAAATATTTCACTGGATTCTTTGTCCCTGCCACCCGTTATGAACGTTTGAGTCTCCCAGTCTATATCCGGCGCGGTTCTAGGCGCGCAGTCCGGAACCGTGGGACTGCTACGGTCGCAGGTTCGAATCCTGCCTCGGGCATGGATGTGTGTGATGTCCTTAGGTTAGTTAGGTTAAATTAGTTTTAAGTTGTAGGCGACTGATGACGTCAGAAGTTAAGTCGCATAGTGCTCAGAGCCATTTGAACCATTTTTTTTTTTTTGTGTGTTCTGGGGTAAATGTACTGTACGTGGTAGTCCAATATCGAGTCCCTTCGTGCCGTTGTCTGCCGAAAAGAATTAATTTTGTGTTGTTTGTGCAGTTATGATGTCTATTCTACTGCATAAACCGTACATAAAGCAATTTCAGACAGCAAACATACCCATTTAATGCTTGTTTTGATGCATGCATTGCAACCACGAAGTGTGCAAAGCTACTTTTGAATCGCCCTGTATAAGAAATGTCCATGCCGTCACAATAAATGCACATTCACAAGGGCTACAGAGAGCCTTACGAACGTAACAGCAATTAGTTTCAGTAATCCTATGCCGTTACGAGAGTGCGGAGCGCAGATCTCTGAACGCTGCGCCACGAAATCCCCTTGGAACAGTGGGGCATCAGCCGTTGCGTAAGCCTGGCAGGTATTTTTTGAATCGGTGTCTGACGCTGTTAGTCGCCGCGGCGGTCAGTGACATTCATTAGTCAGGTAGCGGGCCGTGATTTCCGCCTCTGGCGTACACAGAGGGGGACGGGCCGGGCATACGCGAGTAGGCGGCGCGACGCAGCCGTGGAGAGCCCGCCGGCTCGCGGCTTTGTGTGCGAGATAATCCACCTCATTAGCGGGCCGCTAATGATACAGCCGTCGCCGCCGCCCGACGCCGCGCCTCATTAACATAATTAGGAAGAGTGTCGGTCGCTCTCGGCGCACTTCACCGATACGCGGTTCTGTCTATCAGACGCCGCTCACCGCTCCTGCAAGGAGTCGCTCGCCCGAGAGCAGCTGTCGAGCAGTGGGCGCAGCGTACCTACCGCTACTCATCTTGCGGCGCTGCGCACTAATACGGCACGAAATCCGTTTCAAGTACACCGAAAGGGCGAAAGTAACTTTGACATGACGCGTCACTACCAAGTGACGTACGAGGCGGGTGGCACTGACAACACCGCGAACTACCTGGCAACGCTGTGCTGTTCTTCTTGCGTAGCCGAGTTTCAGCTCCGTAGAATCAGCACTCGATTTTTGAGAGAGCAATCAGCGAAACGGTGTTTTTTGTTGTGTGCTACAAAATGGAACAGCGGTATTTAGAGCAACGTTATGTAATCATGTTTTGTGTTAAACTTCGGGATTCCGCGTGTGCGGCCTTTGAAAATGTGAGTCATGCCTATGGGGGAAGATACCTTAACCAGATTATTTCCTGGCACAAATCATTTTTGGAATGTCGAGATAGCGTTGGACATGAAACTCGCTCAGTGAGAACTTCAAAATCCGACGATAACGTCGGATGTTGGCGTTCTCTTCCTCGTGGACAAACTGTCAACCAAGTGTTTTGCATAAACGGACTTGAAACACTCGTAAAAGGGTGAGTCGAGTAAGACCAGAAATTACAGACGGGTGGGTGCTGTATCGCGACAACGCCCCATGTTAGTCGGCCACTTCCATCACTGAAATTTTACCTCAGTGGCTTTCCTGTTGTTCCACATCCCCCTGGTTCACCTTATCTGCGACCTTGTGTCTCTTTTTCTTTTTCCGAAATGGGACACTATCTTTAAAGGACGTTGTTTTGGCACTCTTGAGAACACTCAACAGAATATGACAGACATGTTGAAGGCCCTACCATTTGGAGCCCTTCAGTGATGGTACCAGCACTGGGAACAAACAATCCACCAGTGTATAGATTCCGAAGGCCATTGTTTTCGAGGGGACAATATTGTTGTTTAAAAAGCATAAAGACTCTAGTAGATAAAATCACTCTCATTACTTTTCTCACACATCTCGTAGCTTCGTGAAACTTGGACCACACATTGAAAGAACTGCTACACTATATTACAGAAGGTAGTTGTAAGAAATACGCAATAAGACGAAAAGGAATGACATTTTCAACCGGGGGTAAAAATTGCAAAGCACATCACTTTTCATGATGGTCCTCTGGATTTTACACTACTGGCCATTAAAATTGCTACACAAAGAAGAAGTGCAGATGATAAACGGGTTTTCATTGGACAAATATATTATACTAGAATTGACATGTGATTACATTTTCACGCAATTTGGGTGCATAGATGCTGAGAAATCAGTACCCAGAACAACCACCTCTGGCCGTAATGTCGGCCTTGATACGCCTGGGCACTGAGTCAAACAGAGCTTAGATGGCGTCTACAGGTACAGCTGTCCATGCAGGTTCAACGCGATACCACAGTTCATCAAGAGTAGCGACTGGCGTATTGTGACGAGCTAGTTGCTCGGCCACCATTGCCCAGACGTTTTCAATTGATGAGAGATTTGGAGAATGTGCTAGCCTTGGCAGCAGTCGAACATTTTCTGTATCCAGAAAGGCCCGTACAGGACCTGCAACATTTGGTCGTGCAGTATCCTGCTGAAATGTAGTGTTTCGCAGGAATCGAATAAAGGGTAGAGCCACGGGTCTTAACACGTCTGAAATGTAACGTCCACAGTTCAAAGTTTCGTCAATGCGAACAAGAGGTGACCGAGACGTGTATACAATGGCACCGCTTACCATCTCGCCGGGTGATACACCAGTATGGCGGTGACGAATGCACGCTCCCAATGTGCGTTCACCGCGATGTCGCCAAACACGGATGCGACCATCATGATGCTGTAAACAGAACCTGGATGTATTCGACAAAATGGCGTTTTGCCATTAGTGCACCCAGCTTCGTCGTTGAGTACACGATTGCAGGCGCTCCTGTCTGTGATGCAGCATCAAGGGTAACCTCAGCCATGGTATGCGAGCTGATAGTCCATGCTGATGCAAACGTCGTCCAACTGTTGGTGCAGATGGTTGTTGTCTTGCAAACGTCCCCATCTGTTGACTCAGGGGTCGAGACGTGGCTGCACGATCCGTTACAGTCATGCGGATAAGATGCCTGTCATTTCGACTGCTAGTGATACGACGCCGTTGGGACCCAGAACGGCGTTCCGTTTTACCCTCCTGAACCCACCGATACCATACTCTGCTAACAGTCATTGGACCTCGACCAACGCGAGCAATAAAGTCGGAAACGTGATGGTACGCATTTCTATTCCTTATACGAGGCATCACAACAACGTTTTACCAGGCAACGCTGGTCAACTGCCGTTTATGTATGAGAAATCGGTTGGAAACTTTCCTCATGTCAGCACGTTGTAGATGTCTACACCGGCGCCAACCTAGTGTGAATGCTCTGAAAAGGTAATCATTTGCATATCACAGCGTCTTCTTCCTGTCGATAAATTTCGCATGTGTAGCACGTCATCTTCGTGGTGAAGCAGTTTTAATAGCCAGTAGTGTACAAATGTCGGGACTTGGTTCTTATTGCATGTGTGATCACCACGGACGGCAGTGCATGCTATGCTGGCTACGAGGTTGGTAAGTTCTTACGGTATGGCGTTCCATTCCTCCTCCAGCACAGTTGAGAGCTGGGGTACGGTCGTTGGTGCATGTGTACGTGCTGAAATACGTCCCCTACCGCGCCCCAAACATGGCATTTAAAACTGAGGAACGGACACGCCAGTCCATTCGCCGAATATCCTCTCGTTCCAACAACTCGTTGACCTGCGCTGGGCCGGCCGGATTGTCCGAGCGGTTGTAGGCGCTTCAGTCTGGAACAGCGCGACCGCAAAGGTCGCAGGATCGAATAGTGTCTCGGGCATGGATGTGTGTGATCTCCTTAGGTTAGTTAGGTTTATGTAGTTCTAATTTTAGGGGACTGATGACCTCAGATGTTAAGTCCCGTAGTGCTCAGAGCCATTTGAATTTGAACCTGAGCTGATCGATGAGGTAACCCGTTGTCATCGATATAAACTGGCCAGGTACGAGCTGGATCCGCACAGTAAGGATTCCGTAAAAACTTGACTGTGAATGTAGACAGTTCTTCTGTTTCGGGAATCGTGGATCTCAAAGATTTTTGCCTGTTATCAACACTAATACTCGCACCATGTCGGTCTTAGGGATTGTAAGTCTGTCTAGAACGTTTTAATGTCAAATTTGAAGTCGGATACAATCGACAAAACAAGTTTTTCTGTCGTGTGACAATATTCTAATTTTTTCCCTTTCTTATATTAAGAAACCTTTCTTCTTGCCAAATGTCAATGGTAAGTACCATACAGGTTTTAATGAGAGCTTTTGTGAGTACTAAAATACGTGACATAAATGGCCATTTTTTTGACTGCCGTGACTTAGAAGGCTTAACTCTTTTACACCACCATGGGGCAGTAATCTTAGTATGTGACATTAAATTCAATACCATACGTTTACCTGTTTCTGAGGAATTAGGTCTTAACGGACGGAGGAACCGTCAGTCAGATATTAAATGTCAAAAATCTTTTTTCGTGTTTTATAGTTTGAAATTAACAATTTAGAATTTTACCTTCAATTTTAGCGTAAGACCTCGCCAAATTTCACGACTCTAGACCGACAGGAAGTACCCCAGTTCTTTATACCTCCAAGCGACAGTAGACCTTATTAAATGACATAAATTTCAGCTTGATACATCTACCCGTTGCTGAGAAAAACGTTTTTTAACAGTCGAACAGACCGACAGACAGACAGACACATGGACAACAAAGGTATCGTATAATGGTTCCGTTTACACCAACTGCGGTACGGAACCCTCAAAATGAAGACAGGACCGAACGCGCCCCTGAAATCTCGCATGTGGGGAAGGAATACAGTGTCAAAATGACGTTGACCAGTCAGTCTAAAATGGTCAGAGATTTGGAGGTCAGTATGCCCATCCAACAATATGTCTCCCATACCGAAACGGTCCTGATAAACAATGTTTCTGGATGCATTACGTGTTCTCACCTCTCACCGAGTCAGAATCATTGCTCAGAGTGAATCTGCTCTCACCCGAAAAGGGCAGCTGGCTCATTCGCTTTGCTCATGGCACCATTATGAACGGTGCTGCCGATGTGCGAGTGCCAACGGACCACAAGCTTTTGATCTTCGGGCAAAGAGACCATCCCCAAGCAGTCGCGGTACCACAGAGGAGCAGGCATGTGCGTTCTTTCTTGCCTGTAGCACAATGTAGCGGTCACCTGTTAACAGTGGTCGACCACTTCTTCGGGCAGCATCGGCTCTGATTCGGAACGTTCCCCATTCATGTGAAACAATTCTTTTAGCAACATCAAACTCCTCATCACAATTTGTCCTTGTTCCAGATATATATATATATTCTTTTCCTGTTTCTTCAACTGCCTCGTGTTATGCGTCCTGCCCCATTCGGCACTGTAATTACGTTGACCTCACAACATGTGACGTCCAATTTTCTCGACACGACTGCGATACCTCTGACATCTTTCTCCCGGACTGGCAAGTTCCTATATATTCTCGTCCATTAGTTTTGCAGAGCGGTGTACAGTTTGTTATTGTTTTGTTTTCACGGTTTACTCGATGATAGGTAAGTGAATCCATAAATCAGTTATTATTAGTACCAGCTGCAGGATACCAGCATCAGAATGATGTTATCCATAAAATTACCACGGGGAATGTCTCTGACACGAAACAAGATACTCCCACTCTCGTTTTTCACATGCACCGACAACCACTCCACGTATTCTGTATAATTTTATAACATTGCTGCTTCTCGTCTTACGCCCAGAACGCCTTTCGATACCCTACACATTCCACAAACTTGACACTTGCCGACTAGTAGTTTAATCTGTGGCATCCCTGAAATTTGTGGCGTAACATGATCAAAAGAAGAGATCGCTTGACAGAACACATACGGAGGAATTAAAAATCATCAACTTGGTAATGCAGGGATGAAAATTAATTAAACATTAAATGCCTAACAAACGAAATGTATCGTGGTAAACTGTTATTCCTATCGCGAGAATAAATTACACCGGCAGAACCAGTCTAGGATGAAGTACCATCAAATGTGAGACAAGCGAAAGCTCAGGAATACGACAGAAACATGGTTGCAAACTCTTATTCATTGATTGGTTGCCGTCGTTACATATGACGTATACCCTAGAAGATATTTTAGTTCGTTTTTCACAGTTATTTTTACTGTTAAAATCCACTGTGCCACAAAAACGCTATGGCAGATCGTGGACATAGTACAACAAAAGTCACTAGATCGCGACCGATCAAAAGATCGAGATTTCTCGAACTGTGACGTAAACTCTTCGAACAGTTCGACTCGTGCTCAAACACAGTTCTACTTGAAACAACGAATACTGAAGTGAAACTGTAGAAGCCGAATTCACCAAAAACACAGTGAGATGCTTACTGCAAAATGTAACAATACATGGCGCAACTAACAGTCTTTTCATACAAGTGAAGACGTATTCATTCGTCGCGTTCCGTTGTCACCCAGTGATTGAAATATGCCCTTCGATTTAAGGTGACTGCCGTTTCTCAGGCGTTTTGCATTCCGTTTGGGCGTCAACAGGGTGCAGTGCCCATCACTTTGTGTGGCATTTACTAAACTCCCAGGATAACTCCGGGCTCTGCAGCTAACTGTGCATAAAATGGAAGCAACCACAGAGCCTAACACACGGCAGCACACTATTAAGGAATTTAGTACTTTGACCGTCTGCTAGTCATTGTCTATGTCAGTGTGATTATGCTGACTGAGTGAACTGATGGCTTTTACCTGTTTACTGTTTCAATAAGTCGATATTGTCTAATGTGAACAACTCTCGGGTATCCGACCGGATAGCGTCGTAATTTCTCCACAATATTTCGGCAGACGTACACGCTGCCATGTTCAGGTGGTTCCTGACGAATTCTGTGCTGTTCCTCTCGGCGCCCTATATATACTAGCCGTTACCCCCTCCACCGTTCCTCTCCTGGTGTCTTTGGTGCGGCTGGCGCGGCGGCTACTGCAGGTGGTGGGGGAAGCGGCGCCTGGGTCCGAACTGGGGTCTGCAGTCTCCCTGCTGCCGCCGTCGGCGGCGGTCCTCGATCTCTGGGACCGCATCTTTCTCTCCAGGCTGAGTGCAGGGTTCCAAGCCTGACTAAGTCGAAGGCCACTGTCTTTATTAATTAGCTCGACCTGTAGTCGGATTTCGATGGCCTCTTTACTAAAGGACAATCTAGTTAATACTAATTACTAAAGAGTGGAATGGTAGAGAGATAGTATGATTGTGGTTCGATGAACCCTCTGCCAAGCACTTAAATGTGGATTGCAGAGTAGTCATGTAGATGGAGATATAGATGTAGATGTATATATAGGGCGCCGAGAGGAACAGCACAGAATTCGTCAGAAACCACCTGAAGATAGCAGCGTGTACGTCTGCCGAAATATTGAGGGGAAATTACGACGCTATCCGGTCGGATACCCGAGAACTGTTCAAATTGGAAATACGCCGGGAAAACTTCAGATCGCATGTCGATATTGTCTATTCATACTATCATTTTGAAATTGTTTCACATCGTCTCTTGCAACAGTGCGCAAAGTAAGAATTGTTTCTTATTGCTTACAGGCGAATTGTTATATGTGTTTTTGGTCTGTGTGTTGCAGTTCCGCCGAGCATTCGCATGTCGCCAGCGGACGGAGAGCTGAAGGCGCGGAAGGGTGGCACGGTGACCCTGGAGTGCAAGGCTTCCGGCAACCCTGTGCCCAGCATCATCTGGACCAGGAAGGTGAGTCCCAGCTGCCGCAGCAGCACTGCGATGCCCTTTCCTGGTTCGCCTTCAGAGTACTTCTACTCCCACAGCTCAAAAGGCGCTACAACCTGTTGTAGTTTATACTGAGTACACAGCAAGCTACAGGCTGACAATTATTGAACTCTACAAAAAAAAAATTCATCACAATTTCTGAATGATTTGCGTTAAAACGTTGAAACTGCACGGTTAGCACGGGGCATCATGAGAAATAGTATGGTTTGGTTCAGCGATATAGCCCACTTTCATCTGGTCTATAAGCATAATTGGCGCATTTGGGGGACTGATAATCCGAGTTTCGCTGTCTAGAAGTCTCTTCAACCTCAACGGGTGACAGCGTGGTGTTCAGCGTTCAGTCATGGAATAATCGGGGCGATATTCCTTGATGGCACGGTGACTGCCAAACGGTGATTGAAAGATTTGGAAGATGATTTCATCCACTTTATCCAAAGTGACTCTGATTTCGACAAGATGTGGTTCATGCAAGACGGATCTCGACCCCATCGAAGCAGGTGAGTGTTTGATGTCCTGGGGGAGCACTTTGGGGACCGCATTCTGGCTCTAGGATTCCCAGAGGCCACAGACATGGGCCTCAATTGGTCACCATATTCTGCGGATCTGAACACAAGTGACTCCTTTTTGTGGGGCTATATTAAAGACTAGGTGTTCAGCATTAACAGCAAAACCACTACTGAGCTGAAAACGCCGTTCAGTAGGTCATCGACGGCATGTATGTTACGTTACTTCAGCGGGTCATGCAGAATTTCGCTATTCGTCGGCGCCACATCATCGCCAATGATGGCAGGAACGTCGAACACCACCTAACCTAAATCCGAATATCTGTAGTGACATTTACATGTTGAATGAAGTGTGTGCAAGCCATAGTTTATAACTAATTTACGTTTTTCTCATATAGTTCAATAATTGTCACCCTTCATTACTTCCGTAATAAGGCCTTAAATTGATCCCTTTTGGGTGAAATTTGATCCATGAATGAACAGCGAAGCTACATAGCTAGAGTTAAAGAAATGTGAGATAGTAAGCAATCCTTCATAACGCAACGAAACGGATAAAAGGGCGTTTGACATAAATTAAAGGAAGATAAATAGCAACCAAGAATTTCAATCGTCCAAATGTAGTCTATCAGTGGACAGCGAGCAACGCAATTAAAGGACCATATTTTCGAAACATCTTAATTGCCTGCTATTGCAACGCTCAAGTTTGAATTTTGGCTCAAAGACGAGTACTTCCTTCCTCTGTAATGGTACAATATCGTTGCGCCCTGCGACGTCACCATCGCGCACGACGAGCTTCAAACAACGAGGTATCGACAATGCGAGATAAAGGCCATAGCTCAGAAGTTAACGTGACGTGTAAGGTTGGATAATGATGTCACGTTGGCATCATATTTTAACACAATTCTGCCCGGCGCCTCCGTGGACCTCACATGATGGAAAGGTCGTCGCAGACCCTCTTATCCACATATCGTTCCTTCTTTTTGACGTCTCTGCGATGGATATTAGACCCGAAACACTCAGCATCAGCAGATTTTCATATGTGTTGCCAAGGAAAACCTTCCAGACACGCCGCTGCTCAGAATTGACACGAAAAGACCTCACTGGTTGTCGTAAAGGGAGTCAATGAAACTACCCATTTCTTTGAGACGTTGATTCCCACACATTTTGCTGTAGGAAATGACAGTTAGCAGTGCAGTGAGTAAGAGGGAGATGTTCTTCACAACTTTTGACACTGATGACATCATCGGAAGTCTCCACCCTTCTCTAGGGACATTGTAGGGGTATCATAAGGAAACCGTGTGCTTTCAACACTGGGCGTTGTGGTTGTAGCCCCCTTCGTATGGCGTTAAAAGAAGGGTTGATGTGTAGATGAGGGTGGCTGTGACGATCTACTTATCGTGTAACACGTTCGCGGTGCCGTTGGGCAGAATTGTGGTGAAGTTTGGTGCCAATGCGACATCACTGAACCACATTAAGCGTCACACGCGCTTCTGAGCTGTTACCTTGCCCCCATATTACAGCGCATTACTGTTTGAAGCGCTGTCGAGCCCTAGACTGACGTTGCCGGGTGCTAGGCTTTTGCACTGTCAGAGAGGAAGGTTGTACGCACCTTTGAGCCAAATTTCAAACATGCTTCGTATTGGAAGACAATTACGGGGTCTATACAATGTGATCCTTTAATCGTGTTGCGCAATGTAGATTCACCTCCCCTTGAAGGAAACAAGCGTGCCATGTACAAGCAATTGCACTATGTCCTAATGCCTAACGACAAGAAAATGATTCACTGAAAAGCTAAATATCAATGCATTCATTGATGCAACAGGCGTCTTGTGATTCTCTGTTAACTCCTGCTTATGTTGTTTGGCTGAAAAGTGCAAATAAAAGGGTAAAAAAAACCTTCTTAATCTATCGAAGACAATTGATTTACGTTTTGCTTGCACCTAATACTCGCATAGACAAAGTGAGAGCGTGTGCCAAGAAGCTTAAAAATTAATGGCATTGAATAATAGCTCCAGGATGAGAAAGTAATTGGTGAGATATTTTAAATTAATTTCAGTTATTATCCACAAAACAGACACGAAAATTCATCGACAGCAGATGCATACGTCCTTTAAAGGACCACATGGGTTTAGAGTACCATACATTCACAAAAAGCAGAAAAAACAGCATATGCGTCACACCCCTTAGTACTATTTAGACAATGGGAAAGTAACACAATCCTCAGATGAATCTGTTAAGCAAATACGCGATTCAGACACCTAATCTTGCTCTCATGAATATGCAGCTGCACCAGCATGCTCCTCAGATGCACCTGGAAATCGTGTACAATGGCACACAAGCAAGAAACGTTCTCACCAATAATCACAGAAACTCCAGCCAGGAAATGATCATCTAAGCGTTTAATAATTCACCAGATGTAATTCTAAACTTAACAAATCGTCAGCAGACAATACGATGTAAACAGCGGCCGATGGAGATCGAACGAGGAGGAACAGTAGATTATAGACTGTCCAAATAACGCTGCGTCAAGCAACCTGATTGGCTGGCAAATTTCCACGCTCGAAGTACAACCTGAAGACAGACTTCTTCACTGCACATTCAAAGCCTTCTCCAGCAGACGAATATGTGGACTATCGATTCTTTGAGTTATACGAGCACAAACACCCCAAACAACATCTAAAGAGGAAGACTTCAAGGGAAATAAGATTAAATCGATGCCAGGACTCGACCGTAAATTTCCTGCTTACTATGAGTAATGGCGTTAGCAGTCAGGTATCTGAGTACGCCTCTTAGACTGCCTTGGCCATGTTTCCCCTAGTTTTATTACTTTTCAACAAATGCAGATCGCTGTTCATATTGGAATAGGCGCACCACACGTACAGTTATGATGGACAGCCGTTTCTGCCCTGCCACTGAAATATGTATCCATTTCACTGAAATGAAGTGATTGGAGGTCGCGACACAATCATTACGTTCCGGTTCAGGATTTCCGAGCGTTCTCCACTGACACATTTTCACGCCGAAGTCTCTTCCTTAATTTCAAGACCTTTTACCTCCATCCACTTCATAAAAGGGGAAATACGATAAAGTAATAAAATCACCAGTCTTCAGTCACTGAAACTGAAATGTATTGGTAACGACTCGTTCCTCTCGAGTCAGATCCATCAATTGGTGTATTTCTTAAATTTATTTCTTCTGCAGTGATTCACCTCAATATTTTCTGACTTAAGTAAAAGTTTCGGTGAGAAGTATAAATTAACATTAAATTTGCCACAGAAGGAAGTCGTTTTCTGTTCGATTACCGTTACACCATCTACAATTTTGCTCTACTGGCTTTGCACCTGGCAATGATTATTTACAAGACATTTTCGTACGCTTTTATCATTCGGGTATTGTAATGAAACTACGAAGAGAAACGAGACCACATCTGAGACTTTGTACCTTGTTAATAATGTACTATATTTCTCCCAAATTCATCACAAAATTATTTGGCTGACATATAAGAATCTAAGAAACACATTTTAATACCTTTCACATTTTTGTTAATTTATGTAACTGTGCAAGAAGGTGAAAGCCAACCTCTTCATCTCAGGACACCTGTCACACAACGTCCCCAATTATTTTTTGGATATATTCAGACCTCTGTCTTCCCCTTTTATCCTTCACAGCTCCCTATAGTACCATGGACGTTATTCCCTGAAGTCTTGACGCATATCCTTCGTCCTTTCAATATTTTACGTGTATTCCTCTCCTCACCGATTCTTCGGACATCTTCCATTTAATGTCTTATCAGCCCTTGTAATTTTTAGCATCCTTCTGTAGCAGCACGACCCATTGCTTCGATTCTCTTCAATTCTGGATTTTCCACATCCCGCGATTAGCTACCATACAACGCTGTGATCCATAGGTACGTTGTAAGAGATTTCTTTTTTCAAATAAAGCAGTATGTTTGGTATCAGTAGACAGATTTGGACCAGGGAAGTCCTCTTCGCCTATGTATCTTCTTCTTCTTGCTTCATCCGTCATGTAGTTGGCTTCCGAGGTAACCGAATTTCTTTTCTTTCTACCTCGTGGACTCCTATTTTGATGTTAAGTGTACTATTAGTTTCATTTCTGATACTCCTCTTTAGTTTCGTCTTTCTTCAAGTTACTTTCAACGAAACGCGTTTCCTACTCCATCTCGCACCCAAGATTCCCGGCTGAGAGTAACACAGTAACGCAGTTTCATTCACTTACAATTTATTTCATTGCGATGTTCGAGTTTTCCTACCACAAACTTCGGGAATATTTCTTATAAGGTCACCGGTGGAAGGTAGACTCACAAGCACACCTGCAGATCAACTTGCAGCATTCTCTACTGAACGACGACGACACTGTGGTTGCAACGATTCATACCGCCGGACGGAAGCATTAGGGAGACAGCCAGATAGATGACCACGCAACCACTGCCAATAATTCATAGAGATTAATTTGGGCTGAGTGCAAGGAGCACGTGTCGCGCCGTATGGCGCCCCAGGAGCTCGCAGTTGCATTGAGGTCATGTGACCTGGAGTCACGTGACCTGTGGGGAGGTAGTACCCAAGCACCCTCGTACCTGTAGAGTACTCCTCAATCCTCTCTGATACAATGCAGAAGGAGGTTAATTGCTTTTGCTGACGGTACAGGTCTCCTTTACATCTGCATCTACATGGGTGCTCTGCAAATCACACTTAAGTGCCTGGCAGAGGGTTCGTCGAACCACCTTCACAATAATTCTCTATTATTCCACTCTCGAACAGCACGTGCAAGCTTTAATTTCCCTTATTTTATTATGATGATGCTTTCTCCCTATGTACGTCGGCGTCAAGCTAGTATTTTCGCATTCGGAGAGGAAAGTTGGTGATTGAAATCTTGTGAGAAGATCCGCCGCAACGAGAACCGCCTATGTTTTAATGATGTCCGATCCCAAATTCTGTACCATGTCCGCACACTCTTTCGCCTATTTCTCGAAAATAAACAACGTGTTGCTCTTCTTTTAACTGTCTCGATGTACTCCGTTAATCCTATCTGGTATGGATCCCACACCGCGTAGCAGTAAAAAAATGTCTCTGAGCACTATGCGACTTAACTTCTGAGGTCATCATTCGCCTAGAACTTAGAACTAATTAAACCTAACTAACCTAAGGACATCACACACATCCATGCTCGAGGCAGTATTCGAACCTACGACCGTAGCGGTCGCTCGGTTCCAGACTGTAGCGCCTAGAACCGTGCGGCCAACACAGCAGTACTCCAAAAGAAGACGGACAAGCGTAGTGTTGGCAGTCCCTGTAGTACATCTGTTGCATCTTTTAAGTGTTCTGCCAATAAATTGCAGTCTCTCTTTCACCTTCCCCACAACATTTTCTGTGCGTTATCTCCAGCTGTTCGTAACTGTAGTTCCTAGGTATTTGGTTGAATTTACGGCATTTAGATTTGATTGATTTATCGTGTAACCGAAGTATAACGGATTCCTCTTAGAATTCATGTGAATTTTACCAACTTTCTCACCATACAAATATATTTTCTAAATTGTTCTACAGTTTGTTGTGATCTTCTAATGAAGTCACCAGACAATAAACGACAAGCTACGTAAGATGGCTGCTCAGACTGCCTCCTAAATCGTTTGTACAGATAGGAAACTGCAGAGAGCCTATAAGACTACCATGGGGAACGCCAGAAATCACTTCTGTGTTACTCGATGACTTTCCGTCAATTACTACGAACTGTGACCTCTTTGACAGGAAATCACAAACCCAGTCGCATATCTGAGACTATTTCCATAAGCACGCAAATTGATTACAATCCCCTTTGAGATACACTATCAAAAGTCTTCTGGGAATCTATAAATACGGTACCAACGTAAAATCCGTCCTCAATAGCGCTTAATACGTAGTGTGTGTAAAGAGCTAGTTGGGTTTGACAAGAACGATGTTTTCTAAATCCTTATTCATTGAGTGTCAATTCATTCATAATATTCGAACACAATACATGTTCGAATTTCCTGCTGTATATCGACGTTATTGAAATCGGCCTGCAATTTAGTGGATTACTCCTTTTGCCTTTCTTGAACACTAGTGTGACCTGTACAAATTTCCAGCGTTTCGGTATGAACCTTTCGGCGAATAAATAGTCGTATACGATTGTTAAGTAAGAAGATACTGCACCAGCATACTCTGAGAGCAACCTATTTGTTATATAAGCTAGACCGGAAGAATTACTTTTATTATGTGATTTCGGTTGCTTCACTACTCCAACGATATCTGCTATCACGCAGAGAAGGCATTGATTGCGTTTTGCCGCTAGCATACTTTACATACGACGACAGTCTCTTTGGATTTTCTGCCGGGTTTCGTTGTGAAAACTATTATAAGCACTGAAATACGAACTAAATGCGAACTTCTGCAAAAGATCACCTATCTTGTGGATTTTGCATTAGTTTATCACGCTTTTTTCGTTATTTCTGCAACTGTGTTATTTTTCGTTTTATGCACCAAGGGTGACGAGCTCCATCGTTTATTATTTGGTATAAATCTCTCAATTGCTGTTAATACTATTTGTTTGAATTCAAGCCACATCTGGTCTACAAATATAATATTAATTTGGAAGGAGTGGAGATTAAAGGTTTCAGGAATTACTGCAAGCAATCGCCGTTAATAGCACATAACACGTAGTAGTTGCAGTAATTCCTGAAACCTTTAATAAGACAGTCGCAGTGTTCCAAATCCAGAATGGATACAAGTTTTGTAGTGAAGATTGTCTTTCAGGAAGGTGTTAAATCAAGTTTTATCTGCTCTTTTGAATAGGTGTATTTCTCGTTTATTTTTGGAATATTTGGGTGTTAGATATTCAGTCTCGTTAAAACATATCTCTCCTGTTGATTTTTATCCCGTAAGTGCTACCTGTTTATATCTAGGTCATCTATATAGATGCTGAATAAAGATGGACATAGTTCACATCCTTTTCTAGCTCCCCTTGTTGTTGTTAATTGCTTCAACATTTGGACATATGATTATAATTTTTGTCTCGATGTAAAGAGATTCTATAAAGTTGATAAGATGCGTTGGGAAGCCTCATTTTTTTCATATTCTGCACACTAGGTGGTTTCTGACTCTGGAAAAAGTTTTATCATACTCTACAAGCGCTCTGAGTTAAATTCTTTCCTTTTCTCCACCTGTTGGTTTAGACTAAAATGTAGTGAGCGCAAGTTCGTCCTTTTCTGAAACCTATTTTTCTGCTAATAAAGTGGTATCAGACCGAGAAGGCAACTTATTATTTAAAATAGTTCCGTAGATTTTATTTCCTGCGTTAACGAAGCTTATACCTGTGTAGTTGTTTGGATAGCTTCTGCCGCCTTTCTTGAATAGAGCAATTTTAGGCCTTCAACTTCTAAAATACCTTTACCGCAGTCCAACATATAGGTTAATGAGACGTAGCATACGTTCCTTCATTGAAATATCTCCAAATTTAAACAGCCTGGCATTTATTACGTCCGTCCCTCTTGCTTTTTTTGTTCAACTTCTTGGATTGAAGCATCTAATTACACTCCTGGAAATTGAAATAAGAACACCGTGAACTCATTGTCCCAGGAAGGGGAAACTTTATTGACACATTCCTGGGGTCAGATACATCACATGATCACACTGACAGAACCACAGGCACATCGACACAGGCAACAGAGCATGCACAATGTCGGCACTAGTACAGCGTATATCCACCTTTCGCAGCAATGCAGGCTGCTATTCTCCCATGGAGACGATCGTAGAGATGCTGCATGTAGTCCTGTGGAACGGCTTGCCATGACATTTCCACCTGGCGCCTCAGTTGGACCAGCGTTCGTGCTGGACGTGCAGACCGCGTGAGACGACGCTTCATCCAGTCCCAAACATGCTCAATGGGGGACAGATCCGGAGATCTTGCTGGCCAGGGTAGTTCACTTACACATTCTAGAGTACGTTGGGTGGCACGAGATACATGCGGACGTGCATTGTCCTGTTGGAACAGCAAGTTCCTTGCCGGTCTAGGAATGGTAGAACAAAGTGTTCGATGACGGTTTGGATGTACCGTGCACTATTCAGTGTCCCCTCGACGATCACCAGAGGTGTACGGCCAGTGTAGGAGATCGCTCCCCACACCACGATGCCGGGTGTTGGCCCTGTGTGCCTCGGTCGTATGCAGTCCTGATTGTGGCGCTCACCTGCACGGCGCCAAACAAGCATACGACCATCATTGGCACCAAGGCAGAAGCGACTCTCATCGCTGAAGACGACACGTCTCCATTCGTCCCTCCACTCACGACTGTCGCGACACCACTGGAGGCGGGCTGCACGATGTTGGGGCGTGAGCGGAAGACGGCCTAACGGTGTGCGGGACCGTAGCCCAGCTTCATGGAGACGGTTGCGAATGGTCCTCGCCGATATCCCAGGAGCAAGAGTGTCCCTAATTTGCTGGGAAGTGGCGGTACGGTCCGCTACGGCACTGCGTAGGATCCTACGGTCTTGGCGTGCATCCGTGCGTCGCTGCGGTCCGGTCCCAGGTCGAGTGGCACGTGCACCTTCCGCCGACCACTGGCGACAACATCGATGTACTGTGGAGACCTCACGCCCCACGTGTTGAGCAATTCGGCGGTACGTCCACCCGGCCTCCCGCATGCCCACTATACGCCCTCGCTCAAAGTCCGTGAACTGCACGTACGGTTCACGTCCACGCTGTCGCGGCATGCTACCAGTGTTAAAGACTGCGATGGAGCTCCGTATGCCACGGCAAACTGGCTGACACTGACGGCGGCGGTGCACAAATGCTGCGCAGCTAGCGCCATTCGACGGCCAATACCGCGGTTCCTGGTGTGTCCGCTGTGCCGTGCGTGTGATCATTGCTTGTACAGCCCTCTCGCAGTGACCGGAGCAAGTATGGTGGGTCTGACACACCGGTGTCAATGTGTTCTTTTTTCCATTTCCAGGAGTGTAGTTCGTTTCGATGACGTCTATGTTCCTACCGATTGAGAAATTTTCATAGTATTTCTCTGGTGCTGAGTCGTCAATCTGCTCTCTCTGCAAGAAATAAGAAGAGAAATTAAAATAAGTCACTTCATATTTCAGCCGGATAGAGCTGCCTCTAAACCAAGGGAGGGGACACATGATATACGTTTAACGTTTAACGTTTAACTGTCAATACAACACCATCTGGTGTACATGCTCACAGAAATTCTCGTAATACGATGTAATATACTCAAAGTCGTTTATATATAAAACCTTACTCAGTAATACTAAAACTGTGGTGTCAAGTAGCATATTGTCCATCCTACGTAACTGATATTAATAGTGCTGAACATAACGTAATGGGGCTGACAGTGTTCACAATATAACTAAATACCTAGATATGATGCAGCTGTACATATGTTTTGTCAAGTGTTCTGTGATAAATGACATGTATGTGGCATCGCATAATGTGAATTGTTGTCATATAGGAAATAAATTTGACGTGTTCTCTCCCTTGGTAAACACAATGTGCGGTGAACTACATCCAGAGTGGTTGCGAGTGAAGAAATATTTACCATCAGCCCTTAGCGTTTGAGCCGGCCGAGGTGGCCGAGCGCTTGTAGGCGCTACAGTCTGGAACCGCGCGATCGCTAGGGTCGCAGGTTCGAATCCTGCCTCGGGCATGGATGTGTGTGATGTCCTTAGGTTAGTTAGGTTTAAGTAGTTCTAAGGTCTAGGGGACTGATGACCTCAGAAGTTAAGTCCCATAGTGCTCAGAGCCATTTGAACCTTAGCGTTTGAAGTGTAGCGGCTTTGAAGTATATAACTGAATGGTACTTACCAGAACGCTTACTTCTCGATGTTGCCGACGCTACCACGACGCTGTTGTTATTAAATTGGTGTGAAGATGATTGTACCATGAAAATTTTCCGTACACAGCCTACAGTCAGTAACCATAACGTAAGTAACTTTAAAACTGGAGGAGCTATTTCTCTGTTCTTAATTAGTTTATTCATACACAATTCAATATTGTTCCTGGAATACTACAAGTATTAAAAGTCTTCAACAGACGCTATGCGGGTCCACTCCCAATCGTGCTGAAGCTGGTTATTCATTAGTCTATGCTTGCAGGATACTATAATGGAAACAGATATCTTAACAGAATGCTACAAATGTGTGGAAGCAAAAAATAAAAGAAATATAAGGAAGAACGTCTTGTCGACGACGACATCATTGCAGACAAACATTGTCTTCGAGCACAAAGGTTACGCTTTAACAGCTGCAACAGGAAGTAATTAATGCCGGTCTGTTTAGTATCAATTAAGTACCGTATTTACATATTAAAATCAAAAATATATCGAGGGGAAAGTGAAATGTTAACAAACTATATCAGTCGTAAAAAAAATGTGAAAGAAAATTGTTTTCCTAGTTGGAAGTATTTATGACCGGACGGTGTTTCTCGAACTGCGACTAAGGGTGCTTCGTTTGCTAGTATTGCATGAGCATTCTTTCGTCTTCCGAGCATAATTATGTCACATAAAAATTACTTATTCCTTAACATCAATGAAATTTTTACATTAAGCTCCCATTTCTGTTTGGGAAGAAAGCACTTCATTTTCGCGTTAACTGGCTTTGTTGCTCTAATCTGGACATTCAGCAACCAACTGCAGTCCAAAAATATCTCTCTCTTACTTTCTTCCATCCAGCACAATTCTTTTTCATAACACCATGAAATGGGCCTCCGCACTTCCAGGAAGCTCTAAACTGGGAGAGACATACTGAGAGAATGAGGTTGTCATATAGGAGGCGAAGTTTGGCTAGGTAGCTAACGAGGAGAACACCGCAAGCGCCGTAACCAGATCTCCCAGAAAGTTCACCCAGTCGAAGGGGGCCCAAAATAACCGATCTTGGCCAATCCGTAGATATCCTATCGCTTCTGAAAAAACGAAGGTCAAACTTTTAGATGTACTGTAGCGCTACTTCACCCGAAGCGATGATTCTTTAGCTACCGTCGTCACTTTACACATTAGCGCCTGAGTTCGAAAACTGATTATTGTTTTTATTTTATTTTTCATTTATCTACCTATGTCAGCAGAAGGGTAACACAGTTATGTTTGTTATCAAGTTAGCGGATACATGGGCATTACATTAATTGTAAAACTAGAACTTTGTTTCAGAATATGTTTCAGACATATATATATAATATTCATGCGGACAGTGATTTCAAGGGTTACAATCTTTTTACATTTTCTTTTTCTTATATTTCATTCTTATATCAATTCGAATATTAATTTTTATTTTCTATTCTTGTGTTTATTCTTCAGGAAGTTTTGATGCATTCATATATTGTTTAACACATTCGTGCAGTAATCTTCTATGGACATTGGTACATAAAAGAAAAACAGAAAAATAAAAAGTGTGAGGTCGCTAGTCGCCGTGCCACCTATTCGCTTGATTTTGCTCTGCGCTGAAGGGCACCTAGAGTACCTTGAAAGGTCCGACTGCCCTTTCTCAGAGATGGTAGAGCGTCTCCGGATAATCCAGACAAGTGTTCTCTTATTCTGATTCCTCTTCCACTGAGCGAAGTTTCTGCGAAATCAGGTTATGATGGCACTTGCCGTGTTCTTCTGGCAAGAGTCGTTACGTGAAGTGGAAAGTCTAAGGTTCGAACCTCACTGTGGTGCACTGTTGTAGGCAGTCACCTAGCTTCATACAAGCCTACATTCAGCCTGCAGCAGAAAGAGTATTTGTAGATTTCAATCTTTTTTTACTTATCGTAATGAGCATACATTTATAAGAACATGTACTCTTAAGTATCATGTGCTCGAGAGTGCCAGTGAATTCTCATTGTATTACTCGACTTAACTGTTGCAGGACAACACCCTGCCGACAGGAGAAAAGTCCGTTGAGGGCTTCAGCATCACGCTGGAGAAAATCGACCGGCACCAAGCGGGCGTGTACCAGTGTACTGCCAACAACGGGGTCGGCGACCCCGTCACCGTCGACATGACGCTGGATGTCCTCTGTAAGTACCGACACAGCTGCTTTCCACCAGACAGTTTGTACCCATTAGGAAAACCTCTGCATCCAAAAGAGATTAGTAGATGTTGCTTCACCTTATGTGCCGGATCCCTACGTCCGAACCCAAAATATATTTTCAGGGAGGTGCTGTTGTCTTCAGTTACTATGAGTTTTCACAGTCTATTCTACTTACCAGATGCGTTATGCCCGAAGATACTTAAGCTTTCCCTCTTTAATGGGACTATGGGGGAGGCAGTCGCATAATTTATTAGGAAAAAAGAATTTGCGCGAGACTCTTCACTTTATTATACCACCAATCGTCTTACAGGAAAATGAAAAACATTTAATTATAGAATGAAGCAATTTCTATTTTCCTAACTGCGAATAATGTTATCAATGGAGGCTGGGATTAGATGATAAAATTGGCAAATTGATATAAACGAGTCGGCCAGTTTCGAGCTGCGTCATGTCACAAGAACAAAATTTTATCTCTCACACCAAAAACTTTTTGCATACCACAGTTCTGATGGTTATCCACTCACTTCTTAAAAGTGTACCCGTGTTCTGTAATAAATAAAAGCTCTGTACTCCAGATGCCGGGAGAGGATGGGGGGCAGCAAGTGACCTCTCCTCCCTTCCATCGTGGACGCCTAAGGACAGATCCAGTTTATCAAAGTCGATTGTATTTTACTGACACAACAAGCTAAACACTCGTATAGTGTCTCTAAGAAAATGTGTATATTAAAATAAGATGTAATCATAAAATATGAGCAACTGAAGATATAAACGTACTGTAGAAATTTTGAGGTTGAACGAGAAATCCACCGACAAACTTTCAGAGATGGCAGTCTGAACAAAACAGTAAGTTAAGAAATAAAAAGTGTCTACTACACATGAGCTGTAAGGTGAATACCATAAGAGCTACGAGCACTTGATCGTCTTCGTGTACTGTGAGACACATTTCTTCTACTGGAAGATCTTTGCTTTCCGTATTTTGAGAGGTGGTAGTATGAACCACAACAAGAAAAAATGTCCAGTAGACAAGACATGAAGTTAAACAAGTGTTCATAGCTCGTAAAGTATGCATTTTAGAGAGCAAGTTTGCTGGACGTGATTTTCTTGTTTAGTTCCGCAGTACGTCGTCCAAAAGTATTGAAAGCAAAGAGCTTACAAGCAGAAAGATATGTCACACAATAGTGAAGATGAAATAGTGCTCTTATACCTCAAGCTATGCATTCCAGGGCCTATGTTTACTATTTTGTTTTCTTGTGTTGTCCGTACTGTGATCTTCGATGTCGGTGTGTTTCTGGTTAACCCTGTATAAACGACCTAAACATACTCTAAGACAAAAAAATTGACACACCACGAAGGAATTATCCAAATGGGACGGAAATCGCTTGATTTGATGTGCATGCACAGACAAACAAATTATTACAATTTCAGAAAAATTATTTATTCAAGAGAAAGAGCCTCACAAAATGAGCAAGTCAATAGCGCGTTCGAAACAACGTAGAACGTCGTCAACGTACCGCTGTCTTGTAATGGTGTTTCGGATGAAAACCAAAGAGGTCGTGCTATTGACTATGACTATTGACTATGAGGCTGTTTGGCGGGCGACATTCACGTTGCTGTCCTACAGACACGTTTTCAGTCTAGAATTTCATTGACTGCAGCTAAATTGTTTTCAGTGAGGAGTCCCGGTTCGAAGTGAGCCCCGATGGCCGGTGAAGACTTGTCTGGCGACACACCCCGTTCTTGAATAAATCATCCATTTTTGTATGAAATTGTAATCATTTGTTTGTCTGTAAATGTACATCTACAGTTTCCGCACATTCGAACGATTCCTTCGTGGTGAGTCTTCTTTTTATTGTTTTGTTTTATAGTATACTAGCGTAGAAACCCGACTTTGTCAACACCTTATTTAAAACTATGCATCCATCCACACCATTACCACGCAGTTTCTGGATTGAAGTACGTGTTGTGCAATGATATAATTTTATAGGAACATTCAGCGGCATTTGTGGATACTCTCTGCAAAATATGCTACAAATGGAGCGAGTAGCAAAAAAGTCATGCACAATGCGGTAGTTTCCCATACATCTCACTGTTAATGTCTTTGTATTTCCTTAGCTGTGTGTCGTACAACGATATAACATTGTAGGTGCGTACAGCAGCATATGTGGACACTGTATGAAAAATTCATTGTGGGAAAAATTAGTAACAATGAAGTAATAAATTTAAACGTCGTGCATGTTGAAGCATTTTTTCATGGACCTGATTGTTTATGACATCATAGCTTCTGAAATATGTGCATTACAATGATGTAATTTTGCTCGTTCATTCAGTGGTATATGTGAACACTGTCTGTAAAAAGTGTCGTGCACACAGTTAGTAGTAAGGAATTAATAAACTTTAACGTAATGCCTCAGGTGGGCCTTTAGTGTATGAACAGCGGAAAGGTAGCAAGTAATGAACATTTTTCCTTTGATTATGTCGTAGGGGTCGTCAGCGAGAATTTTTTTGGTAAAAGGTTGAAATTATGCAAGTCACTAAGAGCTTTCTTTCTCAAATAATGCATGAATAAAGTCTGGGAATTCCTGTGTCACGGGCTACGCTTCTTTTTACTGCCACCGTCCGTCCCCTGTCATAGGTAGGTGGCTCTTACCCCACCTGACAGTAAGGTATATGTTTAAAAAGTTTGGTTGAAATCGCTCCAGTGGTTTGGGAGGAGATATGGAAAACGCCCACACAACCACACACACACACACATACACATTATATGTGTAATATGCATGGATTACTCCTCCTCCTCTTTTACGTTTGGGCATAATCCAAAATGTAAATCAAGTCAACTCTTTATTAACAAGTATACTTCATACAGAAACTTTCTGGCAGGTTAAAACTGTGTGTCGGACCGCGACTCGAACTCGGGACCTTTGCCTTTCGCGGGCAAGTGCTCTATCACCTTTTTTTTTGTTCACCTCATTTTGTTCACTTTTGTTCGTTGCATCTGCTCGTAAGACATCCGTTTAAGTTCGTTGTTGATCGATTAACTCAGTTTTTTTTTATTACAGAGGGCAGCTAACCCTCTGACCGAACACGCTGAGCTACCGTGCCGGCACCAACTGAGCTACCCAAGCACGACTCACGGCCCGTCCTCACAGCTTTACTTCTGCCAGTACCTCGTCTCCTACCTTCCAAACTTTACAGAAGCTCTGCTGCGAACCTTGCAGAACTAGCTCTCCTGAAAGAAAGAATATTGCGGAGACATGGCTTAGCCACAGCCTGGGGGATGTTTCCAGAATGAGATTTTCACTCCGCAGCGGAGTGTGTGCTGATATTTTCGACTGTATCACGTTGACTGTTCTCACTACTTTGTCGGTTCCTGTTGTTCTAATCAACGACGGGTCTTCCTTTATATACGATATACTCCTACCAGTGGCGCATTCCGAAACATACCAAAAAGGCTATGAATGGTCCACAATTTTCCAGGACATTCCACAACATTCGAGAGTCTTCTGGAAAGTACCACAATGATTTTAGATGTTATGAGATGTTCTGAGATCTTCCCAAACATTCTGGAATCTTCTCGAATGTTCCAGGCTATTTCTTAACATTCTAGAACATCCCGCATCGTTGTGGAACATTCCAGAACATTCTGAAATGCTGTGGAATGCTCTCAGATACACTCGAATATTCTGGAATGTTCTCGATTGTTCTGAAATGTTCTAGAGATTTATAGAGGGTGAAACTTCGCAGCCCTTATATCTTCAAAAGCACGCCCTTCAGGTACAAACGGGAACCTTCTTCATGGATGCGGTATAGAGGGCTACCACACCGTAGTACTCCCTCGATCGTACTGGGACTCCTTTTTGAGTTTTCGCGGCACGCTTATTGTACACTCTTTTTTATCATATGTTTTGATTTTCTATAGTAAGTAGATATTCTAACAGAAGGTCTGTGCGGTTTTTATAAAGTAAATCTCATTGGAATACGAATAAGGTGAGTGTGTAACGAAAAAGTTGACACACTGGAGGTGGCGAAATCCGTACTTTCTGGAACAGGCGCCACGAGCGAGAGGTCGCATTAATCTAGTAGCGAGTAATTTTTCTCCTCGGTGCTGCGAAGAATGAAGCATCCATCAACGTCGGCGCTCACGCCGCCTTGCTACGCCGCGCTGCCGAAGACTGGGCGAGTTACAAAGTCTCCGAATTAGCCCCGGTCGATAGAGGCCGGCGAGCCCCGCGACGCGCCTCTCTACACAAATTACCCGCCTTACACGGCGGCCATCTGCTCTCGCTGCCTCTTCTTACCCTTGTAAGAACATGAATCACGCACAGCCTTTCTTATGAATGTCATTTACTGTATGGCCACCGGTTTCGACGCTTCAGTGCACCATCTTCAGGCCTTAGCTGATGATCATGGGTTTAACACTACAAGTATTCATGATGCACCGGTGGCCTACATAACTTGATTACGTAGACTACCTGTAACTGTGATGTTGTCTCTCCAACCATCACTGTTGAGTTGACAGTTGGTGGTTGGAGAGACATCACAGTTATAGGTATTCTAAGTGTACCAGTTATGTTGGCCACTGGTGCCTCGTGCATACGGATGGTGTAAACGCCTTCAACATCAGCTAAGACCTGAAGATGGTGCATTGGAGCGACGAAATTGGTGGCCACGCAATAAATGAGTTCATAAAGACGGTTGTATATGTTTCATGTTCTTACAGTAGTGAATGAGAAGTGGTCCCCCAGACCTCCAGTAACAAGGATGGACGTACAAAAGCTCTTCTTACCCTCTCTTCCGCCACTCACTGTGCCTCTTCTGTACCCTTAAAACCAGTGTGTTCGATCGTTAGATTTTTGTGACGCAATTCTTCTGGCCGTGCTATACTTTGCAGTTCGATGGCAGTGTAGTAATTCAAAGAACTGATCCGGTTCTTGCTTGTAAAATGCTTGCAGCCACAAGTAATATTAACTAAGCGGCGTTGAATACACTAGGTGCGGCAGAGCTGCGTGCGGCGTTTATTCTACTGTACACCTGCATCTATACTGATACTTTACCTGCCGTTTCTTGAACCTTAGGTCAGTGGGCGGGCTATGCACGGATCTGTACAAAAAGAAAAAAAAAAGAAAAAACACAGAAAAAAAGTTGGAGCCGTACACGCCTGTTTTCAAGCTCAGCAGCTAACTTGCTGTTGCTGTTGGTGTTGCTGTTGCAGTGGCTACAGTTTCTAACTCTTACAAAATAATCAGAAATATTACATAAATGATAAATGAGTGAGTAAGAAAATGGTTCTATTCTACCATCAGAAAGTGTTGTACACAACAGCAGAGAATCCATCTGAATAATACTTATTCAAGAAAGTAATCTCTAATAATCGTGCGGTTGTCCTAGGACTACCAATTAAAATACAGACAGAAATATAACTTTAAAAAAAATATATTGATGTTGCGTGAAGTGCTTTACAACAGTGGTAGTAGAATTCCCAAGGTATACAGGGTGGTCCATTGATAGTTACCGAGCCAAATATCCCACGAAACAGGCATTAAACGAAAAAACTACAAAGAACGAAACTTGTCTAGCTTGAAGGGGGGAACCAGATGGCGCTATGGTTGGCCCACTAGATGGCGCTGCCACAGGTCAAACGGATATCAACTGTGTTTTTTATATAGGAACCCCCATTTTTATTACATATTCGTGTAGTACATAAAGAAATATGAATGTTTTAGTTGGACCACTTCTTTCGATTTGTGATAGACGGCCCTGTAATAGTCACAAACGTACGTGGTATCACATAACACTCCGCCAGTGCGAACGGTATTTGCTTCGTGATACATTACCCGTGTTGAAGTGGACAGTTTACCAATTGCGGGAAAGGTCGATTTCGTGTTGATGTATGGCTATTGTGATCAATATGCCCAACGGGCGTGCGCTGTGTATGCTGCTCGGTATCCTGGATGACATCGTCCAAGTGTCCGGAGCGTTCGCCGGATAGTTACGTTATTTAAGGAAAGAGGAAGTGTTCAGCCACATGTGAATCGTAAACCACGACCTGCAACAAATGATGATGCCCAAGTAGGTGTTATAGCTGCTGTCGTGGATAATCCGCACATCAGTAGCAGACAAATTGCGCGAGAATCTGGAATCTCAAAAACGTCGGTGTTGAGAATGCTACATCAACATCGATTGCACCCTTACCACATTTCTGTGCACCAGGAATTGCATGGTGACGACTTTGAACGTCGTGTACAGTTCTGCCACTGAGCACAAGAGAGATTACGGGACGATGACAGATTCTTTGCACGCGTTCTATTTAGCGACGAAGCGTCATTCACCAACAGCGGTAACGTTAACCGGCATAATATGCGCTATTGGGCAACGGAAAATCCACGATGGCTGTGACAAGTGGAACATCAGGACGTTGGTTGGTTAATGAATGGTCCGGCATTATGGGAGGAAGGATAATTGGCCTCCAATTTATCGATGGCCATCTAAATGGTGCAATGTATGCAGATTTCGTATGTATTCTTCTACCAATGTTAGTAAAAGATGTTTCACTGCATGACAGAATGGCGATGTACTTCCAACATGATTAATGTCCGGTACATAGCTTGCGTGCAGTTGAAGTGGTATTGAACAGCATATTTCATGACAGGTGGATCGGTCCTCAAAACACCATACCATGGCCCGCACGTTCACCGGATCTGACGTCCCCGGATTTCTGTCTGTGGGGAAAGTTGAAGGATATTTGCTATCGTGTTCCACCGACAACGCCTGACAACATGCGTCAGCGCATTGTGAACGCATGAACGAACATTACGGAAGGCGAACTACTGGCTGTTGAGAGGAATGTCGTTACACGTATTGCTAAATTCACTGAGGTTGGCGGACATCATTTTAAGCATTTATTGCATTAATGCAGAATTTACAGTTCACAAAGGTACATGTATTACATTGGAACAACCGAAATAAAAAGTTCAAACGTACCTACTTCTGTATTTCTATTTAAAAAAGCTACCTGTTACCTAATCTTCGCATAAAATTGTGAGCCATATGTTTGTGACTATTACAGCGCCATCTATCGCAAGGCGAAAAACGTGGTCCATCTAAAACATTCATATTTCTTTACGTACTACACGAATATGTAATAAAACATGGGGGTTCCTATTTTAAAAAAACGTTTTTGATATCCGTTTGACCAATGGCACCACCATCTAGCGGGCCAACCATAGCGCCATCTGCTTACCCTCTTGAAGCTAGACAAGTTTCGTTCTTTGTAGTTTTTTCGTTTGACGCTTATTTCGAGAGTTATTTGGCCCGGTCACGATTGATGGACCACCCTGTACACAGGGTGATTATAATTAAAGTTAAACTTTCAAAATGCTCTAGCAATAACAACACTGCTCAGAATGACGTCAAATTCCAACGGAATATTATTGGAGAAGGCGGAAAACGTATGGCAGAAGAAAAAAAAAATAGAGTGAAAATTGAACAATAGATGGCGCTGTATGTGTCAGAATACGTAAATGAAAACACCTGTCATGCGCACTACTCATTGAAGTTGGTATAAGCAAACCGGGTTCACGGCTTTTTTTTTTTCCTTTCACGTCTGCGACGTTCGCCGTGACCATCTCAATGCCGGATCGTGTTCCGCTTGTAAAGTTGCATTACAGGAATGATGACTGTGCACACGTCGCTCTGCAGAAGTTCCTGACACTGAAGGGTTTGAAGAAAGGTGTTGGTCGGACGAATGCCATTGGTCTGGAGAAAATGATTCGGAAATTCGAAAAGACGGGTTCTTTTGGTGTGCAACCTGGTAGAGGGAGGAAACGAATTGATTCGACGTCATTGAAAGCAGTGGCCACAGCAATGCGGGAGGAGACGAGTGGTGCCGTGCAAACATGTAGTGCACGCAGAATTGCCCGAACAATGGACATAACCTTGACCACGGTGCGTGAAATTCTACAAAACACCCTTCTTTACTATCCATTCAAAGTTACCCATATGCCCGAGTTGCTTCCTGTTGACCTGCCAGAAGAGAGACCTTTGCTTTAGAGTTTCTTGCTCTCATGGACAATGATTGACCGTGGGAGATTTTGTGGACAGACGAAGCCCACTTGTATCTCATACGATATGTCAATACACAGAATTTTCGAATATGGGGAACGGAAAATCCACACTCAAATCAACCAGTACCGCTTCAACCTGGAAAGGTCACTGTGTGGTGCGGGTTTACGGCATAGTTTATCATAGGGTCATATTTTTTCGAAGAGACAGGTGTTTCAGGTCCTGTAACTTGTGCCATCACTGGCAAGCTGTATGAGTGTCTTTTGTACAACCACGTCATTCCAACTCTCGAGCGTACTGGATATGTGGGTGGGATCATTTATATGCAAGAAGGCGTACCTACGCTCATTGCAAAACCCGTTAAGCACCTGCTGATGCACTATTTAGGAAATGCTAGAATTATCAGTCACCGTTTCCCTACAGCCTGACAGTCCCCATCACCTTATGTTAATCCGCTTCACTTCTGGCTGTGGGGCTATCTGAAAGTTGTTGTGTTCAGTGTTCCGATTGCAAACTTAGCTGCATTGAAGGCACACATTGCGCAAGACATTCTGAACGTGACCGCGGAAACACTTCGATCAGTTTTGGAACGTCCTGTTTCTCGATTTCAACCTGTTGCAGAAAAATATGGACAGCATATTGAACATGTTTTGCGCCAGACACACGGAAATTAATAATCCGATTTGATTTTGATACATGCTTTTTATGTGGTTGTTGGCCTCAGGACAATAAAAAACCGATGTGACTGACGCTTTTTATGCGGTTGCTGGCCACAGGACAAGTAAAAACCGAGTTTTCCCATCCTATGTGATGTGAGCTTGCCGTGGTGGATGGGCTTACGTAACTAACAATATCACACCTGTACACCCCTGTACCTTGGAAAGTAGTACAGTTTGTTTAACGTCAAACGTACACCTTAGGCATTGTTCTATGATGCATTTGTCATTTTTAGTAGACCACTAGTAGTTTGTGATGCTTACGGCTCCATCTATTGCTACATTTTGTAACTCTTTTTTTTTCTTCTGTCATACGTTCTACCTCTTCTCCGTTAATATTCCGAGGCAATTTGACATAATTCTGACCAGTGATGTTATTTTTACAGCGGTTTGAAGGTTTAACTTTAATTATAATCACCCTGTACTCATCCAAGATGCTAGTAAAACCCCGTCCGCGGTGGTCTCGCGGTTCTAGGCGCTCAGTCCGGAACCGTGCGACTGCTACGGTCGCAGGTTCGAATCCTGCCTCGGGCATGGATGTGTGTGATGTCCTTAGGTTAGTTAGGTTTAAGTAGTTCTAAGTTCTAGAGGACTAATGACCACAGCAGTTGAGTCCCATAGTGCTCAGAGCCATTTGAACCATTTCTGCAAGAAAAACTAAGTCCATTCGCCAGCCCAAAATAAGTCAGAGTTTAGCTTAACGATTTACTCATTAGCAGACAGGGTCAACGACTCCCACATCAAATACAGATAGCATGTGATTCTGCGTACAATACCTTATGAAGAAAACAGTTTTGAAACTGTCGAAACCGTGGTAGAAGTTTAATACATCTGTATTTTGCAGCCGCGTGGCTGTTATTTCCAATCCTTTGAAGCTATTGTATGCACAGTTACCGAAGCGCAAGCATGTTAAAAATCTTATTATCCAGTTATTGCTGATTAGTGTATATATATTTTTTTGAAATAAGGGGCTACCTGTATAAGATTGAATGTTGGTAATAGGGATGAGTCGGGGGTTGGGTGTTGCAGTGATATATTGAGAGAGAGAGAAAGAGAGAGAGAGAGAGAGAGAGAGAGAGAGAGAGAGAGAGAGACTGTGACACACGGACAGCTCCATGTTGTGCCAACATGGCTTCGCAAGCCGTCTTATACTGTCTGACGAATGGTGGAGTACATCGTGTACCACTGTACTTCTACGTTTCATGTTTAACAATCAGTTGCTTTCTTCACGAATGCAATGGTGGATATTGTCGTACTCTCGGATTTTTGCAATGAATTTACGAGAGAAATCCATCGAGACCATTTAATATAGAAAATACACCAGTGGATAATTTTTTTCCGGTGCAATAATTTTCTTCTTTTTTCGGTGACTAAATGACAATTACTGTCATTTTACGTCACACCAAAGCGGTTCCGTAATGCCAAAGTTTGTCGCATATAGATAAATTCTTTTAGAAGTTGATTCATCGTTCCTCGATCATTTATTTCTTGCGTTGATATTATTAATGCCGATCGAAACAGCAAATTCTGTTAGGGGCACCCTGTAACATCAAATGTCCGTGGTTGGCGACTTTAGGGAGACAGTTCGTCCATTTTGTGCTGCCATTTCCCATCTCCGACGAGTGCCGCTGCTCGTGTCCAGTCGACCGGCTCGCATATGTCCCTCATTTAGGGCGAATGTTGTACGACTGACGCTGTGTGTCGCTTCCCAGTTTGTGAGGACGATTTTAGCCACATGTCGGTCGTTAGAGCTCGTTACGCAGATGTGCTCTAGCTCTTCGGTGTCAATAATGGAAGGCGATGCCTGCCGGGAAGTGCACGTGGTGCACTCTTGCCTTGTGGGCAGGGCTATTGTAAGCAGTTCGGATATGATATGCGCTTCATGTACTCTTTCCCTTCTCCTCATATAACCACCTTACAATAAATACACTGTCGAGTGCAAGTGAAAGTTCAGTAAATTTATACACTTCCAGTCTCATTTCACTACCTGGGGGCAGAATATCTATGACTTCAGAAATGTCACTATTAAGTATTACTATGATTTAATCGCACTGGCGATTTACCAGAATGATTCTTTCACTCTTCAGCAGAGTGTTAACGGACCACGGTTTTAATATGCCAGAACGTTTCTAGACTGACTTGTCACTTTTTTTTTGACGACCTGACGGCGGGTAAATAAAGTAGAGTCTGGGTCGAACATCGTAACCGGATGTCGTGAATGTGGCTCGCTGAGGCTATTACAGATCTGAATCTGATTCAGGAGCCAGGTGATTGCAGTAATCCCCATTGCTCAGAATTGTTCTCAGTGAAAGTGTAAGATGTCTGGCAAATCCAACACCTTCCATGAAAACCCTGACATGGATAGCAAATCCGGCAATATGTCACATAGCTCCGAGTAAATCCTGACATTAAGTTAACCAAAGTAATACGGTCAACGAGTGAGCAAAAGGAATATCACAGACTAGCACAAGAACGCCTAAATGCATCTCATACCTTCCTACTGTGAAACAGACGCAGTTCCGAGGGGAGAAACGAGAACAGAAACCGAGAGTAGGACCGTGTAAGCTAGAAGGCCCTACATTAAGAGCGGGACACACCCACATCGCTGGCCGACCACCACGAGGTCCAACCCCCAGCCCATGTTAAAAGCTAGAGCTCTCCAGAAGAACAGTAAATATCTTATGATAACACTAAAAGGACCACACCAGCTGCAAGTTTTAGCGTGAGACTATACGCGTCTCTGTTACATAGCATACATTAAAAACATTGCCCCACCACGAAAAGTATAACGTTTCTCATTGGATAGACAGAATTTTTGTAGGCAGTGCTTAAGGTTAACATTGAGACCCTGATTGGTCAATTGAAAACACAGCCAGATACCTTTTTTTTTTAAACCAAGTTCGGTAAACAGTAGTAATGATAAGTTCGAGAGAGTTTCTACCGAGACGGTGAGGTGTGTGGAGCTGCCTAACCACCGAGAAGGTAATGAACGCACGCGATGCCGCATAAGAGCGCATAAGGCTTCACTCAGAACTGCAGAAGTCTCATCCGTTACATCCCCTTTTTACGTAATACTAGTGTCGATCGTCAATTAAACTTCGTGGTATTCACATTTGCTACTTGAAGTTAAAATGTGAAACGCGATGATTTTTCTGTTATAGAATTATTGAGAAGCCACATCAGCCACTGTAATTTACGACAAATTAAATAATTATTAAAGATAATTTGAGGGTCACTGTAGACCATTTGGTAGTTTTCTCTTTTTATGAAACTTAACATAAACCTAGATTATAGATGTGATATGGCATAGGTCATCCTTCGATCCATTGTAGAACTTGGAAACCCATTCAGGGAATATTCGTTCACATTTTTGCTGAACGCAGTTGGCTTTCATCATCCTGTATTAAAATATTTCCTTTTATCAATAGTGCAATTTATAAACAATGTTTTGTAAGTAGAATAAGAATTCCAATGGTAAACTGCTTTTTCGACGTTATTTTACCAGCTAACTAAGAATAGGAAAACCTTGAACCCCTTCCACTAAAATTAGTTAATATTAAGATTCTTTTGCAGGGAGTGCAGTGGAGCTGACGCTGAAAAAATTAAGTATTTGATTATATCATCGCTTGTCTCACTGAACTCTTCTGAACTGCACATGTCATGTGTGGTCTGGCGTCTCCTTACAAGCAACAGGTCCCAGGTTCAAACTAGTCAATTCCCTAAAAGACACACTCAGAGCGTCGTTGCGCAAAAGTGATAGGGTATCTCTGGAGTCAGCGAAATATTTTAAAGTTTCATATGCTATTCCAGTCTCTTATCGATCCTGACAACATGTCAATGCACATTACATTACTAAAAGATAGGTACCCTCCGTTGATCTAATCAAGTGAACGTATAGACTAACGTAGAGTGATGGATCTGCAACTAAGCTAATCATATGTGCCTTTCACGAGGGTTAATGATCCCAAACCACGAGGCTGCTTGCACAAACCTGCAGTATTCGAGTAATAATCCCCCAGTGATAGCTCTCAGAGATTTCCCGCTGGATTTGTTGTTCAGTATTCCTCCCCAAAGGGTGTTTAATGATCTCAAATAACGGTATTATTTTGAAGTAGGAATTTCTGAGAATTTCAGTACCATTGTATGGTAGTGAAGTGATTAGCCGTTGGGGAACGAATCTGAGATGTTTGTCTCCCATATGTATAAAATTTTAATAAAGTAAAAAAGGAAAATGCAGCCAATACAATCTTACTTTTTTCGGTAACTGGCATGAAAACAACTAATCTTTATGTTTTCGGGTGTGCTGATAACGAAAGTGTTAATGAAAATACCAGATTAGCTCTTGTTTTTAAGTTACGATAAGTAGACAAATGCTTCCCCAGCTTTCTACGTGGCCAGTAATGATGATTTTTATTAGAACCAATTTTATATTAAGAAAAGGGAGAACTACAGAATAAACAAGTGAATAATGTTGTGGGTTCCTGGTTCAAGTGATTGACGCTTAGGCCACTATTTCTTTTTACAATGAAGCTCCGTGGAGAAGATATACAGAGGCACATGAAACAACGGAATCTGGAGTAGGCCTATGGTTTCCAGATCCACGGAAGTCTGACATTTTAGCTTATCGCAGTTCAATCATAATAAAAACTGTTTCATTCTATCACACGTACCTTTCATTTATGGTACGTACCTAATCAGAATCATGCAGTAGCACACACTTTAGACTTAACTCTGGAAGCATCAATGAACAGACTCCACTGATAACTTTTATAGTCAGTGCCCACAGCTGCCATTAGTCCCTGCACATCACTACAAAGTACCAACTTATTTTCAATTTAGAAATATGGAAGGTATGGCATCTGGCGGTTACGGGACGCAGTCACATTTAACGTCTTATCAAGATAATTCTATTTTTGTTGTTTTGACGCCGACAGTTGAGCTTTACCTTTTGACTGTTCCAGATTCCCCTCTATGCCATTACGCTCACAGACTGTTACTTTGTGAAATTCTGTACACTCATCGTTACACAAAGAATCAGGATCTTTCAAAGAACTGGATTCTGAAGACGATGGTGCACTACAGCCCTCGTCACTACTTCTATCAGGTGGGACAGGAACAGCCAGTCAGACTCCATAACGCACTTGTCGCATGGCGGACGGTATGTTATGCTACTTCATGGAAGACTTTGTCTTCTAGGAAATACCATGAGTTGATGGGTTTGTCATTCAAAAGTAACAACCATTCACATGGTTTGATGGTTCTCGCCAGATCATTGGTGTAGCAAAGCTTGTGGGAGAATTTATGCGATTCAACCACTAATGGAGACTCTAGACGCAAGATGTGCGACATAAATGACGAGTCCAGGCCTTGTCCTGATACCCAGTTTCACAGCCAAAGTACGCCTTCCGAGGACATGGCGTTATTTTCCACCTTTGCGATTTCAGGTTATCTTGATCGCAAACGTTGGAAAATTTGTCAGATTTCACAGGCTGACCTTTTTGCGTTAGTTCATCACCTCATATTTATGCTCCCACCTTATATTTTGAAATAAATTTTAAGCTTCATACAGGAGCGTGAAAATAAACACAGCGGGAATTTCTGTTTTTTGAAGAGACTTGTTGCTGTTATGGCTCGTGAAGCAGAAAAATCGTTGCAAATGAATATAACACGTTATAATAGGGAGTTACTACCTGGGAAAAAAGTTAAAGGCACATCTTCTTGGTTGTGGGAATAGGATATTGTCTTATAAGTTATGGACCTAAATGACTGGCAGCGGAAAGTTTATCCATATACTGCAACAGTGTCTTACGCATACTGTTTTAATGTTGTGTGTCGTACGGCGGTATAACCCTCTAGATGTTCAACGAACCATTCACGCATTTTGGTAAGTCTGTATCTGTAACTTAGTGGAAACAAGAAACGTAGTCAGTAAATATTATACATGACTTTTTATTGTGTTATTTTTGTGAGCGGAAAAAAAACATTAAAGTAAATAGAACACTTTCTTCACTACTACTTACGAGTGTTCCTCACTGTACAGGGCTTTTGAAAGACTAAGCAGTCAACGTTCATGTGAATGGGGAACATGCTAACGATGCATTGCAGCGGCTTCAGTGTTAAGCTGGGGTTCTGCTCAACGACAAGAAAGGCAGATAATATACACTCCTGGAAATGGAAAAAAGAACACATTGACACCGGTGTGTCTGACCCACCATACTTGCTCCGGACACTGCGAGAGGGCTGTACAAGCAATGATCACACGCACGGCACAGCGGAAACACCAGGAACCGCGGTGTTGGGCGTCGAATGGCGCTAGCTCCGCAGCATTTGTGCACCGCCGCCGTCAGTGTCAGCCAGTTTTTAACACTGGTAGCATGCCGCGACAGCGTGGACGTGAACCGTATGTGCAGTTGACGGACTTTGAGCGAGGGCGTATAGTGGGCATGCGGGAGGCCGGGTGGACGTACCGCCGAATTGCTCAACACGTGGAGCGTGAGGTCTCCACAGTACATCGATGTTGTCGCCAGTGGTCAGCGGAAGGTGCACGTGCCCGTCGACCTGGGACCGGACCGCAGCGACGCACGAATGCACGCCAAGACCGTAGGATCCTACGCAGTGCCGTAGGGGACCGCACCGCCACTTCCCAGCAAATTAGGGACACTGTTGCTCCTGGGGTATCGGCGAGGACCATTAGCAACCGTCTCCATGAAGCTGGGCTACGGTCCCGCACACCGTTAGGCCGTCTTCCGCTCACGCCCCAACATCGTGCAGCCCGCCTCCAATGGTGTCGCGACAGGCGTGAATGGAGGGACGAATGGAGACGTGTCGTCTTCAGCGATGAGAGTCGCTTCTGCCTTGGTGCCAATGATGGTCGTATGCGTGTTTGGCGCCGTGCAGGTGAGCGCCACAATCAGGACTGCATACGACCGAGGCACACAGGGCCAACACCCGGCATCATGGTGTGGGGAGCGATCTCATACACTGGCCGTACACCTCTGGTGATCGTCGAGGGGACACTGAATAGTGCACGGTACATCCAAACCGTCATCGAACCCATCGTTCTACCATTCCTAGACCGGCAAGGGAACTTGCTGTTCCAACAGGACAATGCACGTCCGCATGTATCCCGTGCCACCCAACGTGCTCTAGAAGGTGTAAGTCAACTACCCTGGCCAGCAATATCTCCGGATCCGTCCCCCATTGAGCATGTTTGGGACTGGATGAAGCGTCGTCTCACGCGGTCTGCACGTCCAGCACGAACGCTGGTCCAACTGAGGCACCAGGTGGAAATGGCATGGCAAGCCGTTCCACAGGACTACATCCAGCATCTCTACGATCGTCTCCATAGGAGAATAGCAGCCTGCATTGCTGCGAAAGGTGGATATACACTGTACTAGTGCCGACATTGTGCATGCTCTGTTGCCTGTGTCAATGTGCTTGTGGTTCTGTCAGTGTGATCATGTGATGTATCTGACCCCAGGAATGTGTCAATAAAGTTTCCCCTTCCTGGGACAATGAATTCACGGTGTTCTTATTTCAATTTCCAGGAGTGTACTTATCATAAAAATAATTATCGTGCTAACTGTTTTGGTTGTATCGAAGGTGCTCTGTATCGAAGCTACTCGCGTTTCCTATAATCACCTTGTTGTTCCTCCGAATCTGCCATGGGATAATAAAATCTTCGAGTTTGACTCGTCAACAGTAGCTACTCTTTCACAACGAAAACTTTTTTTTTAAATTTACTAGGAACGTTTTCAGGAGATATTAGGTGTCTTTTCCGGAGGGCCTGTTGGTTGAATTTTTCTTAAAAGTTCCATTACGTACTCGGGATGGGAACAAACGTGTGATCAGTGCCACCGCCCTTCTCTGAACACCATCGAGTTCGCTGTTTGTCGTTTGGAGCTCAGGCTTTTGGGCAGTGTTCCAGTAAGCATCATACAATCTCTTTTGCAGGTCAACCGCAGTAACATAGATCCTGCTGATAAATCGAATCTTCGTTTTAGTTTCATCTGCAGCTGAGCCGATATCGTCACATCTCATGTCTCCATACATTTTTACAGACAAGTGTAAATTACTTGATTTCTATCATCATGTTTTAGTCAAACAGTTAAATGCACTGCGTTTTTCGTACATCCTTATGTGTTCTTTGTTCAGTTTCTATTCTTGTCACCAAGTTATTCTGTCCATGTCTTATTGGAAATCAGTTTTTATCGGTCATTATGACATAGCACCAGCTCAACAGTTGTATAATGGAAAGAGTCGGTGATGTCCTTGCCGAAAGAAGCATCCATGTGGAAAACCTAAATTAGTGTGATCGCATAGGGAACAAGTTTCTTAAGTGTTTCACCAGCCCCCTTTCCGTATGAGCGTGATTACTGCAGGCATGACGTTTACCAAAGCGACTTCCAGCCACCTAACTTAGCCATAAACGTAGGCATAGTACCGGCTTTCAGAGTTCTGCCTTGTGACTGCGTTTACAATTATGCGCTCACATTCGATGCAGCTGTGCCTAACTCCAGCGAGACAGTCAAAATATGGGCACCAGACCCTGATGAACGTTTTCTGTAGCTGTACTTGAGTAGATATGTGTGAATTCAGCCTCGTAGTAAACTGTATGTGTTTTTCGAGACATATCAAGACTCGGACGGTTTTGTTACGGCTTCCCTATAGAATGAGAGATGTGAAATCAGTAGCAGTCTTTTAGAAGAAGCTATCCTGGACTTCGCTGAAAGTGTTAGTGACAGCTCAGGAAACCTTACATTAGGCAGCTGGACGAAAATTTGAATATTCCATCTCAATGCAAGTCCAGCAATGTCTTAATCGCTTAAATACCTTGCTCAACTGTAGTTTAGAATAGCACAGAACCTTCACCACTCAGTCATTCATTGAATTAAAATGTTTAAATACAACGGGCAGTGGTGCTCTCTTAAGATTGCGCAGGCACAAAGGTTATATAATATTTAATATTTACTTCAATAAGACGTCTCTGCCAGTTCAGGATCTACATCTACATGGATGCTCTGCAAATCGCCTTCATAGAGGGTTCATCGAACCACCTTCATAATAATTCTCTATTATGCCACACTCAAACATCGCGCAGAATAAACGAACATGTATACCTTTCCATGCGATGTCTGATTTCGCTTACTTTATAACGATGATCTTTTTTTCCTATGCAGGTCGGCATCAACAAAACATTTTCGCGTTCAGAGGAAAAAGCTGGTGATTAAAATTTTGTGTGTAGACTCCGCCTCAACGTGATACGCCTTTGTCTCAATGATGTCCAAGGTAATACTATATCATGTCCGTAACACTCTTCCCCTCATTTCTCTATAATACTAAAACAGCTGTTCCTGTTTGAACTTTCTCGTTGTGCTCCGTTAATCCTATATGGTAAGGATTCCACACCGCGCAGCAGTACTCCAAGAGGATGGACAAGCGTAGTGGAGGCATTCTCATTAACAGATCTGTTGCATCTTCTAAGTGCTCTGCCAATAAAACGCTGTCTTTGGTTCGTCTTCCCGACAACATTTTAAGTTCTTTTATATTTAAATTCGTCGTAATTGCAAATCCTAGGTATTTAGTTGAATTTATTGCTTTTAGATTTGACTGATTTTTTGTGTAACCGATGTTTAACGGATTCGTTTTGGCACTGATGTGGGGCCTTAACCTTCTTTTTATATAGGATCAATTGTCAGTTTTGGCACCAAACAGATATCTTATCTGAATCGTTTCGCAATTGGTTTTGATCTTGTGACGACTTTACTAGACAACAAACGATATCATCATCTGAAAGCAACCTAAGAACGCTGCTCGAATTGTCTCCTAAACCGTTTACGTAGATAATGAACCGCAGAGGGCCTATAATACGACCTTGGGGAGCACCAGAGATCACTTCTGTATTACCAGAGATCACTTCTGTATTACTCGATGACTTTCCGCAAGTTACCACGAACTGCGATCTCTCTGACAGAAAATCATGAATCCATTCGCATAAATCAGATGATTTTCAACAAGCACGCAATCTGATTACAAGCTGCGTGTAACATACGGTGTCAAGAGCCTTCTGAAAATCTAGCAATACGGAATCAATATGAAATCATTGGTCGATAACGCCCAAAACTTCTTGTGAATAAAGAGGTAGTTGTGTTTCACAAGAACGTTTTGTAAATCAGTGTTGATTGTGCATTAACACACTATTCTCTTGTAGGTAATTCATTATTTTATTTTATTTGTTTTACACGTCTAATTCGGAAATACCAAAATGAGGAGGAAATCTCCAAGGTCATGGAAGCGTCACTACAAGAAAGTACAAAATGAAAATAAAAACAGATAAAATAGAATGTTTACTAACCCAAAAGAAACACAAGCAATAAGTTTATGTAATCACTATCAACAGTAAAACAATAGAATCAACTTAATTTTTCAAAGAAATCATTGACAGAATAGAAGGAGTGACCCATGACGAAACTCTTCAGTTTAGATTTGAAAGCGCGTGGATTACTGTTAAGATTTTTGAATTCTTTTTGTAGCCTATTGAAAACGGATTACCTTACGCGCTAAGCTGCACAACTCTCTGCACAAGAGTCAAGGAAGTGCGATCCAAATGCAGATTGGATTTTTACCTACTATCAACTGAGTGAAAGCTGCTAATTCTTGGGAATAAGCTCATACTGTTAACAAGAAATGACAGTAAAGAATATATACGTTGAGAGGCTAATGTCAGAGTACCCAGCCTAATGAACAGGCGTTGACCAGAGGTTCGCCAACTTCCATCACTTATTACCCGAACCGCCCGTTCTTCAGTCGAAAATATATTTTGAGAATGGAGAGAATTACACCAAAATATAATACCATACGTCATAAGCGAATGAAAACAAGACAAGTAGATTAGTTTTCGTGTCGAAGTATCACTTACCTCAGATAACGTTCGAATAGTAAAAATGGCAGCATTAAGTCTTTGAACAAGATCCTGAACGTGGACTTTCCACAACAGTTTACGATCTATCTGAACACCTAGAAATTCGAACCGTTCAGTGTCACTCATAATACGCCCATAATGTGAAATTAAAACGCCGGGCTTTGTTGAATTATATGTTATAATTTAAAAAGTGAGTCTTACTATGATTTAGCTTTAGTTTATTTTCTAAAAGACATGGACTTATGTCATGAACTGTACTATTTGAAACCCAGACTATGTTGCACACGACATCCTTTAGTACCGAGGTGGTGTCATCAGCAAACAGAAATATTTTAAAATCACTTGTAATAATAGAGGGCATTCCATTTATATAAAATAAGGACTAGGAGTGACCTCAGCACTGACCCCTAAACCCCCTCCCTTCCCCCTCAGACACCACATCGTAGCCATTCTGAACACTATGGGTAATGACCGACTGCTGTCGGTTGTTAAAGTAAGAGGTGAACCAATTTTGAGCTACTCCCTGTATTCCAAAATGGTATAACATCTGGAGCAATATTTTGTAATCAACACAATCAAACGCCTTAGTTAAATCAAAAAAGATGCCTAACGTTCGAAACCTTTCGTTTAATCCATGCAGTACGCCACAAAGAAAGGAGAATAAAGCATTTTCAGCTGTTAAACTACTCCTAAAACCGAAATGAGCATTTGATTTGTGAAATAAAATTATCAATTATCCTTACATAAGCATCCTTTTCAATAACTTTAGCAAATACTGATGGCATAGAAATAGGTCTAAAATTGCCTATATTATCCCTTTTCCCCTTTTCATACTGCGGCTTCATTACTGAGTACTTTAATCGTTCAGGAAATTGACTTCTAAGGAAAAATTACAAATATAACCAAGTACAGGGCTAACATGTGCAACACAGTGTTTTAATATTCTGTTAGGCAGTCCATCATATCAATGAAGGTGCTCAGCGTTCAGCGATTTAATTATTGACTCAGTCTCCCCCTTGTCTGTCTCACAGAGGAGTATTTCAGACATCCTTCTCAGAAAGGCATTTCCTTAGAGAGTTATATGATCCCTGTGGAAACTAAGTTTTTATTTAATTCACCAGCAATGCTAGGAAAATGATCGTTAAATATTGTACATGTATCTGATTTGTCAATAACAGAAATATTTTTACTACGAACTGACTTTATATCGTCCACCTAATGCTGCTGGCCAGACTCTTTCTTCACAACTGACCATGTGGGTTTAATTTTATCCTGTGAGTTAGCCATTCTATTTGCATACCACATACTCTTTTGCTTTCCTAATAGCATTTTTCAAGCACCTTACAGTAATGGGATACCGCAGCTTGATTGTGACCTAACATTTTGGAATGATTCCCACTTGGCTCTACATGATATCCTTATCCCACTAGTCAGTCACGCAGGCTGCCTTTGGATGCTAGCACCCTGTTTAGAACGTCCTAATGCAAATCAACTTTCAAAGAGCATGAGAAATGTGTTAAGGAAAGCATTATGTTTGTGATCTATGTTATCGGCTCTATAAACATCCTGCCAGTCTTGTTCCTTAACGAGGTTAAAAAAACGTTCTATCGACGTTGATTAGCTTTTCTATATAGTTTGTAGCTATATATAACATCTGTTTGACTACGAAAAAACTTTTATTGTTAAAATTTGTGCATAGTGGTCTGGAAGGGCATTCACTCTTTTACTAACAGAATGCATATCTAGTAATGAAGACAGAATAAAAATATTATCTGTACATTTGCTACTGTTCCCTGCACCCTGGTTGGAAAAAACGCAATCTACATCAGATTGTATGAATTTAGGAGACCTTCCAACATCCTTTTTCTTGCACAGTGCCATACAAAATTAATATTAGAGTCACCACATGTAACTAGTTTTTGGTGCTTCCTATAAAGGGAATCATGAACCCTCTGGCTTGAACGGTAATGCTCTGATATCAGAGTTAGGGGACCTGTATAAAACAACAGTTAAAAGTTCAGTTTCATTAAATTCAACTACCCTGCACAACACTCAGATACGTATTCAGTCCAGTAGTGTCATACGTCTATGGACTCAGATGGAATACTGTTTTTTATGGAATTGGCCACTCCCCCACTACGCAAGGAACTCCTTCAAAAACAGCCAGCTCATCTATATCCTGGTAAAGGAAGCCTCTGAATTGTCAAATTATTTAAGTGGTCTCCTATATATCAATAATGTCAGAGTCAACATCTATTAGCAGTTCACTAACTTCATCTCTAATACCTCTTATATTTTGATGAAATATACTATTTCCTTCACTACTGGGATACCTGACCTCCTCTGAAGGTGATTCCTTTGTTAGAGGGACTTCCTTTAAGCAAGGATACCTATCACCGCGCTTCAATCAATAAAAACGGGCAGCTCTAACGCCAACTACTACAGGGACTTTTCCATGAATGATCCCACCACCGTCCTCTACACCGTCACCCATAAGCTTTGCCAGCCTCCCCTTCCCAGGCCTATTGAGGTGCAGGCCATGCCTAGTGAACCCAATCTATTGATAGACTCATCTGGTACCACTCCAGTGTGAGCCATGCCCTTCGCCATCAGTACCTTCTCCAGCCACATGTTAACACGTCTGAACGCAGCATTACGATGAGGCCGATCATGACGCTGAAACAGTTGCACGAAGTGCACGTTAGTGCCACCAGTTTTAGTGGCTATATTAACCAGGTAACCACCTACATCATACTCCCCGTCCCTGTCAAGACTATTCCCAAATTCACCCACAGTCGCTACCTGATCCTCTCCTATCTTAACAGTCACCTGAGCCAACCTTTCACTAGGCTTCACAATGCTGGTGACCTAGTACTCACTCCCTAACACTTCCTGCAAATGATGGCCCACACCTCTGGCATGCGAATTACCCAGCGGCAGAACCTTCTTTGTTCAATTAGAATATGCAGCTGACTTAGGATCCCTAATTGCTGAGGACTGTTGCACGTTAGCTAAATTTACAGCTACAACAGGCTCCTCTCCACTCAGTTCTGACCAATGGTCAAATCTCTGAACGAGTATATTCCAAACTCTTGCTGCATATCGACGTTAATGATTTGGGCCTGTAATTCAGTGGATTACTCCTGTTGCCTTTCTTGAATATTTGTGTGATCAGAGGAACCTTCCAGTCTTTGGGTACGGATCTTTCGTCGAACGAGCGGTTGTTTAGTATGTAAGAATCTACTACATCAACATACTCTGAAAGGATTTTAACTGGTATACTGTCTGGACCGGAATTGTTTTTATGAAAAGATTTAAGTAGCTTCAATACTCTGAGGATATCTACTTCTAAGCTACTGAGGTTCGCAGCTGTTCTTGATTCGTCTTCTTTGGTAAAGGAATTTCGGAAGGCTGTGCTTATCAGCGTTGTTATCGATAATGTTTGTATTTCTATCGCACAGAGAAGGCACTGATTGTGTGTTGCCGCTAGCATACTTTACATACGAGCACAATCTCTCAGGATTATCTTCCAGGCTTAGGGACAAAGTCTCATTGTGGAAACTGTTATAAGCATCTCGCATTGAAGTCCGTTCCAAATTTCGAAATTCTGGGGGGGGGGGGGGATGGGGGGGGGGGGGGTGTTTTGTTCGTTTAAATTTGTCATGATGTCTTCAGTCTTCGATGTTTCTGCAACAGTGTTCTGGTCTGTTTTGTGTACCACGGGGGATCAGCACCGTCGCTTGCTAATTTATTTGGTATAAATCTTCCAATTGCTGTCGATACTATTTCTTTGAATTCAAGCCACAACTGGTCTACACTTACAATGTTAATTTGGGAGGAGTGGAGATTGTCTCTCAGGAAGGTGGCAAGAGATTTTTTATCTACTTTCTTGAATATATATATTTTTAGTTTATATTTGGAGGGTGTGATAGTTACTGTATTCATTCTCGCTACGACAACCATGTGTTCACTAATCCCTGCATAGCGCTCTGATGCCCATATTAGCTCAGAACTACTTGTTGCTAAGAGGTCAAGTGTGTTTTCACAACCAGTTAACATTCAAGTGGACGCTTCAACCAACTGCTCGAAACACTTTTCACAGAGCGAGTTTAGCACAATTTTGGATGATGTTTTATGCGTACCTCAGGATTTAAAAGTATACTTTCGGCATTGTATCCAATGTGAATTAAAATCGCCACAAACTATAACTTTATGAGTCGGATACGTGTTTGAAACTAGACTCAAGGTTTCTTTGAACATTGAATGTGTCATAATACACAAATAAATTGCAAAAATAAACTATGAGCTATAATTAATTTCAGAGGCACGAATTTCCAAAATGGAAATCACACAACAATAACTGTAGTATTAAAACATGTAGTCTATTACAAGGTTTATACATTTTATTAGTGAGTAACGAACTGCCTTGCTAATGACGTATTACTCAGCATTCATGTGGGAAGATATGCGAAAATTGAGAAAAACAAAAATTAATCCGAAAGGAAAGGAAATTAAGGTGTCAAGTTCCGTCGGCGATAACATAAGCAAGGACCAGGGATGAACAAAAGAAGGAAAGCGGCTGCATCCATTTCCGGGCATTTGTCTTGAGGAACGCAATTGAAAGCGTATGTACAAATGGTCGGTCTATGATTTCAACTTTCGTTCCCCCTAAACCGAATTCAGTGTCTTAAGCGTTGCAACACCTTGTATGGTGCAAACCATGATTATTAATGTCTCAAAATCTTGATAACGTTGGAGGTTGGGTATGAGCTACACTCTAATAAAAAATAAGAAACCGACGCACCAATAAGATATTGTCAGAAAAGGGACGTAAATCGGTAGATGTACATGTACAGACCAACAAGTGATTAGAGTTTCATTAAAAAATGGACTATTTACTCAAGGGACAGAGCTTCAGGAATTGAGCAAGTCAGTAATGCGATGGTCTATCTCTGGCCATTACCCGACTTGGCATTGATTGATAGAGCTTTTGAATGTCTTCTTGATGGATATCGTGCTGAGTTCTGTCCACCTGGGGCGTTAAATGGTGAAGATCCCAAGCTGTTTGGAGGATCCAGACCCTAATGCTCTAAATGTTCCGAGTTGGGAAGAGGTCTGGTGTCTTTTGTGGCCAAGGTAGAAATTCTCGCTGTGTGCGGGCGGGCATTATGTAGCTGAAACGTGAGCCCAGGATGGCTTATGACGAAGGTAACAAAACTGGTTGTAGAATATCGTGGACATACTTGTTTGCTGTAAGGTTCTAGCAGATGACAACCGAAGGCGTTCTGATACGAAGAGACATGACGCTCCAGACCATCACTGCTGGTTTTTGTGCCTTATTACGAGCGACAATAGGGTTGCTACCCGAAAACTGTCTTGGGTGTCTGCAGATGTGTATTCGTCGGTCATCAGGGCTCAATTCGAAGCGGGACTCATGACTGAAGACAGTTCTACTCCAGTCAATGAGACTGCAGGTCGAATATGATTCTGGAGACACCCTGGATAGCGGTGGGATACCAACCAGACTGTCGCCCGCCATACAGCCTAACGAGAAGTGATGGTCTGGGGTGCCGTTCCTTTTCGTAACAGGGCCTCTTGGTTCGTCGACCGTAGCACCCTTACATCCAAGCGGCACGTTGACGTTTTAATGTGGTGGACCAACATTTCATCGAGATAATGCTCGCCCTCAGACGTCCAGATTTTCTATTATTTGTCTTCGTGCTTGCCAGACCATACCCTCGCCAGCAAGGTCGTCGGATCTCTCCCCAGTTGAGAACGTATGGGGAAGCCGGCAGGACGCGCCGCAACGGCCAGTTAGAAGCGTATGGTTAGCTGACGATGAGCTGTGAACTGAGCAGTAGAGGATCTGTTCTGAGGGAGTGACTGCAACAGCATGAAGCCGATCCCGTCATCAGGCAAAATCGCGATTCAGGTGTTCGTGGACAGTAACATTGCTGAAGTGAACTGGCCAGTCCAGAGGACTGAACTGAATGAAATATCCATCTGAAGAATTAGAACGTCGACTTAACTTCAGATCCATGCGTACAACATTGCTACCTTTTCTGGTTTCGGCCATTGAGGAAAAATTGGGTTGCCGTTCCTGCACAGACATTGAAAGCTTCCTCAGCAAAGCCTAATAAAGGTGAAGAGTGGACACACTGCATATTGATACCTGTACGGGTAACTCTGATCGTATAGCGTATGTGATGGGTGCCGAAGTCTGAAAGAGATTCTGGAAAACTACAGAAGACTGGAAGCTGATTTCATTTCCGATATTTTCCAATAGCTGGCAGGTGTATCAACAATGAGTTTGCTGACAGTGGTTTCAAGCTGAAAGAGCCTGAGAGACAACGTAGGCGTGTAGCAGGTAGCGGCACGGAGTCGCCGTCCATCGTCACGTACCGTTGGCACACACATGACCTACATCCCGTCCCATCCCATCCCACGCACGGCAGACTCCCGACGTGACAGTGCGCATTACTCATACACGCGTCTGCAGGCGTCTCCTCATGAATAAGTCCCGGCGCATGAGGGGCGCCTGGTGGTGGGTTGGGCAGCGGGGGGGGGGGGGGGGGGGCGGGAGGGGGGGGGGAAGGACATACATCTGGCCTCCCGTCGATTGCCGCCGGACGGGCACCAGTTGGTGGGGACATTTGTTATGCCGCGACATGCTCGCCGTAGGCGTCCGGCTAACGCAAGCGAAGCGTCGCCGTCCAGTTTCGTACATAGATCTGTAGGAGGTAGGCAGCACGGGAGGAGGACAGACAAAGGCTACGTCGTGAGATGCCGCTGTACCCAGCGTGTAAACTGTAAAAGGTAGAAAAAAATAATTAGTAAAAAGCCACTGGTACACTACGTCTCAGTGGATGAATTAAACCACAGCACTTACAGAAAAAATGTAGGTAACATTACAGTGAAGTGTCGAACCACCTTTTGTCTTACATAGCGCTGCAGCTCGTCGCGGTATGGGCTAAACAAATCGAAGTCCCCTGCAGAAATATTGGGCCATGTTGCCTCTGTAGACAAACGTAATTTCTAAGGCGTTACCGGTGCAGGATTTCGTAAGTGAACTGACCTCTGGATCACGTCGCATAAATGTTCGACGCGATTCATGCTGGCGATCCGGGTGGCCAAATCATTCGTTCGAGGTGTCCACAATGTTCACACTACACTTATACTTGCTGCAGCGTCACGTGACGATCATAGGGATGTGTAAATTTACGTGAGTGATAGTTCAGCGTGGTTGTTTTGGGTCGAGCGATATGCGTAGTGCACCAGTCTTGTTAATCTCTCTCTGTTCGTGTGTGTGCGTGAGCGTGCGTGCACATGTGCGAGTTTTTGTTTTCTTGTTCATCTGTTCGGGCTTTTGTACTCTCTCATGGTACGCCTCTATTGTGGATCCTTTAAAGTTCTTGTCTTGTTCTCCAATTTTTTTGCCTCTGACCGTCTTTACATAATTATTCTTTTCTTTCATTCCTGCGACAAGGACTCGTCATTGCAGTGTGTACACATTAACCTATTGGTAAATTCTTCTAGCTACCTGTTATTCTCTGACTGCTGCCTTAGTTTCCTGTATGATAGCATGTGGCTTCCTCCACTTAAAAGCATCATCTCGCTGCTCTTATTATCTATGTCGCGCTGCCATGCGGTGCGTGTGGTACTGCCACTGTTCTATAGCAAGGTATTAGGGCTTCTATCCTTACATGTATTCTATCCTTACATATTCTTCAGTACTGCTGTGGTTTTAACTCCTGATGGCGCTGGCGCAGACACTATCGAAAGCCGGAGTGTTTTATTCGAAGTTGGGAGGGATTAAAGGGACCAGATTTATTCGAAGTGACACGGCTTGTGACACGGCTTATGAACCGAGAACATTTTATTCGATCATGTCACCGCAAAAGACTCCGAGGACACTACCTGCAAGATTCTATTGATTTAAGTGAAACTTTCTGTTTCCTTTGCATTCCTGTTTTGTTTGTGGACTAAATATAATTTCCAAAGTAACTGAACTTATTTTTCTTAATTTCTGACAATTTAGTTCAACTCTCATAACTTCCTGGCAGCTATATACAAATTCGTAATGGTAATCCCACTTCAAAATTATTTACGTCAACGAGTGATAGCCATTTTTACTTTTCCTTAACTATTTTCGGTTGCAGCACCAGGGTGAGGAACCTGCGTCCCACAGTCTTCAGAAGGGGCCCTAGTGCTGCTGTTTACATTACAGTTTTATAACATGTTGCTGTAACAGCCCACAATGGTCGTTCTTCCCAGAGTCTGACGTCAAGCAGTACGGATCTCATGACCACACGCACACAGCTCGCTGAAAACAGTCTCTGCTGTCCCCGTACAGCGTGGAAATGTACCAAGTAGAGTATGATTTTGGACGATCAGCATCCGGCGGGGTCCTTTCAAAACACAACCCGGCCCTCTAACTGCCTGGCGCGTCCATTTGTACAGGAGCGAGCGGCTATTCTGTGAACGGGCTTGGAGACTGTCTCTTTACGTTCATGCCACTTTAGAGCTTAACTCATTCTCCTTAAGGAGGAACTTGCTTCATTAGTGGGCTCTCAGTTAAGTGTGCCTCCAGCTTAATACAGGAAATTTTAATCTAGTAGTTAGTCCTTTCATGTACGACTGACACACTACTAGCTTGCTAACATAACATTGCTCCAATTGCTTGGTACCCAATCCTGTCCCATGAAGTTATGTTGGAATATAGGATGACTATTATCTATCGTCTCGTCGTCATATCGTCCGACACATTAATCAGCAAAATTTCTTCGTCCTGCTCGGGTCTGAATGTTGAACACACATACACAGTTTGTAAAGCTTACACAAATGGTCTAGGAATATTCATTACAGACGTCCAATACTTGGGAAGCTAAGGAAAGATATAGATCTATGTGAAAGAGCACCGTGTGCAACGATAAACCCTAGGAGACGTGTGATCACAACCGTAGAGAGGAACACAATACGTGCTGCCTTGGTTCCTAATAAAAGAGAAATAAAATCCTTGGAGCACACGTCGAAACCAGTATTCACAAAATGGCAGTGTACTACTGCCGAACAAAACTGTATTCTGTCAGTGTAATGAACTAACTAAATAACCAAAGAGAACCCAGCGAGATATATGACACTGGCAGAGAAGATGAAGTTAATAAATATAAACACTACCGTAAAATTGGTACTTCCTTTCAGATATTTCCAACTCATTCAAGATACATTATTGCAACAGTGCATGTGGAGTACATGAAATTGTTACATTTACAGATCAACGGCACAAGCGGTTCTAAGGTTTCACTTACCCACCCATGCTGAAGCACCCACATTAGTACATGGTTCTAGGCGCTGCAGTCCGGAACCGCGCGAGTGCTACGGTCGCAGGTTCGAATCCTGCCTCGGGCATGGATGGGTGTGATGTCCTTAGGCTAGTCATGTGTAACTAGTTCTCAGTTCTAGGGGACTGATGACCTCAGATGTTAAGTCCCATAGTGCTCAGAGCCATTTTTTTATTGTCTTATGCCACTCCACTGGCGGCAATGCAGGCACTGACGCTGAGATCCAGTCGATCTTACAGACGCCGGATACGTTACTGGCATACGTTATGCCACGACTGCTGGACCTGTTCACGTAGTTCTGTAAGAGTCGCTGGATGACGAGCCAATTGAATCATTTCTCTTCCTATCATATAGCACACTAACTCGATTGCAGACAAGTCTGGAGATTGTACTGGCAAGGGAAGTTGCTGCACGTCGTACAGGGCGTTAGGTTCCAATGTGTGACCGAGCGTTGGAACCTCGTCTTGCTGTTGCAAGATCGGCAAAAGAACGGGTCCAACATTCTGCACATACCGAGCGCTGGTTAGCGCCCATGAAGAAACACGAAAGGTGAACGAGAGGTGTAGCGCTCACTAGATTTACGTTGTACGCACTAACGACCTTTACTTGCGTGCAGACAGAATCTGATTCCATGTCCCAGGCGATGCTATGACGTCACCAGTCGAGCCGTACACGTCAATGCTATCGCGTGAATGCAAGACGGACTAGAGTTGTGCGTGCCCGTAGTTCCACGGCTAATAACCGGTTCGCAATAGTTCGTGTTGACACATCTGGGGTCATAAACCCTCTTACCTGTTCTGTGGCAGCCGTATGATCTGCCGTCCACAGCTCGTGGTCTCACGGTCGCGTTCTCGCTTCCAGAGAACGTGGTCCCGGGTTCGATTACCGGCGGGGTTAGGGATTTTCACCTGCCGCGAGATGACTGGATGTTTGTGTAGTCCTCATCATTTCTTCCTCAATCATGAAAGTGCCGAGATTAGACTGAGCAAAGGTTGGGAATTTGTACGGGTGCTGATAACCGCGCAGTTGAGCGCTCCGCAAACAAACATCATCATCATCTTCATCATCGTATGGTCTGCCACTTCTGCCCTTACACTACGACGATCCTTGAGAGCGTCAGTGCACCATCCCGCAACTCGGAAGACCACAATATCACTCCTTTAAAACTGGCTCAGTTGTCTGTAGGAAGCAGGAGTGTGTCTCCGTGACTTGTTTGCTGCTTGCTTCAGACGTATACACCACAAAAAAAAGAAAAAAACGGTTCAAATGGCTCCGAGCACTATGGAACATAACATCTTAGGTCATCAGTCCCCTAGAACTTAGAACTACTTAAACTTAACTAACCCAAAGACGACACACGCATCCATGCCCGAGACAGGATTCTAACCTGCGACCGTAGCGGTCGTCCGGTTCCAGACTGAAGCGCCTAGAACCGCTCGGACACTCCGGCTGGCTATGCACCACATTGGAGCTTCCTGGCTGTGACCATTCCCTTTTGAAAGATAGACACAGATGACGCCCTTGTAGCTATGCCACTACACTACCTGGAGGCGGACGACGTCGAAACCATTATCACCACATCCACTATCCTCCAGGTGGCATATGTCGTCATCTGATCAAAATCGACGTCATATTTCCAGGTGTACAAATTTTTTGTTGCAGTGTATTTGCTGTCAAAACCGTGATTTAGGGCTAAAAATCACAAACTGCCCAAAGTACTGGGTCGAACTATAGTACAAGCTGTCTCCTGGCTATTGTGGCGTGGAAAAATATTTAAGGTTGTATACACCACATACATCCCTGAAATCAGCGGAAGGGGGCTTCGGCCTAATCGATTTAAAAGGTACATGAAATGTATTCGCAGTTGCGAATATGAACAACCATTAGCTGTATATGGAAAATTTGCACCAGGCCAGGAATGGAACTAGGATTCTAGACCCAATTGCGAATGCATTTCATGTTTTTCACAGCGTCTGTAGTCGCCGCAGTGCGTGTTGCTTCGGACATGCATCGATACATGTGCGCTGCTCTCATAATACGTAGACATCCAAAAACAGTCAGACAGCGCTCTTGTTCGACAAATAGAGGCAATCATCCGAAGTAGCGCACATTGTCCACATAAAATACATTTACACTTCGCTACAGGCGACAATACTATGATACATGCGGACGAGCTACGTGCTAGGTAGCTCCCTAAATCCCAGAGAGAAGACGGCAAAGACATTACATGACGCAATCAGAGGTAACCGAGTCAGTAACGCCGTCGAGTCAAAATTTCCGCAGTATCGCTGGAACGTCGTGTGACACAATGCTCCGGCTCGTATTTGTTTTCACCGTATAGTCCACAGCACATGGGAAAAGGTTGTTAACAGGACGATACCGACCATACGAAAAACTAACAGAACAGCTGCCCCTACGACACCTTCGGTTAACCAGGCACTGCGTAGCAAAGGATTCTTTCTCGAACGGGCGCAGACTTCTGAAAAAGTAGTAAAATAATAGTCAGCGTGGTTAACAGAACCGCAACAAGCCATTTAGCCACAACAACAATGAGACGCCCGCTATACCCGCTGGGCAGAACAGGTGATTAGGATTGTGGTAAGGGTCAAATAAGGTGCCAGTCAGTTTCACTTCAAAATTGTAATTTAATAACACCTTTAAACCAAAACGGTACATAACCGAACCTTTATAGCTACGAGTTTCCTAATCCAATTCTTTCATGGCTGAAGGCCTCCAAACATGAAAACTTAAAAGCAACAAGGTAAATTACAAGTGACTGAAGAGATGCAGTTAAAATTGCATAATTTCCAATTTTTAAAATATATTACCATAATCTTTTAAGGCAGAAGGCCGCAATGTTTTCGCTTAAAAGGAAATTTTGAGAATAAGGCTTTACGCGACTGTAGGCCCACAGTTGATATTACAGAATTCAAGAATCCCTTAACCCTTACATTTTCAATGAGGGAACGCACACTAAATGAAAAAGCACCTTAAAGACAAAAAATAAATTTAAGAACAAGGTTTTAAATGGCTGAAGGTCCACAATTGATTTACATAAATTGATTTACATAAAACACAATAAAAAATTTCTTTTAAAGCATTGGCTATAATAGGTTACCAACAGACCATTAAACAAGCATGAAAAGGACAGTATAGACAACGGCACACAGACGCCTCGAGGGAGGGGGGGTCTGCCCTCAAAACATTAACATTCACTGAGATGAGACAGGTGATGGGCCCAATTGCAAGTGATCGGTCTGTAACCCAAACATGAGACAGTCACGGACCGACCGACCAAACGACTTGCTAGTCACCAGTCAGTACATAAAAACTCAAAGGTCAAACTGTTACCGACGTGATTATCCACAATGAAATATGTATTAAGCTGTCAAAACTACACAACATGTTGGACAGCGACAACTGGTGAGGAAAGGACGCTACCTGAAATTACGTTAGTGGCCAGGGCAGGTAACCGGAACAATAACGGCCACAAGGCAGAAAATTCCGCTGGTGCACTTGAATTGCAGTGAACCAGTATAGTTAATTCCACTGCAAGGCTGCTCAGTTTCACCACTACAAACACTCAGTGTTGCTCACAGCCGGCCGCGGTGGTCTCGCGGTTCTAGGCGCGCAGTCCGGAACCGTGCGACTGCTACGGTCGCAGGTTCGAATCCTGCCTCGGGCATGGATGTGTGTGATGTCCTTAGGTTAGTTAGGTTTAAGTAATTCTAAGTTCTAGGGGACTAATGACCACAGCAGTTGAGTCCCATAGTGCTCAGAGCCATTTGAACCATTTTTTTTTTGTTTCTCACTGGAAAAGCTCCCCACAGCGAACCACCCGAACGAACGACACAACATGAATGGACGTGGCTTGGTTACTTAACATACCACTCAACTTTGACGTCCTGGATCGGTGAGCTACGAAACTCGCAGCGGTCGGACAGCTCCAGACACGCTCCGACACTGTGCAGGGACCGCCAGCGGATCCAGCCGACTGCACCGTACGGAGATGTCCTCCCTGATCCACACCAACCGACTGACTACCCTCAGAATGCCGACAACATCTAAAGTAGTCGTCAGTGGAAATAACGCCAACTACTCACAAAACCTGACAAACACTTGCACGAAAACCTGAACGATACCCAACAGTAACTAAGCACGCACGAAGACAAATCGGGAGTCAGTGCGCGCACACACACACACACATACACACACACACACACACACACACACACACACACACACACACACACACACACACAGCCGACTCATGATCGATCCACCAAGACCGTGGGCCGGCTCAAGTAATGCATGGTGGCAATGATCGGGCGAGCCATGTCGACGCAGACCTCACTGCTCCAACCCGACTGCACTAGTTCTGCATTGGAACTCTCTGACTGGCAGGCCCGGACTGCGCTCCAGACGCGCTCCAACTGACTGGCAGTCCGAACTCGCGATCCGAACTGGCTTACGACAGACAAAGACCGGGAAGTAATAGCAGTCGAACAAAGATACTACGAGAGGGGATACACTGATACGCGGTGCTAGCGCCCTCACGCTCAGGCAAAGCAGCAACTCAGTGACACAGTGAAATTAAAGAAGTAAGGTGGAACTACGTTAAAAACAGGGTGTAAAATACATGATGGCGGGAACTTAAGCCACGCACGGCTCAAACAACAGCCACGGCACTGGAATTGTTCAATAACAGACATACACTTACACTACATTTTTTTTTCATCGAAGGATGTAGTCGCTGAATTTAATTAATATGGTTCCAGTCCAGCGATTTTCACAAAGGTGTTAGAAAGGCACCCCTTGTTTGTAGGGCACATGCCGGTACTTACAGGTCTCTCCGATTTATTACCAATAGGGGATCCCTCTAAGCCAATCTTTGCCTGCACAAGATCTGCCTCCACTTGGATAGTCGTCCGCACAGCGCACTCCATCTGTCACATGCGACACAACGAAAAATTACAGTTTCTAGCCTATGGCGCCTACATGAGAGGACACGGAAAATACCAAAGCAAGAAGGAATTTTTGATGTATTTTTCTAATCATGGCATTTGAGGCAGACTTAAAATAGATTGTTGTGAACATTGGCAACCTGGCCGGTCAACAACCTGTTTAACTACGACAAACCGGGGGTTCCTGTCAATATCCAGAAGCAGCAACTGCCGGACGAACGAGGTCTCCCAGTACAGTTAACCTCGATAAACTGTATTAAGTGTCATATAATTTCCCACTTATAATGTTTGATTATCCACTCTCCGCGATATCGCAGCCAGGTGGGGGCTTCACTACGTGAACACTTGTTTCTAAGCAAAACGTATACAGTATCTCTCTCTCTCTCTCTCCCTCCCCAGCCAATTTCGCCGGCCGCGGTGGCCGAGCGGTTCTAGGCGCTTCAGTCCGGAACCTCGCGACTGCTACGATCACAGGTTCGAATCCTGCCTCGGGCATGGATGTGTGTGATGTCCTTAGGTTAGTTAAGTTTAAAAAGTTCTAAGTTCTAGGGGACTGATGACCTCAGCTGTTGAGTCCCATAGTGCTCAGAGCCATTTGAATCCAGCCAATCCCCCCCCTCCCCCCCCCCCCCCCGTCTTCCCACTGCATGCACTCCTCCTACTCTTCCAATGTCATCCACAACATAATACCTTTTAGACACAATCGTTGTTACATAAATATAGGAATACTCGTGGTGCACGTTGTGCATCATAATACTGAGAAGAAGACACGGTCTGAGACGAGGAATACAGTGCCCACGCCTCTTTCCATTTGGATGCTCCTTACTGTTGCGGGTATGTTTGATGCGAGGACGACATGAATTTCTGAGCAGGCGTCCGTGTGCAGAACGGTGTGAAAGTCTCCGGCAGTTTACTCGACAGGTCCTTGTGCTGAAATTCATTGGCTGGAGAACCTCTCTCTTGCAAAGTAATGGCGCGCTGGCTTGCGCACAAGGGTCGTGAAATGGTTCGAGTTATTAAACGGCCTCTGAAGCCTTATGAAGTTTAAACTTCATAACACTTTTCACAGGTACAAAATGTACATCTGTTTGAACGAAACGGAATCTGTCTCAAATACATTCGCTTAAAGGATTTACTTCCTGGGATCAGAAGCTCACCGATGTAGTGGCAGACCGCAAATCCAATGGTATCAGGTTCCATCTCTAGTCAATCCTAGGATTTTTATCTGTCACTTATCAGTTCTTTCACGTCCGGTCATGTTTGTTGATATGAAGAATGCCGAGCTGCAGTGTGGAACGCATTCCACGTTAAATCGTGGGTCTGCTTGTAACTATTTGGGTAAGTTCATTTCTAAGTTCGGATGACGGCAACGATATGTCTTGAGTTCCTCATACCTATAAACTGACTTTCACAGCAAGTTATAGGTGGAAATGAACCATGTGTATAGACTGGTGCCACAGGTATAAGTGATGGGAATAAAAAAAATTCTCTGCATGTGAAGACTGTGAACTTGGAACGTTTGGATTTTTCGTCTAACATTTACCCACCAAACGATACTCTCTTGATGCGGGGACTAAAAATTTCTATTTACATGATACTTATAAAACATGAATGATGAAAAGCCCACAGTGAGGATACATACGCGTCTATTCGCGCATTAATGTGTACCCGTTGTTTTGCAGATCCACCTGAGATCGAGGTGGAGCGCAGTTGGGTTCACTCTGGTGAGGGCTACGAAGCTCAGCTCGTCTGCATCGTCCACGGAGAACCGCAGCCGGAGGTTTGTATGGCATTATTAGTGTTACTGTTTTATGTTTTATCTGAAATAGACCGTATATCACTTGCTGGAGGCATGGATACTTTTTCGTGATTCTTGCATCATAATCATCACAATTGATTTACAAAATTTCTTACTGATCCCTTGTTCCGAATGCCCTTGCGTACTGACGAATGCTTTTGCTCTTTCCCGTAAGAGTGTTTCATAAATAAATTCCTTAAAAAATCCTTAAAAAATTTATAGAAACTGTGAACACATACTGCAAGAAAATGGTAGATTTCCATATTCCCGATAAATCTTCCTTGCGTTCACAGACATTAGTTTCCTACTACTACCGAACCAAAATTCCGTTTTCACCCTGAAATCACATTAGAATTGCTACCTTCAGAATAATTGTTACAGCACAGTTTTTGTAACGTACTGTTCCGCACGGTATGAATAATAGTGAAATTTATTTATTCAAAGCTTTTAATTTATTTTGTGAGAGAAACAAAAAATTACAGTTCACATGCGTGAAAACTGAGATACAACTTTACTGTACCTACCCAGTTAATATTGCACTGTCAAATTTAAATTGCAGAGATCTCTTATAAACGGAGACAAACTGTTAAAGAGAAACTCCATTTAGATAATTATCTGAAGAACATTCGTCGCCGTGTCTATAGGGTTTTTAAGTTCGAAGTACCATAATGCAACGCAAACTGATCGCACCATGTTTATACAATTAGGTTAAAGTTATTAGAGATGTCGTTCATATTTACAAACTCTTTAGCTATTTGTCTAATTATTTATTGGACACACTAACCTAGGTATTCGTATCCGTGGCACAAGTGTAGTTACTCGTGTGATTTCTGAGTTAACCATGTTCAATGACATATAAGGAGTTACTGTAATATCCTTTCGTTGACAGGTATTCTAACAGCAACGAATTTCTGTTTGTGCAATAACGGTAGTAACGGCGCATAAAAATCGTAATACTTTGATGTGTAAATATCGATGACACATCTTCACTCTAGGTTAGTGAGATCAGTTGTATATTAGTCTACACGCTGTCCATCATTATATAGACAGGTCGTATCTTTTCTTTTCTTGTTGGAGGAATGGTTTATATTTATTTATGCTTTTATTTATTTATGCTTTCACTAATTTATTAAATTCTTTATTTATTTTTGTGTTGAAACCTGTTCCCATAGTGAACTACGTCAGCAAGCTTCTAATTGCGTTCATAGCGCCACTTTGTTATCGTGTTTACTAGCTATTTTTCGTTTTCTTGAACATATATTTTGTTGACCTACTGTCATTATGTATGTATATATATACTCCAAAAACTGTTATCATTTTAGAATATCCTCTCACTGTTACCATGTGTTTGAATGTAGTGGTTATGTTTCATCTTCTTTGTTGGTAACAATGCAATTACATCTTTCTACTGCACAATTTGGCCCAATAGTTAGTGCACGTATTGTACATTCGGTATGAATCCGGCTTCGGCATTGACACTCCACAATTATGACATGAGAAGCACCTTTCCAGTTTGCAGTAAGTGAATGAGTTTCTCCTTTCTTGGCTACACTAGCGCCTAGAACCGCTCGGCCACTCCGGCCGAGTTTCTCTTCCATTAATATCCATTAATATTCATTATGAAAGTCTGTGATGTATTAGTGACTTATATAATAATTAATTTATGGAAAGATTGTTAACCACTTAGAATATCTAGTAAGAGATTGATGTAATCTTTCATCTTCCAGACCTTCTAAGAGAACTGAAACTCTATCTGAAAAGACAGTAAGTTTTCATTTCGCTGTAGGCTTCATGGTGTTACGGTCTATGTGTACTATTAAAATAGTTTCTCTGCTGGTCCCGGCGGAGGTTCGAGTCCTTCCTCGGGCATAGGTGTGTGTGTCCTTAGGAGAATTTAGGTTAAGTAGTGTGTAAGCTTAGGGACTGATGACCTTAGCAGTTAAGTCCCATAAGATTTCACACACATTTGAACAAAATAGTTTCTGTGAATGATATTAATGAGGTCAGAATTTTACTGTAGGTCCTTTTGTGGCTCTCAGTTGAATTATGAGTACGGTGTATAGTGGGAGCAAGAGATTCTATTACTTCAACGTGATTCTACATTTTGGATGAGCAGGTCTAAGCCAAATAAGCTTAATTATGCAGCTTGTTCGCTGTTATGCTAATTAAGACCTGTTTAACGTATTTTCCCGAAAAATATAATTAAGTTAGTTTAAGTTTACACGCAGCAGGGTTCAGGGCTGTTCTTTGTAGTTCACGGAATGGTTTGATGTGTCCCACATTCAGGAGATACCCTATAGGCAGGGCACAGCAAATCATGTGATAGTCGGAGTAACTTGCAGTAATTAATATCCTGTAGCTGATATATTATGTCAGCATGTGCTTGAAGAAGCAAAACAATACTTCACTTGTACTTGGTTAAAGACGCCTAATGGGACAATGACATTTTTGTCTTACTTTATCTGACTTTAATTTTCTCATTACTTGAACGCTGTTAACGATACAGTTTACTGCCAATGTGTTTCTTGATGTTTGAATGTATGATAACATATTTCTCTCCTGAATGGGGTAACTACAGTGATATTACTGTAGTCTTCATGTTATTAATTAACTCTTCGTTATATTTAGCGTGTTCGCCTCTATGAAGCAATGGGAGGCTTCAGTTTACAAGAAATGTTCTGTAAATTTACTGGAAAACAACAGTTCGATTACGGAGGAGGCAGAATAAGTAACTCCATGCACAGGATCCCGAGCAACTTTCTGGCATCCATATCAAGTATCCGTAATAGGAGACAACAAGCATACTCACAGAAAGGTGCGCCAAGGGTCACGAAGTTATCAGCTTCTCAGGATACTATAAGAAAACTTCTTAAAAACCTCAACATTTGATGTGGAAACACTGATATCACGAAAATTATTTATCAGAATTCGAAGCACCCACTTCTTGTTATCGGGAACTTCGGTTCGAAGACTGGTCCTAAGCACCACTCCACACTGTTTTGCTCTATGAATGACAACAATTTACGTACAGAGATACTAGCAACCATTCACTCTTCTTAGGGTAAAACATTAGTAAATCCAGAAATATGTAAAAATGAGGTAAAATGATCCTCTTACACGGGATACTCACATATTTATTGATGCAATAGGGTATAAACCTACTCTGAATTATACACTCCTGGAAATTGAAATAAGAACACCGTGAATTCATTGTCCCAGGAAGGGGAAACTTTATTGACACATTCCTGGGGTCACATACATCACATGATCACACTGACAGAACCACAGGCACATAGACACAGGCAACAGAGCATGCACAATGTCGGCACTAGTACAGTGTATATCCACTTTCGCAGCAATGCAGGCTGCTATTCTCCCATGGAGACGATCGTAGAGACGCTGGATGTAGTCCTGTGGAACGGCTTGCCATGCCATTTCCACCTGGCGCCTCAGTTGGACCAGCGTTCGTGCTGGACTTGCAGACCGCGTGAGACGACGCTTCATCCAGTCCCAAACATGCTCAATGGGGGACAGATCCGGAGATCTTGCTGGCCAGGGTAGTTGACTTACACCTTCTAGAGCACGTTGGGTGGCACGGGATACATGCGGACGTGCATTGTCCTGTTGGAACAGCAAGTTCCCTTGCCGGTCTAGGAATGGTAGAACGATGGGTTCGATGACGGTTTGGATGTACCGCCTACTATTCAGTGTCCCCTCGACGATCACCAGAGGTGTACGGCCAGTGTAGGAGATCGCTCCCCACACCATGATGCCGGGTGTTGGCCCTGTGTGCCTCGGTCGTATGCAGTCCTGATTGTGGCGCTCACCTGCACGGCGCCAAACACGCATACGACCATCATTGGCACCAAGGCAGAAGCGACTCTCAAGGCTGAAGACAACACGTCTCCATTCGTCCCTCCATTCACGCCTGTCGCGACACCATTGCAGGCGGGCTGCACGATGTTGGGGCGTGAGCGGAAGACGGCCTAACGGTGTGCGGTACCGTAGCCCAGCTTCATGGAGACGGTTGCGAATGGTCCTCGCCGATACCCCAGGAGCAACAGTGTCCCTAATTTGCTGGGAAGTGGCGGTGCGGTCCCCTACGGCACTGCGTAGGATCCTACGGTCTAGGCGTGCATCCGTGCGTCGCTGTGGTCCGGTCCCGGGTCGACGGGCACTTGCACCTTCCGCCGACCACTGGCGACAATATCGATGTACTGTGGAGACCTCACGCCCCACGTGTTGAGCAATTCGGCGGTACGTCCACCCGGCCTCCCGCATGCCCACTATACGCCCTCGCTCAATGTCCGTCATGTGCACATACGGTTCACGTCCACGCTATCGCGGCATGCTACCAGTGTTAAAGACTGCGATGGAGCTCCGTATGCCACGGCAAACTGGCAGACACTGACGGCGGCGGTGCATAAATGCTGCGCAGCTTGCGCCATTCGACGGCCAACACCGCGGTTCCTGGTGTGTCCGCTGTGCCGTGCGTGTGATCATTGCTTGTACAGCCCTCTCGCAGTGTCCGGAGCAAGTATGGTGGGTCTGACACACCGGTGTCAATGTGTTCTTTTTTCCATTTCCAGGAGTGTAGAAACAGTAAGAGTGTTATCACATTTGGGGTTAGCGTGCTCACTCATAGATAACATTCAGACAGAGAGAAATAAATGTGTCCTTTTCGAATACGGAAAGTAGATACGCTTTCACTCCAGAAAAGGCAGCATCCTTCTCAAGATGCATTCCTGAATAAAATGTGGTTTTTTAAGATGCCTCTATAGCGTGTCTCATTGTTATGAAGAATTTGCAGTTACTAGATGACTCAGAGCGGTAGACCAGTTTTCATTACATACTACAAACGTTAATTTGGTGGAAAATAATTAGTATAGATGTAAGAAACTGTTTGGGATATATTCCTATGTAAACTGCTCTCAATGTTTACTTTCTTCTTCTTCTTTAGTGTTCAACCCTGAGGTTGGATTGCAGCAGAGCGCCATTCCTCTCTTCTGTCTGCTTTCCTCTTCATTTCCACATATGTGTTACATCCAACGTCATTCATGATCTGTTGCATGTATGATATCCTTGGTCGCCCCCGCCGATTCCTTCCCTCAATAACTCCTTCTGCTATTGTTCCAATGATATTGTTGTGTCGTAGGATGTGCCCTACAAGTTTGTCTCTTCTTGTTTAGATGTGTCTCCACAGAGATCTGGTTTCCTGTACTCTTCTAAGCACCTCTTCATTTGTTACTTTGTCTGTCCAGCTGATCTTCATCATCCTTCTATAGCACCACATCTCCAGGGCCTCTAGCCGTCTTCTCTCTGCTCTTCCAACTGTCCAAGTTTCACATCCATATAGGGCCATACTCCAAACGAAACCTTTCATGATGCGTTTCCTTATTTTCAGACTGATGTTGTTGCTGGTGAGTAAGTTCCTTCTCCGATTAAATGCAATTTTGGCGTTTTGTATTCTGGTCGCAATTTCTTTCCGGCTTCTACCATCCCTTGTGATTTTGCTTCCCAGGTAAGTAAATTCCTGTATCACTTCCAGCTCCTCTCTTACAATTCTGATTCTCGGAGGTTCATATTCTGCTCCTGCACTGCATACCATCACGTTAGTCTTTTTCTTGTTTATTCTCTTTCCATACTGATTGTATAGAATTTTTTCCGTTGTTCTGAGGACTTCCTCTAGATCTTCTTCTGTCTCCGTGACTATAGCAATATCATCTGCATAACGTACCATGTCTATCTTCTGCCCATTAATTTTGATCCAATGTTTACTATCGTCATGAAATTGATGAAGCGCTTCTACTTTATTACTTACGCCACGTATGTCTGGGTTGAGGCAGATCCAATGAGTTTCTAGCTTGTGGCACTTTGATCTTAGAGTAACACCTGCACCTCAGTGTCTTCAATTATTTGGTCTACATATTTTAATTATCTGCAAATCACGAAGTTATTACAGGCAGACAAATGTGAGACCCTGCCATAATCAGCTTAAAAACTGACTTATCCAAGCTGCTGATATGATCAACAGGCACAAGAACGGTAAAGAAAATTGAGGATCTGTTAGATGACGATCTTATCACTTCAGGTAAAGTAAAGGCAATCCCCACTCCGTCCCAATAGGTAGTTCTGACGTTGCACTTGATAAGGGAAGCAAGACTTGAGAAATGATGCTTTCATAATTATGTACCACCATTTTTCCGTTTTTTTGAGTATGGTTATGGTGTTCGTCCGGTTCAAAATTTGTTCTGAATATATGAGGGCGCGCTGAAAAGCAATGGCTCCGAATTTTTGTGTGAAAACTGTTACGGCTTATTAAATAAGAATTTATTAACATTCTGCATCTTTGTTCTTCACATCTACATCCCATGCACACTGACTGCAAATTTGTACGTCAGTCTGGTAGTTCGGCCTCTTGTGCCCCCATTCACGAACAGCATACCAGGTGGTGTTTTCCAGTAGGGTAACACTCGCTCACATACCGATGTTGTAACCCAACATGCCTTATAGACTGTGGACATATTGCCTTGGACTGCTTGATCACCAGATCTGGTCCCCAGTCTAGCACATGTGAGGCATTCGTGGACAACTTCATCATTATCCAGAAACAGCATTAACCATCCCTGTATTGACCTACCAAATGCAACGGGCATGGAACTCCATCCCACAAACTGACATCTGGCAACTGTACAGCACCATATATGAATGTTTGCATGCTTGAATTCAGTATTCTGGTATTTACATTGGTTGTTAATGTAACAGTGTTTGTGTGTATAACAAAAACATGGACTGAAATATAATGTATAGTCAGGGTGAGTCACCTAAAACTTGCACCGCAGATATTGCGAAAATCTAAAGTTCTATTGATGTGCGGTTTTCAGAGAATGGATTGGATTGGTAGTCAGGGGCTCGTGTTGTTAGCAAATAAACAGATTGTGATAATACTAATAAGGAGAATTTTTGTGCAAACGTACACTTTTTAAATGGAATCATGCCTATTGACATGAACAAAGTAAGAGCAGGGTGAATTAGATGGTCATTGTTGTTTGCTGGATGATTCTAGTGCGAATCGTTTACGAGATATCGTATTTTGAAAAGTTTTCACACTGCAGTTTGTACCATTGAACGTGCGTAGTTGCCAGGTATGGTATTGTTATGTTTGCTTACTATGTGCTTGTGTGTTCCTTCAGTGCAATGCAACTTGCTAGTCAGTAAGTGTGTGACAGTCCAAGCAGTATGTCATACTTGGGCAATGGGATTTACCAAAGCAGAAAGAGCCGACGTGCTCATGGTGTAGGGAGGGTTAGGAAGATTTCAGCTCGTTCTTGTACATGTATCTACATCTATTCTACGTAGATACCCTCACGCCATCGTAAGGTGCATGGCGGAGGGTACCGTGTACTACTGCTTTTCATATCCTCTCCTGTTCCAGTCGCGAGGGAGAAACGACTGTCTGTACACCTCAGTATGAGTCCTAATTTCTCGTGTCTTATCTCCGTGGTCCTTACGTGTGACGTATGTTGGCGGGAGCTGAATCTTTCGGCACCCAGATTCATATGCCAGTTCTCCGAATTTTCTCAATAGTGTTTCCAGAAAAGAACGCCGCGTTTCCTCCAGGAATTCCCATTTGAGTTCCCGAAGCATATCCGTAACACTTAAGTTTTGCTCGAACCTACCGGTAACAAATCTGGCAGGAACCCTCTGAATTGCTCCGATGTTTTCCTTACAGTCCGACCTGGTACGGATCCCAAACACTCGAGCAATGCTCAAGAATAGGTCGCACAATCGACCTATATGCGGTCTCCTTTACAGGTGAACCACTATTTCCTAAAATTCTCCCAATAAACCAAAGACCACTATTTGCCTTCCCTACCACATCAAATGTTCGTTCCACCTCACATCGCTTTGCAAAGGTACGCCCAGATATTTAAAAGACTTGACTGTATCAAGTTGGACTCTAGTAATATTGTAACCGAACATTACTGGTTGTTCTTCCAACTCATCCGCATTAACTTACATTTTACCTCATTTAAGGCTAGCTGCCACTCATCACACCAACTTGAAATTTTGTGTAAATCGTCTTGTATCTTCCTACAGTCACTCAACTTCGACACCTGTGCGACGAGATATCGCAAAAGACGTCAACAATCTCGGCTACTATTTACCAGCCTCCTTCACCAGTTATATCAAAGTGGTACTATAACGCCAATTAAACGTAACGGAAGGACATAAGTGACAACAGAAGAGGGGAAATTTAATACTCTTGTTGCTGTTGCAGTTGATCTACACGTTAGCTCCCTCGCAATCTCACAAGGAAGTGGCATGAGTCAGGCAAACGACTTATCTTCATTGGTTCCAACCTCATCACATTTCTCTCGATCAAGAGATGCGTGAAAGCGAATGTACAGTATCTGGCTTATTATCTACCAGTCATGCCAAGGTAAACCGCCGAAAAATGCACTATTGGTCTGTCGGCAATACCCGTTGGCTTCGTCGGTTAAAGCGTCAACGTTCGTGCAGTGTAACCATTGGATGTGGTACAGTGAATCGTCCGCTCACAGGCCCATGTTTCATAGACGGATCAATGAAAGTGCAGAAGTATCGCAGACTCCAAACAGACCATCTTCCAGAGGTACAAGAAGGCGTTCCTCTGCAGACTAGGAGGAACCTTTGGTACGAACATGATGCCCGTCTGGCTCATAGTGCTCAAAGTTCCGCTGGAGGCCGAGGACCTGTACCTTGGCCGGCCCGTTCCCAAGATTTGTCGCCTGGAGGCTTATTTCTGTTGGGAAAGCTGAAAACCGCTGTCTGCAAGAACATACCAACTACACTCCATCTCATGCAGTGACGTATTACTGCATCCTGATAAAACATCTGCTCTGAAATGGCGGCATGTGTGCGGGAGTCGTTGCATACCAGACTGGAAACATGTGCTGCCACTGTCGGAGGGCATTTTGAACACGATCTGTAGCGGTCAGTTGTCTCGTCACTGGTCAGAATCCACATAACTAATGTATACATTTGTGTTGCTTTTTACTGTGTGCTACCAAGGGTATTCTAGAAGTGTAAGTCTGGAAGCTTTTGAAAATACTGTATCTCGCAGACGATATCTCATCCAACAATTTGTCGATATCAATAGGCATTGTTCCATTTAAAGAAATGTATGAACACACAAAAATTCATTCATTAAGTATAATTACAATCTGTTTATTGACTAACAATACGAGTCCCCGACTACCAATCTATTCTCTAAAACAGGACATCAACAGCGGTTTCTACACTCCTGGAAATTGAAATAAGAACACCGTGAATTCATTGTCCAGGAAGGGGAAACTTTATTGACACATTCCTGGGGTCAGATACATCACATGATCACACTGACAGAACCACAGGCACATAGACACAGGCAACAGAGCATGCACAATGTCGGCACTAGTACAGTGTATATCCACCTTTCGCAGCAATGCAGGCTGCTATTCTCCCATGGAGACGATCGTAGAGATGCTGGATGTAGTCCTGTGGAACGGCTTGCCATGCCATTTCCACCTGGCGCCTCAGTTGGACCAGCGTTCGTGCTGGACATGCAGACCCCGTGAGACGACGCTTCATCCAGTCCCAAACATGCTCAATGGGGGACAGATCCGGAGATCTTGCTGGCCAGGGTAGTTGACTTACACCTTCTAGAGCACGCTGGGTGGCACGGGATACATGCGGACGTGCATTGTCCTGTTGGAACAGCAAGTTCCCTTGCCGGTCTAGGAATGGTAGAACGATGGGTTCGATGACGGTTTGGATGTACCGTGCACTGTTCAGTGTCCCCTCGACGATCACCAGAGGTGTACGGCCAGTGTAGGAGATCGCTCTCCACACCATGATGCCGGGTGTTGGCCCTGTGTGCCTCGGTCGTATGCAGTCCTGATTGTGGCGCTCACCTGCACGGCGCCAAACACGCATACGACCATCATTGGCACCAAGGCAGAAGCGACTCTCATCGCTGAAGACGACACGTCTCCATTCGTCCCTCCAATCACGCCTGTCGCGACACCGCTGGAGGCGGGCTGCACGATGTTGGGGCGTGAGCGGAAGACGGCCTCACGGTGTGCGGGACCGTAGTCCAGCTTCATGGAGACGGTTGCGAATGGTCCTCGCCGATACCCCAGGAGCAACAGTGTCCCTAATTTGCTGGGAAGTGGCGGTGCGGTCCCCTACGGCACTGCGTAGGATCCTACGGTCTTGGCGTGCATCCGTGCGTCACTGCGGTCCGGTCCCAGGTCGACGGGCACGTGCACCTTCCCCCGACCACTGGCGACAACATCGATGTACTGTGGAGACCTCACGCCCCACGTGTTGAGCAATTCGGCGGTACGTCCACCCGGCCTCCCGCATGCCCACTATACGCCCTCGCTCAAAGTCCGTCAACTGCACATACGGTTCACGTCCACGCTGTCGCGGCATGCTACCAGTGTTAAAGACTGCGATGGAGCTCCGTATGCCACGGCAAACTGGCTGACACTGACGGCGGCGGTGCACAAATGCTGCGCAGCTAGCGCCATTCGACGGCCAACACCGCGGTTCCTGGTGTGTCCGGTGTGCCGTGCGTGTGATCATTGCTTGTACAGCCCTCTCGCAGTTTCCGGAGCAAGTATGGTGGGTCTGACACACCGGCGTCAATGTGTTCTTTTTTCCATTTCCAGGAGTGTATTTGCGCGATATTTGCGGTGCACGTTTTAGGCGATTTGCCCTGTATATATCGTTCAATTTGACATACTGAAACGCATTTTAAGCATCTTTCGATTTCTAACAGGCGTTTATGCGTACAAGAATTGTTATGCAAAGATAAAATATCTTACTCATAAGTAATATAGAACTCCTCTGTTCTGTTCTGTTCTGTTGTGAGAAGGAAGTGGGGTCAGTGGTTGTCCAGAAATCGATGTCCAGTCTTGTTTTCTGCTGGCGTTGAGCTGTGTGACGTTATTTGTTGTGAGTGACACCACAGCCTGTGTGGGATGCAGATAATTTAGCATCAATTACTATGGTACGATATTCGTGTGACAGACTTTTTATACGTCGGTTCTTTACTTACAGTTTTGACGTCCCAAAGCTTCATTTGTGTCATGGGTACACTGGAGGAGATGTCGTGTAATACTATACTTCTAAATTATACTGCTGCACGGCTTTATATTTCACAGATTTGATCGTAATTCGTGGCACAAATGTTTCGGCGTATATGTAATGTATTCGCTCAAAATAATACGGAGGACTTGGAACTTGTGGATGGGTATCGTCTGTCGGAAATTAATAGCAATTTTAAAGATACTGACAGTTTGGTTGTCGTTTGTCTCACTCATGCAAGACTGTCTGCATCCCACAAGGGCTTTGCTGTCAGGCCTCTGCTCCAAGCCACCCTCCCCCTCCCCCTCCTCCCCCCCCCCCCAATACCCCAGTAGCCACTCCAGCAGCGAACGGTTAATAAAATAGTTCTATATTAATTTAGATTAAGATACTTTGTTTTGTAACTTGAAGGTGGAGAGGGTAGAAAGGAAAGAAAAGGAAAGGAACTATCACCTGCTTCGGTAATTAATGCACAATCAGCGACGAGGAGTGAAAATGTGTGCCAGACCGAGACTCCAACTCTGAATATCTTGTTTACTAGTCAGTTTCGTTAACCACTTCGCTTTCGGACACAGTGTTTATCGTAAATGCTCGGACTATCACAGCATGCCCCCCCAGCTTACCTACGTTCCCACCTAGCGCCACCTATATGTCATCCATGCACGCTTCTTTGAAATTCCAGCAGGATGTCGAACGTAATTGTGCATCCGCGCTGAAGGTGGAGCGGGGAGGAAGAAAAGGGAAGGTACAATCTTCAGTGGGAATGCCCTTTTCTTTCGACCTCATACGGGAGGAGATGGACTGAGACTGGATGGGTGGCGCTAGGTGGGAATGTTGGTTAGCCAGAGAGGGTGCCAGGATAGTCGGCGTATTTTTGATAAACACTGTGTCTGGGTGCACAGTGGTAAACGCAGCTGCCTCGTAAACACACGATGGACCCTTGGTCTCTTTTCTGTCCGCATGACTACTACTTTCTCCTCGCCAAATATCATGCTCTTACATGGTTCGAGGAAATGACAATCGACTACATCTTCGGCGAATGGGACAAAGTGTAGTTTGACTACTGGTGGTACCTTCAAAACGCTCACAACGCTTTAGAACGCACTCCAGGGTACCGAGAACTTTTGGCAAATTATTTACGCAATGTTGTCGTAAACCTCCCTGCCAGATGGGGAGAGCCAGGCTCAGTGTAGCGTACGGTGCAGCATCACATAAAAGACAGAATGACCTGAGTTCCAGCAATGCGAAAGTAGAGCTATTGGCTGATTCAAGATATCCTGCATTCATTGAGGCATTAGCAGTGCAGAAAGAATCTGTTGTACCTATTTTAGACGGCATTGTTGGAGATAGGAAACGCAAGTGGCAACGGGCAAGGAAACTCGAGTTGCACAATTTTTTGAAGAAAGATTTCTTTAGCTGCAGTAGCGCATTCAGTGTACAAAGTTATTTTAGTTTTCCCTTTGAATCATTTTTTTATTGTACCATTATGTTGTATAGCATTTTCCTTTGTACACATTTACTGGTTATAGTCGTGTACATAAATAAATAAAAACGAAATGTAGATCCACGGAGAATTTTAGGCCATAGTTAGGAGCAACGCCTGAGGAGAAATAGTTCATTTCTCTCTTTTTTTGGTAGAGTTAAAGCGGCGGTCCCAAATTAGGTCGGGTTTTATTTTTGTTTATTTTGTTTTTGAAATTAAACTTAGTCAGGTAAGGAGTGGGTCCATAAGGAGATAGATCCAGGACTCCCTAAAAAGGAAAGAAAAGTAAGCAAGAGATCATGGGTTCGAGTCCCAGTCTGATACACGTTTATACTCGTCGCCGTTGATTCTGCATTAAGCCTTGATGCAGCTGACGTCAATAGTTCCTCTCCTTTCCTGTCCTTCCTCCCGCCCCCCCCCCCCCCCCCCCCACTTTCAAGTTATATAATATGTATCACAGCTGCGGATTTTGTGTGTTGTCTGTTCTTTCGGATATGTTTGAAAGAACAGACACCTCGCATTCCTATTTCGTCTTTTAGTAACAATTTTCTGTGTGAATAAATGATAGTGACTGGTAGCAAAAAATACAAATAATTATACCACACAGTCACAGCTCCTGCAATTAGTTGGCACTGGGGCAGTTAATTAAGTATATGTATCTTTCTTAGGGTTTACCTCGTTGAACGACGTTCACTGTTTTCAGGATTTATTAAATTTATTTTAAACTTGAGTGGTTTCCCTTCCTCTCACCACAGTCTCCAGTCAACTTAGTGGAGTAAACGGTAGAAACTTCGTCGTGTGTGTTATCGTATTGAACTGTTTGTGAATCGTATTTTCCAACGCGGAAATTGAGCGTCAGCCCAGCACATGCTTCGATGAGCGTAGAGAACTACCAACCAACCATAATTTGGGGGGTGCACGAGGAACGACGGCCGCTTATCCGTGACTCTGATTCGATCAAAGTCTAGCTCCCCTTCTCCCTGTCTCGGGAGCTAACACGTAGCAAGCTCGGCTTTCCGAGCTGATCGTACTCTGTACACATATATATTCAAAACTTATATTACCTACTGTTATGATATGTTAGAAACAAAAACTGAAGATATTTTCAAAATTCTAAAGATATTGTCTGCATCAATCACGATTCATGACTTTGTATACACGGAACAACAAAATGGGCACAGAATGTTCAACTTTGAATGTAAATAGCAACTTACAGCATTGATCGTTCACAGTGGTGACCAGAGAAGTGACGTGCTGCAACGAGGTACGGGGTAAACATGGTTTATGCATTTCGAGTTGCTAACTCGGATGAACACGCAGGACAGGGCAGAATTCGAAGTCGCTCTCCCGCCAAAGACTTCGTTAACATTTAACGCGACATGGCTGCAGGTACATTGCTTCGAGCGCTGTAGTGTGACAACAGTGAACGAAGCGTCAAATATTACTGCGGAATCGGTGTCTGACAGGTGGATGCCGGAAGGTCTGCGAATGCCAAGTGACGAAATTTTAAACCACGCCGCTGTTCGTTGGCAGGTATCACAGCAGAAACTAGGCACGAAATTTCCTCGTGAAGCCACATACTGGGTTTTGTTTTGTCCAGTGTGAAATGGGACACATTTTTTGCATTCACTCACTGCTCCAAGTGATAATAGCTAAACTGTCCGCGTTATAGTCGTTGCCGTTCCAGTCAGATACACTCCTGGAAATTGAAATAAGAACACCGTGAATTCATTGTCCCAGGAAGGGGAAACTTTATTGACACATTCCTGGGGTCAGATACATCACATGATCACACTGACAGAACCACAGGCACATAGACACAGGCAACAGAGCATGCACAATGTCGGCACTAGTACAGTGTATATCCACCTTTCGCAGCAATGCAGGCTGCTATTCTCCCATGGAGACGATCGCAGAGATGCTGGATGTAGTCCTGTGGAACGGCTTGCCATGCCATTTCCACCTGGCGCTTCAGTTGGACCAGCGTTCGTGCTGGACGTGCAGACCGCGTGAGACGACGCTTCATCCAGTCCCAAACATGCTCAATGGGGGACAGATCCGGAGATCTTGCTGGCCAGGGTAGTTGACTTACACCTTCTAGAGCACGTTGGGTGGCACGGGATACATGCGGACTTGCATTGTCCTGTTGGAACAGCAAGTTCCCTTGCCGGTCTAGGAATGGTAGAACGAGGGGTTCGATGACGGTTTGGATGTACCGTGCACTATTCAGTGTCCCCTCGACGATCACCAGAGGTGTACAGCCAGTGTAGGCAGAAGCGACTCTCATCGCTGAAGACGACACGTCTCCATTCGTCCCTCCATTCACGCCTGTCGCGACACCACTGGAGGCGGGCTGCACGATGTTGGGGCGTGAGCGGAAGACGGCCTAACGGTGTGCGGGACCGTAGCCCAGCTTCATGGAGACGGTTGCGAATGGTCCTCGCCGATACCCCAGGAGCAACAGTGTCCCTAATTTGCTGGGAAGTGGCGGTGCGGTCCCCTACGGCACTGCGTAGGATCCTACGGTCTTGGCGTGCATCCGTGCGTCGCTGCGGTCCGGTCCCAGGTCGACGGGCACGTGCACCTTCCGCCGACCACTGGCGACAACATCGATGTACTGTGGAGACCTCACGCCCCACGTGTTGAGCAATTCGGCGGTACGTCCACCCGGCCTCCCGCATGCCCACTATACGCCCTCGCTCAAAGTCCGTGAACTGCACGTACGGTTCACGTCCACGCTGTCGCGGCATGCTACCAGTGTTAAAGACTGCGATGGAGCTCCGTATGCCACGGCAAACTGGCTGACACTGACGGCGGCGGTGCACAAATGCTGCGCAGCTAGCGCCATTCGACGGCCAACACCGCGGTTCCTGGTGTGTCCGGTGTGCCGTGCGTGTGATCATTGCTTGTACAGCCCTCTCGCAGTGTCCGGAGCAAGTATGGTGGGTCTGACACACCGGTGTCAATGTGTTCTTTTTCCCATTTCCAGGAGTGTATAAAGAGGAGAAAGCGAGTATATGGACAGAGTTATGAACTTTGTTGTCGACATAGTAAGAGTTTATATAATGTACCACATTCAATAAAATTTGTGATCGCATTGTCAATTTATAAAACTACGGACGTTTGTGTCCCTGATACAAGTAAGCTTTTTCACGGTGTTACTGTTTACACATACTCTGTAGAAGGTCACTTGTAACAGGGACCGATACGTCGGAAGATTTACCCCGTGGTCCAGGGGCAACGTCTTCGATTTATAATCGAAACGTTTTCGGTCCCGGTTTCCAATCCCACTTCTGCTTATATTTTGATTAATAAGCAGCATTGGAGGCCGAAGACTTGCGGTGTAAGAAGTCAATCTCATTCTGCCAACGACCTTGCCAAAGAGGGCGGAGAAGGATAACGTTCTACGAATCGGGGCTTGGAATGTCAGAAGCTTGAACGTCGTAGGGAGACTAGAAAATATAAAAAGGGACGTGCAAAGGCTCAATCTAGATGTTGTAGGTATCAGTGAAGTGAGGTCGAAAGGATTTCTGCTCCCCTGAGTTCAGGGTAATATTAACAGGAGCAGAAAATGGTATAACGGGAGTAGGATTCGTTACGAATAGGAAGGTAGGGCAGAGCGTGTGTTACTGTGAACAGTTCAGTGACAGGGTTGTTCTTATCAGAATCGACAGCAAGCCACCACCGGCAACGATAGTTCAGGTTTACATGAGGACGTCAAAGAGATAAAGAAAGTGTATGAGGATTTTGAAAGGGTAATACAGTATGTAAAGGAGAATGAAAATATAGTAGTCATGGGGGACTGGAATGCAGTTGTAGGGGAAGGAGTAGAAGAGAAGGTTACAGGAGAATAAGGGATTGGGACAAATATTGAGAGAGGATGAAGATTAAAAGAGGAGGAGATATACTTGCAAAAGATCGGGTGATACGGGACAATTTCAGTTACAGTACATCACGATCAGACAGAATTACATCAAGGTCAGACAGAGATTCCGAAATCAGATACTGAATTGTAAGGTGTACCCAGGAGCAGATAAAGACTCCGATCACAATATAGTAGTAATGAAGAGTAGGATAAAGTTTAAGACGTTAGTCAGGAAGAATCAAAACGCAAAGAAGTGGTATACGGAAGTACTAAAGAATGATACGGTTGAAGTTCTTTACGGCTGTACATACAGCAGTAAGAAATAACTCAGCAGGCAGTACAGTTGAAGAGGAATGGACATCGCCGGCCGGGGTGGCCGAGTGGTTCTAGAAGCTACAGTCTGGAACCTTGCGACCGTTACGGTCGGCCTCAGAAGTCAAGTCCCATAGTGCTCAGAGCCATTTGAACCATTTTTTTGAATGGACATCTCCAAAAAGGACCAACACAGAAGTTGGGAAGGAAAACGTAGATACAAAGAAGATAACTCCGAAAAAACCATGGGTAACAAAAGAAATACTTCAATTGATCCATGAAAGGAGAAAGTACAGAAACGTTCCGGGAAACTCTGGAAAACAGAAATACAAGTCGCTGAGGAATGAAATAAATAGGAAGTGCTGGGAAGCTACGTCGGAATGGCTGCACGAAAAATGTGAAGACATCGAAAAAGGAATGATTGTCGGAGGGACAGTTTCAGCATACAGGAAAGTCAAAACAGTCTTTGGTGACATTAAAAGCAAGGGTGATAACATTGATAGTGCAACGGGAATCCCACTGTTAAATGCAGAGGAGAGAGCAGATAGTGGAAGAATACATTGAAAGCCTCTGAGGGGGAAGGTTTGTCTGATGTGACAGAAGAAGAAACAGGAATCGCTTTAGAAGCGATAGGGGATCCAATTTTAGAATCGGAACTGAAAAGAGGCATGGAGGACTTAAGATCAAATAAGGCAGATGGGATAGATAACATTCCATCAGAGTTTCTAAAATCATTGGGGGAAGTGGCAGCAAAACGACTTTTCACGTTGGTGTGTAGAATATGTGAGTCTGGCGACATACCATCTGGCTTTCGGAAAAGCATCATCCACACAATTCCGAAGACGGCAAGAGTTGACAAGTGCGAAAATTATCGCACAATCAGCTTAAAATCTCATGCATCCAAGTTGCTTGCAGGAATAATATACAGAAGAATGGAGAAGAAAATTGTGGATGGCGATTAGTTTGGCTTTAGGAAAGGTAAAGGCACCAGAGGGGCGATTCTGACGTTACGGCTAATAATGGAAGCAAGGCTAAAGAAAAATCAAGACACGTTCATAGGATTTGTCGACCTGGAAAAAGCGTTTAGTAATCTAATGTGGTGCAAGATGTTAGAAATTCTGGAAAAGATATGGATAAGCTATAGGGTGAGATGAGTCATATATAATATGGACAACGCCCAAGAGGGAATAATATGAGTGAACTACGAAGAACGAAGGGCTCATATTAAAAAGGGTGTAAGACAAGGACGTAGCCTTTCGCCTCTACTGTTCAATCTGAAAATCGAGGATGCAATGATGGAAATAAAAGAAAAGTTCAGGAGTGGAATTAAAATTCGAGGTGAAAGGATACAATGATACGAGGCGCTGGTGACATTGCTATCTTGAGTGAAAGTGAAGAAGGATTACTCTACTGTTCAATCTGAAAATCGAGGATGCAATGATGGAAATAAAAGAAAAGTTCAGGAGTGGAATTAAAATTCGAGGTGAAAGGATACAATGATACGAGGCGCTGGTGACATTGCTATCTTGAGTGAAAGTGAAGAAGGATTACGTGATCTGCTGAACGGAATGAACAAATGAGTGCAAAGTATGGATTGAGAGTAAATCGAGGAAAGATGAAGGTAATGACAAGTAGTAGAAATGAGAACAGCGAGAAATTTAACATCAAGATTGATTATCACGAAGTAGATTTCGTTAAGAAATTCTGCTACCTAGGCAGTAAAACAAACAAGGACGGACGGAGCAAGGAGGACATCAAAAGCAGACTACCAATGGGAAAAAGGGCATTCCTGGCCAAGAGAAGTGTACTAATAACCAATACCGCCCTTAATTTGAGTAAGAGATACCTGAGTATGTACGTCTGGAGTACAGCATTGTATGGTAATGAAACGCGGACTGTAGAAAAACTGGAACAGAAGAGAATCGAAGCATTTGAGATGTGGTGCTATAGACGAATGTTGAAAATTAGGTGGGCTGATCAGGTAAGAAATGAGGAGGTTCTGCGCAGAGTCGGAGAGGTAAGGAACATACGGAAAACACTGATAAGGGACAGGATGTTAGGACATCTGTTGAGACATGAAGGAATGACTTCCATGATACTAGAGGGAGCTGTAAAGGGCAAAAACTGAGAGGAAGACAGAGATTGGAATACACCCAGCAAATAATTGTGGATGTAGGTTGCATGTGCTACTTTGAGATGAAGAGGTTATCACAGGAGGAAGTCGTGGCGGGCAGCATCAAGCCAGTCGGAAGACTGATGAAAAAAAAAAAAACTTATTCTCAGAAGAGGATATCATTATAGGTAAGAGACATCTGCAGAACGACTCTGCTATTCACACCTAAATATCTGGCAAAGAATTCGTCAAACCACGTTCACATTATTTCTCCACCGTTCAGGACAAAGTGAAATAGTTCTGCCTGAAAGCAAAATAACACTTGATGGATGAGGAATGTAGGATCTAAGAAGCAATTAACACAGGAAAATAGGACGTCCGAGTCTTCTGAAACCAACCACAGTCATAAAATTGAGAACCAAGTTTGTGAAAATAATACGTTTGGAGAGCAGTGTTATATGCAAATGAATCGTACCCTGTATAAAATCCGGAAAAGAAGAAAAACGAAGCATCCAACACTTGATGTTGCAAGAAAAACTAACTAGAATAAGGAATATGGCAGTACGGCGTTTGTTAATGTACCAAGGATTAACCTGCACGATAGTAGAAGAAATGGAAGGGTTTAGTGCCCTGTCGAAGACGATGTCAGTGGAAATGATGTACAAGACAGAGTTGAGATAGGAAAGGAGACGGGCAACCACCCCAGCATTCGCATGTTTGTCGGAGTCTGGTTCAAATGCTTCAAATGGCTCTGAGCAATATGGGACTTAACATCTGAGGTCATCAGTCCCCTAGAACTATTTAACTAACCTAAGGACATCACACACATCCATGCCCGAGGCAGGATTCGAACCTGCGACCGTAGGAGTCTGCGGTTCTGGACTGAAGCGCCTAGAACTACACGACCACCGCGGCCGGCCTGGGAGTCTGGCAACACATTATTTCCTCTCACACACGTCACACGAAAAGTCCACGACGAGAAAACAGAGAAGTTAAAGCTTGCACCATACCGAGAATCATTGGCTCCATGCTCAATTCGCGAATGGGACAGTGAAGGGGTAGAAAGATATGTTACTTTGAGATGGGGGACTCCACATGAGAGGAAATCGTGGCAGATCGCATCAAACCAGGCACAAGACTAACATATACACACGCACACACACCTACACACACGTTTTTGTTATAGATGTTGTTGTTGTCTTCCATCGGAAGACTAGATTACTTCAGCTCTCCTCGCCCTTCTGTCCTGTGCAAGCCTCTCCATCTCAGCAGAGCTGCAGTCTGTTCAAGCCTTGGTCTCCGTCTACAGTTTCAGCCTCCCTCGCCCCCCCTCTCCCCTTAATGAAAGTCATTAAAAAATCGACAGTTAATTGATGCCTCAGGATTCATCCTCTCAAGCGATCTCTTCGTTTAGTGAAGTTGTTCTTTACCAGTTTGATTCAGTACCTCCTCATTAGTTATTCCATATACGAGTATAATTTCTCCTCCTTTCTGAATTGCTTATCGTCTACGTTTCGCACAATCCACACGAATACCTTCCTAAAAGTCTTCGTAACACATACATTTGAATTCGGTTTGCAAATTTCCCTTTTTCAGAAACGTTTTACTTGCTACTGTCAGTCTGTGTTTTGTATGCTCTGAATTTTGTCTGTCGTCAGTCATTTTGATGACGAAATTTCAAAACTTAAACACTGCCTTTACTGTCTTATTTTCTGTTCAAATTCTGTTAACATCGCCTTTTTGATTTGCCAAAACCGCATTATCATTGTTTTACATTTATTTATATTCGTTTTATACCCTCTCATCAACACAATCTATTTCGTTCATCTGCTTTTGGAAGTTCTGTGGCGTCTCTGACAAAATTACAGCGCTACCTAAAGAATTTGAAGTTTTTACCTATGATATCACTTAAAGCTTAGATTAAACTGAAACCGAGCGAGATGGCGCAGTGGTTAGCACACTGGACTCGCATTTGGGAGGACGACGGTTCAATCCCGCGTCCGGCCATCCTAATTTAGGTTTCCCGTGATTTCCCTAAATTGCTCCAGGCAAATGCTGGGATGCTTCTGTGAAAGGGCACGGCCGACTTCCTTCCCCATCCTTCCCTTATCAAATGAGTCCGATGACCTCGCTGTCTGGTCTCCTTCCCCAGAACAACCCAACCCATTAAACTGAAATTGGTCGACGCTGAATGGAATCCGTTGATTTTGCGACTGCAAGACGCAGTTTACAAAGTGAAACTGCTGGGTATTTCACACTCACTCAACTATTTCATTCCAATATTTATGAAAAAGAAGCGTTTCGGCGGCTCGCTGCCATCATCAGGTGCCTGTTACTCATATCTCGAATGTTAGATTAGAAAATTTCTATGAAGTACGAAAGAAGTTTTTAAATTGAGTCGCACCCTCTGCATAAAATGTTCATTCCCAATCTACAGGTACGTGTAACATAACAAGAGGTGGACAAATAACAGTTGGCCACATGAGAAGAGCAGCGTTGTGCCGAAACTCATCGGGCCGATAAATAGTTGTTGTTGTGGTCTTCAGTCCAGAGACTGGTTTGATGCAGCTCTCCATGCTACTCTACCCTGTGCAAGCTTCTTCATCTCCCAATACCTACTGCAACCTACATCCTTCTGAATCTGTTTAGTGTTTTCATCTCTTGGTCTCCCTCTACGATTTTTACCCTCCGCGCTGCCTTCCAATACTAAAGTGGTGATCCCTTGATGCCTCAGAACATGTCTACCATCCGATCCCTTCTTCTGGTCAAGTTGTGCCACAAACTTCTCTTCTCCCCAACCCTATTCAACACTTCCTCATTAGTTGTGTGATCTACCCTAACCTTCAGCATTCTTCTATAGCACTACATTTCGAAAGCTTCTATTCTCTTTTTGTCTAAACTATTTATCGTCCACGTTTTACTTCCATCAATGGCTACACTCCATACAATTACTTTCAGAAACGACTTCGTAAAACTTAAATCTATACTCGATGTCAACAAATTCCTCTTCTTCAGAAACACTTTCCTTGCCATTGCCAGTCTACATTTTATATCCTCTCTGCTTCGACCATCATCAGTTATTTTGCTCCCTAAATAGCAAAACTCCTTTACTACTTTAAGTGTCTCATTTCCTAATCTAATTCCCTCAGCATCACCCGACTTAGTTCGACTGTATTCCATTATCCTCGTTTTGCTTTTGTCGATGTTAATCTTATATGCTCCTTTCAAGAAACTGTCCATTCCGTTGCACAGTCCTTCCAAGTCCTTTGCTGCCTCTGACAGAATTACAATGTCATCGGCGAACCTCAAAGTTTTTTTATTTCTTCTCCATGGATTTTAATACCTACTGCGAATTTTTCTTTTGTTTCCTTTACTGCTAGCTCAATATACAGATTGAATAACTGTCTTACTCCCTTCACAACCACTGCTTCACTTTCGTGCCACTCTACTCTTATAACTGCCATCTGGTTTCTGTACAAATTGTAAATAGCCTTTCGCTCCTTGTATTTTGCCCCCGCCACCTTCAGAATTTGAAACAGAGTATTCCAATCAACGTTGTCAAAAGCTTTCTCTAAGTCTACAAATGCTAGAAACGTAAAAAAAAGGTTCAAATGGCTCTGAGCACTATGGGACTCAACATCTGAGGTCATAAGTCCCCTGGAACTTAGAACTACTTGAACCTAACTAACCTAAGAACATCACACACATCCATGCCCGAGGCAGGATTCAAACCTGCGACCGTAGCGGTCACGCGGTTCGAGACTGAAGCACCTAGAACCGGCCGGCCTAGAAACGTAGGTTTGCCTTTTCTTAATCTATCTTCTAAGATAAGTCGTTGGGTCGGTATTGCCTCACCTGTTCCTACATTTCTACGGAACCCAAAGTGATCTTTGCCTAGGTCGGCTTCTACCAGTTTTTCCATTCGTCTGCAAAGAATTCGTGTTAGTATTTTGCAGCCGTGACTTATTAAACTGATAGTTCAGTAATTTTCACATCTGTCAGCACCTACTTTTTTTGGGATTGGAATTACTATATTCTTCTTGAAGTCTGAGGGCATTTCGCCTGTCTCATAGATCTTGCTCACCAGATGGTAGAGCATTGTCAGGGCTGGCTCTCCCAATGCTATCAGTAGTTCTAATGGAATGCTGTCTACTCTCGGGACCTTGTTACGACTTAGGTCCTGTAGTGCTCTGTCAAACTCTTCACGCAGTATCATATCTCCCATTTCATCTTCGTCTAAATCCTCTTCCATTTCCATAATATTGTCCTCAAGAACATAAATATTGGAATAAAATATGAATGAAGCTGGAAAATGTGTCGTTTTATAGACGTACATTTTAGAAGCCCCAGAAGCAGATGTGTTGGGAAGTTTGGACCTGCGAGGAGAGCAGAGTGTGGGTCACACGTGCGGCGAGGCGGCCTCTCAGCCGCAACAAGCGCGCCCCCTGTCCCGGCCATTGTGCTGCCCGTGAAACGCAGCCCCCCGGCGAACACAGAACGCCGCGGGGTTCCCCAGCGGGGCGCCACGCCCCCAGCAGATCGCCTGAAAACACTCTTCCCGCCTTCCCTTGTGGCGGCGCCGGGCTAAATATTTCACGCGGCCCCGTGTTTTGTGCGGCGCGTCGCGGCCGCCGTGCTAATGTCCCACCGGCGATTACCAGAGATAAATAAGCGGGCCGGCTTCTCCAGGCCGAGGCCGCAAAACGCGTGTGAATCATTTGGCCGCGCAGCTGGGCGTCGCCGACACGGCTTCACTGCTGGGAGGCAGCCGCCTTTCGAGAGCCGCCGTGTTCTAAAACGAACCCTACTCCTGCACCACTATCCCTTGACAATGCCACAGCAATGAGAAGTCATTATAGACTTTCTCGTTCGGAGACGTATGGTAATCTCGAGGTCGTCTGAAATATTATCACGCGTTCCTCATGCACTGAAGTATTATTGTACTCCGCTCCGCCCTTGGAGGTTAGGCTCGGAAGTCGACTTTGGATGTAAACGTGGAACAAAGTATTTTGTGTTTCATTATTTTTCTTATCAGACAATTTTACTGACAAAGGTCCAAGTAGATTCGAGCTTTTTATACAGTCATCGGTCTTTTGATTGGTGGGCCCGCCACGAATTCCTCTCCTCTGCCAAACTTTTGATCTCAGAGTAGCACTTGCATCCTACATCATTTGTGTCTCCTTCTATAGTCTTTACCCTCTACAACTCCCTTTAGTACCATGAGTTTTATTTACTGATATCTTCGCAGGTGTGCTACCACTATACCTTTCCTCGTCAATTCTGCAGAGATCCTCCTCATTCCTAACCTTATAAGTCTACCTAATTTTCAACGTTGTTCTGTAGCATGAGTTCGATTTTCTTTCCCTTCTCGTTTTCTCACAGTTCATGTTTCGCTGCCATACAATGCTGTACTCCAAACATACATTTTCAAGAATTTCTCTTTCTACACTTCTGGCCATTAAAATTGCTATACCAAGAACAAATGCAGACGATGAACGGGTATTCATTGGACAAATATATTTACTAGAACTGACATGTGATTACATTTTCACGCAATTTAGGTGCACAAATCTTGAGAAATCAGTACTCAAAACAACCACCTCTGGCCGTAATAACGGCCTTGATACGCCTGAGCATTGAGTCAAACAGAGCTTGGATGGCGTGTACAGGTACAGCCGCCCATGCAGCTTCAACACGATACCACAGTTCATCAAGAGTAGTGACTGGCGTATTGTGACGAGCCAGTTGCTCGGCCACCATTGACCAGACATTTTCAATTGGTGAGAGATTTGGAGAATGTGCTGGCCAGGGCAGTAGTCGAACATTTTCTGTATCCAGAAAGGCCCATGCAGAACGTTCAACATACAGTCGCGCATTATCCTGATGAAATGTAGGGTTTCGCAGGAATCGAATGAAGGGTAGAGCCGCGGGTCGTAACACGTCTGAAATGTGAAGTGCACTGTTCAAAGTGCCGTCAATGCGAGCAAGAGGTGACCGAGACGTGTAACCAATGGCACCCCGTACCATCACGCCGGATGATACTCCAGTATGGCGATGAGGAATATACACTTCCAATGTGCGTTCAACGCGATGTCGCCAAACACGGGTGCTGTAAACAGAACCTGGATTCATCCGAAAAAATGACGATTTGCCATTAGTGCACCCAGGTTCGTCGTTTAGTACATCATCGCATGCTCTCCTGTCTGTGATGCAGCGTCAAGGGTAACCGCAGTCATGGTCTCCAAGCTGATAGTCCACGCTGCTGAAAATGTTGTTTAACTGTTCGTGCAGATGGTTGTTGTCTTGCAAACATCCCCATCTGTTGACTCAGGGATCGAGACGTGGCTGCACGATCCGTTACAGCCATGCGAATAAGATGCCTGTCATCTCGACTGCTAGTAATACGAGGCCGTTGGGATAAGGCACGACGTCCTGTATTACCTTCCTGAACCCACCAATTCCCTATTCCGCTAACAGTCATTGGATCTCGACCAACGTGAGCAGCAATGTGGAGATACGATAAACCGCAATCGCGATAGGCTATAATCCGGCCTTTATCAAAGTCGGAAACGTGATGGTGCGCATTTCTTCTCCTTACACGAGGCATGACAACAAAGTTTCACCAGGCAACGACGGTCAACTTCTCTTTGTGTATGAGAAATCGATTGGAAACTTTCCTCATGTCAGCACGTTGTAGGTTTCGCCACCGGCGCCAACCTTGTGTGAATGCTCTGTTAAGCTAATTATTTGCATATCACAGCATCTTCTTCCTGTCGGCTAAATTTCGCGTCTGTAGCACGTCATCTTCGTAGTGTTGTAATTTTAATAGCCAGTAGTGTAATTAAGGCCTATGTTTGATACTAGGAGACTTTCCTTGGTTAGGAATGCCCTTTTTGTCAGTGCTGGTCTGCTTTTTCTGGCTTCCTTGCTCTGTCCGTCAATGGTTATTTTTCTGCGTATGTAACAGAATTTCCTAACTCCATCTACTTCGTGACCACCAGTCTTGATATCAAGTTTCTCACTGTTCTTAGTTCTGCTACTACTCATTACTTTCGTCTGTATTCGATTTACTCTCAGTCCATATCCTGTATCCATTAGACCATGCATTCCATTCTCATATCCTCTAATTCTTCTCCACATTCACTGAAAATAACAATGTCATCAGCAAATCTTTGCATTGATGTCGTTTACCGACTCTTGAATCTTCCTTTTGTTTCCTTCATTCTTTCTTCGAAGTAGACATTGAACAACAGGGCCGAATGACTATATTCCTGTCTTACAGCCTTTTTAATCCGAGCACTTTGTTCTTGGTCGTTCACTCTTTTTATACCCTCTTGGTTCTTGTACGTGCTGTACATTACCTGTCTCTCCCTTCAGCTTAGCCCTATTTTCCTCAGAATTTCGAACATCTTGCATCATTTTGCATTGTCGAGCGCTTTTCCAGGTCGACAAATCCTATTAATGTGACTTGATATTTCTTTAGTCTTGCTCCCATTATCAACCGAAACGTCTGTCTGCCTCGTGACTTTACCTTTCCTAAAGCCAAACTGGTCGTCATCTAACGCATCTTCAATTTTCTTTTCCATTCTTCTACATATTGTTCTTGTCAGGAACTTCTATGCGTCAGCTGTTAAGCTGATTGTGCGATAATTCTCGCATTTAGCACTCTTGCTGTCTTCGGAATCGTGATGTTTTTCCGAAAGTGTGATGTTGTATCGCCAGTCTCATACATTCCAGAAACCAGTCTCATAGATTCTAGACACCAAAGTGAATAATCATTTTATTGCCACTTCCCCCAACGATTTTGGAGATTTCGATGGAGTGTTATCTATCCCTTTTGCCTTATTTGATCTTGTCCTCCTCCTCTATCGACCCTTATTTCTTCTTGTATCACACCATAAAACAAGTCCTCCCCTTCATAGAGGCAGTCGCAGTACTCTTTCTACCTATCCGCTCTCTCTTCTGCATTTAAAGGTGGAAATTCCCATTCCAATTTTAATGTTACCACCTTTGCTTTTGATTTTAATCACCTCGAGGGGAACGATCTATTGATACGTAATCAGCATGGTTTCAGAAAACATCATTCTTCTGCAACGCAGCTAGCTCTTTATTCGCACGAAGTAATGGGCGCTATCGACAGGGGCTCTCAAGCTGATTCCGTATTTCTAGATTTCCGGAAACCTTTTGACACCGTTCCTCACAAACGACTTCTAATCAAGCTGCGGGCCTGTGGGGTATCGTCTTTGTTGTGCGACTGGATTCGTGATTTCCTGTCAGGAAGGTCGCAGGTCGTAGTAATAGACGGCAAATCATCGAGTAAAACTGAAGTGATATCAGGTGTTCCTCAGGGAAGCGTCCTGGGACCTCTGCTGTTCCTGATCTATATAAATGACCTGTGTGACAATCTGAGCAGTTGTGTTAGGTTGTTCGCAGATGATGCTGTAATTTACCGTCTTGTAAGGTCATCCGAAGACCAGTATCAGTTGCAAAGCGATTTAGAAAAGATTGCTGTATGGTGTGGCAGGTGGCAGTTGGCGGTAAATAACGATGAGTGTGAGGTGATCCACATGAGTTCCAAAAGAAATCCGTTGGAATTCGATTACTCGATAAATAGTACAATTCTCAAAGCTGTCAATTCAACTAAGTACCTGGGTGTTAAAACTACGAACAACTCCAGCTGGAAAGACCACATAGATAATATTGTGGGAAATGCGAGCCAAAGGTTGCGTTTCATTTGCAAGACACTTAGAAGATGCAATAAGTCCACTAAAGAGACAGCTTACACTACACTCGTTCGTCCTCTGTTAGAATATTGCTGCGCGGTGTGGGATCCTTACCAGGTGGGATTGACCGAGGACATCGAAAGGGTGCAAAAAAGGGCAGCTCGTTTTGTATTATCGCATAATAGGGGAGAGAGTGTGGCAGATATGATACGCGAGTTGGGGTGGAAGTCATTAAAGCAAAGACGTTTTTCGTCGCGGCGAGATCTATTTACGAAATTTCGGTCACCAACTTTCTCTTCCGAATGCGAAAATATTTTTCTGAGCCCAACCTACATAGGTGGGAATGATCATCAAAATAAAATAAGAGAAATCAGAGCTCGAGCAGAAAGGTTTAGGTGTTGGTTTTTCCCGCGCGCTGTTCGGGAGTGGAGTGGTAGGGAGATAGTATGATTGTGGTTCTATGAACCCTCTGTCAAGCACTTAAATGTGAATTGCAGAGTAATCATGTAGATGTATATGTAGATGTAGATTTCCCCGAATATTATCTTGACTTCCTGAATGATGAGTCAGTCCTTAGGAGGGTCATTTCTTTTTCGATTTCTTCACATTTTTCATGCAGTCATTTTGTCTTACGTTCCTATTTATATCATTCCTAGGTGACTTCTATCTCTATATTCCTTAATTCGTTGAATATTTTTGTATCTTCTTCTTTCGTCCATCAGCTAAAGTACTTCTTCTGTTATCCATGGTCGCACGTGGTTAGCCGAGCGATGTAGGGCGCTGCAGTCATGGACTGTGCGGCTGGTCCGGCGGAGGTTCGAGTCCTCCCTCGGGCATTGGCGTGTGTGTTTGTCCTTAGGATAATTTAGGTTAAGTAGGGTGTAAGCTTAGGGACTGATGACCTTAGCAGTTAAGTCCCATACGATTTCACACCCATTTTTGTTATCCATGGTTTCTTCGCAGTTACTTTCCTTGGACCTATGGTTATCTGTAAAACCTACTTTCATTGCTCTTTTAAGAGATGTCCGTTCCTCTTCAACTGAATTGCCTGCTGAGCTGTTCGTTCATTGTCGCAGTATCTATAGACTCAGAGACTTCAATTCCACGATTTTTTGACGTTTCTCGTGCTGCGTCAATACTTTAACCCATCCTCTCACGGGAGAGTGAGACGCACGTGGACAAGAAACTAGTTACGTCGCAACGTGAAATTCTATGTTCCGCTACACTGCTGAGCGTGAAATAAAGACCCACACATATCAGATTTTTGCCTCGTTGACATATGAATATTTCGAGCTGATGCAAACGGATGTGCTACTGTGTATAGCGTTTGTTTGTTGCAACAAGCGCCTGTGAGCGATATATGTACGGACATGGCGTTTTGCGGCTAGGTGGTTCATGTTTGTAAATATTTTAGTTACGTCAGACTACTTATAATGTGCTGATTTTTATGCACATGACAACTTGGCGCTAGATCTAATGTAAAATAAATACGATTCACAACAAAACGCTTGGTAAGACCTGTAGATGACAGAAAAGTATGTCGAAACCGGTTGTTTCAGATAAGGAAACGTTCTATGCGATCTCGGCTGTTGAAAGTTCCTAGTAAGGAAAACTGATCGCTCCTTCGGTATTCTCAATATGAAAAAAATCAGTCTATGTTATTTATTATAATTAATATATTTTCTGCGCTTCATGCTACAAAGACCAACGACTGGAATGTTTCTCCACTGGTTAGAAACATCAGTCTGCGTTTGAAAGTAAACACAAGTTATACACTGAAAGTTTTCACCACTGTGATATTTTCTGCAATATATATATATATATATATATATATATATATATATATATATATATATATATATAATCTGGGGTTGTGGTCTAATTCAGGTTTGGTCGTACTGGGAAATGCCTTCTACACTGATGGCGAGCAGCTTCGAAACAATCTCCACTTCCATTCGAATAAATTAGCGAAACGAATCTCGATCTTGAAGTCTGTGTGATGAAGTATGTTACTCCAGAATGTTCGCAGTTTATGCAACGTCGAAAATAAGGATATTACGCAACTGACATTGGACACTATATCTTAGCAATATTCCATTTAAAACCAGAAATGGGATGAAAATTCAATTGAGATAACGAATACTTTCTATCAGTATGTGTCTCAGTCTGCTGTACAGCATTTGGTAAGTTTCTTCTACCAACAAACGACTGCTTAAACTATCGACGAGTCCAGAATATTTTTCGTGATTTTCTCCGTTCTACTTCGACAGTCGCTATTACAGTTAACGTAGTTTTTTTACGCGTGTCCATTTGAGTGAAGGACCTGTACGGCTTGCGAGCCAAAAAAGGCCGATAGCGGCCGCTGGAGAGCGAAGTCCACGTCAACGGTAACTGTCTCCTTCCGTGTGAGAACGCGTTTGTTAAGTGCAGTGTTTTCAAGCCTTGTGTAATATCACGTTGTAGCTATTAACATTTTGTGTAACAAGGTCGAACCATCAGCTAGTATGAAAAACTGACCACAGCTCCAGGCCCTCGAAATCATGAAGGATTAGCGTTCACATCCCAGTGAGTAACGTCGCACCTAGAAACTCAACAGAAAATTAACTGTATTTTCCCGCCTAACTGTAAAGTGAAGAAATTGAGCAGTGAATTGTGAAAATTTGTCTACATTTGCAAGACGATTGAGGGGTGTCTGACAAACTATAAATCATTGCTTAGACGAGAGAAATATTTTATTCAAGTGCGAGGACGACATATGAATATCTTCTTTCACAAGTACACAGGCCAGAAGTTTTCAATTGCCTATCACCACTACTGATTTATGGCTAAAACAAGGAATTCATTTTTAGTATCTATCATATCCTCGTTCCTAGAATAAAACATGTAAAGTCTAAGCGCCTCTGTTCAGAATCTGACTGTTCGCAAAGGGGTGCGCTGGAAAATATCCACAACAATAACTTGCCATTTACCTAAGACGGTTTCATTCGAATATGCCTCATTTCTTCAGCTGTCTGTGTGGCAATCATTTCGCATTAGTTCACGGTACATTGTTTGCATCTAGCAGTGTGTTTATGTACATAACATATTACATCTACATCTGTATGGATACTCTGGTACTCTGCAAATCACATTTAAGTGCCTGTCAGAGGGTTCATCGAACCACCTTCACAATTCTGTATTATTCCAATCCTGTATAGCACGCGGAAATAATGAACACCTACATCTTTCCGTACGATCTCTGATTTCCCTTATTTTATATTGCTGATAGTTCCTCCCTATGTACGTCGGTGTCAACAAAGTATTATCGCATTCGAAGGAGAAAGTTGGTGACTGGAATTTCGAGAGAAGATTTTGTCGCAACGAAAAACGCCTTTCTTTCAATGGTGTCCTACCCAAATACTGTAACATTTGTGTGACACTATCTCCCATATGTCGCGATAATACAAAACTTGCTACCTTTCTTTGAACCTTTTCGATCGTCAGTCCTATCTGGTAAGGATCCCACACCGCGCAGCAGTATTCTAAAAGATGAAAGACAAGCGTACTGTCGGCAGTCTCATTAGTAGGTCTGTTACATTTTCTAAGTGTCCGGCCAATGAAACGAAGTCTATGGTTAGCCTTGCCCACAACATTTTCTGTGTGTTCCTTCCAATTTAAGTTCTTCGTAATTGTAATACCTAGGTATTTAGCTGAATTTACGGCTTTTAGATTAAACTGATTTATCGTGTAACCGAAGTTTAGCGAGTTTATTTTAGGACTTTTTCGTTATTTAGAGTCAACTGCCAGTTTTCGCACCATTCCGATATTTCTTATAAATCGTTTTGCAGTTTGTTTTGATCTTCTGATGACTTTATCAGTCTGTAAACAACAGCGTCAGCTGCAAACAACCGAAGACGTCTGCTCAGATTGTCTCCCAAATCGTTTATATAGATAAGGAAGTGCAAAGGGTCTATAACACTACCTTGGGGACCGCCAGAAATCACTTTTGTTTTACTCGATGACTTTCAGTCATTTTCTACGACCTGTGACCTCTCTGACAGGAAATCACAGATCCTGTCACATAACTGAGACGATATTCCATAAGCATGAAATTTCACAACGAGCCGCTTGTGTGGTACAGTGTCAAAAGCCTTCCGGAAATCCAGAAATATGGAATCGATCTGAAATCCCTTGTCAATAGCACTCAATACTTCAGGTGAATAAAGAGCTAGTTGTGTTTCATAAGAACGATGTTTTCTAATCCCATGCTATGCGTCAATAGACCGTTTTCTTCGAGGTAATTCATAATGTTCGAACACAATATATGTTCTAAAATCCTGCTGCATACCGACGTTAGCGAAATGGGCCTGTAATTTATTGGTCTACTCCTATTACCTTTCTGGAATATTGGTGTGGCATGTGCAACTTTCCAGTCTTTGGTTACGGATCCGTCGTCGAGCGAACGGTTGTATATGATTGTTAAGTATGGAGCTAATGCATCAGCATACTCCGAAAGTACTAATGCGTCGGAAACAGGAGAATAGATTTGAGAAACCTGCTATAATTGTAGCTATGTATCAGGAAGACTATTCTAGTAAGACAGTAGCAAGAAATGTTAGCTTAGCCCAGTCTACAGTGATGTATACATTGCAGCGAATCAAGTAAACTGGTGCCGTTGGAAGTGTTCGCCATCTAGTAAACCTCGAATAATATCATACAGGGAAGGTCATAAGGTTATAGAGTAAAAGTCAGATGACGTTTACTGCACCTGAAATACGCGAGAAAGTAATTAGTAAGCCAGCAGTTCTAATCTCTGTCCCAACACTGCAACACCGTCTTCGTGAACAAATTTAAAGGACTGGATAGCGGCCAAAAAAACTTTTCTACACAAACAAGCTGAAAAGATTGTAATGGGTACAGTAACACAAAAAATGCTACGTGTAACATTCGTCCAACACGTTATTCACGGACGAATTTAAGTTTAAAATAGTTGGAAGCCATCGTCGAATGTTTGTACCTCAGCTTCGTGGAGAATGTATGAAGAATTAGTGCGTGAAGCCAACGGTGAAGTATGGTGGAAGGTTGGTCATGGTATCGGGATGTTTTTCGGGTGATAAAGTCGGTGATCTAGTAAGAATTATTGGAACATTAAAGAAGGAAGGGTATCAAAGAACACTGATCAACGACTCAGCTCCTTCTGGCAAGAGACTTATTGGTTGTGGGTTTACTCTGCAGCAGAACAATGACCCAAAACTTGTTTCTAAATTGCGCAGAGGTTATTTCAATAGAAAAGAGAAATGTGGGGAACCGAAGGATATGATTTGGTCAAGTCAGTCACCTAACTTAAATCGCATTAAACTTTTACGCTATGAAATTAACAGCGAGGTCAGATACATGAAGTTCTCTAATGTAGACGACGGTTGGAATGATTTAACGGCCTGTTGGACTGCGATATCCTGAAAAACATTACAACATCTTACGTCCAGAATCCCAGGAGTTTGTGCAGCTAAGCTGAAGGCAAATGGTGGATACTTGAAGAGGCTAAAACCTGAACCATATTGTTGGTCTATTTAGTTTGTACGATGTGTTTGTACGTGAAAATAAAGTATATAGTTGTGGTCATGGGTAACTGGAAACTCCGACCAGTACCGTACGAGTGGACAGAAAAATGTAGCAAGTAAGTGCTGACGCAGTACGGTATTTCTTTTTACGCTAAGTAATGGTCGAAATTTGAATCCAGTTAGATGGAGACCAATTCAGAAAGATCACATATCAAATGCATTTGTTCCAAATAGCACAATATTTCATAGTGAAGTTAGTGACGGCTGGTAACCGTTAATCTTGAATGGTAGTATTGACGTTTTCGTGCCTTAAATTGATTTGGACTTTTAGATGCTTCAAATTGGCAGCAGCGATCTCTCAAAGCTAAAAAAAAAAATCAAGGTTTAATATCCCTTCGAGATCAGGATCACTAGCGACGTACGTAATGCAAACCTGTGTTTCGTGTGTGCTCGTATGTGTTCTGGCCGGGTAGTTCATGCACATTATGAGTGAAACGAAGAACCAGTTTTCGTCAGCACCCGAAATCATTAGCGAATATGAAACACCTCAACACAGCTGATTAGAGTTTCAGGCAGTTGCACTCATTAGGAATTTGAGCTCACCATGAAATCACTGAGCAGATAAAGTGACGGTGACATGTGGCCTCTGAACAATATTATAAGCGATGGATTCGCAGAAGAAATTTTACAACAATGATCATTTACACAGAAAGTTCAGAACTGTCGTTAAAAACGTAATTGGTAAAGCAATAACTAATCACTACAGAGAAGATTCACAATTGTTGGAAATCACAGTGAAAATAAATAAAAAATATTTTATTTGCAACAGTTAGCTAAAGCTTCCAGTTACTCCGTCTTAGACAATTGTCTAATTTTCCAATACCCTCGTAATAGAAGGCAGCCGCCTGTGCTTTCCGCCCATTCTCTTCTCTGCTCTACAGCTCGTTGTCTGAGCCAAAATGTCTTCATGGCCAGCTGTTCCTGTGAGTAGAGGTGAAAATTAGGGGCTGTAAGGTCGGTGATCAGTCACTTCCCATCGGAAACGCTGCAGGAGCATCTTCATTGTCACTGCAATTTGTGACCGAGAAAGAAGGAAGACATGACACAGTTTCATTGTGTTAACTGCATGAGATTAAACGAAATCTCGCAGCACGCACTCATACTTGGCGGGAGACACTATTTTCTAGGACTCATTGAGCACTCAGAACTGAAAAGAAGGATGTGACATGATCGACGAGCATACTAGAGACACTACCCAAAATATCGATGCAAAGTTTCATTGGATTTTTTACTGTGGTTTCCATTTCACGACCAACTGGACCTTAATAAACGAATAGCCGCATACATGTCGGGTTCCGCATGAAGAGAATCATGCAAGCCACAGAGAACTAACAGGATACTGGAACAAGTACTTGACTCGCTACACGTGTCTCCCAGTTCCATGTACAACCATTTTATCCTCAAGGATCACACTGGAGGGAGACACTCAAGTGACTTTCAGATGGAGAAGTACTATAGCTTCCATGTTGCACTATATATACATGATGACCTTCTGCTTTTGCTTCTTAGATGTTACTTAAACCCTTCAGATTTTATTTGTAGTTCAGGTTTGAAGCCCAATTACAACTAAGAATGGTGGATTATAGCGGCTGCAAATACTTTAGATGACAGACATATGTAATGAGAGAGAACTACCAGTTCCTCTTCGAAAGGGGCGAAATGTAATTCTTGGTCCAGCTCTCCTTATTTCTGTTTTCGATAAATATTTTAAAGCACTGAGGGCGAAGATCGATCAGATTTGTCAGGACAACCATTCTTCATTATTTTAAAAATAAGTAGAATTTCTTCAGTGTCCTTTTTGTGAACCGGACTTGCGCCTTAAATCTCCCTATCATCAATTCACTGCCGTCAAAATAACAAGATTCTCTTACATTAGCGTTAGTGCTGTTATCAGTTTACTTCCATGCGAACCTAAAAATGAAGGAAAAATCTATACTGAAACATTCAGAAATAATTACCGGTTGACTAGATGCTCGTCTACAGTCTTTATTTTTATCAATAACCACTACATTTACAGATCTAAACACTGTCTCTAGAAAACGAGCTCTGTCAGATCCCTAATATGTTACACAATTAAATGAAACCCGTATTTCGTCTCAGTGAATCTACATTTTGACTCTTTTTCAACACAGCTGCTCTCCTTCTCCGTTGAGTGAAAGGACATAACGGTTTAAATACATTACTAGCACGATGCTTTTCGGGAACAGATAACGAAACGTCCTCCATATTTCATCCACAGAACATGCATAAAATTATAATCACATATATTCCATGAAAAGAGTAAAATAGTTAATATTTATTGCGAGAAACATAGTTTGAAAGAAAGTAGTGAAATTTACACCATATAAAAAAACTGATTGCCGATACTACCCAGTTTTAATAAAATAATGAAAGATCTCTTGCAGCACAGCAGAAAGTGGTACAATACCGTAAGGTAGACATCTTTGTTAGACTTCAGATGTAATGGTTTGAAATAAAAAAACTGCTCGTAATCAGAAATTCGGCGGTAACATTCTCTTCATGAGAGACATAATCCCTTAAATTTGAGGATATCGTGCACTAAACGTATTTACAAGTCTAACAATTCACATGTTAACAAGACTGTATATGAATGCATGACCGATTTACTTTTATTCAAAACTTTCCATCGTTGATGGAAAGCGGGAACGCAGTCGTATCCTAAGTTGAGATTAGGTATAAAATTGCTTCTGATTGCAAAACTGATCTTAAGTTTATTTTTATTGTGTCACGATCGATTTTGGGGCTACCAGCCCACTCCTCAAATGCACTTGGTGTACATACATCTAATAGATGTGAGGTATATTTTTCCTAGGGTCATAGATTGCAGTCATCACCGTCCAGCAGTAGCGTCCACTGTAAAACCTGTCTCCACAGCCCCATTCGGGTAAGTGACTCCCTCAGGAGCCAGCACCAGATTTTCTCTTATTTAAACGAATTGAGTATCTAAGTACAAGTCGTTAACATTGATATTCACGCACATTTGTTGAATGTAGAAGCACATTTGAGTGATACTGCAAAAACACATCTTACAACGATTGATTATTTAACCATCTGTGACTAATGTTGTATATACAGTCGCAAAGGGCTGATAAGTATATGACAATAATGATCTTTAATGGCAGAAAATTAATTTTCTGATGTTTAAACAAAAGTGCGCATACAGACAACATTTCTGACTGCATCAGACCACTATAATATGTGTTCCATTGTTCTACATCTTACTACATTGGAGCAGCCCTAGGGAGCCAGCGGAAAACTGTCACCTATGATCTAGATTGCAGAGCATTTCATACCGCCACGTTAGCCTGATGGAAAGTAATGCTGTGCTATGCTGGGACTAACAATAGTACAATAGAGTAACTTGGCCTTGGCCACGTGGTCATTAAGGTCTTGTATCATTCGTTCTACGCATTTTCCACGTAATTTTGTGAGCGAAACCACAACTTAATCTTTACATAGATGGTCCGTTGTAACAATACGGAATCAAAACTGCGGACATAGTGGTGAGTAAGTGCGTAAAACTTCTTCAATATACGGCAAGTTAATAAAACAAACAAGGAGCAAAATACGAGTGCATTAATCGCACACAGAAAAATGTGTGCTCAATTACGTTATACGAAAGACCAAAATTAATAACAGACATTGCACGATTCATACTGTACGGATAGTGCTTTAAGATGGCGCTTCACTCTTATCGCATTACGCAGACATTTGCCACGAATTCCTTGGTTTCCCACAGTTAAAACGAAAACTGCTCGTTGCTAACTCTGATAACCATACATTCCGACATCATGTGAGAGAGGATTCTTATTGCGTAAAGGTCGCACGGATTATGGCCTTATTCACCTCTATCTGGTAAGATAAAGAACTCAGGGCTGAAATATCACCATGTGGTACACAATATCGCGAGTTTACCAAGGATCTTCTTTCCAGGAAGTTACGGTGTACCACATAATTCAACATAAAAGAATCCCAAATGTTTGCTGTTACGCGACCGATAAACGACCACAGCAAACACCATATGAACTCACACAAAATAAGAGGGCCAGAAACTCCAGTCGACGCCTTGGCCTGTTAATTTACTGAAAATTGGATGGACAGAAGCAAATAACGATAAACTTGGGGAGCAAACATTCCTGTGAACAAATGATGAAAATAATATTAAAACTGCCTAGTTGGCAGTGAACCACGAGTATACTGAAGATACCTCACTTCAGAAAGATATTAATTATAAATATCATGAATTAATGGAATTGGTCCCCATACTTAAACAAGGGGAGGATATGTAATGGCAAAAGTCGTGAAGTTAGTTGCCACACTGTCGCGCTAGCAATGTGTCACCAGAGGTACTCTAACAACAGTGGCTGCAGGATCTGTCACAGGCAACGACTCCGATACATGCGTCTCCAGGGGTGTCTCCACGAGTCTTTGTAGTGGCCCTTTCTTCACCGCTTCGTCCCTAAGTCCTTTATCTCAGAGTCTACGATATCTCACTTGATCATTGGTCACAGACTGCGCTCAGTTTGACAGTAATTTGCCTTACTGAACAACAGCTAACTAGCCATCTTTGACAACCAGAAATGAGTCGCTAGGATACATCGAAAGCTCTCTCGCTCTCTTCGCTCGCAGATATTCATGTGACTTGCACTGAAATAGATACCAACCCTAAATTATGACATACAAATCTAATTTTACACTCTTACTGAGTCAGTGTCACATAGCAGGGACCTTTCACGTGCTGTAATAAGAAATCGTTTTATACTTATTCTTCTCTTGGTATAAAGGAATAAACAAGAAGAAAGAATATAAAGTGAACTGGAAAAGAATTTGATATATTTATGGGCTACACTACAAAGGTAGATGGAGTCCAAAACGCATCTTTGAGATGATAGGTCTCTACCTTTACTGTAGTAAAGTTTACTGTCTTCATGAACAGTACAGTACAGTTTAGTTTATCTGAACATGCCTTACAGATCATTGAAGCGTGGAGTGTGTTCGTGTGACGAGCTGTGTTAACATCACATTCGATAATGAACTGCCTGCGGAAAGCAGGAATGCTGGAACGCCGATGTCCGCCTGAATAGTTGAGAGGTCAGCGCGGCCGAATGCTGTGCAAAAACGCCCGGGTTAGATTCCCGCATGGGTCGGAGATTTTTTTCGCTCAGGGACTAGGTGTAGTGTTGTCGTCATCATCATTTTATCCCCATCGACACGCAAGTCACCGACGTGGCGTCAACTCAAAAGACTTGCACCAGGCGACCGGTCTACCCAACGGGAGGCCCTGACCACAAGACATTTTACTTCTTGGATTGCCGATGGGGAACACAACTTTTCCATATCGGGAAGCTTCTAAATTCATTTGGGAGGATATCATAAACTAGGTCTATTAAAAGAGGAAAACCTTACCGATGGCTCTATCTCATGAAACACATTTATTTATTATGTCTTAAGTCTCATTCTATTAGTTGCTTCAATAGGTAATACCAATATAATTTTATTAGCGACGCTATTTTTTAGTTTTAGTGCCTTTTATGTAGTACTTCTGTTTCATATGTTGACACAGAATACACAGGGGGAAAAGTTAAAACAAAAAGAGCGACAGTTTATCAATTTTCTAGCAAAGAGATTTCTCGACTTAAAACGTAAATCGTGGTTGCTCTAGAACAGGTAGTCAGCTTGTTCCCTACCACCCACTAGTTGACGTTAAAGCTATCATGGTGGGTGATAGGCGGTGTGGGGCTTCGAAACTTTTTCATTAAGTTTTCAAGAAATTTTTACGCGAAGTACTAGGTGAGTAATTATTACAAAATCCTTTAATTTGCTATAGCTCTGATTTTTAAGTTACATATCCTACGAAGGACTTCGTATCCTACATAACAAATTTATCTCTGCCTCTATCCATGTCCCACAGCTTAGCAAGTCGGTGTTCCGCAAAGAAATATTTTGGAAGTTACTTCTCAACTTTATAAATCACCATTACTGTGAAACCTTTGGGTACTTAGAAATTTTGCTGTTAATAGAGGGCCCTGCTCTAGAAATACATGTGATTTTTTCAGCCAAAAATTAAATAATTTTTGTTAACCCACAAATATTTTATTGACTGGTTGCTTACCCTAGATCTCAATAATTGATGCAGAGAATTTCTAGAGTATTTCGGGTTGGAAAGAGACATGTTATTTTCTTACCATAGCGAGATTTATCGCATCATATGATATTCACAGTTCGTACGCTTTCACAGAGAGAAGTACGTTCGTAAATTCCACTGGAGAAAATTTCCCTAGACAGTCACGTCAAACAAAGGCGAATAGATGCTATCTCACTGAAAGCAGCTCCAAGACACAGATCTTCCTCCATACAGCAGAGGAAAAGACGCAATGCGACAGTGTCCAACTATGAAACAGATACGAGACAGAATGAGTGTAAACGTGACTTCCATATATGTTGCGGTCACATGATGCTACAGTTACAAGCAGTCGGGAGACCTGAAATTCATCACCTGGCAGTACTCCAACTTCCACGTTGCTCGAGGCACGTCGGTGGACATTCTATGTATCCTCTGTACTCTCCTACCTCAAAATACATAATATTTTATTCCGAGTTAGGCCTACCAACGAACCACTATTATGTATTAACTGATTGTTTAGCTTATACGTGGCTTGCAAAGCTGTTTTCCTGTGTGCTACATTCAACTTTGTGTTTTTCCTCCGGGTGAACAAATGCAGGCTCTGACAGGCACGAGCACAGACATACTTATTTGTGACTGAGGATAGTGTACTGAACATCAGTATTAACTTCGTATGAAGACTAATGATTAAGAATTTTAGGAGTAGTACGTTTTTAGGTTGGTTAGTATCTCCAAAATACATGTAGCAAAAGCAAGTCGTTAATTCTTATTTTCCTCTGGGCAGCAGGTCAGAAGTTGAAGTGTAGGCGAGTGTATGCAAAATGGTTAGTCTACACTGACACTTGTAGTCCACTCAGTGGCGCAGTGATGACCGTACGGAAAACATTAAGTAGTAACTCATGTGACACATCTTTCGGAAGACTATTACACGCCGAGAAAAAACAACCAACACATTGTTTTGCGTGCGTACTAAGGTACTACATATAAAAATATTTATACTTATACCCTGTATATCCTCTTAGGAGGAGGAGGAGGAGGATCTTGATGTTTAACGTCCCGTCAACAACGAGATCATTAGAGACGGAGCGCAAGCTCGGGTGAGGGAAGGATGGGGAAGGAAATCGGCCGTGCCCTTTCAAAAGAACCCTCCCGGCATTTGCCTGAAGCGATTTAGGAAAATCACGGAAAACCTAAATCAGGATGGCCGGAGACGGGATTGAACCGTCGTCCTCCCGAATGCGAGTCCAGTGTGCTAACCACTGCGCCACCTCGCTCGGTATCCTTCTTAGGAATTCCATCTGTGCATTCATATTTGGACTAGGATAATATATCAAAATCACATGATTTGGTGGCGTTCTCTCCTTCTGCTGATGAACTTAGCTTCGAAAGAAGTGTTTTGACAGCCCTTCATTTCGTCCCCGAGTCCCCTATTGTCGTTACTAAGCTTCTAACAATTGCAATAACACATGTGTGGAGGTCTTCCTCTTACGAGATGCACTGGACTTCTGTGATTTAAAAATTGTACACGTAGAATGGTAATGTCATCATAAATGTGTCAACGTATGACAGAAGGAACTTTAGTGTCTTGTGACAGTGACAGAGGAGGTTTGAAGCCTCCAAACAGACATAAAGAAAGCTACTATGAAGTGGACACACCTTGTTGCAGCAGGCATCCTCAAAATTTGGGCACGTGCAGTGGTGGCCCAGGTATTTATCACAAGGCAATGGAACTCTCATGTCGTGCTGCTTCATTTTCTACCAGACATTCTCCTTTATGACTTCATTGCCGGCAGAATGTTTCTTCTCCCGGTTCCAGCTCTACATTGACCACTCAGCTGCGTGCAGTACCCCGTTTTGCTGAAGTGATAGCTGTGCATAGTGCAAGAGCTCCACCGAACACCGAAAGCTTTGAACAGTAATCCAGATCCATGACTGCTCAATCGCGTCCCATAAAACATGGTGATTCGCCAGTGTTTCCTTCATGCCGTTGTAAATATGGGCGTCAGACATCCATCTCTCAACTAATACGCAAACCATTCTAACATGTTCCATTAAGTTTCGGGAATGCAGCCGCGTGGATCGAATGCGCAGCCACAGACGTAACTCATGCATATTGTACGTCTTTGCCGCCGATTAACATCACTGGCGCCTTGTTTATCTGTGGCCCCATGTGCAGTGACGCGGTCCGCGAGTTTAAAAGGATGGAGCGAGCGCTGGAGCGTCAGTCGTACGGCTCTCTCTGAAGATGGCTGAAAGGTATACAGCCGAAATATTAGAAGAAGAATCAGAAGTCATCCGGCTGATTTCCCGAAATTTAATGGAGCAGTCTTTGCGCCGCGAAAACTTGAAGATTCACATTCTAACATGAATCGTGGGCGACAATGTGTTTTATTTATTTGCTGATGGTCAGCCGTCCCAGGGGAGAAACCGGATGCACATTGGCCACTTTGTTACTATTCTATTTACTACTGAGAAACGACGGTAGGTTTATCAGCAGTACCATTTCATCCCGCGAAAATATTCACCCACCAGGCAGTCGCTTCACCTCCATACTCCATGCTGTCCTTCGGCAATCGGTAAGCAACGCTCCATGTCGCGTGCTACGTTCTCGTTCCTGACACTGGCATGTTTCTACGAGCACCGAGTCATCTTATTCCACGGCACTTTAGTCCATGGTTTGCACTTTCAGTACTGTTGTTTCTCCGCTGTTCCTTGTGGAGGGCGGTGAGAGAGGTACATGCTCTTCTGTACGTCGCAGCTAGGCTGTGATTCTGAATGAAATTGTCGCTTGTCGCTCGTTGATCAGCAGTGGACTGTGCGAGTGATCTGCTAGCTTTTCGCCCTTCTACCCACCGCTACGATTCACGATAGTCGATGGCAAATCCTGTCAACAAAACTTACCCACAACGCTTTGGCCGCAGTGGTTTTATTCTTCTGGTAGTAGTAATAGTAGTAGTGGTGGTAATAATAGTAATGTCGTACGGCTCTACGGCGTGGTAGAAGTCTTTTCTGCTGGAGACGACTGCAACTTGCGTGTCGTAAGGCAGTTGTATGTGGAAACCTCAGTGACTGATACGCGGAAACGTTGCGTTCTGTGCTCTGGGATCCCTCGACTTGATTGTGAGAAAGTGCACTGAGATCGTGTGCGTTGCCATACAACTTTCGACTGTCACGACGGTGTCAGGTACAACATGTGATGACATTCAAGTCACGTGCCAAACGTAAGAAACCAATGTTTGGCCTGGTCATAGCTTTGTTTTACACAGTTCTTAAGTGACAGCTGACAATGAGCTGCGTCAGTGCATAGTAGTTCCTTATAAGCGGCCACTGTCCTTGTCTCAACTGTGTTTACATGTCTCAAGCATAACGTACTTTATATGAGAACAATGTCCACTTAAAAGAAAATACTATTCTTAGACGCAGTTCATTGTGAACTATAACTTGATAATGGCATAATACGAAGAAGTTGCAACTGTGAATAAACACATTTAACAACAGTCTCATATGTCACTTCTAAAATATTGTAGGACTATAAATCCAGGTAAACAAATAATCGTAGTGCAGATATGTCCCTCTGACATATTTTTGCAATGAAAAACTGTTCAATAAAATGTTTCTGAAACAATTCTAATTGCTTTGTATGAATCAGACGTTCTGCGGAATTATTGTTGACTTTTTTTCAACACTTCTATCACTGATCGGCACTTTTCCGCAGTGGTAGGACCCACCCCGAATGCGATTAAAGAGGTGTGGTGAAGCTTGATCCAACTGCGTCTGTCGAGATGAGGGAAACATCCACGGCGTCCACTGAATGCGCTAGGAAGACTCACCTGCAAACAGAGAGAAGAGATACCACAAGAAATAAAATTCGTAGTATTTATGAGTCCATGTACCATAGCATACGGCGTCTTAAGAAAACGGTTTTCGTGTCCTAATATGCTCTGCCACATTAGTTCTTGAAGTAACTGTGAGAAACACTGTAGCACACTTCGCCCTCCTGTAAATTCACTAGCAATATAGACACTTCTGTCACACGAAATTATGCGTGATATTCAGATATAGAGCTTTATACTTAGAACTGTTATGCTAGTTTTATTGTTTACATTGTTTTAAACATTTCAATGTTCAGATCGACTAGTAACGATCTATAAATGGTTGAAAGAAGAAGATTGAAGAAAAGATGAAGACAGCGCCGTAGTAGAGGTTCTTAGAGAAATCGTCATAGGTAAACGCGTGTTGTTGGGTGCCAATACTTATTCCGGTAGGAGTTCACACATATTATGAATTATATGTATTACAAACACTTGAGTAAGTTCTGGTTGCAGAACGCTTCTTCATTACAAAACTATTCATATGTGGTTTTCCTCTCTGTGCATGTGTTAAAGTTGTACAATATACTTTCATGCGGCCCAAAATCTGTGCAAAATAATTCCTATTGTTTTAATTACGGCGTTGTGGAAGTCCTTCATTCGGTTTTTATTGTAATGTCCTTACGTTAATATGGAATTATTAGATTCTAACGAATTAATTTTCCCCTCAATTTTAGAAGGTCTGTAATATTTATGTTGATGGGCTATAATTAATTGTATTTAAGGCTCATAATAGACGAGCCTGTATGTTACAAGGATTCGGTACAAAATGAGTAGATTTTAATTTTATGGTCATCTCGGAACGTCAGTGGATTGTTACCCAAATGTATCTTTCTGTGTAGCTGCATAATCATTCAATTGAGGGTATGTAAATATCCCTTTTCCAGCTACATTTTCTTTATGCATCTTTAGTTGTATGTCACTTTTAAAAAGTATCAAATTTTTCAGAATGAAAAATTCTTATCTTCTCTAACTATGTGATTTTGTTTAAATATGCAACAAATATTTCTTTGCAGAACATGGACTTGCAAAACTTCGAGAGAGGCAGCGATAAATTTGTTATGTAGGATACGAAGGGCTTCGGAGGATACGACATTTCCCTGTTACCAGGTTGTCTAAGGATATTCGCGCAGCACGAAGTTGGTGAAGTTAAGCATCATGCGTGTAGTCCAGGCAATTAACGCTTACTGCACGACACGTAAGAACCGAGTTTCGCTTGCGTGAGTGAGAATAAGTGGGGGAGACATTAAGAAGCACCATTAATCACCAAGCGATAAAAACAAAATGTAGTTACAAGAAGAAAAAAAAACTCTTCCTTCCGTGTTACACTGCCCACTTAAGCTCTATTCCGATATGCAAGATAAAGACTTGCGTATTCACCGACCTATTTAAGGATGTACAGAAAGGGTACATGCTGTTTCCACACTAATTTGGAACAGCATGAAATATAGACTGATTTTGCCATATATGTTCCTTGCCCACTGGTTTTCGGTACCTTACAGACATTAAGGAAACAAGCTCGAAATCATACCCATCACTGTATAAAGGTATTTTCTTCATGAGCATTAGACGACGACCCCTGTCAGCTACGAAACCATACCATGACACACCAAAACACAGGTAAAGGGAGAAGGATTACAACATAATTTATGTCGATCTCCTTTCACATGTAATACTTAACGTATATTCTAGTACATTGCGAACTATCGAGTTTAAAGTGCTAAGATGAATTTCGTAACATAGTGATAATAGAACAGTTCATAGTCAAGATTACCAAGAAAGAGTTTTGCGTTCTGGTTAGAAATATACGAAATGTATGTGTGATTGCAATTATAGCCGATTAAGACTGTTATTTACACGCATCTGACAAGTGATTGATTATAGGTTCACATTTGGTCGACGCTTATTACAAAACTACATCTAAATAAGACTGATTACTAAAACATATGTGACTGATGTTTAATATAAAAAGGTTATGGACTGATAGTGAATAAACAGACGGAACGGACGGATAATGAATATACGTGTAAGTATACTGAGTAAATACTAGCTATCGGGCTCCATTCCACGCGGGTAGCCTTATCTAGCTCCAGACGACTTCACTGGCGTAGCTTATTTTGCTTGAGGGCCACGAGTAAAATAATTCAGAGGTCAAGGAAGTGAATATCATCATTGTCATATAAATTACGTGATGTCAGCAACACATGCCAGGAAAGTTATCTGGAGGCATGAATATTATGTATTGAATGGGGAACTAGCGTTTGGAGTAACATCTCACGGTAGTATGTGAGCACATTGTGATGCAAGTAACATGTCGGTATTAGGGAGAACGGATCGCTCCAAAGGAAGGACTTCTCCCTGGACATTCGGAGAAGTGTTCAGTATGGAGATTCTCAATAGATTACGATCAGACAGAACGAGATGCAAGACCAATCTGCGAACTTGAGGTTTCTCTGTGGACTCAGTTCTTTGCCAGTGTGGCGTTGAGCAGACTAACAGCCATTTCCTGCAGGGTTCCTCATCACCAACCATCTGCTCCATGCAAGACCTTATGAGTGCTACATATAATAGTCAGTCGCATGTAATAGTCAGGTTAGTTATTTATCGTGTCAAAAGTACAGAAATAAATATAAAAAAATATGTTGACATAATTTTACACAAAAGAAGAGCGCAAGCTGGACACTTCAAGTACATTTTGTGTAGCTCCCATCTGGTATTGCATGGTGCAGATGGTTGGTGATGAGGAACACTGGAGGAAATGGCTGTTAGTCTGCTCAACGCCAGACTGGCAAAGAACTGAGTCCACAGAGAAAGCACAAGTCCGCAGATTGGTCTTGCATCTCGTTCTGTTTGATCGTAATCTATTGAGAATCTCCATACTGAACACTTCTCCGAATGTCCAGGGAGAAGTTCTTCCTTTGGAGCCATCCATTCTCCCGAATGTTACTAACATCAGCATGTGCTCACATACTACCGTGAGATGTTACTCCAAACACCAGTTCTCCATTCAGTAAATAATATTCATGCCTCCAGATAACTTTCCTGGCATGTGCTGCTGACATCACGTGATTTATGTGACAATGGTGATATTCACTTCCTTGACCTCTGAATTATTTTACTCGTGGCCCTCAAGCAAAATAAGCTATGCCAGTGAAGTCGTCTGGTGCTAGTTACTTAAGGCTACCCTTGTGGAACGGAGCCCGATAGCTAGTATTTACTCAATATACTTACACGTATATTCATTATCCGTCCATTCCGTCTGTTTATTCACTATCAGTCCATAACACTTTTATATTAAAGAAAAACAAGAAACAACGCATATGATCTACATGAGCAGCTCATGTTACAAGAGTCCTCTCGGTAAGCTTCTAGGAACAGTGACACATTGTTGACTCACTTCCACAATTCTTTATCGTGGTCTCTTTATGGCGGACTTATTCACCGTGCCACGCCAAGAATTCTTTCCACAACTTGTTTTCATTCCAGAAATGCAGAAAGCTGAAAGTTGTCATGTGATGCGCTTATGAAAGAACGTACTATATATAAACAAAGCAAAGTTTCTGAAGTAGTTTTTCGGAAAACATTTTACGTGAAATATAAAAGTAAAATACCACATATTTTGGATTCGCATGTTTCGTTGCTATGCAGATGTTCTCAAACGATTACAAGAAAACCATTGGTTAAAAATATTTGATTATTTAAAACTGTAAGTCTCACATCACAGGCTTATGGTAAGCTGGATATCTTTAAAAAAAATGGTTCAAATGTCTCTGAGCACTATGCGACTTTACTTCAGAGGTCATCAGTCGCCTAGAACATATAACTAAATAAATCTAACTAACCTAAGGACATCACACACATCCATGCCCGAGGCAGGATTCGAACGTGCGACCACTGCGGTCACGCGGTTCCAGACTGAAGCGCCTAGAACCGCACGGCCACACCGGCCGGCTATATCTTTTCATTATTGATCATATTTATTACGATAATTCAAAGTTGAGTTACTCAAAGCGCGTTGTTCGAAGAATTAGCAGTGATCCAATAGTACGAATCTGAGGGAACCAGAAATTGACAGACTCAAACTGTCATCACATTGCGAAATGCATCCCGCAACCATCTGTAGAAGTGTTTATAAATCTAGTGTATTCATCACAACAAATTTATCAATACCCTTCAAGAATATGGTTCTCATGTCTTTATGATCTTTAAAGGACCTAAATCTGTTTCTCGCCAGTGAGGACTAGTTTATAACGTAAAAGTGTTCAAACAAATAATATCTTTCACCCCACCACGCAGAGAATCGTGCTCGCATCTATGTATGACTCAAGGAAAGCTGAAAATCGAGACACCTGCTGCACTGCTGCAAAACTTTCTTTAAATAAATGAAGTAAAGCTGCATCTCTCTATGCACAAATAATTGAAAACCACATGTTATGGACTCGAACGTTTTATCGCTGTGCAGCTGTTCTGAAGTGATTATAATCAGCTGGATGTTAGTTATGAGATTTGCATATCCCTAACAAGATACCTAGTCGGGGGAAGAGAAGCTACCGTGTAATCTAGAACTGGATCCACGTTTCGTTTCTGGTGAAATCCCACATCCTCGAGAGGTGAATGCCAGATTAAAAGCCAGTGTGAAAATAAAATGACAAAGCGGGTATTCGATCCTACAACCTTGTGGTATCTAAGTACTGTACAAAGAGAGCTTCACACAAGACAGGAATCTGTTCACGCCTTCTGCTCTCTCAAGGGATTGCTACTCTCTCGTGTTATGGCAGCTGTTCGCTAAGTGTCAGAAGCATCAGTTTCACGTCTTAAATTTAATTCATGGTAATTCTGACAGTTTGTACGAAATGTTAACAAATTGCATGCAAAAACCTTCCTCACGAATTAGTATTTCTATTAGTGACAACAAGGTCAAAATACCTACAGCAGCTCCTGAGATTAGCCTGCATATGCAGACGATTAAAAAGAAAAAAACATATATGTATTTATTTTTAAGTCGCCTCCTCGCCTTCGTCTGGCGTTCGTCTATACATATGTAGATATATATGAGAGATAGAGAAGAGAAAATACATCTGACTGTGACGAATGTTTAAACACAACAGAAATAATTTGTTGGTATTTAAACAATAATGCACAAACAGATAACTTTTATGTCTACACTGAAGACCTCTCTACTATCTTCTGTATTGTTCTGTGACCAGTCTCTCTTTACCCATTAAGTTAGCGGACAAGTGGCACTTGCCTGTGATCACAATATAAAGCGGAAAGCAAGCGATGGTGCGCTACAATTGATTACCAGTAATCATAAAATTGACTAACTTGGTCCTGACCAAATGGTTACCAAAATTTTCAGCATCTTCTAGTGCAAATCATCATGTACTAACTCTCTGAAAACAAGAACTTAATATTCAGACACAACGTCTGTTTTTATTAAAAAAGGCAGTTACGGGCTTTGGTGGCATTTGATAAACAAGTATGAAACAAAATCAGTAATACAGGCTAATAAGAAAGGAGGAAAATACAAGCGCGTTTTTAAATGTTAATTAAATTATGAAATTTTACAAAAACGCTTCATTTTTCGAAGACATCTATTACAGCAAAAAATAGCTCTAGTGGATTTAGCTCAGAGCAGGCGATATTCGTGTTTTAAGCAAAATAGCCAATTTTAGAAACTTTTTATCTGGAAGACTGAAAGACCATTAGCCGATGGATGTGGGATAATTTTTAACTTCTACAGAAATTCAGTTGAAATTTTCTTCTGTTTCTCCACAACTAACAGCCTTTTGCACATATGGGAAGATGTATTGTTGCTGTGGTCTTCAGCCCAGAGTCTCATTTGATACAACTCTCCATGCTATTCTATTTTGGGCAAGCTTCTTCATCTCCGAGTAACTACTGCAACCTACATCCTTCTGAATCTGCTTAGTGTATTCATCTCTTGGTCTCCCTCTGCAATTTTTACCCTCCACGCTTCCCTACATCACTAAATTGGTGATCCCTTGATGCCGGAGAACGTGTCCTACTAACCGATCCCTTGTTCTAGTTAAGTTGTGCCACAATTTCCTCTTCGATTCTGTTCAGTGCCTCATCATTAGTTACATGACCTACCCCTCTAATCTTCAGCATTCTTCTGTAGCACCACATTTCGAAAGCTTCTATTCTCTTCTTGTCTAAAGTATTTATCGTCCATGTTTCACATCCATACATGGCTGCACTCCATACAAATACTTTTGGAAAAGACTTCCTGACACTTAAACCTAGCACTAAAATCTGAAGGTAAAAAAAAAGACAGTGTGAATTTCCGTTCAAAGCTGACGCTGATACAGAACAAATCAGCAGTCTAGTCTCCTGTTCAGTATTATGTGCCCTAATGTTTGTATGGAAGTGAAAAATCATTCGTCATGAGAATTAGGAATTATTTTATAATTAATCAACAATGTCAATATACAATCATCCTAAATGCAACACCTATACAATTCGTATGAGAAATCAGAACGAGAATTCTGAATTTTTGTTGAATTAATCAACATTTATTGTCTTTACTATAAATGTACAGTCGTCATAAATACTACGGCCTGACAACTAGTGTACCACAGTATGTGTTGAACAAACAGGCTGTTGTATGTAATTACTTCAGAAAAAATATCGTTCAACCTTATCAAATACCTGCAAGACACGTTAGTGCAGCTTTATCCTCTACACCTTTTACGCATTGTTGTGCGGTGTAAGTCAGCATTCGCACACTTGCATTTTGATACACAGCCTGGAGAGGGGCCTCGTGAAATCAACAGTAATACCTTGTCTGGGGCTGGCGGACGCATCGAGGGAACTGGAGTCAAGGATGAGTTTGATTCTCTACAACCCCACTTTCTGGGTTCCAAGCCGTTCCCTAACCATAGCTGGACATGTAGACACGATTAACTTGTAATCCCGAGTATGATGGGTAGTGCTAGGAGCTCGCTGCGTGAGTAAGTGGGTGCCAAGGAGAGATATAACAGCATCGCTTCACTGACCCACAAGTACATTAGAACACTGAAATCCGTTATCATTTAAGGTTTCATCGCCACGTCTCTATCCTGTATTTGTGTAGAGAGAGAGAGAGAGGATCAAATTTTCTCCTGTTTCTGCAATGACCTTAGGACACGCGGCTGGGTCACTTAATTTTCGTGGAATATTATGAAGACGCGGGAATAAGTTGAACAGTTGAAAAACCGCAAGGCTGAAGTGCTGTCGCAGCCATTTACTGCATGAAGAAGTAGATTGTTTCCTTGCAGTCGTGAGTAAGTGAGGAGTTAGGAATAATGTATTCATAGAACTGGAACATCTCTTTCTGGTGATGACTTTGGTACCATCATCATTACAAAGCGTTTGTGGTCTGGAGTAAAAACTACAAGATGCACGAGGGGATCAACATCTTGACCTATAATAACAACTAACCAGTTTTGAGGCACTTATTGTTTTTCATCTACGTCAAAATATTCATCATCTTCAAAGTGCTGGTTTCAATATCTGAACTTTGTATGAGACACATCCTACCATTCCTTGCTCAGACGTATCGAAGTTTCCAACCCCTTCGTCACTTCTGAAGTGACTCCTCCAGAAATAAATTTACAGCAAATAATAAAAGGGAGTAAGAAGGAACACTACGTAATACAACAAACTGAAATGTTGCGGAATTGATTCGCAGTTTGCGGATGCGTATTTAGGTCCGCTTTTTGTGACACATAAAATCTGTGCCGTATCAAACGGTCGTCTTACCACTAGGTTACCCGTGCACGCTTCCAGGGACCAATCCAAAATCCCCATATCACGGTGTCCGGAACCTTTATGCTTGCATATTTCGTCACTACCGTACAGGTAGAAACAAATATTTTTATATTATCGTCATTTAGGCCTGTCGAGGCGCGCTCGCACACACACACACACACACACACACACACATACATACACACACACGCACACACATACACACACGCGCGCGCGCGCACATATGATTAAAATGTCTGCGTTTATGCAGTATCTGTGTCTTAACATTACAATGTCCTTCCGACGTGCACGCGTGATGTAAAATTACAGCCACTGTTCATACATACTTTTCAATCATCTATGGTACAGTAAATTGTCCCGCGCGGCTACAGTAGTTTCACTGCGTGACTCAACTAAACTGGGCACTTGTAGAGAAAGTTGCAGTAAGGTCTTATGGGACCAATGCTGAGGTTATCGGTCGCTAAGACTGCGCACTACTTAATCAAACTAACTTTCTCTATGGACAACACACATACCCATGAACGAGGGAGGAGCCGCATGGACCGTGACAAGGCACTCAAGACCGCGCGGCTACCCCACTCGCTCACGTGTAGTGAGAAACGCCAGCAGCAGTGGTAGGTGAAACGTGTGTGAACGTGGAGGGGAACTTTGGTTTCCAATGTTGGGCTGCTAATGTTGATCTTAACAGTACTGAACACTCAAAAAATTTTCTCAATTTAAAATGTATGTAATGTTTTCAAATCATACGCGATTTTAACCAAATGACGAAGCGACACCTCCTTACCCACCCACCTCGGCCATCGCCTTTCTACCCGCGTTTGTCTTGGCTGGTACTGAATGCTGCTTTAGAGGGAGCTACTGAAGTCGTAGCTTCCCATCTTGGTACAAATGGTTCAAACGGCTCTGTGCACTATGGGACTTAACATCTGAGGCCATCAGTCCACTAGACTTAGAACTACTTAAACCTAACTAACCTAACGACATCACACACATCCATGCGCAAGTCAGGATTCGGACCTGCGACCTTAAAAGTGCGCGGTTCCTGAGTGTACCGCTTACAACCGTTCTTCCACAGCGGCCGGCTATCGCGGTACAACTCTGCCTCTTCCTCATTAACATATCAGTGCTGGACGCGAAAGGAGCGATGAGTTATAAAAGAAGTAAATATCCTAGGGCAGCCTGACCATTGGACCTCGAATCTTTTTGTCGTTAGCCGGTTATCTGCGTAGGAGAAGAACATCGCTGGTGCCATAACAACGATGTCCCAGAAACTTGGCCCAGTAGAAGAGGAGTCACAACAAGCGGAGCCGTGTTTTGGTTTATCCGTAGACGCTCGACCATTTCTGAGAAAACGACTGTCAGAGTTTTCAAGGTACTTTATGCCGTTCAGCACGTAATTACTTCAGGAGAAGTGGTGGCACAGTGGCTAGCGTCGTCGGTTCATAATTTTACATCCGGTCTTCAAAACTGACTTATTGCTTTTATATTATTTTTTTATAATTTTTTAATCTATATACACACGGCCTCTGAAGATTACTACACGAATATGTGAAACAAAAAATGAATGAGAAAAATTTGAAATTGTTATTAGTCTGATTCTTATTTTGTGCCTTGCCGATGATATTGGTGGTGTTGTGTGCTTAATCCCGAGAAGCGCGTTTAGGTCGGCCAGCAAGTACAGCTGTTTATTCCTGCAGCCTGCACTGAGGATTTTGTATTCCATCGATTATGATCGGCCCAATTAATTTTGTCCTCTTGAGGTAATCAGTAAGGGAAACATATCATTTCATAAATAACTCTCAAGGCGGGTAGACAGCAGTGGACCATAAAACGCATAGAAATTTATTATAGAGGGTGTTACAAAGAGGTACGGCTAAACTTTCAGGAAACATTCCTCACACAACAAATAAAGAAAATATGTTATGTGGAAACGCTTAATTCCCATGTTAGAGCTCATTTTAGTTCGTCAGTATGTACTGTACTTCCTGGATTGAAGATTTCATACGGGATACTCTACCTGTGCTGCTAGAACATGTGCCTTTACAAGTACGACACAACATGTGGTTCGTGCACGATGGAGCTCCTGCACATTTAAGTCGAAGTGTTCGTACGCTTCTCAACAACAGATTCGGTGACCGATGGATTGGTAGAGGTGGACCAATTCCATGGCCTCCACGCTCTCCTGACCTCAACACTCTTGACTTTCATTTATGGTTCCATTTGAAAGCTCTTGTATACGCAACCCCGGTACGAAATGTAGACACTCTTCGTGTTCGTATTGTGGACGGCTGCATCAACGCATCAGGGATTCCATGCGACGGAGGGTGGATGCATGTATCCTCGCTAACGGAGGACATTTTTAACATTTCCTCTAACAAAGTGTTTGAAGTCACACTGGTACGTTCTGTTGCTGTGCGTTTCCATTCCATGTTTAATGTGATTTGAAGAAAAGTAATAAAATGAGCTCCAACATGGAAAGTAAGCATTTCCGGACACATGTCCACATAACATATTTTCTTTCTTTGTGTGTGAGGAATGTTTCCTGAAAGTTTGGCCATACCTTTTTGTAACACCCTGTATACTGTATTATGTATTATGTGTTATATGTTATGCAATAAATGTGCAAGAAATCGTAATTTTACGATTAATATAACGTCCTTGTATCCCCTAACATGACAGGAAGCAATCGTGTAGCAAACTTCTACGGACTTAGGTAGGCAAATGAGAAAACAAGTAATGAAAAAAATAATCAAGTTTCGAACCCGGATGGCAAACGTGTGAAGCTGCAGTGCCTCATACGTCGCAATAAAGGGCGTCTACATTGACCGTCGTTTTATCAGAAACGGTCGAGCATCAGCAGATAAGTAGACACATGTTGACTTATTTTTAATCCCCCTTCCACTGAGCGAGGTCTCTGGGAAATCGGGTTATAGCACTTGCCGTGTTCTCCTTGTTAGCCACAGAGCCAAGCAGAGAATGACTACTGCTACGATAAAAAGAAGATGTAAAAAAAAGTGTCAGGGATTCCATTACATTTAGGGAGAAAACACAAGAACAGAGAGAACAAGTGTCTGGTGCGTCAGCGGCAGATTATCCTCTCGGCGCGGCGTATTCTGCTGATTCAGTGATAACTGCGTGCGGCCGTGGGCCTGTCGCAGCCAGCGGGAAGGGGATCCATCAGCGGCAGCTGTCGTCCGGCGGCGTGGACGTTATCCTCGGGGCGACGGCTCCTCAGCCTCCCTTCTCGACCCTTCGACTGCCCTTTGTCCCACGCGCTCGGTCACAGTGGACTGCCACGGTGACCGCGACCGCGGGCGTTGAAGCACGCCGAGGGGAAAAGAGGAACACGCGAAGGAGCCTCGCGCCCACCACGTCCAGGAAATGGGCGCAACCAGCTGGGAAGAGGACGCCGCTGACTCAGCGAGGTCGGCCTGGACACTGTGCTACTTCATCCGAGGCGAGCGTCTCCGGCTCACCTCGCCCCTCTTCCCCAGCACCTGTGGCGTATTGCACTTCTGTGCTGCAGTAAGGGAAGCGCCGCTCTTACACGTTAATAGGCAACCTGAGAAGCTGCGCAGAACTAGTTCACGGAGCACCGCTTGTTATGGTCCACTACAGAGCACACCCTTGTCACAAATCTCAACCGTATACCTTGTAGTACAGAGAAGATGCTCTGTAACAGTACCTCTACCGTAGCATCCAAAACGAGGTTTCAGCTGCTGTGGACGTGACGTAAGAGTTTCTCAACGTCATCACACCTCTCGAGACAAAATATCAGCATACTGTACTTCTAAATTTAACGCTTTGAGTCTTAACAACACGAAAAAACACAATTTTAAAATTTCTCACAAAAGTAGCCTTTATTATCATAGTAAGCAACCAGAACAAGAAGAAATTAGTAAGAAGTAAACAATCAACTGATTTAAGGAGAACCACTACGAAGTACAGTTTTCAACCACTCTTTATTTCATGTGATGTACCACAACCCAACTTCCATGAAAAACAAATTATAGTTCCAAATAACAAGCAAAAATTGGCCTAAGACATAAACAATTTTATGTGAAAACTACGTTGTGCTTCAGTGGCTTCATTTCGAATCACTCCCAAAAGCTGTAGTACATACTGAAATTTGAATTACTGTAGCTTTAGGTATACTTAATTTCACTGTCAGTGGTCTCTTCCACACGGCCACTATAAAAAATAATGCATTTCACTATCTCCTACAATCACGTAGCATAACCTCCAGGCCGACTGTTAATCCTAAATAAAGAAAAGTGTGAGGTCATCCACATGAGTGCTAAAAGGAGTTCGTTAAACGTTGGTTACATGATAAATCAGTCAAATCCAAAGGCAGTAAATTCAACTAAATGCATAGGAATTACAATTACAAACAACTTAAATTGGAAGGCATACATAGAAAATGTTGAAGGGAAGGCTAACCAAGGACCGTGTTTTATGGGCCGGACACTTAGAAATTGTAACAGATCTACTAAGGAGACTGCCTACACTACACTTGTCCGTCCTCTTTTAGAATACTGCTGCGCGATGAAGGATCCTTGCCAGATAGGACTGACAGAGTACATCGAAGAAGTACAAAGAAGGGCAGCACGTTTTGTAGTATTGCTAAATATGGGAGAGAGTATCACTGAAGTGATACAGGTTTTGGGCTTGATATCATTAAAAGAAAGGAATTTTTCATTGCGACGGAATCTTCTCACGAAATTCCAATCACCAACTTTCTCCTTTTAATGCGAAAATATTTTATTGACACTGACCTACATTGGGAGAAACGATCACCATCATAAAATAAAGAAAATCAGAGCTCGTGCAAAAAGATGCAGATGTTTCTTTTTTCCGTGCACTATACGAGATGGGAGTAATAGAGAATAATACAGAGATGAACCCTCTGCCAGGCAGTTAAATGCGATATGTATATGTATATGTATATATATGTTTTGAACGCTGTATGTGGTTGCTATAATGTACTACATTCGTTGAGGTATCGCAGACTACCACTAGGTGTCTCTGTCCTCACCACGGCATCTGTGTTTTCATGTTGAAAGTACTGGCGTTTCAAAAAATTAATAGAACAGTGGTTTTAGGCAAAAACCTCTGTTACTCAAAGGTTTAAATGTGTTCTCTATAAGGCACCTTACGATAAAGAGCGCGTGGTCTTTAGATTAGTTTTAGTTTTCTTTCCTATTTATGGTCCATCGATGGAATGTGCGTGAAAATGACAACTGTTGAAATATCCAATAACTTTATGATAGTGTTATCCTCTGTCTGATGGTTAGATTCGGCAGTTAAAGACCCGATCGACTATAAAGCCGCATTCCAGAAGCCCAGGAGGAGCTAGTGTAGATATGTAGCATGTACTTTAGATAGCATATTCACTTGATGAGTGAAACTGACTGCTGAATGGCCCTGTGTTGAACAATTGAGTAGTCTCGTGAAATAAAACTTAAAACTTAATGACTTGCAAAATTTTGAAATAACGTAAGTGAGTTTAATTACTTGCCAAAGAAATCAACTGTATGCTCAATGAAAATTATGTAACTAAAACTCAGTACCGAAACACATAATGAACGATGCCTAATTTGAGGTGTAGCCTTAGAATACCCTCAAAAATAAAGTGCAGCTCTAGTCGAAAAAAGGAAATGTTTGAAATTGGTAACAGTGCTAATTGAAAACTAATATACTTCCTAGCACGACGCCTGACTACACACTGGTTGCCCAAGAATGCAAGATGATATCTGCTCTGAAATAAAACTGACGTACCTCCTGCTCAGCATGGTGTTTTTGTGTCTGCCGTACGGCTGTTGTCGAAAGCAAATACAAACCAGCCTTTGCAGCAGCTAAGGATCAAAATCTACTCTAAATTCATTTTGTCACACACATTCTGCTTCTTCGTGTGGGGCAAGGTGCAATGCTCACACCATAAAAATTCACAACTTTTCTATGAAATATGAAGGTAGGCTTTACTTTAAAGAAAATATTTTTTAAGAAATCAAACTCTGATTATTGAGAAATAGACAGCACAACATAAAAAGCCTCTAGAAATTATGAAATTCACTCATTTACAATTTCTCCGATACCTTCGTCAATACAAAGAACAAGAATATCAGCTTTCCCCTCCATAATAAAATATTGCTGATAGTTTCTACTAAATTCACAAATACAAATCTCTTTCTCCGGAGAACTGAACTTCACACTACTATGCCCCAAATAAGAATGTCCAGCGCTACACAATAGACATACGAGCAAGTCAACCAGACGTAAAACTAAACAGAGACTCAAGGATATTATTCACTACACAAGCAGTGCGCTGATTCATCTTTGTACTAATACAGTAAATAATTATTAACAAATGGTTCAAATGACACGGAGCATTCTCTGACTTAACATCTGAGGTCATCAGTCCCCTAGACTTAGAACTATTTAAACCTAACTAACCCAAGGACATCTCACACATCCATGGCCGAGGAACGATTCCTACCTGCGACCGTAGCAGCAGTGCGAACCACTAACAGTAACAGAAAGCATATGAGAAACTTTCACGAGAAAAGCAGGTGGCATTTGTAGGGGCATTCCCGCATTAAATGCGACAACTAATCGCAGTGTGGGTAAGTAGACAGCAGACTGTCTATTTGCTGTCCTTGCTGTTGTAAGGTACTAATCTTTGTCAAAACGTGACTATTCTGCTGTGTCTAGTACGCGTGCCAGCGAATTAATATCGAGCGATTCTGATGGCAACGCTACTTACGTAAATTTTCCAATATTCTCATGAAATATGCACTTCCGTACTTACGGCATTGTTTCGTCGCATGCTCGTATTCTAAACTGCAATAAATCATAAAAAAACTTCATTTGAATATATTTCTCCTCTTAAAGGTAAGTCTTGATAGGTATCTGACGAAAATTATTATCAACTTTCTTTCTCTCTCCCTCTCTCTCTCGCTATCTACTTCTCTCCCACCCTCTCTCTGCAATGTCACGGCAACGATATATTACGTTTAAATTTAATTAATTATCCTTTAATTTTGCCATGAAACGATATTACAGACTGCCTCCCTTTTGTTTTCGCACTTCAAAGTCTTGGATAATGTTTGTACGCTGGCTTTAGACACCATTCTTCGAGGAGTCGTGCTGTATCACGACACGTAAAACATGATTCCTTGTGGCACGGTAACCCCTGCCTATCTTCCTACACACCGAAATTACTTACTATGGCTGTAGAACATCGTTGCCTTATTCGTACAGGTTCTATGCTCCGACACCGCTGACACATACCGGCAGGAATTCGTTCGCTCTCGGAAGACAAGAAATATTGTGTTCATGAGAATACAGGAAAATTTACATAAGTATCTGACGAATAATATTATCTACTTTCTCTCTCTCTCTCTCTCTCTCTCTCTCTCTCTCTCTCTCTCGCTCCCTCCCTGTCTCGCTATCTACCTCTTTCTCTCCCTCTCTGTGTAATGTCACTGGAACGAAATATTTCACCGACTTGCATACTAGACATTGAACGGCGGTCACGTTTTGACAAATATTTACTACCCACAACAACATGTACAGCACACAGGGAGCTCTGCTGTCCATTTGTGCTCACTGTGATTAGTTGCTGCACTTAATGCAGTTAAGAGAGATTCTGAACTTTTACGTACCCTTCTCATTATTCTTCCTCTCCCTCTGTTAGTCCTGATATGTTTAGTTGAAATGTTCTACGATGTTAGATCGCGTCATATTTCTTCTAAAATAATCGACGTTTCAGCTCCTCTGCTCGGATCTTCAGGATGTTTTGGCGTCCACAACTGCTGAACACTGTGTTCTCTCAATAGTGAACACTGAAAAATCCTGAAGAAGATCCCAGCAAGGGGGAAATATGATGCGACCTAACACCCCAGAAGATTTCAACATTAATGACAACCGCCACGAAATCTTGCAAACTTACATCATATTATGTACTTCTCAGATAGCAACTGATATGAAGTAAGAATTCTGACTGCTAACAGTGGAGATGAGACAAAATACGGATCCGAAAGTGCAAGTGATATTTCTTTACCTGCTCTTATGAGATAACTGTCATTCCGTGAGACAATATTCACAAGGTAACTTTAACGGAATAGCAGTTCAGAGGTATAATTAGTCATACCTACCAATGCAGCTGAGCTCTATCACAATTTCAAATCTTTAGTTGTGCTTGTACGTAGTTCCTTGTCCGCTCATTTGTCTTCTTACATTGCTGTCTGTACACGTATGAATTAGAGACAAGTGTTTTCACAAAATCATACAATAATAAATGTTCTCTGAATTATACGTAGGAGGGTTCCTAGATTAACCGAGTGCCCTTTTCTCTGCCGCGTACTTAAAAAGGGCTGGAAGCTACTGGAAGCCCTTATGTCTCATCCATCCCATCCAAATACAGGAGGAAATAACCGAATTAATAATTTTATTCTGGCTGCTGTGGCCGAGCTGTTCGATGCTCTCAGCCCGGAACCACACTGCTGCTTACGGTAGCAGGTTCGAATCCTGCCTCGGGCAGGGATGTGTGTGATGTCCTTAGGTTAGTTAGGTTTAAGTAGTTCTAAGTCTAGGGGACTGATGACCTCAGATGTTAAGTCCCATCGTTCTTAGAGCCATGATAATAATTTAAAAAATAATTTTCCCGATCAGCCATCCGTACTTTCAGAGCTAAATCTGTATGTCCTTAAACAATGCCGAACCAGCAATCATTGAAATTTCCATGTCGCTTTATACGAGGCTGATCAATAAACAAGTGCTGGAGTACCGCATATCAGTTTAAATTTCGCGCCTATACGTATTCGGATGGTGGCAACACACTATCCCGCGGCCAATGTTTGATGATCTACAGTCAGACGAACGTGACAGATGTGCTACGTCTGTGTATCCGAATAGAAGAACGCGATTTTTGTGAGCCCAGGGAGAGCACGGCCGAAACGAAATTCGCCCCATATAGTGTTAGCACTTTTTTCATGCAAGTTTGTGTTCAACTATATAGAAACTCAGTAAAGGACAAGAGGAAGTCACAAACAAGGAACGTCCTGGTTACACACTGATGGCTTTCTTTTCCCTCTCTAGGGATATTTCGCTACCGTCAGCACACGTCGGTCTTACGGGTTGCACAGGTGTAAGGAACCAATATTCCGAGGGCCACTCATTCGATTCAAACGCTGCCGCAAGAGTTTTGTCCTGTAGGGTTTTAACGCTTTGTTGAGCGATGGGATAAGCGTTTAAGTTTACAGGGGGAGTCCGCTGAAAATAAATTTCAGGTTGGTACACATTGCTCTGATGTCTGCATCCCAGTGTGCGACGGCTGTTTTATCATTTCCAATTATCCAGAAATTATCGATACTCTTTTTTGGTACAAACCAGTGTTTTCTGACCTTTCTGTAATGTCATCTGTTGACAGTTGGTAGAAAGGAAGTTAAAAAGGTAAAAGCTTGAGTCTGTTCGTTGTAATAGTAATAATAAAAATAATAATAATAATTGGTATGGCTACACGGCTGGTGTAAGTCTTTCGATTGGACTCCATTTCAGCCACTTGCATTTGAGCCATGAACCAACGACAACCTGTGCTCCCACCCAACTGCTAACCAGGCCCAAAGTTGCTCAACTTAGGTGATCGGGCGAGAGCCGGTGTATCCAACGTAACAGTGCCGTTGTGTTTTTTTTTAATAGTTATGATATAGTTTCATCATAGAGAAATTATCATCAGAGTGATCAATATCCGCTAAAGCTAATAGTTGTCTTACTTTGTTTTGTGAAATCACTGTCTTTCATCAGCGATCGTTTGCCTAAAATTTTGTTTTAGTCCTTGAGGGAAGTGGAGGGCTAAATCAAGGTGAGGAAACAAACTACAGCACACATGGCAATGTGTTTTCTGATTGAAGTACGTGCAGTTTTATCATTCAGTGAGCACAACGCTTTCTGTGTCACCACACATGCGAAACGCTGAGTGGTGGCAGACTAAGATTTTCTGAATTTCTCATTTGAACGGGTAAAGAATGAGTCCCTCTAGAATCGTGCAGAGCATTAGCATACTATCCACATCCAGTCATCCGGCTTCAACGAAACGCTAATGAAACAAGGACTGTGTTGAGTTTCTTTGTGTGTGCTGAAAACAACGTTTCTGGATTGTGCCTGCGATCCACGATGACTCCAAGTTGACACGTGGCATACACGATACGAGAGCTCCATGTTGAACATGGAGAACCATTTATCACTTTAGAACGTGATGTCGATCTCTTCCATATCGTCCGACGCGGTTTTCATTTAAACAGAAGAGGCTCCACATTAGCAGAGTCGATGTTCGGAAAATGGTCACTGCATCAGACGGCTCGTTCAGACTCTTGATTAAAGGTGACTCACTTAAATGACCGACTGACAGCGTCAGCGCAGGCAGAGTAAAGGGGAACTCGTTTCAAGTTACACAGATAATGTAATCCACCTTCATTATATCTTTCCCTATATATGTGGAGAAGCAGTTAAATGGCTACAGAATGCTGTTGTAACCTCACAAAATTGTGAGACGGAAGTCTGTTTGCAATAATGTGTTAAATCTGCGTAACTAAAAAATAAAAATAAACTCCTCCGAAAACTGACGGAAAAAAATCGCAGCACCAAAAAATAGTTAATGTAATGTAATGCGAGATAAGCCACTGGAAATGTGAACTGCTGGCACATTAGTAGGTAGTGTAACCGCCAGATTGTTGAACGCAGGCATGCAACCGTGCAAGCAGTGTGTGACTCTGGTGAGGTGCAGGATGTCACTTCGTGGCATGGTTTTCGATGCATGTTGCAGCTGGACGATCGATACAGGGACGGTTAATATTGTTTGTACACGTTGCTGGAGTTGTCGTCCAATGATTGGAGGCAGATCAGGTGATCGAGTAGGCCAAGGCAACATGTCGTCGCTGTGTAGGGCATGTTGGGTTACAACAGTAGTATGTGGACGAGCATTATCCAGGTTCCAAAACAGGAATGCTGCTCATGAATGGCAGCACAGCACGTCGAATCACCAGACTGAAGTTGAAATGTTGCATTCAGGGTACGTGGGATAACCACGACAGTGCTTCTGCTATCACACAAAATCACACTCCAGTTCCTAACTCCAGGAGTAATTCCACTGAGCCTAGAACGCTTGGTTGCATGCTCTGAAATGGCCTCCTTCTAATCAATACATGGGCATCAATAGCACATTGGCAGAACCAGCTTGCATCAGTCTGGTACCGCGCGCCGCCGAATTTCAATCCCCGCCAGACATCATGGACATCGAAGACCCATAGAGGTCTCTGTACCATCGCTCCGTAAGCTGTGGATGGCGCGCGCCTCCTGGGCCGCATTTAGAATGAGGGCGCCACAGTGGAACACGTGGTTGCAGCGGCCAATAGCGACGTTCCCGATAGAGTGCCTAAGCGCCTGCCTGTCGCTCAGCCTGCCAGGTCCCACTTGGTAGTTTTATTCTTCGTCGTGTGTGCTACAAGTGGGTTTTAAGTGTGCTGTTCTGGAGTGATTTTAATACTGTGGCCGACTTTTAAGAATCACCAACTGTTTTTTTAACTTTCTGGTGACTTTTTTAACTGTCCCCCCATGAACGTCTCCATGTCAGTCTATTTTTACCTCCATTTTCTCCCATTATTCTATGTTCCCCTTTTTTTATCTACTTATGTATGTAACATTTCATTCTTATTTTACGTTGTCATGTCACTCGGCTGAGGAGCGGCGGATTGTGCCGCTGACAGCCCTCCCCTGCCCATATGGGGCAGGGGAATGAAATCACAATAAAGAAAAAAAAAAAGATCAGCCTGCCAGTCTAACCTAGCGTGCGTCTCAGTAGGACATATCGCCTCGCATTAGACAGCGTATTGACTTTCGTGTTTTCTTTACGGGTGGACGTGGCTGTCTTGTTTGGTTCATGACTCTGTTGTCTGTTCTTGTTGTGTCGTAACGTCCTCCGTTGGCCCTGTCCGTCCTCTCCCGTTGTGTTGTTTGCGGGCCGCTCCGCGGGTCCCACCGCATTTCCGTCACTACATCCCCACGACCGTCCTGGTCACCGTTACAACAATCAGGAAACACAAAAGACCCCCACCATGCCCTCCAATAAGTCTAGCTTGATACCACCTAAGTCTCAAATGGCGGTGGATTGGCGTCAGCGGAATGCACGCTACAGCACGTCTGCCTCGGAGCTTTCCTTAGAGCAATCGATTCGTAACAGTTCGTTGTGTTAGTGCAGTGCCAACTGCTGTTCAGATTGCTGCCGCAGCTGCAGTACGATGCAGCACAGCCATACGCCGAACACGATGGTCATCCCTCTCGGTAGTGCCATATTGCCTGCCGCAGTCCAGTTTTCTTGCGACAGTACATTCTCGAGACCACAGCTGTCAACATCATGCACAGTGGCTACATTCCTGCCAAATCTTTCTTTCGAGGTAGGAACATCCTGCTTCTCCTAGCTCTATTACACGACCTCGTTCCACCTCAGTGAGGTGATGATAATGGCATCTTTGTCGCCTTGAAGGCATTCTTGGCTAACATCAACGCACCACGTCCAGTCTCGAAAGTAACTAACGCTCACGACCCTTAGGCCGTCCATTAAAGTAAACCTGAATTGTATCCTTATGGTGGCACTACTATCCTCACTGTAATGCGACTGGCGCGAAATTTCAATAGACATCGTCTTTCAGATGTCAAAACACGCTTGGCAACTCGTTATTGGTATTACTATGTTTTTTTCCCGCAGCGTATTTGTGTGTTGTCTATCTGAGACCGGACGTGGGTATTAGTTAGGTATTCTGTGCAATGTGACACATCTCCTAAATACCACTTCCATGCTGTCTTGAAAATGTTCTTGTCGTTAATCTTCCAAGTGGGTTGGAAGCGGGGCTGGGCTCCTCCCCCGACCCGTAACCTGGAGCTTTCATCCACGGGTATTCTGGAGGGAGAAGAGCGGCCTACGAGTGTTGGTGGCACTTGGGCTTTCTAACGTTACAGCTTCTCCGAATAGAGCAGCTTAATCCACGAACTGCTTCACGGAGATTCTGATGGTACTCCCGAACTTACTTTTACGATGAGGATTTCTCTCCGTTTGGGAAGACTTGTTTTGGGAAAACGTGTAGGTAACTCCTCTTTTCTCGAACTGGCCTATATCGATAATACCGATCTGCTGTAGAGTACTGGAACATGTATTACGTAAACTAATTTTGTCTCGAAATTCTTCAGTCCAGTCAAACAGCTGGTCTGTCATTCCGCAGGCTCGTTCTTTTCTCATTAGGCCGAAGTGCAGAACTGTCTCGAAAGCCTTACGGAAGTCAAGATACACACCACTACGTGGACGCCTCGATCTATTGCCTTCGGTATCTTGTGAACGAACAGAGCAAGCTGGATTTCACACGATAGTTATTTACGGAATCCATGTCTATTCATACTAGGGTGACTTACCACTCCCAAAAGATCATAACAAGTTTTCGTAATACATGTTCCAGTATTTTAGAACAGACTAGTATTATCGATTTAGGCCTATAGTTCTGTTCGTCTCCTCGAGGAAACAGGAGTTACCAGTACAATTTCCCAGTCACGTGCAAACGCTTTGTTCCTCCATAATGGTCATCACGTCTTCTGCATGACGCCCATTGTCAACGGCACGCGTCGGTTTGTTTCCTGTTACAAACAAAATTATTTTGACACGGGAATTTTTCGTGCCCATACGACAGAGCGGTACCGAATTAGTCTAGTGTTGTTTTGGTGTCAGTGCGATGGTTGCACAACGTTAAAATATGACACATTAAAGAAAGGTTGCCTTTCTTTAATATGTTGTTTCTCATGACTGTGTAATGATTCGTAATGTTTTCCATATGACATATGTTTGACACTGTGTCAACAGGCATTTTAAAAACAAGTCTCATATATTGTTTTAAATAATACGTCATTGCACATATCAGAAACACTGCTACCTAACACTACTCGTAACGAACTTAATTATGTGCTCTAGCACATGTCACTTCATCTTAATTTACATATTGCTGCCTGACTGTATGTGATAGTCTAATTTATCTGCATCCACCTTGAACGACATCGTAAAGACATTAAAGTACAACCATTAATTTAGATTTCGGTACGTTCAAAACGCAATCGAAATAAGTACAGAGTCAAACGAGAAATGTTTAGACTTAATTTTATTGCATAGGAGTAGCACCACTTCGTTTTTCAGCTAACTGGCAGCCCTTTGATCTCTCACTTATTAAATTTATGCACTCTGTTGGTCCCGCGTTCCTATTTGTATATCACGTACTTCCCCCATGCGTAATAAAAAACGGCAGTCAACAAAAGGCGAGACCATCATATGTAGCTACTGTACCTGCTGGAAGAGCTGTAGGGTCCCTCCTTGTCTCCTGCAAGTCCAGGGACGGGTAGCAAGCCAGTTGGCTCTTTCTTCCGCGAAAATCCGCCGTAATGAGAGTGGCACCCGGTAGCCTTGAGGTACTGCCGTCGTTTCGTTTTACCCCGCTAATTCCCGGATCTCTCGTTAATCCGTCACTCGTATTCTTTCTGCAAAAATTCCTCAGTTGTAACTAAATAAGGAGAGAGTAGGGAAAAAGGGCACTGCCTGCTCGCAACGAAGTTAGTCGCTGATTAAAGGCGAATAATTAATGTGCGCGTTGTTCATTTCACCAGAATGAAATTGATTACAAGCTAGAACCTTTGTCCCTCGTCATTTTTTTTCCTTTTTTTCCTTCTGCTGGAATGAGGCCCAAGCTGAGACGGAGGGATTTAATTCTCAGCTGTTTAATTTGTTAATTTTAAAAATATCCTGAATTCGGCCAACATGGTCTTGTGTCTGTTGTAACAGATGTGAGTGGTGCAATTAAAAATGAAAATTTATTCAGAGCCTCTTAAATGAGATTAGTTTTCTGGCTTGTCCCACCAAGAATAATACGAGAAATAATTTTAATGGGCATCTCTTTGGCAAGGGGTTAGGCTGAATATGCTTCTTACTTCAGTGACGTTGAATTAGCGGCCAAGGAATACATACGTTTAGATACTGCGTGTTATAATACTGCTACGCTCTAGTAACTTAATGCGTATTATTATTTCATCCTGCCTGCTAAATTATTGAATTACAGAACCATATGAACTGGACGATCACAGTCCGTGTAATTTTGCATGTTAGTGTGGTTTAACTTGATCAGACTGTGATTTACTAATCTAGGACTTTATTTAGTATCTATAAACACCTAGGCTGAAGATATGGTGAGGGCCCTACCAAAGGAAAGAACAATTTCTGAAAGAAATGCATCTAATGAAGCGCTTGACGCTTATAAATCAATACTATAAAATTGTACTGGACAATTTATGTTTCAATGAACTGAAGAGGTTAGAAAATGAAAAGAATTTAAATAATGAAGGTTTCATTTTAAGAGCGCTGTACAAAAATTTCAACTATGGTCTGTTTTACCTTCTAGAGTACCGACAGACTACAGTAGACGTAGCACTAATCTTGCCACTTCTTCAAATATATTGAAATCTACACACAAAAAGTGCAGATAACATTTTAAATGCCAAAACGGAACTTCAATATATAGAAAATTGTTCAGTTTCTTGTTAGTGACAAGCAAGTCAGAACAAATGAAAATCCTAAATTTTATAATGGTATTAATCGATTTTCCTGAAAGATGTAAGATTAATAAGAAACCATATCCTTGTCACATAAATCGACATTTGTAATAGTCATGCACAAATACGGCAAAACTAATCGTAACTGAAAAATAACATTTAACATCTTATAATAGAAATAAAAAGATATTTGCAACCAAAAATTATATATGTATGATGTTTCAAAAATAACAAGTGCTCCAAGCTCCTCCGATATGCATTTTAGATTCCATGATAACTGCACATTTTTATCTTTTTATGGTCAATACTACCACCTCTGAAAGTTGAAAGTTACCTACCCTACAATCTTAGCAACGATAGTACCGATACATGTATCCAACTTTCAAAGGTATCAGAACGATATGAGATTATAATTTTCTACTCATTTGTTTCCGGATCACGGTTCCCTACTTCAAACTGATACATTTATCCTTCTCCCTCATCCCTGAGAGTTTCCTTGAGACATCTTTTACATCCGCTCGAAGTTTGTTGTTGTAATAGTGAGTGTGTGTGTGTGTGTGTGTGTGTGTGTGTGTGTGTGTGTGTGTGTGTGTGTGTTGGTAGACTGGTTGATTTGGGGGAGGGGACCAAACAGCAAGGTGATCAGTCCCATCGGATAAGGGAAGGCTGGGGAAGGAAATCAGGAAAATCACTGTGTGTGTGTGTGTGTGTGTGTGTGTGTGTGTGTGTGTGTGTGTGTGTGCGCGCGCGCGCGCGCGCGCGGGCTGATAAATTGATTGTATCTAGGTACTGCTTGAGGATGAGCCATGGCTCGAAACTGGTACTGCTAAATAAATTATACAATAGTAGCCCTGGTGTATTATTATCACAACACTAAGCATTTCATACAATTTGTTGAGGCTGCATAACGGGATACACGAGGAATAACCGGAGATGTTGGTTAGGGAACTATAAAATAAAAAAAATAATAATTTATCTAAAAACCACATTTTACCTGTGCTGAAATCAAGTAGATATTTATTGAAATAATCAGATTTCAAATGAGCCAATAGGCTTATTCATCTTGATTTATCTTGTGGTTGAAGCTCTCTTTATATCCGTGTTTGGTCCCTATTATATAATTAAGTAAATATGCTTCTGCATTGAAGAAACACAAATTCTTCTTCTTTAACCCATTGTACGTGGGTTCGTAAACGTTCAGCCAAATAACATGTAAAGAAATTTTGTAAGATATTACATGCAGTTTTGAGATTATTGTATTGACATTTATCAAATTATTAACAGAAAAATGTATATACCTTAGTATCACATAGTAATGTTTATGTGACTGTCTCACATTTTCCGTACACTGATATTTCGCTCCAGTTTTTCTTCAGTTGATCAGGAGGTTTCAGTGCAATGGTACATATATTTTCCAAAAGGTTAGGGCTAAAACGAAATTATTGTATTTTTTAGTCAGAGTATGAGTATTTTTGTCATATTATATTGTCTGTTGACACCGATTTGTTGTTTTATTCCATAATCATCATTTGTTAGGTTAAAGTAATAGTTTTCGAAAATATTGTGGGGATACGTTTATCATGAACGAACTTTGTAAATTGGGTTGGGTTGGGTTGTTTGGGGGAAGAGACCAAACAGCAAGGTCATCAGTCGCATCGGATTAGGGAAGGATGGGGAAGGAAGTCGGCCGTGCCCTTTCAAAGGAAGCATCCCGGCATTTGCCAGGAGCGATTTAGGGAAATCACGGAAAACCTAAATCAGGATGGCTGGACACGGATTGAACCGTCGTCCTCCCGAATGCGAGTCCAGTGTAAATTGGCTAGTGGAACGCAGGCCTGTTATGGGGCCCTGTGTATGCAAGTTGAAAGTGCTTAATTTTTGTTAATGCAGCTCTTCAAGACTATATAATATATGTAAACCGTCCTTTCTAGCTTGCACTGTCAAACAGTTTATCAGATATTTACTTGTACTTATGTCTTGCTTTATGGTCTCTGGGCATTTACACATAGAATTCCCCTCCCTGCTCATCAACTTACAAAGATTATTGATAACCCTTAGATCCTCACAACACCTTCGAAAACTTTTACTTTAACCCAACAACCAGAGCTCACGAATGAAAAAAGAAATGAAAACTCAGTGGAGACAGAGAATATAATATTACGACAGTCTAACAGTAGCAAAGCAACAACGGCAATAATTCAATTTTATGCCTAACATTTTCATAAATAGTATTGAAAAATTTGATAAATTGTAGATGACTGGAGCTGAAACCACCTGTACTGCAAACATCAGTCACATTAACAATAGTATTTGGTGCTAAGATAGATATTATTTCTGTTAATAATTTTCGAAATACAAATATCATGATCTCAAAACAATACGTTTCAACAAGAAAAATTTCTTTGCACATTTTTCGACAGAAAATAAATGAACCTAATGAAGACGGCGAAACTTTGCCACAACATTTTGTGTGTTAAAGAAACAGAATTTGTATTCGATCAAGACAGGATCACATTTCTGTTACTATTTAATTTTCTTTACTAAATGATTTTCGCCTACATCTAATGAATTTACTTATATTTTTCCAGATTAGTTGTCTTAAATAGCACTTTCAGCACGATTCCTGCACTATGAGCCTGTCTTCTAACATGAAGGTTTGAAGCTTGTTTTTTTAACTAACTTCTGTTTTGGAAGTTACCTTTTTACATTAGTGTTTCTATCATAAGTGACAGGTACATTCATAGAACGAAAGCGATATAAGGGGAAAAAAGTTTTTGACGTTGTGTGGGTTCCTATTTGGATGAAACGAGATATGGAAAACTTTCCACGGAACTTAACTTGTATGAAACTGAAAAAAATCAGTTACCCATTCTTTTAGAAGTCGTAGCAGTTTACCAGTGTAAATGCGGAAGTTTGACGAGAGGGAGGAAGGGATTTAGACCGGTGAATTTTGATTCAGTTCGTATAACCTTTCACTATAACTTTTTATTTTTATTATTTTTTTGTTTTGGAGAGAAAGACGTCAAAGTATGGTCACATTGTAGCACTAATCTGCTGCAATATTTCTCCTGAATTTCCTAAATTGCTCCTCCCAGATTCTAGTCTCCGGCAGAAAAGAAGAGCTGAAGATCGAGTATTACATAATGTAATGACCCTTCTACAATACGATGGACAAGTTTCGGGACTCCAATTTAAGTTGGACGACAATGACCTCCATTTCGTTTAAGATTTTATGTAACAAGGAAACACTGTGAGACATAAACGAAAAATAAACTTCCAGTTTATGGCATACGGACAGACGAGGCTGAAAAGAATAATGGCCCGACTTGGCCTGGGTTCTAGCTTAAGTAGACTTTACTTCAGGAATTGTAAAGTTGTGAAGACTGAGACTTTTGACGCAGTCGACGAAACGCACTGTATCAGCGACAAGAATACGGAAACTAGGTTACGTTCACGTTGCGTTGTACTCGCCGGAGTAAATCGTTAACGCGCCGCACAGGAAAGGGGCGTGACAAGCGTATATGGCGCAGAAAACGACACAGGCGTAGCGACTTTGAATAAATCTTTGATCTATACCTCAGCGGTACATGCTGAATTATCCACAACATTCGCCTTCCATTTTTCCCACTGTTCCGCCTCTGACAGCCAAACGCAATTTGGACTTTGTATGTGTCCATTTCGCAGAATTTGAGTTGACATCATGGAATTTGTACAATTTACATTGGTTCTACGGCGCAACAGTTAAAGTGTGAGTCTTTGGAAGAGGTGCTCGCTATAATACCGCTACAAAATCTGTTAATCCACGCAGTTATAAATCAGCAGGTCTCACTGTCTGGTCGGATATATTGTTACAGAAACAGCAGGTTTATGCCGCACACTCCGTATTCCGTTCGGTATTGCAGTTTCCGTATTCCGTACTTCAACCTGAACAAAATAAATACTCATCGAGAACCACGTCAATTGTGATTGCATGAGTCTCTATCACAAAGGTATATAATTAAGTCAATGAAGGCATCGGTGACATAGTTTCAAAATTTGTCGCTGTAATAAAACTGACATTAAATGCTTCGGACAATGGTACCAGAAGACGTCTTCAACTATTTAAATCCCAGCTTCGTTCTGCACTCGCTAAGCATCTTCTTGCCTCTGTCCTTCCCCCTTACTTACTATGAATCTGAAAAACGTAGTGGACAGCATTTTCCCGTATTGAAACGAAAATCTTCTTTCTATTAAAGTAAATCACAACAATAATTAATGCAAGGAATATAACGTATTCATATGTGGTCCACCCACCAATTAAAATATCCCGAGATGACTAGTAAGGCTTCCGAAGCCACTGTCTCGTTATCGGTAGTTTTTTTTTTTTTGGTGTAGCGGTGTAAATAAAAGTAAATACACTATATTCTATTTTACTGATTTACTAGCTATTCCTGGTCACGAGATGTTGTCACTCAGTCTTCTTAACTGGAAAAGAAAGGAAAGGGAAAGCAACATTTCTAATTTGAATGGGAATTGGATGTACAGGAATACATCCTAATCTCCTTCTACCTCCATCTCTGCTCTTAGCCTTCTCCCCCTCTTTTTCTATCTTCTCTTATTTCCTCCTCTTTCCATCTTCTCCTCCTTCCCTCGCTCTCCATCTCCTCCTGCTCCCTCTCTCTCTCCCCATCTTTCTGACCATCACACCCTTCCCCCTTTTTACGTGAATCTTTTCTTGTTCTCTGCATCTCTTCCTGCCCCTCCCTTTCCCCCTCTCTCTGTCCATCCCCTCATCTCTCTTTTCTCTATCAATTTTCTCGTCCCACCTCTCACTCCATCTCGTCCTGCCCCTATTTTCCCTCTCTGTCTGTCATCTCCTCACCCCTTTCTATGTTAATAATATATATATATATATATATATATATATATATATATATATATATATATATATATATATATATATATGTGTGTGTGTGTGTGTGTGTGTGTGTGTGTGTGTGTGTGTGTGTGTGTGTGTGGTCCACTCACCAATTAAAATATCCCGTGAGGACTAGTAAAGCTTCCGAAGCTACTGTGTCGTTATCGGTAGTTTTTTTGTCGTTGCAGTGAAAATAAAAATAAATACACTTCATTCTATTGTTTTGGTTTACTAGGACACCAGATGTTGTTACTCAGTTTGCTATATATATCCTATGTACATCCAAACTTTTATTACAGTAACGTGTAAAAATTTGAACTAAATGGTCTGACTGAAAATTCACTAGAGCACTGTGTAAGAAATATAAATAAATCGGTTAAATCGGTAGAGAACTTTCCTATATTTTTGGTAATAACGCTTCCCCTTTATACGAATATGTTATATATTTCTTTCTATATTAGATGAATTGAGAAAACGGGTATATAAAAATAAGCGTCTTCGAATGCAACGTCGTGTCAAAATTTCGAAGCAAGCTATGAACAACATTCGAAGATTTAAGCTCTTGAACAAATCAACATTTACATTTTTTAAATAGATTTCCCCGACAATTATTACGTGTACACCGAACAGCGAATGAAAGTGGTACACCTGGCTGATATCGTGCAGGGCCCCCGCAAGCACGCGGAAGTGCCGCAACACGACGTGGCATGGACTCGACTAACATCTGAAGTACTGCTGGAGGGAACTGAATCCTGCAGGGCTGTTCATAAGCCCGTTAGAGTACGAGGGGGTTGTGAGCTCTTTTGAACAGCACGTTGCAAGGCGTCCAAGATATGTTAAATAATGTTCATGTCTGAGGAGCCTGGTGGCCAGCGGAAGTATTTAAACTCAGAAAGGTGTTACTGGAGCGATTGTGTAGCAATTCTGGACATATGGGGTGTCGCATTGTCCTGTTGGACTAGTCCAAGTCCGTCGGAATGCACAATCGAAATGAATGGATGCAGGTGATCAGACACGATAGTTACATATGTGTCACCTGTCGGAGTCGTATCTAGGGGTCCCATGGGTCCCATATCACTCCTACTGCACACGCACTACACTACTGAGAGCGTCCATCAGCTTGAACAGTCCTCTGCAGGTATGTAGGGTCCATGGATTCCCGAGGCTGTCTCCATACATGTACTCGTCCATCCACTCGATGCAATCTGAAACTAGGCTCTCCGACCAGGCAATAGGTTTCCAGTCACCAACAGGGGCCCAGAGGAGGCGTAAATATTTGTGTCGTGTGGGTCTTCAAGGGTACACGTGTGGGCCTTCGGCTCTGAAAGCCCATGACGATGAGGTTTCGTTGAATGGTTCGCACGCTGACACTTGTTGATGACTCAGCATTGAAATCTGCAGCAATTTGTGGAAGGGTTGCGTTTCTGTGACGTTGCACGATTATCTTCAGTCGACATTTGTCCAATTCTTGCAGGATCTTTTTCCGGCAGCAGCAATCTCGGAGATTTGACGTTTTGCCTGATTCCTGATAGTCACGGTACACTCGTGAAATGGTCGAACGGGAAAATCCCCACTTCATAGCTACCTCGGAGATTTTGTGTCCCATTGCTCGTGCACCGACTATAACACCACCTTCAGAGTCACTTAAATCTCGATAACTTTCCATTGAAGCAGCAGTAACCGGTCTAACAGCTGTGCCAAAAACATGTCTTATACAGGCGTTGCCAAACGCAGCGTAGTTTTCTGTCTGTTTGCATGTGTATGTATTTAACTACACACCTATACCAGTTTCTTTGGAGATTTAGTGTGTATTATACGTGGCGCACCAATAGCCACGTAAATACACGCGCATATTCGTGTGTAAAGTGTGTCAATATTTCAAAGCAATCGACGATGAACTCCCGAAGATATATGATTTTGATCAACCGAACATTTACTTTTTTTTGTAGACCGTTAACAAATTTTAGATTTGTTAGGCTATCATCAGCTGGCAGTTTTTGTTTCCTCACAGCCGGCCGGAGTGGCCGAGAGGTTCTAGGCGCTACAGTCTGGAACCGCGCGACCGCTACGGTCGCAGGTTCGAATCCTGCCTCGGGCATGGATGTGTGTGCTGTCCTTAGGTTAGTTAGGTTTAGGTAGTTCTAAGTTCTAGGGGACTGATGACCTCAGAAGTTGTCCCATAGTGCTCAAAGCCATTTGAACCATTATTTTGTTTCCTTACGATGGAATAACAAATCGAAAATCGATAGAAAAAAACACGAACTGGTGTTGTTGTTTATCCTTATACCCGGCGTACCGTGAGGAATTATCAGTATTCAGGTATATCATTGAAACAAAAATGTCTAGTTAGCACGGGATCTAAAATGCATGAGCGATAAGTAGCTCATCTGTTTAGATACTGTAAACCCAGTCTCTTCTACAGCGAGGTCTTTGGTTTCCATAATTTGGTAGGTGGCAATACATATGAAAACAAGAAATAACTCTAGTAAAAATGGGCTCTAAAGTGCATATCTGAAGAACTACGAGCCCTCGTTACTGTTCGCTACTGTGAAACACATGTCTTCTACTGGACAAGTGCTGATAGCTCTTATGCTATGCGTTTTAGAGCCGATGTTTACTAGACAATTGTTCTTTATTGTGGTCCATTAGCGCTTCTCGGTTGAAAGTTGACAACATTGCTGCGAGCTGTCAGGGATCTTCTTACACTGTTTCGACTACAGTTACAATCTTACGACTGCAAGAGAACTTTATTTTAAGGAGAAAATAGGTACTCAGTTACATCAGTAACAGAAAACTTGGTCGCAGCTTTTTTTCAAACAGAATCGGCGATGACTGCACCAGATCTGGTTGATTCTATGGTGACGATGTCGCGTAATGCTGGTATTTACAGACGCTTCGCTGAAAATGAGGTCTCAAAATCAGTTAATAATGTGATGCAGGTAATGATTAGAATTCTCTGTTGCCGCAGATATTGTAGTGAACTTGATGTCGCTGTATTTCAGTAACAGTGTGGGCCCAATTTGAAATACTCCGCAATTAGGTATTTACGGAGTACTATACAATACTCCATACCCTACAATGCCCTATTCTGGAACACCGACGAAACAGTTTCAGTTGTATCATTGACACGACACTGTTCTAGGCGTAATCACATCAAAGCATAGTCCTCGAAGTGTTCAAACCTAACATAGTGCACACACAACGTTTCACCAGGGAACCACCGATTTGCGTCCATTGCTCACGCGACAACACCCAATCATCTCGAGGCAGGGAAAAATCCCTGACCCCCTCGGGAATCGAACCCGGGGAAACGAGAACGCTGCCCCAACACCACGAGTTGCGGACGCCATACAGAAGGATCATGTCGGTGTGTTCTGCAAACTTGTACTCAGCCATGTTGCTCTAACACTCACTGACACGTGAATGAGGTTCTTACCAGGTCAAATGATATCAGCTAATCCGACGCATCCCCCCCCCCCCCCCCACACACACACATAATAACAACCCTGTTGCATACCTACCTATCAAACATGTTTTCAAACAGCTGCAGCACGGAAACAGTTAGTTTCCGGACATGGGTTCCTATTCTAAATACTGGGTGATCAAAAAGTCAGTATTAATCTGGAAACTTAATAGACCACGGAATTATGTAGATAGAGAGTTAAAAAATGGCACACATGCTTGCGATGACATGGGGTTTTATTAGGAAAAAAAAACAAAGTTCCCAAAATGTCCGACAGATGGCGCTGGACAGCAAAACGCCAGTGACTTCGCATGACAATCGTGTATGAAAGGAGCTGTAATGAGAGAGAGAGAATCAGATGCGCCAGCAGTCGCAGCATGTTGACGTTACCTGAAATGGTGCTTTTAGTGAAGCTGTATTATCAGAATGGGGAATGTGCTAGTTCAGCGTTACGATCCTATCGCAATACGAAGGGGATTCGTACAAGTAAAGGTCCGTTGACAAATTCAGCTGTGACGAGAATGATTTCGAAGTTCGAAGCCACGGGTTGTTTAGACGACAGACCCCGTAGTGGCCGACCGAGCACAAGGCGTAATGCTGCTGAGAAAGTTCAGGAAGAAATGGAGACTGTAGCGGGTTCGTCCATGCACGGGGAAGTCAGCGCTCGTGCAGTCGCACGTCGCACCGGCATTCCATACAGTACTGTTTAGTTTGCACTGAGGCGTGACCTCCGATACTATCCGTACAAAATCTATCGGCATCATGAATTGTTACCTGGCGATTTGGTGAAGCGGAGGGCATTTGCGGTGTGGGCGTTTCAAAAGATGGCGGAAGATGACGATTGGTTGAGTAACGTGTTGTGGACCGACGAAGTTCATTTCACTCTCCGAGGGTCTGTCAACGCCCACAACTGCAAAATTTGGGCTACCGAAAATCCTAGAACTGTCGTGGAAACTCCATTGCACAACGAGAAAGTCACGGTATGTGTTGAATTTACCACATCTACCGTTATCGGGACTTTTTTCTTAGAGGAAATGCGTGATTGTGGTTTTGTAACTGCTGCCGTGACGGGTGAGAGGTACGCCGATATGTTACAGAATCGCATCAACCCCAGCCTGCTGGAACGTATGATGTTTATGGAGGAAGGCGCTACACCCCATATTGCTAGACGCGTGAAAGATCTCTTGTGCGCGTCGTTTGGTGATGATCGTGTGCTCAGCCGCCACTTTCGTCATGCTTGGCCTCCCAGGTTCCCAGACCTCAGTCTGTACGATAACATAAACATAGCCAAAACATTGGAGACAAACAAAAATTACGGGAACGGAATGTTGTGTGAGGAGGGCTATGCGAGAGGCGTTCAATGAATTCGAAAGTAAGGTTCTATGTACTGACTCGGCAGAAAATCCCAAGAAATTTTGGTCCTATGTCAAAGCGGTAGGTGGATCAAAACAAAATGTCCAGACACTCTGTGACCAAAATGGTACTGAAACAGAGGATGACAGACTAAAGACCGTAATACTAAATGTCTTCTTCCAAAGCTGATTCACAGAGGAAGACTGCACTGTAGTTCCTTCTCTAGATTGTCCCACAGATGACAAAACGGTAGATATCGAAATAGACGACAAAGGGACAGAGAAACAATTAAAATCGCTCAAAAGAGGAAAGGCCGCTGGACCTGATGGGATACTAGTTCGATTTTACACAGAGTACGCGAAGGAACTTGCCCCCCTTCTTGCAGCGGTGTACCGTAGGTGTCTAGAAGAGCGAAGCGTTCCAAAGGATTGGAAAAGGGCACAGGTCATCCCCGTTTTCAAGAAGGGACGTCGAACAGATGTGCAAAACTATAGACCTATATCTCTAACGTCGATCAGTTGTAGAATTTTGGAACACGTATTGTGTTCGAGTATAATGACTTTTCTGGAGACTAGAAATCTACTCTGTAGGAATCAGCATGGGTTTCGAAAAAGACGGTCGTGTGAAACCCAGCTCGCGCTATTCGTCCACGAGACTCAGGGGGCCATAGACACGGGTTCACAGGTAGGTGCCATGTTTCTTGACTTCCGCAACGCGTTTGACACAGTTCCCCTCAGTCGTTTAATGAACAAAGTAAGAGCATACGGACTATCAGACCAATTGTGTGACTGGATTGAGGAGTTACTAGATAACAGAACGCAGCATGTCATTCTCAAGAAGTCTTCCGAAGTAAGGGTGATTTCAGGTGTGCCGCAGGGGAGTGTCATAGGACCGTTGCTATTCACAGTACACATAAATGACCTGGTGGATGACATCGGAAGTTCACTGAGGCTTGTTGCGGATGATGCTGTGGTGTATCGAGAGGTTGCAACAATGGAAAATTGTACTGAAATGCAGGAGGATCTGCAGCGAATTGACGCATGGTGCAGGGAATGGCAATTGAATCTCAATGTAGACAAGTGTAATGTGTTGCGAATACATAGAAAGATCGATCCCTTCTCATTTAGCTACAAAATAGCAGGTCAGCAACTGGAAGCAGTCAATTCCATAAATTATCTGGGAGTACGCATTAGGAGTTATTTAAAATGGAATGATCATATAAAGTTGATCGTCGGTAAAGCAGATGCCGGGCTGAGATTCATTGGAAGAATCCTAAGGAAATGCCATCCGAAAACAAAGGAAGTAGGTTGCAGTACGCTGGTTCGCCCACTGCTTGAATACTGCTCAACAGTGTGGGATCCGTACCAGATAGGGTTGATAGAAGAGATAGAGAAGATCCAACGGAGAGCAGCGCGCTTCGTTACAGGATCATTTAGTAATCGCGAAAGCGTTACGGAGATGATAGATAAACTCCTGTGGAAGACTCTGCAGGAGAGACGCTCAGTAGCTCGGTACGGGCTTTTGTTGAAGTTTTGAGAACATACCTTCACCGAGGAGTCAACCAGTATACTGATCCCTCCTACGTATATCTCGCGAAGAGACCGTGAGGATAAAATCAGAGAGATTAGAGCCCACACAGAAGCATACCGACAATCCTTCTTTCCACGAACAATACGAGACTGGAATAGAAGGGAGAACCGATAGAGGTACTAAGGGTATCCTCCGCCACACACCGTCAGGTGGCTTGCGGAGTATGGATGTAGATGTAGATGTAGATTGGCTTTGGGGTTACCTGTAGTCGCAAGTGTATCGTGATCGACCGACATCTCTAGGGATGCAGAAAGACAACATCCGATGCCAATGCCTCACCATAACTTCGGACATGCTTTACAGTGCTCTTCACAACATTATTCTTCGACTACAGTTATTGTTGAATAATGATGGTGGACATATTGAGTATTTCCTGTAAAGAACATCATCTTTGCTTTGTCTTACTTTGTTATGCTAATTATTGATATTCTGATCAGAAAAACCGACATGTATCGGTCATTTTTTGAACTTTTCTATTTTTTTGGTCCTAGTAAAACCCCATGTCATTCCAAGCATGTGTGTCGATTTGTACCTCTCTATCTTTATTATTCCGTGATTTATTCAGTTTTTAAATTTATATTGACTTATTAATCACACAGTTTTATGAACTCATTCGCCTCTAAAGGTCCAAGAAGTTTGCAACGGGAATTTCCAAACACCCTGTACAGACTTCCTACAGCTATACTTTTTTTTACAGTGCTTCTAGTTGCAGAGTGCCGGTACTGGCGGTAAGGGTAGTTGTGGGCAAATTGTAGAGTTCGGTTGTTCAGGAAATAAAAATTGCCGTGTTCGTGTGAAGTGTCTCAAAGTTGTTGATTTTAGACACGCAAGCATGGAGCTGTTATCAAGTCATCGTCAACGTACAGCAGTTGACCGTTGCACCAGATTAGCAAGTGACGTGCTGGGTTTCTGTTGCAGCTGATGTGGTACCAGGACAACCTGATGCTGGACCCGACAGAACGCCGCTCCATGGAGACGCGTGGCAACAAACACACTCTGACCATCAGAGACGTGCAGGCCACCGACTTTGGCAACTACAGCTGCGTCGCGGAAAACTCCCTCGGCCGCGCTAAGAAGTATATGGAACTCTCGGGTGAGTCTCTCTACTTGTTGTTCTACATACTTACTCGCTTTGCCCTAGTTACATTGCATTCTATGCATAATTATTCCCTGAGATGAATTCCCAAGGGACTAGCCGGCCGGAGTGGCCGAGCGGTTCTAAGTGCTACAGTCTGGAACCGATCGACCGCTACGGTCGCAGGTTTGAATCCTGCCTCGGGCATGGATGTGTGTGATGTCTTTAGGTTAGTTAGATTTAAGTAGTTCTAAGTTCTAGGGGACTGATAACCTCAGAAGTTAAGTCCCATAGTGCTCAGAGCCATTTGAACCATTTGAACCCAAGGGACTCGATATTCTGAATACATTATTTCGTTTACGAACAAGGCAGATGAGGGCTCAACTTTACATTAAATGCCAATACTACCCGTTTTCGTCAGACCCAAATTAGACTTACGGCTAAATGTAAAACGCATATCCACTTTATTATAGCAAGGAAAATATCTCTCACTGATATGGTGTAAGAACTTTTCTGTCTTCGTACTTACTGAAAAATATTGTAAGTGAAGAAGCAGTCTCACAAATGGAATAATTCTATATTGCTATTTAAAAGGACTTTTTTCATATTACCACATGAGCTGTGAGCAGATAAACTTTCATTATTGTGCAACTAGTTTCGACTTTTTGTCATCCCGTGGCCAACTGAACAGCTCAAAGCGGTATCAACCACGGATGTGATTACAAAGTATGCTAAGCAAATTGCTTACACTGTCTTCGCAAATGAGCCTGGTGAGCGACCTGACATCATTCAACACCGAAACAAACTGAAATTCGACTCAATGTGCCGTCTGTTTATGTACCAGGCAAGCAATGTCGAACTAATGTATGTAACGTGTAGCATTGAAGTTCAAGGCTCAGAATATATCTGTTTTAACACCTATACTACGTACAATTTTAATATATACACTCCTGGAAATTGAAATAAGAACACCGTGAATTCATTGTCCCAGGAAGGGGAAACTTTATTGACACATTCCTGGGGTCAGATACATCACATGATCACACTGACTGAACCACAGGCACATAGACACAGGCAACAGAGCATGCACAATGTCGGCACTAGTACAGTGTATATCCACCTTTCGCAGCAATGCAGGCTGCTATTCTCCCATGGAGACGATCGTAGAGATGCTGGATGTAGTCCTGTGGAACGGCTTGCCATGCCATTTCCACCTGGCGCCTCAGTTGGACCAGCGTTCGTGCTGAACGTGCAGACCGCGTGAGACGACGCTTCATCCAGTCCCAAATATGCTCAATGGGGGACAGATCCGGAGATCTTGCTGGCCACGGTAGTTGACTTACAATTTCTAGAGCACGTTGGGTGGCACAGGATACATGCGGACGTGCATTGTCCTGTTGGAACAGCAAGTTCCCTTGCCGGTCTAGGAATGGTAGAACGATGGGTTCGATGACGGTTTGGATGTACCGTGCACTATTCAGTGTCCCATCGACGATCACCAGAGGTGTACGGCCAGTGTAGGAGATCGCTCCCCACACCATGATGCCGGGTGTTGGTCCTGTCTGCCTCGGTCGTATGCAGTCCTGATTGTGGCGCTCACCTGCACAGCGCCAAACACGCATACGACCATCATTGGCACCAAGGCAGAAGCGACTCTCATCGCTGAAGACGATACGTCTCCATTCGTCCCTCCATTCACGCCTGTCGCGACACCACTGGAGGCGGGCTGCACGATGTTGGGGCGTGAGCGGAAGACGGCCTAACGGTGTGCGGGACGGTAGCCCAGCTTCATGGAGACGGTTGCGAATGGTCCTCGCCGATACCCCAGGAGCAACAGTGTCCCTAATTTGCTGGGAAGTGGCGGTGCGGTCCCCTATGGCACTGCGTAGGATCCTACGGTCTTGGCGTGCATCCGTGCGTCGCTGCGGTCCGGTCCCAGGTCGACGGGCACGTGCACCTTCCGCCGACCACTGGCGACAACATCGATGTACTGTGGAGACCTCACGCCCCACGTGTTGAGCATTTCGGCGGTATGTCCACCCGGCCACCCGCATGCCCACTATACGCCCTCGCTCAAAGTCCGTCAACTGCACATACGGTTCACGTCCACGCTGTCGCGGCATGCTACCAGTGTTAAAGACTGCGATGGAGCTCCGTATGCCACGGCAAACTGGCTGACACTGACGGCGGTGGTGCACAAATGCTGCGCAGCTAGCGCCATTCGACGGCCAACACCGCTTTTCCTGGTGTGTCCGCTGTGCCGTGCGTGTGATCATTGCTTGTACAGCCCTCTCGCAGTGTCCGGAGCAAGTATGGTGGGTCTGACACACCGGTGTCAATGTGTTCTTTTTTCCATTTCCAGGAGTGTATTACAAGGGCTATGGTTTTTTCTACCTCCTATCGGCCGTGAGATTAAAATTACAGTGAAAATTCGGTGAAGCTTTTCGCAGGTGTGTTGCTCGTCTGTCTCGTCACGTTGCAGCTTTCAGTTCTGAGCACCTGGATGTCTAGGGGAATAGTGTCTTCCGTCAAGTATGAAATGCCTGCTGATGTGTGGTATCGATAGCAACGCATAGTTTTAAAGGTTGACACTACCACGATACACAGACGACAGCGCCCTCTAGCCGGTGCTGTCGAGTTCTGCTTCATCCATTTTCATCAGGTGCAGCAGGCCGGGAAACTTCGCTTCAGTTTGCTCTCCATACGACGGGTCGATGACTTCGCCTCTGTACAAGTTATGTGTTCTTTCTTGCACCAGTAAACCATTTTTAAACTCACTGCAGTACCGACGTAATTTTCCTGCTGCCGTGCCTACCCACGCGCCGCCTCCCAGGCGGGATACAAAATGATGGGTTTTGTCTGATTTTGTACAGCCAACGTAATAAAATGTTGTCCATTTATTTCTTCATAATAGTTCCGTCCATTTGAAAAAATATGAACATTGGCTGCAGCAAAATAACTTTTTATATATATATATAAAACATCTCTTACTAAAACTGGAAAAAAGTTTACAAGCATTCCTTTCAAATGGAAATATTGTACTACCTTGTCGTCATAAAATTCGCCTATTAATTTTGGCTAGTTCAACATAAGTGAAATTCATCTATGGATGTTGATGGTTCAAAGGGGTTCCGCTCCTTCTGTCACAATTGTTAAGAAATTTGCAGCCAACTTCAGACGTCCCTTACTCTCCTTGTAGGCGATAAGGAAGGGCTAAAATAGTTGATCCTACAAACAAATCGGAATAAATAAACAGAAAACTGTATGCATGCCTCATTTGTTGTAATAATGGTTCAAATGGCTCTGAGCACTATGGGACAACATCTGAGGTCATCAGTCCACTAGAACTTAGAACTACTTAAACTTAACTAACCTAAGGACATCACACACATCCATGCACGAGGCAGAATTCGAACCTGCGACCGTAGCGGTCGGTCGGTTCCAGACTGTAGCGCCTAGAACCGCACGGCCACTCCGGCCGGCCATTTGTTGTATCTTGACAGAAAACAAACATGAACATACTTTTATCAGTAATATTTGGTTCGTTTAATAAAGAATTCGAAAGACTTAGTGTATCACTTAATAACTGTGGATAAATTACAAAGCTAAAGCTTTAATCTTGTGTCGATGCACCTAAAAAACTGAAGTTATTTGGGCTGCAGGAAAGATTACGTTAATTATTTACCGGAATAGTTACTTCTTATTGGTTACCCTGCATACGATGAAAGGTAATTCTAGAACTACGAAAATAATCTGAGAAAACTCAAAAGTGAATACGCCACCTCTTAATGGCATCTGTTGACAACGCAACCGAAATCTTACGTCGCTATCTGCTGTACTTGCATTTATCTACTCGGATTGTGACCGCTGGTTGTTCGAAACCAGTAATTACTTTCTTCAATGCTTTTGTGATTGCCGTCGCAAGTTTTATGACTTCAAGGTAATGATCCAAGGAACATATCTGTGCCTAAGGCTTCGCCACCAAATGCCGCAGACGTCCTCAGAAACCATAAAGAGTTTGTTTCAAACTAAAAAGCCCAATGAAACAAGTTGTATCAAAGATTTTCAAGTCTCAAAATTTTCTGTTATGTTAGAAAAGAGAGAGAAAGATGCTATAGAAGCTTTTACTGAAGTACGTGAAATTTACCTTGCCTGGTAACCGTGTAGTTGAGCTCCTGAACAGAAATTGATGGCTATCAGATGATACTTTTTTTAAAGGTAATGCCTACAGCTTGTTGTGTAAGGATGCAAAAATCGTAAAAATTGCTTGTAGAGGAAGACACAGCAGCAACACAATTCCTGCTATTAGAGATTTAGTGTACCAGAAAACAAAAGTGAGCGTTCAAACTATCCAAGTTCTAAAAACAATAAGAAAGGTTCGGATGCTACAATACGATAGTGGAAGCAGAGTTGTTTCTCAGCCGAAGTTCCAGTTTTTGATTGTAGTAAGTAACATTTTACGGGGAAAGCTCACTTTTCTACGAAGGACTCGCATTTCAGAGGCTGACGTCCTAAGTATGCTAAATACTCTAATATCTTTCTAGAAGAGATCCCAATGGTGCGTTCTCTGGAACGTTCATCGTAAACACTGCAGTTCCACAAATTTCTTTTACCACATCAGAGTTCTCTGTCCGCCTTTCCAGGTACTGATTTGAAATATGTAGTGTTCCTCCCAGATATTTAGAAGACGTAACACGCAGCACTGGTTTATGTGTAATGCTTGAATCTGACACGTTCTGCTCATCTTACCTTACTGAATATGCGTCTGTACAACAAACATTTCTTTTGGAACTAATAATTCTGTTAGTCCATAACTTACTACTGTTTAAAATACTTAGCTACACTGACGGAAATAATCTCAACAACATAAAATATTTAATGTAGAGTAACGAAATTTCTGCAATATATCTGTCTAGGTAACATATTTAAATTACTAACGTTGCAAGTTCTTAGGAAGCGCGACAAAAGCCATTGCAAATATGAAATGATGGTATATTAATAGCAGGTACAACCGTCATGCATTGTGACGTACAAGTGCCGAATGTAAGTTCGCGGGAAAGTGTTACATGAATGTTGGACGTGGTCGGTCAGTTGTGGACAACGATGGAGTTGTCGTCCAATGACTGGAGATCGAGCTGGCCAAGGCAACATGTCGGTACTCTGTAGAGGATTTTTGGTTACAACAACGGCATGTGGTCGAGCGTTATTCTGTTGCAAAACACCTCCTGGCATGCTGTTTATGAATGGCAGCACAGCTGGGCGAATCACCAAAGTGACGTAAAAATTTGCAGTCATAGGCTTGGGATAACCACGAGGGTGCACTTGATGTCACACGGAATCGCACACAGACATTAATTCCAGATGTACGTTCAGTGTGTCTCGGTCACTGACTGATTGGTTCCAGGTGCCTCCTCCTACCCAACTCACGGCCATCACTGGCACCGAGCCAGAACCGGCTTTCGTCAGAAAACACAATAGACCTCCATCCTGCTCTCCACTCAGCTCTTGCTTCACATCACTGAAGTCGAAATTCTTGAACATGACTGTTTTCCCTCTTGCCTCGTGGCCCACCGCATCCCGGTATTCTTGTGGCCGTATATTCTCGCAACCACCGCTGCCAGCAGCCGTGTACAGTGGCTACTTTCCTTCTGAGTGTTTATGCAGGACCACAAAAGTAACATCCGGCTTCTCGTAGCCCTATTACTCGATCTCGTTCAAACTCAATAAGCCGTACATAATGGCGACTTCGTTGTCTTAAAAGCATTCTTGGCTAACATCAACTCACTACGTCCGTCCACAATCAACCCTTTCTACCGTTACAGCCCGTATTTCAAGCAAACCTGATTTGCATCCTCGTAGTGGCGCTATTAGGGACACTCTTATGCGAATAGCGCGAAATTTGAATAGAAGTCACCATTCAGATGCAGGTGCACGCCTACCTACAGTACTGGCCATTAAAATTGCTACACCAAGAAGAAATGCAGATGATAATCGGGTATTCATTGGACAAATGTATTATACTAGAATTGACATATGATAACATTTTCACGCAATTTGGGTACATATATCCTGAGAAGTCAGTACCCAAATCAACCACCTCTGGCAGTAATAATGGCCTTGATATGCCTGGGCATTGAGTCAAATAGAGCTTGGATGGCGTGCACAGATACATGTGGCTATGCAGCTTCAACACGATACCACTGTTCATCAAGAGTAGCGACTTTCGTATTGTGACGAGCTAGGTGCTCGGCCACCATTGACCAGACGTTTTCAATTGGTGAGAGATTTGGAGAATGTGCTGGCCAGGGCAGCAGTCGAACATTTTCTGCATCCAGAAAGGCCCGTACAGGACCTGCAACATGTGGTCGTGCATTATCCTGCTGAAATGTAGGGGTTCGCAGGGATCGAATGAAGGGTAGAGCCACGGGTCGTAATACATCCGAAATGTAACGTCCACTGTTCAAAGTGCCGTCAATGAGAACAAGAGGTGACCGAGACATGTAACTGCTGTTTGTGTATGAGAAATCGGTGGGAAACTTTCCTCATATCAGCACGTTGTAGGAGTCGCTACCGGCGTCAACCTTGGGTGAATGCTCTGAAAAGTTAATCATTTTGATATCACAGCATCTTCCTCCTGTCGGTTAAATTTCGCGTCTGTAGCACGTCATCTTCGTGGTGTAGCAATTTTAAGGGCCAGTAGTGTACTTTAGATTACCTGCTGGTTGGTGGAATTTTTTCCGTCAGTGTAAAATCTCGCGTGAGAAACGGAAGCTGCCTTGCAGCTGTAACAAGAATAAGGGCGATCTCAACGCATCTTTCTCTACTGACATAACACCATTTAAAGCATAATTTCTGAATGAAATTGTTGAACTTCTGATGAACCATAATTTGAAGCGTCTATTAACTACATGTTAGATTCTTAAGCTGATAATCGTTGCAGTAATTCGGTTTTCTTGCTAACTTTCCAGTGTTACAAATGCGCATGCCTGAAGTAATGGTTAACACCTAGTCATAGTTAGAAATGTGCATATTCTGCTACGTATTCGCGCTACATCGGCTTTCCTTTAGCGACCTACCCCAGTTGTCTCAAAGCACATGAATGAACTGAAGAAATGTTTGCAAAGTAAGACAAGTGTGGAATGTTGAGACGCTCATGGACTCCACTTTTATCTGACGGAATACAGGTGACTGCGAACAGTTCAGGATATTCAGGCGAGAATTTTTTTGCTGTGGTAGAATATTGACTAGACATTGATAAACTGTTCGCCAAGTGGAAAGACTGATGACTTGCGATTATAAAAGGTGCTCTCGATGTATCTCCTTTTACGCTAAATTGATCGAAAGAGCGGAAAGAAAGCAACCGGCACAATGTCAGCTGTTGTCAGACGTAGGAGACGCTCTTTTCGTTTTTGGGCTCCAAGATGTCAGTTTGTTATTTGTCACTGAGAGGCGTAGCGACCACAACACCTTTGAGACTTCCGTTCACCGTCAAGCTAGACGGCAGGTACCAGGGCAACAGGTTCTGGCAATAACAATGAATTATTCGCGCGTATTATTCGGGAATCTAGTTAACTTTCATAGCTCAGCTTGACAGCAGACTCGGTGGTAAATGAATGAAATATTGTCGCCCGCTTCGCCAGACACTTCCGTTCTATCGACCGCTCGATGGCTTTGGGCTAGACACATCGAGTCGATTGCCGTCGGATAGCTCCGACCGCTATCCCTGCCAAGGAACATTACCATAAAGTCGATAGCAGAGTACCCTGGCTGCGAAGAGGATTTTCCAACGACCGGAGTAATATATTTTCCAGTCGACTGGAGCCTTACGATGGCAGCCATATTCTGGATGTATTCGGAGAGCCTAGTAAAATTTTCCTGCTGCCCATCTTTCACGACTTTGCGGTACGAACATATTCATGTCAGTAATTTCACATGTGTCTTTACATTTTTAATTAAAAGCAATCCAGTGGCTATTAGTACATTTTTGTAGGTGGGTTACGAGATATGTAGGGGGAATATGACCAAAATAATCTTTCAATGATACGGGTCTTTAGCAAGACACGTATTGCTCTTCACTTGCACTGTTCGACTCTACACCATGTGGGTCTATTCAAGTACTAGGTATTTATAAACGACATTGAAGAAAACCCGACAAATATTCTATGAAATCACTTCTCTAGAGATAAGAAAAGAGCAGGGGCACACTTGAATGATGGTCAAAATCAAGAATATTTTTTCATCATGAACAGTGAGTGCGGAAGAACAATGACGGTGACATCATTTTTAAGGGAGACATTACTTCCGATTCCATCTCTATGGTGACATGTCAGTGTTGTCAGAAAAAGTCTGGAAAGGTTGTATTGGTGTTGCAGGGAAGTAACGCTGACGAACAATTGTTAAAAAAAATCGGTACGTTGAGTCGTTTCTGAGTTTTTAGCATTGACGTTAGGCAATCGTGTCGCAGTTTTCTTATTATACCACAACCAATTTTACCATATCCTGGAGAGGTATTCGCAAAAGCTTTCATAGCTACTTCCAACTCATGTGTAATGAATGTAGCTGATGGAGAATTACAGTAATCTGTTTCACGTGGAAAAGTCGCGGGGTCTTCAGTATAAGGTGGAGTAGCGACTCTTGCCACGAATGCTTGTAACATTTTGGTGACCGTCGAATCCTGGTGGGAAGAAAGAGCGCGTTCGCAGTAACTCATGATTAGGGCCCGGATTTTAATTTCCTAAAACTTACATAAATATGACCTTAAAAATAAAATATGACTTAATAGAAGTTTCTTTAAAGCATTCTTCTTTGTTCACTTCTCAGAATATTGTAAGTATAGTTCTTTCTTTCTGTAGGATTTGTGGCTAATTTGCACCTGTTTTTTGAATGTCTGAATGTTTTATTTTCTAAACACAAAGTACAGTGAAAAGATCATCTATCGAAACAGTAAAACAATGTTTTTATTTCTACATATTATTTAAAGTGTTTCACATTATTTAATACCGTATGTCAATCTTCAGTATCTGCGTAGTTGCACTTGATCACAAGGTGTATTTTCAGGTTTTCCATAGTCAAAGATCTACGGTTATCGCTGAGGTTAGTTGTGTACCTGGAAAAGCTCATCTCCACTTTACAAGACGTCACTGGAGCGTATTTGAAGGCAGCCAGGTCACTGGAGTTCAGCTTTGTTTCAGTATCTTCAAATGTTGCGGCATTCCCTGATAGACTGTCACTAATTTTGCACAGTGTAGAATACCCAGAATTCCGTTGGAGAACACTTTGCAATTTGGTTTTCACTTTGTCAGCCACATGACCACGAGCTCGTCCCAACTCACCCTGCACGTGTTGCACAATACTCAGGGCCTCACGTATCTGAGTGCCAACAGCTTCCAGTCATTTGATGGCTTTTGATATCGCTGAAAAATTGACGTTGATGTATGCCAAGTTTCGAGACAATGTATCTGTAAAAACTTCTTTCACAATTTTGATAGCACTTGATTCATCGCTATCAAGTGTAGTTGATGCAGTAATAGTAGCATTAAGCCAAGAACCTCTGCCCCCCCCCCCCCTCAATCCCACATTAAGCCAAGAACCCCATCTTGTAAGAACAGGTTTAGGTGGGAGGGCGTTGAAGGTGCTTGTTCTTCCAATTTCTGCACCCGTAGCGGAGCCTTGGCATAGATTTTCTTGCCACAGGCAATTAATTTGTCCAAGTCAGGGTAATTTGATCGCACCTCTTCGGCAACTCTGTGCAACGCAAGTGCAAGGCAAGTGACATACACCATATTGGGGTAGAGAATCTGAAGCCCTTTGGCTGCTTTAGCCATATATGCACCACCATCTGTTACAAGCAGCAAAACGTTCTCTCTTTGCATACCATCCGGCCAAAGTAGCTTCAGAGAGTTGTCAAACAAAATAGCAATCGTCGAATTGCTTACTCTATCGACAGCTTCACAGGTTAGTAAGACTATATCTCCAAGGCCATCAACTTTTAGAAAACCAACAACAACATTTACAATATATCGCCCAGTAATATCCGTAGTTTCATCTATCGACAGCCAGATCTTTTGCTCAGCAACGGAAGTTCGTATTTTATTGAGCACATCATTGTAGCGCACGGATAAATAGTTCTTTCTCAGTATAGATTCATCTGGAACTGGATGTGTTGTGTACTTCTCCAAGAACCGTCTGAAGCGTGGATTCTTCAGCTTTTCCAATGGAATGTTGAAGGACACCATCATCTCACACAAATCCTTGCCCCCCCAGGGGGCTCGCGGTCCTTTCGTGAGTACGTGCGTGGCGAGCACGGGGCCCCGAGCTATTGCAGCCTTCCTTCTTTTTCCGGGCTGCATTTCCTTTCCCTTTCCCTTTCCCTTCCCCTCCTTTCCTGTCCTTCATCCTTCCCTCCGACCTCTCCTCTCCCTCTCTTGGTGTCCTTCCTTATGTTGGCCCTGCTATTCTCCTGGTTCTCTTGACCTTGCAATTCGGCCTTGTTCTGTAATTCCTTCATCCTTTTGGTATTCTCTGGTCCCCTTTGGGGTTTGACCTCCATCACTAAATTTTCTTCCGTAGTGTGAGCCATTTGGGGAAGAGCACCTTACCTAGTGTCTCCGGCGTGTGCCATCATCATTGATTCCATCGTTTCCTTTACGTCGTTTTGACGCTAGGGTCCATAGCCAGCACGGTAGCCAGCCCGTGTGGTGGGGTCGCTATGTACCCTTTTGGTTGAGCCCCCTGAAAACACAGGGATCACACGTCTGATACCTGAGCTGTGACCTCCTCATGTAAGCCTAGGAGTGGTTGCTTGTCGTCCTGGAGCATCGGAACTCCCAGCAATGGCCGCCGTGCCAGACGGCCCTTGCTGTGGCTGGGTGGCGCCCATGAGGAGAGCCCCTGATCGGAGTGGGTGGTATCAGAGCGGACACTATGCTCATGAAACGCATAAGAGTCCACAACTCTGGCCGTTCTCCGGCCGTCTCTTTGACTGGAAAAGATTCTTCACGTGCTGCTTCCTCTGCCCCTTCCGTGGCTACCCCCTGGGAGGAGGGCCAGGCTCGTCGGCTGGGAACGAAACCTTTCCCTCGCTATCTGGTTTGCGCCAGAACTGATGGGGATACTTTTACTCATACGAAACCTATGTTTTTTGTTGAACACATCGAAGACAAGTTTGGCGAGGTGGACTCTATCAGCAAGATGCGGTCTGGGTCGCTGTTGATTAAAACCGCTTCAGCTACCCAGTCTGCAGCTCTCCGTGCCTCTACCCATCTTGGTACGATTCCTGTGTCAATTACCCCACACCAGTCCTTGAACATGGTGCAAGGTGTAATTTTCCATAGAGACCTCCTCCTTCAATCTGATGAGGAACTTCGGGACAATCTAAGCCGGCGGGGGGTTCACTTTGTTCGGCGGGTTCAGAGGGGTCCGAAGGACAACCGCGTTGACACTGGTGCCTTTATCTTGGCCTTTGAAGGGGACACCCTCCCTGAGAAGGTCAAGATTATGGTCTATCGGTGTGACGTGAAGCCATACATCCCACCACCTATGCGATGTTTCAAGTGTTTGCGTTTTGGCCACATGTCTTCGCGCTGTTCGCAGGTCCCCCTCTGTGGTGACTGTGGACATCCGTTCCATGAGGGAAGTTCCTGTGTTTCCCCTCCTGTGTGCGTAAATTGTCGTGGAAATCATTCTTCACGGTCACTGGATTGCCCAGTGTATCAGAAAGAGAAAAAGATACAGGAGTATAAGACTCTTGATCGTCTCACCTATACCGAGGCCCGTAAAAAGTATACACGCCTTCATCCAGTGACCCTGACAACTAGTTATGCTTCAGCAGTATCTTCACCCCCTCCTCATCATTCCTTACCACAGTCCCGAACCCCTTTCCTCCCCCCTCCCCCTGCGGTTCCCACACCATCCCCCCCGGGCACCGCTTCCTCTCCCCGGCTGGAGAAGTGTCCTGCTCCTTCGGCGTCTGCCGGTCATGGGCGCCCCTCGCGGGATCCCCCTTCCCGGCACCTTCCAGGCCAAAGGTCTGCTGCCACGCGGCCACCACGAGAACCACGGTCTGCGGGCCCTCAGATCGCCCGCTCTCTTTCTGTTCCCGATCTTGCTGTGGCTGGCTCCATTTTGTTGCACAGCCCTCCACGATCCCAAACAGAAAGAAAGAAGAAGCACAAGGCCCGGGACAAGGAGTCTCTGGTATCGCCAGAGGTCTCGTCCCCATCTTCACAACCTAACTCTGACCTGTTATTCATGGATGTCGCCCCCTCCTTGTCGGTGACGGGTGGTGACCCACCGGCATGACTGACATTAGCCTGTTCACCCCCCAATTGACTCATCGTTCTTTGGCTATCCAATGGAACTGTAATGGCTATTACCGTCACCTACCGGAGTTGCAATCCCTTCTTTCGTTTTACTCTGCGGCTTGTGTGGTTCTACAAGAAACTCATTTTACTGGTGGTCACTCACCAACCCTCCGTGGCTTCCGTGCTTTCTGTCGAAATCGGGTCGGCCCCCTACGGGCGTCTGGCGGAGTTTGCACGTTGGTCCGAACGGACATTGCCAGCACGTGGATTCCTCTCCAAACTACATTGGAAGCAGTTGCTGTTAGGATCCACCTGGACTCTGGAGTCACAATTTGCAATCTGTATCTCCCTCCTGACAGAACTCCTACACCTGCCTCCTTAAGTGCCCTCCTTCAGCAACTCCCTCCTCCCTTCCTTATACTTGGCGATTTTAATGCACATCATCCCTTGTGGGGCAGTGCATTTCCATCTAGTCGGGGTCATCTCATTGACCAGTTTATTACCGACCACGACTTGTGCCTTCTTAACGATGGCTCACCTACCCATTTCAGTGCCAGTCATGGTAGCTTTTCTGCCATTGATCTTTCTCTCTCTTCACCCTCCCTCCTCCCTTCCCTAAAATGGTCACCGCACGACGACCTTTGCGATAGTGACCACTTCCCGTTGATTCTCTCGCTCCCTTCCCGCTCCCCCATGGACAGATCACCTCGTTGGTCCTTCAAACGTGCCAATTGGCCTCTGTATACTGCACAGGTCGTTTTTTCTCCCTCATTGTCGGATGGTATTGATGATGTCATACGTGACATGTCTGACGCGATTGTTCACGCTGCTAGCCTTGCTATCCCGCGCTCATCTGGACCATTTCGCCGCCGGCAGGTCCCTTGGTGGAGTTCGGACATTGCCGTTGCCATCCGTGATCGCCGTCGAGCTTTGCAACACCTTAAGAGGCATCCATCCGTTGTCAATCTTATTACCTTTAAACGCCTTCGCGCAAAAGCCCGTTACTTAATCAAACGGAGCAAACGGATGTGTTGGGAACGCTTTGTTTCTTCCCTCGGTTCTGCTGTCCCTCTGTCGCGGGTATGGGCTACACTTCGCTCTCTCCAAGGTTGCCATCGGCAGTCTACCCTCCCGGGTCTTCACCTCCCGGATGGCCTTTGCACGGACCCGTTGATTCTCGCGGAACACCTTGCGACCCATTTTGCAACAGCGTCGGCATCAGCCTCCTATCCGGCTGCTTTCCTTCCCCAGAAACAGCGGGCCGAAGCTTCCGCCTTATGTTTTACCCCCAGCCAGTCAGAATCATACAACGACGCTTTTACTGAATGGGAACTTCTTTCCGCACTCTCCTCTTCTCATGATACGGCCCCTGGCCCAGACTCCATTCATAACCAACTGCTTCAACATCTCAGTGCTCCACAACAGCGACATCTTCTCCGGGTATTTAACCGTATTTGGCTCCAGGGTGACTTCCCTTCTCAATGGAGGGATAGCATCGTGGTTCCCGTCATTAAGCCCAGTAAGAACCCCCTGTTCGTCGACAGCTATCGGCCAATTAGTCTGACGAACGTTGTTTGTAAGTTACTTGAACGGATGGTAGCCCGTCGGCTCACTTGGGTCCTCGAATCTCGGCGTCTGTTGTCCCCTTACCAGTGTGGCTTCCGAGAGGGACGGTCTCCGATCGACCATTTACTTCGCTTGGAATCCGCAGTTCGGCAGGCCTTTTCCCAGCGCCGCCATTTGGTTGCTGTATTTTTCGACCTTCGCAAGGCCTATGATACGGCTTGGCGCCATCATATCCTACTAACACTTCATGAGTGGGGTCTTCGGGGCCCACTCCCGATTTTTATCCGCCAGTTCTTGTTTCATCGTTCGTTTAGGGTTAGGGTTGGTACAGTTTTAAGTTCTCCGCGAACCCAGGAGAATGGCATCCCTCAGGGTTCCGTATTGAGTGTACTTCTGTTCCTCATTGCTATAGATGGACTTGTGGCCTCCGTCGGTCCTTTGGTCGCTCCTGCTCTGTATGTGGATGATTTCTGCATTTGGGTTAGTTCCTCTTCGATGGCCGCTGCAGAGCGTCAGCTCCAGGGTGCTATACGGCGTGCCTCTGCATGGACCATCTCACACGGATTTCAGTTTTCTCCTTTAAAATCGCGAGTGGTCCACTTTTGTCGCCGTGTGACAGTCCACCCCGATCCAGAGCTCTATCTCAATGCACAACGTTTACCTGTGGTCCCACAGTTTCGTTTCCTTGGCCTTCTTTTTGACAACAAGCTCACTTGGCTGCCTCATATCAGACGCCTGAAGATAGGATGTTTCCGTAAACTAAACGTCCTTCGCTTCCTTGCCCACACCTCTTGGGGTGCTGACCGTTCCACTCTCCTCCACCTTTATCGGGCCTTAGTGTTGTCTCGCTTGGACTATGGTTGCCAAGTTTACGGTTCAGCTGCCCCTTCTACATTGCGCCTCTTGGATCCGGTCCACCATCGTGGTATCCGTTTGGCCATCGGTGCCTTCCCGACTAGCCCTGTAGATAGTCTCCTGGTTGAGGCTGGGATCCCCCCCCTTTCCGTTCGGCGCTCCCAGCTTCTGGTTTCGTATGCAATCGCTGTCCGTTCCTCTCCCACTCATCCTTCCTATTCTATCCTGTTCCCTGCCCAAGGAAGTCGCCCACCTGACTCCCGCCCTCGGGCGGGTTTACCGGCTGGGCTCCGCCTAGCGTCTCTTCGCCGTGATTTTCAGCTTCCTTCCTTTTCCTGTATCCCACGTTCCCTCCCCAACACACCTCCTTGGTTAGTTCCTCGGCCCCGAGTTCGGATGGATCTCTGCCGAGGTCCGAAAGATTCCGTTCCCCCGATGGTGTTCCGTTGTTTTTTCCGCCGCATTTTATCTGAGTTTCGGGATGCTGTTGTTTTTTACACTGATGGCTCTAAATCTGCTGATCGTGTGGGCTATGCCTTCACCTCCTCTGTAGGCATGGAAAATCATCTCCTGCCAAATGCATGTGGGGTGTTCACTGCGGAGTTGATGGCGGTCTCCCGGGCCCTGGCCTTTATTAAACAGTCCAAGCTCAATCGCGTTTTGTTATGTACAGACTCAATGAGTGGCCTTCAGGCACTTGACCGGTGTTTCTCCCGTCACCCCTTGGTCTCCTCCATTCATGACCATCTCGCTGATCTCCACCGTGCTGCTTGTTCTGTTAGCTTCCTTTGGGTCCCTGGCCATGTGGGCATCCGAGGAAATGAGCTTGCTGATCGTTTGGCTGGGGGAGCAGTCACTTACCCCCCATTCCCTGTCACCCCTCCTGTGGCGGATTTACGGCTTCATCTCAAATCCCACTTTGCGCAATCATGGGCCACATCCTGGGAGGCTACCTCCTTGTCTAATAAACTTCGTGCGATTAAGGTGACACCTGTCCCATGGCGTTCTTCCTTACGCCTCTCGCGAAAGGACTCAACCACCCTCTGTCGTCTTCGCATCGGCCATACCAGGCTGACCCATGGTTTTCTTTTGCGTGGTGAGCCACCCCCACTTTGTGGTTGTGGAGCTTTCCAGTCAGTGGCCCACATTTTGGTGGAATGCCCCCTTCTTTTAGCTCTGCGTACTAAGTACAGACTTCCCTGCACTTTACCCTTAATATTAGCAGACGATTCCCGGATGGTTGAACTGGTTCTCAGTTTCCTCCGTGAAAGTGGTTTTTATTCTCAGTTTTAAGGATTTTCATCTCCCTCTGGAGTAGGGGCAGGGCGGTGAGGGTTGGGATGTCTCCCACTGTAGGCTGTGCTTGGAGATTCCTGTCTCCCCTCCCTGGCCATGTTCCTTCCTTTTTCCCTTTTACTGTTTTTATCGCCTTTTAGGTTTGTTTAATCCCTTTTACAATCCGCCCTTGTACACTCTGGCGGTTGAACGCTTTTAAATAGCATGTGGTCTTGCTTGTACTGCTTCACAGGTGGGATATTTCCTCTCTTGAGTTTGCCCATTTACTGACTTCCCTCCTTGTGTTTTTATCATTGACGACACAACTGCACTTTTTTTTTTTTTTTTTTTTTTTTTTAGCCTTTTACCTTTTACCTTTATCGTTTTTGACTCTTCTGAGCTGTCCCTCTGTCGGAACTGACCGTCTTTGTAACAAGGGACTGATGACCTTGCTGTTTGGTCCCTTCAACCCCAATCAACCAACCAACCAACAAATCCTTGCAGAATGATTGCACGGTTGACGATTGACCTGTCTTTTCAAACAACAGCGTTTGCCTGTTGTTATTTTCAGTACTTCGTTTCACACAGCTGTTGTGTATAGCGGTATTACAGTGTTGTTGCACATTAAAGCGCTTTTCTGCACTAACTTTAACTTCACACAGTTTTCAAAATAATATTTTCCCATTAGTACTAAAGAACGTCTCTCCAAATTCTCGAACATACCGTGGCAGCTTCACGCTGTCGGAGCACTTTGCTTTAGACATATTGAACAAGGCAAAGGCTGAATTCTAACTGGTTACTGGGAACACCTGTACGACTGCGATGATTATTACGGCAGAAGCCGCCTTTGTTGGATCTGAGAGCGTATTGTCGACTCTGCGCAACAATGTTTTATGTTCGCGAAACGACTGTTGTGGTACACCGATTTTCTGCTACAGTCCTGAGAAATAAAGCTGTGTACTAATTTATCTGTTTATCTTTATATATGGCACGTTAAATATCGTCTCGTGAGCAACATATTAATTTTCATATTCGTGTGTCCCTTAAGATACAAGAAGAATGGTATATGCATTTTTGGCAAAAGTTGACGGAAATATGACCTATTATATTAAAAGGTAGCCGCAATATGACCTATTACAAAAATTTGTTGAAATATGACTTTGTATGCACAATAAAAAACATTTTTCGACACTAAAATGCCTAGATTTGTGTATAAATTGTTCTAAGTCTCACCCTATAGTTAAGAAAAAAAAATGACTTGTCATCAAAATCCGGGCCCTACTCATGATTGTATGGTGTCATTTGACTGCAGTGCAGTTTCGGGCTATAATTTTCCCAGCAGCTGGAAGATTCAGGACGATAATATCGCACTACACGCTGTAGAATAAATTCAAGTATAGAAATTCTTTGAAGAATCGATACCTACGAATGGAGTATCTTCTTATTTTGTACGTTTACACCTAAATTCTTTTCGCTCTGAAGAGAACTGCCATTTAGGTATAAATCTGTATGTGTTTGTGATTGCGTATATATTTGTGTTTCAGCTAAGAGTGTGTGTGTGTGTGTGTGTGTGTGTGTGCGTGTGCGCATTTGTCAATACAGCGGGAGCAGCGCGTACGTCAATACGTGTTTCAATATGTACCGACACTATCACCAAAATAATTGGACGTCGGCTGATGGAACGGCCGACCGTACCCATCTGTCGATGATTAATGAACGCCACGGCGTATCGTATTATGCTGCTCGTGTAGACGTCATGTTGATGTATGCCCGGTGTTCGGCAGTGGTACTAGTAGGCGCTTCGGCGACAATAATAACTCTCGCTTAGCGAGCGCTCCCGTTGGCAGTGGCATTTTTTTCGTTGCTCCCGTGTACGGACTTCCGACAATGTCCGGGGTTCGTTCCGTTAACTAGCCTCCGAGGAATGCCACCGAGGGGTAGCGGGAGCATGGAGGGGGAGAGGGGGACATGACTGCAGTCACGAAATGATTAACGGTCCGCACGTCATCAGTCACTCCGATACAATCTGATCAAGAATTTGAAAGAGTGCCTTTGTGTAGGCCGATGTCGACCGTTAATGAAAAGTAACAGAAAATGTAAAAGACGCTGCTGCTAGCATTTAGATAGCACTTGTTCGAATAGTGAAAAAAACAATCCATTACAGGCTTGTCAAATGAAGGAAAATGATCTGTTTACTCCCTGCGAGGTGAAAATGTTCGATTATCAAACGGAGAAAATAGTGTTACACTCCAAATAAAATGGCGGACGCGTAAATAGCTTACTTCCAGAATTAGTTCTTCATTCTTCCGCTTCGTCTGTTAACTAGGGCCGGCCGCGGAGGTCCTGCAGTTCTAGGCGCTGCAGTCCGGAACCGCGGGACTGCTACGGTCGCAGGTTCGAATCCTGCCGCAGGCATGGATGTGTGTGATATCCTTAGCTTAGTTAGGTTTAAGTAGTTCTAAGTTGTAGGGGACTGATGACCTAAGATGTTAAGTCCCATAGTGCTCAGAGCCATTTGAACCATTTTTTTGTTAACTAGGACCGGAAATTTTGAAATCGCTGTTCTCGAAGTCTCTCTGCAGTCAAAGAAAGTCGTCAACGCCTCGTAATTTGGTGGTGACGGATTATTGTCTCATCTGTGATATGGGCATGTGATTTAAATGTTTGCACTTTCCTACGTAGTTCAAGGATACCTTGTGACGATAACGAAATGCTCGACAATATAAAATCGATCTGAAATGACAGTCTTTGAGGATGTGTGTTCGCTCACACGTGAACGAAAGGCTCAAGTTAATGCTGTTATCTGCGTGCCAGAGGCTATAAGAAGGATTGTTCGAATTAAGGTGTGCAAAACCAAAGACAAAAGTGTCTTTCGCATGATGTTTCGCTGCCAAGTAACATAGCTAGATGATACTTGGGTTATACATAGGGAAAAGTCGTACAGTATTGTACAGAGGGTAACTGAAAGAAATACTCAACGAGTCGAACAAATATAATACTTCCACTCGAAGACAATAATTACACTTGAGTCTCTGCAAGGCCATCTTTATACAGAATGGATGCGAGACATTGGCTATTCAATATAAAATGTCTAGTCTCTTTCAGCAGACTAAATATCTAGTTTTATTTTATTTTTGCTACCAGATTGTGTTTGCCTGATTATTAAAATACATTAACATAAATACCCGGTTATGACATACTACTGATGTTTGCGATGCTTTCATGTGTACTGTAAGTATGACATAGCACTACGCGAAAGATACAAAATTGCAGCAACTGCTGGATGGTCCTTCATGCATGGAGACATGCTGCAATGTCTCCCCAACGCAACCCACATGCGCTAGGTGAGATTTAAGTCGGGAGAACGTGCAGATCAGTCCATTGGCCCAATATCCTCTTGTCCCGGGCTTCCATCTGCGATGTTCCATGCAGTCGCCCATTGTCAGCCTTATAAATTAAGTCATGGGCTAATGCCTTTCTGAAAAGATGCACATGGGGAAGGCATACAGCGTCAGAACAACGCTGACCACCGTATTCAAAGATCTGGAGTTCAGCCGTGCAATATTATCCCTCGCCACACCGTAACACCTGGACCACCAAAACCATCGTGTTCAACAATATTCCTGGGTGCGTTACGTGTTCCTAGGTCTCGCCACCTCTGAATCACTAATCACACTAAACTCGACCGCACATCTCGTTGGTTCAGTCCCAATGCCAATACCGCAAACGTTGTCACCGATATGCAGATGTCAACGGACTAGAACGTATTGGTCATCGGGCACGGACGCCATCCCCGTGTCACTGTGGAGTGTGAAAAAATTGGAAAGTTGTGTTAAGGTCTTATGGAACCAAACTGCTGAGGTCATCGGTCATTAAGCTTACACACTACTTAATCAAACTAAAAGTAACTTACGCTATGGATGACACACACACCAGCGCTCGAGGGAGGACTCGAACCTCCGACAGGGAAAGCCGAACGTACCGTGACAAGGCGCCTCATACCGTGCGGCTACGCCGCGCGGTTACTGCACTCGCTACTAGATCAGTGTTGCACAATCTAGCGGTTATCTGCTGCGGTAACTGACAATGATCGACCGACTCTTCTTCGAGAAGCAGTTCGGAACGCTTCTGATGCACGTGAAACGCGCTGTGACCAGTACGAAATTCCTCGGCTACACTCGTGTTTCACCATTCTTCCAGTTTCCCGGTGATTCATCCCGTAATGAAGTCATCTGAACGTGGTATCCAGGCCTTGTTGGAATGAAGACCAACACCGCAGTGCACCGTAACTGACAGTTGACTGACACACATCGTCTTTCCCCTTTCCTTCAACTGCCTCGTGTCGCGAGTTCAGACCCACTACGCGGTGTGGCCATGCCGATTTCACGCCATGTGATGCTCAGCTTTAAACTGGATCTGAGCACTACGGGACTTAACGTCGGAGGTCATCAGTCCCCTAGAACTTATAACTACTTAAACCTTACTAACCCGTGATCTAGGGGTAGCGTCTTTGATTAAACAAAACGTCTTCGGTCCCGGGTTCGATCCCCGCCACTGCCTAAATTTTGATAAATAATCATCTTTGGCGGCCGAAGACTTCCGGCATAAGAAGTCAGCCTCATTCTGCCAACGCCCTCGTCAAAGAGGGCGGAGGAGCGGATAGAGGTTCAGGGCACTCTCTTGTCCTAGGGGTGGGAAATTGCCCCTAAAGGCAGAAGAATCAGCAACGATCAACGACATGAGGATGCAGAAGGCTATGGAAACCGCTGCATTAAAGACACGTAACGAGTATCCACAGGACATGTTGCCTGTTGTTGAAGAAGTGTCATGATGATCTCTCCATTGGCAAAAGATTCCGGAATAGTCCCCCATTCGGATCTCCGGGAGGGGACTGCCAAGGGGGAGGTTACCATGAGAAAAACATTGAATAATCAACGAAAGGATAATGTTCTACGAGTCGGGGCGTGGAATGTCAGAAGCTTGAACGTGGTAGGGAAACTAGAAAATCTGAAACGGGAAATGCAAACGCTCAATCTAGATATAGTAGGGGTCAGTGAAGTGAAGTGAAAGGAAGACAAGGATTTCTGGTCAGATGAGTATCGGGTAATATCAACAGCAGCAGAAAATGGTATAACAGGTGTAGGATTCGTTATGAATAGGAAGGTAGGCAAGAGGGTGTGTTACTGTGAACAGTTCAGTGACCGGGTTGTTCTAATCAGAATCGACAGCAGACCAACACCGACAACGATAGTTCAGGTATACATGCCGACGTCGCAAGCTGAAGATAAACAGATAGAGAAAGTGTATGAGGATATTGAAAGGGTAATGCAGTATGTAAAGGGGGACGAAAATCTAATAGTCATGGGCGACTGGAATGCAGTTGTAGGGGAAGGAGTAGAAGAAAAGGTTACAGGAGAATATGGACTTGGGACAAGGAATGAAAAAGGAGAAAGACTAATTGAGTTCTGTAACATGTTTCAGGTAGTAATAGCAAATACCCTGTTCATGAATCACAAGAGGAGGAAGTATACTTGGTAAAGGCCGGGAGATACGGGAATATTTCAATTAGATTACATCATGGTCAGACAGAGATTCCGAAATCAGATACTGGATTGTAAGGCGTACCCAGGAGCAGACATAGACTCAGATCACAATATAGTAGTGATGAAGAGTAGGCTGAAGTTCAAGACATTAGTCAGGAAGAATCAATACGCTAAGAAGTGGGATACGGAAGTTCTAAGGGATGACGAGATACGTTTGAAGTTCTCTAACGCTATAGATACAGCAGTAAGGAATAGCGCAGAAGGCAACACAGTTGAAGAGGAATGGACGTCTCTAAAAAGGGCCATCACAGAAGTTGGGAAGGAAAACATAGGTACAAAGAGGGGAGCTGCGAAGAAACCATGGGTAAGAGAAGAAATAGTTCAGTTGATTGATGAAAGGAGGAAGTACAAAAATTTTCCGGGAAAATCAGGAATACAGAAATACAAGTCGCTGAGGAATGAAATAAATAGGAAGTGAAGGGAAGCTAAGACGAAATGGCTGCAGGAAAAATGTGAAGACATCGAAAAAGATATGATTGTCGGAAGGACAGACTCAGCATACAGGAAAGTCAAAACAACCTTTGTTGACATTAAAAGCAACGGTGGTAACATTAAGAGTGCAACGGGAATTCCACTGTTAAATGCAGAGGAGAGAGCATACAGGTGGAAAGAATACATTGAAAGCCTCTATGAGTGTGAAGATTTGTCTGATGTGATAGAAGAAGAAACAGGAGTCGATTTAGAAGAGATAGGGGATCCAGTATTAGAATCGGAATTTAAAAGAGCTTTGGAGGACTTACGGTCAAATAAGGCAGAAGGGATAGATAACATTCCATCAGAATTTCTAAAATCATTAGGGGGAAGTGGCAACAAAACGACTATTCACGTTGGTGTGTAAAATATATGAGTCTGGCGACATACCATCTGACTTTCGGAAAAGCATCATCCACACAGTTCCGAAGACGGCAAGAGCTGACAAGTGCTAGAATTATCGCACAATCAGCTTAACAGCTCATGCATCGAAGCTGCTTACAAGAATAATATACAGAAGAATGGAAAAGAAAATTGAGAATGCGCTAGGTGACGATCAGTTTGGCTTTAGGAAAAGTAAAGGCACGAGAGAGGCAATTCTGAAGTTACGGCTAATAATGGAAGCAAGGCTAAACAAAAATCAAGACACGTTCATAGGATTTGTCGATCTGGAAAAAGCTTTCGACAACGTAAAATGGTGCAAGCTGTTCGAGATGCTGAAAAAAGTAGGGGTAAGCTATAGGGAGGGACGGGTCATATACAATATGTACAACAACCAAGAGGGAATAATAAGAGTGGACGATCAAGAAAGAAGTGCTCGTATTAAGAAGGGAGTAAGACAAGGCTGTAGCCTTTCGCCCTTACTCTTCAATCTGTACATCGAGGAAGCAATGATGGAAATAAAAGAAAGGTTCAGGAGTGGAATTAAAATACAAGGTGAAAGTATATCAATGATACGATTCGCTGATGACATTGCTATCCTGAGTGAAAGTGAAGAAGAATTAAAAGATCTGCTGAACGGAATGAACAATCTAATGAGTACACAGTATGGTTTATGAGTAAATCGGAGAAAGACGAAGGTAATGAGAAGTAGTAGAAATGAGAACAGCGAGAAACTTAACATCAGGATTGATGGTCACGAAGTCAGTGAAGTTAAGGAATTCTGCTACCTAGGCAGTAAAATAACCAATGACGGACGGAGCAAGGAGGACATCAAAAGCAGACTCGCTATCTCAAAAAAGGCATTTCTGGCCAGGAGAAGTCTACTAATATCAAATACCGGCCTTAATTTGAGGAATAAATTTCTGACGATGTACGTCTGGAGTACAGCATTGTATGGTAGTGAAACATGGACTGTGGAAAAACTGGACTGTGGGAAAACCGGAACAGAAGAGAGCCGAAGCAATTGAGATGTGGTGCTATAGACGAATGTTGAAAATGAGGTGGACTGATAAGTTAAGGAATGAGGAGGTTCTACGCAGAATCGGAGAGGAAAGGAATATGTGGAAAACACTGATAAGGAGAAGGGACTGGATAATAGGACATCTGCTAAGACATGAGGGAATGACTTCCATGGTACTAGAGGGACCTATAGTGGGCAAAAACTGTAGAGGAAGACAGAGATTGGAATACGCCAAGCAAATAATTGAGGACGTAGGTTGCAAGTGCTACTCTGAGATGAAGAGATTAGCACAGGAAAGGAATTTGTGGCGGGCCGCATCAAACCAGTCAGTAGACAGATGACAAAAAAAAAAAAAAAAACTAAGGACATCACACACAGCCATGCCCGAGGCAGGATTCGAACCTGTGACCGTAGCAGTCGTGCGGTTCTGGGTTGAAGCGCCTACAAACGCCCGGCCGCCGTGGCCTGCTGCTCAGCTTTCTTTGCATGACTGGGAGGCCTCTGGTAGGCGCTCCCGCACTTTCATGCATTCCCTCCCTCCCACCCCCGCGCCACCCCGAGAAGTAAATATGTTATGTTACTTTATCAGTTTTGTCCTTATATTTACCACTGGCTGCGATTATGTGAACACATACAGCTAACATAAAATTATTGACAACAGTTTATAGGTCTACGTTTTCAATGTGGTCTGAAACAAAAGAAAATAATTCTGACGTCACACTAAGAACCTTTCTGTGCTTGCAGCGATCGAACGTAGGGTATTGTTGCATCTGATTAGTTGCATATTTATTACCTTGACGTGTATTAGTGTCTCATTGTGTTGCCGTATTCCAATGTAAGGTAGTTGGCATTTGTCAGTGAACGTACCGGGTCGATAACGCCAACAATACAACTATGGGAGCTGCACTGCGTTGGCGCTTCGGCTGCGCAAAGCAGTGTGTGTGCTACCTTTCAAGTAGTGAACTTCTTCAGGCCGAGTAATTTGTCTACATCAACGAAAGAAGCATTATTCCGACCACAATTAATACTAGAAAAAGATATCTCACATGCTTAGAAACGCTGCAAACAATACTACATGAGAATTTCAGAAGTTCTACATTTTTTCTTTTTATCTTTTTTATCATTTCAAATAAAATGCTGATTTCCGAAGCTTAATGATGGCGAGGGCAAAGGAGCACACGGGGCAAAGACACGAATCTAGTATTCTTCCTACTTGTGAATGTAGTATGGCAGCCCTGAATCTTCAACAAAGATTTTTTATGGTGGAAGAGACAGGTATATCGTCTTAGAGTTTTGTGCTGTGAAGTTTTCCACATGAGAGCCTTCCGACCAAAATGTTTACCACGTAATCAATGGTTGTCTGCTGTGAAAAAAATCCAAAGAATTAGCAATACCTCTTATACAGGCACAGGGCCGGCCTAACGGTATTGAGAGCCGGGATGTGAAAAATCAACCTGTACGCCTCCCCCCTTTCCCATCTGCCAACAAAAGAAATAAAACCCAACTACATTTAATTTCTATGTTCCATTTATTTATTTAGTAATTACTGCAAGAAATGTTTGGTACATTTTAAAACATCAAGTTCACTTTATCTGGCTCTTGGGTCAGTAGCCTTTTTAATGATACCGTTTGTTTTGAAATTTACTTTCTCTTCGATACTTAAGATGGCTAAATATGTCATCTCTCTTGTGTCGTGGTTGATCGTAAATAGCTTTTTATAATTTTCGCTTTTGAAAATGACCTTTCGTCTTTTGATTCCGTCACAGGAAGTGAGGGTATTTGATCTAAAGTATCAGGACACCTGGCTGAAAATGAGTTAAAAGTTCGTGACGCCCCCTATCGGTAATGCTGTAATTCAGTACGGTTTTGGCCTACCCTTAGGTGCTTAAAACATCAATGTAGGTCTGTGCTGTGAGAGTGCCACGCAAAACGACAAGGGATGCAAGCCCCCTCCATGAAAAATACGACCATAACACCTTCACGTTTCCACTTCAGAATCGCGTCGGGAACAGTGGAGCTATGGATGTTTAGGTGTGTGGAATTCTCGCTTACAGACGTATGATAGAAGCGACACCAAATCACCTGACCACGTTGGAAGTCCGTTAGTTCCAAAGAACTCCCTATTCTGGTCTCTCACGATGTCTAATGCCTTCTGGGGTCGTTAATACGGAGTACATGGTAGTAGGTGGCAACACAGTGCATCTAATATGAAAAACGTATGTTTTTGGGGGATGACCGGATACTTTTGATCACATAGTGTATATGCTAAAGATGATGACACATTTGGAAACACAAATATCAAATTACTAGAATAAATATAGGGTGAGACGTGTTTTTCTTACGTCTCTCTCCAATTCCCTCTAGCTTTCAATGTTTTACAAAAATGAAGACGTGTTCTGTTGTGTTAACAAATCGAATTTTTCATTAAATTGTAATATAATTGTGACAAGTAACAATAAAATAAAAATTTATTTTAATTTTCGTTTTTATGTCTAATATAGTCGCTCCCACAGCTTAGTGATTAAAATATCGTTTTCGAGGACGTGGACGAGCAGTTGTTGTGAATCCAGGTTGGCATTCTAAATCTTCAGTAGTTAATTCCGAATCAACTAGTTGTTGCCCAAATGCGCTGTCTATGTAGTATACGCCTAAATCTTTTTTTGCCAGATCAATCATTTTACAGCCTATGAAAGGATAGTGTCTGACCTTTGCAGAGTCTTGCTTCCAGTATTAATTTTAGATAAAACGTTGTACCATATTACAACTGATTGTATGAACATTTCAATCTTTAGTTTTGACGTCTATGAACTAGCCATGTTTCTTGCACCACTGTCATACCTGTCACTGATAAAAAAAGAGTATAGTGCATAGTAAATTTTATCCATATTAAAGCGAAGGTGTCTTAAAGGATCAACTCCACTTTCCCATCGCGTGTTTGTAAGAGACTTTAATGTCAGTTAGGTATTAGATTATTAATGAAGCTGACACCGAAAAAAATACGTATATTTCCTGATCTGTAGAAAAAAATTGAGATTGGCAATGAGCTTCTAGCGTCACCATTTACAACCAAACTGAGAGTATGAGCCGCACAGGGAACGCAAAAATCAAGAGGATTCTTCTCCAATTTTTTTTTTTCTGGAGGCCTATATTTTTCCGTCTCATGTTTTTCCCATTATCATACTCTGCCTCGTAAATCTTCTAGTTCAGTACTGGATGATATTATGAAATCTAACAAATAAGTTGTTAACCTTCATCCAGTAGTATCAGTTACAGGTAAAAAGCTAAAAAAAATTTCTTTTAGTTCAGCAAGTTTTGTTGACATGTAAAAATAAACGAACCGTACCATAACCGTAAGTCATTATATGTGTGAAATGTCGGAATGCTCTCTAGAATCACACAATAGCATTACGACTGTTGTAATAGGACAACTACAGTAGTTTTAATTTTTTCAAAAATTAAATTAACTTATTCGTTTTGAATGTTATGGTCAAGATAGTGGGGAACGCGTTGCTGAGCGGTTTGAATTCCTAGAATGTGTTCTGACAGTATATATTCAAAGTTGTACATATATTCAACTAACTTTAAAAATTTTCTGTTATTTAATTCGAATAATTTTTCAGTAGATCCTCGAAAAGCTAACTTTTGACCAGCTAAAAACTCGATAATCTCGATCATCCTCTCCAAAGCGGCCTTCAAACTTCTTTTTCTCGCGATCTCTTCGAGCTTGATTGATAGAGTCTACTGTTTGACCTTTTAGTAAGTTATTTTTTAGATCTAAACATTTTTAAGGAAAGCATATGACCTGAACTCATTTCATGCCTTCCTAATTTTCTTCATAAATACCCCCCCCCCCCCATATTTACAACCAATCTGACCTTTAAACGCAATGATGTTTCTATTAAAAAGCTTACGGTTTTTGAACAAACAAGCCAATCAGGGCGAATAATTTTGTTATTTTGTAGCGTTTTGCTACAACACATATCGTTAAACGACCTGTTACTGCAATCAGCAGGATATATGAATATTTTAATAAGAATTGGCCCATTTTCTGTTTAAAATAATCTTGTTTTATCGGGTATTATTTGTGGCCAGCGAGCAGCATCATTCGCCGTATGTTCAGAAAATCTCGTATCCAGTGGAAGTTAAAAGGTCGCGATTGGTTCATCTGGGGCAGCCGAGGCACTAATGGAGACAATATCTTTTGATGTATGAGTCTTTTCTTTTGAAGTAAATGTCTTTTCTAAAGCAGATGCCTCTTCTGAAGAAGGCATCTCTTGTGACTGTCCAGTTGATGTTATCGACGTCCGTAAAATGCAAAACACTATAAGTCAACAATTTGTGCAAGTAGCCAAACGTCGTGTCTCAGAGGGTCGCCACTTTTAAAAACCGAGAAGATCCAGAAATATGATTGCGTATTTTGTATTTAGTTATTTTCTGGAAATCATCTTAAAGGGTTAATGACGTTATTTTAAGCCCCTAATCAGCATTTTCCCCTGATAACTGTACGTCTTTACAACAAAAATCGAAAATTAAAGTAAAGTAGTTTGCAAAAATGCTTCCCTCGAGTCACATGATGCCTAAGACGAAACTTTTTGAGGCTACCTTTAATTTAGACGCAAACCCGATACACAGTAGTGCTTTCTTTCGGGATTTACGATGTAAAAATTGAGTTACAAATGGTATCCGGGATCACACTGTACAAGTACATATATGACAATTCCGGAATTTTATATAACACTGCAAAGAATGGGAATATATGTATCATACGCTTGCAACTCTTTCGTAGAGATTCAGACGGACGTTTCAGATGTTTGTGTCTGAGAGAATAATTTCGATGAGTAAGTAGACACTTCAGTCAAACTTATAAATCTGTTTAATTCTCAAGTGATAAACGGGGCCCGGGTTCATTTCCTGGCAGGGGATTGGGCTGTTGTGTGTCCTTCATCATCATTTTCATCGCCATTGACTCCCAAGTTGCGGAGTGGCGTCAACTAAAAAGTACTTGCAATACTCCCTCGAATGGGGCCTCCCGGCCAACAGTGCCATATGGTCATTTCATTTCATTTTGTTTTACAGCAAAAGTGTAAAATCTTATCACGCACAGACTTGAGTGTTCACGTTTACATTTGCGAAGTAGTACTTTCCGACCTGCACCGCCAACGCTTTATGTATAAGAAATGGCCTTTTCGACTACATTTGATGAAAATAAAAATTCTAATTGTGTTAGTTCCATGCAGATATAGTAAAGGGAAATGGCACTATGGACCTTCGCTGTATTTTACCTTGAAGCTGGTGCGGTGTTAGATACTCGACAACATTAGCAGGCTACTATTCACGACAGCTTATTCTTTTTACTTAGTGTTGTGTAGACGCAGGAATTACTTTAAATATATTTGTTATGGTACTTATATGAACCGTGACAGAAAGAACCGTAGCTGCGCGTAAGCATCTGTTTTACCTCAGAATTAACTCTCCGCCCATTAAAAAGTGTTATTACAATATATGTTTGGTTAGAATAAGGTTTTTATGTAAACCACATCAACATCATCCGGGAGAGTAGACAACGTTTCGCGCGCTGAGAAACAATCCATACCTCGCAGCACGACAGTCGTGCGATCCAGACGTCCCGTTTGACAAGCGTGCTACCAAATTACCTGGGTGTAGTATTATACTAAATGATTAGCGCTTTGTTAAACTTACTTCGTGACTTACCAAGTCAAGAAAATAAAAATTATGCCTGGGCATATTCGTCCTTTTCGTATTACGATTAGCGCCCTCGTCTACACTTGTTTTAAAATACAAAGTGTTAATGTTTCATTGTGATAAAACATATAAAGGAGTAACACTTATTAATATGGAACATAATTCTCCAAAAAATTTGAGAAGATGATGTTTTCTAGAATGCCGTTTCATCTTAGCAACAATAGTATACTTCGTAAACCACACTTTGGGTGTCAGAAGGGTTGCTCTTCTGAGAATGCCATTTACACTTTCACTCACTAGATTTTACAAGCATTAAATAGTAAAATTTGATCAGGTTGGTGTTTTCAGCCATCTTTCTAAGGCATTTGACTGTTTGAATCACAACGTTCTCCCAGACAAATTGACGTTTTACGGGACTGATGGTATAGTCAACTAATGGATAAAGTCAAATCTAACCAAAAGAATACAGAAAGTTTTACTTACTATTTCAAGCAGGGATATAATTCTGACGGGGGAGAAATCACGTATGGGGTTGCCCAAGATTCAGTCTTAGGTCCACTTCTATGACTCATATATGTAAACGGTCTTTCGTCTAGTATACAACAGGCAGAATTAGTTATTTTTGCAGATGATAGTGATCTTGCAAACAACTCAATCTGATATTCAGAAAAGGCATTCAGAAACAGAAGGAATGGTAAAGGAAGTTCTTATAGTATCATTGACTGGTTTACTGCGAATGGTCTCACCCTCAGTTTTAAAAAAAAAACTCAACATACTCAGTTCTGCACATCTAGAGTTACTACACTAACGATAAGTGTAACACATGATGAGGAAATAATAAATAGAGCGGAAACTTCAAAACTGTTAGGGGTCCATATTGATGAGCATTTAAATTGGAAAAAATAGCGCATTTCGATACTCCTAAAACAACTTAGTTCAGCCGCAGTTATGCATAGAATCACTACAAATCTTTGGGTAGACACATTAGTAATTTGGCATATTTTCCACATTTTCATTCAATATTTTCGTATCTAATAGTGTTTTGTAATAACTCATCTTTAAGAAAAGAATTCTTCATTGCACAAAAACGTGCTGTAAGAATAATGTGTAGTGCCTATCTACGATCATCTTGTAGTTTTACACTAAGTCCTTGCACAAAATTGGCATTCCACCACACGAATTCAGCAAGTTTCTTTCAGTATAAAGTACATAACGAGATACACTCGAACTATGCAGTCCAAATTTCAACAGGTGATTAAAAACGTAGCTGCACACTCTCTCTCTGACAGTGTCGCCTGTGTTTGTTTTCTATTTCAGTGGAGTTCAAGTGGTATGCGTAGATCGCGAAACTGTTTGTCTTTCTGCGCATGACGTCACCATAGGAGCACCGAGGCATTCGAGAAAGACAGGCAAAGGCGCGTACATCACGAACGTAGGCCGAGCTCGATCGTTCATCTCAGCAGACAAACTGCGCTTATACACCTGATAACTCGTAACTTCGTATGTATGTACAAACGAGAAGTGCATCTTCTACTGGAATCCACTATAATAGAATCTTACTGTTATTAGTCCTACAATGATAGGAAGTTCATATGAACACTAATAACTTTCGGGATGTACGGGGGTACAATAAAATTAAAATCTTGCCAACATGATTATCAATTGCATGAGGCACCACATCTTGTACAAAATGATGACTGTTACGCAGAAGAGACTAAATGCTACAAATGAGCTGTTATACCATTCACGTCAACAACTGATTTTAAATTTTGTTGTACGAGTAAAAATCGGTAACACTTTATAATACCAGATTCCAGTAGAAGATGCAATTCTCCTTAAAAGGTACAGGCCCAGCTGCGAGTTAGCTGGTGTAGAAACGGGTTTTGTCTCCTGAGTTAAGGGAGCGAGCTAGCTCAGGCCTACCTTCTTGACGTACCACCTTGTTTGAGAAGCGTGACAAGGAATGTTGTTGTCAGTTATTGGTTTAGCTTCTGTTGTTTTTGCGGTGTTGGGCATTGTCTTAAAATGTTTAGCTGTTGTAGGGGAACATAACTTTACACCAATACCCAAAAACGGTAATAGGAGAAATCCGCTTAATTACAGGCCCATATAACTAACGTCGATTTTCAGTAGGGTTTTGGAACATATACTGTGTTCGAACATTATGAATTGCATTGAAGAAAACGATTTATTGACACACAGTCAGCATGGATTCAGAAAAAATCGTTCTTGTGAAACACAACTAGCTCTTTATGCTCGTGAAGTAATGAGTGTTATCGACAGCGGATGTCAAATAGATTTCCAGAAGGCTGTCGACACCGTTCCTTACAAGTGCTTTCTAACAAAAATGCTTGCCTATGGAATATCGCCTTAGTTGTGCGACTGGATTCGTCGTCTTTTAGAATACTGTTGCGCCGTGTGGGATCCTTACCAGATAGGACTGACTGAGTACATCGAAAAATTTCAAAGAAAGGCAGCACGTTTTGTATTATCGCGAAATATGGGAGAGAGCGTCATAGAAAAGATACAGCATTTGGGATGGATATCATTAAAAGAAAGGCGTTTTTCGTTGCGAAGGAATCTTCTCACGAAATTCCTATCATCAACTTTCTCCTCAGAATTGGGAAAATATTTTTTTAACACCGACTTACATAGACAGGAACGATCAAAAAGATAAAATAAGGGAAATCAGAGCTCGTACGGAAAGATATAGGTGTTCGTTCTACCCGCCCTGTAAGAGATCGGAATAATAGAGAATTGTGAAGTTGATTCGATGATCCCTCTGCCAGGCACTGAAATGTGATTTGCAGAGAATCCATGTAGATGTAGATGTAGATGTGATTTCCTGTCAGAAAGGTCACAGTTAGTAGTAATAGGCGGTGTGTCATCGAGTAAAACAGAAGTAATATCCGGCGTTCCCCAAGGAAGAGTTACAGGCCCTCTGTTGTTCCTGATCTATATTAACGATTTAGGAGACAATCTGAGAATCCCTATTAGATCATTTGGAGATGATGCCGTCATTTACCGTCTTGTAAAGTCATCAGATAACCTAAACGAATTACAAAATTATTTAGGTAAGATATCTGTATGGTGCGAAAAGTGGCAACTGACCATGAATAAAGGAAAGTGTGAAGTTATTCTCATGGGTACTAAATAAAATCCGCTAAATTTCGATTACGCGATAAGTCACAAAAGTCTGAAGGCTCTAAATTCAACTAAATACTTAGGGATTACAATTATAAATAATCTAAATTGGAACTATCACATAGATAATGTTGTGGGTAGAGCAAACCAAAGACTGCGACTGATTGGCAGAACACTTAGAAGGTGCAACAGGTCTACTAAAGAGACTGCTTACACCACGCTTGTCCGCCCTATTCTGGAGTATTGCTGTGCGGTGTGGGATCCGCATCAGGGAGGACTGACGGATGACATCGCAAAATGTCAGAGAAGAGCGGCCCGTTTTGTATTATCGCGAAATAGGGGAGATAGGGCCACAGGCGTGATACGTGAGTTGCAGTGGCAATGTTTAAAACAAAAGCGTTTTTCATTGCGACGGGATCTCCTCATGAAATTTCAATTACCAGTTTTCTCCTCCGATTCCGAAAACATTCTGTTGGCACACACCTACATAGGGAGAAATGATCATCACGATAAAATATTCAGAGGTCGCACAGAAAAAATTGAGTGCTCGTTTTTTCGGCGCGCAGTTCGAGAGTGGAACGGTAGAAAGACAGTTTAGAGATGGTTCATTGAACCCTCTGCCAGACACTTTATTGTGAACAGCAGAGTAATCACGTAGATGTAGATGTGAACATTTGTCGCACAGTAAAAAGGCGAAAAGCACGGACGTAATCTATCATTCGTTCCAGAATGACTCTCACCAGCTGAAAGTCTAGTTTATGCAGTGCTAAAGAAAAAACCGTCTCAATGGTATGTTCGGTACATTTCACAACCAGTGATGAGATTTGTGACCCACAATCAGAACTAATTGTATTTTCGATTATTTCCGAAGGCAGCGGGCTAGAAGTTAAAGTATCATTACTGCATGGTTAACTTACTCTTTGCGATTTGTGTTGGCAACGCCGAGCATGTGTTACGTTAACACTTCTTGTAGCACGTCTCCCCTGTCCGCAACGACAGTGAAGTCATTCCCTTTACTCCGCTACCCAAATACGCGAACCGATTTCTTTTGTGCCACTTGTACTTGTTCTTCGCAAGTTGCAGCTCTGCCGAAAGCTCCATGAGACGTACGAGGGCTGTCCAGAAAGTAAGTTACGATTGATCACGAAATGGAAACCACAGTGAAAATCAGGAATGTTTTATTTGCAACAGTTAGCTACACCTTCAAGCTACTTCTCTACGTAGTCGCCGTTTTGACTTAGACGTTTGTCGTAGCGTTGTACCAACTTTCCAATACCCTCATCATAGAAAACTGCCGCCAGTGTTTTCCGCTGGCCTACAGCTCGTTGTCTGTGCCAAAATGTTGTCTTCATAACCAGCGGTTCATGTGAGCGGAGATGAAACTCAGAGAGAGACAATTACGGGCTGTATTGTGGGTAATCAAACATTTCCAATTGAAAACGATGCAGAAGCATCTTCATTGCCCCTGCAGAATGAGGCTGAGAATTGTCTTGAAGAAGAAACCGCACGACAGTTACGTAATGTTGGCTGCATAGCTTCAGGCGAAATTTCTCACCAGGTCCTCGTACTTGGCGGGAGACACCATTTTCTAGACATACTAGAGACACTGCCCAACACATTTGTGCTAAATTTTATCGAATATTCATAGACGTTTCCATTTTGCGATCAGTCGTAACTTACTTTCTAGACAGCCCTCGTATTTGTAAACAATACGAGTATTGGTGCCTGTATTTTTACAGGTCTCATGCGTGAATGTTTGTTCAATAATTTTCAAGACTGTCGTATTACAAGTGGTATAAAGCGCTCGGCTTGTAACCCCAAGGTGCCTGCGCCTTGAGGCAACCTCTACTAAAGACGGCCCTGTAGAGCTTAGTTGTTTGCTTAACAAGTTGCCATATCTGGCAGCTGATACTAGAAGTTCCGAAATCAGCGTCACGGGGAAAAGATCCTACGAACGATCTGGGGCAAATATCCGCTAGAATATCTTTGCTCCAGAACATTTATCTTTCCTTTCTTCGGTGTTAATACTGAATATACCTTAACTGAAAGGTCACTACTTCACATCGAATTGTCAGAAACAATAAGACCAGCTCTGCTTCATTTGACAGAGATTATGAGGGAAAAACGTCCTCCACGCCGTTGCTTTCGAAAACTTTAATGTAGGTTAAGAAGCTAATAGAAAATAGATCTTCCCTCAGAAAGGTAGCTAAAAGGCTTGGATGTAATGAAATGATCTCTTACGTAAAAGACTTAAAGCATCCCATAGAGTGGCATCATTAGGGTGTTTTAAGAGAATATTTTTTTCACACAGAGGAAACATGTTTGGTGAAACACTGTATCAATCTAGATTCTACGATCTGTGGCCTTTCGACATTAGCTTATCGCTGAGACAATCGGAGAAAATCAATGTCGGAAGGTAAATGCGGTTCAATAACTCACAAATGAAACTTTTTTTGATCAACTTGGAAATTTTACTATCTAACTATAACTTGCCACCCCCATCGAGTATCCAGTGAGGATGAAACTAGCATACAGAGTGTAATGGGTAAACTACTAATAATCATACTCCTACAATGTGTTTCCTTGTTTTAAAGTATTTTATATTTAAATTAGTGAAATGCTATGCTCATATTTTGATGTTTAGCACGATAATGATGATAGAGTCAATGATGATGATGATGATATAGATGATAGTGATGAATTTGCTATAGTAAAGCATTATACAAGTTAATAATGGCATTACTTGACAAATGCTGTACTTCTCCTTTACTCTGATACGTTGATAATAATTTATTTTGATGTGGTATTTCAACCCATAGTCATAGGATGTTTACCACAGACCTGGGACAAAGATCTATTTCCTTCAGATGTAACATTTTGTTAAATATAAATTTTATACATAATACAATCAATCTTCAACTTATGGTATCGTGTAAAGTAGATCCTAGGCGCATTGTGCACAATTTTCATTCTCATATAACCAGAAAACCAGGAGGGAGAAACAGAAAAGTGTTATGTGCGCACCTTTGCCTCCCGCCTACCATATATCTAGAAAACGCAATACGGAACAAAACTTTAGATCAACCTACAAGGAAACAAAGTATGTTGATAATCAACGAAATTAAATGTACAAGTTTTTCAGGGTTCTATAATTTTTTAGGTATGAAGTAACGGATCTGAAATTTTTTTCCGGTTTCTTTCGTTAAAAAAAATTTCTTAGGCGCTAACTAAAGTTAGGAATACATTTCTGAGCTACTTCTTGACAGGGTAGAGATGTACAATGGGTATGAATCTATTTGCTCGCTACATTGGTACTTGTCTGTCAGTTGCCAAATGTTGTGAATCAGTCTATAATGGACGAAGGCATACACAACAATTACATTCTAGTATCTTTATTTGCGAAAAAAGTAAAAACTCTTTAATCTATACTCCGAGGCATTGCTTATTTCGTCAGATATACTCAGCTCTAGAACGAGCGATACAGAGGTTCACCCGAAAAGAAAAGAAACCTTAATGTGACTCACAATTTTTTTCGAAAGAATTCAGCATGTCATCAAAAAGTTAAAGTCTGGCCCCTCAATACTTGTCTAGGTTGAATACCAGCACTAAAAGGGCGTTAAAAAATGAATCCTCAACCCATTGGGCATATAGAAATCATTACAATGGGAATTAACGCTAACATTTTAAATTCCGGCTTAATTTCCTCATGTGTTATCTTAATACATCGTCTGCCCATGCCAATCTACATGAAACATGTAACAATGAAAGAGTTTTAGCAACAAGATGGGTTCAGTGGGCAGACCTCTTATCCAATATTCGCTGTACGAGTATTTTAGTATGAAACGTTTCAGTTCCTACACGTATCACAGATGAGGTGAGGAGAAACAGGAATTTCAACCGTGGGTCTGCAAACGCCAAGTAACTGACTCTTCCACAACGCCGCCGTTTTACTCACGTAATTATCGTAGAACGTAATTTCGAATCTCCCGAACCTTTATCACTGACATTTCCCACGAACTGTGCCGCCCAGCCAGTCGTTGAACCTAGTGCGACTGAGAGAGAATTATTGAAAGGCAATGGACGTCAATAACTGTTCTCTTTGTCTTTGAAGTGCACTCAGTAGCTTCCGCTACGGAACCCATTAAAGACATTCAACGGTACTACGAAGTTTCTGCCGACAGTACTGGGTATTCCCACATTACTGTGCCCCTCTGCTGAAAGTCGATAACACAATGGCGAGGACTGCACTTTGCTCTCTGTTGCGCTCTCAGTTCTTGCCTGAATCATAACGTAATTCTGTACATCAGTGTTTACCAGCCTGTGTGGGTCGCGACCCCCCGGGGGTCGCAAGGCCTTGCTCAGGGGGTCGCGGTCACAGGAGAAAACAGTTACAGCATGGCTGGTAATGCATGTTTCATGCGATCATCTGCTATGGTATAAATGTGACATGGAAGTGATCCGGTACTTATATACACTCCTGGAAATTGAAATAAGAACACCGTGAATTCATTGTCCCAGGAAGGGGAAACTTTATTGACACATTCCTGGGGTCAGATACATCACATGATCACACTGACAGAACCACAGGCACATAGACACAGGCAACAGAGCATGCACAATGTCGGCACTAGTACAGTGTATATCCACCTTTCGCAGCAATGCAGGCTGCTATTCTCCCATGGAGACGATCGTAGAGATGCTGGATGTAGTCCTGTGGAACGGCTTGCCATGCCATTTCCACCTGGCGCCTCAGTTGGACCAGCGTTCGTGCTGGACGTGCAGACCGCGTGAGACGACGCGCTTCATCCAGTCCCAAACATGCTCAATGGGGGACAGATCCGGAGATCTTGCTGGCCAGGGTAGTTGAATTACACCTTCTAGAGCACGTTGGGTGGCACGGGATACATGCGGACATGCATTATCCTGTTGGAACTGCACGTTCCCTTGCCGGTCTAGGAATGGTAGAACGATGGGTTCTATGACGGTTTGGATGTACCGTGCACTATTCAGTGTCCCCTCGACGATCACCAGAGGTGTACGGCCAGTGTAGGAGATCGCTCCCCACACCATGATGCCGGGTGTTGGTCCTGTGTGCCTCGGTCGTATGCAGTCCTGATAGTGGCGCTCACCTGCACGGCGCCAAACACGCATACGACCATCATTGGCACCAAGGCAGAAGCGACTCTCATCGATGAAGACGACACGTCTCGATTCGTCCCTCCATTCACGCCTGTCGCGACACCACTGGAGGCGGGCTGCACGATGTTGGGGCGTGAGCGGAAGACGGCCTAACGGTGTGCGGGACCGTAGCCCAGCTTCATGGAGACGGTTGCGAATGGTCCTCGCCGATATCCCAGGAGCAACAGTGTCCCTAATTTTCTGGGAAGTGGCGGTGCGGTCCCCTACGACACTGCGTAGGATCCTACGGTCTTGGCGTGCATCCGTGCGTCGCTGCGGTCCGGTCCCAGGTCGACGGGCACGTTCACCTTCCGCCGACCACTGGCGACAACATCGATGTACTGTGGAGACCTCACGCCCCACGTGTTGAGCAATTCGGCGTTACGTCCACCCGGCCTCCCGCATGCCCACTATACGCCCTCGCTCAAAGTCCGTCAACTGCACATACGGTTCACGTCCACGCTGTCGCGGCATGCTACCAGTGTTAAAGACTGCGATGGAGCTCCGTATTCCACGGCAAACTGGCTGACACTGACGGCGGCGGTGCACAAATGCTGCGCAGCTAGCGCCATTCGACGGCCAACACCGCGGTTCCTGGTGTGTCCGCTGTGCCGTGCGTGTGATCATTGCTTGTACAGCCCTCTCGCAGTGTCCGGAGCAAGTATGGTGGGTCTGACACACCAGTGTCAATGTGTTCTTTTTTCCATTTCCAGGAGTGTATAATGATGAATACGAATTTAATTTAAACCTGTTGAAGAGTTCAAATACGCAAACACTTGCAGCAGTGAGAAGCAACACGAGGCCTATCGATCTCTTCCCACTTTTGCGGAACGGAACAAGGGTGGCAGGTGTCACTAAGTCTTATACAGGCAGTATTTTGTAGGGAGAGGCAAAAGACAACATCAACTTTCGGTCTGGAACAGCGGTGCAGTAGTAGCGTCTTGTGTATTATGGACTTCTTAGTTTACGTACCAACTATCTGTTGTGATAAAAATATCACACGGAACGAGAACAATTTATGAAAGCGCATTTAGAAGATGCTCTCGTTCAGACGTCGTATAAAATTGCTGCAGCAACAAGCACACAACTCACGTGCAAGATTTGGCACCACGGTTACTAGAATGCATTTCAGTAACAAGCTTCGAACCAAACAACTGATCGCTAGGATTGGCAGCTGTGAGACATGGCACGAAGTACAGCAATTTATACAGAGCGGATCTAGGATGCCGTACAATTGACGTTTGTTGACTTTGTCAACAACCGTCATTCAGTTCCACTTTTCTGAAGTCATTTCCAGGCCTCACCCTAGCTGAACCAATACTTTTTACATTACATGCATTACCAAGGAAGGGGGTTACTTTATGCCCACCATAAAAAAAGTTAAAATTCGTTGATTGTTGTTGACTTATATTACCAAGATAATTTTTAAATAGGTGTAAACAGACTCCAGTTATACCTTTCAATGCACTCTTAACAACATCAACGCAATATCAATAACTACTTGGTTCGAATGGCTCTGAGCACTATGGGACTAAACTTCTAAGGTCATCAGTCCCCTTGAACTTAGAACTACTTAAACCTAACTAACCTAAGGACATCACACACATCCATGCCCGAGGCAGGATTCGAACCTGCGACCGTAGCGGTCACGCGGTTCCAGATTGTAGCGCCTAGAACCGCACGGCCACCCGGCAGGCTAAACGTGTACTACTAATGAGGACAGGGTAATATACAGGATAATCTAAAATGCCCCTTACAAACCTCTAGCACTTCTGGAGAGGACTGATTAAATAATATTTCCAATAGGAAGCCATGCTAGGAAAAGTATCGTTTCCTTGCTGCAACAATTTTAATACATGTCGGCATCACCACAAATTTTACAAGTAGTACGTCACCTGTTTTACAATTCCACTTATTAATAATCAAAGAAACAAAAAAGAAACTTTATCTGTTTTCACAAATACTCTTGTATACTGTTAAACTTAAACTGTTTTTGTCCTTTTCAAAGGCGGGTTAGTATTCTGATCGACTACAAGTAATGTTCGATGTGGCAACCACCAAGTTCGATAAACACTGTACCTACGAATAATGTTGTGGTACACACCCTCTTTCACAGCTGGTGTCTCTGCAATCTACCCTGCAGCGACCATAACTCGTGCCATCAGATTTTTTCTGTCTCTACAGGAGCGTCATAGACCATACTTCATTCGACCCCCAAGGAAACAGGTCAATTGGAGTAAAATCCAATGATCGTGGAGACCACACGGCTGGACCACCTCTGCCTAGCCATCTGTGTCCGAATCAATGGTCTGAATGTTCCCGAACATGACGTCAAAAGTGAGCGGATGCGCCATCACGCTGGAACTACATGTCTTGACGGATAACCAGTGCCACAGTATCCAACAACACGCCCAATACTTGCTCTAGACAGGTGAAGTAGATGGGAGTCACTGGCTTGGGTGGAGGCATGTACAGTTCCATCACATGACCATACAAAGTTCCTGTCCAGTCTTTTGTACCAAATCATTATTGAGATGCGTGGACATGCGTGGCATGTGGGTTTACGTCTGCCCAGATATCACTTTTTCAAGAACTGAAAACACAACTCCTAGTACATTTACATTCATCTGCGAAGAGAAAGCGCCATAGAAATAGTTAGGGCTCACTGATGCAGCGGCGCAAGAGCTACGTAGAAACTCAACGCATCGTGGCAGATGGGCTGGCATTAGTGACTGTACCCTTTGGAGGTGGTGTGGAGGTAGTTGTTGGTCGTGCAGAACATACCAGACAGTGCTGGGAGCCACATCCATTGCACGCACAAATGCTCGTGTACTCTTTGACAGATTCTCTCCAACACGATGCAGAACCACCTCGTTCTGTTCGAGTGTGCTCCTTCTCCATGGAGCACAACAGTCTCGCCTTCAGAGGATGAAGCTATCCCTTTCTCGAAGCCGTTGCTGATTATGGCGAAAAGGGTATGCGATGGAGTCGGGCGGTGCTGATCAGGCTCTGAGCACTATGCGACTTCACATCTGAGGTAGCGACCGTAGCAGACGAGTGGTTCCGGACTGAAGATCCTAGAACCGCTCGGCCACAGCGGTCGGCCTACAAGTCTGCATGGGGAATGTTAGAGCAATCTGTATAAACACAAAAAAAAAATTAAACGAAGTTGATTTCGTTAATTGCTGTTGTCTTTTATACACAATATACCTTTTAAAGAAATACTGAAGTCTAAACGAGGTGCTGAATCAGGAAATATTGAGTATGAGATTCATTTCCGAATGTGACATCTACTATTAAGACCTCAATTTTTCGGTTACATGTAACTGAAAAATTTAAAACATTTATGGAATCTGGTAGGAGAATGCATTAATACCAGTAAGCTTTTTCATAAATAAGAAAGTAATGTTACTGATTAGATTATACTATTTTCAAATGGTGGGCGCAAAATACCCTCAGCACCCCCCTCCCCAGACAACGGGAACCCACAAACCAAAGCTATCTCAAACGCCACGACAGACGCTCTTTCGGAGAACACCGCTCACGCCCTAATTCTTTCTGAAAACAAAGGAGGAGCTTTGAGGGCGCGAAGAACAACACGGGATTCAACAGGTGGTGGAGGCGTGGTGTGGTGTTGTCCCACCTGTTCCGTGTGTCTGCAGGGAGGCCGGGTCCAGCCCAATACCGCAGCTCACCCTTCGGCCGTTCCTGGGACAGCTACAACCTCACCTGGCAGGTCGAGAGCTACCCGCCGCTGGAGGAGGTGCGAGTGCTCTACCGTCGCCTCATGGTAAGTCATAAGTTTCTTGAACCAACTCTCTGCAAATGTCACGTACGTGAAATAATGCCTAGCAAACCACCAGCTGTACCAACACACCTTTATTTCTCTACCGGTTTCCGTTCACAAAATCATCTTCACTGGCCGGAAAGCTTTGGCACTGGTGATTTACAGCTACTTATCAGTGCAATGGACCCCACTATAATCTTGCCTCGCATAATATTTGCTAATCATTACAGCGACTTACGTCAGAAGATCGCTATCACATATTTGAAATTTGGTCCTCAGTTTTGTCATTTGGCTTGTAACGTCCCATTAGAAAAATTATAAGTGACTGTGCTGATAAACCTCTTACATTATTAGATTTTCAAACAACTGAGCCAAACTGAACGTACTCAGACATTTCTCTCTTTACTTATTCTGATCATCACTAAACTGACACACAATATTTTTTTTTTAGCGCACCGCAATCTGACTTTCAATAATCCCTACAAAGGAATGGACCTGACTAACATTAACCTATACCTTTCATGAATCACTTACCTCACAAAAATCTTCGTTACTCGAACTACTGCAATACAGCGAGCGCCAATACTGCCAGCTTTTTTTGAAAGATTCTAACTACGGAAGGCACTAACTACTGATAAGCATAGTTAGCAAATGAAAGATTTTGATAGAGAACAAACAATGTCTTTACCTTAATAGCGTTCAAAAGTCATAATATATATATCAGTTCATGGCATCCAGCCTTACAAATTTCCTTTTTCTGACGGACACACGTCCATGTCGTCCGCTCTCAAACCTCTGCCATCTCTCTCCCCACATCCACGACTGCGCAACACTAGGCGCCGTTCACATCCAACTGCCCAACACTACACAAGCGAATATTCCAACAATGAGTCCAACCAGCCACAGACTGCACACAGCACAGTCAGTGATTTTCATACAGAGCGCTACGTGGCGTTACCAACATAAAAACCTAAACAGCCTACTTACAGGCTCTAGGTCTCCACCATAAGTTCGCGTAATCCCTGAAAATTTAAAACTGTCTTCTTGCTCCATCACCTTGTTTCGTATTCCTGAAACCAGTAGTGCTTGTTGCATCAGAAAGAATCATATTTACATGAATTTTGGGCGTGAAGTAAACCTTCAGGATCAGAAACACAAAATATTGACACATGTAACACTTCTCCTACTAAAACGTGATAATCGTCCAAGGGTCATTTTTCTGTTTAGCTTGACCCTGCTCAAAACCTACTTAATGACGACTTTAAATCATTTTTTTGAAAGAACACCATCTGGCTGCAATATGTATTTTCCATTCTCTAAGAGCTAGGGAGCGCCACGCCCCCCTTGCCCCCAGGTATATGAGACTTGGCTTCATAAATATGTACCTTTAATCGCAGATTTCCTGGGTGTTCTCTTTCCATTGCAAATGACATTAGAGAAATTTACGTTTCGGGAAGTTCCAAGAACTGGTAAAACACACACACACACACACACATACACACACGCGGTCGCGACTGATTTAGTCTCATCTCAGATACGGTGGTACTTAGCTGTTCGTAGAACTGCGGTAATTGTTTCTCGACAGTGTTGTGTAGGTTGATTGCATTGCACAAATGGAATCATTTCACAACAGCAAGACGCGCCAGTCGTCGAAAAATATGGTGACAATTACATATTTGCAATGCATTCAATATTCAAAAATAAATTGTTAAAATTTCCTTTTTTGTCGTGAAAAAGGGGTCATTGTAGACTGTAACAGCCGTTGTAGCATCAGTCAATTAGTGGCGGCCTCAAATTAACACCGAACTCATGTATTATGCACGGCAGGACAAAGCTTGTTCCTCTCTGTGGCAGCCAGCAACTTTTCTGCAGCTGTTATCTCTCACAGCTGTTCTTTGTTATGCGAACTGCCGACGTTAAGTCGATAGTTCAAGGCGTTAACCAACACCAGTCGATAATTCACAGAAAACTAATACTAAAGTGACTGCATAAACATATGACTGTGCACAAATCTCAGACACTTACGTCGCGCTTGCGTGTTAAAAGTGATTGCATCAAGGGTCTCAAAAATATTTGTTACAGATAGAAAACAATGAATTTGATAGTATGTTACTAACCGTTGGAGCGAAGCTGCTGCTCAGTAAACGGAGAGGTACTGCAACCACAATTCACCCACTGCTAATCACTCAAAAAAATGTTCACATGTGTGTGAAATCTTATGAGAATAACTGCTAAGGTCGTCCCTAAGCTTACACACGACTTAATCTAAATTATCCTAAGTACGAACACACACACCCATGCCCGAGAGAGGCCACGAAGCTCCGCCGGGACCAGCCGCACAGTCCATGACTGCACCGCTTTAGACCGCTCAGGCTAATCACTCCTCTCACATACTGCAACGGAAGTGTTTCAATCGCCATCTGTTATTTACAATGAGCGAAGTAACATAACGATTTTAACCTAATACGCAGGAAAGCTTATAGTTAACACTCATGATAGTACTTGACACTGGATAGTACGGTGCAAATTTAATCTTGGCTTGCCGCCATAATTTAAGTATTTTATGTTCATCATTTCACCTGCAAGAGTCTATAATTGTTCTAGTTGAGTGGCCGGAAACTGGAAAAACTGAATATTTATCGAAGAGGTCATCCATCTTTGCTTAGACTGAAAGACAGAAAAAATCGCTCGTATACGATAGATCCTCACGGTTATGATCAGACTAATATCCCCCCAACAATTAAAAGAACATCTATGCCGTTCTTAACTGTGATGCAAACAGCGAAACGCGTTCACTCCTAAGTTGGCCACTCTTGGGACTGGCTCCCTCACAAAACCACTCTTCTGAAAATTACACACAAGAAATCGACAGTTTATTATTATCAAATAGTATGTAAGTAAATGAAGACTGGTTATTCATAGTTTTATAATAATACAATACGATAACTGAGCGCTGGGGAAGTATAGGTGTATTATCACGTAGTCTGTTATTAAATTAAGAATGATTATTCATAGATTTATATCAATATAGTACGATAACTGTCAAACTACAGGTAGTGGGTGAGACGGTGGCCGTAACCTGTTAGGAGCTGCACCAAGTCACTTGAAGTATTGTAGCAAAACCATGGGAACACAAAGCAAGACGCCGGATGTAGAATTCATTAGACCTAATAATAACGGTGTCTAACATCCAATCAGAGCATCAACAATGACTGGTGAACGGTTGGTCGACGTTCGGTACATTATCGGTAGTCAGATACTGAAAAACAAAAACATTACAGATTTTTCCAGCTTTCATGTATATATTTATTAATCTCAAGAGCGGTTACGTGTTTACATTAAAAGTGTGAACGTGAATAAGTAAGAAATAGCTTAAGTGCCATACATAACATTTTGGTTGTTTTTTTAGGATGATATAATCATCCAACTGTGTGAAAATGTGTTTAGCTTGAATACGGGCCTGTAGACAATAAAGGTGACAACGGTGTTAGTTTTTTCACTGGTAGTGGTTGCGGGAAATTTTCGGATCGTAAATGCAATCAGCATCTACAAGTCATCATGAGTGTGTAATTCATACTTAGTTTTTATGCCACCTCTGAAAGGGAATGGAATGTCACTTTGGAACGAAATTGCGTTTCTAAAATTAACTATGTTGAGGTAAATCTCTCTGATACATTGTATGTATTGTTGTTAAACTTTCACCAAATCTACAACAAAAATCAGAGTATTCTTAGAGGTTTGTTATCTCAAATATATATATATATATATATATATATATATATATATATATATATATATATATATATATATATATATATATATATATATATATATCATTTTTGGTACATGGCTGGAGCACTGGTACACAATGAAGTACTCCGCCTCAGTGGCGTAACGCGCAGATTGTTTCTCCTCCCTCTCTGTCTCCTTCGTCTTTTCATCAGTCTTCTGACAAGTATAATGCGGACCGACACTTCAGTGTCTTTATTCCTTTACAGTCTTTACCCCCTGCAGCTCCGTCAACTAGCATGGAAGTACCTAATGTCTTAAAAGATGTCTTACCATTCTGTTCCTCCTTCTTGTCAGTGTTTTCCATATATTCTTGCAGAGAACCTCTACTTTTTAGGTCATCCTTGCTCCTTCCGTCATGGATTATTTTGCTGCCTAGGAAACAAAATTAATTACTTCGTCTACTTCGTGATCACTAACCGTGATGATAAGTTTCTTGCTATTCTAAATTTTGCTACCTCTTCTTACTTTCGTTTTTCTTCGGTTTACTTTCGGTCCGTAATCTGTACTGAACAGCAATTCATTGCATTCAAAAGATCTCGTAATTCTTCTTCATTTTCGCTGATGATAGTAATGTCATCAGTTAATATTATCATTGATATCCTTTATCTTGAATCTAAATTCCACTACTGAACATTTCTTTTATTTTCGTCACTATTTCTTTTATGTATAGATTGAAAAGTAGAGGAGAAAGACGACACCCCTATCTTATACCCTTTTCAATCCGGGCATTCCGTTCTTGGTGTTCCTTTCTTATTGTTCCGTCTTGGCTCTTGTGCATATTGTAGATTACCTTTCTTTCCCTATTTCTTTCTCGTGTTTGTCGCAGAATCTCGAACATTTTATGCCAGTTTACTTCGTCGAACGCTTTTTCCGGGTCGACAGTCCAATGAACGTGTCTTGCTGTTTCTTTAGTATTGTTTCCATTATCAACCCCTCTGGTGCCTTTACTTTTCCTAAAGTGAAACTGATCGTCATCTAACACAAACTCAGTTTTCTTTTGCATCAGGATGATGTATATTATTTTTGTTAGCAACTTGGATGCAGGAACACTGACTAAATTTTCAATTACCAAGATCGCTGAAATTATTTACTCATATAGATGACCGGTTTCAGCAATTCTCTGTTGTTATCTTCCCATCTGTGTTTACATTACTACATAACCTTCTCCTTTAGTATATTAAGTGGCACAATACATTGCATGTCCATGCTGATATCATGAGCTGCACTTGAAGTCTTCCTGCCAGTTTTAAAATAATAGCTATGTACACACATATTATTGCACCGATTACAAGTTCTCACATTCATCACCTCTTTACTGTAAAGTGGTGATGAGTGAGCATTTGTAATCGGTGCAATAATACGTGTGTACATAGCTGTTCCATCAAAATTGACAAGCTGATTTCTAGAACAACTCACGATACCGACATGGAGATGCATTGTGCAGCACCACTTCCTATGAAGATGATAAAGTTTGGTTTTGTTGGGCTTTCAACTGTGCGGTCATCAGCGCCCATACAAAGTCCCAATTTTTCACACAGTCCCATTTCTTTTATCAGACCAATATAGCCACTGTCACGAATGATGATGATGAGGACAACACAAACACCCAGTCCCCAGGCAGAGAAAATCCCCAATCCACCACTTCCTATAGCGAAGGAGGAGTTTATGTAATGGCGTTAACATAGATCCAAAGATAACAACAGAGAATTGTTGAAACTGGTCATCTACATGGATAAGTGATTTTAGCGATATTGGCAGTAGAAAATTTATTCAAATCGACACCACGCTGACGTTGTCGGAAGTGTGTTGGATGCGTCAGCCGTTAAGCTGATCGTGCGGTAATTCTCGCACTTGTCAGATCTTGCAATCTTCGGAATTCTGTAGACGATGTTTTTCTGGAAGTCAGATGGTACATCGACAGACTCATATATTCTACCCTCCAACGTCGTTTTGTTCCCAAGTCGCCCAACGGTTTCAGAAATTCTGATGGGATGTCAACTGTCTTTTCTGCCTTATTTGATTTTAAGTCCTGCAAGGCTGTTTTAAATTCTGATTCTAATCCTGGGTCTTCTCTTTTACTCGACTCCTGTTTCTACTAACACATCGGGCAAGTCTTCGCCCTCACAGAGGCTTTCAGTGTGTTGTGGAAAGACCACACTGAAGGCCTCAGTGAGGAGAAGACTATCAGCAACCGAATTATCATTGCACTCTTAATATTTCTATCCTGGCTTTTAATTTCACCGAAGGCTGTCTTGACATTTCTATATAAAGAGTAAGTCCTTCCGACAATGATTTTCTTTTGGATTTCTTCACATTCTTCATGCAGCTTTCGCCTTAGCTTCCCTGCACATCCTATTTATTTCATTCCTAAGTGACTTAATTTCGTATTCCTGAATTTCTCTGCACGTTTTTATACTTCCTTCGTTCGTCCATTATCTGAAGTAATCCATTGTTTCTTCTCTGTTATCTCCGTTGTACATATGTTTTTCTTTCCAATGTCTGTTTTCTCCGTCTTTACAGATGTTCATTCCTCTTCAACTGAATTGCCTACTGAGGTAGTCCTTGTCGCAGTATCAATAACCTTGCAGTAATTCGAGCTAGAGGAGCCGATAGAAAGTGGTGCATACAATTACTGAAGTTAGGCAATTCCTTGTCGACAGCAGTGAAAATGCTGCGGCTGTCTCTGGCCAACTTATTCCACTAAGGACGCCAGCACCTACTGTCGAAACCGAACAACGACAGGACAATCCATCTTATCAATGAGCGGCGCCATTTTGTTCTGGACTCTCTAGCGGCGTGCTACGGTACTGTGGCGCGGGCTTTGCATGTCTATTAGAACTGTCGACATGTACCTGCAAGACAAAGAAACATAATAATAACATAAATTTAGTTTTTCAACTTGACAGTTAAAACTTTACTACTGTCTCTTGTAGAACAGGTATGGACGTCTCTCACTCACTGGTAAGAAATGGATTTGTATTTCTAAAAGAAGTGATCATATGCTTAAATAAAGCATAGAAAGGAAACCATAGTGCAGGTCACTTTCGACAGTTTTTATGTCAGCCTCAGATATATCACTTACGAGTAACAGCGAAGCTGAGATTGTCAGTTGGAAAACTTTCTGTTACAACTCTTTGCCAGATGGCGACTGCTGCACAATAATTCGTTTTTAATGGGTCCGAGGATGGCATAGAAACAGGTTTCAAACCAGTTAACCAATAAAATAAAAATGTGGTTCAAATGGCGTTGGTCTCCCTGTAAACTTTTTAGATTTTATGAATGCAATGTCTATGTTGGCGACCAGAGCCTTGTCCTGGGAAAATGCAAATAAAATATTCAATTAAAAAAAACTAGTGTGGTTCGCCAAAATATTAAGGCACGTAGCGTATGTACTGCATCTGGACTCAATTTTTTTTTATCCTACTAATATAATGTTTTCATGGTATGAAGGATTTTATTCATAAAATGACGACTGAGATAGGTAAGTATATTTGTGTAAATCACTCAAAATATTATTTCATTATCATATGTGAAAACATAACCAGAAAATTTTTCTTTGTTTTGCTACTTTTTATAAAATTTCAAAAATGTTTTATATTTTCTGTGAAAGAGAGGTATATTTAGCATATTACATTCAGGCATACAAGTGTTCTGGGTTTTATTCATGATGGCTGCTGGTGATTCTTACTGGAACTGCATAATTTTTGTTCATCTTTGTCATCAACTTCCTCCTCGTCTTCTTCATTCCCACATTCATCTAGTGCGTCCATTATGAACGTGAAAGTTCGTTGCCGAATGGAGACGCAGTGCTCCGACGAAGAAAAAGTTCCACCTTTTTGTGATGAAGTAAACAACAACGTATTCGACAAATTGACGTATCTAAGCATATTACAGCATATTTTAATTATGTCCTAGTTCAAAATTACTAAAAACAAACAGAAATTCGCTTTATCTCATGAATCCACGCTACCACTACCGTATACAGCTTTATTCAAGCAGATTTAGGAACGTACTGGGAGCATGCAGAAAAGTAAACAAGTGATTCATAGAAAGATCATGGTGTAAATTAAACGCCACAATGACTCACGTTGTGGAATCAGTTAATTCCTTGAGCTACAACAAAGGCAAAATTTGGATATAGCATATGCACGGTGGGCTATTGATCGTGACCGGGCCAAGTATCTCACGAAATAAGCGTCAAACGAAAAGCTACAAAGAACGAAACTTGTCTAGCTTGAAGGGGGACACCAGATGGCGCTATGGTTGGCCCGCTAAATGGCGCTGCCATAGCTCAAACAGATATGAACTGCATTTTTTAAAATACGAACCCCTATTTTTTATTACATATTCGTGCAGTACGTAAAGAAATATGAATGTTTTAGTTGCACCATTTTTTTCGCTTCTTGATAGATGGCGCTGTATTAGTCACAAACGTAAAGTACGTGGTATCACGTAACATTCCGCCAGTGCCGCCGGTATGTGCTTCGTGATACATTACCCGTGTTAAAATCTTACCAATTACGGAAAAGGTCGATATCGTGTTTATGTATGGCTACTGTGATCAAAATGCCCAACGGGCGTGTGATACGTATGCTGCTCGGTATCCTGGACGACATCATCCAAGTGTCCGGACCGTTCGCCGGATAGTTACGTTATTTAAGGAAACAGGAAGTGTTCAACCACATGTGAAACGTCAACCACGGCCTGCAACAAATGATGATGCCCAAGTAGATGTTTTAGCTGCTAGCATACAAAATTGCGCGAGAATAGGGAATCTCAAAAACGTCGGACGTCCGTTTTAAGAATGCTACATCAACATCGATTGCACCCGTACCATGTTTCTGTGCACCAGGAATTGAATGTCGTCGACTTTGAACGTCGTGTACACTTCTGCCACTGGGCACAAGAGAAATTACGGGACGATGACAGATGTTTTGCACGCGTTCTATTTAGCGACTAAGTGTCATTCACCAACAGCGGTAATGAAAACCAGCATAGTATGCACTACTGGGCAACGGAAAATCCACGATGGCAGCGACAAGTGGAACATCAGCGACCTTGGCCGGTTAATGTGTGGTGCAGCAATATCTGAGGAAGGATAATTGGCCCCCATTTTATCGATGGCAATCTGAAAGGTGGAATGTATGCTGATTTCCTACGTAATGTTCTGCCGATGTTACTGCAAGATATTTCACTACATGACGGAATGGCGATGTATTTCCAACATGATGGATGTCCGGAACATAGCTCGCGTACGATTGAAGCGGTATTGAATAGCATTTTTCATGACAGGTGGATTGGTCGTCGAAGCTCCGTACCACGGCCCGCACGTTCACCGGATCTGACGTCCCCGAATTTCTTTTTGTGGGGAAAGTTGAAGGATATTTGCCATCGTGATCCACCGACAACGCCTGACAACATGCGTCAGAGCATTGTCAATGCATGTGCGAACGTTACGGAAGGGAACTACTCTCTGTTGAGAGAACTATCTTTACACGTATTGCCAAATGAATTGAGGTTGACGGACATCATTGTAAGCATTTATTGCATTAATGTGGTATTGACAGGTAATCACGCTGTTAGAGCATGCGTTCTCAGAAATGATAAGTTCACAAAGGTACATGTACCACATTGAAACAATCGAAATAAATTGTTCAAACGTACCTACGTTCTGTATTTTAATTTAAAAATCTACCTGTCACAACTGTTCGTCTAAAATTGTGAGCCATATGTTTATGACTATTACAGCACCATCTATCACAAAATATTTCTTTACGTACTACACGAATATGTAATTTAAAAAAATGGGGTTCCTATTTACAGAAAAGCTCTGTTGATATCCGTTTGACCTATGGCAGCGCCATCTGGCGGGCTAACCATAGCGCCCTCTGGTTTTCCCCTTCAAGCTAGACACGTTTCGTTCTTTGTAGCATTTTCGTTTGATGCTTATTTCGTGAGATATTTGGCCCGGTCACGATCAATGGACCACCTTGTATATATGTACTGACTGAGGAGGATACATACTAAGAACTTACTAAGAACTCGCGGTACTCTGCAGTTTTACGCCATCCGTTATACTAAACTACAGTACTGACTCATACTTAGTTTTCTGTTAAATGTAAGTGTAGGCTTCTGTGGCCATATTCACTCTCAATAAAATTCTTTTGGGTTGAGTCGTCTCAGTACAAAGCCATGAGGAAGGCCAGTGACCGAAACGTCGGGCAAACTTGTATCTTAATAATGCGGCCAACAGCCCAGGAGCCGGCCGCGGTGGTCTCGCGGTTCTAGGCGCGCAGTCCGGAACCGCGCGACTGCTACGGTCGCTGGCTCGAACCCTGCCTCGGGCATGGATGTGTGTGATGTCCTTAGGTTAGTTAGGTTTAAGTAGTTCTAAGTTCTAGGGGACTAATGACCACAGCAGTTGAGCCCCATAGTGCTCAGAGCCATTTTTTTGAACAGCCCAGAAGAATTTTATTGACAGTCAATTTTCTGTAGTGTATTATGTATTTTACCGCCCAACAGCATCAGCACAAAACTCTGGTTTTTTCCCACAGGTGAACGACACGTACAACCAGCCGGACAAGTGGCATGACATCTCGCTGCGGCCGCCGCAGGACTCAGACACGTTCACCCACGTCATGTCGTACAACATTCGCGGCCTGAGCCACGGCTCCATGTTCGAGGCTATAGTGCAGGCCAAGAACCGGTACGGCTGGAACGAGGTGTCCGACATGTTCCAGTTCCACACCAGGGGCGCCGGTGAGCATCGCCTCCAGGCCTACGGAATCGGTACTGGCACGACACTAACAACGGAAACGCCGCGTGACGCAAGCAAAGCATGTTCACCCATCCTGTAGTTAGCTTACGGCGCGCCATCACGGGGCTAGTTTGTGAGCTGCGTGGCAAGATTACGGGGCAGGTATACCCGAAACCTAAGGCCATTTAGGCACACAGAGTAGTCACGTTGTATACTCCAAGATAAATGTGAGGTGGTGAGGGAAATTACTTTGTCCTGATATACAGGGTGTTACAAAAAGGTACGGCCAAACTTTCAGGAAACATGTGGACATGTGTCCGGAAACGCTTAATTTCCGTGTTAGAGTTCATTTTAGTTTCGTCAGTATGTACTGCACTTCCTCGATTCACCGCCAGTTGGCCCAATTGAAGGAAGGTAATGTTGACTTTGGTGCTTGTGTTGACATGCAACTCATTGATCTACAGTATTAGCATCAAGCACAGCAGTACGAAGCATCAACAGGTTAACGTTCATCACGAACGTGGTTTTGCAGTCAGTGCAATGTTTACAAATGCGGAGTTGGCAGATGCCCATTTGATGTATGGATTAGCACGGGGCAGTAGCCGTGGCACGGTACGTTTGTATCGAGACAGATTTCCAGAACGAAGGTGCCCCGACAGGAAGACGTTCGACGCAATTGATCGGTGTCTTAGGAAGCACTGAACATTCCAGCCTATGACTCGCGACTGGGGAAGACCTAGAACGACGAGGACACCTGCAATGGACGAGGCAATTCTTCGTGCAGTTGACGATAACCCTAATGTCAGCGCCAGAAAAGTTGCTGCTGTACAAGGTAACGTTGACCATGTCACTGTATGGATAGTGCTATGGGAGAACCAGTTGTTTCCGTACCATGTACAGCGTGTGCAGGCACTATCAGCAGCTGATTGGCCTCCGCGGGTACACTTCTGCGAATGGTTCATCCAACAATGTGTCAATCCTCATTTCAGTGCAAATATTCTCTTTACGGATGAGGCTTCATTCCAACGCGATCAAATTGTAAATTTTCACAATCAACATGTATGGGCTGCAATCACGTCATCAACACAGATTTTCTGTGAACGTTTGGGCAGGCATTGTTGGAGATGTTTTGATTGGGCCCCATGTTCTTCCACCTACCAGACACAGAACCGAGCACTAATGACTGCAAGTCAGCAGATGGAGAGCAAAGTCAGCATTACTGTTGTCAACAGCACGTAGCGTCGTTTCCAAAAGAGAGACATTGCGCAAACGGTCTCATCTGTACTGCTGTCCAGATATTTTTAGTGCAGTAGAGATGCAAAGACAGGTAGGGTTAAGACATTAAACGAAGTGCAGTTATTTTGTAACAAGCCACCGGAGACCACAGGTCTCTTGATGCCAAAACACACAGAAAATATCCTAGAACGACCTCTTAAATTTTGTTGGTAGAGGCCGATTTCACACTTTACAACAACTTCCGTGTCCTGTGAAGTGGGAGACAAGATACCGGTGGAACTGAAGCTCTGGGGACGGGTACTGAGTCGTTCTTGGGCAGCTCAGTCGACGCCGGCACGGTAGGTCAACGTATTTGCTCAGAGAGCTGGCTGGTCTCTGTAATAAAAAAAATAAAAAAAATGAGTGAAGCGATCAACAACGACCTTCAACGTATGTCATGTGACGTCCGGTACGACCAAATAAAACGAAAAAGAAAGTAGGTAGAGCAATTGCCCCCGAAAGGCAAAGTTCCGGGTTCGAGTCTTGGTCGGACACACAGTTTTAATCTGCCAGGAAGTTTCAATTTCCATGTTCGTAATTTCACGATCTTTCGGCGCAATACCTTATTTGAATCATCATTTTCCCCACCACTAGACTTCGGAACGAATATATTCGCTTTTAACACCATTGATTATTACGGTAGTCTCTCGTGGTACTTATACGTTGATCAACGGAAATGCAAGTCGATTGTAAAGAGGTTTGAACTTTAACTCTTGCTAAGCTGCAAACTATTTAAATAAGTGTTAAGGAAATTAAGATTAGAATAGCACTTTATCCTCATAAACAACCCCTGTGATGGCTCATCTCCAAACACTAAGGCACTATGCATGATACTTTTAACTGTGATCATCCATAGACAGTAGAGCACCAGTGTTCATAAGTAATGAATAGTGTAGAAGAGTTTCGAAAATATTTTCTGTTGTTAAAAGTGTGTCTTTCGTTACTTCCTTAATGGTGCTACAAATATTCGCTACCTTTCGTGTCCGGCTCAGAGGCGTTAAATTGTATTCAAAGGAAATAGTTTGGTCCTTTTTAAATTTTAGTTACTTTATTTCTCACTTTCTGGTGACCCTACAACGGCAGTTGTAGTAGAGGGTTATTATGAAGTAGGAATTTCAGTCCAGGATACAATAATTCATTACGAGAAAATGTCGCTCAACATACAATACGCGTTAGACACAATCCATAACAGTCAGAAATGGGAGCCCTCAGCAATGCCAAATGATATGTAAGTCGAGGTCGGACGGCCCAAGAAAGAAAGGGGGAGGGAGGGACCAGTGGCGTTAGTTGCAACGGAACTTCAGGCGGAATCAGCGGTGACGAGTGAAGATGTGTACTGGACTGAGATGGGAACCTGAGATCTGCTTACTAGGCAGGCGCGTTGACCTACCAGGCCACCCGGACACAGTGTTCAAGGGAACTGTGCAGACCATCTCGGCACGCCTCTGAGCCGACCCACATTCCCATCTATCCGCAGTCCTTGTCTACTTCCTCCATGATCGTTACTCTGGGATTCCCGCAGGATGTCGGATGTATTTGGCATCCGCACTGAAGAAGATGGATTCGTTGACCATCGAGGCGAATCAGTTGTATGAATATGTCATGTCTGTTCTTTCGGACACTGAGGCGAAACAATTGCGTGAATGTGTGCTGTCTGTTCTTTCAGACACGTCTGAAAGAACAGACACCGTGCATTTATGTAACTGATTTGATTCGATGGACAACCAGGCGATCATTGTAGGCAAAATCACCCCTTCTTTCCGCCTCCTCGATTTCTATATCACAATCTATGGCCGTCCTATCGTCCTCACCCCCACCCTTATGTACCTTGGCTTCACCCTCGACCGTCTCCTCTCCTCGACCTCCCACCTCCGGACAATCCAAGCCAAGGCACACTTCTGACTCCATCTCCTCAAGCGCCTTTCTGGCCATACATCCTCCATACCCATACCCTCCATACCCATAAATCCCTCATTCACCCTATCCTTTGCTATCCCACCCTGCCGGGACCTCTGCTCCCCCTACCTTTTACAAATCCCTTCAGATCCTAGAATGCCATGCTCTTCGCCTCACCTATTGCATCCGTCTCCCCTCCCCCATGCGGATCCTGTAAGACCTTATTACGTTCCCACACCTCCTTTTCCTCGAAGGGATACAGATCCTCTACAACTCCTGTGAACCCGATCCTCCTCACCTGCTGGTCTCTCCCATCCTCTCCCGCCCCCATCTGCTGCTGCGCCTGTATTTCCACGTCCCACCTGCTCTTCACCTCTACACTCTCCATACCCTCTTCCAAGGTGGCTTCCGCCAGCTCCCCCACCCTGATGATGCCCTCCTCCCCTCCATCTACCCCTCCTACCAACTTTGATCCTCCCTCCCTCTTCCTGTGTTTGTTCCTATGGGCACCTTTCTCTCCCCTTTCCCACCCTCCTCCCTTTCTCCCCACTCCTCCCCTGGGCTTCTCCTACCGCCATACCTCCATTCCTCCTACCATCTCCTCTGCCATTGGCATCTTTGCTCTCCCTTCTCCCAGCCCCATCCCCTTCTTCCCCTCTTTTCAGGTTCCCAGACTCGCACACGTTACGTGGACATTCGCGCACTGGATATCATCGCCTAGTATTTGTGTGTGGCGTCGTGTTTGTGCTCAAGTGTACCAGTGATTATTCGTCTGTGCTCGAACGTTCGCATGTGACATCTATTATCTCTGTGCGTGTCCACGTGCCTGAACATTCTTATCTTGGACTCTGCGCCCGTGAACGGCTCCGTGTGTTTTAATTTTGTATGTCTACGTCTGTATATCCACCCTGTCTGTTCTACGATTGTCTTCTTTTGTATCTTTAGTTTTATCTGTGGCCGAAGAGAGGCGTAATATGCCGCTGCTGACCTACCTGTATCAGGTGTGAAATTAACAATAAAGAAAAAAAAAAAAAACGATGGACAACGAATCCATCTTCTTCAGTGCGGTTTCACAAATACGTCCAACCTCGAGCGGGAATCCCAGAGCAGCGAGCACGGAGGAAACGAACAGGAGCTGCGGATAGAAGGTGCTAGGTAGAATTGTGGGTTCTTCGAGATAGTCCGCGCGGTTCCGATAAACTCTGTGTCTTGGTTGCGCAGTAAGTTAGAATAGCTGTCTAATAAGCAGGAGGTCTATGTTTGAATCCCGCTCCGGCACTCGTTTTTAATCGTTGCCGCTGATTCCGCGTGAATCCCGGTACAGCTGATATCACTAGTCCCTAACCTCCTCCCTCCCACCCTCCTCACCCATTCCTTTGTTCCCCCTCCATCTTCAGTTTACATATAATGCTTCGAAGCTGTGTCCGAAAGACACAATGCATTCATATAAACGCCAAATAAGTAAGTCTGCATGACATGGCGCATAGGGCTGGTGGTTAACAACATTACGGTCACATTACACACTTGTTAAACGACGGTTCTGACAGCGTTTGTTAGATATTACTACAGGAAGGTAGTAATATCTAACCATCCGCTTACCAACGAATAACGTCTCCATTCTTGACATTTGGCACACACAAATGGGTAAACCGCACAGGCATATCATGTACAAAGAGTGTACATTGGTACCTCACAGGTCGTTGCAGAAGAAGTTCAGAAGAGCAATTCCAGACTCAGCTTAATAAATGAATATAAGTGCAAATATTTCTCGAATCTCAATACGACGCTTATTAATTAACACCATTTCGATTCGCTCATTCCACCGACATAATTCCGGCTCCGACATATTGATGCGTAACTGCGCTAAATTCTAAAGTTTCACTTTCATAATCATCTGCAATTAACACCTTTCATTGTTCAAAATAACGTCAAAGACATGTTGTTGTTCTCCTGGATCTGATACGAGGAAGAATTAGTATGCTTGACCGTTCTTCGTCACTCCACATGCAGTTGTCTCTAATAGAAGGGAAACATTCACGGTCAAGAACTGTTATTAATTGATCAGTGTAAGTGGTTCATGTGCACCTTCCCCATTTCTCGTTTACACTTTCTTTTGGCTAGAAACGCAAATCAGGTTCATAATACGGAGTTTCGAAGCGCCTGATAGTTGATCTGTGTCTTCAAAGTGTTTCGCAATGCGCAAATTTTGGGGAAAGAGAGATCTCAGCAATCGGCAGTAGAATCTCCAATTTACGCACCAGACGCAGTAAACCACGGGCTGCTAACTAATTCATTGCACAGCTTACACAGCAAACTGTGCAGAAGGGAATGATGTTAGCCTTTCCACATTCTGGCAGATCCGATTAGCGTGCAAGCAAAAAGGATTCGGTTCGGCCAACACTTATAACAAAACTATTCTTCTAACTACGGATTTAAACATTTCCAGCACTATTGCAACCGTAGCAGAGACCAAATTATAATCAATAAATGCTGCTACATAAACAGAGTGGATGAAAGACGTTTCACACTACAGACAGAAAGCATTTGGGGTAGGAAACTATTCCATATAAGCGTTCGTTTAACTAGGCGTATACAACATCCGGAAAAATTAAAAATGACTAGACTGCGTACTGTTCTACGATTGTCTTCTTTTGTATCTTTAGTTTTATCTGTGGCCGAAGAGCGGCCTAATATGGATCTGATAAGGTTTTGGCTCACCTCCATATTTCTAAAGAAGTCTCTCAAAGCAGTGTGGTGCACCATCGTGTTATCATAATCGATGATTTAACAAAAGTTTTCGTAGTGCGATGATTTTCGAAATTAAAGACTGACATCGATTGAAGTAATTTAGTTGTAGCGTGAAAATGAAAAATAAATAAATAATTAAAATAAATCCGCGATTTATCCTGAAGGTAACGCTGATGGCACATACATCATTGCGAAATTTTGAAACGCTTGCCATAGTCGTTACCTGTATCTACATAGCAAAAATGGTTTGTTACTCTATATTCTAAAAAATACAAAATGTATGCTTTCTGTATCGTAGCTGTGCATGAGTAGTATCATCTCCTTGTATTCTGTTTGGAAATTGCTTGTATGATTGATATACTATTAAATTATTATCTTAGGCTTAAAAATATGAATTACGGGTTTTTCTTCCGTTATCTTGTATAATTTAAGTTTTGGATCTGACAGGGTACCATGCTTTTATACTTACTTCCTAAGAGCATACGATCACCACAGTTTCATGAAACAGACGATTCTTTAAACGTAACAATATTTTTACAGAAAATTACCTGAGAGGAACAGCACTGGATATATTTTAAATGATTTTTACCATATCGTGCTTCGGTAGTTGCCATATTATGTTAGCTCTCCTTCCGCCACATCCAGTACCTTAACTGTGTCATGTTACTGTTAACTAACGCTCTGAACGATACAGACGGTGATCGGTTTACAGGCCGACGATATTCTTTTACAGTGGCATCAAAGAGAGTTATGTTAACGACGCTAAAACCGTAAAAACTCACTTTAGTGGCGACGCACTCACTTTGAGAACTTGGACAGTTTACATTACTTGTTCGATATTTAAGTCACAAAATCATCGTCTGGCTCACTTGGCTGTACAAAACACGAGTGCATCTCCGTGGCATAGCTGCCTCTTTGCTCAAAGCATTTGAACGACACTGAGAGAATTTTCTATTAAATGGTAGGCGCACATGACGCTCTGGTAGCTATGCCAGTAAGCTATCTGATGGCGGACGACGTCGAAACCGTTTCGGTACATCTGATACCGCCCAGGCGGCATATGCCGTCATCGGACCAGAATCTATGTCGTCTTTCCAGGTGTAGTAATTTTGTCCTAAGTGTAGGTCAGCTATTAACTTTCGCCTTCGTTGTCAATGCACTTTACGAGCCGTAGGATGAGCTTTCTGTTATCTTCGCCAAAAAAAGTATCCCGCCGCCTCTTAGGACCATTGTTTGACGATCTTCTGGACCTCATCGTTGATAGAACTTCACTTTAGAAAATTTGATATCATATTGCCGGTGGGATTGACGTAATTATTTCTTCCCTAGATACTCCTGACGTTGGTCTAAATAGGCTATTCGTAGTTATTATTATTAGTACTACAACTATTATTATTTATGACATTTTCAAGTGAATTCAGGAATCAGTTACTTGTCTTGACAGTAGGATCGTCAGAAAGAAATCACGCTCCACGTTAAGGGCAAGTAAATGCCTCGGCAAGGATTCATATCTCGTTCGTCGGCTGTTAGAATATTGCTGCGCGATGTGGGATCCTTACCAGGTGGGATTGACGGAGTACATCGAAAGGGTGCAAAAAAGGGCAGCTCGTTTTGTATTATCACGTAATAGGGGAGAGAGTGTGGCAGATATGATACGCGAGTTGGGATGGAAGTCGTTAAAGCAAAGACGTTTTATGTCGCGGCGAGATCTATTTGCGAAATTACAGTAAGCAACTTTCTCTTCCGAATGCGAAAATATTTTGTTGAGCCCAACCTACATAGGTAGGAATGACCATCAAAATAAAATAAGAGAAATCAGAGCTCTAACAGAAAGGTTTAGGTGTACATTTTTCCCGCGCGCTGTTCGGGAGTGGAATAGTAGAGAAATAGTACGATTGTGGTTCGATGAACCCTCTCCCAAACAGTTAAATGTGAATTGCAGAGTAATCATGTAGATGTAGATGTAGACATGAACACACTATTGGCCATTAAAATTCCTACACCACGAAGATGACGTGCAACAGACGCGAAATTTGACCGACAGGAAGAAGATACTGTGACATGCGAATGAATAGCTTTTCAGAGCATTCACACAAGGTTGGCACCGGTGGCGACAGCTACAACGTGTTGACATGAGGAAAGTTTCCAACCGATTTCTCATACACAAACAGCAGTTGACCGGCGTTGGCTGGTAAAACGTTGTTGTAATGCCTCGTGTGAGGAGGATAAATACGTACCATCATGTTTCCGACTTCGATACAAGTCGGAGTGTGGCCTATCGCGATTGCGGTTTATCATATCACGACATTGCTGCTCGCGTTGGTCGAGATCCTATGACTGTTAGCGGAATATGGAATCGGTGCGTTCAGGAGGGTAATACGGAACGCCGTGCTGGGTCCCAACGGCCTCGTATCACTAGCAGTCGAGATGACAGACATCTTATTCGCATGGCTGTAATGGATCGTGCAACCAGGTCTCGATCCCTGAGTCAACAGATGGGGAAGTTTGCAAGACAACAACCATCTGCTCGAACAGTTCGACGACGTTTGCACAGCATGGACTATCAGCTCGGAGACCATGGCTGCGGTTACCCTTGACGCTGCATCACTGGCAGGAGCGCCTGCGATAGTGTACTCAACGACGAAACTGGGTGCACGAATGGCAAAACTTATTTTTTTTCGGATAAATCCAGGTTCTTTTTACAGCATCATGATGGTATGGGGTGCCGGTGATTACACGTTTCGGTCACCTCTTCTTCGCTTTGACCGCACCTTGAACAGTGGACGTTACATTTGAGATGTTTACGATCCGTGGCTCTACCCTTCATTCGATCCCTGCGAAACCCTACAATAAAGCAGGATAATGCACGACCGCATGTTGCAGGTCCTGTACGGGCCTTTCTGGATACAGAAAATGTTCGACTGATGCCCTGCCCAGCACATTCTCCAGATCTCTCACCAAGTGGAAACGCCTGGTCAATGGTGCCCAAGAAACTGGCTCGTCACAGTACGCCAGTCACTACCTTTGATCAACTGTGGTATCGTGTTGAAGCTGCATCCAAAGTAAGTTGGACAATGCCCAGGCGTATCAAGGCCGTTACTACGGCCAGAGGTAATTGTTCTGGGTACTGATTTCCCAGGATCTATGCACCCAAATTGCATGAATATGTAATCACATGGTAGTTGTAGTATAATACATTTGTCCAATGAATATCCGTTTATCATCTGCATTTCTTCTTGGTGTAGTGATTTTAATGGCCAGTAGTGTATTAACTTTGTTCTCAATGCACTTTGTGAGCCGAAGGATGAACTCTCTGTTATCTTCGCCAAAAAAAAGTCGGCCGCTGCTTCTTAGGACCATTGTTTGACGATCTTCTGGACCTCATCGTTGGTATGACTTAATTTTAGAAAATTTGATATCATATTGCCGTTGGGATTGACGTAATTACTTTTTCCCAAGATACCTCTGGCGTTGGGCCAAATAGGCTGCTATTCGTAGTTATTATTATTATTATTAGTGTTATTATTATTATTATTTACGACATTCTCAAGTGAATTCAGGAATCAATTCCTTGTTTTGACACCAGGATCGTGAGAAAGAAATAACACGCCGCGCTAAACGCAAGTAAATGCCTGAGCAAGGATTTTTATCTCCTAGACATATATAGAATGCCAGAATGAGATTTTCACTCTGGAGCGGAGTGTGCGTTGATATGAAACCTCTTGGCAGATTAAAACTGTGTGCCAGGCCGAGACTCGAACTCGGGACCTTTCCCTTTCGCGGGCAAGTGCTCTACCACCTGAGCTACCGAAGCACGACTCACGCCCGGTACTCACAGCCTTACTTCTGCCATTATCTCTTCTCCTACCTTCCACACTTTACAGAAGGTTGGGGGATGTTTCCAGAATGAGATTTTCACTCTGCAGCGGAGTGTGCGCTGATATGAAACTTCCTAGCAGATTAAAACTGTGTGCCCGACCGAGACTCGAACTTGCCCGCGAAAGGCAAAGGTCCAGAGCTCAAGTCTCGGTCAGGCACACAGTTTTTATCTGCTAGGAAGTTTCATATATGTTCCATCAAATTACCACGCTCCAAAAATAAGGAAATCCTCTAACTTTCCAGAAACTACAATTGTTGAAATAGTGTATGAGTGAATCAAGCTGGTGATCCGCAGGTCGGCGGCCATTAACTATAGATGGCACACCGTGACGGAAGACGTAGAGTACATGACAGTACTATAAAAATGTTGTAATTATTCAATGCTTAATGTTCTACATTTAAATCCCTGGTACAGTATAAGAGCGCCTCATGAACGGGTTGATAAATAAAGAAATAAGTTATTAAGGTACATGGTGTGTGGTCTCGTCAAACAACAATTTAGATGATGGGCTTGCTTTGACGGACTCTTTTGGACATTGTGAAAGAAGCAACGAAATCCTGCGATAGGGTTGCAAGAAAAATGCCATCTGAAGTCGCGATATGAAGCTGTGAAGGAATGGCAGCACCCGGAGGAAGAGGAAGCTGGAGAGCCCAATGCCAGATGACACCGTCGCCGGGGCCTTGTAGCAGCGCCAGCTTAACGACACGCCGGAGACTGCGGGACGACTTGTTTGAATTCCCTAAGTAGCTTAGCGTGTCTGCGTCTTGACGAGCGTGCAACGAAGACGGAAGAGTGAGAAGGCTGTGCCACAGCGGCTTAACCGCCTCATCCCCCCCACTCTGTCCGTCTCTCTCTCTCTCTCTCTCTCTCTCTCTCTCTCTCTCTCTCTCTCTCTCCGCTCGCCTCTGCTTGTTCCCCTGCTCTCTCCTCACCCTGCCACCGCCTGCGCACTTTGTGCTGTCTAAACTCTTGACGCTTTCGCGCGCAGCCTTCCCATTTATTTACCTGCCAAATGCAGCGGACACTCTGCAGTGACGTTCGCAACGTCCGCGAGGCGGGCGCGTGGGAGGGATATTTCGGCGTAGCGAAACTGCTGGACCGGTGGCATGGGATTAGAGCGGCTGTGGAGATGGGGACGAGGCAACTAGAGGAGGTGGAAGGGGGGGGGGGCAGGAACGGTTTTATGGGGGTGAGAAAGCCGTGCAGCGTCAGAGCCGACGCTACGAGCAGTCCGTAGCGAGAGTACCAACTGAGAGTTGAGACGGAGCCACAGCAGATGGAGGCATTGCGCCGGCAGAGAGGTGAACTCTGGCTGGCTATAAAAGCAGAGAAGGGCCAACACAGATATCGTCAGGAGTGCGCCGGAGAAACTTGATAGCACTGCTCCTTCCAGTATATGCATAAACGATGGGACGGGTTGGATGAGCGGCAATCTGCGACTCTTTGCGTGTGACATTATATTGTTTCTGTATGAGGGTATCGTAAAGAAAACCTTAATAGAATTTATATTTCGTTTGATGAATGTCTGCAGGTTGCACTAAATATGTAAAAAATGTAAGTTAATGGAGATGTCAGGGAAAAATGTTGCTCTTATTCCATAACCACTGTAGCCGACATACTCGTTGCGAGTGAACGATACATACGGGGTGGTCCATTGATCTTGACCGGGCCAAATATCTCACGAAGTAAGCATCAAACGAAAAAACTACAAAGAATGAAACTTGTCCAGCTTGAAGGGGGAAATCAGACGGCGCTATGGTTGGCCCGCTAGATGGCGCTGTCATAGGCCAAACGGATATCAACTGCGTTTTTAAAAAAAGGAACCCTAATTTTTTATTACATACGCGTGTAGTACGTAAAGAAATATGAATGTTTTAGTTGGACCACTCTTTTCGCTTTGTGACAGATGGCGCTTTAATAGTGACAAACATATGGCTCACAATTTTAGATGAGCAGTTGGTAACAGGTAGGTTTCAATAAATTAAAATACGGAACGTAGGTACGTTTGAACATTTCCATTTGGAACATTTGTTCCAATCTGATACATGTACCTTTGTGAACTTATCATTCCTGAGAACGCATGCTGTTCCACCGTGATTACCTAAATATACCACACTAATGCAATAAATGCTCAAAATGATGTCCGTCAACCTCAATGCATTTGGCAATGCGTGTAACGACATTCCTCTCAAGAGCGAGTAGTTCGCCTTCCGTAATGTTCGCACATGCATTGACAATGCGCTGACTTATGTTGTCAGGCGTTGCCGGTGGATCGCGATAGCAAACATCCTTCAACTTTCCCCACACGAAGAAATCCGGCGATGTCACATCCGGTGAACGTGCGGGCCATGGTATGGTTCTTCGACGACCAATCCACCTTTCACTCAATACCGCTTCAAATGCACACGACCTATGTGCCGGACATCCATCGTGTTGGAAGTTCATCACCATTCTGCCATGCAGTGAAATACCTTGTAGAAACATCGGTAGATCATTACGTAGGAAATCAGCATACATTGCACCATTTAGATTTCCAATCGATAAAATGGGGGCCAATTACCCGTCTCCCATAATGCCCACCATACATTAACCCGCCAGGGTCGCTGATGTTGCAGCCATCGTGGATTTTCCGTTGCCCAATTGTACATATTATACCGGTTTGCGTTACCGCTGTTGGTGAATGACGCTTCGTCGCTAATTAGAACGCGTGCAAAAATTCGGTCATCGTCCCGTAATTTCTCTTGTGCCCAGTGGCGGAAGTGTACACGACGTTCAAAGTCGTCGCCATGCAATACCTGTTGGATTGAAAAATGGTAGGGGTGCAATCGATGTTGATGTAGCATTCTCAACACCGACGTTTTCGAGATTCCCGATTCCCTCGCAATTTATGTGCTACTGTTGTGCGGTTAGGCGCGACAGCAGCTATAACACCTACTTGGGCATCATCATTTGTTGCAGGTCTTGGTTGAAGTTTAACATGTGGCTGAACACTTCCACTTTCCTTAAATAACATAACTATCCGTCGAACGGTCCGGTCACTTGGATGATGTCCGGGACACCGAGCAGCATACATCTTTCACGCCCGTTGGGCATTTCGATCACAATAACCATGCATCAACACGATATCGACCCTTTCCGCGTTGGTTAACGGCCAATTTCAACACGGGTAATGTATCAGAAGCAAATACCGTTCGCACTGGTGGAGTTTTACTTGATACCACGTACTCATACGTTTGTGACTATTACAGGGCCATCTATCCCAAAGCGAAAAAAGGGGTCCAACTAAAAAATTCATATTTCCTTATGGACTACACGAATATGTAATAAAAAATGGGGGTTCCTATTTAAAAAAAACGCAGTTGATATCCGTTTGACCTATGGCAGCGCCATCTAGCGGGCCAATCATAGCGCCATCTGGTTTCCCCCTTCAAGCTAGACGAGTTTCGTTCTTTGTAGTTTTTTCGTTTGATGCTTATTTCGTGAGGTATTTGGACCGGCCACTATCAATGGACCACCCTGTATATGTAAAATTTCACATAATGACTAGTTCTTATCTCAGTGCATGATCTTCACATCTAGAAACATACTAAATGTGTGTTCTGGCTGTTATTTTTACAAGAAACAGATAAGTATTGTATGTAACTGTTTAATTTATCAATGTAGCGGTATGTCGTGAAATAAAAGCTGGCGTACAGACTGGCTTCCTTACACAGTGTAAAACCTGCGCAGGAAATTTCCGGAACGTTAAGTTTGTTCTGCAAAAGACCATTGTGGCTTTCTCTTGGCACATGGCTTGTATCCCGTGTGTACCAAACTTCTTCTCAGATGCATGGCAGCATGTATCTCAGGCAGCGACCTCATCGACATAACCTGATTCCACAGACCGATCATACCATGCATTTATAGTCTTTGCCTGGGACGGAACTTGTGATACTCTGTTGTGGAACGTCTTCTTATAACAAGTGGTGGGTGCGTTTCGTGGCAGAACAAGCTGCACTTAGCACGTTCTGTTCCATACCGCTATACGTCTGCACTGTTACCGCGGTCGCGGACTGTTTTCGCGAATGGAGAGACATCCGGAGGTGTAGGATTGAAACTTGAGGATTTGGGACGAGCTTGAAGAGCTCCTGGACAATAATCGGTCGATGGTTTCAAAATTATTTACTAATTCTTTTAGCTAACTCATTTGGAATAACGCTGTATATAATGCAACTACGATCTGGCCGCCCCCGCTACCGCTATGGTCGCTGGTTCAAATCCTGCCTCGGACAGGGATGTTTGTGTTGTCCTTAGGTTAGCTAGGTTTAAGTAGTTCTAAGTTCTAGGGGACTGGTGACCTCAGATGTTAAGAGGCTCAGGGCCATTTGAACCATCTGATCTTGCCGCACAGATAAATTTTCATTGCAAGTGAAATACTAATAAGTTATATCTTGAACCTCTTCCTAGATACACTTTCTAGTACATCTTGATTCTGGTTCCTGTCAGTGAACCGAGTATAAATGCTTTTGGGTTTGGCGAACACTTGCATGGCTTGCCGTCCGCGTCTGCCGAGCGCTGTTGGCGAATGGGGAGCATTCAGCCCTTATGTGGCCAATTGAGGAGCTACATCTACATCTACATACATACTCCGCAATCCACCATACGGTGCGTGGCGGAGGGTACCTCGTACCACGACTGGCATCTTCTCTCCCTGTTCCACTTCCAAACAGAACGAGGGAAAAATGACTGCCTATATGCCTCTGTACGAGCCCTAATCTCTCTTATCTTATCTTTGTGGTCTTTCCGCGAAATATAAGTTGGTGGCAGTAAAATTGTACTGCAGTCAGCCTGAAATGCTGGTTCTCTGAATTTCCTCAGTAGCGATTCACGAAAAGAACGCCTTCTTTCCTCCAGAGACTCCCATCCGAGTTCCTGAAGCCTTTCCGTAACACTCGCGTGATGATCAAACCTACCAGCAACAAATCTAGCAGCCCGCCTCTTAATTGCTTCTATGTCCTCCCTCAATCCCACCTGATAGGGATCCCAAACGCTCGGGCAGTACTCAAGAATAGGTCGTATTAGTGTTTTATAAGCGGTCTCCTTTACAGATGAACCACATCTTCCCAAAATTATACCAATGAACCGAAGACGACTGTCCGCCTTCCCCACAAGTGCCATTACGTGCTTGTCCCACTTCATATCGCTCTGCAATGTTACGCCCAAATATTTAATCGACGTGACTGCGTCAAGCGCTACACTACTAATGGAGTATTCAAACATTACGAGATCCTTTTTCCTATTCATCTGCATTAATTAACATTTACCTATATTTAGAGTTAGCTGCCGTTCTTTACACCAGTCACAAATCCTGTCCTAGTGATCTTGTATCCCTCTACAGTCACTCAACGCAACACCTTCCCTTACACAACAGCATCATCAGCAAACAGCCGCACATTGCTATCCACCCTATCCAAAAGATCATTTATATAGATAGAAAACAACAGCGGACCTACCACACTTCCCTGGACCAGTCCAGATGATACCCTCACCTCCGATGAACACTCACCATCGAGGACAACGTACTGGGTTCTATTACTTAAGAAGTCAAGATACTTGACTGAGACGTAGCGGCTCCAGCCGCCAACACTGACAACGGCCGGGAGACCGGTGTGCTGAGCGTATGCACCCTCCATATCCTTTTCCAGTGGCGACTGTTGGCTGAGGATGCCACAGCGGTCGGTCAGTGCTGTTGGGCCTTTCCGAGGAAGGAGTTTCTTAGCTGCCTATCATCGTATCGGAAGCATTCCCTCTTCGAACAAAGAAAAAAACATATACTGCACTATTTTGCCCCCTCTACGGACCCCCTCCCTCCCTCAAGTTTTATCTAGATCGTTTATTTACACTTCGGAATGCTCCCGTATATGACTGGAAAATAAACGACATCTATTTAATATTTTGGTTGAGGACTTTATACAAGTGTTACCCCACAAGAATAATAAAAAAAACAACTAATACGTGTAGATAGCGGCAACAAAGAGCAAATAGAGACCTTACTGTTGGATACGTCGTTCATCGTGCTTCTCTCGCTGGATTTACAGGGTGGCGCACGAAATGTGTTACCGCCTGTTTCTTTCATAATTTACGACGCACATTAGATATCCCGCTGGGATCTCTACAGCAGTACCAGCAGAGCTTTGAAAAACAAATGAGTTACGAAATGACGTGTAATTCACGATATTGCCGCTAGGAGACTAGTAAGCAGCAATGGCTGACAATGGTAGAATGACGACACGGCAACGATCGGCAATTGTGTTACTTTTTCATGAAATGAAAAGCCTTATTGTGATTCAGAGGCGTTTTCGACAACAGTTTGACACACGATGGGTCCGTTGCAAGAAGACCATCCACAGGTTGTACGATAAATTTGTACAGAAAGGAGCAGTATCGGAAGCGAAGTGACCTCGCCCTAAGCCTGTTTGTTCGCCGGAGAATGTTGAAGCCGTACGAGTTGCTGTACAGAGAAGTTCCGGAAAATCGTGTAAAAGGGCAGCAGTGCAACTGGGAATATCCAGACGCTCCGTTCAACGCATTCTTAAAAGTGGCCTCCGTATGTACCCATACAAGATGACCTCAGCAGAGAAGCTCACTGAAAAACACAAGCAGCAGAGACTACTGATTGCTCAGTGGGCGGGGGATAGGGAAGAAACTCTCAACAACGTTTGGTTTTCATACGAGGTGCACTTTCATTTAGTCAGTGTGGTCAACAAACAAAATGTACGCTTTTGGGCCACTGAAAACCCACAAGTGCTTCACGAACGACATCAATATGCTCCGAGGATTAGAGCGTGGGCAGCAATTTCCAGTTACGGACTTATTGGACCATTTCTCTTTGAAGAAACTGTGAACAGCGAGCGTTATTTGAGCATGCTTCGCAATAGCTTCATTCCACAGCTTCTTGCTACTGCCTTGCCCTTCAACACGCAGTGGTTCATGCAAGATGGAGCAAGGCCACTGTGTTGGAGTTATTACACGAGCGGGTTTCCAGGTCGCTTCAGTGACGGACAAAATTGGACCCTCAATAGTCCAGACCTCAGTCCATGTGATTTTGTTCTTTGGGGTACCTAAAGGAAAAAAATTGTCCCTAAATGTCCTCGTGATTTAATGGAGCTCAGAAGACTTAATCTTCAAGCCGGCAGTGAAATTACGGAAGACATATGCCGTAGGGTAATCGCTAACTTCAGTGCTCGGCCGAACGGAGTGGCCGTTCGGTTCTGGACGCTACAGTCTGGAACCGAGCGACCGCTACGGTCGCAGGTTCGAATCTTCCCTCAGGGATGGATGTGTGTGATGTCCTTAGGTTAGTTAGGTTTAATTTGATCTAAGTTTTAGGCAACTGATGACCTCAGAAGTTAAGACGCATTGTGCTCAGTGCCATTGAGCCATTTCAGTGTTCGTTTGAAGGAAGTGAGGAAACGAAATGGTGGACATACTGAGCATGTGCCGAGTTAGAACAAATCTCCATGGACGGCTCTTCATTGTAGTATATGTTCCTTTCAGATTGTATTGACAATAACATTTATATTCAAAAACAAGTAACACATTTCGTGCGCCACCCTGTGTAAGCATATTTAGCAAGATGTAACAGGGTGTACCAAGTTCCCACCGCCGATCGCGAGGCGGCGGAGGGAAGCGCCGTATGTCGCAAGTAAACAAGAAAGAAATACGGTCCAGGCGGCGCGGCTCGGCTCGGCTCGGCGCTCCCTTGCGCGAATATTCGGCGAGGGAAACGGCGCGCGTGATGCGGCGGTGTGGGCAAAAGCCGTGGCTGCTGCGACTTTTTCCCGGCCGCGGGCGGCTCGTGCTTAATCGCACGTGCTTGCGTTATGTGGCGTCCGACAGGCCGGCGCTCGTTTTATTCGGTTTCTTCTGCCTCCGCACCCGCTCTCCAGTCCCCCGCCTTCCCTGCCCCCCCCCCCCCCCCTCGCCACTCCTTTCCAGCCACTGGGCAGCCGCCTCTGTGCGTACGTCTTCTCGTCCCGACGTCGGAACCTTGAGTCTGCGCGGCGTCGCCGTCACATTGGATTCCGTGGGGCAGACGGACGGTGCTACACAGTGCCCATCGAGTCGCGTTGCAGGCGTAGCACGACTCATCCGCCAGCAACCAATTACGAGGGCTGTTCGGAAAGTAAGGAACCATCGGCCAAGAAATGGAAGCCACAGAAAAAGCAAAAATCTTTTCTTTGCAGCAGTTAACTAGACCTTCCACCTACATTTCGCCATAGTCGCAGCTCCGACTTAATCTGTCGCAGCGTCGTACCAACTCGTCTTAGAAGGCACCCTCCTGTGCATTCCAACAGTTTTCTACGCTGTACCGCAGCTAGTAGTCTGTGACAAAGTATTGCCTTCATAACCAGAGATGGAAATCGGAGGGAGCAAAGTCCGGGCTTTATGATGGATGATCACACGCTTCCCATCGAAAATTTTACAAAGCGTCCTTATTTCCCCTGTAGTGTGCGGCCGAGAATTTTTGTGAAGTACGAAATGCATGACAGTATGAAATGTCGCCTTTGAAAAATTATGAATGACTGTGCTGGTAAACTTCTACGTTATTTGATTTTCAAACAGCTGAGCAAAACTCAACTTTTCAGACAGTTGTGTCTTTACTTATTCGTTACTCGAACTACTGCAATACAGCGAGCGCCAACATTGCCAGCTAAATAAAAGATTCTAACTACTGAAGGCACTGACTACTGATAGGCATAGTAAGAAAATGAACGATTTTGATAGAGAACAAACAATGTATTTACGTTTTTAGCGTTCAAAAGTCATAATATACATATAATTTTGTGACATCCAATTAAACAAATTTCCTTTTTCTGACGGACACAGAGCCAGATCGTACTCAAATAGTAGTCTCTCAAAACTCTTGCCTCTCTCCACATCCACCACTGCTGGCGGCTCACCTCCAACTGAGCAAAGATACGCGCTGCTCGCATCCAACTGCTCAACACTACACTAGCGAATATTCCAGCAATGAGCCCAACCGGCCACAGACTGCACACAGCACAGTCAGTAATTTTCATACAGAGCACTACGTGGCGTTACCAACATAAAAACCTAAACAGCCTACTTACAAGTACTTTGCCTATCACATCTGTGCAAAGCTTAATCGCATTTTCACTGTGGTTTCCATTTCGTGAAGGATCATTTTCTACTTTCCAAATAGCCGACAGTATATTTCACTTTAATATCTTTCGGATGTCATGACCACAAATTTTATTAATTCCAAGAGGGCATTACGCATTTCGACATTCCGTCATTTAAAAATGCTATAAAACACAACACAAAACTGGTCTCAAAAGATAATAAAATATGTTGTATTTAACGATTGATTAGAGAAATAGCATAACGAGTACGATAGGGTTTCCAAGTCTACCAGTGTCATTTCACTCACATAAAATTGTTCAATAGCTACATTGTAACTCGCCAAAATACTCAGTCACAAGACAAGTGCAAATTCCTACCACGAAACAAATTAGAAACCAAAAGACTAAATCGATAGATGGCTCTGGATACGTGGTACACACTGCTTGTTCACAGCTACATTTTCATCTTTACATTGCGTAAAACAATTCCGTCAAAAGACAGTTCATGGAATCACTTTACAATGTTTTTAAGAAAGTATTTTTTTTACTTTCTTTTAAATGGTCGAAGGTAATAATTGTAGCCGTCCCGTGAGTGGCGCTAGCGTACATGATGCAAATTGTCTGTTAACAAACAGTTTTTAACAATTTACAGCGTCTAAATTACTAGCTTCAGTTCATAAATACCATTTTATAACAATTTACAAAGTATGGAAATACTAGTTAAGACACTTAAAACTCACTTATGAAGGACAGGTGGCGCCCATGCATTGAAATTTCCGCCAATGGGAGCGAATGCATAAGCACCGTATGGGTAATGCAAACAATACAAGACATAAAATTGGAGCGCCATTCACCAGTTCTATGACAAGTACACACACCAAAAAAAGTTTTGCATCACTTCGGTTCCGAGAGCTCCGGAATCTGTACAGAAAACTGGAATAGAGATCAACATAAACATCATTTCCGCCTTTTTTATTGCTCATGAAAACCACACATGCATCATACAGCGAGATCTTAAGAGGCGGTGGTCCAGATTGCTGTACACACCGGTACTTCGAATACCGAGTGACACCTCCTCTTGCACTGATGCATGCCTATATTCGTAGTGGCATATTAACCACAAGTTCATCAAGGCACTGTTGATCCGGATTGCCCCACTCCTCAACGGCGTTTCGGCGTAGGTCCCTCAGAGTGGTTAATGGCCCACGTCGGCCATAAAAAGCCGTTTTCACTCTATCCCAGGCATGTTCGGTAATGTTCATGTCTGGAGCAAAAATGGAAATAAGAGTTTGGCGTCATTGGCCGTGAGGCCCCTTGCGGGCCAGGATCGGCCACGTCGGTCCCGGTCTTATTACATTCAACGCCAGATTGGGCTACCTGCGCTACAGATGGGGATGAAATGATGATGAAGACAGCAAAACACCCAGTCCCTGAGCGGAGAAAATCCCCGACCCAGCCGGGAATCGAACCCAGGCCCGTAGGACGGCAATCCGTCACGCTGAGTACTCAGCTATCCTGAAGGAAGTCATTCACAAGACGTGCACGATGGGGGTGCTAATTGTCGTCCATGAAGACGAATGCCTCGCGAATGTGCTGCTGATATGGTTGCACTATCGGTCGGAGGATGGCACTCACACATCGTACAGTTGTTACGGTGCCTTACATGGCCACCAGCGGCGTACGTCGGCCCCAAATAATGCCACCCCAAAACAGCAGGGAACCAAGTACACGTGGCTAGAGCAAGCCGTCAATGCTTATTTTCCCCTGGGTCGTACGTTAGATGTTGAAGTGTGGATGCGTGGAGGCAAAACGGGTAGTCTATACTCACAAGGGTTGTCCACTTAGTGTTGGTGGTGGTGGTTAGTGTTTAACGTCCCGTCGACAACGAGGCCATTAGAGACGGAGCGCAAGCTCGGGTTAGGGAAGGATTGGGAAGGAAATCGGCCGTGGCCTTTCAAGGGAACCATCCCAGCATTTGCCTGAAGCGATTTAGGGAAATCACGGAAAACCTAAATCAGGATGGCCGGAGACGGGATTGAACCGTCGTCCTCCCGAATGCGAGTCCAGTGTGCTAACCACTGCGCCACCTCTCTCGGTCTGTCCACTTAGTGTTACCATTACGACCGAACAGAAACAACAAGTCGTCAGGCACATTTTCCCTGGTGTTTCAGCAGATATCTGTAATTTCGTATTTGTATTGTGTAGCTGGAGTCAGCCGAAACCAGTAGTGGTCATCACGTCTTTCATGAGACGCCCATTGTCGTTGGAATGCGTCAGTTTGTTTGCAATTACAAACATAATGTTTTTTAACTGCAATTTTACAAGGTGACAGTTATTGAACTTTATCAAATAAAATCGTCAAAAGCTCTCAACCGCTTGTATTACGACGTTCAAACAGCACGGTTGCCCGCATGGCATGATGGAATTAGTATTATGGTTTGGTAGAGCGACGAAGCCCACTTTCATTTCGATGGGTTCGTCAGTTAGTAGAATTGGCGCATTTGGGAGACTGAGAATCCGCATTTCGCTGTAGAGAAGTCTCTTCACCCTCAACGGGCGACTGTGTGGTGTGCAATGCCCAGTCACGGGGAAATTGGTGCGGTATTCCTTGATGGCACGGTGACTACCGAACGGTACGTAGAGGTTTTGGAGGATGATTTCATCATACCCATTCTCCAAAGCGACCCTGATTTAGGCAATATGTTCATCATGCAAGACAGAGCTCGATCCGGTGGAAGCAGGAGAGTTTTGATGTCCTGGAGGAGCACTTTACGGACCACATTACCGCTCTGGGGCCTTATTTTCCGGATCTGAACACTGGCGACTCCTTTCTGTTGGACTATCTTAAAGGCACGTTGTACAGTGATAACCCCAAATCCGTTGCTAAGCTGAAAACGGCGATTCAGGACGTCATCGAAAGCACCGATTTTCCCTTCACTTCAGCTGCACCCACAGAATTTCGCTATTCGTCTACGCCACATCATTGCTCAAGATGCCAGGCATATCGAACACGTCACAGCCTAAATCTGTAGTGACGTTTACATGCTGAATAAAGTGTGTCCACGCCATAGTTTGTAACTAATTTATGTTTTTTTTTTCATTCACTTCAATATTTGTCACCCTGTACGCGCCTCTTCGATAGAGCGGTCACACGTTAGTCCAGTGCGACGTATGCTTTTTATCAATATGTGTGAGTATTAAACCAGAACTCGAACAGCGACCACGCCGCCCTGGCCCACGGTGACTGTTACAACCAAGCATGCAGCGCTGCTGGAATTCTGATTATATTCTTCGTCTTTTACTGTCTGTATTAACACATATCGATAAAACGAATATCGGACTACAACTCTGAACCTATCTATCAGTGGACACGTAAATTTCCGATTTTAAAATAATTTTGTTTGTAGTGGGAAATAAACAGAGGGATTCTGCAGACAATGGTCGCCGCATGAGAGGCGTGGCGAGCAGTAGCTGATTGGGGTGACGCCAGCTTACATAATGCAAAAACGAAATTGCGTATATCTGCCGAGATACCAGAGAAACTGTGCCAAACGGCTCTCAGGAGAGACACCTGGTACGACCTAAATGATGACTAGACTTTTTTTTCTATGAAAATGATCAATCTTTTATAGCCTACTGGGCATCGTTTCACCAAGTGTTCATCATTGGAGATTATAATTTGGCCCTTTAAGAAGATTTGGAGAAAATTTTCATTACTGGAATCAGACTCTTAGGAAGAAGGCTGCAGGTACGCGGTTGACCTCGGATGTAGCAGCGGAACTGCTATCCTTTTTCTACTAGGGGCGTGGGTGCTTCCGTGACCTCTCAGGTTGAGACAAAGAAGGTCATATGGTCGAAGTCCTGATATCAAGGGAGGACACTCTCTACGATCAAATTAAGTGTCTAACATAGTGTAGATGGTTGAGCCTCTGCCTGAGCAGAATGATAATATTAGATATTGTATCTGCTAATGAAGAGATGGCACACGAGAGGAATTCGTGGTGGGCCGCATCAAACCAGTCAGAAGACTGAAAACTGAAGTGTTAGAAACGAATCGAAACAGCATGGCGCCAGTGTGCCGGCGAGCCTGAATGTGGTTTTTAGGCGGTTTCAAACATGCGCTTAGGTAAATACCGTGTCCTGCATCAACTACACCAGTCACAAACACGAAGCAAATTACTCGAAACAGGTTCCGTCGCGCCGGCTGCCGTGGCCGAGCGGTTCTAGGCGCTTCAGTCCGGAACCGCGCGACTGCTACGGTCGCAGATTCTAATCCTGCCTCGGGCACAGATGTGTGTCATATCCTTATGTTTAAGCAGTTCTCAGTCTACGGGCTGATAACATCTGAGGTCATCCCATAGTGCTCAGAGACCTTTGAACCATTTTTAGGTTCCGTCTTTCAAGCTAAACAGTTTTTTTAAGCTACCCAAATATGTTTTGGCACCTCTTGCGCCATCAGAGGTTTTTGTTTACTGAAAAACTGTAAAAGGTGACATTATTTTAGGTTGTAACAGATGTACCAAAGTGTTTGCACTCTTTCACATGGTTAACATTACACGCAGATAGTAGGAGTACACGTATTCCATCCCAAAGTGTACCGGATTAGTGACATTAATAGCTTTTCCGACTATGCCTAGGCAGGGACAAGAAAAGAAGGAGATTGCATGTACTTAGCAAGATACTCTGTCGTTAAGTTAGACCCGTAAGAACCCCCTCAGTTGTCCTCTGGTTGCTCGGTGGACCCCATTTTACTTCTACTACCAGGGGACAGTACTGAGAACAGAGCGTGGGTCATCCACTTAGTGGTCCAATACGTCTACCACCCCGCTACGTGGCAGTTGACAAACACGAAGCTTAGTTCAATTTTGTATACATACCCGCGGCAAGAGACGAACTCCTGACTACTTTGGTTACCAGTAGCTCTACTAGGTTGGAACGTGAGTTTTTACGTTACGGGCACCATCAAACTCTGCTGCTGAGGTAGGGGGAACGAGGGCGCAGTCATGTTTTCGGAGCTTTCCAATTCCGCCGCCCGCGAGCCGCCGCTGAAGATGGTACATCTGCGCTACATCCTCCCGTTGCAACATTCTTGGCTGTCGGGCTTTCTCATTCTCGGTGACGGAACAAAGGAAGAGAGTGAAGTATATTTTCCACAGGAATCTGCCGGGGCGGTCTCAGGGGTGAAGCGCCGTAAGATATCAAGGGGTGGAAGTCTGGCAGAAGTCGACTCGGGCAGGGCGAGCTGGCGGCCTCGGCGGCACTATTTGCCGAGAACTTGGCCTTCCCAGGGGACTGGCGGCGGCGGCGGCGGCGGCGGAGGTGGCGGTGGCGCCGCGGGGCGGGGGAGGGGTGAGGGGCGGCTCAGCTTTCGAGATGACGGCCTCACACGACCGGGACCACCTCCCTCCAACGTCGCTAGCAGCGCCGCGGTTGCCATCAGGACGGCGGCGAACTCCGTTCAACAGCACACATTTTGTGACGCTATTTTTGCTTTAACTATCCAGTATGTATAGGAGCAAAAGTCTATTCTTCTACCGAGATCTAAGCAGGTGTACAGGCAGAACCTTAATTGCATCATAAAATTTTTGGACGATGCTTAGCTACAGTTCCTACACTACTGGCCATTAAAATTGCTACACCACGAAGATGACGTGCTAGAGGCGCGAAATTTAACCGACAGGAAGAAGATGCTGTGATATGCAAATGATTAGCTTTTCAGAGTATTAACGCAAGGTTGGCGCCGGTGGCAACACCTGCAACGTGCTGACGTTTCGAAAGTTTCCATCCGACTTCTCATACACAAACAGCAGTTGACCGGCGTATCCTGGTGAAACGTTGTTGCGATGCCTCGTGTAAGGAGGAGAAATGCGTACCATCAAGTTTCCGACTTTGATAAAGGTCGGATTGTAGCCTATCGCGATTGCGGTATATCGTATCGCGACACTGCTGCTCGCGTTGGTCGGGATCCAATGACTCTTAGCAGAATATGGAATCGGTGGGTTCAGGAGGGTAATACGGAACGCCGTGCTGGATCCCAATGGCCTCGTATCATTAGCAGTCGAGATGACAGGCATCTTATCCGCATGGCTGTAGCGGATCCTGCAGCCACGTCTCGATCATTGAGCCAACAGATGGGGACGTTTGCAAGGCAACAGCCATCTTCACGAACAGTTCAATGACATATGCAGGTCCTGTACGGGCCTTTCTGGACACAGAAAATGTCTGACTGCTGCCCTGGCCAGCACATCTTCACTAACTGAAAACGTCTGGTCCATGGTGGCCGAGCAACTGGCTCGTCTCAATACGCCAGTCACTACTGTTGATGAACTCTGGTGTCGTGTTGAAGCTGCACGGGCAGCTGTACCCGTGTACGCCATCCAAGATCTGTTTAGCTGAATGCCCAGGCGTATCAAGGCCGTTATTACGGCCAGAGGTGATTGTTATCAGGATCTATGCACCCAAATTGCGTGAAAATATAATCACATGTTAGTTCTAGTATAATATATTTGTCCAATGAATACCCATTTATCATCTGCATTTCTTCTTGGTGTATCAATTTTAATGGCCAGTAGTGTATTAAAAAAAATATTTAAGGTTTTCATTTGACTCACCCTCGTAATATATAGTCTTTAAATTATTTACACAATAGCGTTATATAGACGAAATGCGTTTGTCCATTGTTTGGAAAAAAAGTATTCAAATCACTTCTTCAGAATTATTTCGGTAAAGCAGAGTAGATCACATGTGACTTGCATAAGTTTGGTTTGGTGACTGATTTTGGTCTTTTATAAGACTACCATCACACCATTTTTTTTCATTTGCGGCAGCAGGAGCCTGTGGCGTGGAGCAGGCCGCTCGATGAAACAGTCTAGATCTCACGTAAGTTGTCTGTATTCCGTCTGGTGAAGGGTTATAGTCTTTTATAAAGCTGTTACCACTGTGGAGTTGTATTCCATGCGTCACCAGCTCCTGCTATCACTAAGGAGTAAAAAAATTATCTTATTATATTCTTACAAAAGATTGAAACTGGTCACCAAACGAATCATGTACAACTCATATGCGATCAAAACTGTCTTACTGAAGTAATTTTAATATCATTTTGCTGGTCGCTGTTTTCCTAACGACAATGTCCCGAACAATTCTTCATGTTACTTGCTTATGACAATACTGATGACCAGTTTACTATTAGCTATTTAGCTTAAATTGAGCAAGTCTTATCCCAGGTTCGGGGTTTGTTTTTCCGGCAGCGATAGATGTATGTTGACAGGGTTACACATCAGTAGTATGAGTAGTAAGCTGACTGATGAAGAACAGCCCAGTCTTGTGTTTCGGGTCAATGGAAGAGCGTACGCCTGAACAATATTGGACACTACTGGGGTTGGCACTAACTGTTCCGGAAATTAATTAACCTTTGCAACCTAACGAAAACGTGTGCTAGCGCCATGCTTATTCCCTCCTCTGTTTTGCTACAAATTACACACGCCTTTAAAAATTCGTATGCTGAACGTAGGGTGCACGGGATGTTGTAGTAGTATCCTACCACATCAAGGTAGCTCACTCAAAAGATATAATTGTCCACTAACGTGGTGTCCTGATAAAGAGTGCAGAAGCATCACGTAGGTCTTGTGCCCGCTTCTCTAGATGTCAGCCTGTAATAAAAATTAATAATGAGTGGTCTAAGTCTCTCTAACCACCGGCAAGGAAGCCCAATTTAAAGTTCTGGGACGCCAACACAGTTACTTAACCGAAATAAACTAGCGGACAAAGCTGTGAACGGCATACAACCGATATAATAAACATTAGGCAACAGAGGCAGACGTTAGATTGTTCACTGTTAACAGTGTTGATATACACTTAAAAGAAAAAGAAACTGGTACACCTGCAAAAAATAGTGTAGGGCCGCCGCGAGGAAGCAAAAGTGCTGCAACACGACGTGGCTTGGACTCGCCTAATGTCTGAAGCAGTGCCGGAGGGAACTGACACCATTAATCCTGCAGGGCTGTCCTTAAATCCGTAAAAGTACGAGGGGCTGGTGATCTCTTCTGAACAGGCATCCCAGATAGGTCCCGTAAAGTTCATGTCTGGAGGGTTTGGTGTTTAAACTCAGACGAGCGTTCCTGGAGCCACTCTGTAGCAATTCTGGACGTGTGGGGTGTCGCATTGTACTGCTGGAATTGCCCAAGTCCATCTGAACGCACAATGAACGTGAATGAAGGAGATCAGACAGGATGCTTAAATACGTCTCATCTGCCAAAGTCGTGTCTAGACGTATCAGGGGTCCCATATGACTCCAGCTGTACCCCCTCCCACCCACACGATTACGGAGCCTCCACCTGCTGAAACAGGCCCCTGCTGACACGTCCATCCTCTCGATACAATTAGAAACGAGACTCGTCCGACCAGGCAACATGTTTCTAGTCATCTACAGTCCGATGTCGTTGTTGATGTGTCCAGGAGAGGAGTAGAGCTTTGTGTCGTGCAGTCATCAAGAGTACACGAGTGGTCCATATCGGCGATGTTTCCTTGAATGTTTTGCACCCTACTTGTTGAAGGTCCAGCATTGTAATCCGCAGCAATTTGCGGAAGGATTGTACTTCTGTCACGTTGAAGGATTGTCTTCAGTCGTCGTTGGTCCCATTCTTGCTGGATCTTTTTCCGGCCGCAGCGATGTCGGAGATTTGATGTTTTACCGGATTCCTGATGTTCACGGTACACACGTGAAACGGTCTTACGGGAAAATCCCTTCATCGCTACCTCCCGGAGATGCTGTGTCCCATCGCTCGGGCGCCGACTAAAACACTACGTTCAAACTCAGTTATGTCTCGATAAGCTGCCATTGTAGCAGCAGTAACCGATCTAACAACTGCGCCGGACACTTGTTGTCTTATATAGGGGTTGCCGACCACAGCGCTGTACTCTACCTGTTTACGTATCTCTGTATTTGAATACGTATGCCTGTAGCAGTTTCTTTGGCGCTTCAGTTTAGTTCACAAGACTTTATATATGACACAGAACAAAATCACGTCTACCCATAATATGCTACGTATTATTCACATTGTATTTATATACTTGGTAAGCAAATAAGATCTTACGTGTGCAGCATTTCCTATACCGAAACGCATGGCTGCTGCTAAGCGTGCACTCAGCTGTTGACGCACCACTCTCGACTCCAAATATCACATCGGAAACAGTTCTTTCGTCTCTCTTTTTTACCACGCCAAAGACGAACGCGTGCTCCCTCTGCACTGCCTCATAACAATGTTGTTTTCAAAATAATGAAATGAAAAAAATGAATATTACGTATGCCCTTTTATTAGTGAAATGTAACTATCAATGAAATCTGAATATACAGAATGCTCAGAGACAGTCTGAAAAGCTTGTAAATGTTTTGTAGGGCAGGGTTTGCTGAGAAATAGTTGTTAAGGAAAATATTTGATGCACTGCGCTGTTACCGAGTTAATTAACATTGAAGTTTGCTAATCAGTTCGCTGCGCTCGCAAATTAAGCGACCCGCCAGATACAGCTAATGTCAGTTCTTCTGGTAGAGTAGACGATAGTGCAAGAGACTGCTCTGCATTTGGCTCGGGTTCGATCCTTACTACCATTACACGTCGAGTTTCTGGATCACTTTCTTCTTCGGTTTTAGGGAAACCAAACGGAAAACACATTTCGCGACACACGTCCCTGCAGGGTCGCTTTAATTTGCGCGTGCAACGGCCTGATTGGGTGACTGCAATGCTAATTAACTCGGACACGGCACAAAGCTTCGAATTTTTTTCTTAACAATTATTTCTCAGTACAGCCTACTCTGCAACACCCCTACAAGCTTTTCAGATTGTCTGACCAGCCTGTTTGTATGGTAATAAATATGTTCTCCGTACCTCATTATCCATCACTTTCATCATCAGTTAAAATTAATCTTTCCAATGACGCAGCGATACACTATAGTGAACGCCATATCTTCTTATAGCCAATCACTTTACAACTGTATCGATGACGCTATGTTGAAACACTTTAATTGTACTACTTATACATCTACATCTACATAGATACTCTGCAAATCACATTTAAGTGCCTGGCGCAGGGTTCATCGAACCACCTTCACAATTCTCTATTATTCCAATCTCGTATAGCGCGCGGAAAGAATGAACACCTATATCTTTCCGTACTAGCTCTAATTTCCCTTATTTTATCGTGGTGGTCGTTTCTCCTATGTAGGTTAGTGTTAACAAAATATTTTCGCACTCGGAGGAGAAAGTTGGTGATTGGAATGTAATGAGAAGATTCCGTCGCAAGGAAAACCACCTTCCTTTTAATTATGTCCTACCCAAATCCTGTATCATTTCTATAACACTCTCTCCCATATTTCGCGATAATACAAAACGTGCTACCTTTCTTTGAATTTTTTCGATGTACTTCGTCAGTCCTATCTGGTAAGGATCCCACACGACGCAGAAGTATTCTAAAAGACGACGGACAGTCTCCTTAGTAGGTCTGTTACATTTTCTAAGTGTCCTGCTAATAAAACGCAGTCTTTGGTTAGCCTTCCCCACAACATTTTCTGTGTGTTCCTTCCAATTTATGTTGTTCGTAATTGCAATACCTACGTATTTAGTTGAATTTAGGGATTTTAGATTAGACTGATATATCGTTTAACCGAAGTTTAACGAGTTGCTTCTAGCCCTCATGCGGATGGCCTCACACTTTTCGTTATTTATGGTCAACTACCACTTTTAGCACCATTCTGATATTTTTTTCTAAATCGTTTTGCAGTTTGTTTTGAGCTTCTGATGACTTTATTAGTCGATACACGACAGCGTCATGTGCAAAAAACCGGAGACGGCTACTCAGATTGCTTCCAAAACGTTCATATGGGCCTATAACACTACCTTGGGGAACGCCAGAAATCACTTCTGTTTTACTCGACGACTTTCCGTCAATTACTACGAACTGTGACCTCTCTGCCAGGAAACCACATATCCAGTCATATAACTGAGACGATATTCTATAAGCAACAAATTTCATTACGAGCCGCTTGTGGGGCACAGTGTCAAAAGCCTTTCGGAAATCCTGAGATACGGAATCGATCTGAAGTCCCTTGTCAATATCACTAAACTTTTGCAGTTCTTCATCACTACTGTTGTGTGTCAGAGATGATGTACAGCTAACACCATCAGAAAAACAAAGCAGAGACAGGTCCAAACAGAACTAAAAACAAGTTTGAGGGTGACGGGAATATTGTACATTATTGCTGTTGTCAATAGAGGGTATCGTGAGAAATTGGAACACATTTTCTGACATGTAAAAGACATAGCGCATACCGTCGGTATTCTCGCTATTGTGTAGATATTTTCGACTCGATACATTGGTTTTATCTCCCGTTGTCATTAGATACATCATTTCTTGGATTTCAATATTGGTATAGCATACAGGCATTCTTCAACTTTTTCATGGTTTATACTACATAATCAATAGTGGTCTAACACCGAAACACTTATTAATGTGAAGAAAAGAAGTGAAATAAAGTTAAAAGGTCTCTCCATAGTAATGAAAGAGATTGGGAATTGTCTGACAAACATGTTTCGGCTGGAAATGAATACTATTCGTTCCCTTGATATTTCTACTTTGTAACTGCTGGTATTTATTACTGTACACTTTAACTGCTATCGCTTTCGAAGCGGAAAGGCTCAATCTTACGGCACATAATGCGGTAATCTGTGAGTCATAATTGGTGATTAACAAAGGTGAGTCACTAAAATATCAGTGGAACAGATGCAGAGAACACCTCACTTCTTACAAAAAAATTATTCGTTGAACAAATATATTCTTTTTTCACACTCGCTTATCAGGCTTTAGATTTGGCTACGTCTACCCGTCGTTTCGTTTTACCGTCTGCGACGATTAAAAGGCGCCTTACACGCGATCGCCGGGCAGAATTAACTCCTGTTGACTCTGCTGAGTTGTAGCTATTTATTCGGCTGGGGAACCACGGAAGTACGGTATAAAGAACTGTGCTAGAAAAGGAGGTAGCGGCATTAGGGAAGATAGCTGGATCGTTGTTCTGCATGTCGCAAGAGAAACAGACGAAATGGAAAGGTTCATCAACTGCTGGATTCTTACTACACAGCCTCGAATAGAAATACGGTAATTCAGTGATCCTCGCATTCTCAAGCCATGAGCGATTTCACGTTTCGTCTCTTAACAAGGGGCCGTGAGACCTGTTAATCAAGGATTTCGATTAGTTTTAGATACGTTGTACATGGGCCTTGATTAACTTGTCTCATTGTCTCCTTCTAAGACTTCGCACTGGCGAAGAGCAAAGATTTGACAAGGTGTGATCGGGCAAGCGTCTCACTGCTGCTTGTCTGTTCTGCATCTTAAATTAGAGTTAAATGGGCTAACTGCACATGTAGGACAAAGTAACGCCTTCACTGCGTATACACAGGATCGAATATACTTACTCATACACTAGGATTTCATACATAACGATCTCAGCAAACTTGGTTCTTCAAGAATAACATTAGTTTCAGATCACCCCAAACAACTGAGGCAATGCCAGATATACATAAACTTTTGTCTGAGACACACTTATCCAGAATTAAATCAAAAATACTTACACTTCCTCCTTTATATCCAAGGTTTTCGGTATGACTCTCATGATCTTAAGGCAACTGCTCGAACTGAATATGCCCTGCCAAATATTTCCAATTGCAGCTCTGTGCGCCCCATTGCTAGCTCTTGTGCCTCACTCTAAAATGGGTCATAATGTGAAAAGCCCTCTCTTCTGAGGAAGTAACAAATTTTGGAAAGAAACCTCATTTGCAAGACGAAGAACAGTTACACTAAACATGCTGAGTGGGTCATCTTCACTTTCTTATTTACATAAACACGAACTATGCCCACCAAAAAATTAAAAATAGTTGCAGTCCTCTGGTTTCAAGCAAAGGTATCGGAGAGTTCAGTTGTAAGACATACACCGGAACGAGAAGCAACTGATAACCTCGGTTAATACGGACCCGAAAACTTACGGATAACTGGAAAACACGGACATACCGTAACCAGCATGTATTTATCAATAACAGCTATTTACTGTATTTATAGGAGACGCTACATTTGAAGGCCCACCGCATTATTTACACGCTACTCGCCGGGGCAACTGATCGGAAAATATCGACCGGTAGCTGCTAGGGAAAGGGCTAGGCAAACTTATCAATCGTACAAAGAAAAATTTCTGGACACGCGTATGTAACGCGGGAATGACCACTAGATATTACGAAAGGCAGATCCGCTATATAAAAGTAGGCGGGGAGTATTGTGTTGTCAGTAGAGAAGCAGTCCGCCCAGTGTAGCTGATTAGTCAGTGCTACAGGATGTCAGTCGTAAGGGCCCGGGTTCGATTCCGCTCAGGGACTGGGTATGGTGTTGTTCTAATCATCACCATTTCATCCCCATCGACGCGCAAGTCGCCGAAGTGGCGTCAAATCGAAAGAGTTGCACGAGGCGAACGGGCTACCCGACGGGAGGCCCTAGTCACACGACATTTTAGTAGAGAAGCAGAGACAGCAGAATGGGCCGGTCACGAGCGCTCATTGACTTCTAACGTAGAGCAGTCAGTGCCGCGCGGGATTAGCCGAGCGGTCTTAGGCGCTGCAGTCATGGACTGTACGGCTGGTCCCGGCGGAGGGGGTGTGTGTTTGTCCTTAGGATAATTTAGGTTAACTAGTGAGTACGCTTAGGGACTGATGACCTTAGCAGTTGGGTCCCATAAGATTTGACACACATCTGAACTTTTTTTTTTGTGTAGTGAATGAATGTCATCTGAGTAACAAATCCATCACAGACATGTAAGACCTTCTAAATCTGTCAACGTCGACTGTTGATTATGTTTCTGTGAAGTGGAAAAAGCACGACTTAACCAAGACCTGTCGGACATCATGTACGGATGGGAAGCGACCGTCGAGCATTGCAGAGGGAGGTTTTAAAAAATCACATGAAACAGTGTTAATAACAACTCGTGAGTTCCGAAGTGCTAGCAGCACCACAACCACCACAAAAACTACGTAGGAAGTTGGAAAGAAAGAGGTTCAGTGGTCGAGCAGCTCGTTGTAAGCCACAGCTGTTCTTAGTCAGTGTAAAGTGGTGTTTGAGAGGGTGTAGGCCTACTTGACTTATAATGCTTACCTCTTTGAAGAAAATTATGCAATATCAACTACACCCTCCCCCCTCCCCCCCTAGATACAGAGTCTATCGTTATTAATGGCTCAAACGGATACAGCTGAAAGTACATGATACTGTGAGATGTAATAGCACAGCGCATGTCCTCGAGAGCGGCACACATTCATTTCGAATTCTTTTTCCCTAAAATGTTTTTAGAGTTTCTCGAAGAGTATAACCTTATTTCAAGTTTTTCTAATATGTTTCGACAAACACAATAGTTTATAGAGGGGTTTTCTGGAACTTTATTGCATGTGCTCCGCAAGTCTGATTTACACAAACAATAGAATTTTGTGTTGTGGTGTCATCAAGCATTGTACATAGCAGCTTTGCATGAAACCACCCTATTCACTTTCCTGTCAGATTTATATCACAGGAATCTGTTGCTAATTTATATTACTGTTGTTCTGTATCTTAAAATTGTCTGAGACAATTTATAGTGAAAAGATGGAAATTTCGTTTCTGCCTCTTCTACGTTTATTAACATCGCTAGCACTTAGTCGTCTTTGAAACTGTCGGTGCTATTAAAATTTAATACAGAAAGGGGTAGGCTCGTAATAATACCTCATAATGATACGCCGTAAAATGTAATAACGCGGTCAAAGACTCTTAAAGGCGTTCTACAGTTCTAAAATTTGGAAGGTCTCATAGAAAGTGACACTACCTGCACTACTGTACTGTACCAACTTGCTTTGGCCGAAGGCGCATTCACGTAAAAATATCTGCTAACTAGAAACAGTAGGCCAGCCGCTGTGGCCGAGCGCTTCTAGGTGCTTCAGTCCGGAACCACGCTGCTGCTACGATCGCAGATTCGAATCCTGCCTCGGGCATGGATGTGTGTGATGTCCTTAGGTTAGTTAAGTTTAAGTAGTTCTAAGTCTAGGGGAGTGATGACCTCCGCTGTTAAGTCTCATAGTGCTTAGAGCCATTTGAACGAGTTTTAGCAACAGTAATATTGGACTGCAAAGGAATATGATTAAAATTGCGTAAGGAGAGTGGTAGAGTAACAATCAGACTGATCATACAGACATTTGATAGGTAATATTTGTAGAGGTTGAAGGCTTATAAAAGGTAAAACGGACATAAAAGTAGCTGGCAAAGAGGCTCTGAAGCAGTTGATGAAAAGAAAAATGATTTGATAGGCCATATTTTGAGATTTAAGTGCATTATTCATAATGACGTAGAAGACAAGGTTGATGGGGGAAGATAACGCGCGCGAGATTTGTAGATGAATTAAGAATCATCAGAATATACTGATAGTAGAAGAAAGGAACGGGAAACATAGTTAAATGAGAGAGAAAAAAAACCTAGTGAGAACCTGAAGACGAATGAACGAACATTTCTACCTACGGACCTGTCAGCAGGTATTACACCGTTAATACTAATCAGCTGAACCTAGTACAACGACGTAACTTATACCAGATAAGTTTCGTAATGTGACGCAATTACTGTTTTCTCTAAACCACTGCACCAGACGCGTTTTTTTTCTTTTTTATGCTTAGGTATTTGAATAAAGTAGCAAAATTTGTAAAAATCAAATTGCTAAAAGAATTTAGTTCTTACATCATTGAGCAGAGGAGCAGTGGTCATTGGTGATGTCGGTGCGCAATCTTCCTAATGCATCTCATACGCTTCTAAAAAGAGCACAATGATATTAGAATAAAATTGGCTCCTGATGTTTTTATCGTTTAGGACCCGTAATTTAACACCAGTGTCACTTTTGTGGGGCCTGTATCTGATAGAAACGAAAGCAGCAGATTCAGACTCCGGAGACAATGGCCAGATCATACGTACTTTGCGCTTGCTCAAAATAATCACAGGTATCTGTTAAATAGTACGAAATAATTTCAGGGATGCACTTTTCTTATAGCAGAACGAAATACATGGATGAATAGATCTACATTTGGCACAATGTTGCTCTTTACGATGATCTGCTGAGATCGCGGTTCCAGATAATTTTGAAACTTCCTGGCAGATTAAAACTGTGTGCCAGACCGAGACTCGAACTCGGAACCTTCGCCTTTCGCGGGCAAGTGCTCTGCATGGTTCGCAGGAGAGCTTCTGTAAAGTTAGGAAGGTAGGAGACGAGATACTGGCAGAAGTAAAGATGTGGGTACCGAGCGTGAGTCGTGCTTCGATAGCTGCCGGCACGGTAGCTCAGCGTGTTCGGTTAGAGGGTTAGCTGCCCTCTGTAATACAAGAACTGAGTAACGAACTTCATCGGATGTCTTACGACGTCCGCCCCGAGCATATACAACGAACAAAAGCGAAAAAAATGAAAAAAAGAAATAAGGTAGCTCAGATGGTAGAGAACTTGCCCGCGAAAGGCAAAGGTCCCAAGTTCCAGTCTCGGTCGGGCACACGGTTTTAATCTGCCAGGAAGTTTCATATCAGCGCACACTCCGCTGCAGAGTGAAAATCTCATTCCAGATAATTTTTCTGAAACAAATTTTTATAAAATCATAATTAATGTCAGCTTAATAATTGCGCAAAGAACTTTTAGTTATAAATGCTAAGAAGAATGTGAACCATTTTTAACATATTTAATTATAACTCATATCTACATCTACTAAGACACACTTATACAAATTATCTGCTCCGTTCCGTGGAGACAAGAGAAGTGGGGAGATTCAGTTACCTGAGAGGAGCTTCGCTCCTTGCTTTTTCTAAAACTTGTGAAAATACACCGATTCGTTTCAGCCATAGACGGATTTATGTAATATCGTTGACATGAAATTACGGTTCATGCAAATAGTTCAAATGGCTCTGAGCACTATGGGACTTAACATCTGAGGTCATCGTCCCCTAGATCTTAGAGAACTACGTAAATCTAACTAACCTAAGGACAGTACACATATTCATGCCCGAACCAGGATTCGAACCTTCGACCGTAGCGGTCGCGTGGTTCGAGACTGAAGCGCCTAGAACCGCTCGGGCACAGTGGCCGGCTACAGTTCAAGCAAGTTTTATTACATTTTTTAGACAGTTTGAAATATGTCTCTAATATAAGAACACATTAGCGCAAGAAAAATACTTAGAAATAATTCATACATATTGTTCAAGTAATGCTTTAGCCAGAAGCACAGATATATATTTTGTACATTTTGATATATTTATGTTGTATACATATTACCGTATTTATTACTGGCGAATAATATTGTTATTATGTATACAACGAATGCATAACAGTGTGTATTATGAAGTGCGAACAACAAATGTAGATTCCGTTTTTTAATGTTACAGTGAACGGAGGACCTCGCTTTGACGACTGAAAGCAGATTCTAGATTATTCACCACTTCCCGAGAGTACCGTGGTGGCATGTGTTCATTAGACTGAAAGCAGTTTGTAGGTTATTCAAAACTTTCCGACAATACTGCAGTGGCATGTGGTCATTAGGTCGATATCCTTTTCGTTAAAGCAGCATTAACAGACGAAACCGCTACTCCTCTCTGGGATAGAAGTTTAATTTGTTGTAACGTGACTGCGCGTTCTCCATTTCGGTACTTCTACCAAGGAATAAATTCTGGTAGCAACAACAATTAAAACTCAGCCTTCCAGATGGCTGTATAACTCTCTAACCGCAAAGCCAGAAATAAAAGCAATTATTCCAGGAGCCTTGACGGGAGGTGAGCAACCGCGAAAAATTATAACTGTGCCAATGCGTCTAATGGTTATTGATACGTATTTCGTATTAATCAAAATATCCACGGGTGTACTGCCGGTCTATAGTGTCCAAGGGGCACAATATTTCGGCGATCAAACATGTCGCCATCATCAGGTGAACTGACGGACTGAGCTCCTGTGAACGCGCCCGCACGGAGATCCGTACGCTATGGCTGCTCAGGAGGAACTGGGTTCGGTCGCGGCGGCGGCCGATTTAAATACCCTCCGCCCGCGGCGCGCTCCCTCCGCCGTCCGCGCCACGGTAGCGCGGTGGAACAGATTGCGACGGCGTCTGAGATGACGTCGGTGTGATGGCTCTGTCCGCCGTGGCCGTCACAACTATGAGTTTGCTCGATTTACTCTTGATTAACCCAATCGCTGGTTCCCAAGCCTTGCTAAGATTATAGCCACAGTCACGGTTTATGAGGTCGTCATTGGTGCGAATTTCGATGGCCTCTCTAACAACGCTGTCGCAGTATCTCGACGTCTGTACCAGAATCCTCGTGCGGTCATACTCCATAGCGTGATTTTCTGACAAACAATGTTCAGCGACCTCCGACTTGCTCGGATACATCAGTCGAGTGTGCCTCTGGTGTCCACGGCATCGATCCTCGACGGTACGCATCGTCTGACCAATATACGACTTGCCACATTGACACGGAATCTGGTACACTCCGGCCTTCCTCAAACCGAGGTCATCTTTGGCGCTCCCCAACAGTGCACGAGTTTTATTCGGAGGACAAAACACAGTTCCGACCCGGTGTTTCTTCAGAATGCGGGCGATTTTCCCCGAGAGTGTGCCTGTGTATGGAATAAATGCAGTGCCTACCTCCTCCCTCGTGACTTCATCCATCTCAACAGGTTGTGATGCAGTGGTTGGGCGGAGAGCACGTTGGATCTGCCACTCTGAGTACCCATTTTTTCGAAATACAGTTCTCAGATGTTCCAGTTCCTGGGGTAGACACTCTGTGTCAGAGATAGTGCGCGCCCTATGTACTAGAGTTTTAAGTACCCCACTCCTCTGTGGAGGATGGTGGCAGCTGTCTGCGTGCAAATACAGATCAGTGTGTGTTGTCTTTCGATACACCCCATGACCTAAGGTGCCGTCAGCCCTTCTCCTGACCAAGACGTCAAGGAAAGGTAATTTACCCTCCGTTTCAGTCTCCATAGTGAATTTGATGTTGGTGTGTATCTCAGACGCCGTCGCAATCTGTTCCACCGCGCTACCGTGGCGCGGACGGCGGAGGGAGCGCGCCGCGGGCGGAGGGTATTTAAATCGGCCGCAGCCGCGACCGAACCCCAACTACCCCCCCGTCACTGTCCTTGGCACACCTGCCCCATGGGCAAAGACTGCCAAATATCTGGGGGTCACCCTGGACAGGGCAGTCACCTGGCGTCCCCGCATTGAAGACATCCGGCGCAAGGCCTTGGGGCGCCTGGGTCAGCTCTATCCCTTCATAAATCCATCTTCCTCTCTTCCCCAGCATCTCGGCATCCTCCTCTACACATCCCTGATCCGTCCCATCCTTGAATATGCTTCAGTTGTGTGGGGCAACGCCGCTCCCACGCATCTCCACCGTCTCCAGACGGTGCAGAACCGTGCTCTCCGGCTTGCCCTCCGACTCCCATACCGTTTCCCCACCCGCGAACTTCATTTGCTTGCTGGTGTCCCCCTCCTTCACGATCGCGTCTGCTCCTCCGCCATTTCCTTTTATCACCACTCCCGCCAATCAGCTAATCCTCTCATCCTTTCCCTTGGCACCCGCCTCCATCACCTGGCCACCACCCGATGGCCTGACCTCCTTGCCCACTGATACCTGGCCCCCCCTTCTCCCTTCCCTTCCTGCTCCACACCTTTCCATCTTTTCTTTTTCCACCTGTCGACGCCAGCTGCTCAACGCCTCCTCTATGTTCTCTCGTCCTTTTCCCTCCTTGCTCTAGTAATCCAAACACTCCCTATGCTTTCTTCTCCTGGGACCTCTCCCATCTCACTTATTGGTTCCCCAAACCATCATTCTACGAGTGTCTGCCTCACCGTCCGTGTCGGCATACGAATCGGTGGTCATCGTTTTTCTGATCTTCTTCTCTCATTCTCCCTTCCACTTCTTCTCTTCAATCTCGTTATAGTCTGGCTTGTCAATTGAGCCTTTCGTCTTCCTGCTTCTCTTACTGTCCCTTCTACTATATATATATATATATATATATATATATATATATATATATATATATATATATATATAAAACGTCACCAGGCCAGTTACTTGAGGCCTTTCGTTTTCCTCCTCTTCTACTGTCTCTCTCTCACTCTTCTGTCTTCTTTATTATAAAAAAAAAAATATGCACAACGCCAAGCCTTTCACTACCGCCAAGACTCCACTCGCCACACCGCCATGAGGAAGGCGAAGCGCATCAGCGCTAGAACTTCCTACTCAAGCCGAGGGTCCACCCTCACCTGTGCAGCGACAGCGACAGCGACAGCGCGACCGAACCCAGTTCCCCCTGAGCAGTCATAGCGTACGGATCTCCGTGCCGGCGCGTTCACAGGAGCTCAGTCCGTCAGTCCACCTGATGATGGCGACATGTTTGATCGCCGAAATATTGTGCCCGTTGGACACTATAGACCGACAGTACACCCGTGGATATTTTGATTATCAAATACGCCGGGAGAAACTCAAGAATCACGTATTTCGTATTGTTCTGTATACGAACCTTTCCAGTTACCTCTCTTTCAATTGTTCCGTCGAAGCTCCATGTCTTCTTTGGTCGCATTCGAGATGTTGCTTTCGCGTCTCCTGGTCAGTAATGGTGTCAAAGAAAGTACCTCTCAAGTGTTTATTGCGATAGGAAACTGAAAGAACAAGCAGGTTAAGATTTCCACGCACTGTCGACGTCGAGAGTATCAGGACTAGTGTTCAGGAGGAAATCGGTTGCGTCCTTTAGGAGGTCAGCCATCCCAGTATCCATATTAATCGACTTAGGCTGCGGACACAAAGGCTCCGGCAACGATCGCGAGACGCCACCGCCAGAGGTCACGCGGAAACATCGACTGGCAGCTTGGTCACGCTGCGTCCGACCTCATTCGTGAGCTTGTGACGGGGTGCATGCTACAACGCTTCTGTTCTTAGAGACGAGCCATTCATCCCGGCCTTTGCTATTTTGCATGTATTACTGCATCTGCCTCGAAAAGAACGTGACGAAAACCATACATCATTTCCTCAGTTACTGGAACAACCAGACCAGTCTTGCGAATACATGAGAATGAAGAAAGAAGCCTTATATTACAAACTCGAAATGATACTTGGTGACACAAAGAAAAAACCCAGCTTGGAAAAGTGCTTTTCGCTACCTTAGAATAACATACTTTAATTAATCCTTCTTAATTTCTTGAAGAATATCGGTGGCTTGCGAACGAGCCCAATTTAAAACTTCTATCCTGCTCGTTATACTATCTCACCATTCGCAGTGTGAGATCGTCTACTGAGTGGCGCTCTAATACAACATAAAACGACATAAATTTTTTGAACAAGGTTCAAGGTGATTTTAACGGAAGTGGAGCTACCGATAGAGGTCCAGTGTGGGCTGTTGTTACTATATGGCAGTGAAACCTGGCAGATACGCTAAATCGTTAATAGGCATCCAATTTACAATGGAGAAAATAGTTCTATCTTTGGCCACCAGTAGCAATTCTGGCACTGTACAGTATCTCGTCAGCGTCTCCAGTGCACGTATTGAACAAACTGTGTAAGAGGCGGTTAATAACAATATCAACATAGTGCCTTTCGCACTTTTTTGACCTTTTCTGCCCAGACGCATATGGAAATATTTCGGTAGGTCTTTCTTGCATTCAAAGCGCCAGACTTCAACCTGGTGGCCAAAATTGTACCTATTGTGTCCAGCGTAAATCTGTTACGCATTAACGCATTAGAATATCTACCTAGATTCCCTCCCATACGATAATTGCAGCTCCCGTTTTGATCTATCTGAGCACCTTTGATTGTAACCATCTGGTTCCTTGTTCGAAAAACTGAATTTGTTCTACATCTCTTATTAACTTCAGTTCTAGCAAAGCACCACTCGGTACAGGACGTCACACTAGGCCTGGTGAAGTAGTATGATGAGCAGGGTACAGTTTTTAAACTGAATTCGCTCGCAAACCATCTGCATCCTTCTATTAATCCAATCAGTCCGTAGTAAGCAAAAAAAAATGTTCAAATGAGTGTGAATTCCTAAGGGACCAAACTGCTGAAGTCATCGGCTCCTAGACTTACACACTACTTACACTAATTTAAACTAACTTACGCTAAGAACAACAAACACACCTATGCCCGAGGTGGACTCGAACCTCTTGTGCTTCAGATATATTTCCTAGGTGATAAAGAAATAGTTTTCGACATCTGAAATGACAATAGAATGACAACATTTCATTATAAAAATAACGAATTACTTTTTACAAACTATTTCACAATGTAGCACTTCAAGTTCGCGATAAAGTAGCCATTTCAGACAATGTATTCCGAGATATACGCTGTTATATATTGACCGTCCTCAGGATCCCACAATTTCCGTTTCCCTGTACTAACACAGTAAGTTTATGAATTTCTCACAATCCAACTGTTTTGAATTCCGCCGACCGTTCGTCCAAAGTCTAATGTTCGGGTACTGAAATCTGTTGTACTGGGAGAGCATACGTACTGCAGTACTGATTTGATAAATAGACAGGCCGTCTGCGGCCGACGTCGCTTGTCGGAGTCAACTCCAACGTCGGTGCCAATAGTGATCACAGCCTTAGATTGAACACGGCAATTTTAATACAGGATGGTCTGTCTGGGATTTGAAATTCTTTTCTCCGGATTGCGAGTCCACTTTATCAGACAAACCAGCATTTCATAAACGTTATTAAGAAATTTTTGTATTTAAATTTGTTGCTTCTGAACGTCAGGCCGTATTTTATTTAGCTTTATTTGTTGTGTATTTTACCACATTTACACTACTGGCCATTAAAATTGCTACACCACGAAGCTAACGTGCTACAGACGCGAAATTTAACCGACAGGAAGAAGGTGCTGTGATATGCAAACGATCAGCTTTTCAGAACATTCACACAAGGTTGGCGCCGGTGGCGACACCTACAACGTGTTGACATGAGGAAAGTTTCCAACCGATTTCTCATACACAAACACCCGTACCAGCTGCGCAGAGAAATTGCGTTGCAGTGTCACATATTTAGGCACTGGCCAGCAAAGTTCACAAATGTGTATTTTTCGTCGGTAGCTATATGAACATCAGTTGGCGACCAATTTGCATAACTCCTTCGCGATGTGTGTATTTCGCACCTAGAATAGAGAAAAAGTTATGTTCTTCTTAGGCATATCTACGAGCCTGTCCAGCACCACAAAAAAAGTATTGGTCCAGAGTCAGTTTCAGGAAAGATAGAAGCTGTACCGGATACTGACCGTTAGCAAGTGTACCCGAAGCCGATTCATGATAAATTTAAATTCTGTTTCGTTGTTCATATACTGACCGTACGACTTATTTTAAAAGGTAGATTAAGAAAAGGCAGACCTGCGTTTCTAGCATTTGTAGAGTTAGAGAAAGCTTTTGACAGTGTTGATATTCTCTTTCAAATTCTGAAGGCGGCAGGAGTAAAATACAGGGAGCGAAAGGCTATTTACAATTCGTACAGAAACCAGATGGCAGTTATAAGAGTCGAGGGACATGAAAGGGTAGCAGTGGTTGGGAACGGAGTTAGAAAGGGTTGTAGCCTCTCCCCTATGTTGTTCAATCCGTATAGTGAGCAAGCACTTAAAAGAAAAATTCGGGGTAGGTATTAAAGTCCATGCAGAAGAAATAAAAACTGTAAGGTTCGCCGATGACATTGTAATTGTGTCAGAGACAGCAAAGGATTTGGAAGAGCAGTTGAACGGAATGGACAGTGTCTTAAAAGGAGGATACAAGATGATCATCAACAAATGCAAAACGAGGATAATGGAATGTAGTCAAATTAAATCGGGTGATACTGAGGGAATTAGATTAGGAAATGAGACACTTAAAGTAGTAAAGGAGTTTTGCTATTTGGGGAGCAAAATAACTGATGATGGTCGAAGTAGAGAGGATATAAAATGTAGACTGGCAATGGCAAGGGAAGCGTTTCTGAAGAAGAGAAATTTGTTAACATCGAGTATAGATTTAAGTGTCAGGAAGTCATTCCTGAAAGTATTTGTATGGAGTGTAGCCATGTATGGAAGTGAAACATGGACGATTACTAGTTTGGACAAGAAGAGAATAGAAGCTTTTGAAATGTGGTGCTACAGAAGAATGCTGAAGATTAGATGGGTAGATCACATAACTAATGAGGAGGTACTGAATATGATTGGAGAGAAGGGGAGTCTGTGACAGAACTTGACTAGAAGAAGGGATCGGTTAGTAGGGCATGTTCTGAGGCATCAAGGGATCACAAATTTAGTATTGGAGGGCAGCGTGGAAGCTAAAAATCGTAGAGGGAGACCAAGAGATGAATACACTAAGCAGATTCAGAAAGATGTAGGCTGCAGTACGTTCTGGGAGATGAAGAAGCATGCACAGGATAGCGTTGAGAGCTGCATCAAACCAGTCTCAGGACTGAAGATTACAACAACATCTAGACTTCTTTTAAATAAACGTTAATGATATAAGAACGTAGAAGAATTTTTAAGAATCCAGAAGAATTTTAATCACTATCAAAATGTTAATGATATTTATGGAATCCAAATGCTCCACTTGGACATGGTCGACACCCAGTTAAAATATAAATTTTAATGTCCTGTGTCACCCTCCTAGTCTCAGTGTTGCAGTTAGTTCTAACGCCCCCTCCCCCCCCCCCCCCCCCCGGATTATTTATTGCAGTCCAATACCTTTCTTGTCTTATGCGGCACTTTCTAGTACCACTGCAGTTATTCACTGACGTCTAAATAGATTTAACAAACTGTCCATTCATCTAGAGAGTGCTTTTCCTCAGTTTCTATTATTGACGGGTCTGTGCGGAACCTCCCAATTTCGTATCCTGTTAAGCCGTTTCATTTTCAGCGTTCTTCCACAAAGCCAAATGGTTCCATTCTATTATCTTTTTTTTCCCGCAAAAAGCGACTCACTCGCATACAATTCTGTACTCTATGCGTACAGTATCAGAAATTTCTTCCTCACATTGAGGCCTATGTTTGGACGTCTTGCGAGGAATAAACCAGTTCTTAATATTTTGACATTGTTGTAGTTAACATCACTGCACAACAAACAAATGGCTGTAAATAAATTGCTTGTCTTTCTATTCACAATCAAATGAATAAATACGAATATGATGGTTTTTTCACTATTATGGTGGACAGATTTTTTAATTTCAGTCAGGAAAGGAAGTTGTTGTTAAGTTTGTGGTGATACATTACAGTGGCCCGGCCGGGATGGCCGAGCGGTTCTAGGTGCTACAGTCTGGAACCGCGCGACCGCTACGGTCGCAAGTTCGAATCCTGCCTCGGGCATGGATGTGGGTGATGTCCTTAGGTTAGTTTGGTGTAAGTAGTTCTAAGTTCTAGGGGACTGATGACCTCAGAAGTTAAGTGCTATAGTGCTCAGAGCCATTTAAACAATTACAGTGATGTAAACACCTGTGTCTGTTGCAGAACCTGAAGTCCAGGACCTGGGACTCATCGCGAACGCCAACAGCGAAGCGGCTCCTCTGTGGCACCGGCTGGGTGCAGCAGTCGTCCTAATGGGTGCCGCGTGCTCTCTGATCCTTGTATAGCAGGTGAGAGCGAGTTCTCCAATTACTCTCCATTATAAGCTACTCCCTCTCACCCCATCCCTCTACTTTTCCCTCTTCCAGATTCATAAACCTATTTCCGCCAGATTCGAGGAATCCTTTGTATCTGCCAGTATATAATGTACTGGGCGATCAAAAAGTCAGTATAATTTGAAAACTGAATAAATCACGGAATAATGTAGATAGAGACGTACAAATTTACACACATGCTTGGAATGACATGGGGTTTTATTAGAACCAAAAAAATACAAAAGTTCAAAGAATGTGCGACAGATGCCTTCATCTGACCAGAATAGCAATAATTAGCATAACAAAGTAATCCAAAGCAAAGATGATGTTCTTTACAGGAAATGTTCAATATGTCCACCATCATTTATCAACAATAGCTGTGGTCGAGGAATAATGTGAACAGCACTGTAAAGCATGTCCGGAGTTATGGTGAGGCATAGGTGTCGGATGTTGTCTTCCAGCATCCCTAGAGATGTCGGTCGATCACGATACACTTCACGTAACCCCGAAGACAAAAATCGCACGGACTGAGGTGTGCGGACCTGGGAGGCCAAGCATGACGAAAATGGCGGCTGAGCACACGATCAGCACCAAACGACGCGCGCAAGAGATCTTTCACGCGTCTAGCAATGTGGGGTGGAGCGCCATCCTGCATAAACATCGTACGTTCCAGCAGGCTGGGGATGATGCGATTCTGTAACATATCGGCGTACCTCTCACCCGTCACGGTACCAATTACAAAACCAGAATCACTTTCCTCGAAGAAAAAAGGCCCGATAACGGTAATGTGGTTAATCCAACCCTTACCGTGACTTTCTCGTCGTGAAATGGAGTTTCCATGACAGTTTAAGATTTTTGGTAGCCCAAATTCTGCAGTTGAAAGACCCTCGGAGCGTGAAATGAACTTCGTCGGTCGACAACACGTTACTCAACCAAACGACATTTTTTGAAACGCCCACATACCAAATGCCCTTCGCTTCACTAAATCGCCAGGTAACAGTTCATGATAAGGATGGATTTTGTACGGATAGCATCGGAGGGTACGCGTAAGTGCCAACCAAAGAATAGTGTATGGAATGCCGGTGTGATATGCAACTGCACGAGCGCTGACTTCCCCGTGCTTAGACGAACCCGCTACAGTCTCCATTTCTTCCTAAACTGTCTCAGCAGCATTACACCTTGTGCTCGATCGGCCACTAGGGGTCTATCGTCTAAACAACCCGTGGCTTCGAACTTCGAAATCATTCTCGCCACAGCTGCACTTGTCAACGGACCTTTACCCGTTCGAATGCGCTTCCTGTGGCGATAGGATCGTAACGCTGAACTGGCACATTCCCCATTCTGATAATACAGCTTCACTAACAGCGCCTTTTCTGGTAATGTCAACATGCTGCGACTGCTGGCGCATCTGATTCTCTCTCTCATTTCAGCTCCTTTTATACACGATTGTCATGCTCAGTCACTGACGTTTTGCTGTCCAGCGCCATCTGTCGGACACTTTCTGAACTTTTTTTTGTTCTAATAAACCCCATGTCATTCCAAGCCCAAGAATGTCTGTCAAGTTTTACGTCTCTATCTACATTATTCCGTGGTTTAAGTTTTGACATTTATACTGACTTTTTGATCACCCGGTATATACCACTTATTTCGTCATCATAGCTTCGTATATTTATCCGGTTACTGCTTTATATTGTCCCTTTATAATACCACGAGCGGATAAAGACAAAGACTATTGTTTACCACTACATACCGACTGTACCCGATTATGTGAGACACAGTACTGAATAGGCTGTAACCTTTTTCTTCTCAAACGCTCTCTGAATGTGCCTCGATCGTTATGTGCTAAACAAAGAAGCTTGTAATCTAAATTTACAACTGACGGACATCATATTGAATGTACCTGGTGAAAGAAACACACACACTCGCAGTTTCTGTGGACGGAGATACCACACATTTTATAGTTCTTGTGTGGCGTACGATAATCATGTTGTAAAACTTCCAGTAGAGCCGTACAAAGACGACATTGTAATTCAAAATACGATCACTGTTCATTTTATACTAAAGAGACTAAACATGCTGTGCCTTAAATCCCCTTTCATTCTTGGCTGCAATAATACACTCCTGGAAATGGAAAAAAGAACACATTGACACCGGTGTGTCAGACCCACCATACTTGCTCCGGACACTGCGAGAGGGCTGTACAAGCAATGATCACACGCACGGCACAGCGGACACACCAGGAACCGCGGTGTTGGCCATCGCCTGGCGCTAGCTGCGCAGCATTTGCTCACCGCCGCTGTCAGTGTCAGCCAGTTTGCCGTGGCATACGGAGCTTCATCGCAGTCTTTAACACTGGTAGCATGCCGCGACAGCGTGGACGTGAACCGTATGTGCAGTTGACGGACTTTGAGCGAGGGCGTATAGTAGGCATGCGGGAGGCCGGGTGGACGTACAGCCGAATTGCTCAACACGTGGGGCGTGAGGTCTCCACAGTACATCGATGTTGTCGCCAGTGGTCGGCGGAAGGTGCACGTGCCCGTCGACCTCGGACCAGACCGCAGCGACGCACGGATGCACGCCAAGACCGTAGGATCCTACGCAGTGCCGTAGGGGACCGCACCGCCACTTCCCAGCAAATTAGGGACACTGTTGCTCCTGGAGTATCGGCGAGGACCATTCGCAACCATCTCCATGAAGCTGGGCTACGGTCCCGCACACCGTTAGGCCGTCTTCCGCTCACGCCCCAACATCGTGCAGCCCGCCTCCAGTGGTGTCGCGACAGGCGTGAATGGAGGGACGAATGGAGACGTGTCGTCTTCAGCGATGAGAGTCGCTTCTGCCTTGGTGCCAATGATGGTCGAATGCGTGTTTGGCGCCGTGCAGGTGAGCGCCACAATCAGGACTGCATACGACCGAGGCACACAGGGCCAACACCCGGCATCATGGTGTGGGGAGCGATCTCCTACACTGGCCGTACACCTCTGGTGATCGTCGAGGGGACACTGAATAGTGCACGGTACATCCAAACCGTCATCGAACCCATCGTTCGACCATTCCTAGACCGGCAAGGGAACTTGCTGTTCCAACAGGACAATGCACGTCCGCATGTATCCCGTGCCACCCAACGTGCTTTAGAAGGTGTAAGTCAACTACCCTAGCCAGCAAGATCTCCGGATCTGTCTCCCATTGAGCATGTTTGGGACTGGATGAAGCGTCGTCTCGCCGGAAGAACGACCGCCATCATGCCTCCTAGTTGGCTCGAATTCGTCTAACTTTTAGTTCCTGTATTTTTTCGCGAGGTATACATTTGAGGTAGCGTTATATTTATTGATTCTTCTAGGAACGTACGATCACCGAACTCTTTAACAGTAAACCACACCGCAAGGCAGGACGCCTCTGTTACAGCGTCTGCCATTGAAGTTGATTGGTCACCTTTGTGACGCTTTCGTGCTTACCATCGGAATGTGTAACGAAATATGCTGCTATTCTTCCGAGCATCTTGTTTCCTCCATCTATCCCCTACTGACGATCTATATTGAAGTATTGGTCGTACGAGAGTTCTGCGAGCGACCTGCTTTTTTAGTGGACTATATTACCTGAGGTTTCTCAAGTTAATCTCAGTCCGGCATCTACCTTTCCTGCTATTAGTGTTATGTGGCCATTCAACTTGTTTATGTTGAGGATCTATTGCCACACTCTGCAGCAAGCTTCCATCCTCCGCATTTCCTCCTGCGTAGCATCATCTGTGAAAAGCCTCATGGCACTTCCGATGTTGTCTACAGTATCAAAAGTGATTCAAATGGTTCTGAGCACTATGGGACTTAACATCTGAGGTCGTCAGTCCCCTAGAACTTAGAACTACTTAAACCTAACTAATCTAAGGACAGCACACACATCCATGCCGGAGGCAGGATTCGGACCTGCGACCGCAGTGGTCGCTCGGTTCCATATTGTAGCGCCTGGAACCGCTAGACCACCGCGGCCGGCGTCTACAGTACCGTTTACATACATACCAAATGTCACGGTCCTATAACACTTTCTTGGGGCACGCCCAAAGTTACTCTTACTTCTGAGGACTTGTTTGGGTGGCTACATGACTGCGAGTGACCTTCTTCATTATAAGTTCATATCGGACCTATGTGCTTTAAATTACAATATCGTATTAGTTGTTGCACTGATGGTTTCGCGTTTTCCTTTAAAACAGTATACTGATATAGTCAACATTATTCGGTGCTGTATTTGTAGCAGATACATTTGAATCTGTCAAAATGTAGCAAACGTTTGTCTTTCAGTAGATACCATGTAAACAGGACGTACGATCTACTGTGTCATCCCGTGTTCAAGCTATTTCCTAAGGGGCTATAGTTTCTCAATCCTATCAGTTCACACTTATTCTCTGTACCGACAATATCGGTGTATTCTTTTGTAATGCGCCTGGACATGAATAAGATAATTGGGGTTGAGACAAACAGTTCAGTTACATATGTGCAACTATGACTGGTATCAGTCATTATGCGCTCAAGGAACATACTACAGTTCTACGAGAACATTTGCAAAGAAATCTATACCTTCTATTCATCTTCCCAAACACCAGTCGGTTCCGTTTAACGTAGTTCATTAATATTACCCTTAAAAACGTACACAATGTGACACACTCCACGTGTTCAATATTTGTGAAATCTAAATAAGCCTTTTACGAAGGTTGTCATTAATATTCGTTCAAGTCCATATTTCCAGTGGTGTTTTCCGCATGTAAATGTAACAACGAAATAAAATTTCAATGAATGTACGCAAACAGCCGACAAACTTTGCCGTTTAAGAGATCCTCGTTTCCAGTAGCAGTGCCACATCAATGTGCCCTTTGTCAGAACCGCTTATATCACTGTATTCAGCACTTCTGGCCCTAATCTTCGCTACAATGGATGCACATTCGTTACTCTTGCTCGTAACACCATGAGGAGGCTTTGAACCTCGCTATGGGCAGTGGAGGTAATGTTCATCAGTGTACGTCAAGTACGAGTAGCAGGCTATGACGCAAGGACGACGTCGTGTGGAGCTTTGGTTGTGGCTGTGATTTGTGCACGGATAGCCGAAGCGCTTAAGCCCAGGGCGGGAAGACGGATTCGAGGCCCGGTCTGGCAACATTCTAATATGCAGATGAACGTGCTTCACATTCGTAGCTACGAATAGATTTCCCCTATCTTCTAAAGAGACGGTGAATGTGGTCTCATTATTAAATACAGCATCATTGCACCATTCTAACCCTTTGTTAACGTGGTTCTTGCCTAACGGAGCCTTTTCTATCCGTTCACGTATATTTTCTCCTTGCCGTTCTCCTTCTATAATGAACCTCAGCACCGGTGATTGAATTATTAGTTATCGCAATCTTGCAGCAAGTGAACTGCAGTTTTAGGTGCACTCTGTCGAGGATTACGCTTAATCTTTTATATGGCTTAACCGCCATTCCCTTTCATTTAACTTCCTACGCAATTCTTTTTGAAGGATAGATTTTGTATGATTGTCCTCCTAATATGCCCTTCTACACTTCCGGATCTGTTTGTCATACTACATTCTGATATGCTGTCCAGCGTTGTTGATGAATGATAGATAAAAGCTAAGAACTCCTTATAGTAAGCATGTTGTTCTCACTGGAGAGACGTCTACAGACCTTAAAGAAACCTCTGGTGTGCCACAGGGGAGTGTTATGGTACCATTGCTTTTCACAATATACACTCCTGGACATGGAAAAAAGAACACATTGACACCGGTGTGTCAGACCCACCATACTTGCTCCGGACACTGCGAGAGGCTGTACAAGCAATGATCACACGCACGGCACAACGGACACACCAGGAACCGCGGTGTTGGCCGTCGAATGGCGCTAGCTGCGCAGCATTTGTGCACCGCCGCCGTCAGTGTCAGCCAGTTTGCCGTGGCATACGGAGCTTCATCGCAATCTTGAACACTGGTAGCATGCCGCGACAGCGTGGACGTGAACCGTATGTGCAGTTGACGTACTTTGAGCGATGGCGTATAGTGGTCATGCGGGAGGCCGGGTGGACGTACCGCCGAATTGCTCAACACGTGGGGCGTGAGGTCTCCACAGTACATCGATGTTGTCGCCAGTGGTCGGCGGAAGGTGCACGTGCCCGTCGACCTGGGACCGGACCGCAGCGACGCACGGATGCACGCCAAGACCGTAGGATCCTACGCAGTGCCGTAGGGGACCGCACCGCCACTTCCCAGCAAATTAGGGATACTGTTGCTCCTGGAGTATCGGCGAGGACCATTCGCAACCGTCTCCATGAAGCTGGGCTACGGTCCCGCACACCGTTAGGCCGTCTTCCGCTCACGCCCCAACATCGTGCAGCCCGCCTCCAGTGGTGTCGCGACAGGCGTGAATGGAGGGACGAATGGAGACGTGTCGTCTTCAGCGATGAGAGTCGCTTCTGCCTTGGTGCCAATGATGGTCGTATGCATGTTTGGCGCCGTGCAGGTGAGCGCCACAATCAGGAGTGCATACGACCGAGGCACACAGGGCCAACACCCGGCATCATGGTGTGGGGAGCGATCTCCTACACTGGCCGTACACCTCTGGTGATCGTCGATGGGACACTGAATAGTGCACGGTACATCCAAACCGTCATCGAACCCATCGTTCTACCATTCCTAAACCGGCAAGGGAACTTGCTGTTCCAGCAGGACAATGCACGTCCGCATGTATCCCGTGCCACCCAACGTGCTCTAGAAGGTTAAGTCAACTACCCTGACCAGCAAGATCTCCGGATCTGTCCCCCATTGAGCATGTTTGGGACTGGATGAAGCGTCGTCTCACGCGGTCTGCACGTCCAGCACGAACGCTGGTCCAACTGAGGCGCCAGGTGGAAATGGCATGGCAAGCCGTTCCACAGGACTACATCCAGCATCTCTACGATCGTCTCCATGGGAGAATAGCAGCCTGCATTGCTGCGAAAGGTGGATATACACTGTACTAGTGCCGACATTGTGCATGCTCTGTTGCCTGTGTCTATGTGCCTGTGGTTCTGTCAGTGTGATCGTGTGATGTATCTGACCCCAGGAATGTGTCAGTAAAGTTTCCCCTTCCTGGGACAATGAATTCACGGTGTTCTTATTTCAATTTCCAGGAGTGTATGTAATTGACCTAGTAGATAGTGTCGGAAGTTCCATGCGGCTTTTCGCGGATGATGCTGTAGTATACAGAGAAGTTGCAGCATTAGAAAATTGCAGCGAAATACAGGAAGATCTGCAGCGGCCTGGCACTTGGTGCAGGAAGTGGCAACTGATCCTTGACATAGACAAATGTAATGTATTGCGAATATATAGAAATAAGGATCCTTTATTGTACGATTATATGATAGCGGAACAAAAACTGGTAGCAGTTACTTCTGTAAAATATCTCTGAGTATGCGTACGGAAAGATTTTAAGTGGAATGATCATGTAAAATTAATTGTTGGGAAGGCGGGTGCCATGTTGAGGAGGTGGCTTACAAAATACTGACCTGTAATTGAGTATTGCGCATCAGTGTGGGATCCCTAACTGATCGGGTTGACGGAGAAGATACAGAAGATCCAAAGAAGAGCGGCGCGTTTCGTCACAGGGTTATTTGGTAACCGTGATAGCGTTAAGGAGATGTTTATCAAACTCAAGTGGCAGACTCAGCAAGAGAGGCGCTCTGCATCGCTGTGTAGCTTGCTCGCCAAGTTTCGAGAGGGTGCGTTTCTGGATGAGGTATCGAATATGTTGCTTGCCCCTACTTATACCTCCCGAGGAGATCACGAATGTAAAATTAGAGAGATTCGAGCGCACACGGAGGGTTTCCGGCAGTCGTTCTTCCCGCGAACCATACGTGACTGGAACAGGAAAGGGAGGTAATGACAGTGGCACGTAAAGTGCCCTCCGCCACACACCGTTGGGTGGCTTGCGGAGTATAAATGTAGATTTAGATGTAGATGTAGAAAAGCATCTTGGTTTCAGAAAAAAAGTGCTGCGTTACTTATGGAACGCCCATCGTACCTTGATGTTGCTGTACCGTATGTAGGTTCTGTCAGATGATAACCGATGTGTCTAAAGGAATTTCGATATAGTAAAACAATATCTTTTAGCAGCTTTGTGCTGATATTATACAACAAAATGTTTTCCGTGCAATCTACAGCGCACGATTTTAATGTTAATAGCAGCTTCGAATATGGTCTTCAGATGTTTGTGCAAAGAAACGAAAGAAGTGAGTCCATTGGATTGGTTTCGTTGTTACAGGTAAACACGTAAGGTGGAAGATCCATAGTTACCACAGCGGGGCGACCGCGGCTGGCGCTGGTCAACCACGTGTTCTCTCCCACCGCCGCCGGCCGCCGCTGCCAGCATCCGTCTACTTGTGCATAACGGCGACACTTCGCAGTACCTAACCAGTGTGGTGTTTACTTTCTCGTCGAGTGCTGAATCGTATGGCTTAGGAAGACAATAACAGTGTCGTCTGAATCGTAAAAGTTGTGAACCTCCATTTGTCAGACTAACAGTGTACCCAAAATATTTCTGCAGAAAGTGGAAGAATTGTATCATCTGTAATCCAAGAACGACAAAAGTGTTTTAGCAAAAATAGCTTTTCTCCGTCTTTAATTTAGTAGGGTTTTTGCATGCTACGTCATACACTCCCTGGGCAAGAGACTACCAGCTGAAGACATTTGTGCCTTAGCATTTTCGTTCTTTGAGTTTTTCTGCCACATCACAGTCTACTTTTAGATCGCCATTTTATTTAAACGTATTGAACTCTGATGTGTGTGCAGTAGCACTGCCTGTTTTTCTGTGATGCAGGAGTTACTTTTGTTAAAACGTGCATTGTTCTTGAGATCGGGAAATTTCGCTAAGAGTTAAGTACTAAAATAGTCCACTTTTCATTCCCTGACTAATCAACATATTTTTCTTAAGAGTCCCTTTTTAAATCACTTCAATGAACCCATTTATGAGAAGTGCAAGAATGTTTTCATAAATAACATAATTCCATAAAATCAATATAGTGTGTGATCCAGATTTATTTATTTGAGATGTTGATGTTACTAGCATGAGAAGAAACAAATATTGTTTATCACAACACTGTTTCAAGATTGATAAATTTCAATATTCCATGCACATAAGCTGATTTACTATATCATTCGTAATTCTTTAATTAATTTTTGTAACGATGTATGTGATAAAATGTGTTTAATATGTAAAATAAATATTTTGAAAATTAGTGATTACATTTTCATTTTGAATCAGTTCATCAAAGAAGTTTCAGTGCTAGTTGTATCATAGTATTTTCATTTGGACTTCCAACAAAATACGTAACCACTAATGAGCTTGCTGATTTAAACCTATGAAGACTTAGCGTAACGTAAAGTTACCTTACTGTTTAGAAAAGGTAAGTGACTTATACTAGAGCTCCGGTACTCAATCTGGAGATACTCCTGTTGATGGAATAAACCTCCGTAGTATCTCATGGAACACGGACATGAATTGCTCGCGACTCGACCTACCATTGGCAATGTTAAGCTCAGTTGCTTCCTTAATGAAGTTCTACAGCAAGGTAAGTGACGGCAATAGGTTTCCACCTCTCACTTCATTTCATTACATACATACTGGTTATCTAGACAAACACAGCAATTGGACACAACTAAGGCGATGGGCGTATCCCTCAGCAAACTGCAGTCAGTGTTCCCAGGCAGTCAGTCATCCAGCTTTTAACCGGGACGGACATTACTTAACTTTGGTGATCGGCTGAAAACTAGTGTAGCGAACGTAGCAAAGCCGTTGCTGCTGCTAATATTTAGCGTTGAGTAATGAGTAAGCTAGTACTAGTTTATGTGAAAACGACACGATTGTTGCAGAGTTGGCCTTACTAGCGATAATAGAGAGACTGAAAGGCAGGTGTATCTTCACAACCTGTCATTAATTTAATATTTGTCGTGCAATGAAAGATACATCGCTGCTCCTACAACATATAGCGTTTGGATGTGTACATAGTAAGAAAGAGCAGCATGCTTGAGAGGAGCTTTGTACCCCCGAAACACGGACTTACATTCTCCACAGACGATAACCGGCGTCTACAGCGAATCAGAGATCACAAGACAACATGAAACGTAACTGCGGCACAGTATTTACATTCTCTTCAATTCAAACGATAAACAGACTGAAAACCATTCAACACTATCTACACCGTTACAGAGTTTTACCAACTTCCAACGCACATGACACAGTCGGCAGTTCATAATGAACATTTCCCTCTGCAGACAGCGCACATAAATTTTCATGGGAAAATGCTCAAACCAGTAAGCTGGGAAAGGTAGTACTTAAATAGCGGTATAAATGAAAATAAAACACTACACAGACACAATGCACATCCAGTGGATGACATGCCCAATTATACACGCAATTATGCCTTGCCTGAACTAATAAAATTTATAAAAATAACTGCCTGGAGTAATTATTATTATACCCACTGTAGCACTCACATTTTCACAGAAGCTTTGGAATACTCCACGGTTAACCATCACAAGGTAAGCACAGTCAGTCACAAACACATGTAAGACAATAGTCAAAATTGAAGAAAATGTGGTGCAATTAATGCTTGTAAATTGCATTAATCACAAAATTGATTGAAGTTAGTTTAATGAATTCGTGTACAGAGAATATTTCCGAGCTCTAATGCTGCTGCTGAAGTGTACTGAGCTGATGAAAGTCATGGATAGCGATAAGCACATTTAAGGTGGCGCTACTATCGCATACACAAGAAAAAAGGGCAGTGCGTTGGCGGCATTGTTATTTGCGTTCAGGTGATTCATGTGGAAAGGTTTCTGATGATTATGGATGCCTCACGGGGATAGATACAATTTGAACTCGGAACTGTAGTAGGAGCTAGAAGCATGTGCTATTCCATTTTGGAAATCTTTGGGGAATTCATTATTTCGAGATCCACAGGTTGAAGGGTATACCTAGAATACCAAATTTCAGGCATTACCTCTCACCATGAATAACTCTGTGGTAGACAGCCTTCACTTAATGTCTGGGAGCAGTGGCGTTAGCGTAGAGTTGTCAGCAGTAACACACAAGCTACATTGCGTGACATAGCCGCAGAAGTCAATGCGGAGCGTACGACGAACGTTTGCGTTAGGAAAAAGCGGCAAAATTTGGCGTTAATGATTTATGGCAGCAGACGACCGATACTAATGCCTTCGCTTAAAAGCACAACAGCGACTGCAGCGCCTCTGTTGGGCTGGTGATCGTATCAGTTGGACCCTAGACGACTTGAAAACCACGCTCTCGTCAGGTGAGTCCCGATGTCAGTTGGTAAGAGCCAGTGGTAGGGTTCTAGTGTGGCTCCCTAACCCACAACAAGGCATGGACCAAAGTTGTCAACAAGGCACTGTTCAAGCTGGTGGTAGTTCCGTAATGGTGTGGGCTGTGTTTGCATGAAAAAGTCTGGTCGAAATGAACCGATCGCTGACTGAAAATGTCTATGTTCGAGTGGTTGGAGACCATTTTCAGCCATTCATGGACTTCATTTGTATGGATGACAATGCACCATGTCATCGGGCCAGAATTGTCCGTCACTGGTCGGTTGAACGTTCTGTACATTTAGAGCGAATAAAATGACCACCCATATCGCCCGACATTTAATCAGTCGAACATTTATCGGATACAATCAAGATATCAATTCTTGCACAAAATCCTGCACCAGCAACATTTTCGCAATTATCAACGGCTATAGAGGTTGCATGGCTTAATACTTCTGCAAGGGACTTCCAACGACCTATGCAGTCCATGCCACGTCATGTTGCTGCACTCCTCCGGGCAAAAGGAGGTCCGATACGATATTAAAAGGTATCCCGTGACTTTTGCCACTGTAACTGGTCATCAGAGTCATGTAACATTATCTGATTGCTTTATCAATTTAAATCATTCACAAATCGAGTACTCGCTCGGCAACAGCTACAGTTAGCAAATAATGTTGCGAGAATGTAAAAGGTGAACGACCTGTGACGTAACTTGTTTATTGTCGAAACGCCGTCAGAGATGCAGTGAGTTATTGACTATGAAAACCGCGGCGCGGAAAACGGACAGAAGAAGAACACTTTTACACATTTTTCTGATGTACGAGATATTCTCGATGGACAGTTGTAAGGTGTCAGGCAAATCCAACACCTTCCATGAAAACCCTGACATGATAAGCAAATCCAGACGAACGAAGCTGTACATCAAATACTTGCCCACATCCATCTCGCTCAAGTCCATCACCTTCGTGCAAAAACATTCGCCAACCTCGTGCTTGAACATTCATAGGATTGTGTGAATGTGTGAAATCAAATTATGTGATGTAGGAATTGTGCAAAACAAACGTGTGAAAAACTAATTAAGTTAAGCACACCAGACAGCTAATAAACTACAAAATAATAGTCAGTGACTATGGACTTAAGTAAAAAATAGACTGTCGATAAAAATAAATCGTTAGTTCTGAAGTGGACAGTATATAAAGAACAAAAGTTCTTGTTGGATATTTTCTTTTTTTAAAAACATTTCTACCATTTGTTAGCCTAATATCTCAATACTTGTGTATGTATATTTCTTTGTCAAAGCAATTCTTGGGAATAATTCTTATTTGTTAGTGTAACAATGTGTGTGGTCTGGCGCCTCCTTACCAGCAACAGGTCCCAGGTTCAAACTAGTTAATTCCCTAAAAAACACGCTCAGAGCGTCGTTGCGCGAAAGTAGTAGGGAGACACGATATAGAACAATCAGACACCACCATGAATGCATAGGCAGTTACTCGTTCTTCTCTTGTCTCTTGTAATTTGTGTCGGACTCGCATGTCTTTCCGCCGTATTATTATCGTTAAAAATAATATTATTTTAGTGTAAATAAAAGTGCAATGCTGCATAGCAGTAAATTTATCGTGCGACGTGTATGTGAAAACGTCAAAGGAATTATTTTCATTACGAGAAGAGAAGTGCCAGTCAAATTGACATCCATGTTAACTCCTTCATTGCAGTGTAAGTTCATCTATTAATTGCTATAAACTGAGAGTTAAATGGAACTGGTGTACGGACTATTTATTTAATATAGAATCTATGTCTCACTCCTTCATGAAGTTATTTAATTTTGTCTATGTTTCTGCCAAATAGAGAGTTCACAGTCACGAATTCTTTCGTCGAAATCGGACGGAAGTTGCATGCGGCGAAATATTTTCTCCGCACCGCATTCTACTGGTAAATGCATGATAAACTACGGTCCCTTAGGAAATTCATATTGAGCTATCCAAAAACAATTATATTTTGAATAGGCATTTACTCTCCTCTGCAATGCAACTTCCGACTGATCAGACGATCCAACAAGAAACAGCCGCACACGGTCGGCGATCGCAAATATATTTCCACCGCTGATTATAGCTATATGTTACAGCAAAAAAGTAAAAATATTGTTATAATTAGCGACTACGAACGGGGACATTTATAACTGTATGTTTATGTATACGCGTTACGTAAACATATCGTTATAGTCAGCAGAAAAAATTGCTTTTATATGAGTTAGTTAATCAAAGTATTCAGGAGTCAGTTAGGAAAGCGTAATTTGGAATAGCAGGAGACAGTGGATAAGATAAATTAGAATACAAACTATTGTTGAGTAGGACTTAGATGGAGCGGGTTTCGGTCAGGGCTTTCAGCAGACGTGGAGCTCAATTTAACAATTAATTTACTAATCATAATAATACTACTAGATAACAGAACAGTAATACAATACCGTTCTGTATCCAGTAAAGATCCTTAAGCAGGTCTTAAAACAATTAATACCCATAATATATTCCATGCAATAAACATAAAATCGTACCTTTGTCCAATGATACATAACTGATCAACAAAATTTATAATTTACAATGCATGACACTCGGTCATAAACAGTAGTTATAACGGTTACAACTTCCACAGTTGAACATTAGAAGCCAAAATAGCTCTCAGACCTAGGCGGGATCAGGTAAATAACACTACACAGATGTACTACTACTACTACTACTACTACTACTACTACTATTAAAATCACCAGAGAGCTACCACAACATGCAGCTCTATCAAAGTACCTATGGATATATCATAAAAATTCTTCCACGGGGTATTACAGCAGCCCCTACCTATGCGTTTTATACAACCTGCAGTGCTTCTACAAACAACAGGCGACATTGTTATACTCTCTCGCTCACTATGCACAAACTATTAGTCCTACAGAAAAAATGAACTGGACTTTTTTTGTAGGAAATTTAATGCAGTTAAATTTTGCACTGGAATATGTTTTCACTGGAGGCCATTGTTTTCGAGTTACTCTAGAGAAACGTGTTGAAAGTCATTTTTGTAATTTTTGTAGAATAATTCGAAAAATACAGCTGCTAGCTAAAACGCATCCCAGCACAAAATTTAACTGCGTTAAACTCTCTATAAAAAGATAATGTTTATTTTGCTGTAGGATAATAGCTTGCATGTAGTGAGGGAGAGAATACGAAAACTTTGTCGTGGTATTTGAAGGTATTGTGGGTTCTATGAAATCCATAGGTAGGGGAAGATGGATCACCCTGTATAATAACACAAACAGCTGAATTGACACAGGATAAGTAACAGGATGATTTCTTGGTGCACGTTGTACTCACCATATACTAAAAAAAAAATCTAGTTAATACATCTAAATTACACTTGCAGCATGAACACTATGTGATCAAAAGCTTCCGGACACTTGGCTGAAAATGACTTACAATTTCGTGGCGTCCTCCATTGGAAATGCTGGAATTCAATATCGTGTTGGCACACCCTTAACCTTGATGACACCTTCCACTCTCACAAGCACACGTTCAATCAGATGCTGGAAGGTTTCTTGGGGAATGACAGCCCATTCTTCAGGGAGTGCTGCACTGAGGAGAGGTATCGATGTCGGTCGGTGTGGCCTGGAACGAAATCGGCGTTCTACAACATCCCATAGGTCTTCTAAAGGATTCAGGTCAGGACTCTGTACAGGCCAGTCCACTACAGGGATATAACCACTCCCCCAGAGGCCGTGCATTATGAACAGGTGCTCGATCGTGTTGAATGACTCAGTCGCCATCCCCGAATTGCACTTCAAAAGTGTGAAGCCAGAAGGTGCTTAAAACATCAGTGTAGACCTGTGCTGTGATAGTGCCACGCAAAACAACAAGGGGTGCAAGCCCCCTCCATGAAAAACACGACCACACCATAACACCACCGCCTCCGAATTTTACTGCTGGCACTACACAGATGGCATTCATCGGGCATTCGCCAAACCCATTAGATCGCCACCTTCTGTACCGTGATTCGTCACTCCACACAACGTTTTTCCACTACTCAATCGTCCAACGTTTACGCTCCTTACACCAAGCGGGGAGTCGTTTGGCGTCTACCGGTGTGATGTGTGGCTTATAAGCAGCCGCTTGATCATGAAATCCAACTTTTATCATCTCCCGCCTAACTGTCATAGTACTTGCAGTGGATCCTGATGCAGTATGGAATTTCTGTGAGATGGTGTGGGCAGATGTCTGCCTATTACACATTACGACCGTCTTCAACCGTCGGGAGTCGTTTCCACTTTACTACAACATCGGAAGCAGTGGACCTAGGGATGTTTAGGAGAGTGGAAATCTTGAGTACTCACATATGACACAAGTGACACCCAACCACCTTACCACGTTCGAAGTCCGTGAGCTTCGCGGAGTGCCCCGTTGTGCTCTCTCACGATGTCTAATGACTGCTGAGATCTCTGATATGGAGCACCTGGCAGTAGGTGGCAGCACAAGGCACCTAATATGAAAAAGTATGTTTTACGGGGTGTCCGGATGCTTTTGATCGCATAATGTAATTTGATAATATGTTTTGCTGTCACTTACAGTGCACACATTCGCGCATCCATCATGCCATGCTTTAATTAACAACCAAAACTTCTCAAACAACGAACACGGACAGCATGTTTGAGGGTGAAAACACCCAACTCAATGCTCACACTGTGGAGTGGCGTATAAAATTTCATGGTATTTTTGTAAGTTGAAGTGTTTGGTAGTCTTGTGCAGTTTTTAGACATCACAGCCTTTTACAAGGGCCTACAAACTATTTCTGCGGACAGCAGGAAGTAATGGAGAACGTACTGTCCATAGTACTGATTCCATAGGTCCACCTCTCAGCTCACGTAAACTCAGATAATATGTTCTAACTTCTCAAGAATAATGCAAAAGGGTCAGGAACAAGCCGATAAGTAGAAGTCTGCTTTCATTTAATGGAACTGTATATTATGATCAGTGTTGAACACACAGGAATTTAGTTGTCCCAATAGTTAATGTTCCTATTGTACTCAGCACTCGAAACATGTAAGAGACGATATATGCTCTTTGTTTCCATCTACGAAAAGTTAACTATTTACCTTAAAAGTGCGGAACACTCTGTGATTCTTGCAACGCGGTTTTCTATAATATGATGGGCGGCACACAAAACAGAACGAAGCACGGGGTTTTCAGATAAAATCATACTTCAAGTAAGTTCACTGTTACACAGTTTCACCAGTTATACGAGATATGTCATTTGATAGAAATAGAATAATATCAGCCGTTATTAACGCCATCTGAGGCTTTAGCGGACATAAACATGCGCAGAGGAGCGTAGCTCATTTCCGTATGTCTGGCAACGATCGAATCACCTTCCCAGGTGCACACAACCAGTTATTTACACATGCTCGGTGCGGACGGCAATGGGAACGCTTGCCTCAAAACTGCTTCTAGCGTTGGCAGCAATGTCCAGTCAGCACCTTTTAGGAATACAAAATTACCTATATCGTTGTCAGTCGAAGACTAACAACAGTCTCAGTTGTTAAATTTTGAACACGATAATTTTCTAAATGGCGACAGTAGATGATGGCCTCTGACCTGTCTCTGTTGTGATTCTGTACCTTTTATAGTTTACAATATTATCTCGAAACTTGGTGGACCTGCATTATTACGTATGACGAATACAGTGACGTCACCTTGGCTTTGTAGCTTAATAACGAAGATTAGGTAATCCAACTTTTTTCAGAAAGTTTAGGTACGAAAATTGGTTTTCCCTTAATGATTAAAAAAGTAGACGAGGTATCTTCATATAAACTTCTAGCATATGTTTGTATCATAAAGGTAGTATAATTCCTGAATTAGAACTCTCACTTTAATATTAAGCGCTTCTAATATTTGGAAGAAGTGTAATATTTTAAAAAGTAAAAGAGGTAGATACCAGAAAACTTCTGCCATATATTTTATGATGAACTGCATCCAATTTCAAAAGCAAAAATTTCCAGCTTTTTTAGAATTTTACGAAAAGTGGGTTACGGAAGTAACTAGTTAGTGAACCATATTGTGATTCACAATGTTTAATTTTATTGTAGTCCTATATATCTGACCCAAGTTTTCAACAGCATTTAAACATTTAATTTTATGTACATGGGGCAATCTCCTTGTTAGCAGCTCACAGCATACGTGAGGCTCTGTGTTGGACTGAATTTTGTCAAGGTATCCGGGAAAAAATAAAAATTTTCTCTCATCGCTGGAGCTGGCTTTCCTTCCCACAAAATACAACACAGAGCACTGTATTAAGCACTAAACCACCGGAGTGAAACAGTCAGCTGCTGTGGCAGAAGGCCTTTTCTTGGGCTCCACTAAGATAACAGTTCTGTTCGGCTGGGAAAAGACAGCATCCGCATCACCAGCTTATTGGGAGTACATAGCGGTCGCGCCCCGCGCTGATCGTTCGGGACGTAGGGCTGAGCGTACTGCGACCCACCAACTTCTCGAGACTCTTCCTCTTGGCTCTGCCCAGAACTGGCTCAGCGAGAACTGTCTACTCCACCTCCGCGCTTCTTCCGGCTCGTGTGCTGTCATCTGCTGCGCCATGCTCCAATCACGGCAACCACGTGGCCCTCCGCTCCGCTGACTGACTCCTGCTAAAGCGCTGTTGGTTATCCGACCGCGGTCATGGCGTCGGCAAATGTACTGCATTCGACGCGCGGCATGTGTCTCGTCTCGTGCTGCCCGCCAAGACTCGGGGCGGCTCTAGCAAATCCGGAACAACAGTCCCAATCGACGCGATAGTGCCGCAGCAGAGGTGACGCGGCCGGCTGAGTGACGCGGGAAATCAGTTAACGTGCAATTAATTACAAATTAAAAAATGGCTCTGAGCACTGTGGGACTTAACAGCTGAGGTCATCAGTCGCCTAGAACTTAGAACTAATTAAACCTAACTAACCTAAGGACATCACACACATCCATGCCCGAGGCAGGATTCGAACCTGCGACCGTAGCGGTCGCGTGGTTCCAGACTGAAGCGCCTAGAACCGCTCGCCTACCAGTGCCGGCCTAATTACAAATTCATTGTACTTGATATTTGCAGGTAATTAACTATTATTAGTTAAAACCAAAACTGAAGGGTGACTTCCATACTCAGTCAAATACTTTTCTCAACGACACACTATCAGCCAACGCTGATAAAACGAATTTGTAGCTGGCCGGAGTGGCCGTGCGGTTCTAGGAGATACAGTCTGGAACCGAGCGACTGCTACGGTCGCAGGTTCGAATCCTGCCTCGGGCATGGATATGTGTGACGTCCTTAGGTTAGTTAGGTTTAATTAGTTCTAAGTTATAGGGAACAGATGACCTCAGAAGTTAAGTCGCATAGTACTCAGAGCCCTTTTTGTACGAATTTGTAGAAGCATCAGGGATAATGGTCCACTGGGCTCCAGTCGTGGTCATCGCTCTTCTGATCTTTTTAAATGATGTAAGAAGTTTAATTATGTTATTAACTGCTTGTCATAACAGGAACTGTCTGATTAAAACTTACCTGTCGCATCCCCTTTGAAAAAATGGTTCAGATGGTTCTGAGCACTATGAGACTTAACTTCTAAGGTCATCAGTGCCCTAGAACTTACAACTCCTTAAATCTGACTAAACTGAGGACATCACACACATCCATGCCCTTGGTAGGATTCGAACCTGCGACCGTAGCGGTCGCGCGGTTTCAGACTGTAACGCCTAGAACCGCTCGGCCAACTCGGCCGGTATCGCCTTTGAAAATTCACTCATTTCTCGTACTCAAGTAGGTATTTCTTCTACACTTGTCAGCTCCACATACTACCTATAATTCTAACATATTATAAATGGACGCCACGAAGAATCACTTGTCCACCAACCAAAGAATTTCGTAGGCATCCTTCCCCATTCAGTAATATGTCTGGCGTGTTCTAGTGCCAGAATGTTTAAAAACGACATTATTTTACACTCAAAGGTGTTACTATATACAACATGTTGTTTTGAAACTGGTCCACTGGTAGATGTTAACCATAAACCTCTACGTGTCAATCTTTATACAGATGGTTGAAGGGCATCATCTGTTCAGTACAGAATGTCGAACCAAAACTTCTCTGAGCCCCTAAATTTCTAAATTGTTACTATATTGATTTCGACGATGTATTACGGCATCTTCAGACCCACTGACCGACGTGTAGGAATTTCTCGCGTATGATCCAGTGAAAATAGGGCCAGCAGTCAATGACTGGTATGCGTAGATTTTTAACACAGCAGTCTCTTCGATCATCACTTGTCGGCACCTATTACAGGATATGTAGAACTACCAGCTTGTCATGCAGCTACTGAAGACCTTGCAATTCAGTAGTGTGTCAACTATGTTTCGTTCCGATTTATTTTGAAGTACAACGATAGATAAAGCCATAATCATAATGGAATATATTGTTTTCTCAATGGAAAATGTGGCATCGAGGTGATCAGTAACACGATTGTCTTAAGTTACTTTTTCACTACGTGCGGCAACTCTTACGTTCGTAACACACACACAAATCTTCACACAAGCATACACCTAGTTATTACGCATTCAGCAGCTTTAGGAACGTTAAGAGAAATTGAGAGGAGTAATAGGATAAACTTATTTCGAGTTATGAAATTTGGAATCCATTACTGACACTGGATGACTACAATCAGATGGATGCTTGATTTCCTGACTTTCGAAAAAACAACTGAGTCTGAGTCACACCAAAGTATAAGTGAACGATCTTGTGAGACAGCTAATGGAATTTGTGATTGGACAGAGAATTCTTTTGGTAGGAAGCAAGGAGCATATTAGCTTGGACTGTGAGTTGTCCTGTAGGTGAGTGTCTTTGAACGCTTCCTTTTCGCGTCGAATTTTTAATGAGCTGGAAGTATTAATAGTGACCTCAGACGTTTTAAGTATAACGGAGTTACCTATAATTAAAAACTGTCTGGAACATGCTACACAAACATTCAATCCAACGGGTTCTAAGATCGTAATATTCTTTTAAATATTCAAAAATGTAATATTCTGTACTTTATAAAACTTAAAAAGAAATATGTTTATAATATCAAGGAGTCACAGCTGGAATTACTCAAATCACGCAAACACCAGGGTGTAATTAACAGTTTGTTGGAATGTGAATCGGACTGTTGACATCGACTTAATCACAGGTCAAGCAGACGGAAAATTTAGATTAACTGATGTGATCCGGGGAGACCGAACAAGAGCAGCACGAATGGCTACAGGTTTGTATGATCCACCGGAGAGCGTCATGGAAAGACTGGAAACTGGAAGTTGCGCCTGAAAACAAAAGTGAACTGTCTCGTGAGGGCCTGCTTAGAATGTTTTCAAGAAACAGTATAGAGTAAGGTATCTAAAAATGACGATATGTGTTGCCTACGTATCACTCACAGAGGGGGCTCGAAGACAGGGTTAGACTAATAACAGCGTACTGAGCTGTCATTTCAGCATTCAGCCTTCCCAGGCACCACACGCATATGGAAGGGAATGAAACCTTAAACGTGGTACAATGCGAAGTACTCTACGTCATACACTAAACAGGAGACAGCCCAGTGTGAATGTAGATGTAAAAGTTTAAACAAGTCTGATAGTCAATTACTTGAATAAATGAGAATGAGAGACGCGAAGAGCCTGGTGACTGGTGGTATTATCCCACGTATGACAAGTCAGAATAGAATATTGCAAAGAGAATTCTTCGTGGGGCGCACATGAACGAGATTTAGGCGCCGATTCATCTACTATTCTGAAAAGCGCTCCGTTTTTCTCGGAGACTCACTAACACTCCTCCAGTAGGGAGAATTCTTTTATCTGGACCATAATGCATATTGCAGCAGTCCCTTTTAGAGAATTCTCGACATCATTGTGTTGGCAAGCTACCAATATTGTAGAGTTCCCTTTCATTTTCTTGGTAGGGCAATGAACTTCATAGGACGCGATTCAGAAAGTTTGATTATCTGACTTTGTGTGTTTCTGCTGTGTACCGACGTGAGTTCTTCCCGGAGAGACTTAGGTTTTGCTTATTGAATATATCCTCCATCTTCCTCTTTAATGTAGCTCAATTTTGACAGGATGCCACCTATTGAACATTAAATAAGATGAAAAGCAATTAGATCGAAAAAAGCTACGTTTTATTGCCTTTAACTTTCCTTTGATGTGCAGCTCTTTCGGATCTCCCTTACTACAAATTCCTATATGTTCTGTAATTTAACCGCGAAATTGTATGTTTTCCTTTACCTGCCGCCAGCGCTGGGATTTCTGGCATCCACACTATTCAAATTCTTTTCTAATGTAGCCGCGAATTGGTACGTTTTACTTTGCTGGCCACCACAGTGCTATGAAATCTATCATCCACACTATTGACATGTGAGACTACCTTTACAGTGGGGCAGCTGGAGTGGCCGAGCGGTTCTAGGCGCTACATTCTGGAACCGCGCGACCGCTACGGTGGCAGGTTCGAATAATGCCGTGGGCATGGATGTTTTTGATGTCCTTAGGTTAGTTAGGTTTAAGTAGTTCTAAGTTCTAGGGGACTGATGACCTCAGAAGGTAAGCCCCATAATGCTCATATCCATTTGAACCATGTGAGCCTTTACAGTGGACCTCCAGTGAAATACGGAAAATATTCATGATATACGTTAAATTTATTCCCAGATGCGAGTATGGACAATCATTAGCTGCATAACGGAGTGGGACTCGAAACCGGATTTTCCGCTTATCGCCAGCCTTTGCCTTATCATTTGGCTTTCCGATCAAGATCCACGACCAGATATGCATGCATGTCCGAAGTAACTTCACATTTTATTTCTGAATAACATAGGCGCTGCAATATCTTATTTATGCGCAACACCTGGAATACAGCTTTCAACTAAAATCTCTCCCGGGTACAGGAATATACATAATGGATGTACTAGTACAGAACGTAGACACTTGGTTTACGACATTACGAAGTTTTGGTCAGGCTGTGGCGCTGGGATAGCCAAATGGTAAGGCCATCGAACGCGTTACCGGGAAATCTGGGTTCGAGTCGTGGTCCGGCACAAATGTTCATTGTCTCCATTCCGTTATACAGCTGATGGTTGTCCACATTCGCAACTGCGAATACATTTAATGTATTTCATAACGGCTGTGGTCGCCACAGTAACTGTTCCTTCGGACGTGCATACATGTCGGAAGGAACTTTGTATCGTATTTCCGAATGTCACAGGCTCTACTATATCGTCTTCATTATATGGTGGCACCGAACCATCAGCATCGCATCGCCTTCAGTGTGTGAGCTGTAATTATTGGTGACCGCAATTTAAGTGTGGAACAAAACCACTAGTACAGACAGAACATCTCATTTTTCTGGAGCTTTCTCGTGTGTGCTTTCAGACACTGGAACCTATACTGCCAGAGATCATTTATCTCCACCTTCAAGTTGTTGTGCCTGCCTTGGAACGCATTTCCCGCCATGTACCCACATGACCTTTCCTGCCCACTATCCTCACAGCTATCGTTCCCAGTCGTTTGTCCCCACTGGCCAAAAATAACACTGTATACATTATTTACAATCAGCACTGATTAAAATAACTTTAAGATCTTTTTAGTCCCTATAACTTTGAAATGGTTTTGATAATTGCTGCATTGTATAAAGGTACTAGCTTATGTTTTTATGTTCAGTGAAACTGATGAGACTCTCTTTTTATTCGATGTGACATACTTCTGTAAGCTGGACGTTTTAAGAACAGAAGTATTCGTAAGTCGTTATGTGGTACCACAGGGGTTCCGAGTACAAGCAATGTGATCTTCGGTAGTCAGTGGTGTTGTAGTTTGTCATCGTACAGTACCTATCGGTGAGAAGTGAGTGGGAGAGTCTGGTGTTGGTCACGCTGCTGAGCGGTCTGGGAGTAAATGGCAAGGCACAAAGACGCAAGCGCAGAGGATATTTTAGAAATATTGTTTAGTAAAAATTGATTTTAGAACTATGAAGAAGTTCAAGTAATGTTGCTGCATTGTTTGCTCGCACTTAATTTGTCACAACTTTGAGAAAGGCTAACTTTTTGCGTGATTTTTTCTTAATTGGTGCAGGTCAGTTAGTTTCACTACCCAGATATGGTTAAACGAAAAGATCTGCTCCCATAGCTTGGACTCAGAGTTGTAGAATCATCACTCCTTTATCAGTACATTAATAAATTTCATGGCAGAGCCACAATTTTTTTTATAAGAGTCTGGTTGTAATTATTAACGAATTTGTTTCTCAATACAGTTTTTAAAGCTAGTCTCTTTTCAATCAGTTACAAGTCGAGTTCCTTTCACAGTCTTCTTACGAAAGTTAAATTTTGTATTTGCGTATTACCGCATTGCAGCGAGCGGACACACCAAACATAAAGCATGACGTGCATAGCATACTTCCCTTTCCTTGTATTGAACTTAGCAGAGATATTTCTTTAGCTGGTTTTTTGCAGCGCTGCATCTTAATTTTCTCCACTTTTGAGCAGTTTTCTGCTACCAGTCACTTTTTTATTTTATGCTTAATCTAACATAATACGACGCGTTTCGAACATGTTCTGTTCATCTTCAGGAGTTTATACCTACATACATACAGAGAAATGTTACTTAAAAACTTAAAACAGATTAATCTAGAACTCGGTGTCTATTGTTTGTTACTGCAGCAGCTGATGTGGTATTTGGGGGGGGGGATGGAGGAGAGGGGCAGTGTATGGCTAGAAATCGAAATCAGTGATGTATTTTGCAGATTTTCTTCCTAGTAGTTGACTATGTATGACATCACAGCCTGTAAGAGATGCAGATAGATTTGCATCAGTTGTGTTACGAAAATAGTGTCGAAGGCTTTTATATAATAGTTGATCACTGTCGATTTCATCATCTTGCTGCTTCATTTGCATCACTGGTGTAACCGAGGAGCTGTTGATTAATATTACACTATTGCACATTGTACTTTGTCACTGATTGCCAACGTAATTCACTGCACAAATTGCTTACACAAACATGTAAATGTCAAGCACACAGCACAAGATGGCGGACAGTGTCATGTGAGTCTGTATCGATTTTCGAGGTTTTGTATCAATATTCTCGGTACTGACAAACTTGTAGTCAATTATTTACATTGAAATGAAATGGTTGAAATGGCTCTGAGCACTATGGGTCTTAACATCTGAGCTCATCAGTCCCCTGGAACATAGAACTACAATCCTGGAAATGGAAAAAAGAACACATTGACACCGGTGTGTCAGACCCACCATACTTGCTCCGGACACTGCGAGAGGGCTGTACAAACAATGATCACACGCACGGCACAGCGGACACACCAGGAACCGCGGTGTTGGCCGTCGAATGGCGCTAGCTGCGCAGCATTTGTGCACCGCCGCCGTCAGTGTCAGCCAGTTTGCCATGGCATACGGAGCTCCATCGCAGTCTTTAACACTGGTAGCATGCCGCGACAGCGTGGACGTGAACCGTATGTGTAGTTGACGGACTTTGAGCGAGGGCGTATAGTAGGCATGCGGGAGGCCGGGTGGACGTACCGCCGAATTGCTCAACACGTGGGGCGTGAGGTCTCCACAGTACATCGATGTTGTCGCCAGTGGTCGGCGGAAGGTGCACGTGCCCGTCGACCTGGGATCGGACCGCAGCGACGCACGGATGCACGCCAAGACCGTAGGATCCTACGCAGTGCCGTAGGGGACCGCACCGCCGCTTCCCAGCAAATTAGGGACACTGTTGCTCCTGGGGTATCGGCGAGGACCATTCGCAACCGTCTCCATGAAGCTGGGCTACAGTCCCGCACACCGTTATGCCGTCTTCCGCTCACGCCCCAACATCGTGCAGCCCGCCTCCAGTGGTGTCGCGACAGGCGTGAATGGAGGGACGAATGGAGACGTGTCGTCTTCAGCGATGAGAGTCGCTTCTGCCTTGGTGCCAATGATGGTCGTATGCGTGTTTCGCGCCGTGCAGGTGAGCGCCACGATCAGCACTGCATACGACCGAGGCACACAGGGCCAACACCCGGCATCATGGTGTGGGGAGCTATCTCCTACACTGGCCGTACACCTCTGGTGATCGTCGAGGGGACACTGAATAGTGCACGGTACATCCAAACCGTCATCGAACCCATCGTTCTACCATTCCTAGACCGGCAAGGGAACTTGCTGTTCCAACAGGACAATGCACGTCCGCATGTATCCCGTGCCACCCAACGTGCTCTAGAAGGTGTAAGTCAACTACCCTGGCCAGCAAGATCTCCGGATCTGTCCCCCATTGAGCATGTTTGGGACTGGATGAAGCGTCGTCTCACGCGGTCTGCACGTCCAGTACGAACGCTGGTCCAACTGAGGCGCCAGGTGGAAATGGCATGGCAAGCCGTTCCACAGGACTACATCCAGCATCTCTACGATCGTCTCCATGGGAGAATAGGAGCCTGCATTGCTGCGAAAGGTGGATATACACTGTACTAGTGCCGACATTGTGCATGCTCTGTTGCCTGTGTCTATGTGCCTGTGGTTCTGTCAGTGGGATCATGTGATGTATCTGACCCCAGGAATGTGTCAATAAAGTTTCCCCTTCCTGGGACAATGAATTCACGGCGTTCTTATTTCAATTTCCAGGAGTGTATTTAAACCAAACTAACCTAAGTACATCACACACATCCATGCCCGAGGCAGGATTCAAATCTGCGACCGTAGCGGTCGCGCTGTTCCAGACTGAAGCGCCGAGAACCGCTCGGCCACAGCGGCCGGCTATTTACATTGACATATCTTGAATCTATTGAGTTAGAACTGGATTTAGACTGTTGAAAAATTCAGAGTTTTTGAATTCGATTATTTCATTAAGAATGTTATGTCTCTGCTTTGTATTACGCACGAAAGTTTCCATTTCTTCCTATATATCCATTCTCTTACATTTTCCTGTTTTGTGTAAAGTTTCGAGATTGTCTTAGATTTTCAAAGTGTCGCCTGTGTCTTTAATGTGAGATGCTACTGCTGATTTGTTACATTTATCAAGCCTGTAGCAGTCTAAATGTTTTCTGAAATTTCTGCCTGTTTGGCCGATATAATGTTTATTACATTGTTTGATTGCAGGTAATTTTGTAAATGCCAGATATATCAAGACTTGTATCAGGTGTTTATATATTATGAATAAGCTTTCTACTTAGATTGATGTTGGTGCTGAAGCTGATTTTTACTTCTGTGTTCTTGAATAGTTCTTGTGCAGTGAATTACGTTGGCAATCACTGACAAAATACAATGTGCATCAGTGTAATGTTAATCAACAGCTCCTCCATTACACAAGTGATGCAGGGGGAGGCAGCCACATGATGAAATCGTGAGTGATCAACTGTCATTGGGAAAGTGTTATCGGCGCCGAATTTCGTGAAAAACTGACTTCTCCACTATGTTCCATAAATATTCATTGGGATTTTCTTGTCGGGCATTTTGGTGGCCAAATAATTCGCTCTAATTGTCCAGAATGTCGTTAAAAACCGTCGCGCACAACCGTGGCCCAGTGACACGGCCCATTGCCATTCATAAAAGTTCCATCGTTGTTTGGGAACAAGGTTCATGACTGACTGAAAATGGTATCCAACCAGCCGAACATAAGCATTTCCAGTGAATGATCGGTTCAGTTGGACCAGAGGCCCCACTCTACACAGCCTACACTATTATGGTGTCATCACCAGCTTGCACATTGCCTTGTCGACAACTTGAATCCACGGGGCCGTGGGATCTGCGCCACTCTTGAACCCTACCATCAGCTCTCTTTATTCATTTACTTATTTATTTTCTCGCACGTCTTCCTCGCAGCTCTTACCACCTGAAATCGGGGCTCATCGATCAGGCCATAGTTTTCCTGGCGTCCAGGGACCAACCGATACGGTCGCGAGTCCAGGAGAGCCGCTGCTGGCGATGTCGCGCTGTTAGCAAAGGCACTCCAGTCTGTCGTCTGCTGCCTTAGCCCATTAACACCTAATTACACGACACTGTCCTAAAGGATATGTCCGTTGTACGCCACTCGTCGATTTCTGCGGTCATTTCACGTAGTTTTGATTGTCTTTTGCCGTTGATGATTCTAAGCAAACTCCGCTGTTCTCGGTCGCTACGTGACGGGCGTTAGCCACTATGTTGTTCGTGGTGACAGGTAATGCCTGAAATTTGGTATTATCGGCACGCTCTTGGCACTTTCAATCTCGGAATATTGAACTCCCTTACGATTTCCGAAATGAAACGTTCCATGTGTTTAGCTGTTGGATGTCTATGCGGCCATTGTCACGATGGAGACATTTCTACACGAACCACCTGAGTTCAAACAAAGCCCCGCCAGTGCACTGCCCTTGTGTATGCGATACTGCCCCTACCGGTGTATGTGAATATCGCTAACCGATGACTTACAACTGACGGCACTAAAGGTGTCTAAACTTGTTATTTTCACAGATCTCCGAGGTAAGTCACCATTCGATGCTATCACAGCAGCGTTCACATGATGTGATTTAGAAACGTCTTTGAAAAGCTGAACTGTGAGTGGTGATAGAGGATACCTTTCATTCTAATTTGAAGTAACTCATCTACATATCATACCTTAGTGCTTAAAGTTCTTACCAACCTGAATTATTATAAATAAGCTTACGGCTTGAGATTTTCACTCTGCAGTGGAGTGTTCGCTGATACCAAACTTCCTGGGAGATGAAAACTGTGTGCCAGGCCGAGACTCGAACTCGGGACCTTTGCCTTTTGCGGGCAGGTGCTCTAGGATCTGAGCAACCCAAGCCCCGCCTCACAGCTTTACTTCTGCCAGTACCTCGTGTCCGCCATCTCTTTCAGGAATGCTAGTTCTGCAAGGTTCGCAGGAGAGCTTCTGTAAAGTTTCAAGATAGGAGACGAGGTACTGGGAGAAGTAAAGCTGTGAGGGGGGGGGGGGGGGAGCTTGAGTCCTGCTTGGGTAGCTCAGGTGGTAGAGCACTTGCCCGCGAAGGCAAACGTCCCGAGTTCGAGTCTCGGCCTGGAACACAGTTTTAATCTTCCAGGAAGTTTACGGCTGTTAACACTGGTCTAGGTGACCAGAAAATGAGAACTCTTTTAGATAATCAACAGGTATTTAAAGTCTCACGTTCCGCATATGCGCCGGCCGCGGTGGTCTAGCGGTTCTAGGCCCTCAGTCCGGAACCGCGTGATTGCTACGGTCGCAGGTTCGAATTCTGCCTCGGGCATGGATGTGTGTGATGTCCTTAGGTTAGTTAGATTTAATTAGTTCTAAGTTGTAGGGGACTGATGACCACAGATGTTAAGGCCCATAGTGCTCCGAACCATTTGAACCAAAATAACACACATGCAATTACAGAGCCTTGTTCGATTCAGATTCCTTAGAAGTATTCATAACATAAGCCGAAAAGACGTAAATACAACTTTCCTGTTTTCTGAGGAAGAAAACGAAGGAAACACAAATTTTGGCTTTGCACGGGTGTAGGATCTGATGGGGAAGGGGGTGGGCACCCTCCTGTCTGTGGATGACGTCGTCCGACGGACTGGAAGCTGCCCTTTCTCGCAAACCATATCTCCCAGTCATCCTGGCACATTATGACCCCTGAGGTCGGGGGTCGTAACAATTTGGTGTCAGATTGGTCGTTCCCCCTCCCAACATATAAGTTCTGCCTGAAAGTGTTCGTCCACATCCAACGCTACGGTTTCATAAGAGTGTTGGTTTTGCTGGGCGGTGAGTGAGGCAGTGGCTTTTGACGTGGGTTGGGTGGTATCAGGTCAGAACAATGTGGTGTGGTGAATTTATTAATGTTACTTTTTGGTGTTCGGTCTCGATAGAGTCAGCTGTTGGAGCTAGGGTATGCAATGTTTAGAGGTACTTTTGTGAAGCCACAGGAATCCGTGGACTTACCTTTGCTTACAGCCACCGATGAGCATGGTAATTTAGTACCAGTGAGATTTCCGTTTTGTAATTTTTCTGGACACGATTTGATGTGCACCATAACTGTAGCATCTACTTGTTCTGTGTGTAAGTGAATTAAACATCTGGTTACTAGCTTTACTGAATACAGATGGACGATGATTCGCTGTAACAATTAATTTGTGGTTAGATTTTTATGTGTTGAGTGATTGAGTGGAATATCGTGTTTTTTTTTTATTTAATTTTTCGCAAACAATTGAATTAGGTAGAAGCGAAGTACTGAAAATGGCAGAAACATGTGACACTAATACAGTGGAAGCAGTCGCTGTTTTACGCAGAAAGTGCAGATACTAACGGAGGAACTGGAGCACGAGAGTCAGAAATATGTCGAACTCATTGTGAGTTAGAAGCTGGGGTTCAGTTTCAGCTGCAATTGGCATCAGACGTGCCTTCTGTTCAATATGACACGGCAGTGGTCTCATTAATGAATCACCTCTCGAACAAGGCTGTGGATGATGTGACAATTTTTATTAAGGATGTTTTGGGACGCTGCGGAAGCGCAGGGGCCACCTAAGCATATGTTCCATACTATGTGACCTTCAGTAACGCACAAACGTCTCAGTAGTGATCCGATGGGCTGTTCCTGCGGTACCAAAATCAAACTACTGCGCAGCCTTCTCCAGAGAAACTAAATGCATCGTCAATGCAGCACAACGAGACTGTGGAGGTACTCTCGGACAGACTCCCTAAACTAAATGCAAAGGCACATGTACAGATCTAGAACGCAGAAGCTAATATGGTGGTGCAGCAAGAGACAGAAAATATAGCAGCGGAAGTTTTTCTGCCTGGTATACCTGCAGAGAAGTCATGGGTGGTTTGAATGAAAAATCCAGAGGACTTAGCGTCAGCTCTTAACATCGTGACACATACAGAGGAGGTGGATATTGTAAGAAACTATAGAGTGGACCACCGGAGGTTTGCTGCTGAAATCAGGTGCTATGGTTGATCATAAGAGGGAACATTGTGGACAACCAGAGTGCAGCGCGTTTGGGGCCGTGAGAAGACTATAGCGTGGAAGGTGGTAAGCACAGGCAATTGAAGCAGCTCTTAAAGCTTATTGGAAGTGCTTCGATCATCGGGAAGTTATTCCAAATATACTGTAACACTGCATAAGTTAATATATACACTACTGGCCATTAAAATTACCACACCAAGAAGCAATGCAGATGATAAACAGAACAACCATCTCTGGCCGTAATAACGGCCTTGATACGCCTGGGCATTGGGTCAAACAGAGACTGGATGGCGTGTACAGGTACAGATGCCCACGCAGCTTCAACACGATACCACAGTTCATCAAGAGTAGTGATTGGCGTATTGTAACGAGCCAGTTGCTCGACCACCATTGACCAGACGTTTTCAATTGGGGAGAGATCTGGAGAATGTGCTGGCCAGGGCAGCAGTCGAACATTTTCTGTATCCAGAAAGGCCCATACAGGACCTACGACGTGCGGTCGTGCATTATCCTGATGAAATGTAAGGTTTCGGAGGGATTGAATGAAGGGTGGAGCCATGGGTCGTAACGCATCTGAAATGTAACGTCCAATGTTAGAAGTGCCGTCAATACGAACAAGAGGTGATCGAGACGTGTAACCAATGGCACCCCATACCATCATGCCGGGTGGTACGCCAATATGGCGATGACAAATACACGCTTCCAATGTGCGTTCACCGCGATGTCGCCAAACACGGATGCGACCATCATGATGCTGTAAACAGAACCTGGATTCATCCGAAAAAATGACGTTTTGCCATTCGTGCACCCAGATTTGTCGTTGAGTACACCATCGCAGGCGCTCCTGTCTGGGATGCCGCGTTAAGGGTAACCGCAGCCATGGTCTCCGAGCTGATAGCCCATGCTGCTGCAAACGTCGTCGAACTGTTTGTGCAGAAGGTTGTTGTCCCCATCTGTTGGCTCAGGGATCGAACGGACATGCCCGAAAGAACAGATACCATATTTGTATATACACGGTTAAGGCTCACCGGCCACTTCACCATCTTTTTCTTCTGTGCGAATGCACATACAGAGCCCGAACTCTTACGGGAATCGGCAACGCGCCTCGAGTAATGAATATAATGGGCGGGGGCACTACGAATGTAGTTCGGGACAATACGTTGAGAATGAGGTATTCGCGGGAGGCGTGCCAGAGGTAAATCCCTGTAGTCGCTCTATACTCTGCGTCCTCGGTGGCTCAGATGCCGGCAAGGTAGCTCAGCGTGTTCGGTCAGAGAGCTGGTTGGCCTCTGTAATAAAAAAAAACTGAGTAAACTGAGTGGAAGGATCAACCACCGAACTTGAACAGGATGTCTTGCGACGTCCGCAACGACCAAACATAACGATCAATAACGAAAAAAAAAAAAGATGGATAGAGCGTCTGCCATGTAAGCAGGAGATCCCGGTTTCGAGTCACGGTCGAGGCACACATTTTCATCTGACCCCGTTGACGTATGTCTATGCATGTAAGCAGCTAAGCGTGTTCATTTCATTGTAATTTTATGAGAAATCGGTTGGAAACTTTCCTCATGTCAGCACGATGTAGGTGTCGTCACCTTGTGTGAATGCTCTTAAAAGCTAATCATTTGCATATCACATCATCTTCTTCCTGACGGTTAAATTTCGTGTCCCCAGCACGTCATCTTCGTGGTGTAGCAATTTTAATGGCCAGTAGTGTATTTGAATATAGCTTGAAACAAATTGGTAATAACTAAGCATCGATACCATCGTGAAAAATGGAGAAAAATGATCGATTACCATGGAAACGCGCCTATCACCTGCAGATATTTTATTAAATGGTCCGAAGAGATGGATCTGCAACATAGGGAACGGATTTAACGCCTCCTGTAATATTCGTAATGGTACTTTGTGATGCACAATGCCGCCCGTTAGCCCTAATGGGACACAGTCCCAAACACATTGCTCCACATCACGCTTCCTTTTCTTCCACCATAATTGCTCTGCTGCAGGTCTATTTGTCGCACGTCGCCCTCCAATACCGAACAACAGATCGTCATGAGATTGCTGCATGTACACTCCAAAACATTATCACTTTAAGAATGGTGCACGGTTTTGCGGTACAGTGACACGTACCCTCAAACGTCCTCCAACTATGGTTCCTTAGAGCTTCCCCGATGCTCTCTCGTAACTCAATAAAATCTGTGGTGCATTCTTTGCATACAGTCAGCATTCGCGTTGTAAGTCCTGTTTTTTTTGTGAATCCTGCGCACCTGGACAACTGTTAAAACTGTAACAAACACTCAGAAAGCAAGACCAATGAAATGAAGTCTGTCACCAGCTCTAACTACAGTAGAGTCTAGGATATCAAATAATATTTTTCACAACCTTTTAAATTCAAATAACTGATTGAGGTGACTGATTCCGACTGTGACTTATTGTAAAGAATGTTATAGTCACAGGGTTTTAAGGAGGGCGTACTTCTATATTTGTGGACAGTCTGCGAACGCTGCCGGTCATTCGACCACATGGAAGCCTTATGAAGACCTGAGTGAATATTTTCTGTGCTGCTTTTTTATGGTTCCGTACCTCAATAATTAAAAACAGAACCTTTATAGAATCATTTAGATATCCGTCCGTCCGTATATTTGTCCGACTATTAAAACCTCTTTTCTCAAGAAAGTCGAAACACGGCCATTTACGTCACATATTTTGGTACTCGCATAGTCTTTCATGAAAAACTATAGGATATATCCCAGCGACCTAGAATTATGATATTTGGCAAGAAGTGTGATATACAGTAAACTGTTAGTTTGTAATTATAACACACTAAAGCATTTTCTTCGGTCGTTTGTTTCCCGACTGTCTGTTCGCCACCTCTTGTTCTCAAGAAAGGGTAGACGTACCAAATTGAAATTGATGTCGAGTTCTAAGGTCTACAGCCCTTTGCGGTGTCATAAATGTAAGATGCTAAGTGATACCAGTCAAAAGCTAGAGCAATTTACGTCACACTTTTTGACACTCGCAGTCTTACTCATCAAAACCTATAGGATACTTCCCGTTGACATAGAATCAAGAAACTTGAGAAGTAGTAAGAGTTCATTGTGCAGGTTAGGGGAAAATCTGAAAATTGTTTATCTGTGAACATATTAAGCGAAAAATAATTTTTGTCGTTTATTATCCGACTTCCTTCTGTCCGTCTGTTAAGACATTCCCGAAGGTTAGTTTTGACGTATCAAGTTGAAATTTATATCCCGTAGTAAGGTCTTTGACTCCTTGGGGACGTAAGAAATTTAACCATCTAAAGCAATGCATTCAAAAGATACGGTTATTTACGTCAAGTATTTTGATACTGGCAGATATTAAGGTTGCAAAATACAATCAAAGGAAGAAATCCGAAAATTGCTAATTAGTAATCATACAAACAAAAAATATAGTTTTTGCAATTTATTATCCGACTACCTGTGTGTCCACTTGTTAAGATCCCTTTTTCTGAGGCAAAAGTTGGCCGGCCGCGGTGGTCTCGTGGTTCTAGGCGCGCAGTTCGGAACCGTGCGACTGCTACGGTCGCAGGTTCGAATCCTGCCTTGGGCATGGATGTGTGTGATGTCCTTAGGTTAGTTACGTTTAAGTAGTTCTATGTTCTAGGGGACTGATGACCACAGCAGTTGAGTCCCATAGTGCTCAGAGCAATATGAACCATCAGGCATACGTTGACGTGTTACCTTGCCTGTATCGATATCGTTAAAAGAAAAAATCGTCGAGATTTTCGATTCCCTGAATAGGTAAACTATCTCTACACATAACTAAGTTCTTACTAAACCCTTGGTGCGCGCGTCGTAGTAGCACTTACTCGGTCTTTCAGGTTGCACTAATTATACAGTTCTGTACAGTCAGAAAAAGATCTCAGGTGACTGTAATAGTTGATTATCAGGTCGTTAATATACTACATGAACAGATTGATTCTTGTGCGCTTCCCTGGGGTACGCCTCAGGTTACACCTACATACGTTAGATCTGTACCTGTGTGCTCTGCTGAATGTGCTGTTTTTGGAGACAGGTTGACGCATTGGTAAATAACTTTCGGAAGCGAGAGTCGTCTACCACGGGTGGAGGGATTTCTCTCACCGGATGGGCACCCTTGGGTAGGTTTGCGGCAGTGTTGACACAGCAGACGACCACCAAGTGACTCCACCAAGTTGCCCGGGACTGCAGCCGACGTAAAAGTTTCTCTCGTAACCAACCGGCAGTGTCCCTCCACCCACTGCAAAGTCTGCCCGCGATTTATGGAGCCATTCACATCTTTCCAGAAATTTATTTGACTCAGGCTTGGCGCAAGAATACCTACTTGCCCATAAGTCATAGCCCTCGCATCTGCGCATTTCCCTGTGAATAGGGCGCGTTACGATTGTTTGTGTGGTGCTCGTCTTATAAGACATCAGTTGCTCGAGAAATATCGCTCTGTGTTTGCTGCAAGCTTGTAAAGTGCCTGAAGAAGGAGAGCAACGCGCTATGTCATACCTAAGTTTTTCTCACGCGCTTACGAACTCCCTGGTGTCTGCAGAAATATATTCTGCCGGTATCGATAAACTCGAGTTCATAGCGAAGTGGCTGCCGTCCAGGTCCTATCGATTTTACTGAGTGCGGCAGTATAATGCGGAATTTACAGAGAACATAAAATTCGTTTGGACTAATTTTGTGGTGTATTCTGCACACAAAAGAAGGAAATAAGTCTGCAACACAGCTTATTACTGAAAGTTGGTTGTAAAAGAGTACTTGTTAAGATAATACACTTGTATGTAATTATCTTCTAGTAATAATTGCTCATAATCTCGCCAATTATTACAAATTCATCAAGATAAGTGAAATGTAATCATCATACTTCTACACACACCCACACACCCACCCACACACACACACACACACACACACACACACACACACACACACACTCATACACATACACACACACACCGACGAATTGATTGACTATGCTTACTGAATGTTTGTTTAATAAGTCATATCGGATTTTTATGAATAAATAAATATCCAAAGTACAGTAGTCAGAGCAGAACAGATTTACCATTTGTCAAAGAAGAGATAGGCTTCTCCTTCCAGAAAAATATGAGCGAAATGTAATGAAATCCTTTTAAGCATAACGACACCACTCCACTTACTATACGGGTCACATTCAGCAGACGGGGAGAGATGATCGTCCATAACTTAAAGTAAAACAATAACAGAAATGTTCACATATCAGTTTTGTTGCTTTTTTGATAAGCACTGCTTCCAAAGCTAGTTACACGTAAACAGCTTTCCTGTCTATCAGACAGAAATTCAGTGGATGTTGTCAGTTTAAGTACGTACCCGATTATGAAGACAGAAGTATAGCCACTAATCGTCACAGTAAGGCGACAATAAGTACCTTTAATTAAGGAAGTGATCATTTCACCGTCAGAGGAAAATCATCCGTTGTATCACGAGGAAGAAACGAGTGTTCTTCGAAACGAAAAGTACATGGGAGATAAATTGAAACGTCCCCTTTGAAAAATTGTACACGACTGTGCTTAAACTGACACACAATATTTTTGGCGCAACGCAATCTGACTTTCAACAATCCCTACAAGAGAATGGTCCTAACTAAATTAACCTATCCCTTTCACAAATCACTTACCTCACAAAAATCTTCGTTACTCAAGGTACTGCAATACAGCGAGCGCCACTACTGCCAGCTAAATAAAAGATTCAAACTACGGAAGGCACTACCTACTGATAGGCATAGTTAGCAAATAAAAGATTTTAATACAGAAAAAACAATGTATTTCCCTTAAAAGTCATAATATATATATCAGTTCATGACACCAATTCTTACAAATTTCAAAACTCCGCCATCTCTCTCCCCACGTCCACCACTGCTGGCGGCTCACCTCCAACTGCGCAACGCTACCCGCTGTTAGCATCCAGCTGCCGCTGCCCAACACTACAATGGCAGACAACAATGCAAACCAGCCACAGACAGTGATTTTTATACAGAGCGCTACGTGGCGGCGGCGTTACCAATAAAAAAACCTAAACAGCCTACTTACAAAATGAATACCAAGTGTACCGGTATGGAAGGATCGTTAAGATACAAATGTGTCGATAGGGAACATTTGTTGTGTTTGTATGACATCTGTCAAAGATATTTAGTATACATCAAGTCATGGAACAAACAACATCTTATGTTTTCGTCGTGTTAAAAATGTCGAATTTTTTACCAGAAAGTGATGATTTGGGGAAAGCATTAATTTTTTGTTTTCATTTGAAAAAAAGTGAATGCTTGTCGAGGCATATGGTGATCATGCCCTATCAGAAGCAACATGAAAAAGATGGTTTCAACGGTTCAGAAATAATTATTTTGATGTAAGAAATGAAGAACGTGGAAGACAACCAAAAAAAGTTCGAACACGCCGAATTGCAAGCAATATTGGGTGAAGATGATACTTTGAGCGAGAAGCAAATGGCAGCAATGCTAAATGTTGCACAAAAAACAATTTCTGACCGTTTGAAAGCTACGGGAAAGATCCAAAAGTGTGGAAAATTGGTGACACATGAATTGAATGAAATACAGAATGAAAACCGAAAAACGATTTGTTAAATTTTGCTTCAAAGACATGAAAGGAAATCAATTTTGCGTGGAATTGTTACTGGCGATAAAAAATGGATTTATTTTAAGAATCCTAAACGGGAAAAAACATGGGTTAATCCGGAACAACAATCAACATCGACTGCTAAACCAGATCGATACAGACAACAAATGATCAATTTGAACTATGCATTGATAGAGGAGGAGGAGATTACTGTTTAACGTCCTGTCGACAACGAGGTCATTAGAGACGGAGCACAAGCTCGGATTAGGGAAGGATGGGGAAGGAAATCGACCGTGCCCTTTCTAAGGAAACATCCCGGCATTTGCCTGAAGCGATTTAGGGGAATCACGGAAAACCTAAATCAGGATGGCCGGACGCGGGATTGAACCGTCGTCCTCCCGAATGCGAGTCCAATGTGCTAACCACTGCGCAACCTCGCTCGGTGCATTGATAGAAAAAAAGACCAGAATGACCCAGAAGTCATAGCAAAGTAATTTTTTACACGACAATGCACCTGCACACAAAGCAAAACTGGTTCAGGGTACAATCAAAAAACTTGGCTGGGAGCTGCCACCCCACCCGCCGTATTCACCAAACTTGTCCCCTCCCGACTGCCATTTGTTTTCATCAATGGGACATGCATTGGCCAAGGAACACTTCGATTCCTACGAAGAAATCGAAAATTGGGTGTCGCATTGGTTTGCTTCAAAAGACGAAAGTTTCTATTGGCGTGGTGTCCAAAAATTGCCAGAAAGGTGGTCAAAATGCATAGAAAGCAATGGTCAAGACTTTAAATAAAATGTTTTTACTTGTCAATTCAAAATTAGTGTTTCATTTTCACAACAACAAAAAAACGCTCATTTCATGTCGGTACACCTGGTAAACTGACGTTTGGCTAAGTAACGGCTGATGAAACGACCTGTGAAATATACAAGCACATACGAAATACATGTACAGTATAATGACGACAAAAATGACGAATGCCGTTCGGTAGTCAGAGTTCATACAGGTGGTAAAGTAAGCCCAACACGGGAAACACGAACTCTGAATTGCAAGTGAATGGCAGGCTGTCTACAAACAGACCGGGTAGTTTAAATATAATTGGTCCTAATATAGAAACTAACTAATGAGTACTTTCATTATTCGTGAGTGCATTCAGGCAGTAAATTTTCCTGCGAAATCTGTAAGGTAGGTGAAATACAAGAGGTGGTAAAAAGTATGGAAGCATGAAAATCATACGCGTTATAATGGATGAACGATATATGAAACGTATAGAAATTGCACGAAGCCTGCAGTTATTTCGGAACTGATAAATAGAATTGATAAATACGGGTCCTGCATGGTTATCGAGAGAATATTATATTATTGTTCTTGCAAAATAGTGGCAAGTTCAGATAACGACGGAGGAGGTGTACAGCGATGACGCACCATTTTCTCCAAAGTAGACTACAAGGGCTCAATATTATTGAGAAGTGGTGAATGTGGTGGCCGGGGAAGAGGCGAGAAATCATCCTCGAGCTCACAACACAAGTCTAGGAAGATGCGAGCTGTGTGAACGAGGGCAGTGTCATCTTGGATCACATCACCATTGGGGAGCAAATATTGTACCATTTGACAGATTTGGTGAGCCAAAATGGTCGCATGATCATTGACAGCAATGCGAGCTCGCAGAGTAACCATGAAACCCATAAATGCCACGATATGGCTGCACAAATCATCACCAAATTGTGCCATTTCTTGAAAGACATCATGTTTACTCCAGAGACTGCTAAACTTTTTATGTACACCATTGCAGTTTCGGCCTTAGGCCATTATCAGGTGCTTTAAGCAATGTCTACTTTATATAAGCTCACAAATTTATATGTCGTCGTCACTTACTGTTATATACATTCGTAACGCTGCCAAGTTAAAAATGGTTCAAAGGGCTTTGAGCACTATGGGACTTAATATCTGAGCTCATCAGTCCGCTAGAACTTAGAACTACTTAAACCTAACTAACCTAAGGACATCACACACAACCATGCCCGAGGCAGGATTCGAACCTGCGACCGTAGCAGTCGCACGGTTCCGGACTGAAGCGCCTAGATTCGCTCGGTCACAGCGGCCGGCCGCTGCTAAGTAATGCGCGCCAGCTTGTATAAAGTAGACATAGCTTAAAGCCAAAACATCTGCACTTGATAATGGGCTAAGGCCGAAAATGCAATAGTGGAAATAAAAAATTTAACAGTCATTCGTGTAAATATGATGTCTTTCGAGAAATTTTGCATTACTGTAAATCCCATTTATGAAAAGTTCATAAATTTTGCCATATATCACTCTCGGGACCAAAAAGTAGCCAGAGGTTGGAAACAATGTGCAACAATACTCTTCCGGCAAATGAGTTCGTTCTATTAGTCCACACTCCAGGTTTCATTACTTGGGCACCATGTTTACCTGTTAGGAGCATTTACATCAGTGATCAATGATTTTCGAATTATGCTTGCTCAGCAGTTCTCTGCTTATGGCTCTCCCTTCGTGTCTTTTAGATCCTGAAAGTGTTCGCGACATTTAATTCTCAGTGCCTTTGAAGCTAACTTCCTCTTATTTTTCGTCGCAGTGCTCTTCGATGACCATCCTTCATGATCACTCACCTATAGTTTCGTTCGCACAGTGACTAAATAGATCATGTTTTTCCTCTTCTTGAAACAGTAAACTCTTCGGCTACCTTGGTTACGGAAGCACTTAGCATATAATTACCAACAATTTGCCAACGTTCGAATAAACGTAGCTCCGACATAATGCCCTCACAACTACATGTAACATGAAACTTCCTGGCAGATCATACTAGCGCACACTCCGCAGCACAGTGAAAATCTCATTCTGGATACATGTAACGTTGTTCCGACGACGACTGATACTTGCATTGTATTGGTTACATTTCATAGTGCCCGTTGCTGTTCAAATACAATAGCGCAATCGACGGACCTGGAATTCATGTACATTTATGTGCAAGCATGCACCTGTCGCAGTAACGCCATATTTGTGTCCCACCCCTGTAAGCCTCAGGCTAAACAATACAAATTACAGCGTTATTAGATCATGCGAGGGAGGATCGGAAAGCAAGGCACCATAATTTTTTTCCCTAGTGCTGCAGCTGTGATGTTGAAATTTCACGACGATATAGTTTGAAGTAGGCGCTACGTAGCTGTCATGAGCAGCTCTAGCGAGAGAAGTATGAATTACGAAACAAGCGTGGCGCACGTGTTACTGTCGTTAACCTGTGAAGAGCAGCAAAGTGAAGTTCGATATTTGAGGGCCAACGGGCATTAACCGAGTGAAATTCACATGGGCGTGCGTGGTGTATTTGGGGATGACCGGCTGGACAGTAGCAAGGTCTCCAGATGGTGTGCCTTGTGACCCTTAATCATTTACCACGCTCCGGACGGCCAATAACAGCTGCCACCCCGCAGAATGTCGAGCCATTGAAGCAGCAACTTTGAACGACCTCCGAACACAACTGCAAACCTTATAACAGCAGTTCAACATTTCCTGTTCTGCAGTATACTGTTCGCCGGGTGCCTAAGAAACAAACAACCACAAGGGCCAGGGAATGATGACAAGCTCAAATCACTTAACGCGATACGTCGCAGAAGGACTTGACTTTCCGAACGGAATCGTTAATGGTGATGAGTTGACGGCATACCACCGCACGCCCGAAACCAGGCTTCCCTCTATGAAGCAGAAACATGCTGTTTCTCCAGTACGAAAAAATTTCGAAGTGACTCCATCTACAAGGAAAGTGCCTGTGACAGTGTTAGCAATATGCATGGTGTGATATTGGTGGAATTTGCTGACGATGGGACCACTGTGATAAGGCAGACTACATTTAAGTTTCGGTTAGTCACAAAGTTGACAACCTTACGCTGACGATGTCAAATTTCTTCATAACAATGGCGCAGCCATGTCGCTGCTCTAGTTCATGTAAAAGTCTCGGAATTTAGGGTTGGAGGTGCTCCAGCATCTACTTTATAGTTCGGACCTTTCAACGTCGGACTTTCATCTATTCGGTCTTCATCTACATCTACATTTATACTTCGCAAGCCACCCAACGGTGTGTGGCGGAGGGCACATCACGTGCCACTGTCATTACCTCCCTTTCCTGTTCCAGTCCCGTACGGTTCGCGGTAAGAACGACTGCCGGAAAGCCTCCGTGCGCGCTCGAATCTCTCTAGTTTTACATTAGTGATCTCCTCTGGAGGTATAAGTAGGGGGAAGCAATATATTCGATACCTCATCCAGAAGCGCACCCACTCGAAACCTGTACAGCAAGCTACACCACAATGCAGAGCGCCTCTCTTGCAGAGTTTGCCACTTGAGTTTGCTAAACATCTCCGTAACGCTACCACGCTTACCAAATAACTCTTCGACGAAACGCGCCGCTCTTCATATAGTATAGGACGAACGAGTGTTTTGTAAGCCACCTCATTTGTTAATCGGCTATATTTTCTAAGGACTCTCCCAATGAATCTCAACCTGGTACCCGCCTTACCAGCAATTAATTTTATATGATCATTCCACTTCAAATCGTTCCGTACGCATACTCCCAGATATTTTAAAGAAGTAACTGCTACCAGTGTTTGTTCTGCTGTCATATAATCATTCAATAAAGGATCCTTCTTTCTATGTATACGCAATACATAACATTTGTCTATGTTAAGGGTCAGTTGCCACTCCCTGCACCAAGTGCCTATCCGCTGCAGATCTTCCTGCATTTCGCTACAATTTTCTAATGCTGCAACTTCTCTGTATACTACAGCATCATCCGCGAAAAGCCGCATGGAAATTCCGACACTATCTACTAGGTCATTTATATATATTGTGGAAAGCAATGGTCCCATAACACTCCCCTAAGGCACGCCAGAAGTTACTTTAACGTCTGTAGACATCTCTCCATTGAGAGCAACATGCTGTGTTCTGTTTGCTAAAAGCTCTTCAATCCAGACACACAGCTGGTCTGATATTCCGTAGGCTCTTACTTTGCTTATCAGGCGACAGTGCGGAACTGTATGAAAGAAATTCCTGGGCGGTCAACGCATTGCGACAGACGCGAAAGTGAAATCACCAGTCCTAAGATGGTTATACTCCAGCAAAACCGGCTTGTACGAACTGGCCATATTGAAACTGATGCGAGAAATGTGTTGAGAAAAGTGGTGATTATCCCGAAAAGTAGGCAAAGATGTAAATCTATTTACGAGTTTTCTGTTTGGTTACCTATTAACATTGGTGATGAAATTATTGTTCGTTACTTTCCGATCGTCCCTCCTACATGCTAACTTTGCACTGGAACAAAATTTAAATGCTGGTGTTTCGGAGAATCTCTCTGGCTACACGTCCAGGAGGACCTTAGTTGTCTTTCGGGAAGGAATGGGTGACTCCTTGGGGTACACGTTACTTCGGTGCCGTCGTCTGCACTGATTGGCTAACGAACCGCGGCTGCGGTGACACGTCCTCCATGCCTGCGGCATCGCAGCAGGTGAGTAAACGAACCGGCATCCCCCGACCCAATACGCAGCGGGGGCACTTCTGCAGGAGCTTCCTCGCAGACTCCAGGGGCTTTAAATAACGCGTCACACGTGTGGCTCTTGCCCAGAAATTTGGCTTTAGGCTAGGGCTCGTTAATTCTGTGATAGAGTACAGAGTGGTTTAAAAAGGAGGAACTGACTTGTATTGAACTTTGCAGACAAACTATTAACATAGAAACAAATTACACATGTCATTGGGTAGAGGAAAGTTCAGAGTTTTTTGTCCGCATAGAACGGTGTCCATTTCATTCAACACACGAATTTATTCAATCGACAACTTCAATAATTCGATTTCTCTGATCTTGAAGAATACCTGCCGCAGGTGCGACAGAGACCCTGTATTTTATGTACTTCCTCATAAAAAATCGCAAGGTGTGAAGTACGGTAACCTGTGGGACCAAAAGCAATTAACAAGAAATTACTGTTGACCTCTTACAAACCAGTGTTGTGGGATGGCGTTGTGAAGCTAACGCTACACATAAAGGTGAAACTGAGGAGGAATGCCGTCATGTATAAAGATGAAATCATTGGGCTCTTTGTGAAGTTGACGCAACAACCAGATTTGTGGCATGTTCAGGTATGACATTCCTGTCACAGTTTCCATCGCGAAAAAGAAAGATCGATAAAATTTGTAAACAGAACGGCACAGAAAGCATTTAGTTTCTGTGAGTCTCTTTCATGTTCAACGTCGACGTCAGGATTTTGTGACACCCAACCTCTTACGTTATGGAGGTTTACTTTACCCAATAGATGGAAGTACGATTTCACCAACTGCGACACAATCGCGAGTACAAACAGTTATCCAATACTGTAAAATGCTTTTTTATTCCAGTCTATTATCACAAATGACTTCTTTAGACGATGACCTGTTTCAGTCTGTAATGACCATCCTAAGATCTTTTATACACCATGGCCGTATCACTTTAGGACATGGTGTAAAACAAAAAAATTGAGGATGGTCATTACAGACTGAAACCGGTCATCTTCTAAAGAATTCGTGTGTGATCATAGACTGGAATAGAAAAGCATTTTGGAAGTTCGATTTGTTCGAAAAGTTCAGCCGTTCGGAAAAAGTGTCTTGTACCATATCCTGGAGAATAAAAAGCAAAATTCGTGCCTTCTGTTACAGTCGCCGCTTCATAATTGCTGCAGTAACTGCCACTTTTAAGGCTTCGTATGCAGGCATCGCTTCAGAACACATCACACCGTTGCTTCAGTAAGCTGAAGTTCTTGCCCTACTCGTCTTTTGGATTTCCGAGCTTTCCGTGTAACACGCTCGACATTTTCGTTAGTCGTACGTGCCTGACCAGTGCTCTTACCTTTGCATATGCAACCAAGTTCCAAGAATTTATGCCAGTCATAAATCTACTTTAGCAGAGGCGGTTTCTTGCTGAGTCGACGGCGGAATGCACGTTGTACTTGAACAAGGAACTGACTTCGCGCAAATAACAACTTGTAAAATTCTTTCTGTTGTGGTGTATTCACCTTCTTGCTATAAACAAACAACAGCGCAGCTATGTCAACACTTTTAACTTTCCTCTATCCTGTGTCATGCGGAATACGTTTCTATCTTTTATACTTTGTGTAAGAAACAACTGAAATCTGTTCTTTCTTTTTGGAATCACTCTATAGACTCTGTGCCCCTGTCAGTATCCCTGGCATTCAGATTCCGCCTCCTCTTCTCAATGCCACTATGTTTCTTAGACAAATTTCCAGTATCGCAGCACAAAAATGTAATGGAAATTCCTGGAATATCAGTAACGCATCCTCTATAAAACCGGACTATAATTTCAAATGATGTTAGCTACGACGGATGGTTTCACTGTGTTAGAACCCTTTTACGTTTTTCCTGGCCTTATATCACATCCTACAAAACAGCCATCTGACAAGGGCAGAGTGGTTACCTGTGAATATGGTGAAATGGAAGTACCAAATAAACTAGCAAATGAATACTTCAAATTTTTGCGTGAAGCAAAAAATCTGAAGCACGATAAAGAGCCTAAGAACATTTATAGCATGATGTAAGGAACTATCGATACATAACAAAGAAACTATATTTTGGGTCAAGCAAGCAGCAGTCTAAGGAATGGATATTGAGACTACGCGAAACAAATGAAGATCAGCGAGATCAGAGCTGGATGCAGCAGATTAATGTTGAACCTTACTCTATAGCCGATGTTGTACTGCATACATTATAAACACATTGCAGTGTGAGAATAATTAAGCTTGTCTTGAGCTTAGCATCTATACTGTACCAGTCACCTCACGGTGTGCTGCGGAGGGTACTTCGTATACCTCTGCGACTTCCCCGTTTTTCCGTTACAGACGCGCATGGTTCGCGGGAATAACGATTGCTGGTAAGTTACCATTAGAGCTAGAATCTCTCTAATTTTAACTCCATGGTCTTTTAGATAGACACATTTCGGAGGAAGTAATAAACTGGTTGACTCTTGTAGGAATATATGCTCTCGGTTCTTTTACAGGAGGCCATTCCGTGATGTAGAACGCCTGTCCTGCAGCGTCTGCCAGTAGAGTTGGCTGGGCATCTCCGTGACGCTTCCGTGTTTACTAAATGAACCTGTGACAAAACGTACTGTTCTTCTTTGGATTTTCTCTATATCCTCTGTCAATCCTATCTGGTACGGATTCCATACTGACCAACGATTTTCTTCTCCTGGTTGAATGAGGGTTTTCCAGTCTACCTCCATTGTTAATAATCTACAATTATTGAAGATTCTTCCCATTAATATAAGCTTGGCCTCTGCCTGACCTACGATTAATTTTACGTGGTCGTTCCACTTTAAATCGCTCCATATGCAGATCCTTGATATTTTACGGAAGTAACTTCTTCCACTGATTGTTCTGCAATCGTGCAATCGGGGGTGAAGGATCTGTCGAGTACTGACATAGGTGAGAGAGGGTAAAAATTGGTTACTGGTCAGTCTGCGATCCCGAGCGGCACAGAGCAGATGGCAGAAAGACAAGTCACAGTCAAGGTATTTGACTGTTTTCTTCTGTCTGAGCCAACACTGGTACAGGGAGTTATAAGAAATGCAGGTGGTGAGACTCGGTAGGGAACTCGTTGTGGAGACTTTGGACAAACAGGATTTTGAAATGTTTATTTCGAACAGGACTAACTAATACACTGGAGGCTAGTTCTAGGATTAGAAAAAGCGTGAATAACACTGTCACAACAGAAGCCAATGCAGAAGTCCCAGGAGTGGATGCTAACCACAGTAGCAAACACTAGCAGCATTTTAAGGCAACAACGTAGTTGCAAAACAAAACATACTGGATGTGACACTGCTCACTGAGGCACTGCAAGTGACAGAGCAGACTTACGCGGAGCTGGACCGAGGCGGGAGCCGACGGACGCGGATTCGGCGCCCAGATCGTCTGACTGAGAACTCCGACAAAATGCGGAATCTAGGGGTTTTAAAGAATCGCGTGGGGCACTGTTTTTCTCACTTAAAGCCACCCAGCCAATCCCGTAGGTCTCTCGCAGGTGCATGCCAATCACGGTTTACTTAGGTCCCCTTTACTGCGCCTACGGCGGTTGCACTAAGTCTGTATTTGGTATCAACATTGTTGAGGTGAAAGCTAAACGTAACTGCTCTGCCAAATAAGGCTTGCAACATTATTGTTATGCGTCATTTAGCTCCCCCCCCCCCCCCCCCCCTCCCGGGCTCCCTGGAGTAGGGACTTCTAGGTCAACAGTTTTTGGCGTTTTCGCTCTCTTTCTAACCCTTATGAGGCAACTGGCGTTGCTGTTCTCGGGGCTGGTATCAAGCTGGCTTTATACGCTTCTATGTGCCTCTTGGTTACAAAGTTCTACGGTAACAACCTACTACAGCGTCTAGACGACATATGAAGTTACATGTTAATTCCTTGAAGAGTAACTAACGCCCTGGGACCGCGTCTGCGGGCGTCTGCATTTTCGCAAGGCTCTCCCCTTACAGTTTACTTCATGTAACAATATCTCTGCTAGTTTCGTCTGCCCTCAGCATCGTCTCTGCTTCCACGCCTTGGAACACCTGTCCTCCTTTCTCACAGCTTCAAGATAACACTACAGTAGCAAGGAATAATCAATATATTACAGGTGTCTCTGTCTACATATTCGCGTCACGAGAAAATTTGTTTATGTGGAGGGTTAATTCCCACTAACTGCACCAAGCACCGATCCTCTAAAAGCGAGACGACATTGGTGGTTGAAGTCGAGGAACTGAATATACATAATAACAAGGCCGCTGGTCTGATTGTCGAGGTATTGCGCGTAAAGCGGAAACAAGAACTCGGCTGAGTTCCATAATATACCGAAAGTTCTATGGCACATCTTGAGTGACTAGGATACTTGGAAGAAAGGATATGGAACTTGATTATGTCAGAAAGCACACGTGTGTTACTTTTTCTCAAACGTTTACTAGTTTATCAGGAACACTCTTTCCCTGTGGCCGCACTTACGTGGTGGCTGCGAGACAGAAAAAATCTGCTCCACATGCGCTGTACTCCGGACTGAGGGTGACGAAACAGTCATTATTGTTATCAGTGTCAGAAGTCAAAATCAGAGCGACATCCTGGGCGTATGGTGGGTGCAGAGTTTCACGTACTTAGTTGCTTTTCACGAATCTTAATATGACTAACGACCAGTCGGTAATTCGCTGCGTAATCCGGCCGACACGACCGTTCTTGCTTCCAATAATCTTTCATTGTATTTTCTTACGCTCCTTCCTAATGTGTATTTATGATTGCAGTTAATTCAACTTTTCACGCGCCTTGTAAAATCGGTAACACGTTTTCTAGAATTAGTTCACTTTTAGTGTTTGGCTATGCACATGTCTGTACTATGATTGAAACCCCCACTGCACTCGCTATTTTCGAGTCAATGTAGATTTATTTGAAGTTATTGCAACTAATTTTACAACCTACGCACAATCCTCCGTAATACTCGGCCTATCTTATCCATAGCAACAGTTTCGCCTTTAGCAACTTACTGACCTATGTACCTTGCCCACACAAAAGATAGCAAAGAGTTTTGGACTTAGAGGATAGTGTACCGACGAATACAAGATGTTTAGTAGTAGATACTACAGTCTAGTTACCGCTTTTAGAATCACTTGATGGAATGCACACTATAGACCACCATATGCAGTTTCCGTCATTTTCTACTGGTTTTGTTTGTTGTTATACATGATCCCGTGTTTTTCGCAGCCTCTGTGAGTATTTAGATTTTGACACAAGTGCTGTATAATATATCAAAGTTATTTAGAAGCTATTATTAATTCTTCAGGCAAGGAATTTTGTGGTGAATAAAACGACACATATTTTTAGAACAAGGAACATGAGCTTAGTTATTCACGCCTCAAAAATTTTACATGTCTCCAAAAGGGACATTTGTGTTAGTTTCCAACAGCTTGTATTTCAAAATGTATTTCACTTGTAACTGGCTTATAATGCTTCTGGTTTGTTCAATTTCACTTACTTATTACTAGTATGCAAAGAAGTAGTAATGTATACTATTAAATGCAGCGCTGACTAGATTGTCTCGATTACAGCGCTTCTTAACTTCTATCGAATATTTGTTCCTAGGTTCAAGGCAATGTTGTACCTTGGTACATGTTTTCTCCTTTAGAAAAACCTTAATTTCCTGGAGAAACTTTTGTAATTTCAGAAAAGAAGGCAGCAAATAAAAAGTGAATGCTGTCATTTAAAATGGAATAAGAAAAGATCTTAAACATCTTTTACAGTAACGGCTAGAGAGGGCATTCCAAATAGTGTGCCGAGATACAACCCTCTACACTACATAAAATGTTCTTTCTTAGAATGTACGTGGTAAGTCTACGAGGGAAAGGTGAGCAGAGAGGTTCACTTTTGCAAATAATTATTGACAAATAGTGTTGATTCATTCCGTGCATTGTTAATGCATCTTAGTTACGTGCCTCATCCACGGGTACAGTGAATGGTTAGTTGTCACTAAGGAACAGCCCATGAACGCAGGAGGCTTTCAAAACGAGCTACGAGTGCAGCTCAAGACTCATGTCTGGATAGCTCCGTTCCAGCTCGACTCCCGCATTAATCAGTAAATAAGTCTCATTGCAGCAAACCCTCCGCTGCAGAGTGAAAAATTCATTCAGCAGACGTTGCAGAGACTTGCGCAATAGCGTGGCTCAGCCGTGTGCCGCAGGTAGCGTGCCGCACAGGCGCGGGCGCTGTTAGCCAGGGGTGGGCGCGCCTTCCGGCCACTCTGCCGCTGCTCGGGTTTCGGCCGCGCCACAGTTTGCGCTGGCCTGGTCACCCTACACCAAGCTCTCACCTGGCGTGTGGACATCGCCCGTTGACCGCCGGTTACCGGCCCCTTTCAGCCCAACTCTCGTACAGCAAGTGGTCCGTCCGGAACGTCGGCCAGCATATGTTTCTGCACTGTATTGTTCTCGGCTAAGCAAGGTATAAGGCTGGTTGTTAAAGGCACAACAACAGGAAACATAGATCTCGAAATTTTAATTTGGATGATTACATGATTAGATTTGTTGGTGGCTGTGGAATATATAAGGTGCGACATCCATGGTGATTCGGATGTCCCTACTTATGGGCTTCATGCAACCTGCAGTGGTTCCAAAACCACACTCAAGATTTTCATATTCCTTAGCTCCCTACGTGAAAACTATCAGTCCCACAGAAAAAAAGAACAGGAAATTTAATGTATTTAAATTTTGTACTAGGAGGCCACTGTTTTTAGTTATTCAAGAAAAACGTGTTTGACATTTCTACATGAGTTTACTTGAAATGCGTTTGATACTGGAGAACTGGACTCAAGCGAAAACGTATCCCAGTACAAAAAGTAACTGCATTAAATTTCCTGTAGGAACGTCCTGCTCATTTTTTTCTCTAAGGCCAATAATTGGTGCGTAGCGAGTGAGAGAACACGAAAATTTCGCTCGTGGTGCCTGAAGACGTCGTGGGCTGCATTAAACTCATAGGTAGGGGAAATCTGCATAAAACTCTTAAGTAGAGGAAACTGGATCACCCAGTATAGTACTCAGAGATACTCCCTCTGACAGCAACAACGACTGCAACGAGGCTTGGTACGATGCTGAGTTTGAATGACAGATACGGATACATCATTTCACCTTGCGTCAACCCTATGATGGAGATCATCAATCATACTGGCTAATGAGAAGTAATGCCACCATCTCTCTGCAATCCAAGACTAGATGCTTTCAGTGGATGTCAAAATCAGATACTGTCTGCGTCTTGGTAAGCCATGACGAGACAAGTAACTTTGGATCTTGCGTTATCTTTTTCAAAGATTACATCACGTACACCTCGAATACGCGGAGAAATACTGGTGTTGTCATGTTAGAAATGTAAAGTCTCCTTTCCTGACAACTGATTATGCAACCGACAGACGATACGTGTACCCACAGCATCACACCTCGTGCCCGGAAATATATTAGAATGGCCAATGTAATGTGGAAACGTTCGCTTTCCTCGTAGTATCCAGATACGTATATGCCCACTGTGATGCCGTACTTAGAACAACTGTCGTCTGGAAAGACGACATGGAGCCACTCGCGTGTCAAGGGCTGTTGTTGGACACATACACTCCTGGAAATTGAAATAAGAACACCGTGAATTCATTGTCCCAGGAAGGGGAAACTTTATTGACACATTCCTGGGGTCAGATACATCACATGATCACACTGACAGAACCACAGGCACATAGAGACAGGCAACAGAGCATGCACAATGTCGGCACTAGTACAGTGTATATCCACCTTTCGCAGCAATGCAGACTCCTATTCTCCCATGGAGACGATCGTAGAGATGCTAGATGTAGTCCTGTGGAACGGCTTGCCATGCCATTTCCACCTGGCACCTCAGTTGGACCAGCGTTCGTGCTGGACGTGCAGACCGCATGAGACGACGCTTCATCCAGTCCCAAACATGCTCAATGGGGAACAGATCTGGAGATCTTGCAGGCCACGGTAGTTGACTTACACCTTCTAGAGCACGTTGGGTGGCACGGGATACATGCGGAAGTGCATTGTCCTGTTGGAGCAGCAAGTTCCCTTGCCGGTCTAGGAATGGTAGAACGATGGGCTCGATGACGGTTTGGATGTACCGTGCACTATTCAGTGTCCCCTCGACGATCACCAGAGGTGTACGGCCAGTGTATGAGATCGCTCCCCACACCATGATGCCGGGTGTTGGCCCTGTGTGCCTCGGTCGTATGCAGTCCTGATTGTGGCGCTCACCTGCACGGCGCCAAACACGCATACGACCATCATTGGCACCAAGGCAGAAGCGACTCTCATCGCTGAAGACGACACGTCTCCATTCGTCCCTCCATTCACGCCTGTCGCGACACCACTGGAGGCGGGCTGCACGATGTTGGGGCGTGAGCGGAAGACGGCCTAACGGTGTGCGGGACCGTAGCCCAGCTTCATGGAGACGGTTGCGAATGGTCCTCGCCGATACCCCAGGAGCAACAGTGTCCCTAATTTGCTGGGAAGTGGCGGTGCGGTCTCCTACGTTACTGCGTAGGATCCTACGGTCTTGGCGTGCATCCGTGCGTCGCTGCGGGCCGGTCCCAGGTCGACGGGCACGTGCACCTTCCGCCGACCACTGGCGACAACATCGATGTACTGTGGAGACCTCACGCCCCACGTTTTGAGCAATTCGGTGGTACGTCCACCCGGCCTCCCGCATTCCCACTATACGCCCTCGCTCAAAGTCCGTCAACTGCACATATTGTTCACGTCCACGCTGTCGCGGCATGCTACCAGTGTTAAAGACTGCGATGGAGCTCCGTATGCCACGGCAAACTGGCTGACACTGACGGCGGCGGTACACAAATTCTGCGCAGCTAGCGCCATTCGACGGCCAACACCGCGGTTCCTGGTGTGTCCGCTCTGCCGTGCGTGTGATCATTGCTTGTACAGCCCTCTCGCAGTGTCCGGAGCAAGTATGGTGGGTCTGACACACCGGTGTCAATGTGTTCTTTTTTCCATTTCCAGGAGTGTAGTTATGGGCACAACTCTCCCTGTTATCGCATCAAGAGAAGTCACAAGAACGAACGCTTTACGGCGCCCATTCACAGCCGACACGCTTGCCAGCCATAACTGCGACCCGTCCAGTTGTGTGTGGACACCGGCGACCGCTCGGTGGACCCTAGTTGGCAGCACTGACGGAATACGAGGTGTTAGGTGGCTGTTGGAGCAAGCAGTAAGGGGCTCAAGAGTGGAACCGACGCACCCGAACCACGGACCCCACGGCCAGCACCTTGCCCACACGCAGGTGAGCGGGTCGGTGGATCAGTCAGCGAGTATCTGGGAGGTTTTACCGACAGATCTTGGGGCGCCTAACGTCACTGCTCTGTCTGAATGGATACTCGTCTTGCTGCAAGTATGTAGGTATGTGACGTAGTGGTACTACACTGTGCAGCTGAGTGAACCACACTGTCCAGTTTGGTTTATTTTTGACACAATCATTTATATTACATAATCATGCTTTCAGCCTACAATGGCCCTCTTCAAATGCTATGGGTGGCACTTAGTGAACAAATGTTCATCGTTGTATTCGACACGGCATAAGCATTTCTTCACCAAATGCCGGGTGTAGTGCATGATGATGGCCATTGTGGGGTGAAATCAGCTGTGATAGTTCCGTAAAAAGAGTTTTTACGAGGAAAATAAATTTTTGTGATAAAGCAGTCATTGTCTCCTTGATCATGGTCGTGATGTTGAGATCCTCCACAGCATGGAGTATATTCCTAATGAACCTATCGATTTCTTATTAGCATGACATTCGTGGGATCGAGATAATGTGAGCAGCAATATCAAGGAACATTAAATTGCACAATCGATAGTCCACGATCATGGTGTTCTGCTGGTAAGTGTTTCTCCTTCACACGTGATACATAATGCGGCGATCTGGGATGTCTTGAATATCGTAGCATTTAGCACACATAAACACAATTTTGTGTTTGTAGCATGTTGCCTTCGTGGTATTTACAATATGGACTTACACATCTCATTCGTCATATGCAGACAATGGAAAAACATTACCCCTTGGATCCAATAACCGCGAGGCTTAACAAAATGTTTCATAGACTGTCACAAATATCAGGACAAGTGTCAGCAGACACTTATGCAGTGTACGTAAAGCCTTCATTACGATGGCATAACGTCTGTTAAGGATACTTTCAGGGAGATGTCTGAATATGGTGAGTTCTCTGACTCACTTCTGCTAGTTGTAGTGACATCTGGGAGCAGTTGGACACCGGAGTTCAGAAATGAGCTTCGTGTACTCACGTTAAGCCCTCCAGCGAGGCGAGGTCCACGAGCAACACAGGCCGTAGCGCGAGCGTATGTCACAGCACGTGACACTGCACGTCTTACAAGTGACAGCAGGCGTTTCCGTCGGGGTTCGAACAACTATTTAGACGAGTTTAATTATTGTTAACTGGTCGTTTAAGTACTTGCAAGTTCTCGATAACACACAAGAAAGACTTTTAGTAGGTACCTTTTAACCTGTGAGCCTGGCACGGAACAGGGCGTTTGCGAAGTATGGCGGACAAAGCGACTACTGTGACGTTACAAGTTGGTTGTGGTGCCCGTATTTCTCATGGACCACGCCTACGTCATCTCCGAACTCGCCGTCTCCGTGTGCGCATAGACTCGGTTCTTAAGTCTCCAGCGCTGCCTACTCGTCACCTGTTGTCAGGTACGAGTGGACTCATGCGTTCAGAAAGGAGAGCAAGTACAGGAGTTCGGAAGTATAACCGTAGAGTCGCGGCATTTCTGCTACATTCACAACGATTTTCAAAAATGTTTCCGCTATTAAACTCTGAACTATTATTCATTTATTTCAGAAACTCATGATTTCGGCATTAAAGCCAATCGCAAGCGCAGGTTGAAATGTCACAAATTGCCCGTGCTGCCTAAATGACAAAAGCAAGTTATATAACAACGAACCAGTTAGCAGTGAATATTGTTCTATTTATGTCTAAAAACACTTTCAATGCGTTACCGAGTATAGTACCAGAAAATACGAGGATGAAATGGAATTAATTATTAAAATAAATTACAGAAGTGAATGATAATCTACACAACTGGCTATTAGCTCGTAAACGCAAGTTTCCGTGACCAAATGAACTCGGAAATAGCGCTCCTTTTTTCTCAAGGATATAGCGGTGACATTGCTCTAAGCCCAGGTTTTGTTTGACGTAGCACATACATTTTCTCATGGTGGAGGTGGAATAAACAAGAACTGAACCACATTGTTTGCTCTGGAGGAAAATTATATGTTTTTCGTGCAAAACATGGACTATAACTATTGGAAATAAGGGTCGGGCACTAAGCTGTCTCGCACTATGCGCTAAGAATGCAAATAAACCAATACGGTACCAGAGATATGCAAGTGAATTACGTAAATATGGGCTTGTTAAGGGGACCACACACTAACCACGAAAACATATTCCAGATATCACACCTCGCTATAATGGAACACATTTACAACTCTGAGCTTTCCATGAATTAATTTTCGTCTTAAGCCCTCCACAGTCGCACAGATCACAGCTTAGTTTAAGGCCATTTTGTTGTGTCGGCTACTGTGGGAGTCAGCCCGATACAAATAAGGAAGGAGAGAGGTTGCGATGGCCGGTGGGAGGAATCCAAAATGATCGGTACATTAAACTTTCTGATTAATAGGAAACTTTATTTGTAAAAAGAAAAGAAACAAAAATCCTTGTGCCGTGGTCTCGCGGTTCTAGGCGCGCAGTCCGGAACCGTGCGACTGCTACGGTCGCAGGTTCGAATCCTGCCTCGGGCATGGATGTGTGTGATGTCCTCAGGTTAGTTAGATTTAAGTAGTTCTAAGTTCTAGGGGACTGATGACAACACCAGTTGAGTCCCATAGTGCTCAGAGCCATAAGTTCTTGTTACGAGCTGGGTTGAGGCGCTTCTTGTGCCTCCTACGCGGAATTATACATTATTACTACTCGCAAAAAACAGACTAAGTATGGTATTCCTATTACCCCAGACTGATGTTCTCGCAGTCTGCGGTCGAACTGGGCGCGACCAGTGATGGACGGCTCGTTACGTCAGCGTTGTCAGGGGGCGCTGAACTCTGTCTTCCTGGAGGTGTGGGAGTGCCCACTCTTTCCACTGCCACGCGATTACGTTTCGTGGCGCTGCGCCGGTCTTTGTGCAGTCGATGCTTTAGGACTGCACACATCTCATGCCAGCAGACGGCTATTTAGCCCTGTTAGTGCCGCTTTACACCAACGTCGCTTACTCATCTTCTGTATTAAATCTTTGTATTCCTGCGTGCTTCAGTAAGAGACAAAGAGTCGACGAGTATGAAGCGACCGAAGCGTTGCAGTTCTCAAGCCGGTCATACTTGCGGAACTACGGCGGAAAAGAAGGTCGCCTGTTAGCACTAATGTAACTACGGCGCCTGGAGTTGTGGATATGCAACCCGAACAGCAGACTCGCACTCGCTCCGTTTCTGATCTCTTCTGGATAGCTCAGTTTGGCCAGTCTAGACAGGCACTCCGTAATTGTGAGGATGCGCGTACGTGGAATATCCAGTCTCTTTTTCAAGAGAGAGCAGGTGGTTACCGAGACATCGCAGCGTGCAGTAGTATTTTACAAGCCACACAAACACAGCAGTGAGCGGAATACATTCGTTACAATAAAGTTAGTTCAGAGACACTGTAGCCAACGGACGTATGTCTCAGCCATCCAAGAGCCGCAGTTCACGCCTGTCTTGTGCAACTTGGAAGAGGTAAAATTCCTAGCATTTGGGTGCCGTAATATATGCTAATTGCACAGTTGCAAGGCAGATAGTAAGCAGGACAAATTTAGTGTCATTTGCTAAATGTAATCTAAATGGTGTTTAAGGGTCTATATATCTTTGGATGAGTTATGATTGTGACACTGCAGATAAGTAAGTATAACTTAGGCATAACTGTTCATCAAATTAAATTATTTTGTGAAAAAAGGGGAAGAAGCTATAATTTGTGTGGTGGGGGAAGGGGAGAAAGTAAAGTAAGTGTCTCTGGTGAAACAGTTTTAATTCTGACCTGTCATATGTGTGACCGCAGTGCTTACTGTTACATTAAGAATGCTAAGTTTCCTGCAACTTCTGGTCAATAACATTAAAAATACAATAAAAGTCACTGTCTGGGCCATTTGTTGTGTTTTAATTCGATTCCCAGTTTCCATCTTTAATACAGGTCTTCTTCGGGTAATGGAAAATAAAGGTATAAGCGATCCTACGCTTGATAGTTGCGTTATCGAACATTTGACAAGAAGTATATATTTCAGCGCCCTCAGTTACATAAAAGCCTTATTCTTGAGAAGTTAACGTTTTAAAGAACAAAATGGGCAGAAAAAATACGAACATATATAAAATATCGTCAGGAAGTAGACAACTTGATATTTCTTATCGATTTACGATTTCCTACACTTATCTGTGAGTCCTCGCGCTTGTAACAAGTGGTATTTCACAGTAACAGCTATTAGTTACTTGTTGTTGTTATGGTCTTCAGTCCTGAGACTGGTTTGATGCAGCTCTCCATGCTACTCTGTCCTGTGCAAGCTTCTTCATCTCCCAGGACCTACTGCAACCTACATCCTTCCTAATCTGCTTAGTGTATTCATCTCTTGGTCTCCCTCTACGATTTTTACCCTCCACGCTGCCCTCCAATACTAAATTGGTGATCCCTTGATGCCTCAGAACATGTCCTACCAACCAATCCCTTCTTCTTGTCAAGTTGTGCCACAAAATTCTCTTCTCCCCAATCCTATTCAACACCTCCTCATTAGTTATGTGATCTACCCATCTAATCTTCAGTATTCTTCTGCAGCACCACATTTCGAAAGCTTCTGTTCTCTTCTTGTCCAAACTACTTATCGTCCATGTTTCACTTCCATACATGGCTACACTCATACAAATACTTTCAGAAACGACTTCCTGACACTTAAATCTATGCTCGATGTTAACAAATTTCTCTTCTTCAGAAACGCTTACCTTGCCATTGCCAGGCTACTTTTTATATCCTCTCTACTTCGACCATCATCAGTTATTTTGCTCCACAAATAGCAAAACTCCTTTACTACTTTAAGTGTCTCATTTCCTAATCTAATTCCCTCAGCATCACTCGACTTAATTCGTCTACATTCCATTATCCTCGTTTTGCTTTTGTTGATGTTCATCTTATACCCTCCTTTCAAGACACTGTCCATTTCGTTCAACTGCTCTTCCAAGTCCTTTGCTGTCGCTGACAGAATTACAATGTCATCGGCAAACCTCTAATTTTTTGTTTCTTCTCCATGGATTTTAATACCTACTCCGAATTTTTCTTTTGTTTCCTTCACTGCTTGCTCAATATACAGATTGAATAACATCGGGGAGAGACTACAAACCTGTCTCACTCCCTTCCCAACCACTGCTTCCCTTTCATGTCCCTCGACTCTTATAACTGCCCTCGGGTTTCTGTACAAATTGTAAATAGCCTTTCGCTCCCTGTATTTTACCCCTGCCACCTTCAGAACTTGCAAGAGAGTATTCCAGTCAACATTGTCAAAAGCTTTCTCTAAGTCTACAAATTCTAGAAACGTAGGTTTGCTCTTCCTTAATCTAGTTCCTAATATAAGTTGTAGGGTCAGTATTGCCTCACGTGTTCCAACATTTCTACGGAATCCAAACTGATGTTCTCCGAGGTCGGCTTCTATTAGTTTTTCCATTCGTCTGTAAAGAATTCGCGTTTGACTTATTAAATTGATAGTTCGGTAATTTTCACATTTCTCAACACCTGTTTTCTTTGGGATTGGAATTATTATATTCTTCTTGAAGTCTGAGGGAATTTCGCCTGTCTCATACATCTTGCTCACCAGATGCTAGAGTTTTGTCAGGACTGGCTCTCCCAAGGCTGTCAGTATTTCCAATGGAATGTTGTCTACTCCCGGGGTCTTTCAGTGCTCTATCAAACTCTTCACGCAGTATCGTATCTCTCATTTCATCTTCACCTACATCCTCTTCCATTTCCATAATATTGTCCTCAAGTACATCGCCCTCGTATAGACCCTCTATATACTCCTTCTACCTTTCTGCTTTCTCTTCTTTGCTTAGAACTGGGTTTCCATCTGAGCTCTTGATGTACATACAAGTGGTTCTCTTATCTCCAAATGTCTCTGTAATTTTCCTGTAGGCAGTATCTATCTTACCCCTAGTGAGATAAGCCTCTACATCCTTACATTTGTCCTCTAGCCATCCCTGCTTAGCCATTTTGCGCTTCCTGTCGATCTCATTTTTGAGACGTTTGTATTCCTTTTTGCCTTCTTCATTTACTGCATTTTTATATTTTCTCCTTTCATCAATTAAATTCAATATTTCTTCTGTTACCCAAGTATTTCTACAAGCCCTCGTCTTTTTACCTACTTGATCCTCTGCTGCCTTCACTACTTCATCCCTCAAAGCTACCCGTTCTTCTTCTAATGTATTTCTTTCCCCAATTCCTGTCAATTGTTCCCTTATGCTCTCCCTGAAACTCTGTACAACCTCTGGTTCTTTCAGTTTATCCAGGTCCCATCTCCTTAAATTCCCACCTTTTTGCAGTTTTTTCAGTTTTAATCTAATTATTAATTTAATTACTTATGTATGTATTATATTCTTCTCTGTGTATACCTCCTTACTCTCAGTTCTGAAGGTCGGAACCGATGAACATAATGGAAGGTAGCAAGTGAGCCAGAAAACTTCTTGAAATGCCTGGGCTAGTATGATAGAGTTGGGGAAAGGGGCCAAAATAAATTGCTATCAGTTGCACTCAACATAAAAACTTTATTTATCAACACACAATACTACAAGAAGGCTGCAACACACTCAAAACTTTACCCGACCTCCTCGGATTAACTTTAAATCGACTGAAGGCCTATGCAAGGTATTGAAATACAAGTTTCTTCTGGAGGTTTCGCTTATATTTTCTCAATCTTAAATCCAAACAGGCTGAAGGCCTTAGCAATTTAATTTTAATGGAACTTAGCTGGAGGACGCATATTAAGCAATAAGAAGAGTTTCAATCAAAAAGCTAAACGCCTTGTCTTAAAACATTTCATGGAAAACTCGGCCGAAGGTCCCATACAAAAGCATAAGAAACTAATGCCTTACGGGCAAGACAAGAACATTAATTCAAGAGATATTAAAACTCGGCTGAAGGCCACATATCAACAAAATATGTTTAACGGCTTAAGGCCTAGAAACGTGTTTGAATTTAAAAGGCAGAAGGTCTTATCGTAAAACATCTACTGTAAAATTCGGATGAAGGCCCCATATAAGAGAATAACAATCTCATGTCCTAAGGACAAGAAAAGAACATTAATTTAAGAGTTACTGATGCTCAGCTGAAGGCCACACAACAACCAAACAATTCAAATCCGAACCGGGAAATTACTATGTAACACACAAGGATCGGCGCTCAGAACTTTCCAAGGATCGCCCTGGGATTGTAACATTAGAGCCCGTTTAGGTGAGACAGGCAGCCTGACTAACGACTTATTAATCTGAAGGCAACGCAAACGACAGACAGCAGACCGACCAATTAACAAAATCAGTTCAGCTCCACGCAACCAGCAAAATGACCACAAGATTTCAGTACAACGACACACACAATATTGGCGCCCACAACGACCAACAACACCTCAGCTGTCGGACTATACGCCACGCTGGACAGCAACAACACGACGAGGAAAATACACTGCGGAAAATTACGTCAACGGCAAAGACAGGTAACCGGAACGTCAATGGCCACAAGGCAGAAGATACCGCTGGTCAACTTCAATAACAGGGAATAAATTTAGTTAAACTCCACTGGAATCTTAGCCGACTAGAATACACACATGTTGTTGCTCGCAGGAATGTCCCATAAGCGACAACCAGGATCAAACGAAGAAATGTAAACATCTGAGGCTCGAGAGTAGGTTAAGGGAGGACTCAACTTTCATATCTAAGATCGGTGGGCGACCAACTTCGTAGCTCTCGCAAGCAGCACCTCACACTCCAACCGTGCATGCACACCGCTAGCGGCCATGGCCAGAATACGCGCGACGGAGACTTCCTTGCTGCTCCACGCCAACCGACCGACTACCCAGGCCCGGAAACGGTGAAAGGACCAAATATGCGTCGGCCGATGACACGACCAACAGAACGACCAACCAACGGTCGTCTCGCTCCAATTTCCCTCCGTCAGACAGTTCAAGTGTGATGCCAGCAGTCGGCGAGCACTGGCTGTCCACACCTCACCAGCCCTGCTGCTGCGTCTCGACTGCACTGCTGGTCCGTCTCCAACTAACTGCCAGACACATGACGACCCGAAAATACTATCAGTCGCTCCAGAGATGGTACGAGAGTGCACTTATTGATGTGCCTCTCAAAGGCGAGTAAGGCAGGAAGTTAGTGACGCCAGTAAATGGAATTAGAAAACAAGGCGGCAGTACCGTAATAGAAGACGACAAACCATAAATGGCATCAACACGATATGTGCACGGTTCATTTCTTTCTCACTCTATTTACCGTGCTCAGGCTTTTCCTATTATCAAGGTAAACATTTCTGTAACCCTGCAACCAGCACTGGAGGGATGAAGCGTGGTTTAAGTCTTTCTGATAATGTTTGTGGAGATTAACGATAAGAACAAGAAAGAAATTCCTTTCTTTCGCCTTCGTGAAACTTGCATGTGAATATTGTAGATGTACGTTTCATGTAGGGATGCAGTTCGTTTTAATACATGGAGCTTCGATGCTAGTCTGAAGGTACATGTGAGAGCTGATAATTGTTTATTTAATGTTTGTCCATGTAGGCAAACGATCCACGTATTATTTAAGAATGAGGCTGCATATCTCGAATCTGTTGTGCGAAAAAATAAAAAATAAAAACAAATAAAGACTCAACAGTTGCTCTGGAGGGATGATCTACTGTCTTCCTGCACTGCTGCAGACTCCGGGAAGGAACTTCTACATTAAAAATACTTTAAAATCGGCTTCATTAATCTACTTTGACTCTAAATAGCCTTCTGAAACAATTATAGAAGCCAATACTAAAGAGGATTCAATTTCACTGATCCAAAAGCTTCTCGAGGAGTCATTTAAGTGTCAGTGGTTTTTGAATAAACAAATCGTCGAGTTTCAAACTAATACATTGTATCCTGTTTGACGAAGAAATGGCGCTGAATTAGACTACAAAAAGACATAAGCAGCTGTGTTCAAACAGCTGGAGAGGTAAATAAGCACTTATTTCCAAACATCGATTTTAATTCACCAACATTGTTGAGTCTATGCACTGTCCCGTTAGTGCAGGCCGTGTTTATCACACTGCAAATAGATTTAAAGCCGAGATACAGCTTGGCGAAGTGGCTATAATTCAGTGTTCACTTAACCTATTCCAGCAAAGTGATGAGTGGCGTGGGACATCAAAAGATGACCCGCTTACTACGGAAGCTTCACTGTGTTCATGGTACACATGGAAACGAATACAGTCACGGTGGACATCAAGTCATATACGTATGTGAGCGCTCTGTGACTTCTAGGGTAACAGTTCCCAGAACGTCGTATTAGGGTGTCAACTGGAGACAAGTGTATTGCCAGGAGTGTAATAGGATGGCTCGTGTTTTATATATATATATGAACAATCAGGCGGATAGGGTGAGCAGTGCTTCACAGCTGGTTGCTAATAACGCTGTACTCTATAGCAAATTATTGTCGTTTAATGGCAGCAGGAGACTACGGGATGCCTTAACCAGAATTTCTATTTTATATGGCGAATGTTAGCTTGTTCTAAATGTGGCAACCATTTAATACAGATGAGTGTAACGACAATCTCGTAAAGTTTAAAAACAGTATTAGTGGTGTCTGCTTCATACAGTCACGTCGATTAAATATCGAGGCGAAACGTTACAAAGTGAAATGAAATGGAACGAGCACGTGAAGCCAGTTGTAGAAAAGTCAAATGGCGGTCTGTTGAGAGAATTATAGGAGAGTGTATCCCGTATAGAAAGAAGACCGCGTTCAGGACACCTGTGACACCCATTCTTGAGTACTGGTTGAATCCACCAGTCCAGATTGAAGGAAGGCACCGAAGTAATTCATATTTGTTACAAGAGGTCGAGCCACACGCGAGTCTTACAGAAATATTACACGTACTCAGATGGGAGTTAGTGGAGGGGAGACGAGGTCTTTTCCCTCGAAAACGTTTTGAGAAAGCTTAGAGGATCGGTATTCGCTATAAACTCCCGAACGATCCTACAACTACCGACATAAATCCCATGTAAGGTCCGCAGTGCTTGATAAGAGATGTTACAGGTTCTACGGAAGCATATAGAGATCTTTTTTCCGTCGATCTGTATGTGAGTGGAACAGGAAGTTGAATGATTAGCTGTAGTATAAGGTACCCATCGATGTACACCTCATGTTGGCTTGCGATGTAAATATAATTTTCTACCTATTTCTTATTTTCTCGACGGGAAAAGACTCCCTTTAAACTGTATTTTTATTCCTCGACGTCACCCGTAAATTTATCATCACGATCTAGATAATTCCTTGATCTTACCTCTGAGAGTTTCCATGAACACCTTAAATGTTTAGGGCCTAAAGACAAATAATTGGCTTGTCGCCTTCGGGATGATAAGTAACCAATTTTTTCTTTATAGACATTCACCAGAATCTGTCCACAGCGTTAACAGGTGCTGCATTGGTAACATAACTGAGTTCACTGCCCAGCACAGTTTTCATATATTGACGATGAAATTTATATTACGATGTAACAACAATGTTGAATTCATGGCTTCATCATCAGACGTTAATAATTTTATATTTCACCTTATATGATTCCGTGATACTTTTATCAAACTGATGGTGCTCAGTCGACGAAACTGGTTCTGTAAATAAAGGATTTTATGAGGAGCTTTCGGCAATAACTTGACATTTTTCAAATATTTACAAGCTATGTTGTGTCACCTGATTATATATTAAATGACATTCGTAAGCAGAAAATATTTTAAAATCAATTTGTACTAGAAGAAATAAAAAATAATTATACTGTTTCTCAAGAGGAAGGTGTCAGCTACTTTATTACGAAACATTTTCATTTTCTGCACTAGTATCCCCTTAACAGGAGCACCAGAATCTCGATTTCATACGATTCAGTCGCTTAAGCCAACAGTGAATATTCCTTTGTCTGGGAACAATATTTTATATTATGTGAAAGAATATTAAATTTTATTCGTTTAACTGTTTTTCCCTTGGGAAAATAATGCGTGAAGAGATGCTTTATACCTCCGTACACTGTGGGCTGGAAAGCCATCATTTTGGCAGCACAGATCCCTCATAGTCTGAGGAGGAACGTCTTATAGCATCCGTAGAAGATGGTTTGTTAGGAGGCTGTGATACTTGCGGGTATTCAATGATCCGTCCATGATAAACCGACCAATGAGCTGATGGTTCACCGTCTGCCACTACACATTGCTCTCGATGAAGCCTGACGTTCTATCTGACAAGGTCAACGGGGATTATCTACAGACTAATAGTGAATGTTTCGGCGGTGTATCTGGCCATGATTGGTCAATGTGGTTTCATCACTAAACAAGATATGTAGTATATCTACGGCTCTTATAATCCTTTCCATGCAGCTCTTGATGGAGAGAGATGTGATAAGAATGGAACCTATGTCGATGGTGAATGCATAGGATGTTTGCTTGACTCATTCCACTTTGTCGTACGATTTCGTAGGAGCTAAAATGCGGATCAACTCCAGCAGCGGCAAGAACACTAATTTCCGCCCCTTATGTCGTCACTCTATTATTTCTGTTACGTTGTTTAGGTGTTACACTACCACTTTCACGTAATTGGTTGAAGGGATAGATAAATAACTGCCCAAATCGTTGATGTCTTTTGGGATATCTTGCCGCATACACCGTACAATAACGAACTGTATTCTTCCTACACTCTCCATACACGGTAACAGGTCGCCTTTTTCTGCACTGGTAAATCCCACCGTCCACTCACGACCTACTGCTTGAACTGTCACACAGTAACTGACTATCAAGTCGCAATGTACTCATAAAGCACACAAACACACTGTAAGCATACAACATCGTACCTAGCAGCTAAGCAGGTTGGATGGCGCAGACAAGTACCGCTGTGTGGAAAACACGATATCATGTAAACGACTCTAGCTAGAATCCTGCAACAAAAACCACTGACATTTGAATATTCCCTACTTCTTGTTTGTTGATATAAACAAGAATAGTTCCATATTAAAAATGTATGTTTGCACAAAAACCTGCAATTTATAAATATTATTAAAATCTGTTCATTGGCTAGCAGTATGAGTACTTGTGAAAACCACATGTCAGTAGCACATTCGGTTTCCGCAATAAATGCCGAGCAAATTTTAGGTGATTCCCCCTGTATATATGTCACGATTTGATAAATATGAGGAATCGGTTAGTAGCATATATCTCGAGGCAGCAATGAAGCGTCAGTTTGATGTTGGAGAGAACTATGGGTGAGGAGTGAGGGAAAAACTTTTTTGAGTCAGATCAACGCTTGCTCACAGCAAACTGGTTCAGATGGATGCAGATTGCAGTAGTTAAGAAGAGATGAATTTTCGGAACGAGGGCGATGACAATAACAATGACAAAATTAAAAAACCATATTTTCACTTATCTATATATTAAATTTAAATCTATATTACTAAAACGCTCTCCCGGAACCTCGAACGCAGGACCTGGACCCCGGGTCGTGTGCAGCAAAAATTCTGTTTTCGATGTTTCGTGCATTTATTGAATTTGATAATTGAAAATGCTATCAAAATCCACTCATTAAAAGGTACAATCTTATTTTAAATGCATAACACAATAAGACAAGTATTATAGTTAGAGACAAAATGTAACTGACTGCCCGCAAATATGAGGCATTCATTCATACAGTATTGGAGAAATCAGAGCACCTAGCCACCTCCAAGTACGTATGCATATAGTTGAAAACCTTTACGGAACTTTTTATCACTCAAATTCCCAACATAACGGTGAATGGATAAAGCTTTCGCTTACTGCATTTCGCTGTTTTTGCAGTAATTGTGATCATCATGAATGACGTTTTGATCTCTCTCTTCTTTACCACTTACTGTATTCACAACGTGATTTGCAGACAGTATTCAGATACACCACTGTACGTGCCTCCAAAATTGTATCATTTTCCAATACATCGTCCAGAAGATATGACGTCATAAACATTTAGATGCGTGAAAAATGAGCTTTCGCTTAAAATGGAGCGCAAATTACCCAGTTTATATTCATCCAGTGCTTCATAACGATAGCAGCGTTCTAAGCAACGTAAAAAATAATTTAAAATTTTTCCTAAGCTATTTGTTGCTCACATTCTTAAAGGCAAATATTCAACGCATTGAATCATTTGTAATCAGACATTTGAAGCCTTTTTACACATAGGATTTCGATTTTTGAAAGAATTGGGGTTTGCTGCTGATTTTAGAATTCACTGAACACGTTTAGAAACTGTCTGAAGAGCCAAACGTATTGCTGACATATAAAATGAACTAATTTAATATTGTAAAGTTACCTTATACGAACGGAAAAATAATAAAATGTCAAAACAATGTTGTAGAAGTATAGCCTCAAGGGAATAAACGAAGTCATCGATATGTTTTCCTTTTCTATTTTATTAAAATTGTTTTTATCCTCGTCACTGGATTTCCCATCCTTCTGTGAAATGTGAATACTGTACACTGCAGAAGAATGAAAACATTGATGTTTGCTGGAGATCAGAGAGCATACGCTGTGAAAGAAACGAAGAAAAAGAGTATTAACGGTACTGCTGCGACAGGAGAACGAAAACTACCAAATGGAAAGCGCTATCCTGCAGCGAGAGCCGCGGTATAAAGCGAGATTTACGGTGGGGTCGCTCTTGCCCGCGGCGAACAGATGCGCCGCTAATAAACCTGGCGCGAAGCCCGGCGAACACGCCTGTGCGCCGGGTGGCCTGACGCTCTGGCGCAAGTTCACCTCCGCGGGCGTTTACAGCCCTTTGTAGCCTCCACCGCGAGCTGCGGCTCCACTTATACGTTATACAAAGCGTGTAATATTCCCGACGACTAGAAGCACTGAAAAGCAGCCCCACTTTCCAGTCAGTGCTGTAACAAGACGCCAAAGCTGACGAATCCTTCACCATTACGCAGCTAGGAGAATTTGCAGAAATAATAGGAAGCTGCACAGAATACAGAAAGCGTCTGATTTCATCTGCGGCTTCCCGACATTTATTTGGTGTTTGAGTAATTAGTATTAATTCCAAGTGCTGCAGAAGCCATTTCTTAATCTCATCTGTTACTCAAATTAGCTTCATGAAGTGCAGTTCCCCATTAACTGGTTAATATCTAATTCCTGTCTCTGTTAATTGCAGATGGCCTCTATTGCCTAAATTAGATCTATGACAAACGATGGAAAAATCTGATATAAAGTAGGAACACGAGGCAATGTTTCTTAATTCTGCGATTTCTTAATCTGTTACTCAAATTAGTTTCATGAAATGCATTTCCCCATTAACTTGTTAATATCGCTTTCTTTTCTGTATTCATTACAGATAGGCCCATTGTCTACATGAAATCTACGAGAAAGGATGGAAATACCTGATATGTAATAGGCATCAGAAGGAACATTTATTTAATTCTGGTGTTCAAGTTTCTTACTTTTCTGCTACATCCACATGTTTGTTTCAGACTTGATATGGTGGTATTCGATATGTCATTGTTAATATATATTTCTATGAGATAATTTGTTGGTTTGACTAGAGAAGAAAATTAATTGATTAGTAAGTGATACACTTCTTTTATTTGCTTTTGGCAAAATCACAGAACACGTTTTCAGCAGTGGAATTTCAATATTAAATTGGTCATCTTGAGTCCGTGAGATCATCAACGCTTGCTGAAAATAAGGCGTCTACGAGACTCAGTACGTTAGTGAGTATGAGAACGCATATCATACGCACTTTTTTCAGCCTTTGGCGCTTAAGTATTACCGATTCTTAATGCTGCCATCGGACTCCGAAACTAGTGTCGATAATAAACGTGTTCTATGACTGTGCCTAAAGGAAGTAATAAGAAGTCTGTATTTTAAGATTATTTTACCATCCCTTTTTCTAAAAGAGCTCAAATATGTAGGGGAAATTTCAGTTATGATTCTATTGCTAAGTTTCTGACTGATCTGCTAAAATATGAGACTAATTGCTGCATGGAATGTATTTGTAGTCATTGTTCAGTACCTGTAAATAATTAGAAATTAGAATTTGTAATGGTGGGTGGACGTTGAAGTTTCACTTCATCTAACCTCAATGAAAGATGCTCCCTTCGCAAAGTGAATAAAGCCGCAAAGGAATTAGTTTTATCACACGTCCGATTGTCCGCTGGTGTAATTCGTCACAGAGGTCCGTACTTCATTCAGCGGATATTCTTTGACGTTGGAAATGATTTACTGTTGGTTAGTGACTCACTTTCTCACAACTGAAGCCTAGCCTTGGACCCCAAAGTCAGTGTTCCACAACCGGTGTGCAGTGGCACTCCAGCGTGAGGCCACAAAGTAAAAGGTGTGACGCCAATATTTAGATATTGGAAGAAATTAATGGATTTAGATTTTAAAAATACTGCGAACTCTTATGTTTTTAAAGCAATTAAATGTAATTTGTTTTGTTCGACATTAAGTAAGAAGGTGTTTGTTTATTCTTTCATTATTTAATACACTTTGATAACAGTAAGTTATTTACTCAATATTACTCTTATACCTTTTTTAAGTTAATTGTATTCTCGCCTGTACAACTGCACCGAGTATACCTCTAGGGTGAGATTACTTCGTAATTCTCCTACGATTCAAATCGTATGCATCCACGGCTGGCTGTATTTGCTCTTCCCTAAAATTCCTTGTTTTGAAATTTTTTTAAGTACATAACTACTTCTGAAATTTTGTTGCTCTTTTCAATCACTGCCAAAGAACCCACAGATTGTTTAAGAACATAGTAATTCAGTTCAATAGTATTTTTGGTATCCAATTCTGGACTTCCCACTGTTTAAATATTTCAGTTCATTTTTATCACAGATGCGGCAGTGCGAATATTGGTACACGAATATTTTCTATTAAAATATCAGTAAAGTATTTTTTTCGATACGAATAAGTTGATAGTACGAAGTGGTCCATCCTCGAGCACAAGAAGTGAAACCAACAGACGGTACTTCTAAGGCAGTATAGTGATAATTTTTAATTTACGATATTTCTGTTGCAGTGACAATCCCCAGGTATGTTGTTAGCAGTGAAAAATTCAATTATGTTTTTCCTAGTAAACTGAAACGACATATCTGAAAAGAACATTCCTTTGTTTTCAGTAAAGATATGAATTATTTTCTTCGGTTGTTAGAACAAAACAAAAGCAAGTGAAGATCATGACTACATCAGCAAGCATTTCATAAAAAGTACAGGGAATTAGCTATGAAGTAGCTGAACTTATTATAACGGGCAAAAAGTCACACAAACAGAAAAATTGTTGATATCCGCCTGTAAATAAATGGTAAAAATAGTCCTTGGTTCAGACGCTGCAACTATAATTTCAAAGCATCCTCTGATAGTGACGCTATCAGTTACCGAGTTATTGACAAGTCCAGTGTGTAAGACATTTTGAATCAGAAAATTAATAGCCATCGTAAATTCTCACGTTAAGTAATGTATAACTTTCTTTCTGCAGAAAGGATGTTGATGGGGATGTAATTGGAATATCTTTTCTTGCAAAGAACTATCAAATTGTTCAACCAATTATTATTTGATCTGAAATGAATTAATGTGGGATGACTGCATTAGTGTTTTTGCAGATGGAAACGCTCCAGTGAGAGATCGCGTGAGTGGTTTCTTGGGAAAAGGACACGAAGTAAATTGTCTCACCCACCGTGGAAGCATTGTTGCTAAGTCTTCGCCATCTCCATTGAAAATTGTGATCAACGAAGTAATGAGAGAAATGAACTTCATCAAATGGCTAAAAATGGTCCAAATGACTCTGAGCACTATGGGACTTAACATCTGAGGTCATCAGCTCCCTAGAACTTAGAACTACTTAAACCTAACTAACCTAAGGACATCACACAAATCCATGCCCGAGGTAGGATTCGAACCTGCGACCATAGCTGTCGCAATGTGATATTTGACTGTTTTAGTAGTAGTCATAGTAATAAACAGTTATCACTATGTTCAGTGACAGACCTAAACATGTATTGTAACTCATATGGACATAACTACATACTACAATTAATCCCGATACCAACTCCAGTTATGTATTCTGTATTAAAGTTATTTACAGAAAGTGAACTAATATTGTTTATATGTCCTACCGTCATCTCGAGCGCCTCCAGAAGTCAAACCTATTTATTGCACTGTGGTTTAGACTTGCTATGACATACATCAGATCTTTCGTCTACATATTCGTGTGAACGAGCTTCTCGACGTTGAATGAAATTAAAATACCATAGAAAGAGAGAGAGTCTAAAATCCACGGATGGAGGAATTAGGCTTGTTTTCTCAACGATTCTGACTCGAACCAACCGTCTGTTTTCGGCGAAGCAGGCTCACGTGTCACATTGAGGATATGAGCAGTGTTATTCAAATTCGTGTAATTATATCTGTTTTCCACAGTGAATTAGAGTTAGAAAGTTGTTATTAATGCATAAGTCCTATTTCGGCTTATAACAATAACAACAATAGTAAAACTAAAAATAATAATAATAATAAAGAAATGGTTACGTAACGATCGTTATTACATTAAGATTCACACGATTTTGAGGGGCAGCCGCTTTGGTGTGCCGTATTGAGTCAACCCAACCCGGATGTAACAGGAGCAATAAAGGTTCTATCAGATTTCATCTAATCGACAGGATATAAGTATTAGATTGCGAATGGAGGCATATATCTATAACAGTTGTTGTGGGCAGGTAATGTAACGTTATCAAAGAATATTGTCAGAGTAATTCACAGTTTCACTAGAGAATGGTAAAATTGCGATTGTGGCATGAGTGTTCTGCAGCCATTCTGTGGGCCTTCCCGTGGTCCAGAGGTTGCTGATACGCTAGCTCAGCAAGTTTGGTCACCGGGTTAGTTGCCCTCCGTAACACAGAAAACTCATTGAAGGAGTCGACGAAGGATTTTAAGAGGAGTTATGACGTTCGTCCAGACAACATGCAGAGAACAATAGCGAACTAAATGAATTTAAAAAAGGGGTAGCGCATTAGATTAGTAACCAAAAGGTCCTCGGTCCAGGGTTCGACCGTAAAACCACTTAGATTTTGAATAAAAATAATCAGCAATGGCTGACGAAGACGTCCGACGCAAGATGTCGCCTCCATTCTGCCAATGGCATTGTCAAAGAGGGCGGAGGAGCGGTTAGAGGTTCAGGGCACACTCTTGCCCTTGGGGTGAGAAACTGCTCCTAAGAGGCGTAAGGGTCAGCACTCATCAAAAGCAAGAGGATGCGGAACACAATGGAGACAACTGCATTAAATACACGTGTTGTATATCCACACTGCATGTGACCCGTAATTGAAAAAGTCATTATGATCTCTCCATTAGAAAAGATTCCGCACTAAGTATCCGTTAGGATCCCCGGGATAGGACTGTCTGGAAGGTGGTGATTCTGAGAAGAAATGGAATAATCTACGAAAGGATAAAGTTCTACGAAGGGGAGCATTGTATGGAAAAAATATGAACGTGGTAGGTAAGCTGAAATATATGAAAAGGGAAATGCAAAGGTTCAGTCTGGATGTGGTGGGGGTCAGTGAAGTGAAATGGAAGGAAGACAAGGATTTGTGGTCGAATGAGTATAGAGTAATATCAACAGAAGCATAAAACAGTATAGTGGGAGTAGGATTCGTTATGACTAGGTAGGTAGTGTAGTGAGTGAGTGATATATTGTGAACAGTTCAGTGATAGAGTTGTTCTCATCAGAATCGAGAGCAAACCAACAGCGACAACAATCGTTCAGGTATACATGTCGACGTCGCAAGCAGATGACAGTTAGGATGATTTAGTACCTAAAGGGTAACTAAATTGTAATTGTCATGCGGGACTGGAACGCGGTTGTAGAGAAAGGAGTAGAAGGAAGGGTTGTGGCAGAATGCTAAGAATGAGAGAATAGAAACACTAATTGAAATGTGGAATAAATTTCAGCTAGTAATATCGAATACTCTGTTTAAGAAGCACAAGAGGAAGAGATATACTTGGAAAAGGCCGAGATTTTATTCAGGTTACGTAAGATTGATACTTCCGAAATCAGATATTGAATTGTAAGAGGTACCAAGGAGCAAATACAGACTCACATCAAAATTTAGTAATTATAAAGACTAGCCTAAGTTTAAGAGATTATTCGGGAAGATATAATGTGCAAAGAAGTGGTATGTGAAAGTACAAAGGAATAAAGAGATAGGCTTGAAGTTTCTGAGGCTATAGATAGTGTGATAACATATACGTCAAAAGACAGTTAGTTGAAGAGGAAGGGACGTGTCTAAAAATGGCAGACACAGAAGTGGGAATAAAAAACGCAGGTACAAAAAAAGATAGCTGTGAGGAAACCGTGGAGAACAGAAGAAATACTTCAGATTATCGACAAAAAAGGAAGTACAGAAATCTGTCACTAAACAATGAAATAAACAGAAAGTGCAGGGAAGGTAAGGTGAAATGGATACATGAAAGATCTGAAGAAATTGGGAAAGGCCTGATTGTCCAAAGGACAAATTCAGTACACAGGAAATTCAAAACAACCTTCGTTGAAATGAAAAGCATGAGTAGTAACATGAAGAGTGCAATGGGAACACAACTGTTAAATGCGGAGGAGAGCGGGTAAGTGTGAAGAGGGCGCTGAAGCCTCCTATGAGAGGAAGGACTTCGCTGATGTCATAGATGAAGCAAGAGAAGTCTTTAGGGAAGAGATAGGGGACCCAGTATAAGAAACAGAAATGAAAAGAGCTTTGTCGGACTTGAAATAAAGTAAGGCGGTATGAATATATATCTGTCTGTCAGAATTTCTAAACTCATTTGGGGATGTGGTAACAAAACTAGTATACACGTGAGTGTGTACAATGAATAACACTGGCGATCTACTATCAGACTTTCCGAAAAATGCCTTACACACAATTCCAAAGATGGCAACAGTCAAAAAATTCGAAAATTATCGCACAATCAGCTTCACAAATGATGTAACTAAATTGCTGAAACGAATAATATACAAAAGTATAGGAAAGAAACCTGAAGATACGTTAGATGACGATCAGTATGGCTTTAGCAATGGTAAAGACATCATAGGAGCAGTTCTAATGTTGCAATTGATAACGAAAGTAAAACAGAAGAAAAGTCGAGGCACGATCACTGAAAAAAGTGTTCGACAATGTTAAGTGGGACAGGATGTTTAAAATTTTGATAAATGTATGGCTTATCTATAGGGAAAGGCGAATAGCATGCAGTGTGAACAATACCCAAGAGGTAACAACAAAAGTGGAAGAACAAGAACAAAGTGCTCGGATTAGAATGGGTTGAGGCAGGATTGTAGTCTTTGCCCCTACATTTCAGTCTATACACTTGAGAAGAAATGGCAGAAATAAAGGAAAGAGTCAACTGCAAGATTATAATTCAGAGGGTCAATGGATATCCATTATCAGACTCGGAGTGAAAGTGAAAGAGAATTACAGGATATGTTGAATGGTATGAACAGTCTAACTGGTACAGAATATGCACGGAAAAATATCAGAAATGAAAACAGCAACAAACCTAACGCCAAAACTGGGGATGACGAAGCAGATGAAGCCAAGGAATTCTGCAACCTAGGCAGCAAAATAACACATGACGGACGGAGCAAGGGAGAGTAGCACTGGTAAAAGGAGCATCCTGGCCAAAGGAAGTCTACTGGTTTCAAATCACAGGCCTTAATCTGAGGAAGAAATTTCTAAGAATGTACCATTGGAACACAACATTTTATGGAAGTAAACGTGGACTTTCGAGAAACCGGAACAGAAGAAAATCGAATCATTTTGAATATTAGGAGACTGGTTAGATAAGGAAAGAGAGGGTTTTCCACAGAATTGGCGAGGGACGGAATATATGGAAAACACGGACAAGAAGAAGGGACAGGTTGATACAATCCCTGTTAAGACATCATGGAATAACTTCCATGGTACTAGAGGGTCATGTAGAGGATAATAACTGTAGAGGAAGACAGAGATTGGAATACATCCAGCAAATAATTAATGAAGTAGAGTGCAAGTGCTACTCTGAGGTTGGCACGTGAGAGGCTAGGTTTTTGTGGTGGGTTGCGTGAAACCATTCAGAAGACTGATGAAAAAAAAAGGCAAAGGAAGAGTGTTCGTTTGGTCACTTTTAGATTTAACGCAGTTTGCTTCCCCCCCCCCCCCCCCCCCCCTCCTACTGATTGCAGGTGCTGCCGGGACAGAGTACGTCAAGTTAGAAGTAGCGAGTACAGAGCGCTGTCGTATGGAGGATAAACGCCCTGCTGGTGCGTGTTATTTCTGTTGGTGACTTCAGCCAAGCGACATCACACGCTGTCCTTGGGAGGACAGAGGATAGACGAGGTCAGGTGGCTAACTTGATTCAATTAAAGCAGATAGACGTTTGAGGTTACTCTTACATGTTATAGTGACTTTAGTTTCAACTAAACTGTCAGCAGATGTTCGTTCCCTGAAACGCTGTATTCTTTGCTCACTTGGTTGAAGAGTTTGCAGTGGGGCTCTGTAGTTAACAGAGGAGCATGTTTCGCAAGTATATATGGAAAAATTGTAATATATACGAGAGAGCAATAAAAAAAAGGTTCTAATGGCTCTGAGCACTATGGAACTTAACTTCTGAGGTCATCAGTCCCCTAGAACTTAGAACTACTTAAACCTAAGGACATCAGACACATCCATGCCGGAGGCAGGATTCGAACCTGCTACCGGAGCGGTCACGCGGTTTCACACTGAAGCGCCTAGAAATGCTCAGCCACCCCGGCCAAAAAAGGAGGATTAAAACGTAGACAATCACAGGTGAGGAGGGCATTCCCTCCTTATATATAACAATTTCCCCATTCCCCCTCCCTCCCCCCCCCCCCCGTCCCCGCTTATCTCCGCATGGGTGTATTCCCGATGTCTTAGCGTAGTTACTGGGTTTGGGGGACCATACGTTACTGTGCAACGTTTTGGTAATCATGCATTCTGTGTTGGCGTTGATCGTGTGTTATTGACTGGCTGACCATGCCTTACGAAATAAAAATCGTTTGTGATACTGAAACAAACCAGTCTCTTCCGTCCTCTTTCACCATCCATCCGCTAGAGTATATTTATGTGCACGACGTTCGATTATTACCATGTGAGCCGCGATTGTCCACACTGTAGACGAGTAGCTACGCGGCCTCGATGATAGGCTAAACCATTGGTAGCTTGTTGCCAAAATGTTTTAAAGGCTTAAAGGAAGCGCGAACAAGTGTGGGGATGCAAGCAGCGCTTAGAATAACTAGATAGGCGGAGGAGAATAAGGTGATTCTCAGATTCCACTCAAGTCCTAGGAAATAAGTGATTGTTCATCAAATTCAAAAACACATCCGTGTTCACATATGTATTCACTTCGATTAGGAAACTTGGAGACCTACCATTTTCAAATTTAGATTCTTCCTTTCCACATTATACATTCATTAGGATGGAAAAAAACTTCTCTTCAACATTGCAGTCATCAATTAAATATATTGTTTCGCCTTTTTCTGCTGATTTTATGGGATGGACATCTATGGAATCTTTGACTGCTAGAACTTTTCTACATTCATTGTTCTGCTGAAGTACACTGTTATACACAAAAAATAATCGATGCTCGACGAAGGAGTTACCCAGATGGGACCGAAATCGGTAGATGAGATGTACATGTATAGTGAAACAAATGATTACAGATTCAGGACAAATGGATGGTTGTTTCAAGAGTGGAGCTCAAGAAATTGAACAAGTTCAACAATGCGTTGGTTCGCTTATGGTCCTTATGCAAGCAATTAGTAGCCTTGGTGTTTGTTGATAGACTTGTTTGATGTCTTTCCTGAGGGATATCGTGCTTAATTCTGTCAAACTGACGCGTTAGATCGCCAAAATAGCGTTCAGGTTGGAGGACGCTGCCCATAATACCTCAAACTTTCTCAGTTAGGAAGGGATCCGGAGACCCTGGTGGCCAAAGTGTGCTTTAGCAAGCATTACAACAAGCTCTAGAAACTCTCACCGTGTGGAGGCGGACATTGTGTTGCTGAAATGTCAGCTAAAGATGCGATGCCAAGAAGGGCACCAGAACAGGACGTGCAATACCTTTGACGTTCCGCTGTGCTGTAAGGATACCGCGGATTACAACCAAATTGTTCCTTGTATGAAACGAAATGGCACCCCAGATCATCACTCCTGGTTGTCGGGATGTATGACGGCCGCAAGTCAGTTTGGTATTCCATCGATGCCTAAGTCATAGCCATACACGCCTTTGCTGGTCATGGGGGCTCATTTCGAATCATGACTCATCATTGAAGATAATTCTACTCCAATCAATGAGATTACAAGCCGAATACATGGCTGGAGACGCCATGGACAGCGGTGGAATATACAAACCTGGCTATCGCCCGTCACATGGCCCTACAAGTAGGAGTGATGGTCTGGAGTGGCATTTCTTTTCATAGCGGGACCCTTTGGTTGTAATACGTAGCAACCCTTACAGCACAGCTGTACGTGAGTGATATTCTGCCTTTCGTAGCATGGAACCCTGGGATTCCATTTCAGCAACATAACACACACCCACACGTGATGTGAGTTTCTACTGCTGGTATTCGTGCTTGAAAAACCGCAGATTGGCCAGCTTGTCGCCATGAATAATGACGATTAAAACCAGCAATTCTATTGTAATCCAGCGTCGTTTATTCAAAACATGTTACCAATTTAGACGCCAAAAGCGTAATCTGCCGTCAATGTACGAACCGCAGTGATACAGATCAATGGAGGAACAGTACAACTTATTAATGATGTATGGCTGGTTCTCGCGCCATGTGGAAGGCGATATTCAGGTTTGCATTCCACCGCTGTGCAGCGCGCCTCAGGTATCTCTGCCTGTAATTTAATGTCTGGATCAGAATTGCCTTCATTGATCAGACACACTTTGAAGTGAGGCCGGAAGACCAGCAAAGACGTATCAAGTGATGCCTTAGACAGCTGTAGGGTGCTATCTACTTTCATACCAGGACCCATTTGGTTGTAATCCGCAGTACCCGCACAGCACAGGGATACGTCAACGATATTCTACGCCATGGTCTAGGTGTAGCATTATTCATTAACGAAACTACCCAGCCCAATTCAATTTCGAAAAAATCCATCATCATTGGCGGGCAAAAGTTTCAAACGTAACAAACCACCCTCTTTCTGCCAATGGCCTGCAGACAGGGGGAGGAGCGGACAGAGGTTAATTTTCTAGCCCTTGGTGTGGGAAAATACCCCTGAAGTTGGACGAATCAGCATTGACAAACAGTACGAGGTTGCAGAACGCAATAGATACCACTGCGTTAAAGACAGATAATGTTTATTCACAGAAAATGTGGCCTGAAAACGAAAAAAATACTCGTGACGATCTCTTCATTGGCGAAAGATTCTGGAATAATCCCTCATTCGGATGCCCGGAAGAAAACTGCCAATGGAGGTGGGAGGAGGGGGGAGGAGGCATGAAGAAAGTGATTGAATAACCAACGAAAGAATAAAGTTCTACGAGTCGGGCTTGAAGTTTCAGAAGTTTCTTACGAAAGCTAGACAATCTGAAAATGGAAATGCAGAGGCAAAGTCTAGGTATAGTAGGGAACAGTGAAGTGAAATGGAACGGTGAGAAGGGTTTGTGTTCAGATGAGTGTATGGTAATACCAACAGCAGCAGAAAATGGTAGGACGAGAGGAAGATTCATTATGAATAGGAAGGTAGGGCAGAGAGCGTGTTACTGTGAACAGTTCAGTGATAGGGTAGTTCTCATCAAAACTCACAGCAAAACAAACAACAGCAAACCAACACCGAAGGCGATAGCCCAGATATACATGTCGACGTCGCAAGCTGAGGATGAGAAGATAGAGAAAGTATATGAGGATACTGAACGGGTAATTCAGTACGTAAACAGAGATGAAAATCTAATAGTCATGGCTGACTGGTGTGCGGTTGTAGAGGAAGAAGTAGAAGAACAGGTTACGGGAGAATATGATCCTGGTACTAGGGATGAGAGGGGAGAAAGACTAATTGAGTTCTGTAATAAATACCAGCTAATAATAGTAAACAATCTGTTCATGAATCACAAGAGGAGGGCTATACTTGGAAATGCCGCAAGCTACGGGAAATTTTGAGTTACATTACATCGCGGTCAGGCAGAGATTCCGAAATCGGATACTGGATTTATGGTGCATCCTCCAGCGGGTATAGACTCAGATCATAATTTAGTACTGATGAAGACTATCCTCAAGCTTAAGAGACAAATCGACAAGAATTAGTACGCAAAGAAGTGGAATACGGAAGCACAAAGAAAGAAAGAAAAACTGTTGAGATTCTCTAAGGCTATAGGTACTGCGAGAAGGAAGTAGTTCAGTATTCAGTTCAAAAAATGGTTCAAACGGCTCTGGGCACGATGGGACTTAACTTCTGAGGTCATCAGCCCCCTAGGACTTAGAACTACTTAAACCTAACCAACCTAAGGACACCACACACATCCATGCCCGAGGCAGGATTCGAACCTGCGACCGTAGCGGTCGCGCTGTTACAGACTGTAACGGCCACTTCGGCCGGCATTCAGTTCCATTGAAGAGGAATAGACGTCTCTAAAAAGGTCAATCACAAAAGCTGGAAAGGGAAATATAGGTACAATGAACGTAACTGCGAAGCAACTCTTGACCAATAGCTACACAGCATCTGTGAGACGGGGGTGAAACGGGAGCAGTCTAAACAAATTCCTAAATTCGAGTTGCCAGTTATAATCAAGTAATGAAATCGATCTCCCGGACTTCAGAAGAGCGCATACAGGCCCACTATTCAAACGCTCACCCATCTAAGGAAGCATCATATTCAGCATTGCTGTAAAGTGGGCGCAACCCTTAACAAGATACCGGGTGTACGTTCTCGCCGGTGATCGGTGGCGTCAGGTGGTTGGACGTGCACCCTGCTTCAAGGGACTTGAGTGACCGAAATGATTGCTATCTCATCACCTGGAACAAACCTAAACCTGAACCTCCCCCGACGCAAGGTCCGCGGCCGTCTGTTCACTCCCCTGAGTTGAAAAAAAACTAATGGACTGCCCGCCTCATCGGCAAATCTCGAACCCTCTATTTCGACAGCCGAAGTATCTAATTGCATAAAGCAGGTAGAATTTCTGGAAAACGTCACACGCAATGGATCCTCAGGTTTCATACCTTCCAATAAAGTCTTGAGTACATTAAGCACCGCGGTGCAGATATTATCAGTTTATGTAGGTAAGGTCTCGTGCTACTGTTGCACCGGCCAGAAATGCTTGCGCTCCAACTCAGGCCTAATCCGGAGTGGCAACTTTAACTGAATAATGCGCCATCTCAGACTACGAAGCCATCCCTCCGCTGCATTGCCTCAGGAAAAACCTTGTTTAAAATTCTACAGGTTAACAGATAAAGAAACCGAAATACAATGGCGTTTGAAATGCACCATGCATCAGCTTGAAATTCACATCGAAAATTCACATCGAACCCTCAACCATAACACTAAATCAACTTGCGTAACCTGCTCACTAGAAAACTGCTTCATTCCGATAAGCAAATGCCAGATAGGGTTAGTTAACCTAGCAACAGCATTAGAGGACCTTACATTTACTGGGCCCTCAGTTTACTCTCTCTTGAGGCCGCGGGTTATTGAGTACACTTTTCCCCTCACCCCCCCCCCCCTCCTCCAACCCACCAGCCCTCCCACCCCCGCCAGCACTTACACTCGCTACGTTATCTATAGCGACAAGCCTCAAGTCTACTTGGAAATCATTGAACTGACTAACTAAGCTATCAACGCAACCACTTTTGTCAGGCCTAAGGAAGACCTCTTTTAGGTCGCGTAGACTATTCACCCAATGTGTAGTTTACGCTTGAAACTATACCCTTGGTTGACTATGTAGTAAGGATTTCACACTTCTCCAGTCTTGCTAACCTACAGCACCTATCTCAAGAAAGCACCCGGGGTTAAGCACCAAAGGATTCATTAAGGCGCCGCAAAAACAAGCAACCAGCTCAGATACGGCACCCTCGCCCGACTGCTGATATAACAGCTAAAGCTTCTTGAAATATCCTGTCCTTGGGCATGGCCTGGCCTCGGTATTGACGATTGCTACCCGAAATATAGGGAATAATAAACCAAACAAACGATACTGTTAAGTAAAGGAAAAACTGAAAATGATGAGGTTTGTCCTCCAAAAGCCTTGGTCGGAACAGGGGAATGACTACTGATCTACATTTACTTCTGATAAAATATGTGCCATACAAAGTATTGGTGATTATAATTAAAATACAGCTACTCGCAGAAGTCAAGTGTGGGCTGTAATTATCGTATGGCACCAAAACTTGACAGATATTTCAGTGCGTTAATGCAGTACTGATTTATTCTAGGAAAACTGAGTTGCAATTATGGCGATCATGTGCTAATTTGGGGCTGTGAATGCAAGAATGTCTTGCGGTAACATTCTCGCTTTCCGCGTACGCTGTCAGGGATTTTTCCTGCCTCCAGGTGACTGGGTGTTGTTGTGTCGTTTTCATCATCATCGTCATTCATCCCCATTAAGGTCGGAGGGTAGATGTACCCGTGGTCTAGAAGTAGCATCTTTGATTCATAATCAAAACGTCTTCGGTCCCGGGTTCGATCCCCGCCACTGACTAAATTTTGATAAATAAGCAGCATTGGCGGCCGAAGACTTCCTGCATAAGAAGTCAGCCTCATTCTGCCAACGGCCTTGTCAAAGAGGGTGGAGGAGCGGATAGAGGTTCAGGGCACTATCTCGTCCTAGGGCTGCGAAATTGCCCCTAAAGACGGAAGAGTCAGCAATGATCAACGACATGAGGATGCAGAAGGCAATGGAAACCACTGCATTAAAGACACGTAACGTGTATCCACAGGACACGTGGCCCGTAGTTGAAGAAGTGTCATGATGATCTCTCCATTGGCAAAAGATTCCGGAATAGTCTCCCATGCGGATCTCCGGGAAGGGACTGCCAAGGGGGAAGTTACCATGAGTTAGCCGGCACGGTAGCTCAGCGTGTTCGGTCATAGGGTTACGTACCCTCTGTAATAAAAAAAACTGAGTTAATCGATAACCAACGAACTTCATCGGATGTCTTACGACGTCCGCCACGAGCAGATACAACGAACAAAAGCGAACAATATGAGATTTAAAAAAAAGGGGGTAGCGTATTTGATTCATAATCAAAACGTCTTCGGTCCCGGGTTCGATCCCCGCCACTGACTAAATTTTGATAAATAATCAGCACTGCCGGCCGAAGACTTCCGGCACAAGAAGTCAGCCTCATTCTGCCAACGGCCTTGTCAGTGAGGGTGGAGGAGCGGGTAGAGGTTCAGGGCACTCTCTAGTCCTAGGGCTGCGAAATTGCCCCTAAAGGCGGAAGAGTCAGCAATGATCAACGACATGAGGATGCAGAAGGCAATGGAAAGCACTGCATTAAAGACACGTAACGTGTATCCACAGCACATGTGGCCCGTGGTTGAAGAGTGTCATGATGATCTCTCCATTGGCAGAAGATTCCGGAATAGTCCCCCATTCGGATCTCCGGGAGGGGACTGCCAAAGGGGAGGTTACCATGAGAAAAAGACTGAATAATCAACGAAAGGATAACGTTCTACGACTCGGGGGGTGGAATGTCAGAAGCTTGAACGTGGTAGGGGAACTAGAAAATCTTAAAAGGAAAATGCAAAGGCTCAATCTAGATATAGTTGAGGTCAGCGAAGTGAAGTGGAAGGAAGACATGGATTTCTGGTCAGATGAGTATCGGGTAATGTCAACAGCAGAAGAAAATGGTATAATAGGTGTAGGATTCGTTATCAATAGGAAGGTAGGGCAGAGGGTGTGTTACTGAGAACAGTTCAGTGACCGGGTTGTTCTAATCAGAATCGACAGCAGACCAACACCGACAACTATAGTTCAAGTATACATGAGGACGTCGCAAGCTGAAGATAAACAGATAGAGAAAGTGTATGAGGATATTGAAAGGGTAATGCAGTATGTAAAGGGGAACGAAAATCTAATAGTCATGGGCGACTGGAATGCATTTGTAGGGGAAGGAGTAGAAAAAAAGGTTACAGGAGAATATGGACTTGGGACAAGGAATGAAAGAGGAGAAAGGCTAATTGAGTTCTGTAACAAGTTGCAGCTAGTAATAGCGAATACCCTGTTCAAGAATCACAAGAGGAGGAGGTATACTTGGAAAAGGCCGGGAGATACGGGAAGATTTCAGTTAGATTAAATCATGGTCAGACAGAGATTCCGAAATCAGATACTGGATTGTAAGGCGTACCCAGGAGTAGATAAAGACTCAGATCACAATATAGTAGTGATGAAGAGTAAGCTGAGGTTCAAGACATTAGACAGGAAGAATCAATACGCAAAGAAGTGGGATACGGAAGTTCTAAGGAATGACGAGATACGTTTGAAGTTCTCTCACTCTATAGATACAGCAATAAGGAATAGCGCAGTAGGCAGTACAGTTGAAGAGGAATGGACATCTCTAAAAAGGGCCATCACATAAGTTGGGAAGGAAAACATAGGTACAAAGAGGGTAGCTGCGAAGAAACCATGGGTAACAGAAGAAATACTTCAGTTGATTGAGGAAAGGAGGAAGTACGAACATGTTACGGGAAAATCAGGAATACATGAAATACAAGTCGCTGAGGAATGAAATAAATAGGAAGTGCAGGGAAGCTAAGACGAAATGGCTGCAGGAAAAATGTGAAGACATCGAAAAAGATATGATTGTCGGAAGGACAGACTCAGCATACAGAAAAGACAAAACAACCTTTGGTGACAAAAAAGCAACGGTGGTAGCATTAAGAGCGCAACGGGAATTCCACTGTTAAATGGAAAGTATATATTGAAAGCCTCTATGAAGGTGAAGATTTGTCTGATGTGATAGAAGAAGAAACCGGAGTCGATTTAGAAGAGATAGGGGGTCCAGTATTAGAATCGGAATTTAAAAGAGCTTTGGAGGACTTACGGTCAAATAAGGCAGAAGGGATAGATAACATTCCATCAGAATTTCTAAAATCATTAGGGCAAGTGGCAACAAAACGACTATTCACGTTGGTGTGTAGAATATATGAATCTGGCGACATACCATCTGACTTTCGGAAAAGCATCATCCACACAGTTCCGAAGACGGCAAGAGCTGACAAGTGCGAGAATTATCGCACAATCAGCTTAACAGCTCATGCATCGAAGCTGCTTACAAGAATAATATACAGAAGAATGGAAAAGAAAATTGAGAACGCGCTAGGTGACGATCAGTTTGGCTTTAGGAAAAGTAAAGGCACGAGAGAGGCAATTCTGACGTTACGGCTAATAATGGAAGCAAGGCTAAAGAAAAATCAAGACACATTCATAGGATTTGTCGACCTGGAAAAAGCGTTCGACAATATAAAATAGTGAAAGCTGTTCGAGATACTGAAAAAGGTAGGGGTAAGCTATAGGGAGAGACTGGTCATATACAATATGTACAACAACCAAGAGAGAATAATAAGAGTGGACGATCAAGAACGAAGTGCTCGTATTAAGAAGGGTGTAAGACAAGGCTGTAGCCTTTCGCCCCTACTCTTCAATCTGTACATCGAGGAAGCAGTGATGGAAATAAAAGAAAGATTCAGGAGTGGAATTAAAATGCTAGGTGAAAGGATATCAATGATACGATTCGCTGATGACATTGCTACCTGAGTGAAAGTGAGGAAGAATTAAATGATCTGCTGAAAGCCATGAACAGTCTAATGAGTACACCGTATGGTTTGAGAGTAAATCGGAGAAAGACGAAGGTAATGAGAAGTAGTAGAAATGAGAACAGCGAGAAACTTAACATCAGGAGTGATGGTCACGAAGTCAATGAAGTTAAGGAATTCTGCTACCTTGGCAGTAAAATAACATATGACGGACGGAGCAAGGAAGACATCAAAAGCAGACTCGCTATGGCAAAAAAGGCATTTCTGGCCAAGAGAAGTCTACTAATATCAAATACCGGCCTTAATTTGAGGAAGAAATTTCAGAGGATGTACGTCTGGAGTACAGCATTGTATGGTAGTGAAACATGGACTGTGGGAAAACCGGAACAGAAGAGAATCGAAGCATTTGAGATGTGGTGCTATAGACGAATGTTGAAAATTAGGTGGACTGATCAGGTAAGGAATGAGGAGGTTCTACGCAGAATCGGAGAGGAAAGGAATATGTGGAAAACACTGATAAGGAGAAGGGACAGGACGATAGGACATCTGTTAAGACGTGGGGGAATGACTTCCATGGTACTAGAGTGAGCTGTAGAGGGCAAAAACTGTAGAGGAAGACAGAGATTGGAATACGTCAAGCAAATAATTGAGGACGTAGGTTGCAAGTGCTACTCTGAGATGAAGAGGTTAGCACAGAAAGGAATTCGTGGTGGGCCGCATCAAACCAGTCAGTAGACTGATGACCGAAAAAAAAAAAGGTCGGAGGAAGGCAATGGCCAGCCACCTGGGCAGGACATTGCCTAGCACGGCGGTGCGGGTCTCCCGCATCGTCCCCTACGCTCCTTGGTGTATGGGACCTCATCATCAACGCAAGAATGGAGTCTAGAAATGTTCCGATATGGAATGGACTGGGAATGGGACTTCGGCAGAAAAGGTCAAATGAGAAGGCGTGATGTTCGTTTTATTATTGACCACCGCTTACACAACTTGTTCCTTATGGGCACGTTAACGAGATGATGCATCCGCAAGACAACGTGACCAACAGTTGCTCTCAGCGGTTTCTGTTGAATCGGAGCAACGTGTTCCTATATATTGGCCTTCAGATCTGGTAGAGCCGGAACCTATCCCTGGTAAAGGCGTTTCTTAAATATCTCCGGAGCCAAATATACGGGTTCAGATCAAGTGATATTGCAGGCCATGCATCTGTAAAACCTTTGGAGTCAACACGTTCGTTGAAGATTGCAGACCTTTCACTGGGAGAGCGACATGTGGTTTCCACACAGTTGCGCTACTCCCAAGCAAGAATCTGATTCTGTACAAGGAGGTCTCTATAACGTGCAGACGCCACGTAACACCTGACAGACCCGTTGGATGTATTCGTAACAAGATGAACGGACCAAGAATAATGATCCTTAAAAATGCACACCACACAGTGACATAGTCTTCGTGCACAACCCACATTTTAACAGTACCCCAAGTTCTGCAACTCTGTGTATTCATAGCATACTGTACCGAAAAATGTGCCTCACTACTAAACCGGCCGAAGTGGCAAAGTGTTTCTAGGCTCTATAGTCTGGAACCGCGCGGCTGCCACGGTCGCAGGTTCGAATCCTGCCTCTGGCATGGATGTGGGTGATGTCCTAGGTTAGTTAGGTTTAAGTAGTTCTAAGTTCTAGGGGATTGATGACCACAGATGTTAAGTTCCATAGTGCTGAGAGCCATTTGAACCTCACCACTCCATAGAATATAGTCCGCCCATATGTCATTAATTTCGATGGTGCTAGAATCCGAAGAGCAAATTCGTAAAGTTGCTACAGATCATCAGGTTTCATCTGCTGGACCGTCTGGATCTTGTACAGGTGCCAGGTTAAAATAGGCCCCAAAACTCTCCGTGCTGTTGACCGTGAGATAGAAAATTCTCGTGACAATGGCACAACCCGGGGCACGAACCCCACAGTCTGTTAAAGCAACGGCTACTTGTCAGTCCTACGGAATAGGACTCGTTACTCTCCCAGGTTCCACACCAAGACTTTCTGGTGTTTCCGAATTTCATTATCGTCGTCTTTAAAGCATTGGATAAGATTGGGCCTCTCCTCAGATCTTTCAGTTGATGATACTCTTTCAATGCAGCACTGTAAATTTTGCCGATCACATAAACAAATTTCATTAATAACAAAAGGTCTCCCTTCTCGATAGCCATACTGTTCACGCAGGTTATGGCTTGTCAAACACTGTACAGCTCCTGATTTACACCTGGTGGCAATAATTGAAATTAATTTTTTTCCAGCATAATTCGATTCTGAATTAACGCATTGGCGTATCTACTAAGTTTCACTGTCATACAGTAGCTACACCCAGACTGAACATTGGTGAATAGCTATACATTAGTTATTCCACATAGTGTTATCGTGGAGTATAAGTGTTTGTTTAGCGTGCATATAGGTTTGTCGACTGGCTCGGCATGTGTAGTGTACTCAAGCCGCTGTCTGATAGCCCCAATAGACATATCACCATAATTTTATACGATAATGTGGATTTACCTTCTTGGTGCTCACGTTCCGCTGGTACATCCCAGAAAACTCAAGGATACACCTGTTCTCGCATTCTCATTACGACACACTATGATTATTGAAAAGTAAACATATTAAAATGAGGAGAGTTTGAAAGAAGAAAGTTAACAATAAACTGAAAGATTGAACCTGTAAGAAATCTTCTTCCAACTAATTAAGGGACACATTGTCCTCTTACATACGCCATCTTACATTAGCAAGGGATTGGTAATTATAATCGTATTTGGCATCTCCATATGCTGAATACCTTCACTTTTGCGTTACTAAAGGAACTTCAATAAATCATATTTATCATTAGCATGAAATAGGAACTCCACAAAAGAACTACAGAACCACCCTTTGTAGAACACAAGCACTTTGACATTTAGATAATGCATAAATATGGACAGCAGTATGTTATGAAAGGTTCACTGCCATACGGGGCTACAAAGATTCTGAAACAAACACTAACTAGCCTAAGCGTTATAACATCGAACAAAAGATCAGAACTTCGAACATGGGAGAGTCGGTTATCCGTGCGATTAAGCCATGATGACACATTAGAAATTCTAGTAAATGCAAGGCCATGCGCCAGACTCACGTACCCATTGTGTGCATTTTGACTCTAGAGCGTGGATCTACCGGCGTTATAAAGATCGTTACAATTATAAATTGTACTTGCACATAAAATCAATGATAACTTCCTACACGACACGTAACTTTGGTGCAAGCAGTGCGAAATAATACTCTGTCCAGTTTCAGATGCTCTTTCGGACGCTCTAAGAAGCTTATGAAAAGCATTAATACTTATAAAGAACTAAATTAAGCTCGAAATGAGCATTTTTAGCTCAGCAATGTTGCAGATACTGCGCCGCAGGCAGTACAGTAGCGACTCGTTGCTACGAGCGCGTCAGTACCGAAGCTGACGCGCCACTCCCCTAGACATAGCCCTCCACTTCTTGAGTAACTCTAGACAAAATTTGAAAATGAATCTAGGCGCACTAAATCTGAGAAATCTGACTCATTAGGTTCTGCTCTCTAATCTTATGGTAATAAATAGTTCTTTACCTGAATGGTTAAGAGACTACAGGGACTATTTAATGCCATTCATGATATTGAGATATCGCGCAGTAGGCCAGTATGGGGATTTCCCCTTCGACAAAGTCGTTCCAAGTGCATTTAAACTGGCGGAAAGTCTACGTACGCGTAGATTGTTCCAGAGCATTCCCGCACAAATGTCGCACCCGTTGTGTTGCCGGCCACTGTAACTATCGACCGTTCCCGCCCGTATCGACTCATCGCCTCCTATACGTAACGTCCAGGCGTCTGCCGCTCTGACGTCATTTAGAGTGCTCCCGTTTATACAAATTTAACCATAAAATAAATAGCTCATCCAACATAGCCTGCGAGTGGTCTGAATTCCTCTCTTTGTTTTTAGCTGAAGTCTCTTAGATTATAAGTATTACCAATATATAGCGTGTGTCTTCAAATAAAAGTAAATAGAAAATCAGAAGTGGAGACGTCACGTGTTACACCATTATCGATTGTGAGTACTTTGTAGAATGTAGTTAAGTGTATGTATCTATGAAGTGTTTATTCTTTACGAGTTAAGCCTTTGAATTGGTGGACGGAAATGGAAGTGTGTGGTGTATATTTCTGTTTAACTTAACAGTGTGCTTAAATAATGAAACTTTATTTGATATGTCTGTTTCTTAAAACAAAATTGTATGTAAATAACTGGTTCATACTTAGGGAGTTGTTTTGTAAGAAAAGAAAAGGCGTAGGGTCCGCCTTCCATTCCGGAAGGGGCTTGGCCCAAAAGAAAATGTGGAAGTGGTGGTCAATCTGGACGGCAAGCAAGAGAGCACGGTACGCAGTAAATGACCAGTAGTCGCTTAGTCAACACCGCAGGTGCAAAGTGACGTGTCCTGAAATCAAATCTATGATGGAATGGCCTCGGATGTGGTTCGGGCTGTACATTGGCGCTCTTGTATTTGGAATTGCTTTAAAAATGATTAACTCACCGCCCAGAAGAAATGAAATACAGCATGAAACCACCAGAGAAGAGACCAGATAGCAGCCACGTGCTTGCCACCACTATTGTGCCACTACTTCAACTACTTTGGAAAACAGATATGTATACCAGTATGAACCAGTGTGCTTCTGTGTGTTTTTGCAATAATAATTGAAGTGTTGCAAAATTTGTGTTTCACCAATGAAATTGTCCACTTGATGATACCAAGTAGGGTCCTATCCCAAAAGTGCTAAGACCGAGATTCGTGTTTGTGAAGTACTAATAATTTCTTTTTAATTTAAACGTGCCTAAGTTTCAGTGCTAAAGAGCATTAATGTTGTTAGTTAAAACAACTTGCTTCACAAGCAGTAAAAGAGGCACATAACACTAAACTTATGAAAATCTTTAATTTGCTACGAACTGCTTTTACTTTGAAAATACCAAAGTTCTAGTACTAATAAACATAACAGTGGTTAGTTAATGTCACTTGCTTCACTAGTGGTGCTATAAGGCATTTAATTTTGATCCTATTTGAAATTTAATTCTAACGTGAAATCATTTTGAAGTTAATTAAATATATTGTCAGTGTAAATGGTTATTAAGCATTGCAAGATCATTAATATAATGTGGGCTGGGGAATCTGTATTATTGTAATGAAAAGTGTTTCTGTAAGGTGTGCGTGGTTCATGATAAAGGAAGGAACAGTTTAAGGTCCTCCACTTCTAATTTTGCCATCAGGAGAAAGTTAATTTGAATCTGCTTATTGTTCATGAATCTGAAACATTACCATTGTGGAATGAATATGAAATGTGTTATTTCAGTATCGTGATATTGTATTTGTGATGTGCATATATGTGTTAGTCAAACATGAACTCCTTTCAGGTGCCGCGTAGGCTCGTGTTGACTTTGGGAACATTTCTTGTGGTGAATTAGTTAAAGGTTGAGGTGATGATTGTAGTTACGAGGTGTAAAGTCTCTTTCACATTTATGTGATTGCTAACCTGCGCTGTTGATAATTACTGCTACCCGCTGTGTAGTTCGTTAGGTTGTTGTAGATGTTCATTGCACTTTACTAAGAAAGAATTTATTGAAGTCCCTTTTGCAAGGGCATATATAACCATTGAGAATAATGTTGTCACCTTATTACGCATAATTAGACTGGCGACCATTTAATATTTCATTTAAGGTAGCGTTACTGCTTTCATTTCTTACATAATTAAAGTCTTCCTACTTTCTGCTAATTGCTATAGTACAAAATTCAGGATTGATATCTTCTGTAGTTAGGTTAATGCACGGTCAAACTTTTCAAAACCCTCCCAGAGGGTAACACTTACTGCATGTTAAGGTTGCATTTGGCATTTTACATTGGGTGGTAGTGTTATCCTTGGCTTTCCTATGACAGGACTAGAAGCTGTATTATTAAGAAACAGGTAGCACGCAACGCCAGAAGCGTTATGAACGTAATTGCTACATTACAAGCACGTGACAAAATCTTAAATAACACACAGAGCGGGAACGATCACTTACAAAGTGTGGGAAATACCAGACTTCCAAAGGCAGCATTGCAATACAAGCCTTGGGGAAGAAAAGATCGACGACGTCCCAAGACACGATGGACGCAACTATGAAGCCGCCATATGGGGAGTACATGGAGCATTGTCCAACACTAACGTTTTGGTGATACAGGTGTTATGATATGCACCTAATCGTTGAACACCGTACTCTCGGTGGTCTGCATTACTGTGACACTTTACCCCTTCCACACGTGCGCCTTTTCAGGAGTACATTCAACACTGATTTCATTTTTATGGATGACTATGCGCTACCGCATCTAAGAGCACCGTGAAATATCCGGCCGGTACGGTAGCAGGTTCGAATCCTGACTCGGGCATTGATGTGTGTGATGTCCTTAGGTTAGTCAGGTTTAATTAGTTCTAAGTTCTAGGCGACTGATGACCTCAGCAGTAAAGTCGCATATTGCTCAGAGCCAGTTGAACCATTTTTTTGGAATATCCGGCGAATAAACTGGCCTGCCCGTCCCCGAGACGTAAATTCCATCGAGCACTCGTAGGGCGCGTTGCGAAGACGTATTGCACCATGTCCTCGCACGCCGACGTCCTTCCACCAGTGTCAGCCGCGCTGGTTGTGGAATGGAACGCCCCACCACAAGAATTCCTTACCCATCTTGTGCCAGCGTGTGAGCACTTTGTAGAAAACGCCATACGGGACGATCACAAAGATTCCAACCGAAATCTGTACAGGACAGAACTGGAATGCGGTTACAGGGGTCAGGGATCACACTTTATTAATAATTATAGTACAAAGTAATGTCTCCAGTCACATTTTCAGCAAGTACACCAAGTCCTTTCATCCATACATGAATTTTTTCATCATTACTAACTTTTCTACAGGAATGTGTATACAATGTAAATGGCATATTACTAGATCTGCTTTGGACCTTCGAGTCAATACCACAATGCCATATTTTATAGGCGATAACATCTCGATCGGCGAAGGATTCCAGTCCAGGTAGGGACGCGTTTTCACATCGAACGATGGCTAGGGTAAACCAACCACTACCAGAATTACCAGTAGCGACGTCGAGAGAAAAATTAAACGTGCAGCCACGGAAGGACATAGGTCCATTTACACTCCTGGAAATTGAAATAAGAACACCGTGAATTCATTGTCCCAGGAAGGGGAAACTTTATTGACACATTCCTGGGGTCAGATACATCACATGATCACACTGACAGAACCACAGGCACATAGACACAGGCAACAGAGCATGCACAATGTCGGCACTAGTACAGTGTATATCCACCTTTCGCAGCAATGCAGGCTGCTATTCTCCCATGGAGACGATCGTAGAGATGCTGGATGTAGTCCTGTGGAACAGCTTGCCATGCCATTTCCACCTGGCGCCTCAGTTGGACCAGCGTTCGTGCTGGACGTGCAGACCGCGTGAGACGACACTTCATCCAGTCCCAAACATGCTCAATGGGGGACAGATCCGGAGATCTTGCTGGCCAGGGTAGTTGACTTACACCTTCTAGAGCACGTTGGGGGGCACGGGATACATGCGGACGTGCATTGTCCTGTTGGAACAGCAAGTTCCCTTGCCGGTCTAGGAATGGTAGAATGATGGGTTCGATGACGGTTTAGATGTACCGTGCACTATTCAGTGTCCCCTCGACGATCACCAGAGGTGTACGGCTAGTGTAGGAGATCGCTCCCCACACCATGATGCCGGGTGTTGGCCCTGTGTGCCTCGGTCGTATGCAGTCCTGATTGTGGCGCTCACCTGCACGGCGCCAAACACGCATTCGACCATCATTGGCACCAAGGCAGAAGCGAATCTCATCGCTGAAGACGACACGTCTCCATTCGTCCCTCCATTCACGCCTGTCGCGACACCACTGGAGGCGGGCTGCACGATGTTGGGGCGTGAGCGGAAGACGGCCTAACGGTGTGCGGGACCGTAGCCCAGCTTCATGGAGACGGTTGCGAATGGTCCTCGCCGATACTCCAGGAGCAACAGTGTCCCTAATTTGCTGGGAAGTGGCAGTGCTGTCCCCTGCGGCACTGCGTAGGATCCTACGGTCTTGGCGTGCATCCGTGCGTCGCTGCGGTCCGGTCCCAGGTCGACGGGCACGTGCACCTTCCGCCGACCACTGGCGACAACATCGATGTACTGTGGAGACCTCACGCCCCACGTGTTGAGCAATTCGACGATACGTCCACCCGGCGTCCCGCATGCCCACTATACGCCCTCGCTCAAAGTCCGTCAACTGCGCATACGGTTCACGTCCACGCTGTCGCGGCATGCTACCAGTGTTAAAGACTGCGATGGAGCTTCGTATGCCACGGCAAACTGGCTGACACTGACGGCGGCGGTGCACAGATGCTGCGCAGCTAGCGCCATTCGACGGCCAACACCGCGGTTCCTGGTGTGTCCGCTGTGCCGTGCGTGTGATCGTTGCTTGTACAGCCCTCTGGCAGTGTCCGGAGCAAGTATGGTGGGTCTGACACACCGGTGTCAATGTGTTCTTTTTTCCTTTTCCAGGAGTGTAATAGAACTGCTCGTGCTGAAAATGTGACTTTAGCTGGAGACATTACTTTGTACTATAATTATTAATAAAGTGTGATCCCTGACCCCTGTAACCGCTAGAGTAAGTCGCGAACCGGGGGCTCAAGGATGCAACAGTTTTAAAAAAGTCGAAAACATAGTGCCGAACTGACCGCTGAGCGCCTAGCGAGTCGGTGATGCAACCCGCCCGACTTGGCTCGGGGCCATATGGTAAGGCCCGGACGGACAAGCGGAGCGCGCTATTAGGAAGGCTTATAGCGGGCGTCCGCGATAAACCACTCCGGCTGGTGCCTGCAGAGTCTAAATCCGTGATCAGCCCGAAACGTAACCAAGGTCACTCGTTCCCTATACAAGCCGGCAGTCCATTCCGTGAACGTCGATGGAATTAATCTGACAGATGCACCAGGTTGTAGGTACCCGCTTGGTAAAACACCGTTTACTGCTGTGTGAAGAAGTCCGTAACTGCATGCTCCCCATCATCGTCTGACGGGAATCATGGGCCCTTCAAGACTTTTTGTGGGAACTGAAGGCGTCGTAATCGCAGGGAGAGAGATGAGGACTATAGGGGCGCTACTGTAGTGTCTCCTACTTGTACTGGCGTAACTTTTGAGTTACAACATTTGCCTCCCAGTTCGACAGACTTCTTGGGCCGAATCTTGATCAACACGGAACTTCGCCAACACTGCACAACTATGCTTCTCGACACACATGCTGTCTCGTACACATTCTTCATTCTCCGATGGACGTCTGTCAGTGTTTGTTCTGCTGTAGACAACAAAAAAGCAATAGCTGTTGGTCCTGTTTGGATGCATTTGGTAATAACGCTGTCATAGTTCACTTTTCCGTATTTACCGACGCTTGTCGGGAAGACACGAATGACACACTAGTCCCTTGCTTACACGTCGGTGCTTATATACTCGAATTGGAGTCACGCTACGTTGCCTATATACTGCAACAACGATCCCAATTGCCAACTTTTTCATAGACCCTTACGTTAGATACCACGTACTCTCTTTTGTGATATCCATGGTGCCATCTTGAATCGAAATGACTCTAGTATAGTTATTGTCGTTCAACAAGAGTGTAATTTTCTTTCCCTTTTCGATTTCTTCTGTATCATACTCTATCAGTTCTTCTTATGTATGGTCCAAGTTTTATCGAATTATGTTACTTAGCTGTGTTACATCATCCGAAAGTTATTTCCGTTCTTAAGTTTTACGTACCAGTGTAGTTGAATTATATCAAGCGATGTTTAAGAAATTAGATTAGGAAACATGACTCTAGAAGCAGTAAATAAGTTTTGCTATTTGGGCAACTTAGTAACTGACGATGGCCGAAGTAGAGAGACTACTAAATGCACTCAGACAATAGCAGAAAGCGTGTTTATGAAAGAAAGAAATTTTTTGATTTCGAATATAAATTTAAGTGTTACGAAGTCTGTTCTGAAGATATCTGCATGTATTGTAGTCCAGTACGGAAGCTAAACGTGGACAATAAAATGTTTCGACAAGAAGAAAAGAAAGTCTTGAAATGAGACGCTGCAATAAATTTCTGAAGATTAGCTGGATGGACCAAATATCGAAAGATCCGGAGCAGTAACGCTGTAGGGACGAAAGAAATTTATGGCCCTACCTGATAAAAGCAAGAAATTGGTTAACAGAATACTTTCTGAGGCGTCAATAAATCGTCAGTTTGGCAATGGCGAGAACTGTGGGAGATAAAAATTGTTGAGTGATGTCAAGACTTGAGTACAGTGGCATGAAAAAGATCTTCACACTGCGGACTACAAAGGCTGCAACTGCAACACGTTACGTATTATAATTCAGCCTGAACCATTAGCGTCGAGGCTGAAATTGCACTAATTGCTATAATATTTCCCATTTTGTTTGAAGATTTAATGTGGAAGCAAATAAAATTAATTCTGATAGTTTCATTTTTTAACACGTCTGTTATTGTTATGGTCTGCAGTCCAGAGACTGATTTGATGTGGCTCTCCACCCTAGTCTATACGGTGGTAAAGCTGTTTATCTTTGCACAACTATCGCAACCTACATACACTTGAAGCTGCTAACTGTTGTGAAACCTTGTCAATCCTCTACAATCTTCCTGACAAATTTACTATTCGTTGATATGTCAGAATTTGTAATATTAACATATTCTTCCCTTTAGTCAAGCAGTACAATGGAGTTCTTTCTCTCAGCCCACATCGACGCAGTACCAATTTTTTACTCATATAATCTCAATTTGCATCTCATTTTCTATCCTCCTTATATAGGCCATTGTCAGTTATTTATCTCCCCAAAAAGGATAAGTAATCTACTTCTCATAGTCCCTTATTTCCTAACCTTATTTCCTCATCATCGCTTTCCGAGTCCCATCTTTCAGTTTCGATTTTCATCGTATAAAATCTTTTCAAGACTGTCTATTCCGGCCAGTTGCTCTTTTCAGTCCATTATCGTTTGACAGATTTTCAGTGTCATCGGCTGACCTTACAGTTTTTATTATCATCCCTGAAAGTTAACCGCTTTTCCAAATTGCTCCTCCGTTTCCACTAGTGTTTCCTCAAAGTACGGATAATATTACATTGTTGATAGTGTATGACGCAAGTAAGCCAAAAGTAACAAAACTGAATGAGGAACAACTCTTCACTGAGACATGATACACTAACGAATTTATTTTGTGAAAAATGTTGCTGCGGTAAAAGTTGTGAGGAGTGTAAATTATTCTTTACATAAATGAGTTGTTCGGTATGTTGTCACGATAATTTTTAGTAGTCATTCTAAGGTGGCCCTTTATGCTGCAACTCTGTAACATGTACAGTCGGTCACAGGCTGGTCAGAAACGAGCGAACAAAATCTGTACTATATTTTAAACGAATTTTCCGTTAATGTATTCTCACGTGTGCAAGATGTGTGAAATCTGAATATAATTATCAGGATGGAATGGAATTATTGTTCTGCTTAAAGCATTGTATTGGAACAATAATTACACTGTCCTAAAAAATGACACGCCAATTACAGTAATTGGAAGAGCGGAAATTGTGGAATAATTTAAGTTGCATACATATCAGCTATAAACAGGCTGCCAGCAATGCTTCGTGCATAGTAAACGAATGTGCTGCTGCTCAGAGGGGAACGTATTACGTTCCATATGACGGCTTCCGTTTAAAAGAAAGTGTCGTATCAAATTGCTTCTCTCTTATATGAACTCCCAAGTCTCTTTGTCTTAAGGGAGGTATTTACACAATGGCTACTTGTTTTAACTGTACCAGAACGTGACGTTATTTCATGTATTGTATGTAAAGTAAATTGAAAAATTTAGTCATTCTGCATCAAATGAAATATTTCAAAAGAAAGAGGAAATCAAATGAAAATGTACGCAGATGTGTTGCACGGTGTCTCTAGTATGCCCTTTGATCGCTTCACGTTTCAGTTCTGAGAGAATAATGAGCACGCAAATATGCCTAAACCATAATTTCTCCCACCAAGTGTGAAGTCCTGGCTCTCATTTGATTTCTTAATAATGAAAGAATCAGACTGACGCAACTGTCATGCGTGAGAGCAAACTGCAACAATGGCGCAGTAACACTGAAGCAGGACGTAAATTCGTTCATGAAGCAGGCGATCAGGGAAGGAAGCGAGGGGATCAGGCGATTAGACAGAATTATTTACATAGGGCATTTCAGAAAAGCGTAATGTTTTCGTCGGGCATTGTCCATATTCATGAGAATGCTCGGTCACATACTGCAGCTGCAACAAAGACACCCCAACAGCGTTTTCGACGGGAAGTGTTTGATCGCCCATCATACAGGCCAGACTTGGCTCCCTCTGATTTTCATCTCTTTATTCACCTGATTAGGCTACGAGGAGAGTATTTTGGCACAGACAACGAACTAGAAACTACCGAAGATAATTGGATGAAAACACAGGCAGCTAAGGGTAGTGGAAATTTGGTGCAAATTTATGAAAAATATACATGTTGGAGCGGTGACTCTTAAATGTTGCAAATAAAACATTTTTGATTTTAACAGATCGGACCTTAAACGAAAAAAAGCCCTAGTATATTTTTACGTAAGTAATTGGTTTCTCTCAAGATGTAAAGCTGCATTGTGGGCAACACTGAAGAAACAGTGATGGGAACAGCTAATTTTTCAATGTTCGTTGTCACCTGCTCTGTGTTGTGTTAGTCTTAGTTGTTGTCGAACTTGCTAATTAAACTTATCTTATTGCAGAAAAATAGTCTCACATATGTATGATCTTTTTTCTTTTAAGTTTGTGCTTCTTGGTCTGTCGTGATGAGAAGTCACAAGATGGTGTGCGTTGTGTAATGGAAATGGCTACCGTGAGCAGTCAGGTAAAGCTTATCTATTATACATTAATATTTATGCCTCTGAAAAATGTTCTAAATGCTATGTGATCACAAACCACGCACACAATTAAATAATGAGGGCGCAACTGAAATGAATTTTACACAGCTAGATATTTGAATATCCAACAGTAGATAATCATTAATCACGAACGTGTCCAAAAGTTATTAACTATGACTGATTTTAGTTTGTTGTCAAACACCCTGCTGTTATAATGGAACCTTGTATGCGCAGCTACTGAGTTTATACTTGAAAAGAATATTTATTTAAATGCATCACTAAACCATGCAGGTCAGGATATGATTTAGGAACAAAATTTCCTCTTACTATTGCAAATACTGAGGCCGTCGCTGTAATCTCATTTGCAGAACATATCACTGATATATAAGAAAACTGCGTATTGTGTACAGAGATCATCACACTTTCACGACAGGATCGGACAACTTAATTTCCTTCACCTGTAACTTCAAGCCATGCAGAGCACCGAGTGTTTACTGCTAATGGTTTGCTATGGTAGAAGATGATGAACTTATTTGTTTCATGTCATATCGAAGTATAGATGTGAAGAGATTTGCAGCAGCAGGCATGGGCAATACGGCAGCATCTCATCATGTAACTTAATTCCGTAAGATAATAAATTAAATGACTTCTATTGAACGAAATATTTCAGAGAAAGCAGACGAAACACACACATATCAAAACAGTGGACCCATTCACTAACCCATATGGGTTTTCAGTGTAGCTAACAGAGTGTGAGTTTAAGGGAAATACTAATGAAATTACATATTTGAACTACACGACTTCTAGCAATAATTATAATGCAGGGAAGTTGAAAAGTCTGAATTTATCACACAATGGATTGAAAAAATATTGTTCAATTCTAGAATCAGCATCCATTTAATGAAAACTGAGTAAAAGATGAAACTTCGTTTCACTACATGGAAGGAAACCACTTCAGTTCTATGCCTAAACGATCGCACGATTACCGTTCACATATTTAGAATGCACGACCGTAGTCACCTATGCGACACCACGGAAGTAACAGAAAAGATCTCGCCCACAATCTTCATCGTTGTAGCATCTCCAAACCAGTTCGCGTCGACACTAGGAAAAGCAAGAAGCAGAACAGATCTGGCTGCCTCCCAGAGAGAAAACCAGGGAAAGAAGCCACCCAGAGAATGGTGGAAAGTCTTGCGACACTAACACACCTCAGCTTAGGGCCCAAACAGGCCTCCAAAAACAAAAAAAGTAATCAGTACAGGCATAAAGAGATCGCAGTAACAATTTATTTTGGTTACTCGAAGCTGATCATAGTATAAACACGAAAAGAACTGCAAAGACAACATCATGTTTTCCGAAAAGGAAGAATACTGTGGACAAGGAATGATAGTTCAAATGAACAGGTAGCTTTTATCACCACGTCTTTGTCAACTGGTGCTGAATAGTGATGTGTTGTGCAGCAAACCAACATAGAACGACAAATTGCGGCGAAGCATCATGTTGTTGTTGTTGTTGTGGTCTTCAGTTCTGAGACTGGTTTGATGCAGCTCTCCATCCTACTCTATCCTGTGCAAGCTTCTTCGTCTCCCAGTACTTACTGCAACCTACACCCTTCTGAATCTGCTTAGTGTATTCATCTTTTAGACTCCCTCTACGATTTTTACAGTCCACACTGCCCTCCAATGCTAAATTTGTGATCCCTTGATGCCTCAGAACATGCACTACCAACCGGTCCCTTCTTTTTGTCAAGTTGTGCCAGAGACTCCTCTTCTCCCCTATTCTATTCAATACCTCCTCATTAGTTGCGTGATCTACCCATCTAATCAAAGCATCATTTATTTAAACCAATGTATTTAATAGTGAAACAATTAAAATAATTGTTTCTTAATAGATTTCAGTCAGGGTCATCTGATGGCAGAGCCTGTTGTTATCTTGCTTCACAATGTTCCACGATGAGTTCCCAAATTGTAAGTTTCATAATCCTAGCGTAATATTTAATTAACATCACGTCAAAGCCTCCAAGATTTTAATTTAGGCGAAATTAGTTGTTGCATCTTATTTCTCTATCCCAATGATTATGATAATGAATTGCATGACAGTGAAAGAAAGTATAGACAATTAATTAAAGAAAATGAAATGCTCCAATATAAAGGCTGCCTCACTATAAAGAACTATTTCGGATAGTTGATAGATTCATACGCTGAACAAATTTTAAATTAAGGCCACTAAAACAGAGACTGAATTAGGGAATCATTTATGATTAGGAATGAAATTAATTAAGATACATGTGCAACGTTGTACACTATAGTTTTAGGTAAAATATTAAAATATTAAATCTGAATGAGACAGTTATAATATCCTATACACATGCATGCGCACAGACACACACACGCACACACACACACACACACACACACACACACACACACACACACACACAAATAATATTCTGACATTTAAAAATATTGGATTTTAGTCAGTGAGGGAAGTCGTCTGGTAGAATTATCTAATAAGAAAATTGGTAAAGGGTCCGCTTCTACATAAACTAGCTCAATGATAGTATAACACATAAAATTAACAGTAAAATACTGAATAATTCATCTCTAAATAATGACAAAACAATAAAGTAATATACATTTCTTATCAGTAAACACTTGTTACAAAATATGAAAAAGCTTTCCTCCAGAATGAGGCATAGGTCCCGAGTTCGAGTCTCGGTCCGGCACTCAGTTTTAATCTGCCAGGAAGTTACAAGCTGTTTATCATTTGCACTGTTAGAAGCCTATGATAAAGATGATACAAGTAAGTGAGGCACTATTAATTTACCCCTAATTTAATATTCTGAGAATGTTAAATTCTGTTAGTACTATTTTCATGAGATTCTCTCTTATATTAATTCAGAATTTATTTTGAAAAAAAAAATGTTTAGTCCTGGGGGACGAATAGGCAAAATCTTTTGGACATTCAGGAGGCACTACGTACGTACACAGAATTATGTGCACAGGAACATACAGTTTCTTTCTTCACTTTGTTAATTGAACGGCTATACAGTCAGTCAAGGAAACATTTCGACGTTGAATGTTGGTATACAGTACTGTCTGACCATACACCTGTTCTTTGGACCGTTGTTGACATGCCCAAGTGACTGGAGGGATCCAGAACCTCATTCTCCTCTGTTTGCGTCATTCGTGCAGCTAACACCTCATCTTAACGGTAAAGTACACCCGGCACTGGTGTGGTTAAAGTTATATTTTGCTTGGCGACGTCATTTTCCTCTCTATACTTCTCATCAGCCTGTCATATGTGGCACCAGCCAACAGCTGAACAGTTAGCCAATGCCTTGTGTAGTAGCGTTTCAGCCTCAGTCACCTCATGAGAAAACTCTTAAGCATTTTTGTCACAGACATTAAATAGTACTTGGGGAGTGGGATTATGGTACCAGTATTGACATAGTTTTAAAGTGAAAGGCAAGCTTCAGGTAATAAAAAAATCAACTACCCCTATTTTTTTAAAAAAATCTATGGTAACACTTTGTCTGTTTGGTTTAGGAAAGTACTCAACCAGTTTTGGTACAGATGTACTATGCTGTCATCCTGCAACAGACAGACATTAAAATCTTTTTATCTTCTTGCCTCTTATTGTCTTCCTTCATTTGGCGAGCATAGTTCTTTTTACTACTACTAGGTTTTCAGTAAATGTCACTACCTCTGAAAACACGAATATCCTGAACTTGCTTGCATAGTTTACTGTTTGAAATCGCATAATCTATTTTTGATCTCTATCCCCTATCGATAGTTTGAAAACCGAATGGCAAAACATGAAGTCGTGTACTTAACAGCCCACAAATGAGTCCTTAGGAGAAAAGAATAAGAAAAGCAAATGGGAACAGAGATATCGCAAAAGCAGCCGAGGAAAAGAAACGAGCGTATCAGATATATTTACAGGTAAAAACAGAATTTGTCAAACAGGAAATAAAGAGAAAAGAAATAAATTGAAAAACATTGTCAGGAAACCAAGTGAAAAATCGTGGGATTGCTTTTTGAGCAGAACTGAACTCGATATCCATGGAAGTCAGCCTATAGTTTACAAGATTGTTAAGCGTTGAAATAAAATTAAAAAAGAGAGAACAAACTTAAATCTAAACCAAAATATATATGCATTGCACACTATAACCAGCTCTAGTACAATGAAAACAAAGAATTAGAGACGGACCCCTGGAATGGGTAACGTATGGCAGCGATCTCGTAACAATCCAAGAACTAAATGAGGCCCTGAAAAAAAAAAAAAACACCAGAAAGTAGCAGGACCAGACGGCATAAATGCAGAGTTACTCAAATGTGGGGTTATTTTTAAAGCGACCATGAGGAGAGGAAAATTTTGTGCAAATAATGAAGGTGACAAGGGTATTAGAGGTACTGAAATAAGAGTAAAGTCATACCGATAAACCAAGGGTTTTGACAAAGTTGTAGCTTATCACCCACCCTTTTTAACATATGCATTGCCGATAAGGTTAAAACATGGAAACTACAAATTCATCCGGGCCTGAGATTATAACTTGACATATTTTTAATACGATGCTTTTTGCAGAAGCCCTTGCAGTTGTGCAGGATAGCGAGACTTCGATAGAAAGTCTATCTTTAGACTTAACAAAACTGCTAAGGAATATTGTATAAAAAAGTCCGTAACAGAAACAAAGGCGATGACTTTCAAATGGAAAGAACAGGTGAGGGCAAATATCATAATAGGAAACGAAACCACTGAACAAGAGCCCGCATCTCGTGGTCGTGCGGTAGTGTTCTCGCTTCCAGCGCCCGGGTTCCCGGGTTCGAATCCCGGCGGGGTCAGGGATTTTCTCTGCCTCGTGATGGCTGGGTGTTGTGTGCTGTCCTTAGGTTAGTTAGGTTTAAGTAGTTCTAAGTTCTAGGGGACTGATGACCATAGATGTTAGGTCCAAAAGTGCTCATAGCCATTTGAACCATTTGAACCATTGAACAAGTTAGTCACTTCTGTTACCTTGGAAATATTATAAGCCACCACGGTGAAATAGGCAATGACAAAAAAACTGCACAGATATGAAACTACACTCCTGGAAATGGAAAAAAGAACACATTGACACCGGTGTGTCAGACCCACCATACTTGCTCCGGACACTGCGAGAGGGCTGTACAAGCAATGATCACACGCACGGCACAGCGGACACACCAGGAACCGCGGTGTTGGCCGTCGAATGGCGCTAGCTGCGCAGAATTTGTGCACCGCCGCCGTCAGTGTCAGCCAGTTTGCCGTGGCATACGGAGCTCCATCGCAGTCTTTAACACTGGTAGCATGCCGCGACAGCGTGGACGTGAACCGTATGTGCAGTTGACGGACTTTGAGCGAGGGCGTATAGTGGGCATGCGGGAGGACGGGTGGACGTACCGCCGAATTGCTCAACACGTGGGGCGTGAGGTCTCCACAGTACATCGATGTTGTCGCCAGTGGTCGGCGGAAGGTGCACGTGCCCGTCTACCTGGGATCGGACCGCAGCGACGCACGGATGCACGCCAAGACCGTAGGATCCTACGCAGTGCCGTAGGGGACCGCACCGCCACTTCCCAGCAAATTAGGGACACTGTTGCTCCTGGGGTATCGGCGTGGACCATTCGCAGCTGTCTCCATGAAGCTGGGCTACGGTCCCGCACACCGTTAGGCCGTCTTCCGCTCACGCCCCAACATCGTGCAGCCCGCCTCCAGTGATGACGCGACAGGCGTGAATGGAAGGACGAATGGAGACGTGTCCGTCTTCAGCGATGAGAGTCGCTTCTGCCTTGGTGCCAATGATGGTCGTATGCGTATTTGGCGCCGTGCAGGTGAGCGCCACAATCAGGACTGCATACGACCGAGGCACACAGGGTCAACACCCGGCATCATGGTGTGGGGAGCGATCTCCTACACTGGCGGTACACGTCTGGTGATCGTCGAGGAGACACTGAATAGTGCACGGTACATCCAAACCGTCATCGAACCCATCGTTCTACCATTCCTAGACCGGCAAGGGAACTTGCTTTTCCAACAGGGCAATGCACGTCCGCATGTATCCCGTGCCACCCAACATGCTCTAGAAGCTGTAAGTCAACTACCCTGGCCAGCAAGATCTCCGGATCTGTCCCCCATTGAGCATGTTTGGGACTGGATGAAGCGTCGTCTCACGCGGTCTGCACGTCCAGCACGAACGCTGGTCCAACTGAGGCGCCAGGTGGAAATGGCATGGCAAGCCGTTCCACAGGACTACATCCAGCATCTCTACGATCGTCTCCATGGGAGAATAGCACCCTGCATTGCTGCGAAAGGTGGATATACACTGTACTAGTGCCGACATTGTGCATGCTCTGTTGCCTGTGTGTATGTGCCTGTGGTTCTGTCAGTGTGATCATGTGATGTATCTGACCCCAGGAATGTGTCAATAAAGTTTCCCCTTCCTGGGATAATGAATTCACGGTGTTCTTATTTCAATTTCCAGGAGTGTACATTCAGAACAATCAATAGAACGTTGAGAAATAAAGTGAGAAAAGACTCAAAATCAAGTTTTATAAGCTAATACTTATTGCTATTTGGCATTTGCTATTTAGAAGTGAAACCTGGACAGTTACTAAAAGTGAAGAAAGTGGTGTTTAAGTGGCAAGTTGAAATTTATAAAAGGAGTTAAGACCTGTACAAGATTAGGCAGACTATGAAACGAAGCCATAAGGACAAACCTAAGGATACGTCTTACAAATGAGAAAATCAAATCTAGTCGGCAAAGCTGGCCAGAGCATATACAAAGAATGCAATATTCAACACTACCAAAAGAAGCCGTAAGTTTCAGACTTTTAGGTACAAAGTCCATACGAAGACCAAGAAGATGATGGCTGGATTGTTGGAAGTGGAAAGGAAAGGGAATTAGCCGTGGTGTAAGGCAACCTCGGCTAGGCACCGTAAGGTGGCCTGCAGAGTACTCAGGTAGCTGTAGATGTAGATAAACAGTGGAACAACAAAGCAAAGAAGTGCCTAGTTAGAGCAGTTAAATTTTTTAATTCAATCAAAATCATCTACATTTAAGTCATGATCAAACAGCCTTTTTCGTTACTGACAAAACTGTGAGTATTGTTTTACTGACTAGCGTTGACATTGTGCAGTTGTCCTGGTGCAACGTTGAGCTTTTGTTGCCCGAAACTGGAATATTGCAAGCTTATCGAATCGGGTTAAATATTTCGAGCCATGAGCTGAACCCATCTTGAGACATTAACGGTTTTCGAAATACTATGGCATCAACCATTCATTGTGGTAAATCCATATAGCATTAATTATACACGCTTCCATCATTATACATTTTCAGGTCTATAACATCATTTCTGATGCAATAGGCAACGACAGTATCGGTATAACCATGATTAACAATGTTGCCGATATCTTAGTACCTGTCTTATCTGACATATTTAATTTTTCCCTCGTGAACGGAATATACCCCACTGCATGGAAAAGAAGCATAATTCGACCCATCTCTAAGATCGAAAACCCGCTACTGCCTAGTGATTACCTACCAATTGGCGTACTGCCTGCTGTTTCCAAAGCACTTGAATATATTGTTCATGACCAAATCACTGAACACTTGCATGAATTAAGTCTATATGACAAATTTCAATCCGGTTTCCGTAAACATCACAGCACAAACACTGCTCTAATTAAAGTAACTGATGACCTGAAATATGCCATCGACAATCGAAAGGCAACAATATTGACGCTACTGGACTTCAGCAAAGCTTTTGACACTGTTAACTTTGACATATTGCTCAGAAAAATTCAACAGCTTAATTTCTCTGATAGTGCAATGAGATGGTTTGAAAGCTACTTAAAAGACAGACAGCAATGTGTTGTCCACGTAAATGAAATATCTTCCTGGAAACATGTTTCTTCGGGAGTGCCACAAGGATCAGTCTTAGGGAGACTTTTGTTTTCTTTATATGTCAAACGATATTTCGTCGGTTTTGTCCTCCTGTAAATATCATTTCTATGCCGACGACCTCCAGCTCTAACTAAGCGACGGACCTGAAGATGTAAACACTGCAATCGCTCTGATGATTGATGATCTATCTTCAGTAGTGACATGGGCGAAAAACCCGGGGCTTAAATTAAAGGCCAAAAAGACGCAAGTAATCTTAATAGCCCATCAGAAATTAATAAGTTCAGATTTCCGCGAACGGCTACCTCCTATTCTGCTAGACGGTACTCCAATAACATATCAGAAAACAGTGAAGAACTTGGGTGTAACTTTGGACGAGCATCTCAACTGGGCGGAGAATACAGTTGCAGTGTGCCGAAAGACGTCTGCTTGTCTCTATGCTCTCAAAACCTGTCGGAACATATTTCCACAGGACTTGAAACGCCAGCTCGTGCAAGCACTCGTTCTACCGAAGCTCCACTATTGTGATGTGATTCAACAAGGCATGAGTAGTGAAAACAAAAGACGGCTAGACCTAACCATGAATGCCTGTGTGCGTTACACCTGCAACATTCACCGATATGATCATGTTAGTGCTTCATACTCCGAGCTAGGGTGGCTGCGGCCGGACAAACTGCGTGACTACCACACTCTATGTCTACTTCACCGACTCCTCGTCGCGCAAGCACCCCAGTACCTAGCTTCAGAGATTAAAAACCTGTCATGCCATCATAATCGAAACACGAGGTCACTCTTATCTGGTATCCTAACTGTCCCCACTCACAAAACAAAAACTTTTGCAAACTCCTTCTCAGTTGCCGCTGTCCGCCTTTGGAACTGCCCCTTACCTTGAGGAAAATTCAATCTCCTGTTGCTTTTAAGAAGAAGTTGAAGCATTTCCTACTATCATCCTCATACAGTTCTCCACAAAATTAATGTACAAGACCAATCCTCTCATCTGTCAAATAGCAAAGCTAGCGTCTCCTATCTTGCTCCTGAGATGCCTTCCTCTTCATCTATCTCTATTAGCCACGCAATCTTCTTTTCCTTTATATTTCCTTAATTATGTTTCATCATGTCTCTCTATTCTTCTCCTCCCTTCACCATGAGTCTCCTTCATACTACCTGCTGCCAGCACTCCTATCTAAAATCTTTCTCTTCAATAATGTATTTTTCCATGTGCACCTTTGTAATTATTTATTTCACTTTTTGTATTACATGTAGTTTAACATGCCTACTAAAACATATGAATGTAAAATAAGTAGAATGCCTGGTTGGATGTAAGAGAGGGCCCTAATCTTGCCAGGTTAAATAAATAAATAAATATTAAATCACACTTCATTCAGAATGTTTTGTCGATATTTAATGATGACCCAGAACATCAATAACCGTTGCCCAACGTGTTGATCCACTTTTAAACGATATACAGTAGCTATTCTGCGTCGCATGGCTGCAAGAAGTATTTAATTGCTCTCTGTAGGGATGTGGTACCAGACGTGTCCCCAGAGGTCACATAATTCCTATAAATTCTTGGCCCAGTATCTGTGGCCACTGAAATAGCGTTAGACAGCGTTCCATAAGTGCTCTACAACACTCATATCAGACGAAATTTGTGACCAAGAGACCAGCATTAGTTCACTATCGTTCATATTCGTCGCTGCTCCGCCTACATAGTTTCATTACCGCATCACGTGCACGCGACCCCACGATGCGGCAATCAATGTCGGCCGGGCAGAGGTCGTAATGGTTTGGCTCATCAGTGTAGATAAACCACTGTTGATTTGGATTACTTGACACTTCTTACCGTTGTCTTCATACACACGCAGTCTGTTTACAACGTACTTTGTTCCTCAGGCAAATTTATCACGTTGTGAGCACCGCTTCGATGGCATGCGTGCCAGTCAAGAGAAAGTCTTGCCGTTGGATGGCTGACGTAACTAGTATCTCTGAATACTTTACAGTCCACATGTTGATCGTGATCTTTTCTACACATATACTGCTAGCGACAATTCTGCATCGTACATATCACAATATTTTTCAGTTTCAAGTTTTACTTTTCTTTTACTTTCATTACAAAAAATCTACCGATCATTTTGTTTATATCCTATTTACACTTTCAACGAATATTAAAGTTACACAGAAGCCACCAGATTTACACTTTTTAACCTTACCTCCCTCGATAGTTCCACTCTTCTTGCCCCATCAGGCTACGATGTTCAGACAGTTTATTAGATTACGGGGGTCTTCCTGACATTCAGCTCGCAGTGAATCCGAAACCATAACGAAATCTGGAGAAGGAACTGATTACTTCTGTATCTACAAGTAGTTAAACAGCCTCTGGAAGTAGACAGATGACTGAACATACAGAGTCGCCAACATATTATTAAATTGCTTAACTGCTGCTAGCTAACATGTTGTCATTTTATATGGAGATCGGGACTAGAGCTATGGACTCTAAAAAGATTGAGTGACAAGTGGAGAAATCGGAACATTTCCGACATACACATCTGTTTGAATTTAGTTGAGCGGTGAGATCAGCGGAAACAGCGAGATACATTTGTACCGAGTATGGTGATAACACCGTTGAACAGAGTACGGCATGGAAATGGTTTTGTCGTTCTAAAGAGGATCAACTTAACACCTTGTTCAGGAAAACCTTCAGGGTTGCATGAAGATCGTTGAACTGAATTAATCCACAATGGCCCACATCAGTGTACTCGAAAAATAGCAAAGGCGATGCACTGTGATCATTCCACCACCGTAGGACATTTTCATGCGTTGGAGAATGTTCAAAAACCGGGTGTTTGGGTACCAAATGCTCTAAGGCTAAATCGCTACTATCCGTAGGTGGCCATATATGCTCTGCTTGCTGCTCTTCAACAACACCGACCATTTCTATAGTGTATTATAGTTCAATTCTTTTATCTTGGCGGTTCGCACATGCCCGCCCAGACGCCGTAGATTACTGCGTTGCCAGTAGCACGTGCCAAGAGAAACAGTGCCATAGTATAATTTGCAAACTTACGTTTAGGGGGGGGGGGGGGCAGTTTATAAAGTAAAGCCACCACGGCCACATTAACCTTTTCGCTGCTACAGAGACGCGCTCCCCGCATTCCGTGCTGTGCGCGATTTTGTCGTCACTGCACTGCTCGCCTGTGCAGACACATGGTGTTTCGACTGCTTTGACACACTTTATCATTCGATTTCACAAAAACTATGTGGCCCAATAATTTGATTTTTACGCATCTCCTTGACTGATACCTTCCGCCCATAAATGACTTAATTTTGTTTCGATGTTCAACGCAGTTATTGTGCAGCATTAGATGTAGTAAAGCAATGCCCGAAATTTTGAAGAGTTTGCAGAGGTAAAAGTCAATAGCGTATCGTTTCCGCATGGTCTATTTTAGTTGCCACTAGAAATTTAAAAAAATTACATTCAAACGAATGAAATTAATGAAGTAAGACACTTCGACATTGTTTTTAAATAAAGAAAATATTAAACTCCGAACAAGGTTTGAACTCAGAACTTCGCGCTTAGCAGCCAAACACTTTTTTTTTAACCGTTACACTAACGCAGCTCGTCATTCAAGAGGCCTGCCAAAGGAGTTAGAGTGCAAAATACCGACAAACACTTTTGGTATCACTATGAATTACGTTTCGTCGAAGTACAATAGGAAAGAAACAATTATCGCTGTTCTTTATTGCGAAAGAGCGGTTAGTAAGAATGATACAAACACCTTTCCTTGCTATCGCCTAAATTAGGAGGCTTGTGGCTTGTTTGGTTTAATTAATTAATAGCTTATGGTTTGTTTGATTTAATTAATTAATAGAGTACGAAGCAATTGGTATAAAGAATGCTTTTTTTACAAACTTTCTATAAAAGAAAGTCTGCTATCAAGACATTGCTTTGGTTCAGTTACTTTATTTATGACTGAATGTTTCTAAAACTGAAGACACTCGTCCGTGTGCTGCACTGCAGTCGAGCTCTGGCAACGTCGTTCTCTGTTCATTGGCTGACTGTTTTGCAACGTCAGATGCGCAGAACGAACCTAAACTCGGCCGACTTCGTAAATGACACGCACTTTAGTACCTGTGACTAGAAATGGCGTCCTTGTGGTAACATAAGAGAAACAAAGAAATGGTTGAGTCCAGAGCAGCGACTCCCCGTATAAAGATGATGTTGTGCACCTGGTAGAACAACGACAGTGTGGTGTACTACGAATTGCTACCTCAAAGTGTAGCCGTAGCCGCAGATATTTATCAACAACTGAGACGTCGTGAAGAGGCAGCCCAAGAACAATAATCAGGAAGGCTGCGTGAAGTGATGCTGATCCACGATAACGCCCTCCCAATTTCTGATAGACTGAGAAGGAGCAATATAAAATGACCAACTGCGTTGGGAAGTCATTCCGCAAACACATTATTTACATGATCTTGCGGCATCAGATGTGCAACGTCCCTGCTCTCTGTCAAACAACATTCAAATAACTTCCTGTCCGGATAAAAATGCGTTTCGAAAGTGGCACGACGAGTTCTTGGACTCAAAACCATGTGATTTCTATAATTGCGTAATCGAAAATTTATCCTGGCGTTAGCAGTTGTTGCGAATACTCAAGGAGCATACATTATTGATATTAATGCACTAGACCAACAGAGTGTGCAAAAGAGTTTGTAAAGGTTTATCAATGTGCTAGATTACCAGAAGGAACTCCGCAGCTCGTCGTCTTGCGGTAGCGTTGTCGTTTCCTGCGCACGGGGTCCCGGTTTTTACTCCCGGCATGGTGAGGGATTTTCTCTACCTCGTGATGACTGGGTGTTGTGTGTTCTTCATCATCATTTCATCCTCACAGGCGCGCAAAGTCCCCGAAGTGGCGTCAACTAAAAAGAACTTGCAATACGGCGGCCGAACTTCCCCGCATGGGGCCTCCCGGCCAACAATGCCCTACGATCATTATCATTACCAGAAGGAAATGGACTACATCATGAAACAAATGAGCAAACATTATTCCTGCCAATGTATGTACTTTTGTCACTGGTGAAGTATTAGAGACGAAACTGACTAAAAACCGGAAACAAATGACTATAATAGGTGACAGGAGCCAATACACTATCAAACAAACATTGGTTCCCACACGCTATTGAGGGTAACAAAATGCGTAACATGCAAACAGCATGCTTCTTCTTCAATCTTTAACTATAACTGTCTGTTAAACAAACCTAGTAAGCGATTGTATCTCATGATAGCATAAGAACGCTCAAAAGAATCGACATGACGTTATTTGTGTCCCTGTAAACTCCACACGTAGCAGGAAATGTCCTTACTGATTCACTGACTCATCATCGCTCAGCCCAAACTGCCAAGGATAGAAACTTGGAATTTCATGGTTTGAAAAAGATTTTTTAAAATTCTTGTAAATTCACTCCCAAGAGGATGAAATACAGGATGAAAATTTATATGAAATATTTCGTTGTATTTTAAAGATATATCGATGAAAATTGGTATCCAACTGCTCGGTTGGAAATAAAGAAATATATGTTAGGGGATGGAAGTGTCTATGGAAATATCAGCAGAAGAACTCAAATGGCAGTGTTAATAAAAACCTCAGACTCTGCTAACAAGAATCCCTTGTTGGCCAGAAAAATATGCTGTTGTGATACATTCGGAAAGGCCATGCTTCTATGACATTGGTTAGCGAGACAAGTATTGAAGGTGTTGCATTTTGTGAAGCAAATCGAAGAAAGTTATTTAACAGCCACCACGAAAAATCGGCATTGCTTGAATTGCGTACGAAAATAAAAGGTTATTTAATAAATTAATTTTTCAGTAGGTCTTATATATGATTACGAAATTAATTTTGTTGCAGCTGCTGTGAAAACGAAACCGAAGCAGTGGCCACTCAGCTAATTAGTTATTGATAACGAAAAGCCACATAACTATACGACATATCCTTTAATGATACGTTTTGACGCAGTTTTAGCAGACCATTCGTGATCGATAAAAAGCATTGAGGCCAGTACTGTGAGTAATATAAAGGTAAGACAAAGCATAACGCTCTTTAAAGTTAATTCTAAGCAAAAGCATAATCGAAAAATAGCCACTGATAATGATTTGCAGTAATGTAAGAATTTCCTCCAACTAATGAATGTAAAAAATTTCATCTTTCGTGATTCTTGAACACCATTCGTTAATAAAACTCGGTTTGCCTCGTTGTGAGAGGCTTAATAACTATAATAGCACTTTAATACTATTCGTTAGTACATCTCCGCTTGCCTGCCTAGGAGAGAGTGAATGCGGTCGTTGCCGATCATCGGTGTATTAACGTAATCAGAATAACAGCAAAACAAGCAAGACTGAACACTGCTTGAAGACAACGGCCTGCCAAGTCTATCTAATCTCGTAGCTCCGTCTACAACTTCGCTGACAAACAGATCGATAAACGTGACACCGTTGACCTGAGGAACTTCCCGTTCGTAGTTGTTTGTGGACATAAGGAACGAAGTGAAACATTTCTTGGATACACATCTTCAGAAATTGCAGGTAATCGAAACTTAATGAGACTCGCTACACACCAAGGTACATTAAACTCTATCTGAACGACAACCAACGAAAAAATTTCCTGACGAAACCTATTGTTCTGTCTCTATGGTATGATACTGCCATCTTGTACCAATCAGGAGAAGGTACTGTCTAATTAGAGATGAACACTAAAACTGTAAACAGCGTCGAATTGCAGAGGACGGCATGAGAGACTAAAAAATTCGGACCTGCGTGACTTAGTGACAAGAAACAAGGCGCCATTGAAAGGCATAGTTCTCGGTTGCATTTAAAGAATAAAAGGGGCAAATGAGGCACTCAGTATGATTTCTTGAGATGCAAATAGGATATTTCTAGTGCCGATTTCTTGGCTGTATAATACTCTTAATTGCCCTAGTATATTTCTCACTACATCTACAAGGACCTGCAAAGCACATTTAAGTTTCTGAGACAGGATTCATCGAACCATCTTCACAGTGATTGTCTGTCAGTCCAATCCCGAACAGCGGGCGGAGAAAACGAACACCTGTATCTTTCACTGCAAGCTCTGATGTCCTTTATTTTATTATGGTTATCGTTTCTCCCTGTATAGGTCAGATTCAAGAAATATTTACGCATTCAGAGAGAAGTTGGTGATTGAAATTTCATAAGAATATTACGCAGCAACGAAAAATGCCTACCCCAAATCCCATGTCATTTCAGTACCACACTCTCCCGTATTTCGCGATAATACAAGACGGGGTGCCCTTCTTTGCATTTTCTCAATGTAATACATGAATCGTATCTCGTAAGGATCCCAGGTCGCAAAGCAGTGTTCTGAAAGAGGATGGACAAGCGTTGTGTACGCAGTCTCTATGACAAATATGTTAGATTTTCTAATGCTCTGCCAATAATACGCAGTCTTTGGTTTGCCTTCCCCACAACATTAACTATGTGTTCTTTCCAATTTGTTGGTAGTTGTAATTCAGAGACATTTAGTTTTAAAGCCTGTAACACTACCTTGCGGAACGCCAGAAATCATTTCTGTTTTACTCGATGACTTTCCGTCAATTATTACGAACTGTGACCTCTCTGATAGGAAATCACAAATCCAGTTACATAACTGAGATGATATTCCGTAGGCACGCAGTTTCACAACAAGTCGCTTGAGTGGTACAGCGTCAAAAGTCCTCTGGAAATCTAGAAATACAGAATCAATTGGAAATCCCTTGTCAATAGCACTCAACACTTCGTGTGCGTAAAGAGCAAGTTGTGTTATACAAGAACGATGTTTTCTAAATCCGTGTTGACTGTATGTCAACAGACCGCTCTCTTCGAGGCAATTCACAATTTTCGAACCAAATACATGTTCCAGAGTCCTGCTGTGTACCGACATTAATGATATCGGCCTGTAATTTAGTGGATTACTCCTACTACATTTCTTTTGAACTGTGCAACTTTCCAGTCTTCAGGTACGGATCTTTCGTTTAGTGAACGGTTGTATATGATTTTTAAGTATGGAGCTATTGTATTAGCATACTCTGAATGGAACTTAACAGGTATAAGTCTGGACCTTAAGACTAGCTTTTGTTAAGTGGCTGAAGTTGCTACATTATTCCGAAGATATCTACTTCTACGTTACTCATATTGGCAGCTGTTCTTGATTAAAACTCTGGAATATTTAATTCGTCTTCTTTGGTGAAGGAATTAAGCCAGACCATCCTTAGCGACTTTGATTCGACAGCACTGTCGTCCATAGTACTACCATTGCTATCACACAGATAAGGCATTGACTGTCTCTGCCCACTAGTATCACTTAATACGACCAGAAACTCTTTGAAGTAACTGCCAGGTTTCGAAATAAAAATTTCGTTGTGGGAATTATTATAAGCATCTCTCACGGAAGTCCTCGCCAAATTTCAGTCTTCTGTAAAAGATCACCAACCTTGGAGATTTTGCGTTCGTTTAAGTTTGGCATGCTTTTCCAATTGTTTCTGCAGCAGTGTTATGACCCGTTTTATGTACCACGGAGGATCAGCTCCGTCGTTCGTTATTTCGTATATACACTCCTGGAAATGGTAAAAAGAACACATTGACACCGGTGTGTCAGACCCACCATACTTGCTCCGGACACTGCGAGAGGGCTGTACAAGCAATGATCACACTCACGGCACAGCGGACACACCAGGAACCGCGGTGTTGGCCGTCGAATGGCGCTAGCTGCGCAGCATTTGTGCACCGCCGCCGTCAGTGTCAGCCAGTTTGCCGTGGCATACGGAGCTCCATCGCAGTCTATAACACTGGTAGCATGCCCCGACAGCGTGGACGTGAACCGTATGTGCAGTTGACGGACTTTGAGCGAGGGCGTATAGTGGGCATGCGGGAGGCCGGGTGGACGTACCGCCGAATTGCTCAACACGTGGGGCGTGAGGTCTCCACAGTACATCGATGTTGTCGCCAGTGGTCGGCGGAAGATGCACGTGCCCGTCGACCTGGGACCGGACCGCAGCGACGCACGGATGCACGCCAAGACCGTATGATCCTACGCAGTGCCGTAGGGGACCGCACCGCCACTTCCCAGCAAATTAGGGACACTGTTGTTCCTGGGGTATCGGCGAGGACCATTTGCAACCGTCTCCATGAAGCTGGATTTTTCAACTTCGACGGCCAAGTAAAAGTATTTTTAGTTGATGGATCGGAATAAAAGTGGTACAGCTCCTTGACAATTTAGTTAGCTTCGTCGGAAACGAAGAATAGTGCCTATCGGTTCAGAAGATTTGAAGTTACCATACCTCGCGATAAAAAAGTCATTTCGATAAAAATCCTTTTTTAGTTTTGACTACATATAAATGCAATATTATGCAACTTACTTTCAATATGCTATTCCAGGTCCATAAACTAGTCCTTCCTCTTCCTCACAGAGGGCGTTGTGCTCGATCTGGGCCATCCTGCGCGGCTCTAGAGCCGCACGTACGGCTGGTGACAAGCGGTTTTCGGCCGCTTGAATCCGGTGATCGTTCGAATGCTTTTGTGGATGAAAAAATGCAATTAAAAAAATCGATTTTTTCTAACCAAAAGATAGTATACCTCCCCTTAAGTGACTTTGAACATGGTGTTATAGTCGGCGCACGAGCTATTCCCGAGGTAGGGATGAACCGGGGATTTTCCTGCACGACCATTTCACAAGTGTACCATGAAAACATCAAAACTCAGACATCACTGGGGCCAGAAAAAGGTCCTGAAAGAAGGGGACCAGCGACGACTGAAGGGAACCGTTCAACGAGACTGAAGTGCAACCATTCCGCAAACTGCTGCAGATTTTAATGTTGGGCCATCAAAAAGTGTTACCGAAACATGATCGACATGGGCTTTCGATACCGAATGGCCACTCGTGTACCCTTGATGACTGCACAGATTGGGTCCGTCGACACCGACATTGAACTGTTGATGACTGGAATCATGTCGCCTAGTCGAACGAGTCACGTTTTAAATTGCATGGAGCGTATGGATGTGAAGGGATATGTACACAAGCTCATGAATCCTTAGACCCTGCATATGAGCAGGGGAATTATGGAGCTGGTGGAGGCTCTATAATGGTGTGGCGAGTTTGCAGTTGGAGTGATATGGGTCACGTGATACGTCTACAAAATGGTTCAAATGGCTCTGAGCACTATGCGACTGAACTTCTGAGGTCATCAGTCCCCTATAAATTAGAACTAATTAAACCTAACTAACCTAAGGACATCACACACATCCATGTCCGAGGTAGAATTCGACCCTGCGACCGGAGCGGTCGCTCGGCTCGAGACTGTAGCGCCTAGAACCGCAAGGCCACTCCGGCCAGCGGTACGTTTACATACCACTCCGACAGGTGACACGTAAAAATCCTGTCTGGCCACCTGCATCTATTTATATCCCTTAAGCATTTCGACGGACTTAAGTAGTTCCAGTAGGGCAATGCAACACCCAACACATGCGGAATTGCTAGAGAGTGGCTCCAGAAACGCTCTTCTGACTTCCTCTGGCCACCAAACTCCCCAACCATGAACATTATTGAGCTTATCTGGGATGTCTTGTAACGTGCTGTTCAGAAGAGATCAGTATCCCCCCATGCTCTTACGGATTTACCGGCATCCTTGCAGAATTCATGTTGAGAGTTCGCTCCAACACTACTTCAGACATTATTCGAGTCCATGCTACGTCGTGTTGCGGCACTTCTGCTTGCTCGCGGGGCCCCACACGATGCTAGGCAGGTGTACCAATTTCTTTGGCTCTTCAGCGTATGAATCTATAGATGTCATTTATCATTTTAAAAATAACTTACCTTCTTAAAATGTTATGTAATTGAAACAGGACATAATTACGGTTAAATTCTCTTTCTACGACAATAATTTGCGATGTTCATAATTTGCTGTGTCTGACTTTTTGATTGACATCCTTGAAAAAGGAAGAAAGGCAGATTAGGGTCCAACGTCTCATCAACATCAAGGTCATTAAAAACGAAGCACCAACTCAGGTTGTTTTAAGGATGGTATACTGCAACCACTTTCGCCAAGTCGCCGCGAGCGGCCGTGGGTGAGGAACGGGCCGGACTCCGTGGCGCGAGCCCTCTGGTGCAGTCATTCTGCAGGTACACAGCGGGAAGCCAGGTCGACGTCCACGCCTCGCTCAAGGACGGACACGATGCGAAAGGCCTGTCTGACAACGAGAAGCGTGCCGTGCCGAGAACTGATGAACAACTGTGGGCATTAGGACGGAACGCGAGGAATGTACGCACGAAAGCATCTGAGTTCTACCAGTCTAGTGACGGTCATTTTACCTCCAAAAGAAAGAGACCACAATCAAATGCTGTGACAAGAAAGCGGAAACAATGAAAAACGTTGAAGGTGAAGCCCTCACAGCAACAGAGAAGCTCACGTGGAGTGTAAAATGCGAAAGTGATTGCGGTGTGGCAGATAAGCACTGGGAGGTGCGCCACAGAAGTACTAATGCCTAGTCGCCAGCAGTAGAAGATGATGTTGTTTCCTCCACGGTCGCAAAACGTGCAAAAGTAAGACGGTTTTCGGAGGATCGCAGGTGTTCCCATGCTTCCAAGTGGAGAGAAAAACTCACGTCTCGCTCGGAAGGAGGGCAGGCTTCAGATAGCAACGATTTATTATGCTATTTTTTTTATGTTTGAGAGCGAGGTTGGGATTTTTAACGCTCGCAGCCTGAGAGCGTACGTGACTCAATAAGTAATGTACGGCAGTGGTGGTTTATAAAACTGTAGACGTCTGTTGACAGTGCGCTGTATCTTGTGAACAGACTTTCTGTTGCTAATTTCTGTGCTTGGACATTTCTGAGTGGGTCTGGACTATGAGACACTTGGTGTGATTATCGAGAGATGATATGGCGGATTGATAAGTGCGTGCCTTGCAAGGCTGAGAGGAGCCGCTCTCGTTTGACAGTATCATACTTGCCTTAGCGCGGGATTATCATGCAGCTCACACCAGCGCATTGCCATTTCCACGTCATTCCATTTTTGTTTGTTTATTTGTTGTATGTATTTAACTGTAATGCAGTGCGATGGATCCGTGCATGAACCTGTGATTGATGCATGTCAGGATTATTTTGCATGTTGTTATCATGCAGCTCACACCAGCGCATTGCCATTTCCACGTCATTCCATTTTTCTTTGTTTATTTGTTGTATGTATTTAACTGTAATGCAGTGCGATGGATCCGTGCATGAACCTTTGATTGATGCATGTCAGGATTATTTTGCATGTTGTAATTTAAGGGATGGGTATAATGTCATGAGTTACACAGCTAGGTACATTATTGTCATTCGAGATCGTTTTCACGGCTCGCACAGCTGACAATATTGAATTTAGTAAAAAAATGCATGCTTCATTTAAGAAAATAGACAGTTAACCACAGGAATAATTTCTTTCTGACATCTGAGTCCGTCCACGCGGCTCGCACAACTGACACTACGCAACCTGGTAAACGAGAAGGAGGCCTCGGAAAACAATGCCACTTAAGGTTAACTCTTATGTCACTTGAGTTAATTCTGTCTTATGTATGTTCCATGTTGGCACTACTGACAAACAAGCCTTTTATAAACATTGTTGCTGTGTAAAGTGCATTTTAGTTTCACATGTCTTAACTCTACGTATCGTATGGATGAGTAGTATTTTCAGCTGCGATGTAATGAACAGTATTAATGTGAGAGGTTTACTTTTGATTTTCACTCGTGTTGAATGCATGTTTATTCTGCATACATCTGGCGTACATCCGTGACATTATCATGATGTTCATTGTGTTCAGTGTTATTTGTGTTACTCATGTATTGTTTACTTGTCCTAGTCTTCATACATTTGTGCATGACTTGTCTAGTATACATAAATGACGGTCTGACCATGTTAACTGGATTCAATGTTATTTGTTTTCGTCACGTACTGTTTACTTGTTTTGATCTTCATTTGTTTGTGCATGTCTTGTGTTGTGAATATAGGCGCCGTTTTTGTCAAGTTCAATGTAGCAGAGCTCTTCATGAACAGTTTATTTTTAAGGAAATTTATTTATCTATCTTGAACTTCATACTAAGAGCAATCATATATGTAAATGATTGACTTGGTTCTACATTCTAGGGCACGACTGAAAAAGTAATAAAATCACAGTAACACACATCAGTGAATGAAGTGTTAGTGTAACTGTTAGGGAGTGAAGATTTTCGTTTTGTTTTGAAATGTGTGTGCCAAGGGCCAAGTGAACATAGATGGACCACTTTGAGATGACAATCAACCATCTGTATCGGAAGCTTAATAGTCATGACAAAGAGCTGTGTAATACAGCAGCCACTTTCGCCAAATAGCCACGAAGAGCCGTGGAGGAGGAAGGGGCCGGATTCGCTGGGGCGAGCCCACGGGTGCAGTCATTCTTCAAGCACACAGTGAGAAGTCGCGCCGACGTCCGCACCTCGTTCAAGGACGGACACGATACAACAGGCCAGTCTGAGAACGAGAAGCGTGGACATCTGCAGTCATTAGGACAGAACGCCAAGAATGTCCACGCAAAAGCATCCGAGTGTTTCTGAACTGCGGGCAGTCATGTTACCTGCCTCAGAAAGCAGGGATTGCTGAAATTCCAGCACCCTACGGGCACAGGGAGCAGCGCACAAAAAGCTCGGGGAATTGGCGCCGGGAGGCGTGTGACAGAAGCCAGTATTCTTCAGAAGATGTTTCTCTCGACAGTGAGGACGTTACTTGTAAATGACGGTCGCCGGCAGATTTTGAGATGGAACCCCAACATGAGTCAGTCCAGGTCTCACGCAGAGAGAGCGGTTATAAAGAAGTTTGTGTAGGTGCTCTCCCAACAGCCTCGGAATGCAGGGAAACATCTTAAGAGTGTGAAATCGTGAGAAAGATGCCAATTCACTAGGCACACGCCAGCCCCCACCAGATAGAAAATTTCCGCCCTGCATGGAGAGGCGTGGCGATGAAACGGTGACCTGTCATTGGGCTACATTATATATTTAGTCCGCCAATGACATCGCCGAAAGGAAAAATGTTTCGAAGAGGAGTTTAGCTGAGAGATGGACGAGGAGTGAAATGTTGGTCAGTCGTGGAGACACAGTGGAAGCGGGAGGACATGGTGCTCTTCCGCTTATCGCCAACAGCCGCCTTCCGATGCCGTGAAAGCACAGCTTCGGCCACGCAACCGACGACGGGCAGACAATGCGAAGATCTTACCTGGGACCCACCGCAAAGCGGCGTTTGCCCTTGAGGACAGGCAACCCGTGCAGCACAGCTACGAACCGCCGCCGACAGCAGTATATGACGTACGATAATCAATAATGGTGAGACGATACGTCCCCTCCTTAATAAGTGAGTCATGTCCATGCCCAGTCAAATAGACCCTGATATTCATAATTTTGTTTTGTTTTGTGTAAACAGCACGAAAATAAATACATTTCTTTCATGTTTTGAACATATAAGCAACCTGTTATATTCATAGAGGAACCCCTCAATTTTGTACTCTTTGTGTCTGATTTCATTTCATTTCTCGAATTTACCAGATTTTTCGAGCCCATCATGGTGCCACATGATTGGTATGTGATGTCACAAAATAATTTCTCCAGTCTACAGCAAAGGGAAAAGAAATCAACGGTGTCCTTTCAAAGGAAGCTGCCCAATATTATGATACTAGAAGAGAGCTCACTTCAGTATACAATCTAATGTGCACTCCATCAGGTCCTGAATCAAGTTAGACACAGGCGTTGAGTCAAGTTGCACGTATGAAGTTAGGCTCTGAAGGCTGTTTGAAGTAAAGGTTTGCTTCTCGATAGGAGATATGCTATCCTAATGGATGATTGGTACCGAATGACACTTGATGGAGACGCACCTCATATTCTGTAGATGAAGTTATTTATTTTTCTCGTTCCAGTGCATATTTTCTTTTGAACGGGATGATACTAAAGACAGTTCTTTCCATTACACTCTAGCAAATAACTGTGCGATTTAAACCCGAACTCAGGATTTTATGTTTTTCACAGTAATAATTAATTCATTATTTGGTGAGATTCCACTTTATGTCTCAAACCGTCAGGGACTAAGGTGGTATACAGATGGTATCTGATACGAATATTTGGCTGAGTACTGTGTGACGAGTATTACGGGGCATACAGCTACATCAACATCCGCAGAAAGTGTATGCTTTGACTTCTGCTGACTTCTGACCTCGTGTCGTGTTCACTCTGTGGTTACTGTTGAACCTTACAGTCGATCTTCTATTTACATCTACACCCATGCTCCGTAAGCCACCTGAAGGTGTGTGGCGGAGCTGACCTTGATTACGGCTAACGGTTCTCCTATTTATTCCAGTCTCGTATTGTTCGTGGAAAGAAAGATTGTCGGTATGCCTATGTGTGGGCTCTGATCTCTCTGATTTTATCCTCATGATCTCTTCGCGAGATATACGTAGGAGGGACCAATATACTGCTTGACTCCTTGGTGAAGATATGTTCTCGAAACTTTAACAAAAGCCCGTATCGAGCTACTGAGCGTCTCTCTTGCAGAGTCCTCCACTGGAGTTTATCTGTCATCTCCGTAACGCTCTCGCGAGTGCTAAATGATCCCGTAACGAAGCGCTCCGCTCACCGTGGGATCTTCTCTATCTCTTTTATCTACCTTAACTGGTACGGATCCCACACCGGTGAGCAGTATTCAAACAGTGGGCGAACAAGTGTACTGTAAGCTACTTCCTTTGTTTTCGGACTGCATATCCTTAGGATTCTTCCAATGAATCTCAGTCTGGCATCTGCTTTACCGACGATTAATTTTATATGGTCATTCCATTTTAAACACTCCTAATGCCTACTCCCAGATAATTTATAGAATTAACTACTTCCAGTTGCTTACCTGTTATATTGTAGCTAAATGATAAAGGATCTTTCTTTCTGTGTATTCACAGTACATCACACTTGTCTACATTGAGATTCAGTTGCCATTCCCTGCACCATACGTCAATTCGTTTCAGATACTCCTGCATTTTAGTACAATTTTCCATTGTTTCAACCTCTCGATATACTACAGCACAATCCGCAAAAAGCCTCAGTGAACTTCCGATGTTACTCACAAGGTCATTTATATATTTTGTGAATAGAAATGGTCCTACGACACTACCCTGCGGCACACGTGAAATCACTCGTACATCGGAAGACTTCTCTCCATTGAGGATGACATGCTGCGTTCTGTTGTCTAGGAACTCTTCAGTCCAGTCACACAATTGGTCTGTAGCCCGTATGCTCTTACTTTGTTCATTAAACAACTGTGAGGAACTGTATCAAACGCCTTGCGGAAGTCAAGAAACACGGAATCTACCTGATAACCTTAGTCTATGGCCCTCTCAGTCTCGTGGACGAATAGTGCGAGCTGGGTTCCACACGATCGTCTTTTTCCAAACCCATGCTGATTCCTACAGAGTAGATTTCTAGTCTCCAGAAAAGTCGTTATTTTCGAACATAATAGGTGTTGAACTTTGTACGGTTGAAGTTTGCTTCGCTAAAGACAGAATGCTGAACAGTAGCACTAGTCATGTCTGGACCGATGAGAATCCACTCACTACGTTTGTGCTGAGTCATCCTAGCAGATTATAAGTCATCTTGTGGGCAGACGAGGTCAATAATTACGTACTAGGACCGCTTAAACTCATAAGTTGTTATTTGCCAGTGGACGTGGTTAAGACATAGTTGAGCCCTACCTCGTTTTAGACTCAGTTTTCATGAATACCGAGATCAGGCATGCCCTGAAATGCGGGCAGTTTCGTCGCCAGCACGTTCATCTGATCTCACCTCTCTTGATTTCTTCCTGTGGGCCACGGCGTATGTACAAGACGCATGTCAAGACTGAAGAGGACCACCTCACAACAATTCCCGCTGTCTGGGACACTGTTCAAACGACACCTGGGATATTAGAATGGGTACAACAGAATTTTGTGCAATAATGTCATGCCTCCACTGTCGATGGTGGGGGCCATTTGAATAACTCTTGTAAATGTGTCAACTTGTGAAACTTTTGCAGGTAAGTGGAGTCCATTATTATCGCATCATAGTCTTAGTATTTTCGGTCTCTCTGACATCAAGTTATATTAGTAGACCATCAACAGGGGAAATTATCTGATGGCACTGAGGAGTATTCAGCGGCAATTCTCTGCGCCATGATGAGGGTTCGGAAGTTGAGGCTCTTCATTTTACCACAGCAGGAGGCTAAAGCCGTCGGTACACGAACCGTGCTGTTGAACGTCAACGCTGAGCGCAGAGGAACGATGTGACTTGTGCGTAAGGCACATGGGCCCCAAGGCAGTTTCTGGATGTTTCTAGCTCATAAATCACGCTGTTTATGTTGTTATGTATGTAATATACACAGATAAAAGCTTCAGTATCAATATGCGTGTTTTAAGACGAAAAGGAAAGTATCATGTCCAATAAGTAAGGACACAGGCTTATAAAAGTTTTGTTACAAACAGTGCGATACAAATTTGTAGTAGTTCTCCACATTAGATAAGCATTATTTTACTATTCACACATTTCATTAAAACCCTAATTTCATTCTTCCTTGGATCACTGTTCCTACCCAGTACCAGAATTTATGCAACAAGTGAATTACGAAACGTAAAAGAAGAAGAAGTAAAATATCGTTACACAAGCAGCGCAAGTTGTCCTGTAGATCAAGCCAATCGAACAAACTCACTTCCTAAAAAATGTGAACTTATATTTACATAACATCAAATACTATGGTATATACTTATATTAAACTATTAATAATGCATGAGAATCTATTACACGAATGTTAGGGGAAAAAAAGCAGACATCGAGAGTCGCGAACTATTGGCACCTAATGCATTACGATGGAAATCAGTAACGCTACTCACTTCACTAAATTGACAACAAACATTGTTTAGCCAATCCCACCATGTAACCACTCGCTAAAAGCCTTATTGTAGCTATGTTACTAATTGAAATTTAATTTTAACAAATTGTACCAAGAACAATGTGTTTTAGTGGATCCTCAGTGTGTCGTTACCTTCAAATGCCATACTCTCACAACACGCAAGTTATAATAATACTTTTGCCACCAATATTATTGCAACGAATCACACAGTTAACAACGGGTTTCCTGTGATTCTCAACTTTCTGATGCTCAGAAACGGGATACATCTGTATAGGCTTGAAATGAATGGCAATATGGCGCCTCCCAACTCTATTCTGAAGGGAGATGGCGTGCAAGTGACGTAGGTGGCGTGGTGCCGTCTTATTGGTCATCGCTCAGACGCACGCTCACATTATTTGACTTGTTAGACATTGTCCTGCACGTTCGGAAAGACTCTCGAACGTGCTATTCAACGCTATGACGTCAGAAACTCAGCACGCTCAACTCTCAACGTTCAGATGCAACGGCTTAAGTGGGAACTTGTTTTTTCGCCTATACCTTTCGAATCGGTTGTTTCCGGACTAGGGCACTTACCTCAAGTTGATACATCATCCTTGAAAGTGTATAATATGATCACGGAATTACCCAGCGCATAAAACGAAGACCACATATACAGTAGGTAGCAACAAGTGAGGAAGAAGGAAAGAAATGGGAATCAGTTTCATTTTGGCTCGCGTATCGACAAATGAACCAATATTTGGCACGACGGGCGCGCTCACTCAGCGGTATATTAACGCATGGTCACCTGCAGCGGGAAGGCGACAAACCGCATGAAATTACTGTTGCTGGATGATTTTGTGAGTGCTCATTATTATTATCCGTTTACTGGTAAACAGTTTCGCGCAATTGACCGTAGTTTGCACAAATCATTACTTATTTGATCACTGTTACAGAATGAATTGCGCTCTGTTCGTGTCGACCATTAGGCTAATGAGCATCGAAAGAGGAATTAATGAATAAGCTAACAAATTTGATATTTTGACTGCTATTATTGGAACAAACTACAGAAAATGTATTTTGTCGAGTGAATGGCCGCATTCTGTGGGAAATCAGCTAAAAATTCGCATAATGTGACAATTTCTGGGTGTGAGAGATTCTGGCGTGATTAACTATTAATTTTTTACTTCCGCTATAAGAGAAAGAAGGAAGCCAAAGATATCAAAAACAGACCACTGGAAATCTTCATATAAGCATTGTAAAATATTCTACCCATAGTATTGTGATCACCATTAAATAATGAAACTAAAATCTTGCTATTCCAACGCTGTATCTACCAGTTTTACTATGTACGTACAGTATGACTGTCGTCGTATAGCTGTAGTGGTGTCGAATAACTATAGTTTTCATTTATTCCACTGTTGTAATTAAGTCATTAAATTTCTTTCGTAACGTCTACGACAGAACTCGCATGCTCGTGGTTTGTTACGGTTGCTTACAGACTGAATACAAAATAATTTATGCATCAATAAAAACATATTAGTCATACGCTAAATTTTAGTATATACACTCCTGGAAATGGAAAAAAGAACACATTGACATCGGTGTGTCAGACCCACCATACTTGCTCCTGACAATGCGAGAGGGCTGTACAAGCAATGATCACACGCACGGCAGAGCGGACACACCAGGAACCGCGGTGTTAGCCGTCGAATGGCGCTAGCTGCGCAGCATTTGTGCACCGCCGCCGTCAGTGTCAGCCAGTTTGCCGTGGCATACGGAGCTCCATCGCAGTCTTTAACACTGGTAGCATGCCGCGACAGCGTGGTAGTGAACCGTATGTGCAGTTGACGGACTTTGAGCGAGGGCGTATAGTGGGCATGCGGGAGGCCGGGTGGACGTATCGCCGAATTGCTCAACACGTGGGGCGTGAGGTCTCCACAGTACATCGATGTTGTCGCCAGTGGTCGGCGGAAGGTGCACGTGCCCGTCGACCTGGGACCGGACCGCAGCGACGCACGGATGCACGCCAAGACCGTAGGATCCTACGCAGTGCCGTAGGGGACCGCACCGCCACTTCCCAGCAATTAGGGACACTGTTGCTCCTGGGGTATCGGCGAGGACCATTCGCAACCGTCTCCATGAAGCTGGGCTACGGTCCCGCACACCGTTAGGCCGTCTTCCGCTCACGCCCCAACATCGTGCAGCCCGCCTCCAGTGGTGTCGCGACAGGCGTGAATGGAGGGACGAATGGAGACGTGTCGTCTTCAGCGATGAGAGTCGCTTCTGCCTTGGTGCCAATGATGGTCGTATGCGTGTTTGGCGCCGTGCAGGTGAGCGCCACAATCAGGACTGCATACGATCGAGACACACAGGGCCAACACCCGGCATCATGGTGTGGGGAGCGATTCTCCTACACTGGCGGTACACGTCTGGTGATCGTCGAGGGGACACTGAATAGTGCACGGTACATCCAAACCGTCATCGAACCCATCGTTCTACCATTCCTAGACCGGCAAGGGAACTTGCTGTTCCAACAGGACAATGCACGTCCGCATCTATCCCGTGCCACCCAACGTGCTCTAGAAGGTGTAAGTCAACTACCCTGGCCAGCAAGATCTCCGGATCTGTCCCCCATTGCGCATGTTTGGGACTGGATGAAGCGTCGTCTCACGCGGTCTGCACGTCCAGCACGAACGCTGGTCCAACTGAGGCGCCAGGTGGAAATGGCATGTCAAGCCGTTCCACAGGACTACATCGAGCTTCTCTACGATCGTCTCCATGGGATAATAGCAGCCTGCATTGCTGCGCAAGGTGGATATACACTGTACTAGTGCCGACATTGTGCGTGCTCTGTTGCCTGTGTCTACGTGCGTGTGGTTCTGCCAGTGTGATCATGTGATGTATCTGACCCCAGTAATGTGTTAATAAAGTTTCCCCTTCCTGGAACAATGAATTCACGGTTTTCTCATTTCAATTTCCAGGAGTGTATATTATAGATTTTAATACAAACAGCTCTTGCGCAGTGTACATCAACTTGATCGTAACGAAATTATTTACTTATCTTTCAAAAAGTGGCATGTGCATTTTTTTTTACATCTTTCATTCGGCCAAATATCCTCAGTGGCCAGAAAGTGGAGTACGGGTAATTCCAGTTCGAAGTGTTTCGGAGGGTTTCGAGTTCTGACATTCAGGGGATAACCAAGTAAAACCTAGCACAGTCCTTTATCGCAACTAGCACATTGATCCACAGGTGATATCAGACTGGATGTATTATTAAGTTTAAAAAAAACATGCTTGAATTTAAAAAAAAAACACCTTAGTGATATGACATATAAAAACTGTCCAATGAAGAAATAGCAAGTGTTGTTTACACGTACGGCAAAGCAGCTGGTAGGTGGCTGCCTTAACGACCTGCAAATCGAACTCCAAGGCGCATAGCTGCTGCAATCCGAAGCTTAGGACTCGATTCTCGAAATCTGTGGTGCACGATTGCTCTCATTTGCCGGCGCCTACTGTCTGAAGTAGTTGCTGGGTTCCTAGACCACCGTTTGCGAGCTCTCGATCTTCTACAGCAGTCATAGTATGTAAATGTATAATGGGCCCAAAGTGTCACAGACTCTTTCTCTTCCGCCATTCACGGCCCGCCGCATTCTAGCGGTATTCAGTTCATATGTTTGCTACGGCTTGCTGTTCCATATAAAGTTTGAGACCCCCACCCTCTCGCGGAGCAGGGGTGGTTTAGACATGTACCATGTCCCTGATAGAGCGATAGCCCCTTTCGACATTTCTCAAACGGTGCTCCTTTGTCCTGCGTGCTTTGTCAGTCTGTTGCTGGATGCGTTTGCACTATGTTCTCCCTCAGCACCTATCCCATTTCCAAACGTCCCGTCCGCCTTCTTTTACTTTACTCGAATTAAGCTACGTCCGTACCACGATACTGACAACGCACTTCACATTCACGGAGGCGATCTGTGACTTTCTTGAGCAGCACAGGTCACCGAATGTGGTTGAGGGGAAGTATACCATCGTCGACCGACGTTCTGTCTGGCGGTTGGTGTGAGCTCCTAATCTTGACACTCACATCCATTCAGCGTGGTAAGATATAGTAATGGGGAAGCAAGAATGCCGGTCACGCCAGTTTGGGATTCTCCTTGCAGGAACCCTTTTTTGTGTGATGTTCTGGACACGTAGAGTTGGTGTTTGGATAGGAGATAGGTGTCTGGTTCTTGGTGCGCAGATACTGACCGTAATTAACTGTACGACTCCTCAACAGATACCTCCTCACCTCCCCCTCTTTTTTCTGAACTCGGAATAGTTCCCACAAACGTACTCTGTGAAGTGCATTTATGGAGATCTGACCACGAGAAAAACATTGAACAACCAACGAAAGGATAACGTTCTACGAATTGGGGAGCGGAATTTCAGAAGTTTTAACGTGCTAGGGAAGCTGGTAGATCTGAAAAGGGAAGTTTTAAGTCTCAATCTAGATATTGTGGGGGGTCATCGAAGTGAAAGGGAAGGATGACCAGGGTTACTGATCAGATGAATGTCGGGTATTATCAACAGCAGCAGAAAATGGTATAAAAGGAGAACGATTCCTTATGCATATTTGGCCCCATACGAACTTAACACAAATTTCCAATATTTTTTCCTTTTGAATACGCAGATAGTATAGAGAGATATTTATTGTGAGAAGTGATAGGGCTGTTCTCATACGAACTTAACACAAATTTCCAATATTTTTTTCCTTTTGAATACGCAGATAGTATAGAGAGATATTTATTGTGAGCAGTGATAGGGCTGTTCTCATCAGAATGCAAACCAACGCCGACAACACTTGGTGAAGTATACATGCCGAAGTCGCAAGCAGAAGAAGAAGAGATAGAGAAAGTAGATGAAGTATGTATGTAATTCTGTATGTAACGGAAAATGAAAATCTAATAGTCATGGGGGACTGCATTACTACTGTACGAGGAAGGGTAGAAGAAAGGGTTATGGGGAATATGGACTTGGTAGTAAGAACTAGAGAGCAGAAAGACTAATTAAATCCTGAAATAAATTTCAACTAATAATAGCGAATACTCTTTTCAAGAAATGTTCGAATATTGAAATGTGTGTGAATTCCTAAGGGACCAAACTGCTGAGGTCATCGGTCCCTAGACTGACACACTACTTAAACTAACTTAACACTGAGGACAACACTCACACCCATGCGAGAGGAGTAGTCGAACCACCGGCGGGAGGAGCCGCACGATTAGTGACTTGGGACATCTAACCGAGCGGCCCTTCCCCGCGGCGTTCTTTTCAAGAATCAGAAGAGAAGGTGGTATATTTGGAAAAGGCCGGAAGATAGAGGAAGATTTTAGTTGGATTATATGATGGTCAGGCGGAGATACAGGACTGTAAGGCTTACCCAGTGGCGGATGTAGACTCAGATCATAGTTTAGTAGTGATGCAGAGTGAGCTGAAGTTTAAGAAATTGGTGAGGAAGAATCACTGCGCAAAGCAGTGCGATACGGAAGTACCACAGAATGAACAGATACAACTGCAGACATCTATAGATATAGATACTACGATAACGAATAGCGCACTAGATGGTTCAGTTTAAGAGGAATGTACATCCCTAAACCGGGAAATCACAGGATTGGGAAATTAGAACTAAGACCAAAGAAAGTAATGCGAAGAAGCCATGAGTAGCAGGAGATACTTCAGTTGATCGACGGAAGCATAAAAATGTTCTAGGAAGTTCTGGAATATGAAAGTTCAAGGCCAGCCGAAGTGGCCGAGCGATTCTAGGCACTTCAGTCTAGAACCGCGCGACCGCTACGGTCACAGGTTCGAAACCTGCCTCGGGCATGGATGTGTGTGATGTCCTTAGGTTAGGTAGGTTTAAGTAGTTCTAAGTTCTAGAGGACTGATGACCTCAGAAGTTCAAGTCCCATAGTGCTCAGAGCCATTTGAAAATTCAAGTCGCAGAGGAATAAAATAAGTAGCAAACGCAGGGAGGTGAAGGCGAAATGGTTGCATGAAATATGTGAAGAATCGAAAAAAACAATGATTGTCAGGAGGATTGAGTCAGCGTATAGAAAATTTAAAGCAACCTTCAGAAATTTAAAAGCAAGGGCGGTAACATTAAGAGATCATTCGGACTTACGCTGTTAAATGCAGAGGAGAGAGCGGGAAGGTGAAAAGAGTTCACTGAAGGCCTCTTTAAGGGGAAGACGTGTCTGATGACGTGATGGAAGAAGAAACCGGTGTCGATATAAAAGGGGTACGGGATCTAGTATTAGAATCAGAATTTAAAGATCCTTGGATGAAAGAAGACGGAAGGGAAGAATACTATTTCATCAAGAGTCACTCAGCTTATTTCCGTTTCTTTGTAAGTTGTTGAGGAGCTCATGAAATCTGCGTAATTCTGTTCCCCCACAAAATGTGGCGCGCACATAATAGCACGTGACACAGCAGGTCTTACGAGCACCAGCAGTCATATCCGGTGGGGAGCGAAAAACTATTTTAGACCAGTTTCACAACTCGAGACTGAGTGTTTAAATGCATGCAAGTCGACGATAGCACGCAAGAAAATTAAGAGCTTTAGTGGGTACGTTTTCAATTACATGCTGGTTTACCGCGAACCCTGCACTGAGCCGAGCGTCGTGAAGTGTGGCTGACAAACCGACTAGTGTGACGTCACAAGTTCACTGCAGGGCCGGTATACCTCGTTGACCCCGACACGCGACCATATGAGCAACATATCATCCACGTAACCCGGGCAGTAGCATGGACAGAATGGCGTGGATCGCAGTGTGGTTTGTGAATGTATTTCATTACAGGGCACTGACGATGTTTTATTTCAGTAGAATGACACGCATTTGCTGACAATAACAGGCATTTTCTTGTAAGAAACTTCAATTTCGGGTGAGATATGTACCATGTATTGAAATGTATGAACCCTCACTATTGGAAAACATCCTTAAAGAAAAAACTTAAGAAAGACTCACCACTCTAGGTACTGGTCATACTAATAATAATGACAAAAAGTACATCTCAATACCCTTTTTAGGTAACATATCGTATAGGACTAAGCGTCTGTTAACTAAAAAATACTGCTGCAAGTTTGCTTTCTCCACATACAATAATTTGCAAAAGAATTTAATTCATAATCTAAAAGCTTCAAACAAACCTTTACGTGGCTCAGGGTATATAAAATTTCCTTTAATACACGTCCAGCATTTTATATTGGACAGACAGGCAGAGCTTTCAACGTAAGATACAAAGAACATCTTTTAGGTAAAAAAGGCGCTAATGTGCACAATTCAACATTTGCAGAACATCTTTTCATAACAGGACATAACCCCAAAGAGTTAAACGAAATGATTGTTCTGCACAGAGAAAAGAAAGGGAGAAAACTTGATGTCTTGGAAGAAATTGAAATTTTCAGGCCCTCACCAAATAAAGATGATATTTTGAATGAACAAGTACAGTTGAAAAATAGAAATTTCTTTAATGCGTTTAAACCTGTGCTCTCAGTTTTATGATACTTATAATCCAGATCCTCTCCTCCTTTTCAGAAACATTATTTTATGTCTGTTAAGTTGCGCTCATTACTAACACACCAGATGACGTCTGTATCCTAGTTATGCAGGCTTTCTTTTCAAATTTTGTGTCATATAATGAACTGATGTTCTTCGTTACGTATCTAGCTCCAGTCGTATTTAACTCTGGTTCTACATGTCCTACGTATAACGCAGCGAACTTTGTACTATTTTATCCCGTTTGAAGTTCATTTACAAATGTTACTTAATAATTTGTAAAATTAATTTTTGTTAAAAGCTTTATTGGCTATACGTGTGATTTACTTCAGAAAATGTGTAATATAGAAAATTGTTTTGCTCACGTTACTAGCGGCCCGCTTGTGGCGCGCCCTACATTACGTTTACTTGGCAGCGTGACTAGTTGCCACACAGTCAGTCTCCTCACACCACACCGGCGTTAGTTATGTTTTAATGTTTGACTTTTTGAAGAACATTTTGTCTTATATTTTAAGGTAAGACATGAGCAACTCAGAACTTAAATCCCTGTACATTCTTGACGATCTGTTCTTCATGTAAGTACTATTTGTTTTACACTCGTTTATATTAACGTAAACTTTTATTAGATAAGATATTTAATCTGACATATTCATCCCCACACCTTCTACTCCTCTGCCGGTGTGCCCCAGGGCTTTGTCCTCTCCCTTCTCCTCTACCTCCTGTACACCTCTTGCAATATACTGATGACACCGCATTCCTCGCCCTCGCTCCCACCCTCCAACAGTCCCAACGCCTTCTCCAGAATCACCTTGACGTTTTTGGTGCATGGTGTAACCAGTGGCTCCTGAAAATCAATCCTTCCAAGACCCAGGCAATCATCGTAGGTCGTACCACTTGCTCCTTGCGGCTCCTGAATTTCTCCCTTACTGTCTGCGCCCATCCTGTCCGCCTCACCCCCCCCCCCCCCCTCACCTACCTTGGCCTCACCATTGACCGTCACCTCACCTGGATCCCTCATCTCCGCTCCATCCAATCCAAAGCCCACCACCGCCTCCGACTCCTCAAACTCCTCTCTGGCCAGACACGGGGGTTGCACCTCTCTACCATCCTCCACACCTACAAATCCTTAATCCATCCCATCCTCTGCTATGCCAGTCCTGCATGGCTATCTGCTCCCCCCCCCCCCAAATTCTCTAAGTCCCTCCAGATCCTTGAGCGTCATGCACTCTGCCTCACATTCCGTATACGCCTCCCGTCCCCCACACGGATCCTCTATGATCTCATCCCTTTCCCCCATCTGCTCCTATTCCTCTACACCTCCCGCCGCCTTGAACCCCCTCACTCCCTGGTTGCTCCTCTCCTCTCCCATCCCCGCCCCCTGCCACGTCTTCACTGTTGTGTCCCCCTACCCTCCATCTCTACACCCTACATCTCCTTTCCCAAGGTGGCTTTCATCAACTCCCCCTCCTGGACGATGCCCTCTCTTCCTCCATTTATCCCTCTTATCAACTCTGATCCTCACTCCCCCTCCTTTCCTCTGTCCTTTTCCTAGGCTCCCTCTCCCCCCTTCCTTCCTCTTTTTTCCCCACCTCCCCTCTCGCTGCCCCCTTCTCTCCCCCAAGTCCTTTTGCATTTCCCTCCTCTGCCTCTTCTTATTCCCTCTCGCATCTGCCCTGCCCCTCTCCCCCCTCTCATGAGTCCTCTCCCTCCTTGATTCCCCTCCTTTCGTTTTCTCCTCTCCTCCCACCTTGTTTTTTCCCCCTCCTCCAGGTGCCGCCCCCCATCTGCCTTTGGCTCGGGAGTGTCATATTTGTGCCACCATTTTCGTGCAGTGTTTTACAGTGTGTGTTTTCCAGTGAGTGTTCTGTGGTGTGTCTTTAGGGACGTGTAGCGAACTGCCATCATACTGTCGCTGGGTGTGATTTTTTTATCTCTTGCGAACAGAAACCAGGCTATCGCCATGTTTTTTAATTGTGTGTCTACTGTGTTACTTGTCCGATTCTTGCGTATTTTATCGACATTACCAACCCCTTTTGCTTCTGTTTTAACTTTGCCGCATTTTTACGCCGTTTCACACTTTAACTCATCATTTTATCGCCTGTTTTTCCTTGTTTCTTTCTTCTTCCTTTTCTTACAAAAATGTCTGTAGGCTGTAGAGCAGCGTACTAAGCTGCTGCCAGACCGCCCCCCTTGGGGGGGAATTGAAAATCAATAAAGAAAAAAAAAACATATTCAACCCCTTTTTTATTTTCCCATCACCTGTCCAGTCCCCCCCCCCCCCCCCCCCCCCCACCTGCTCTCGACTGTGGATTGTCACCTTTGCCTACTTTTTAGTTCAGTGTTCCAGTGAATGCTCTGCGTTGTTCGTCTTTCTCGTGTTGCGAACAGAAACCATGCTGCCACTGGGTGTAAATTTTATGTCTTTGAAACAAGACTGTCGCTGTGTTTTTTAATTGTCTGTCTATTGTTTTACCTGTCTGCTTCGTATGTATTTTATTAGCATCCTCATGCCTTTGTTCTATGTTTTAAGTTCCACGATTTTTTCGCCATGTTACTCTTTAAGTCTCCGATTTTATCGCCTGTTTTTATTATTTATTGTCTTCATCTTTTTAACAAGAGCGGCATACTAGGCTGGTGCCAGCCCACCCCTTTGGGGGAAATCTAAATTCAATAAAGGGAAAAAAATATTCATTTTAGGTAATTAATTTACCTTCTGATGAAGTCACCCTTAGAGGTCACGAAACCTGGTCAAGGTATATAGAAAACCTATGCAACCGGTTGGCAGATTTTTACGTATTTTTCAAATTTGTGTGTAGGATTTTGCAAACGTCAGCCATGTTTAAAGTTGTGCCATGTATTGCATTTTCTTAATGACCTTAATGTGGCAGGTAAGACTGTTGAATCTGGCTGTCCTGAACCAAAAAAGAGTGTGGTCTTGGCTTTTGAATGGTTTTTAACTATTAAAACAGATCGCCCTTCAGTATTCTCAAAATTGAACCATTTTAAAATACATTCCTCAATTACAAAGCATCTGCGGACAATATGCCCACACACATTTTACGACACTTCTCTTCCTGTGCTCGGACGCAGTTTATAACTTATAACCTTTTGTATGTTGATACGTCCTCCCAAATATTTTAAGATGCACCTTGTGCTTCTCTAGCCCAAACCCTGTCAATTGTCGTAGTTTTACTTGATTTCCTTGTTGCGGCCTGGCAGCGTGCTGATGTTTACTGAGCAAACGTTGCAGGGAGCAAAAGGCAGCGGCCGGTGTTGACTCAGAGCAGAGGTTTGTCCACGAGAGTCGACTCGCCGCAGCCACTACGGGACGACGCTAAGCCGGACGTGGGCGGCGGCAGTGGGCGGCGGGGGCGGCGGTGGCGGCCCGGCGGCCGGGATAACAGCGGATCTCGGCTCACGGCTCACGGCTCAGGTCTCGCGGCGGAGGTCTGGTCGTCGACGCCGCCGCCGCCGCCGCTGCAAGCCGAGACCCGGAGCAACAGGAGCGCAGCCCTGCTGGCAAACACGGAGCGCTGATTGGACGTTATTGGCGGCCACCGCCGTCTCCCTCTGGCAGCGGTGGGAGGGTCAGAGGAGGGCAAGGGGGGGGGGGAGGGGGGCGGGGGTCGCCGTTCGCCACAGTAGACAACCCCGCGAGATATAACGACACCTGCCGGGCATCGATGAAATATCAGGTATCTGCGACCACGGTTCCTGGGTTCTATATATAAAAAATTCTACTTATTTTTTTCGGCAAAATTCTGCTGCAACGACCGTTATCCAAGTGTCTTCAGTGAAATGACATGATATGATACAATAGCTACGCTGCTGAGCTAAACTAAACTGCCAAAGTAACTTTTGAATGATGTGAAACTGCAAAGTTAAATACTAAGTGCCTTCACTGACTAATTATACAGGGTGGTACATTGATAGTGACCGGGCCAAATATCACACGAAATCAGCATCAAACGAAAAAAAAACTACAAAGAACGAAAATCGTCTAGCTTGAAGGGGGAAACCAGACGGCGCTATAGCTGGCCCACTAGATGGTTCTGCCTTAGGTCAAACGGATATCAACTACGTTTTTAAATAGGAACCCAAATTTTTTATTACATAATCGTCTAGTACGTAAAGAAATATGACTGTTTTAGTTGGACCACATATTTCGCTTTGTGATAGATGACACTGTAATAGTCACAAACATATAAGTACGTGGTATCACGTAACATTCCGCCAATGCGGACGTATTTGCTTCGTGATACATTACCCGAGTTAAATGGACCGTTTACCAATTGCGGAAAAGGTCGATATCTTGTTGATGTATGGCTGTTGTGATCAAAGGGCGTGCGCTATGTATGCTGCTCGGTATCCTAGACGACATCATCCAAGTGTCTGGAGCATTTGCCGGATAGTTAAGTTATTTAAGGAAACAGGAAGTGTTCAGCCACATGTGAAACGTCAACCATGACCTGCAACAAATGATGATGCCAAAGTAGGTGTTCTAGCTGCTGTCGCGGCTAATCCGCACATGAGTAGCATACAAGGAACCACCCAGTATATTTCCTTCTCACCAATTCCGCTTGGAAAACTGCGGAATTTGGTGTGGAACATCGTGGAATATTCCTGCAAGTTTGATGAAGTTATACGAGGTGTGTTCACATATTAGTTTTTATTTTTTTGGTAAGTACTTTATTTGTTATTCTACAGTAACGTTATCCTCTTCAAATATATTCCCCATTACATACTATACACTTACGCCAGTGCTTTCTCCAGTTCCAGACACACTTTTGGAACTGTTTCTTCGGGATAGTTTATACCTCTTTCAACTATGCATTTTCAATCTCACCTTTGCTCGTAAAACCGCTGCCCTTTCAGCCTGCTTTGAAATGTTTATACCACTTGTAAGTCCTTGTTTTACTCATAGTAGACACACCAAAAGTAATATTTAACATTTCTCAAAATTTGATACATTTTATTCCATTCTTATAATAAAATTTAATACGGTATCTCTAGTCTGTTTATATACAAAACAAATAATCGTTGACAGTGCCGAAACCCTTTTTGTCAGCTGACAATAGAGTAAATACCCAACATGCACAGCATTGTACAGATACTTTTGAGACATGTTCACGAAGACAATGCTAAAAACATAGTGCAAATTGGACTAATAGAACGAACGAAATTATAAATTTCTTATTACTTTTTAAACAAATAGGGGTGCTATACGTAGCCTCCAGAAGGGCGTCAGTAATGGAGATAGGTTCAAAGTAGAGAGATGTCGTTCTGATTCTTTTGGTGAACAACCAGCTCATCACAGATATTAATAGGAGCCTGCTGAATGCCTACGAAGATCTGGTAGTAAACAAAAGCGCGGTGAGCCGTTGGTCGAGTCCTCTGTCATTGTTGCAACGAGGTCGTGCAAACTTGTCTGATCTCCAGCATGCCGGCAACGGTGCACAGGTGTCACTCCAGCAACTTTGGAACCTGCGGACATCCTCATACTCGGTGACAGACGGATCACAACCAAATACCTCGCTGCACTACTTCAAATCACTGTTGATGGTGCTGATACACTCGTCCACAAATTGGGATACTCAGAGGATTCCTCAATGCCTAACAAAGGACTATAAAGAGCTAGGGATGGACAGTCTGTGCGATATTGCTTGCGGGTTTTTCTCGAACATCGTCCCAGGCGGTTTTTATTTATTTTATTTTGCGTATGGCAATACGGCGACAATATTTTATATAAGTACAACAATATGTAAATGAAATGTATAAAACAAAACAATGTGTAAATAGTACATGTGAAAAAGCAAGCAATAGCACAAAAGGATAAAGTGCAAACACTCACGACAAAATAACTACACTTTAAAAGGTTGGCAACCCTGACTAGAAACTCATTCATATATTTAAAACTCAATACCTAGATTGCACAGCCAATCCAAAGCAGAGGGTTTTACATATATAACCTCAGATACAGGTCCGGCGTCTCTTCTTCAGGCGCATCCCTCAATAATATGGCGGACGTTCTGTTCTGGTGTTCCACAGTCACAGGCTGGTGAGTCGCATAGACCCCAGTTGTAGTTATACGCATTGCATCTTGGACGCCCCGTTCTGATTCGGTTTAATTTATTCCAGGTACATCTCTTCAGGTCAAAGCCCAGTAATTCCAGAGTAGGATCTTGGATACCTTGTTTATTAATTCCAGAATGCTTCCAAAAGTTCCGCCATTGATCCTTGATGTTAGGTTGGTGTTATTGTGTATGAACCCATATAGGCTTCCGTGATTTCAAGTGGGTCGATGGTATTTCGTTCAAAACATCATGGATTGGTGAATTCTGTGGGTAAACTGACCACTCTCTTGCTGCTGCTTCTTGCCTCCTCAATTGTGGAGGTGGTGGGATATTGCTTAGAGTATGTAGCCAAGGGACTGAGGTAGAAACATGGGTTTATCACTTCGAACCAGTGGAATGGCGCCACACCGCCTCTTTCCCGAAGATATAATTCAAAGCCGCACCCGCAGACGATAAAGTGACAGCGACGGCTTTATGAGACTCTGGAGGGGTTATCCGTTTTGACATCTTCCCTCAAGGGGCAACGATCAAAGTTGAAGTTTATTGCCCTACCCTCAGGCACCTGAAGAAACGACTTCAGAGTGCTCGTCGCCATAAAAATGAAAACGAACCTTTCCCTTCCCGTGACAACGCCGGGCCGCACACAAGACTGCGTACACGAGTGGACCTCACGACACTTCACCGGACTGCAGTCCGGATCCCACATATACCGACGTCCATCTCTTTGGCCCAATGAAGGGTGCAATTCGCGGAAAGCAGTACATGGAAGATGGAGAGGTTACTGATGCAGTAAGATGCTGTTTTCGACGTCGACCAGTTGAGTGGTACCATGATGTCCCTTCTATTAAAGTGGCGTAAGTCTGTCGCGTTGAACGGACGTTATGTCGGAAAGTACGGATGTACACTCCTGGAAATTGAAATAAGAACACCGTGAATTCATTGTCCCAGGAAGAGGAAACTTTATTGACACATTCCTGGGGTCAGATAGATCACATGATCACACTGACAGAACCACAGGCACATAGACACAGGCAACAGAGCGTGCACAATGTCGGCACTAGTACAGTGTATATCCACCTTTCGCAGCAATGCAAGCTGCTATTCTCCCATGGAGACGATCGTAGAGATGCTGGATGTAGTCCTGTGGAACGGCTTGACATGCCGGTTCCACCTGGCGCCTCAGTTGGACCAGCGTTCGTGCTGGACGTGCAGACCGCGTGAGACGACGCTTCATCCAGTCCCAAACATGCCCAATGGGGGACAGATCCGGAGATCTTGTTGGCCAGGGTAGTGGACTTACACCTTCTAGAGCACGTTGGGTGGCACGGGATACATGCGGACGTGCATTGTCCTGTTGGAACCGCAAATTCCATTGCCGGTCTAGGAATGGTAGAACGATGGGTTCGATGACGGTTTGGATGTACCGTGCACTATTCAGTGTCCCCTCGACGATCACCATAGGTGTACGGCCAGTGTAGGAGATCGCTCCCCACACCATGATGCCGGGTGTTGGCCCTGTGTGCCTCGGTCGTATGCAGTCCTGATTGTGGCGCTCACCTGCACGGCGCCAAACACGCATACGACCGTCATTGGCACCAAGGCAGAAGCGACTCTCATCGCTGAAGACGACACGTCTCCATTCGTCCCTCCATTCACGCCTGTCGCGACACCACTGGAGGCGGGCTGCACGATGTTGGGGCGTGAGCGGAAGACGGCCTAACGGTGTGCGGGACCGTAGCCCAGCTTCATGAAGACGGTTGCGAATGGTCCTCGCCGATACCCCAGGAGCAACAGTGTCCCTAATTTGCTGGGAAGTGGCGATGCGGTCCCCTACGGCACTGCATAGGATCCTACGGTTTTGGCGTGCATCCGTGCGTCGCTGCGGTCCGGTCCCAGGTTGACGGGCACGTGCACCTTCCGCCGACCACTGGCGACAACATCGATGTACTGTGGAGACCTCACGCCCCGCGTGTTGAGCAATTCGGCGGTACGTCCACCCGGCCTCCCGCATGCCCACTATTCGCCCTCGCTCAAAGTCCGTCAACTGCACATACGGTTCACGTCCACGCTGTCGCGGCATGCTACCAGTGTTAAAGACTGCGATGGAGCTCCGTATGCCACGGCAAACTGGCTGACACTGACGGCGGCGGTGCACAAATGCTGTGCAGCTAGCGCCATTCGACGGCCAACACCGCGGTTCCTGGTGTGTCCGCTGTGCCGTGCGTGTGATCATTGCTTGTACAGCCCTCTCGCAGTGTCCGGAGCAAGTATGGTGGGTCTGACACATCGGTGTCAATGTGTTCTTTTTTCCATTTCCAGGAGTGTATATCCTAAAGAGTGGGCAATAATTTGGTGCATTGGAATCCTGAATTGAAGCAACCCAATTTCAGAAAAAGAATGTGTTGCATTACTTACTGAACGCCGCTCATAGCTTGATTAAACTTGGACCATGCGTAAAAGACCTGCTGCAATATAGTATTTTCATTCAAAGATGGTTTCTTGGGCAGTAAAAAAGAGGGAACGTGGTTCTTAATACAGTGTGTGCTCTCACCAAGCACGGTAGGTGTGCAAAGAGCTCCCTTCCTGGACGGTGAGGAGTCCTAGTCGTAGGGCCTTCAATTCCACAACGAACGCGGTTGACAACTGGTGGACGGTTGTTGGTGCTAGTGGACGCGCTGCACTACGTCCTCCCCCCCCCCCCCCCTCCCCCCCCCCTCCACCACATACCTCACGTGCTCGATGGCACTTAAGCCCACGGAACAGGCAGACAACTCAATTTGCCTTTCTCTCGTTCTAAGGCTCTTCCAGCTGCTCTGTTCGATGTGGTAGCTCGTTGTCATCCGTAAACGCGAAGTGAGGGCCAAATACACCTCTGGAAAGACGCACGTTGGGAAGCAGTATAGTGTCACAGTGACGTCGACCACTGACTGTATCGCGCTTGACAGATGCAGATGATTCATCTTGGATAGCAACATACGTAAGCAGCACTCTAATTTAGGATTTTCTCTTGTGAGGTCCTTGTACCCTTGGTTCTCATTTTCACTATATTAAGGTTATATACTGCGGTAGCATATGGTAGAGGCCGAATGTTCAGTCATTAAATCTGGTAACATGTACACAGTGTCATGTAACAGGGTACAAACTTGCGCACACTAAGACTTCGATGAAATTTGTTGAAATGAGATGAAGGGGACCACACCCTGGTTCAGGTAAAAAAAATGATTTTCTGTTTTCATCATATATCTATAGACTAAGGCTTTATTTAAGTACTATGAAAAGGATTTCGCTGACATTTTTGTTTTCGAGCGTTTAAAGAGCATTTTCCTACCACGTGTGTTTATGTGCCACGCCCACATATCTGTCACATACTTTTCTGCATATATTTTAGATCTTTATATCCCCTACATTGAACGTTACGGATTTTTTTTACTCCCGAGTGTTTTGGCTTTCCTTGAAATGCAACGCTCGGTATTATTTTGTTTCTGCTGTTTGTAAACAACACGCTTTCAAACACGCGGTTTGTTTTGTTCCACTTGCAATTGCGAGTAGTTGTAAAAGAAAACTAGCAGGTACACTATGGGCAGGCAATTAGGAGAAATAAAGAAAATCTGGAGGGAATGGAGATGTTTGGGCCATAATCTTCCGTAAGTCCTCTACTGATGATAAGCGATGTCATGGATTGCGTCCATCAGGAGAAAATTCCTGGTGCAAATACAATAGGGCTCAGGAAACTGGAAAAGCTTATTGTCACCAGCATTTTCTTCCTGTTCTTACAGCAATTAAACCTATTTTCAGAGACTTGGCTCATCCTGACCTTCTAAGGAAATGTCAGACAAAGAACCCAAACCAAACTTTCAACAGCATAATTTGGAACCGCGTTCCTAAAACTGTATTTGAAGGCATGCATACAATGAAACTAGGAGTTCATGATGCTGTTATTACGTTCAATTGTGGTAATATTGGAAAGTGTTGAGTAGTGAAAAAGCTGGGGATTAGTCCTGGTGAAAATATGATCATTGGGCTGCAACATTGCGATAAAATGAGGATAGCCGAGGCAGACAGGTCTGCATCTATATGGCCAAGAAAGCAAGACAAAAATCAGGGAGGTGAAAAAGAAGCTGGAAGACCTCCTAAAGGCAAAAAAGGGTTATCATGTGCAAAAGGACAGTTTTAATTAACTGTAAGTAATAAATTTCAAAAGTTTTTTCTTTAAATTCATTTTCCCACAAACTAAAATTTTCTGTATATATGCCCCATTATATCAGAAACTATCATAGATAAGTGAATGAAATTTTCAGAGACTCTGCATAACATAAAACGCCACCTCTGGTACTACATTCATTTATATTTCCCCATTAGGAAGTCCACAAAAAATATATTTCTGCAGAAAATCTTAATATTTTTTGACAATAAATTTAAAAAAAGTATTTCTTAAAAACTATAAAATGTATAAAGTACATTTTAGTACGGTTGACTCTATTATCATCATATAACATACAGCAAAAATATTAAGGTACTGCATCAAATTGCCTTTTCAGAAATGGGTCAAATACTGCCTAAATTAACATGGGTTAGATAGGCAGCATGTGGTCCGCTTAACTTAACTGTTAAGTAAGACTTGCATGTCGTGACATATGGACTGCAGCAGAGTGACTAGTTGAAATGTAGCATATTTTGTTTAGATAGAATTCTTTATATTTAATGAAGTATGCAATAATAAATAGGGTAGTATGTTGGTATGACGACAACCAGTACAATAGTTGCTAATGTGTTCATTTCCCAGATGTGAGGTAGACGTAGGCTCTTGTCAGAGTAGCATTCACACCGAATGTCCTCAATTATTGTCGACTTTATTCCAATCTGTGTCTTCCTCAAAGCTAGTTTCCATCTACGGCCGCTTGAGTACCATTGAAGTTATTCCTTGATGTCTGAATACACGTCGTACCATTCTATATCTTCTTCTCTTCAATGTTTGTTTGCCGCATGTCCCTTTTCTCGACGATTTCGTAATGACTGTCCTCATTTCTTATCACTCACCTACTTTCCAACAACTTTCTGTAGAACCACAACTCAAACACTTCGCCCGATACCGGTTCCGTTATAGTACTGCAATAATAAAGCGATAAGCCATTAATACAACGTTCGTGTTTTTTTGTGAAAACCGTCTGTCATGAAGAATACGGAACAGCACACCAGTGTGCATACAATTTGCGTTTAAAATTACATGAAAGGCTAAAATATATATGTGGGACACATAATTTGTGTATTGGTTTAAATGTCCTGCTAACATAGTTAACTCTCTTTTCCGCTGTTAACATACTCCGTGATTAACTTTGTAAAGTGTCAGGCAAATCCAACACCTTCCATGAAAACCCTGACATGATAAGCAAATCCAGTAGTATGTCACATAGCTCCGACTAAATCGTGACATTAAATTAACCAAAGTAATACGAGTAACGAGTGAGCAAATGAAATACCACAGACTAACACAAGAATGCCTAAATGCATGCCATACCTTCCCACCGTGAGACAGACGCAGTTCCAAGGGGAGAAACGAGGACCGAAGCCGAGAGCAGAACCGTGTTAAGTTAGAAGGCCCTACGATAAGGGACGGACACCCACGTCTTCCAGCTAACCGTTAGGACCAGCCCCCAGCACATGTTAAAAGCTAGAGCCCTCCAGAAGAACAATATAGATCTTACGATAACACAAAAAGGGCCACACCACCTGCAAGTTTTAGACTGAGACTTTTTCGCGTCTCTGTTACGTTAGGACCACCCCCCAGCCAATGTTAAAAGATAGAGCCCTCGAGAAGAACAGTATAGATCTTACGATAACGCTAAAAGGACCACACCAGCTGCAAGTTTTAGCGTGAGACTTTTTCGCGTCTCTGTTACGTTGCAAAATTTAAAAACATTGCCCCACCATGAAAAGTATAACGTTTCTCATTGGATAGACAGAATTTTTGTAAGCGGAGCTTAACGTTAACATTGAGACCCTGATTGGCCAGATGAAAACACAGCCAGATAGTTTTTTTCAAACCAACTTCGGTAAATTGTAGTAAGGAGAAGTGAGCAGAGCTGTGCTTATCGCCGCCCCCTGACGAACACCAACAAGGTAATGAACGCACTCGATGCCGCATAACAGTGCATAAAGCTTTACTCAGAACTGCAGAAGTCTCATCTGTTACACCCCCTTTTTGCGTAATACTAGTGTCGACCGTCACTTAAAGCTCATGGTGTTCACATTTGCCACTTGAAGTGAAATTCTGAAACGCGATGATTTTTCTGTTATATAGTTATTGAGAAGCCACATCAGCCACTGTAATTTACGACAAGTTAGATAAGTAATTAAAGGTAAATGATGGTGACTGTAGACCATTTTGATAATTTTCTCTTTTGTGAAACTTAATTTAAACCTAGATTATAGATGTGATATGGCATAGGTCATCCTTCGATCCATTGTAGAACTTGGAAACCCATTAAGGGAATATTCATTCACATTTTTGTTGAACGCAGTTGGTTTTTACCATCCTGTATTAAAACATCTCCTTTTATCAATAGCGCAATTTATAACTAATGTTTTGTGAGTAGAATAAAATTTCCAATGGTGAACTTATCTGCTTTTTCGACGTTATTTTACCAGGGAACTAAAAATAGGAAAGCCTTGAACTCATTCCACTAAATTTAGTTAGTATTAAGTTTCCTTTATAGGGAGTGCAGTGGAGCTGACGCTGAAATCATTAAGTATTTGGTTATATCATCGCTAGTCTCACTGTACTCTTCTGAATTCTACATGTCATGTGTGGTCTGGCGTCTCCTTACCAGCAACAGGTCCCAGGTTCAAACTAGTCAATTCCCTAAAAAACACGCTGAGAGCGTCGTTGTGCGAAAGTGGTAGGGAGACACGATATAGAACAAACAGACACAACGCAGAATGTTAGAACTTACATATTGTGCTGTTCGCCAATCATATATTTCCAGAATTTTGAAAGGTCACAAAACGGTTGGCGTGAGGAAAAAAGTAGAATTTCTACAATTTTATCCATTGTCACTTCTCAGAGTCGTTTAGGTCACAAATCTTTTTCCTGAGAAAAAAAAGTCATACAATTATTGTGCGATAAGAGATATAAATAACAGTGGGGTTAGGGACTGACGGTGTATACCCTAATGCGTGTCTTACTTCGATCCATACACCTTTCACGACCACTGCACCAACAAAGCATGCTTGTACTACCGTAAACGGTACACTACGCTAGTCGCGTCTTCCGTGCTTCAGGCCACCTCGTACAACAAATTAATTTGTGGTAAAAATACTTTCAAGGTACTAACGAACCCAGCAACGTCTCACAATTGCAAGGTATGTGTTTTAACGCCTTCTCCCCACTTCTCTCTGTCCATTACCTCCGCCAGTCCTCCCCTTTCTACCTCCTCCTCCATCTCTTCACATCCTCCTCCCTCCTATTTCTGTCCATCTCCTCATTCCTTCTCCCTATGTCAATTTTCTGCTCTCCCTCCATATACTCTTGCCTCTCTCCCTCTCACTGACCTTGAGCCTTGTGTTTTGTTACTGCCAACGAAAACTTGATTGGGAATTGAAGTCGCATATAATAAATGGGCAAATCGGTTGGGAACATTGGTATACGGGATATGAAGAGTCTCTGAATATGTGAGAACAGTAGTTTCAACAACAGTATTTCTTATAATTAAAGCTGCAAATAAGCATTATTACAAGAGTTCGCCCGATGCTGGTTCCCTTGTAGCATTGCAATAATAAAGCGATAAGCCATTAATACAACGTTCGTGTTTTTTGTTAAAGCAGACTGTGCTGAAGAATACGGAATATCACACCACTGTGCATTCCATTTTCGTTTAAAATTACATCTAAAGAGAAAGGATATATATGCCACACATAATGTGTCTATTGTTTTAAATGACCTGCTAACATAGTTAAAATTTCTGCATTAAAGAATACGAAACTGTACATCGTAACAACACAGCATAGTAGACGATTTTCTTTCTTGGAGTCCTTTTAACAAAAAATCTGTAAAACGCTGTTCCACAAAATTATAACTGTGTGCACCTAAATTTTTATTATAGTATCAGGTAAAAATATGAAGCAAATCAGTGCAGAACTTTACGAGAATTTAGTAACAGCATTTATCTCTATATCTGAATTTTTATGTGATTATTGTGTAAAAATTTGACGTAAATTGGTCCAGAACTTATACGAGAATGTTGCCAACAACATTTATCTATATATACACTCCTGGAAATTGAAATAAGAACACCGTGAATTCATTGTCCCAGGAAGGGGAAACTTTATTGACACATTCCTGGGGTCAGATACATCACATGATCACACTGACAGAACCACAGGCACATAGACACAGGCAACAGAGCATGCACAATGTCGGCACTAGTACAGTGCATATCCACCTTTCGCAGGAATGCAAGCTGCTATTCTCCCATGGAGACGATCGTAGAGATGCTGGATGTACTCCTGTGGAACGGCTTGCCATGCCATTTCCACCTGGCGCCTCAGTTGGACCAGCGTTCGTGCTGGACGTGCAGACCGCGTGAGACGACGCTTCATCCATGATGCCGGGTGTTGGCCCTGTGTGCCTCGGTCGTATGCAGTCCTGATTGTAGCGCTCACCTGCACGTCGCCAAACACACATACGACCATCATTGGCACCAAGGCAGAAGCGACTCTCATCGCTGAAGACGACACGTCTCCATTCGTCCCTCCATTCACGCCTGTCGCGACACCACTGGAGGCGGGCTGCACGATGTTGGGGCGTGAGCGGAAGACGGCCTAACGGTGTGCGCGACCATACCCCAGCTTCATGGAGACGGTTGCGAATGGTCCTCGCCGATACCCCAGGAGCAACAGTGTCCCTAATTTGCTGGGAAGTGGCGGTGCGGTCCCCTACGGCACTGCATAGGATCCTACGGTCTTGGCGTGCATCCGTGCGTCGCTGCGGTCCGGTCCCAGGTCGACGGGCACGTGCACCTTCCGCCGACCACTGGCGACAACATCGATGTACTGTGGAGACCTCACGCCCCACGTGTTGAGCAATTCGGCGGTACGTCCACCCGGCCTCCCGCATGCCCACTATACGCCCTCGCTCAAAGTCCGTCAACTGCACATACGGTTCACGTCCACGCTGTCGCGGCATGCTACCAGTGTTAAAGACTGCGATGGAGCTCCGTATGCCACGGCAAACTGGCTGACACTGACGGCGGCGGTGCACAAATGCTGCGCAGCTAGCGCCATTCGACGGCCAACACCGCGGTTCCTGGTGTGTCCGCTGTGCCGTGCGTGTGATCATTGCTTGTACAGCCCTCTCGCAGTGTCCGGAGCAAGTATGGTGGGTCTGACACACCGGTGTCAATGTGTTCTTTTTTCCATTTCCAGGAGTGTATTATTATACACTGAGGTGACAAAAGTCGAGGGTTAGTGGTGTGCACATATACTGATGGCGACAATATATAGTACACAAGGTGCAAAAGGGCTGTCATTTACACTTATGTGATTTATGTGGAAAGGTTTCCGAGAAGGTTATTGCCACACGATGGGAATTAACAGAATTTGAATACGGTATGTATTTGGAGTGAGATGCCTGGGATATCACACTCCAGAAATCTTTAGGGAATTCAATATTCCTCTATCAGCAGTGTCAGCCCTGTGCCGAGAATGCCTAAATTTAGGCATTATCTCTTACCGCGGACAACGCAGTGGCCGACGGCCTTGACGTAACGACTGAGAGCGGCGGTGTTTGCGTAGAGTTGTCCATGTTAATAGACAAGCAACAGTGGGAGAAATAAGCGCCGAAACCAATGTGAGTCGTACGACGAACGTATCCGTTAGGAGACTGCGGATAAGTTTGACGTTAACGGGTTAGGACAGCAGGACGACCGACGCGAGTGCCTTTGCTACAAGCACCACATCGCGTGCAGCGCCTCTTCTGGGTTTGTGATCTGATCGGTTAGACCACAGAGGACTGGAAAACCGTTGCCGGGTCAGACTAGTCACGAATTCGGTTGGCGGTAGCTGATGGTAGGATTCGAATGCAGCGTAGGTCCCTCGAAGCCATGGGTCGAAGTCGTCAACTGGGCACTGTGTAAGCTGGCGATGTGGGCTGTGTTTACATGGAATGGACGGTCCTAAGGTCGAAACGATCATTGACTGGAAATGGCTATGTTCGGCTACTTGGAGACCATTTGCGGGCATTCATGAACTTCATTTTATGGGTGAGAACGTGCCATATCAATGGACCACAACTGTTTGTGATTGGTTCGAAGAACATTCCGGACAGCTCGTGCGAGTGATCTGTCTACCCCCATCGCTAGCCATGAAGCCCATCGAACATTTATGGAACATGGTCGAAAGGTCAGTTCCTGCTCAAAATCCAGCTCTGGCAACCCTTACGTATTTCAGGACGGCTATAGAGGCAGCTTGACGCAGTATTTCTTCAGGGGACATCCTACGACTTATTGAGACCATTACATGTCCACGTGCTGCACTATGTTCAAATATGTGTGAAATCTTATAGGACTTAACTGCTGAGGTCATCAGTCCCTAAACGTAGACGCTACTTAACCTAAATTATCCTAAGGACAAACACACGCACCCATGCCCGAGGGAAGACTCGAACCTCCGCCGGGACCAGCCGCACAGTCCATGACTTGCTGCACTATGCTCGACGAAAAGAGGTCTGGCGTGGAATTAGGAACTATGCCGTAGCTTTTGTCTCTTCAGTGTATATATATTTATAAAGCATGAAGATGTTTTACAATTCATGTTCACACGTTTAGAGGTTGCAGGTAGCAGGGGGCGAGAATTTTTCGAACAACTATCTCTATGTATTATTATGTACATATTTATATAGCATGAGGGTGTTTCTCAATTCAAATTGTACACTTTGCGAGCCAACAGATAAACAATCAAATTGATCGGTGTTTTTGTCATGTCGTTACGAAAAGACGCTTAAACTGTCTGTACGCTCTCTACGCCGACCTTCTCTGTTTACAAGAGCCTGAATAATATTTTTGCAGTCAGCCAGAAGCGAGTTCACTTCCTGCGTTTACTAAAAACACCTTCGGCAGGTGTCAGGCTCTGTCGTCATGTGAGGCTCAGCGCACAGAGCCGTTTGACTGACGCGGTCAGATTGCTATCTCGTTGCGAAGTGTCTCTTCTCTGTGCCTCTGTGGCCGTGTTTATGTATGGGCGCTGCGAACCGACAAATGTAACATTTGCTATCAACTGCTCTAAGCACAGGTATCGGTTTCTAAATGGCCCCTTTCTCGGACGCGTATTAAGTCATACAATTTACGATCCTATTAATTTTTATATAAACAGAGTTAAGTTTGCTTTAGTTACTTAAAAAGACTTACTTCGACTGCATTTAATCTTTATAGGTTACAGTTTTTAGGACGGAACGAACAGCAGAACATGACCTTTGAGCTGCCTCCTCAAGATTCCTTGTCTTCATAGTTAATTAAAATACATTCTTTAAACTTGGTACATGTGTGTTGTAGCATCATTGTTACTGAGCGCTGTAATTAGAACCTTTTATTACAAGTATAAATGATAGTTAATCTATCCTGAATAAGAAAATTTTCTTCGCAAATTTAGTTTCTACTAAATAACTTGAAAACTAATATACCAGGTTTTTATATGTAACTGAGGTTGCACACGAGTTTTCATCTATTTGAGTCTAATTTTTGATTGTGTCACACATTTGTATATTCCTACCAATTTTTAGCTTTCGAGTTTTATTATTTAGCGCTTCTTATTTGGTCTTAAGTTAAATATTTAGCATAACTAATTCACTTGATCATTCTGAGACCTTACAATGTTAACATACTGAAGCAAACACTAACGAAGCATGAAAATTTTTAATATATGGTTTTCCGCTTGGATTATGGTGGAATCCTTTGAAGTTTAAGGGCAGGCGAGTTATGATGATGTGGCGTTGGTAGTACTCAACTGGGATAAGCGAGGGGTAATATCACTCGCCTCTGTAGCTCTCATAACGATGCAGCGTTATTTTCGCCTCGACTTCGGGGCTGCAGAGGGGATTTAGTAGATAAAGATCTGCTTAGGAAACAATATTCCGAGTTCGCTTCCAGGTTGCAAGGAAAGCAAAATACAGAGATTTCACTTCTGTTTACTGTGATACATGCATCACAGCAAGTTCTCCAACACCCTGGTTCCCAGAACTCCTGAAGGTAGACGTTGACAGGGGTATTGTATCACAGACAAAGCCTCTTTCACTGTTCAGAGATGTCACTAAACCAGCCCAAAGATGTAAACAACCATGCCTGAGCAGAGCCTATTAGACGGATGGGGTCCGACAGCCGATCAGTTCCATTCATTCCACCAGGAAGGAGGTACACGGCTCGTGTTGTCTGTAGTTCAACCGTGCCTAGACGGCCAATACCGTGGCTCGATAGCTTCCGCATTATGACTTTGTGCCAGGAGTGTCCTGGTGTCCTGGCGTCTCAGTGTAAAGCAAAGCGATGTTGTTCGGACACCGAGGAGACACAGAGAGACAACAACTGTCGATGACATGCCGTGCTCAGGCTGCCCAAGGGCTACTACTGCAGTGGATGACCGCTACCTACGGATTATGGCTCGGAGGAACCCTGACAACAACGCCACCATGTTGAATAATGCTGTTCGTGCAGCCAGAGGACGTCATGTTACGACTCAACCTGTGAGTAATAGGTTGCATGATAAGCAACTTCACTCCCGACGTCCATGGCGAGGTCCATCTTTGCAACCACGACATTATGCAACGCGGTACAGATGGGCCCAACAACATACCGAATGAACCGCTCAGGATTGTCAGAAAATTGGAATAGAGATCAACATACACAACATTTCCGCCCTTTTTATTGCTCGTGAAAACCACACATTGCATGTTGTACCACCATACTGCGAGATTTCAGAGGTGGTGGTCCCGATTGTTGTACACACCGTTACCTCTAAGACCCGGTACCACGTCCTCTTGCATTGGTGCAGGCCTGTATTAGTAGTGGATTACTATCCACAAGTTCATCAAGGCACTTTTGGTCCAGATTGTCCCACTCTACGGCGATTCGGCGTAGATCCCTCCGAGTGGTTGGTGGGTCACGTCGTCCGTAAACAGCCCTTTTCAATCTATCCCAGGCATATGCGATAGGGTTCATGTTTGGAGAACACGCCGGCCACTGTAGTCAAGAGATGTTGTTATCCTGAAGGAAGTCAGTCAAAACATAAGCACGATCGGGGTGCGAACTGTCGCCCATGAATGCGAATGCCTCTCCAGTATGCTGCTGATATGGTTGCACTATCGGTCGGAGGATGGCATTCACTTATCGTACAGCCGTTACGGCGCCTTCCATGACCACCAGCGGCGTACGTCGGCCTCACATAATGCCACCCCAATACAGCAGGCAACCCTCACCTTGCGGCAGTCGCTGGACAGTGTGTCTAAGGAATTCAGCCTGACCGGGTTGCCTCCAAACAGGTCTGGTTGAAGGCATATGCGACACTCATCGGTGAAGATAACGTGATGCCAATCCTGACTGGTCCATTCGGCATCTTGTTGCACCCATATGTACCGCGCTCTATATTGTCGTGGTTGCAGAGATAGCCCTCGCCATGGGCGTCGGGAGTGAAGTTGCGCGTCATGCAGCCATTTGCGCACAGGTTGAGTCGTAACACGACGTCCTGTGGCTGCACGAAAATCATTGTTCCACATGGTGGCGTTGTTGTCAGGGTTCCTCTGAGCCACAATCCGAAGATAGCGGTCATCCACTGCATTAGGTAGCCCTCGGGTGGCCTGAGTGAGGCATGTCATCGACAGTTGCTGTCTTTCTGTATCTCCTACATGTCCGAACAACATCGCTTTGTTCACTCCGAGACACTTGGACACTTCCCTCGTTGAGAGCCCTTACTGGAACAAAGTAACAATCCGGACATGATCGAACCGCGGTATTGACCGTCTAGGCATGGTTGATCTACAAACAACACGAGCCGTGTACCTCCTTCCTGGTGGAATGACCTTCTCCGTCTAATAGGTGCTGCTCATGCTTTTTTGTTTACGTGTCTGTGCGTGTTTAGTGACATCTCTGATCAATCAAAAAAACAAAAAGAAGTTCAGATGTGTGTGAAAACTTATGACACTTAACTGCTAATGTCATCTGTCCCTAAGCTTACACACTACTTAACCTAAATTATCCTAAGGATAAAAACACACACCCATGCCCAAGGGAGGACTCGAACCTCCGCCGGGACCATCCGTACAGTCCATGACTGCAGCGCCTCAGACTGCTCGGCTAATCCGGCGCGGCTCTGAACAGTCAAAGGGACTGTGTCTCTGATACGACATCCACAGTGATCGTCTGTTTTCAGGAGTTCTGGGAACGAGGTGATACAAAACTTATTTTGATGTGTGTATTTCCTGAACAGTGTGTCGTACAACGATACGGTTTTGCAGGAACTATCAGTGGTATATGTGAATATTGTCTACAAAATGTCTCGTGAATACAGTTAGTAGTAGAGGAGTAACCAAACGTCATACTTTTGGCAGTTTTACTGCATGAACAGCGAAAATGTAGTAAGTGGTAAACTCCTTTCCTTTCATTTTGTTGGGGTTGCCAGCGAGAAAATATTTCGTAAATGTTTAAAATGAGGTGTAAAATTAGTTGCAAGTCATAAAGTGTTCTCATTCTCAATTACTACGTGAGTGCAGTCTGTGAATTCGCATGACGTGAGCTAAACTACTTTTTCACTCCACTCCCGCCCCTTTGTTTCTAGTTAGTAATATGTGCACTAAGTTTGGTTGAAATCGGTCCAGTGATTTAGGAGCAGATGTGGAACATACAGACACATACATTAAACTTCCTGGCAGATTAAAACTGTGTGCCGGACCGAGACTTGAACTCGGGACCTTTGCCTTTCGGGGGCAACTGCTCTACCATATGAGCTACCCAAGCATGACTCACGCCCCGTCCTCACAGTTTTACTTCTGCCAGTACCTCATCTGTAGACGTACACTTATCCATACGTAAGTACATGTAGTTTTATGCTCGGAATGAATTCACCGAGGAGTTTACAAAATTTCATCAACATAGTAGACGGTGACTTAAAACTTGCAGGTCATCGAAAGACCAACCTTTAGTTACTAAGTTTCAACGACTAAGTGTGAGGCACTAAATTAGCTTTTCACATTCTTCAATACTCCTTCATATGACCACTTTCTCTCTTCTGTCTTTTGTTGTTCTTATCTTCTCTGTCTCTCTGGAACTATGTTTCTGTGGAAACCTTCTCATTACATAATCGTGCTTCTATATTTTATTGTGCCTTCAAGTTTTTTCTCATTTATGTCAGTTTCGTAATGAACATTCCTGAGATGGTTGTGTTTTCCTTTTAATTTTTCAAAATGGATTCCAATATCATTTGCCAGTTTGCTTGGAATAATTCTTCGGATGAACCTGCACTAGATTAATCTTGTTTAATTGAACCTGTAAATTAACCTACAGCATCGTATACTTCTGTATTACTTCTTCCTTTAAATGTTTCTACTGTTTTCCTGTTTCGTAACGACTTTCTCACAATCTTTCTTTCTTTTTTCCTGTTTCTCTTTCATTTTTTTATTGATCACAAAATTAGCGTTCCTGGTGATTTATGGCCCAATTAACGTCTGGAAATGATGAACTAGTGCATTTCTAGAGAATCACTTTCTGTAATAAACATCGCACGTAAATTGGATTAAGTCCATCTATCGTCGTAATCTTGCGCTGGTATCTTGTTTCTCTTCTCCACTAGCCCGTTTTATTCTAGGTTCACAATTTTGCCTGTTATTCTGATATTTCCGTATATTACGCTAATTTTGATAATAGAGACCTAACGTTTGTCATTATCTTTGGTTTTTGAAGGGAATTAGTCGTTCCGCTTTTCCTCGTTTTTATTTAAGTGCTTATACTTGTCTAGTGATACCTCTGCACTGCTTGGCAGTTTTAATAAATCAACAGCAAACGTAAAAAATCGATTATCCCTTTTCGATCAGATTTGTATATCAGTTTTGATGTTAGACGCTGCATTATGTCCATTCTCTGATCACTTTCGCAGGTACATAATGAAACAAGAATGGAGTCAACCTTAAGCGACTCCTGTCATTGTATTAAAGGGGTCTGAAATATCTCACATGTATGTTACTTCGGATATTAGATTTGTTAGTGATTCTTTTAAGAGTTCATGTCTTGTAGTCAACGTGTTCAGGTGGAGCACCAAAAATCCTTTATGTTTCCATATTAGCAATAATAGCAACACACTTAAACAGTGACATTTGGTAGAGGTGTATTGGAGTTTGTAAGAACCAGAATATTCTATATTCACGATAATGTTAACCACATTTTAGCATTTCTGGGGAATGGCTTTTTATCAAAAGCATGATACATATTTCGTAATCTTGTTCAGGTGTCTTCTTTGTCCTCTCCTCTATGCTGGAATTCCAGTTTAATACAAGCCGTTGAAACTGAATCGGAGAAATCGGGTCGTGCAGTATTCTGTATTCAGCCTGTACGTAATCTCAGGTGTGAAACGGTGTGAGGTCGTTCGACCCAGCCAATCGATACTCTTAAAAGAAATTAAACCTATCCATTCTGGGGATTGAGTAATGGAATGGGAATCCGATCGCTGAGCTATAACTTCAACAAGGAAGAGTCCAAATAAAATTCAATTACTTAGAACGGATTACGTAGTACGGCAGCTTCGGTGAAACACGGGAGGAATAATTGCAGCAGGCGCTGCTATACTGCAGGCGCCGAAACTGCCAGTTGGGTAGTCTTACTGCATTTTGCAGGAATGCAATGATGTATTATAACTGCTACCAAGTCCTGAGCGTTTCTGGTGTTACTGGCTTCTAATGCTACACTTTTATCTTTGTGCTTAAGTTTTGTTTTAGTTATCATCTGAGGAGAACATGCGTGGAGGGTAATTAACATAACGACAAATGCGCGAATATTTTTTAACATGGAGGTCTGCTAGAAACGAATTACTAACAACGACAGCACTCACCTTGACATGATTGTATTCTGCATTTTACGTACATTTATATTCTGTGAACGTCTGTGAAGTGCATGGCAGACGGTACGTGCAATTGTCATGGTTATTATCAGTTTCTCCCACTCACCTCCGTGTGGAGTACGGAAAAAAGTGGTTGTCTAAATGCCTTTGTGTTTGCTGTAGTTAATCTTATTCTCGTGCTCCTTCTGGGAGCTGTTCGTAGGGACGTTCGAGGTTTGTAATATATTTCTAGAACCAATCTTTGCAGCCGGTTTCTGAAACTTGTTAGTAAACCTCAAAAGCCTGCCAGGTCAGTTCTTTCAACATCGCAGTGACACTCCTCAGGGGATCAAACAAACATGTGGCCATTCGTGCTGCCCTTCTCTGTATACGTTCAATATCGCACGCTAGTCCCATCTAATAGGAATCCCATCCACTTTAGCAACATTCTAGGATACATCACACCAGTGATTTGCAAGCAATCTCATTTGTACATTGATTGTATTTCCCTACTATACCAATAAACTGAGGTGTATTCGTACGAGAGTACTGATTGCAACTGTCATTCAGTGTGTCGTGAAAATTTCTCGTTACCTGCGATAATACTGTTACCAACTAACTTTGCTCGTGATGCTCACGTGATAAGACTGCCTACATCTACCGCAATATACGGTTGCTCCACAGCTACTATTTTGGTTAGCGTATAATCATCAGAAGTTCACTATGGACTATGTGCTTACATTTATAAACAAACTTCATATAAACTGAGGAGCCAAAGAAACTGTTATACCAGCCTAATATCGTGCAGGGTCCCCGCGAGCACGCAGAGGTGTCACAACACGACATGGCATGGTTTCGACCAATGTCTGAAGTACTGCTGGAGGGAATTGACACCATGAATCCTGCAGGGTTGTCCATAAATCCTTACGATTACGTGGAGTGGAGATCTCTTCTAAACAACACGTTGCAAGGCTTCACAGATATGCTCAATAATGTTCATGTCGGGGGTGTTTGATGGTCTGCGACATTGTTTAAGCTCAGAAGAGTGTTCCTGGAGCTACTCTGTAACGACACTGAACGTGTGGGGTGTCGCATTGTACTGCTGGTATTGCTCAGGTCCGTCGGATGCACATTGGCCATGAATGGATGCAGGTGATCAGCACGATCCTTACCTGTCAGATTCGCTTCTAGAGGTATCAGATGACCCATATCACTGCAACTGCACACGCCCCACACCATTACTGAGCGTCTATCCTGCTGACATTTAGAGTCCATGGATTCATGAGGCAGTCTCCATACCAGTACACGTTCATCCGTTGCACACAATTTGAAAGGAGACACTTCCAAACAGGCAACATGATTCCTGTCATCAGCAGTCGAATGTCGGTGTTGACGGGCACAGTTGAGGAGTAAATCTTTTGTCGTGTAGTGATCAAGGGCATATGAGTGAGCCTTCGGCTCCGAAAGTCCATATTGATGAATGGTTAGCACGCTGACCCTTGTAGATGGCCAGGAATTGATATCTGCAGAAATTTGAGGAAGGGTAGCACTTCTGTCGCGTTGAACGATGCTCTCCAGTCGTCATCGGTCCCGCTCTTTCAGGATTATTTTCCGGCAGCAGCAATGTAAGAAATTTATGTTTATCGGACTCCTGATATTCCCGGTACACTCGTGAAATGGTCGTACGGGAAAATCCGCACTTCATCTCTACCTCGGAGATTCTGTGTCCCGTCACTCATGCGCCGATTATAACACCAAACTCACTCAAATCTTGATAAACTGCCACTGCAGCAAGAGTAACCAATCTAACAATTGCGCCAGGAACTTGATGCCGAATGCAGCGTCGTATTCTGCCTGTTTACATATGTCTGTATTTCAATACACATGCCTATACCAGTTTCTTTGTCGCTTCAGAGTATAACACTTCTGTAGACGTGTTATTTATGTAAAGCGTTCAGTTTGAGAGTGATTTCTGCCAATGTAAAATTCATTGCTACATGTGAACTTTGCACTTGCGCATGTTTTCCTTCATGTGAATATATATCTGACAATGAGCTTCAGCACACACCTCTCATGATATTAACCACTTGTCCTATCAGAACTCTTCTTCTCTGTTAGGTACTCTTTCACTGAACTAGTTGCTCTTGGCAGGTTGACAACAATGAAAACACGGACTCGTTATGCCACTTGAACATCAACTTCTTGATGCAGAAAAATTATAGCCAGTCCATAATTTTTCTGTATGGTTGGTTGATTGCGATCCGTGCGTGGCTCATGTTCGCGCCATGTATTTTACATCCTGATTTTTTTTTTTACCATACTGCCAACTCGTTATGTTAGATTCCATTTCTGTTGTCACTGGGCAGCTGCTTTGCCTGCCCGTGAGCGGCAGCAGCAGCAGCAGCAGCAGCAGCGATTATCGATATAGCCCTGCCGTATTATCTTTGCTGACTGCTATTACTTACCAGTTGACGACTGTCGTGCAGCGAGTTGGAACGCGCTTGCAGTGCAGTTCGGACCTGGCAATTGTAGAGTTGGGACGCGGTGGGCGTCGGTCGGATTGGAGCAGAAGTGAATCTTGGATAGCCATGACTTGCCCGACCGTTGCCAGCACACATGACTAGTATTTGGGACGGTCTTGGTTGACCGTCGGTTGGACGTCTTACCGGACGACGTGTGGTGGTGGTGGTTAGTGTTTAACGTCCCGTCGACAACAAGGTCATTAGAGACGGAGCGCAAGCTCGGGTTATGGAAGGATTGGGAAGGAAATCGGCCGTGCCCTTTCAAAGGAACCATCCCGGCATTCGCCTGAAACGATTTAGGGAAATCACGGAAAACCTAAATCAGGATGGCCGGAGACGGGATTGAACCGTCGTCCTCCCGAATGCGAGTCCAGTGTGCTAACCACTTCGCGACGACGTGTATTTGCTCGCCGGTCGCGTACAGGTTGGCGGTGAGTGTCTCAACTCATGTTTTGGCCGTGTCATTGTTCGGTCACTGCTTTTAGCATTGGTTGCGTTCTTCGTCCTAGTGTTTGTAAAATTGTGTGTAGCTTGTGATGTCGACTGCTCAGTTACTTTAGTGCTGTCTCCATGTTGGTGTGCAAAGAGACGGTCAGTTGGCGTGGAGCAGCGAGGAAATCTCCACGGGGTGTAGTTTGGCCGTGCTCGATGGCGGTCTCTACATAATGTCGGAGTGTGTGGGGCTGTTCCCATTCCTATGAAGTGCGTGGCTCACCAACCCTGGACACGAAAGTTGAGTTGGATTTAGTTTACCAGCAAGTCAACACTGTTCACATTGTGCCATTTGGTTCTCGTTTTTCGTTGTTGAGACATTACCGCGAGCAACAACGTGTGTGTTAGAGTTGCAGAAGGCTTAGCCACCGTCGGGTGGAGTCTAACAGTATTTCGTTATTTGAAATTGAAGATCACTAGCGGAATTTTCTGCCTTGTGGTCGTTAACGTTTCGGTTACCTGCCCTGGCAATTCACGTAAATTCCGGCTTTGCCCTTTCCTCACTGTGTTACCTCTGTTCAGCAAATTGTGTAGTTTGACAGCTTAATGTATGCTTGGTTTTGGGCGTCCATGCCTTTTTACGTTTTGCACTGAACTCCCGGTTGTGTGCTGGTCGAGTAAAGCCGAAGTTACCTTATCGGTGGGTCAGTTGACTGTCTGTTGGTTGGGTTGTTATTGGGTCGAGAATGGTTGGGCCAACAGCCTGTCTGACCCAAGTGAACATTAGCGCCGTTAGCTGCACTGCATTTTCCTATATTCTGTTGTGTGTGTTTGTATGGCTCATAGCCATTGGTTTTGAATAGAAGTTGTATTGTTTTCAGTGGTGTTTTAAGTCATGGGCCTTCAGCCGCTTTAAAATTAAAGTTCCTTGCTTTTCAAGTGTTAGTTTGTTTGAGCCTTCAGCCTAATTGAAGATAAGGCCTTCTGGCTTGTGTTTTTTTAATTTAATTATACCTTGAGTCTTAAATAATGGGTCTTCGTCCATCTTTAAATTAAGATTGTTGCTTTTCAAGTGTTACATTTTTGGGCCTTCAGCCACTTACTTAACGTGAGGCCTTCTGCCTTCTAAATATTTTTTTTGGCGTCTGAATTTTGGGTTAATGGCTTTTAGAAGTTTTCTTTTAATTAAAGTGGTTGTGCCCTTAAGGGATAAGATAGTGTGGCGTATTCAGCCGATAACTAAGTTCAAGAATTTGTACTGTAATGTTTGGTCAAATAAATAAAGTTATATGTGTTTGAGTGCAGCTGACAGCCGCTCATTTTGGCCCCTTTCCGCAGTTCTAACTACCTGTCCCGTCCTGTGGGTTTAGCAGGGCTTTCCAGATTGTTCGTTCTGATTTTTTCACCTCTATTGCACTATTTACGACTTTAGTACAATCAGGAAAGAGCAGTAATTCTGCTTTATCGATGTCAATTGTATTGGGCCTATATCGAGAACAAGAGGGGTCTCAATACTGAATCCTGTGATACATCAATAACAAATTGTCCTCCACTGCAAATAGGTTCATCTTGATAACTAACGTGACCCACTGCTTCCTATCTGTTAAATACCTACCCACTCTATATAGGAAGCTATGAGCAATCTCTAACAACAACCGACCCAGTTGTACCAGAAGGCTATTACAGCAAGGCAATGAACTGGAAGAATTTAATGAATAAGAAAAGTACTGTTCACATAATTTTCTCCCGGTGTGCTCTGCTGGGAGACTGCTGTTACCTACAATGAGACGGAACTGTAGCCTCCGGACAGAACGGTCTGGCGATGTGGCCCTCGCATCGCAAAACAAAGCGATCTAAGCGGGGTTTAATTAAAAAAGAGCGCCGCGGCGGCGATATCGCGGACCCTTGTTGCAGGTAATGTACCGCTTCATTAAGCAGTGGGGCGGGCGCCGGCCGCACCGACATCGCGCCCGTAATGGCGACCCAGCACTGGCTTTCGCTGCGCACCCTGTTCAGCTCCCGAAATATGTTAATTCCCGGACTTGTTTGCATAACCACCAAGATTAAAGCTAAGGCAAATTAAGTGATACCGCGAATTTTGTTTTGCCTCCATTTTCCTTTCTAGTTGCAACCCTGCCAAGCGCGCTGGCCAGTACTTAGGGGTAGGCAGATGGTAGACCGTACGGCTTGCCGCAGTGGATGTCTACGATTAACACTTTGCGGTTCCTTTCGACATAGAGTTGTCATCATACGATAACCGTAGTTGGCACAGTGTTACATATTTCTCATTTACAGCGACAGTGAAAACCAATTACTATTTATTGCAAAAGAATATGAATATTTCACTGCATTGCGGTGCATGGTTACTTGAATTACATGATTGGCTGAAATACGAAGGAAACATTATATAGGCTAAACACGCTTAAAGTTCAGGTTTCAAAATGCTGTAGATAGAGAACCACTGCTCATAGTGATGTCAAATTTGAACAACATATTATTGACATTGGAGGAAACCTCATGAAATTAAATAATAAGTTAACGATAGTTTGACCATTAGAGGTCGCTGTAGGCGTCTTAGCGTAAATGAGGTCGGCTACAAATGACAGATAAATCGCAATAAGATGGCTATGGTTTGAGCTGCACATTACACCATCGGTACTACTCAGTATGCATGACTGCACAAGTACACAGTGTACACTTGTGGCACTAGAACGAGATTTTCACTCTGTAGCGAAATGTGCGCTGATATGAAACTTCGCCGGCCGAAGTGACCGAGCGGTTCTAGGCGCTACAGTCTGGAACCCCGCGACCGCTACGGTCGGAGGTTCTAATGCAGCCTCGGGCATGGAAGTGTGTGATGTCCTGAGGTCGGTTAAGTTTAAGTAGTTCTAAGTTCTAGGGGACTGATGACCTCAGAAGTTAAGTCCCATACTGCTCAGAGCCATCTGAACCATATGAAACTTCGTGGCAGATTAAAACTGTATGCCGGACTGAAACTCGAACTCGGGAACTTTGCCTTTCGCGGGCAAGTGCTCTACCATCTGAGCTACCCAAGCACGACTCACTCCCCGTCTTCACAGCTTTACTCCTGCCAGTATCTCGTTCTCCTACCTTCCAAACTTTACAGAAGCTCTCCTGCGAACCTTGCGGAACTAGCACTCCTGAAAGAAAGGATATTGCGGTGACGTAGCTTAGCTGTGAGTACGGGGCATGAGTCGTACTTGGATAGCTCAGATGGTAGAGCACTTGTCCGCGAAAGACAAAGATCCCGAGTTAGAGTCTCGGTCCGACACGAAGTTTTAATCTGCCAGGAAGTTTCATTTGTGGCACTGTTAGTTAAGCCAATTTACCAGGGCAAATTCGTACCACATCGGATGGTTAAAATCTCTTTTCACTTTTCCTGATACCGAAAACCGCATTAAAAGAGAAATGACATTCGTTTCTACCTGTTATGAGACTGGCGCAAGACATCTTCGATATGCTGTCCACCGTTTTCTGCCACAAGCTGAAATCGAGAAACAGCAAGATTCACAACAGATTGGAGCGTCTCGGGGAGTCACTTTCAGAATGCGTTGTGCAATGCGTGCCTTCAGTTCAGCTACGTTCGTAACTGGAGCACATAACACTATATCTTTCTTATAACTCCACAGCCAGAAGAAACACGGATTAAGAACAGGTAATTATGGCAGGCGGGCTTCATTCCTTCCTCCTTGTCTTGGCAACATCGTAGACATACAGCAACTGTTTTAGGGAGATATTGTGGAGCAAAGAACAGAAAGGTGAAAAGGCAATGAGTTACATACGTTCGCCTACGTTCGACGTCAGTGTGCAATAGCCAGTGTAATAATGGAAGGGGCAGCAAAAGCAGTGAATGGTGTATAAAGCGTGCCGGGGGTACGCGGAAAAAAAGCAGCCATTGTCACTTTTCAAAAATGGAACGATATATCTGACGTCCTAGAGATCACGGTAGCGTTCTCGCTTCCCACGCCAGGGTTCCCGGGTTCGATTCCCGGCGGGGTCAGGGATTTTCTCTGCCTCGTGATGGCTGGGTGTTGTGTGATGTCCTTAGGTTAGTTAGGTTTAAGTAGTTTTAAGTTCTAGGGGACTGATGACCATAGATGTTAAGTCCCATAGTGCTCAGAGCCTAGAGGACATAATCGTTTGCTCTCGGGGCAAGTGTGGAAGCACTTCCGAAACAGCTGATTAAAGAACTGTATACCTTGCATGGCAAAATGGCGCTATCCCAAACCGACACTAAGGCTATTGTGGTGCACCATGGACCCTAGGTGACAATGGTGAACGACGGCTGCGGAATTGGGTACAAGAGAACAGACGAGAAACTGTTGAGCAGCTAACCGCCGTGTTGAATGAAGCGGATACCAACAGTGTCTTTTGTGAGGGGTCCACTTGTACGTGGAGCCCAATTTTGTGATATAATTGATGAAAAACGATCGTCACATGTAGAAGACATTATATTCTTGACGCCACTGAACCAAAGATGTTGCCTGAGTGGCAGAATCAACTATAAGTGGGGTGAGTGGAGCGCAGTAGCAGTTGCAGTTGCACTCTGTTCCAGGTAGGATGTAAGACTTAAAGTAGTGGATAGCTGGGAGAATTTAGTTGTTGGTCAATGGACGCAGCATAATACAGTTTTTATAAAATGAAGTTACAAGTTTATACTGTAACTTAAAGGTAAAGCAACTGGAACAAATTTATAAGGTAATGAAATTTTGTATATTTGGTTTTAAGTATGCAGCAACGCAAAGTGGCTTTAGCTGATTTTTACAGTGCTGACTCTTCAATGTAGGAATCAAATATTTTCCATCGGATTTAATGTCTACTTTAATTAGGTACATCCTTTTTGTAATATTTTCTGTGTTTTGTTATCCTGATACAGAGAAGTTGAGTTTTGGAATTGAAAGTATCATGGATAAAATTACCTTTAAAAGTGAAAGTATCTAACCAAAATAATTTCCTTTCTAATTAGTGAAAATATCAAAGATAAAATTGCTCCGAAATAATTATTCAACAAACCTGCATCTGAATGCGTCTGCGAACTTGTTTCTTGCACTCCTCCATTTTGCCAGTAATGAAACATGTATTTGACTCAGCTATCAAGATTAAGAAAACAATACCGTTTGTGCAATGGCATTAAGATGGTACCCTGATCAGACCTTAGCAAATACCTTTCAGAATCTGTTTTGACAAACGATGTCAGACATGTTTTCATGTAACAATCCAAGTGTTTTTGATTGCGACAATAAGTAAGGATTGTAGAACAGTTGAGAAGTTCACCGATTTTGAAGTTAATGTAAAATGTTTCATATCAGACTTCGTGCAGAACAAACTTTATTTTGAATACAATTTTCAGACTGAAGCATTTGGTCTGAGGATATTCCTTTATCAGTACCTCATCTTCTTCCATGTCGTATTTATTCGAACCCAATGAATATTCTTTTAAAGAAATCATTTTTCAATCATAGTAAAAAAATAATATTAATGTGCCAGAATCAGAAATGTATTAGTGTTTGTAAAAGCTTCAAAGTGGGCAGCATTACACAGTGCTGAGCCAATATCCAGCATTCTCATGAAACATTTGCAAGGTTACTCATTTATGAACCAGTCTACTGATATTATTACAGCCGGCACAGCACTTCGCTGTGCCAAGATTGAATATTTTCTATGCCTATTGTGGAGAGAACTGAATGCCTAGATTACATCCCTTTCTACTCTAGAGCATTAAGAATTTCATATTCATTGGCAGACCAGAAATACAAATATATTTTAAAAGAACGTTAAACTTTTCAACGATCATCCAGTGAACGTTGCTGCGTGTGGGCCACCGCATATGATGCGTGCTTCGTGCAGTCATGCAGGATGTACTTCATCGGCGATGAAGTCCGGAATTCGTAGGTCACTGCTACAAATGAGTGTTCACTCAGTGGAGACAGGTGGCCTTTTCATTCGAATCACGTTCACGCTCCATCGGACAGATTGCCTTTAGGGTCTACGGCGTGAAACGTCTGAAAGCAATCATTTCAGGCCGGAGGCGGGTGCATTATAGTCTGGAGAATGTTTCCGTAGGGTTCTCTGTGTTATCTCGTCATTAAGAAAGGCGCAGCTGATCAAGAAAAAAGTGTGTGTATCCTTGGGGACTATGTCCTCCCTTATTTGCAGTTTGTTTTCTCTTGGTTCGTTGCCATATACGGGCAGGACACTGCAACGTGGCACACAGCTCCCAGTGTACACGTTTGGTTCAAAGAGCATCAGAATAAGATTACCATACTCTCCTGTCCGCCATATACAATCGAGAATCTGTGAGACTACCTTGATTGACCTGTGCGCAATATGGATCCCCAACAGAGAAACCTAGCTCAGCTGACCATGGCACAGAAGTCAGCATGGCTACACAGCCCGTCGTTACCTTTCAGACCCTCATTGATTCTCGTCCTGCATGTCTTGCCGTGGTCCTCGTCGCACAAGATTTGTTATTCAGGCTTCTCACAAGTGGTCACATTAATGTCACAGGATAGTGCAAGTGAACCATTAAGTACAATATAATTTGAGGCAGTCCTTACAGAATGGTAAATAGAGCACCAATCAAAATACTATCGACGGGAAAATAATGCAGAACAGAAAATTGGCAAAGATGAACAAGAGGTTTGTCCAACCTCCAGGAAGTTCTAAAGAGAAAAATTATGGGAAAAAACCTGAGACGAATATGACAGATATCGTTGACCGTGAGAGAAACGAGATTTAAATGCAACGGGTGGCATATGTGGGAAAACTTACCTAAAAGAGTCACCATTTGGTGTGTAGTGTGTTCACACAGTACATTAGTTGCACACCTAATAGCGATGATCATGACACTATCGTGTAATCACTCAAGTTACGACCAGCTTCTTATTCGTGTGATTCTGTGTACAACTGCCTCCAATGTAACAGAGGCAAGTATTTGCTAGGCAAAGCTGGCGGCCAACTGTCCTAGAGATCTGAAAAGTATACGGCCTCACACTGGGCAGGAGCGCATGTCTCTTTTAGTTTTGTCGCTTGAATGGTGTGTCTCCTCCGATGAAAACGTACTTCCTGCAGCCTACTTTACTCTCTGAGAAGGCCACGCTGCCCCTCCTACTGCTTTTAGGTGGTAGGGCGAGGACGACTCACCGACTCTTAGCTTAGTTACTCTGAAGTGATGCCACTTGGATAACCCAGCGAAAAAAGTCTTCCTCCGCAACAGCGTGTCTGCGAAACCAGTATGATGGTGGGAAGTCACGGGTTTGGGATATACACCCAGGAGGTGTTGAGTTGTAACAGCCCTAATGATCTTTCAGTTTAGTGCAAAAAATAATCTTCAGCTGTAATTCATGAATACATGAAATATAAATGACAATTTAAGATAATTCTCATATATTGTTTCGTCTCAGCTGCACATTTTTATTTAGGTTACAGGCCTCGATCACCCCGCAACTACTTAGATCTGAAGATGATCCTGACTGATCAAGACATGTAACCTAACTAAGAATGAGAATTATCTTAAGTATTAATATAGTTGCTAAATTTCTTATGACGAGTAAGCCGGCTATAGTAAAGATTATGATATGTGCATGGGGATATTAATCTCTATTTTAAATATGGTGAAGTCTGGAGTACTTAATCTGTAGTATCCTCAAACAGTCGGCTGCTCGTGGTCTCGCGGTAGCGTTCTCGCTTCTTTCAAAATTACAAAAAACTACTTCAGAAAGGTAAGGTTTCTTACAGATGTGGAAACCAGTTTCAAGGTACAACATGCTCATATACTTAGGAACAAATATCATATTAAATTTAATACTGTTGCAACTGAAAAAAAATCTAGTCAGTACTGCATTTAACAGTCTGTATGCCAAAATATTAATCAGCTACACACCAGTTATCGGTAAGTACAATCGAATGAAGGTGAAACATTATTAGAAACCAGGTACAGGTTAAAACCGTTTTGAAATACAAGCTATTGGTAGGTAACAGAAATTTACATTTTCAAAACAGGGGAAATAGCTGGGACATTAAAGAAAATTAGTTCATATCTTCCATGGCAGGAGACGTTCTTCCGTTTCAAGGTACAAGATGGTACTTGACAGAAGAAGTATGCCTTAACCATCCGCATTTACATTACTACGAGGGTTGACTGAAAAGTAACGCCTCCACCTTCTTAAATCTTCAACAGTTGGCAGCATTGGTATGCGGCAGGTACTGGCTTGTTCCGTAGCCTCTTCCCTACAGCTCCAGTTGGCGGGAAGCCTTAGCGTTGAACGGTTGTGTTTCAATGTAAAGTATGGAACCCTTCGCAGACGGTCGGTCAATGCAATTTAAGCAACGCGCACTCATTGAATTCTTGACAGCAGAAGGCGTCTCCCCAAAGGAGATTCATTAGAGAATGAAAACAGTTTATGGTGATTGTGTTGATGTGAGTACTACTATGCGTCGTTGGGCGAGTAAGTTGAAAGATGTTGAGGCGGGAACATCAAACCACACAGTTCACGTGCCGCCACAGCAGAACTTCATAGACTGAAACTCACCACCATACAGCATCCTCCCTACAGTCCAGATTTAGCACCGTCTGACTTAGATCTGTTCCCGACAGTGAAAGGCGATCTGCGGGGACAACATCATGCTTCTGATGAAGACGTTGAGAGAACTGCCAGACTGTGGAGCGGAAACAGTGTAAGGACTTCGTCGGTGACGGTTTCAGTAAACTCGTTCATCGTTGGCAGAAATGTTTCCAACTGGCTGGTGATTTTGTAGTAGAGTGATTGTTGGTAATTAAAGATCACATTCTAAGGATTATTTATGCGTTTGATTTATTAAAATATTCCCATCCAAACCCAATTAATAAGGTGAACGCAACACTTTTCATTCAACCCTCGTAGTTTCCAAGATATACTGAATTTTACGCACTATAAGACTCTGTCTGCTGACAGGTGTGAATATTACCAAGCTGTCAGTTTAATAAGTCATAGTTACAAAATACAAACATGAATTCTTTACAGAAGACCGGAAAACTGGTAGAAGCCGGCTCCAGGGAAGATCAGTTTGGATTCTGTAGAGATGTAGGAACTCACAAAGCAATATTAACCTTACGAATTTTCTTAGCAGATGGGTCAAGGAAATCAAACCTACGTTTACAGCATATGTAGACGTAGACCATACTTTTGACAGTGTTCACTGGAACACTTTCTAAGAAATTCTGAAGTGCGCAGGGGTAAAAAACAGAACAAAATGCTATTTACAACTTTTACAGAAACCAGATGGCAGATATAAGAGTCGAGGGGCATGAAAGGGAAGCAGTGGTTTAGTAGTAAGTGAGACATTGCTGTAGTTTATCTCCAGTTTGTTCCGTCTGTACACTGAGTAAGAAGTGAAGGAAACCAAATAAAATTTTGGAGTGGGGATTAAAGTCGAGGGAGAAGAAATAAAAGCTTTGAGATTTTCTGCTGACGTTGTAATCCTGTGTGGGATAGCAGAGGACTTGGAGGAGCAGGTGGAAGAAAAGACTATTTTCAAAGGGGGATATAAGATGAACATCAACAGTAGAAAAGCAAAGAAAATAGAATGTTGCCGAATTACACCAGATGGTTCCGAGGGAATTAGGTTAGGAAACGAGACGCTAAAAGTTGTAGATGCGTTTTTCTTTTTCGCGTAGCAAAATAACTGATGATGGCCGAAGTAGACAGGATGTAAAATGTAGACAAGCAACGGTGGGAAAATCAGTTTTGAAGAAGGGAAATTTTTTAACATCGAATATAGATTTAAGTCTATAGAACTCTAAAAGTCTCTGTATGTTATGTAGCCGTGCACGGAAGTGAAACGTTGGACGATAAACAATTCTTAAGGAGCAGAGGATAGAAGCTTTTGAAATGTGGTGCTACAGAAGAATGTAAAAGATTAGGCGGGTAGGTCGTGTAACCAATGAGACGGTACTGAGTTGAATTAGGGAGAAAAGAAATTTGTGGCTCAACGTCACTAGAAGAAGCGATCGGTTGACAGGATAGGTATTGAGACAGCAACATATCACTGGGTGGAAATCGCAGAGGGAGAGCAAGAGGTGAATGCAGTACGCAGATTCAGAAGGATGTAGGTTGGAGTAATTACTCGAAGATGAAGAGGCTTTCACAGGATAGAGTAGCACGGAAAGCTGCAACAAGCTATTCTTAGTACAGAAGATCAAGAAAACAACAAAACTCTGTCACTGAGTAGTTAACAACAGCCCCCACATAGCTTCGATGAATTAGAAAGCACTCAAATCTTTAGAATATTTACAAACGTTGCACAAAACACCACTTCTTGGCTCGCAAAAACAAAAAAAAGATAGAGAATGCTTATTGTGGTATGTGGTACACATTCCTACATGTGGTTTTAAAGTCTGTCAATTGGTTGAAACCGCCACTCTCTCCTACTGACGTGAATGGAATTGTTGCTTACGTTGATGAGTTGTATTTACGGGCTGTAGTAACTCATTAGTCATTTGCCAGAATAACTGCTGTGCTGTGACAAGACAAATGTGGTATGGACAAATGCGGCACACAGCGCTATGTATTTGCTCCTTAAATGTAGGATGCCACTAAACAAGAACCCAGCAGAAGACTCGGCAGAATATCATGAGGACAATCCAGGCATACAAATGCGAGAAGCAGCTAGACGTAGATCCTGTACTGCGCAAGCCATCTCACTGTGTGTATTGGATCTCATGCAAGAAAAATGCTGACTAGATGAATATGTTGAAAAACGGAAATGAAATTAGAGGATGCGTCAAATGACAACTTCTTTCACTTTAAAAAAGGTAATGACACCAAAGAGGCAGCTCTGAGATTGCCCTCGATAGCTTAGGTAGATTTAAACGAACTACAAAAAATGTTCAACGTAGAATGATACAAGATACTGGAACCTACAAAATGCTGCGGAAGACGTGTAATAATTGGGGTGGATATAAAGTAGCTCCAGCCCTACCGTACCATGAAGGAGGCGCATTATATGGCATGCCCGCTTTGTGTGTCTGACAGCAAAAATCAGTTGAACGGAGCGGCGATGACTGTGTGAGGGTCAATTGCTGTGTGTACTGTCTGAAAGAGCGGGAGCCCAGTTCAAGCACCCTGGCAGTATGTTTGGGAAATAAAAACAACTTGGGTGGATCAAGACTTAAGTGGTACGTTGTCGGAGCGCACAATAATGTTTCCTCTGCTACAGTATTCCATCATCCTTCATGACAACGCACGATGCCGCATGGCGAACGTGTGCAGAGGCTCCTGCGTACGTGGGGTAGGAGATACTGGACATTCACCTTATTTACTTGACATTTGTCTGTGCGATTATGACATCTAACAGAACGAGAGAAAAATGTCCGCCTATATGCCTCTGTACGAGCCCTAATCTGTCTTATCTTGGTGTTCTTTCCGCGAAATGTAAGTTGGCGGCAGTAAAATTGTACTGCAGTCAGTCTTAAATGCTCGCCAATATGAAGGAACCTCTTCGTGACACATGCTACAACACAAGATAACACATCATCCGTGCCATAGTGTGAACGTTAAACACATCGACAAAGATGGATGCGCTGACGCTATACGATCATGTCCTTCTCTGTGTGGGAGAAGGTGATTGAGACACGGGTCCATTTTATCGTGGGCACATAATACGGCGAACGTCTGTCAGTGTAGTCTAGTATGAATCATAACCCTTCTTCCACTACCTCTTAGCCAACACACGTATACAAATGTACAAAAAGCAAGACGGAACAATAAAAGGGTAAGACCATGAACAAAGAGACAGGATTAAAAAGGATAGAAAACAGACGTTGTGTCCTCTGCTTTCTTTGATTTTTACATCGAATGAGCGATGACAAAAATAAGAGAAAGGTGCAGGAGTGAGACTAAAATTCATTGTGAAACGGTATCACTCACAGGATTCGCCGATGACAATGCTATCATCAGTGTAAGTCACACACACACAACCGGTTGAATAGGATGAACATCTAACGAGCAATGAATATAGACTGAAAGTTAAAAAAACTCTTTTAAATTCTGGTTCAAATGCTGGATCTCATATCTGTTCTATCCAGTATGGCTGATGGCCACCACTGACGTTGGTATAGAGCTGTGCTCTATTTACAAAACTGAGATTTGAGTAGCTACTCAGATTCAGGATTGTCGGCAGTTTTGCCCACAGTGTCCTCTTCCAGTGTCTGGAAAATTATTGATTCCATGCGAACATTCAGCGTGCCACATAGGTAAAGTTCAGAGGATCTTGGAGGCAGGAGAAGGAGTATAATGTCAAAAAGTAGACAAAACAGTTTCCAGAGCATTTTTTGAATCTGTACTCCTCCGGTGCCTCCACAGCACTCCGTGGAAGTCTTCCTGTTAACCCAAACCGTAGTGGAAAGTTCTCTTTCACTGAAACCGGTTGTTTATTGAAGAATGTCTTTAGCAGGATCTTACGGTGTTACACAATTCGATTTTTAAAAAAATATATTTTTTCCACTGCTTCCAAATTTATGGACCGGCAACACGCCATTAGTTCTTAGAACGCATAACAACTTATTTTTATGCGTCTCGGTTGAGCGTCATATACACTCCTGGAAATGGAAAAAAGAACACATTGTCACCGGTGTGTCAGACCCACCATACTTGCTCCGGTCACTGCGAGAGGGCTGTACAAGCAATGATCACACGCACGGCACAGCGGACACACCAGGAACCGCGGTGCTGGCCGTCGAATGGCGCTAGCTGCGCAGCATTTGTGCACCGCCGCCGTCAGTGTCAGCCAGTTTGCCGTGGCATACGGAGCTCCATCGCAGTCTTTAACACTGGTAGCATGCCGCGACAGCGTGGACGTGAACCGTATGTGCAGTTGACGGACTTTGAGCGAGGGCGTATAGTGGGCATGCGGGAGGCCGGGTGGACGTACCGCCGAATTGCTCAACACGTGGGGCGTGAGGTCTCCACAGTACATCGATGTTGTCGCCAGTGGTCGGCGGAAGGTGCACGTGCCCGTCGACCTGGGACCGGACCACAGCGACGCACGGATGCACGCCAAGACCGTAGGATCCCACGCAGTGCCGTAGGGGACCGCACCGCCACTTCCCAGCAAATTAGGGACACTGTTGCTCCTGGGGTATCGGCGAGGACCATTCGCAACCGTCTCCATGAAGCTGGGCTACGGTCCCGCACACCGTTAGGCCGTCTTCCGCTCACGCCCCAACATCGTGCAGCCCGCCTCCAGTGGTGTCGCGACAGGCGTGAATGGAGGGACGAATGGAGACGTGTCGTCTTCAGCGATGAGAGTCGCTTCTGCCTTGGTGCCAATGATGGTCGTATGCGTGTTTGGCGCAGAGCAGGTGAGCTCCACAATCAGGACTGCATACGACCGAGGCACACAGGGCCAACACTCGGCATCATGGTGTGGGGAGCGATCTCCTACACTGGCCGTACCCCTCTGGTGATCGTCGAGGGGACACTGAATAGTGCACGGTACATCCAAACCGTCATCGAACCCATCGTTCTACCATTCCTAGACCGGCAAGGGAACTTGCTGTTCCAACAGGACAATGCACGTCCGCATGTATCCCGTGCCACCCAACGTGCTCTAGAAGGTGTAAGTCAACTACCCTGGCCAGCAAGATCTCCGGATCTGTCCCCCATTGAGCATGTTTGGGACTGGATGAAGCGTCGTCTCACGCGGTCTGCAGGTCCAGCACGAACGCTGGTCCAACTGAGGCGCCAGGTGGAAATGGCATGGCAAGCCGTTCCACAGGACTACATCCAGCATCTCTACGATCGTCTCCATGGGATAATAGCAGCCTGCATTGCTGCGAAAGGTGGATATACACTGTACTAGTGCCGACATTGTGCATGCTCTGTTGCCTGTGTCTATGTGCCCGTGGTTCTGTCAGTGTGATCATGTGATGTATCTGACACCAGGAATGTGTCAATAAAATTTCCCCTTCCTGGCACAATGAATTCACGGTGTTCATATTTCAATTTCCAGAAGTGTACATGACAATTTATTATACAGATTAATGAAGGCACATTATGAGACCATATGATAGCGTAGAGGTATTTAATGTATAATCGCACTGTGAAAGTGTTATTTAGTCCCCACAAAAATCAGTATTTGATATTACCACCGAAACATAGCGTCCCATTTTAAAATTATGACAGTTCCCATCAAAACAATGGAACTCAATTAAAAATAATCGTCCATCTGAGACACAGGTGCGTTATTGGTGGTTGTAAAGGCTGCTGATATCACTAGCCAGTGCCTTTATGACAGTAAATGAGTCTCTGAAGCAAATTTATGAGGAGGAAAATGTATATGGCTCCGTCGTTGCATGTCACTATAGCTATAATTTGACTTCCATAGTTATGACTCAGGTGTGGCATGTCGGTCGAGACTGATGGATTATTATCTCTCAGAAGCGTCTTAACGACGGTTTTCGTGTCTTTGGTAGTGACTGCTTTTACGATGGCCTACTACAATGCCAGTATCTGCCATGGTGATGGTCCTAGGTTTGGCATTTCTATCGGTTTGACGGCCACAGACAGATCGAAAGAACAGAAACATAAGGAAATACAAAATATTTTTAAAAGGTTTGTACCAACATTGCTAACGTTATTTATATTGATTTTCTCCAATTATTTCTTCACTTTAAATTTTAATTTAGTCACTCTGCTAATACACAGCTCCCTAATACTTGCCAGTGATTGACTCTAGTGAAATCTTTGCTGTAATGATTTATATCCGTACTAAATTAATAAAGCTTCCATAAATTCATCAAAAAATTGGCTGTGAATCCTTCTTCGACAGCCGGCTTTCGCTGTCGAATGCGGAGATAAACGAGAGGAACATAAAAATGTCAGCACCGTAAGCTTGTGGTGGATTATGTGAGATTTATTACAGTATACCGACGTCGATTTTACACCTGCTCTCGTCTCCCCAGATATACGGTGTGCTTCATAAACAGTGTATCGGCGAAATGAAGTCGTCTGAATGCTCACTGATAATTTTTGGATCTTTGCAGGTGCTACAAAATTATACACGTTACGAGATATATAATGAAGTGGTGTAGCAAATTGTGATGCACTAGGAATGTGGTTAAACAACAATAATTCAATAGTGTATCTTAGAAGATCTGTTTTATGTTATTTTTCTCCAGAGTTCCCATCGTGCTTACTTCGAAAGACCACTGACGGAATTTTAATTGCTCTAAACAATTACTCGACCTTGAGAAAATCTTGCAGCTCAAAGATGCTAGGAAACTGAAATACTCCACTTCAGTGACGTCAACTTTGGCCATTCGAAATGATACGATGTACGTATCAGATAACATTTGTCAACCAGTGCGTACTACAGATGTAACCTACGTTCCAGTCTCAGATCACAGTGCGTTATCGGTAGCGTTAAACACAAACAAACCACCTTGAAAAATGTACTGAAGCCAACAGAAGTCAAACACTTCCAACGTAGACGGTGAAGAATTAAGTGACCTCAACACAATCAGGTAAACAAAACCATTAAATTTTATTTCATTATCCTTAGAGAACTAAACGAATTAACCAATCTTCATAGCAGAAACCGGAACAGTGCCCTTGTGTCACCTCATCGAAACATCAGACCGACCACAGACACATATTTCTAAGCGAACTGCAAACGTCATAGTGAATGAGATACGAAGGTATTACGAGAACCACTACTGCGTGAGCCTCACCGATGAGGATTTGATAACTGGAACGGTATAGCAGCAAAAGAGAGAAATCGTATGAAGAAGACAATAATTTTTATAGATGATCTTATCGTCGATGAAGTATTTGACTTACGTGTTGCATCATCAGCAACGGAGATCCAGGAGCGGAATTTCCAAAGAGTTTTATCAAAAACTGTGAGACCGCTTTTGCTGATATGTTAAATGATATAATTCGTAGCTGGATTGGACCTAAGAAGGTGAAATCCGCAGCCAACTGCATTGCCGCCAACTGCACTGCTGAATATAGACTGCTAAATAAACTCCAGAAATTTTACCATAGGCTGACCCTGTTGCTTAAAACTATAATCAAAACGCACAAGGTTTACACCTCCAGAAGTATTATTATGTCAACTATATCCGAAATTAGAGCCGTAATTTTGATAGCCGATGCAACCAACATAAACTGCCCCCTCTTTTCGTCGGTTTCCAGAAAGCCTTTGATCGTTTCAGCCATCAAAACTTAATGAGAATAATGGAGACAGTGAGATTAGATGAGAGTGTAGTAAAAGTCATTTCTAATATGATCATGAACCATTTACCTTGCCTTGGGGAGTCTTGGGTGCCTCAGCAATAGCCGTACCGTAGGTGCAACTACAACGGAAGGGTAGCCGTTTAGAGGCCAGACAAACGTGTCGTTCCTGAAGAAGGGCAGCAACCTTTTCAGTAGTTGCAGGGGCAACAGTCTGGATGATTGACTGATCTGGCCTTCTAACACTAACCAAAACGGCCTTGCTGTGCTGGTACTGTGAACGGCTGAAAGCAAGGAGAAACTACATCCGTAATTTTTCCCGAGCGCATAGAGTAAAATTGTCCCCCATTCGGATCTCTGGGCGGGGACTATTCAGGAGGACGTCGTTACCAGGAGAAAGAAAACTGGCGTTCAATGGATGGAAGTGAGGAATGTCAGATCCCTTAACCGGTCAAGTAGACTTGAAAATTTAAAAAGGGAAATGGATAGGTTGAAGTTAGATATAATGGGAATTTGTGAAGTTCGGTGGCAGGAGGAACAAGACTTTTGGTCAGCTGAGTGCAGGATTATAAATACCAAATCAAATAGGGCTAATGCAGGAGTAGGTTTAACAATGAATAAAAAAATAGGAATGCAGGTAAACTACAGTGAACAACATAGAGAACGTATTATTGTAGCCAAGATAGACACGAAGCTCACGCCTACCCCAGTAGTATAAGTTTATATGTCAACTAGCTCCGCAGATGACGAAGAAATTGAAGAAAGGTATGATGAAATAAAAGAAATTATTCACATAGTGAAGGGAGACGAAGTTCTAATAGTCACGTGGGACTAGAATTCGATTGTAGGAATAGGAAGAGAAGAAAAAATACTAGGTGAATATGGAATGAGGGTAAGCAATGAAAGAGGAAGCCACCTGGTAGAATTTTGCACAGAGAATAACTTAATCATAGCTAACACTTGGTTTAAGAATCTTGAAAGAAGGTTATATACCTGGAAGGGGCTTGGAGTCACTGGTAGGTTTCAGGTAGACTATACAGGGTGTATCACAGTTAGTGGCGTAAAGGCATACAGTTGAAATTACACGATACTAGAAGAAAAAAGTCTCAGTAAACATAGGGTTGAAAATGCCTAACTTAATAGCTACGAGCAATTTTTCATCTTCGACAGTGTGAAGCAAATCTCTTTTACGGCTAGCTCTTTGCATTCCGTATTTTGGGAAGTGATGACCCAGTAAACATGTGCTTAAAAATGCAAGCGTTAAAACATGTGAGCACTTGTTCATTAGAAGTACCGCAGATGAACATGAACTCATAGCTCTTAAGGGGCAGAACCGGAGGTTGTAGAGTGTTTCAGAAAGAGCATTAGGGGACGATTGACAAGTACGGGGTAAAGAAATATGGTAGAAGAAGAAAGGGTAGCCTCGGGGGAGCCAGCCGTGACAAAACTCTTCCATTTGGTAAGCAAGATGTATGAGACGGGCGAAATTGCCTCAGACTTCAAGAAGAATATAATAATTCCAATCCCAAAGAAAGCAGGTGTTGACAGGTGTGAAAAGTACTGAAATATCAGTTTAATAATTGACGGCTGCAAAATACTAACACGAATTCTTTACAGACGAATGGAAAAACCGGTAAAAACCGACGTCGGAGAGGATCAGTTTGGATTTCGTAGAAATGTTGGAACACTTGAGGCACTACTGTTCCTACGACTTACCTTAGAAGATAGATTAAGGAAAGGCAAACCTACGTTTATGGCATTTGTAGACTTAGAGAAAGCTTTTGACAATGTTGACTGGAATACTCTCTTTCAAATTCTGAAGGTGCAGGGGTAAAATACAGGGAGCGAAAGGCTATTTACAATTTGTACAGAAACCAGATGACAGTTATGAGAGACGGTGGCATGAAAGAGAAGCAGTGGTAGGGGAGGTAGTGAGACAGGGACTGTAGCCTATCTTCGATGTTATTCAATTTTGTATATTGAGCAAGCTGTTAAGGAAACAAAAGAAAATCCATGGAGAAGAAATAAAAACTTTGAGGTTTGCTGATAACATTGTAATTCCGTCACAGGCAGCAAAGGACCTGGAGGAGCAGTTGAAGGGAATGAATTGTGTATTCAAAGGAGGATATAAGATGTACATGAAGAAATGCAAAACGAGGGTAATGGAATGTAGTCAAATTAAATCAGTTGATGATGTGAGAATTAGATTAGGAAATGAGACACTTAAAGTAGTAGACGAGTTGTGCAATTTGAGCAGCAAAATAAATGATTGTGGTCGAAGTAGATAGGATGTGAAATGTAGACTGTCAATGGCAAGGAAAGCGTTTCCGAAGGAGAGAAATTTGGTAACAAGTGTAGACTTAAGTGTCAGGAAGTCTTTTCTGAAAGTATTTGTATGGAGCGTAGCCGTATATGGAAGTGAAACATGGACGATAAATACTTTAGATAAGAAGCTTTCGAAACGTGGTGCTACAGAATAACGCTGAAGATTAGACAGATAGATCACATAACTAATCTGGAGGTACTGAGTAGAACTGGGGAGAAGAGAAATTTGTGGTACCACTTGACTAGAAGTAGGGCTCGGTTGGTGGGACATGTTCTGAGGCATCAACGGATCACCAGTTTAGTACTGGAGGGCAGAGTAGCTAGTAAAAATCGTAGAGGGAGACCAAGAGATGAAATCACTAAGCAGATTCAGAAGGTTGAAGGTTGCAGTAGGTACTTGGATATTGAAAATCTTGCACAGGATAAAATAGCATGGAGAGCTGCATCAAACCAGTCTCTCGATTGAAGACCACAACAACAACAACAACAATATGATCACTCTGTGATACCCCTAGCTGTGGCTACCACTGTTTTATTTTGCTAGAAGGTCTGCTTGATGCAGTTTGATGCATGCGAAGTAGCAAATGGTACAAAAGTGGAGTAAGGTAAAGCGACAGATGGTACAGTACGTACCAGTCCAGTGGGAGAGTCCGCCAATTGTACTGAACTTTCGTTTGATTAGTCGGCGCATTCGAGTGCCAGGTGCCAAAACGCCTAACTTTTCTTATTAATTATTTATATAGTTATCATTGTGTATGACAATCTCTCATGGTTACCCTGAGGGTCTATCGTTTTTGTTTATTAATTTTCAGTGGTTTTGAGAAACATAAGAGTAACGATAACTGAACCGAAATACTTCGGACACTTTCGGGTCGCTCTGGTACGCCCGGGAAACGAATCACTTCGGCTGCGCTAGTCAGACTGTTTGGGGCGTTCTTTAGAGCTGGACTTCTATCTCTGTTTCTTGCGGACAAGTTGTACTCTATATCGGAAGTGGATAGGAAAGTTACCGTTCAAATAAGTAAACTATGTCGAGTGTTGTAAAAGACAGTATAAAATATGTGGATATTTTAATAATAACCGAATAGTGAACATTAATGAGAAGTGTCGCCTATCACCATTGTGAGAACTACAGATCCTGACCTCTGTATATGCAGAGACTAACCCGGGAAAGTGGCATCCTATAAAAGAACAATCACAGGTTCGAGATGACGGCACAGCAACCTCCGCCGAAGAAGATTCTACAACCGACTAGCTGTCTTCTGCGCAGGGGACACAACTTTAGAAAACGACAGGTTGGTGGAAAGAATGGTCAGAGACTCATAATCAACCCCTCCAGATCTCCCCAGCTTCCAGATCTGACTTCCAAAGGACGCATAATTTATAACTCATCGGGTTGTGCCACGGAGCAGTCTGCTCTTTATGTGATATCGCTGAATCCGTTAATGCACCTTTCAAGTAACGTTGTCAGATATTTCGATGTTTTACTTACATTATTAACTCATTTGAAAAAAAATTGCTATTGAAGGTGCGTTTTAGAAACACGTTACACACTAATTTTAGGAACAATGGTATGAAGTTCAGATATACTATCTAATTTTGAGTTGTCTGTGTATCGAAGTAAATTTTATTAGCTGCAGAACAAAGTTACTAGTTAAGAAATGCCGGATGTACCAAATCAAATATCCCATTTGGTTCATTTATATATATAGCAAGAAAAAAATAGCAGTTTTTAAGTAGGCTGTTTACGTTTTCTTATTGGTAACGCCACGTAGCGCTCTGTATGAAAAATCACTACTGTGCCTTGTGCAGTCTGTGGCTGGTTTGCATTGTTGTCTGCCATTGTAGTGTTGGGCAGCGGCAGCTGGATGCTAACAGCGCGTAGCGTTGCGCAGTTGAAGGTGAGCCGCCAGCAGTGGTGGACGTGAGGAGAGAGATGGCGGAGTTTTGTAATTTGTAAGACTGGATGTCATGAACTGATATATATAGTATGACTATAAAGGTAAATACATTGTTTGTTCTCTATTAAAATCTTTCATTTGCTAACTGTGCCTATCAGTAGTTAGTGACTTCCGTAGTTTGAATCTTTTAGTTAGCTGGCAGTAGTGGCGCTCGCTGTATTGCAGTAGTTCGAGTAACGAAGATTTTTGTGAGGTAAGTGATTTGTGAAAGGTATAGGTTATTGTTAGTCAGGGCCATTCTTTCGTAGGGTTTTTTAAAAGTCAGATTGCGTTGCGCTAAAAATATTGTGTGTCATTTTAAGAACAGCTTTGTATAATTTTTCTAAGAGGACCTTTCATAAGGTGAATAGGTTGAAAATAAAACAGTCACGGTTGTAAAGTTATTTTTACTTAAAAATAACATGTTTTCCCCTGTTAGGTACCATCAGATTATGTAAAACTGCGAAACGAAGTTCATGGCGTCGTCTGGCAAAGCTCTATCTCGACCACATACACATAAAAGTGTCTTGATGAAAATCCGGTAGTCAGAATAACTAAAAGGAACTGTGGGAGCCATTGAACAGTTACAGCAGCAAGTAGAGCACAGTGTAGAGACACGTGTACACCATACTGGCCTAGATGCCAAACGGCTGAGCGGGATAATCGTCTGTGACGCTAGTACCATGGCTCTACGCTGTGTTCTACTTGCTGATGTAACAAAGGTTCCCACAACTCCTTTTAGTTATTCTGACTACCGGATTTTCATCCACACTCTTTGATATGCATGTGTTTGAAATAGAGCTTGTGCAGCCGGTGCAATGAACTACATTCGACAGCTTTGACATAATCTAACGTTGTGTAGCCACGGCGAAACTCGTTATTTTTATGTAAAAATAACTTTATAACCGTGATCGTTTTATTTTCAGTATAACTATGAAAACCAGTTGCTGTACCAATCAGCCAACGATGGAATGGAATGAATACTACTATAGTCGATGAAGGTAAATCTGGTGATCGAAAGATATGATCTAGGGTGAGGGGGGGGAGACAGGGGGGAGGGCAACAAAGGAAGTAACTTTGATTTTCAGAACAAAAACAGTCTCAGTTGCGAAATTACTTAATGTCACTGACACGTTTCACCCTTTTGGGGCATCATCAGATTTTCTACAAAAAGAAGATACAAATGAATTTCATACAAATGGAGGAGAAAGGGATGGTTTCATCTTGCTCGGCTACACGGAGAAAGTGGACTAAAAATGATAAAAAAAGTGCGAAAAAGGAGCTGGATCTGTGACCCATCAGTCATAAAACCTGAACTAATGTAAAATAAACACCTACGTAACCGGACACATAATCCAGCGTGACACATCTAAACCATGCACTGTACCTGGTGAAAGGAGAGAAATAGACAGATTAACACCTAGAAAGTAGAAATGCGTGGCGGAAGAACTTACCACTTTTATCATATGTTACCTTGAACACACTGGCCGGTTCCTCCGTGGCAGTACAAGATAGGGACACGCATACAAAACAGTGGAACAAGCCGCACACGGCACAATGTCTGTATCGGTGCGCACACAAGCATTATTATAAGTTAGGCACTGCGTATAGTGTAGCAAGAAGTACGCAGGTTGCGCCCGTGACCGGTTTACGGCACATCTCCGAAACAAAAAGTACGTGAACTAGTAATTAAAGTGTACTTAAGTAAACGAATGCAGACATGTAAAACCAAATAATTAAGTAAAATAGAAGTATCCAAATATATCTGAGTAGTAAACAAACTGCTCTGGACCCGGGGCTCGAACCCACTCATTTCTTAAGTTCTGAATAATAATGATCGGCAATGGCGGCAGAAGACTTCCATTACGAGTCACGCCCAATGTGCCAACGGCCTTGTCAAACAGGACGGAGGAACGAGCACAGATTCGGAGCAATCTCGTTCTTGGGGTAATACACTACATCTGAAAGGCTAAGGAATCAGTAATAGTCAACGGCATGACGATGCAGATGGCAACAGAAACGACTACATTTTAGGCCACATTGTCTGTTCATAGGACATGCGGCCCGTAATTGAAAACCTGTCTTGATAACCTCTCTGTTGGCAAAAGACTCTGAATAGACGGGATGCGACCATGAAAAACACACTCCTGGAAATGGAAAAAAGAACACATTGACACCGGTGCGTCAGACCCACCATACTGGCTCCGGACACTGCGAGAGCTGTACAAGCAATGATCACACGCACGGCACAGCGGACACACCAGGAACCGCGGCGTTGGCCGTCGAATAGCGCTAGCTGCGCAGCATTTGTGCACCGCCGCCGTCAGTGTCAGCCAGTTTGCCGTGGCATACGGAGCTCCATCGCAGTCTTTAACACTGGTAGCATGCCGCGACAGCGTGGACGTGAACCGTATGTGCAGTTGACGGACTTTGAGCGAGGGCGTATAGTGGGCATGCGGGAGGCCGGGTGGACTTACCGCCGAATTGCTCAACCCGTGGGGCGTGAGGTCTCCACAGTACATCGATGTTGTCGCCAGTGGTCGGCAGAAGGTGCACGTGCCCGTCGACCTGGGACCGGACCGCAGCGACGCAAGGATGCACGCCAAGATCCTACGCAGTGCCGTAGGGGACCACACCGCCACTTCCCAGCCGTACTGGCCGTACACCTCTGGTGATCGTCGAGGGGATACTGAACAGTGCACGGTACATCCAAACCGTCATCGAACCCATCGTTCTACCATTCCTAGACCGGCAAGGGAACTTGCTGTTCCAACAGGACAATGCACGCCCGCATGTATCCCGTGCCACCCAACGTGCTCTAGAAGGTGTAAGTCAACTACCCTGGCCAGCAAGATCTCCGGATCTGTCCCCCATTGAGCATGTTTGTGACTGGATGAAGCGACGTCTCACGCGGTCTGCACGTCCAGCACGAACGCTGGTCCAACTGAGGCGCCAGGTGGAAATGGCATGTCAAGCCGTTCCACAGGACTACATCCAGCATCTCTACGATGGTCTCCATGGGAGAATAGCAGCCTGCATTGCTGCGAAAGGTGGATATACACTGTACTAGTGCCGACATTGTGCATGCTCTGTTGCCTGTGTCTATGTGCCTGTGGTTCTGTCAGTGTGATCATGTGATGTATCTGACCCCAGGAATGTGTCAATAAAGTTTCCCCTTCCTGGGACAATGAATTCACGGTGTTCTTATTTCAATTTCCAGGTGTGCAGATATAGAAATGATGAAAGGGTAACATTCTACGAGTCGGTGGGTGGGATATCGGTACTGTGAACGATAGAGAGAACCTAGAAATTATGAAAAACAAAGCCTCTGTTTATGTATATTGTGGTCAATGAAGTGAAATGGAAAGAAGATAAAGATTTCTGGTCAGAGAAGTGTAGAGTAATACCAACAGCAGAAAACAGAGTAATATCAGCAGCAGAAAATGGTATAAAGGGTGTGTGATTCGTTATGATTATGAAGGTAGAGCACGGCAGATAGTGAGTTACTGTGAATATTTCAGTGGTGAGATTCATTTCGTCAGAATCGACGCCAGAAACACAGTCCAGTTACACAGTAGAAGACGAAGAGAGAGAGAGAGAAAGTGTATTAGATGTTACGTAAGTGGGCAGGTTTTCACGTCTGTTACCTATATGTGATCGACGTTTCGACCCTTCTGCTGCGACCTTCTTCAGGATCTTGTGATCCCCACGATTAACTGAGAAAAATCCGTATGTAAAAGGAGATGATAATCTTATAATAAAAGTGAACAGAAAAGCGGCATTATTGAAAGGAAGGGAAGAAAACTTTACGGTAGAATATGAGCTTGATTAATTTCTAGAATAAAATCTGACAGTAATAGCGAAAACATTGTTAAAAAATTGTGGCAGAAGTACGTATACAAGAAAATATCCGGAGACACATGAAGGGACCAGCTGGATGACATCATGGTCAGACAGAGGTTCTCAAACCAGATACTCGATTGTAAGGAGTAGTCAGGAGCGATACAGATTCGTATCATAATTTAGAACTTAAGGGTAGAATGAAGGTTAGGAGTATACTCAGGAAGAACAAAGAAAGAAGCGGGATACTGAGGTATTGAGAGCTTTAGATACGCCGAGGTGCCAAAGGTCATCGGACAGCGATTTGAGCATATACAGATGGCGGCAGTATCGCGTACACGAGGTATAAAAGGGCAGTGTAATGACGGAGCTGTCATTTTTTTTCAGGTGACTCATGTCTGAGGGTTTCCGACGTAAATGTGCCCGTACGACGAGAGTTTACAGACATTGAATGTGCAATAGTAGCTGAAGCTAGACACATGGGATATTCCATTTCGAAAAATGTTAGAGAATTCAACATTCCGAGATCCTCACTGTTAAGAATATGACGAGAATATGGAATTTCAGGCATTACCTCTCACTCTGGATAACGCAGTGGCCGATGGCCTTAACGACTGAGAGCAGTGGCGTTTCCGTAGAGTTGTCAGTGCTAACAGAAAAGCAACACTGCGTGAAATAACCGTAGGGATCAATGTGGGACATACGACGAAAGTATCCATTAGGACAGTGCACCGGAATCTGGCGTTAATAGACTATGGCAGCATGCGAAGGACGCGAGTCCCTTTGCTAAAAGCATGAATTCGCCTGCAGCGCCTCTCGTGGGCTCGTGGATCGTAGACGACTGGGAAACGGTAGCCTGGTCAGATGAGCGCCGATTTAAGCTGGTAAGAGCTGATGCTAGGGTTCGAGAGCGGCGCAGATCCACACAAAGCAGTGGACACAAGCAACCTGGCGGTGGCTCCATGATGGTGTGGGTTGTGTTTACATGGAACGGACTGGCTTCTTCGGTTCATCTAAATTGATCATTAATGCTTCACGTCACCGGACCACAATTGTTCGCGATCGATTTCAGGACTATTCTTGACAGTTCGAGCGAATCATTTGACCCCACATAAGACATTTATGACACGAAATCAGCAACACTTACGTGTTTATAGACGGCTGTAGAGGCAGAATGGTCTAGTATTTCTGCATGGAACGTCCAACGACGTGTTGAGTCCATGTCTTGACGAGTTACTTCACGTAACTGCGCAAAAGAAGTTCCGATGCGATATTAGGCAGTATCCGTTGTATTAGAGTGCACATCTTCCCCTGGGAACGTCTTAGAGTTTAAAATTTTTTTCCGAAATAACTGTCTTGCCATTATACAGCCAATCTGTAACCTTCCGATATGTCAAAGTCTCTTCCTCGTACGTACCCGTGTTTGTTGACTCTTAAGCAATGATTAATTTATGCTCTATACAGAATTGTACCAGGTGGCTACCCCTTTCATTCCTTTCCTCCAGTCAATATTTATCATCTTTTTTTCTTCTCTTTCTTTTCCGACAACAGAATTACAGTCCCTCATCACAAATAAAATTTCTTCTCTTGTAAGTATCTCAATAAATTGTTGTTATATCATCATTCAGTTTTTCAATCTCTTCATCGGATTTAGAGTGCTTATGAAGTTCTGCTGCTGTGTTGAATGCTTACTTCGTGTCTATGTTGGCTATGATAAAGCGTTCGCTATGCTGTTCACCATAGGTTATCCACATTCCTGTTTTCCTATTTACTATTACCCACATTTGATTTTTATATATAACCCTGTACCTACCTGACCGGAAGTTCTATTCGTCCTGCACGACAACCTACTCATATCCATTTTTAAATTTTCTAACGTACCTGCCCAGTTGAGGGTTTTAACACTCCACGCTCCGATCCGTAAAATGCCGGTTTTGTTTCTTCTGATAACGATATTCTCCTGAGTAGTCCCCACTCAGAGGTCTGAATGGGGGAGTATTTTGCCTGTGGAATATTTAACTGAAGCTGATGACCTGATGAAGCTGATGTCCTGATGAAGCGAGTCACCGATAAAAATTAAGGCAGTAATTTCCCTTTGCTTTCACCCGTTCGCAGCACCAGCACAAAAATGCTATGTTGGCTAGTGTTATAACGACAGATCAGTTGCCCCCCGCAACTACTGGAAAGGCATCTGTCCCTCTTCAGGGATGTTTCTCTGACCTTTCGGCAGATATCTCTCCGTCATTGCTGTAGTCAGGGTATGGTTGAGGAACGGAAGTCACTCCGCCACAGCATGGTCCATCGTTCATATATTCTCATTTTAAAAGAGGCTCCCATCTTTCAGTGGTTAAGTGAACACTGTTGCTGAAATGCATGTACTGGCGTGACATAGGGCAAATAATGTTCATATTATGGCTACGACTGGGGCTGGAACGGAAGGACTGTTTGATGCCTCCACACTTAAGTTTAGTCAGGCACTGTTGAGCACTGTGTTTTGAATGTAATCGTCTTTTGTTGTCTGTAAAAATGCGGGTAACTTGAAAATTGTATATTCGTGATTGAAACTTATTTTGTTGTGGTGAAATCTACTGATGTGTGTCGGTGAAAGCTGGCGGAGAAATTTGAAAAGGAGGAACCAGTGAAAAGTGTTATTCCGAAGTAAACAAAAATAATTTGGTTAACGGATTCTGTGCTAAACAAGAAACGTCCTAGACAAAGGACAGTTTTGACGACGCAGGTCATTCAGGATATGAGAGCAGCATCTCCCCAAAAATCTTTGCGTAGATTAAGCCGGGAAAAACATATTTCACTTGGTTCAGCCGACAATAAAGTGGGAAGGATGCTGAAATTTTTGCCACAGAGCATGCAGCTCTTCCGTGGGCTGAATAGTGCTATTTCTGTCAGAGGATACACTAATATCAAAGTTCAGACCCTCATTACAGGCAACATTGACTTTTGGATCAAGTGTTTCTAACAGATGAAGCCAGGTTTCATCTTGGTGGGTATGTTGACACCCTGAACTGCAGGGCCTGAGTTACTGACAACTGCCTTACTTTCAGTAAGTTTCCCCTATACCCATAAAACACTGGGGTGTGTTATGTAGTTTCAAGGCGCCGGATAATAGGACCTTGCTTTTTGAAGCAACTATGGATGTGATTTAAAATGGAATGATCATATAAAGTTGATCGTCGGTAAAGCAGATGCCAGACTGAGATTCATTGGAAAAATGAAGTAGGTTACACTACGCTTGTTCACCCACTGCTTGAATACTGCTCAACAGTGTGGGATCCGTACCAGATAGGGTTGATGGAAGAGATAGAGAAGATCCAACGGAGAGCAGCGCGGCTTCGTTACAGGATCATTTAGTAATAGCGAAATCGTTACGGAGATGATAAACTCCAGTGGAAGACTCTGCAGGAGAGACGCTCAGTAGCTCGGTACGGGCTTTTGTTAAAGTTTCGAGAACATACCTTCACCGAGGAGTCAAGGAGTATATTGCTCCCTCCTACGTATATCTCGGGAAGAGACCATGAGGATAAAATCAGAGAGATTAGAGCCCACACAGAAGCATACCGACAATCCTTCTAACCACGAACAATACGAGACTGGAATAGAAGGGAGAACCGATAGAGGTACTCAGGGCACCCTCCGCCACACACCGCGAGGTGGCTTGCGGAGTATGGATGTAGGTGTAGATGTAGATGTAGATGCAGCTGCATATCAAGAATTTATGAAGCAGTACACTGCTTTACTGCAAGAGAAAGAGCGTAACTGCTAGTTGCAAGACGCCATACAGTTCACACGATTTTTAAAAAAAAATTTTTGTTAGAATCATTTCGACAGGGTTGTGGCCACCGCGATCCCCTGATCTTAGTAGTACAGACTTCCTTCTGTAGGGCTACTTAAAACATAATTACTATCACAAACAGTCTTGATCACAATTTATTTATTACGGTGACCGGTTTCGACCACTACTGTGGTCATCTTCAGACCAGTAGTGATTCTCCAGCAGAAGGAGGTCCTTACTCATTGGTCTAAAGATTGGTCTCATTGGTCGAAACTGGTCACCATAATAAATAAATTGTGAACAAGACTGTTTTTCGTAGTAAATTTTTGCAACACTTCGATCACTGCTCAATCTCACAATGTATTCTAAAGTAATTAAAAGTTATTGTTTATTGGGGCAATCTATATACCCTGCAGGAAACTAAGACGAACATTAATAACACCATCAATGAAACAGACATTTTAAAACTAACTGGAGTAGCCAGGAACATGGTGAAAGGTGCCTATAAGTGGATAGAAAGGAAAAGACAACATTCCCAACACCTGCTGTAATTTATAATAAGTTAAGATGTAGGTTTGTCAGTAAAACAGTGCTTATAAAGTAAACGAAGTAATGAGGCCTCCTTTAAGATGAGCAACCTGTTGTAGATATACACTGAAACCTAGCAGTTTGGTCACTTGTGTCTTGCTTTGTCACAAGTGCTTGTAACGCCTTTACGCAGTGCGCGTAAGACTCTGTGTAATGTTTTACCCTCATTTGGTCCATCCACGACAACTTTCAGCTGATGAAGGATGTGTTGCCGGGAATTTAAATGTATGTTTTGTGTCGCTGCGGCACGTGGGCCAGGCTGCGGAGGATGACAAGTAGTTTCCATTACGGGCGGCAGTAGCCGTGGGCGCGGCGTGGCGCTGTCAGGGCGTCGCCCCTCCCCCCCCCCCCCCCTTTGCCCTCGCTGCGAGCTTTTCAGGCGCGCGTCGCCGCGACCGGCACCCGCGCACGGCGCCACCCCTACCCCACCCCCACACCGACCGCCCACCACGCCGGCGCCCCGGGCGGCGGCATCTGCTGCTGACAGAGCCACACTGCGCGCGCTGCCCTAGCCTGCCCGGCGCCTGCGGCCGTCGGTGTCTGCTGTGGACGACTCCGCGGAAAAGGGCGCTAAAAAACACAGCGCACGAAATTAAATCCCAGTTTTACGCGCCGGACCAGGAAAAATTTATTGGTAACGTGGAAACCATTCGTCCAGGGCAGCATGCGATCTCTGCCAGCACAAGTAGTTCTTGTATTTGATACTGTAACGCACTCTCTGCTACAAAACAGATATCACAGATGCAGTTAAACACAAAATGAGACGTTCGCTAACACTTGTAAGTTGTCATGACTCTCTAGTTAAAAAAAAAAGTTCAAATGTGTGTGAAATCTTATGGGACGTAACTGCTAAGGTCATCAGTCACTAAGCTTACACACTACGTAAACTAAATTATCCTAAGGACAAACACACACACCCCTGCCCGAGGGAGCACTCGAAACTCCGCCGGTACCAGCCGCACAGTCCATTACTGCAGCGCCTAAGACCGCATGACTAATCCATCGCGGCGCCATTTGAACCATTTTAAAACATCAATCCACAGCATCTATGGGATCTGAAAGAACTGCAGGCGGGACAGACATTAGAATACACCCAAGAATTATTTTAGAACGTTGCGTGCTTGTTGTACTCTGACACGAAAACGTTGGCACTGGAAAGGAATACGGGGCAGGTCTCAACATTCTGATAACCCAAAATAAATCTTGTTCCCTTTTCAAATGGGACGTGGCGTAATATGATATCGCTGTGCGTGACTACGTTCTCAATACAGTGCACTAGTCTGAGAACGAAACAAGATTCTACAGATGACCTGCCTTGTCACGTGTCTGTCCACGCACACATACACTACAGTTGACGTGTCGATGATTTTACGGGTGCAGGCCACATGCCCAGACTTACCAAAGTTCTGCGAGTGTTGAGATACCACCAATTGTAAGTTGTCATGACTCTCTAGTTAAAAAAAAAAGTTCAAATGTGTGTGAAATCTTATAGGACGTAACTGCTAAGGTCATCAGTCCCTAAGCTTACACACTACGTAAACTAAATTATCCTAAGGACAAACACACACACACATGCCTGAGGGAGGACTCGAACCTCCGCCGGGACCATCCGCACAGTCCATGACTGCAGCGCCTTAGTGCGCTCGGCTAATCCCGCGCGGCGACTCGCTAGTAAAAAGGGCTCGGTAGAAATATGGGCAGTGAGTCTCGCTGCACCAAGATAGTTTGCAAAATGAAATGCAGATGTTTTAATCAACTGTCAGGAATCGCAACAATTTATTGTATTTTTTGCCTTATGTACTGAATAACAGAGCATCCATACGACATATACTGGGTGTTACAAAAAGGTACGGCAAAACTTTCAGGAAACATTCCTCGCACACAAAGATAAAAAATATGATATGTGGACATGTGCCCGGAAACGCTTACTTTCCATGTTAGAGCTCATTTTATTACTTCTCTTCAAATCATATTAATCATGGAATGGAAACACACAGCAACAGAACGTACCAGCGTGACTTCAAACACTTTGTTACACGAAATGTTCAAAATGTCCTCCGTTAGCGGGGATACATTCATCCACCCTCCGTCGCATTGAATCCCTGATGCGCTGATGCACCGCTGCAGAATGGCGTATTGTATCACAGCCGTCCACAATACGAGCACGAAGAGTCTCTACATTTGGTACCGGGATTACGTAGACGAGATCTTTCAAATGGCCCCATAAATGAAAGTCAAGAGCGTTGAGGTCAGGAGAGCGTGGAGGCCATGGAATTGGTCCGCCTCTACCAACTAAAATGAGCTCTAACATGGAAATTAAGCGTTTCCGGTCACATGTCCACATAACATATTTTCTTTCTCTGTGTGTGAGGAATGTTTCCTGAAAGTTTGGCCGTAGCTTTTTCTAACATCCTGTACGTCTATGCTCTGCAAACAATCTTCCTGCTGGTGTTTGGTTGGGTTGTTTGTGGGAAGAGACCAAACTGCGAGGTCATCGGTGTCATCGGATCAGGGAAGGAAGTCGGCCATGCCCTTTCAAAGGAACCATCCCGGCATTTGCCTGGAGCGATTTAGGGAAATCACGGAAAACCTAAATCAGGATGGCAGGACGCGGGATTGAACCGTCGTCCTCCCGAATGCGAGTCCAGTGTGCTAACCACTGCGTCACCTCGCTCGGTGCTGGTGTTGAAGTGTCCTTCTGGTGCCATTATAATTTCCAGCCGTTCTTATTCCGAGGAAGATAGGTGTGTTAGCTGTTGCATAAAGAACATACAAGCTCATGCATGCAACTTGCTGACAAAAATAAAACTGAATCTGAAGATTTGTCAGACAACGATCGGATAGGCTACAGGAAAGGTGAAGGCATCAGACAGTTTTGACTTTGCGACCGTAGTGAAAGCAAGACTTAATAAAAAGAAGACACATTCACAAGATTTGTCGTCATAGACAAAGCTTAACACACTGTAAAATTGAGCAAAATGTTTGAAATGCGGGGAGGAATGGGTTCAGCCTCTAGGGAAAGACAGGTAAAATTCAATATCTGCAAGAATTAAGAGGGAGAAATAAGAATGGAAGGCCAAGAATGAAGTGCTTCATTGAATATGGAGGTAAGATAGGTTTTCGTATCTAAGTTCAGTCTACTTATCGAAGAAATAATGACGAAAATAAAACAAGGTTCAGAAGTGGGATAAAAAGTCATCAGAAAAAGACATTAATAATAAGATTCCGTGACGACATTTCTAACTTTGGTGAAACCAAGAGAAAATTACAGGACACACTGAATGAAATGAGCAGTGTAACGAGTACAGAGAGTACATTGTGAGCAAACCGAAGAAACACGTAAGTAATGAGGAACAGCAAAGTCCACAAAGGGAAGGAATTAACTGTCTTGAAAAGAAAATACATAACAGATGAAGCAAGGAGGATATGAAAAAACAGCCTAAGACATGCAACAATGAATTCCTGGCAAAAATTTTCCTTGTGTCCAGCACCGGTCTTAATTTAAGGAAGAAATTTTTAATAATGTGCATCTGCAGCAAAGCATAGCATGAAAGTGACTTTTGGACTGTAGGAACAATGGAAAAGAAGGAAACAGAAGCGTTCGAGAAGTGATACTACCGAACGAGTTGGTAATTTAGATGTATTAAAAAAGTAAGAAATGAGTAGGTTCTCCGAAGAATTAGAGAGGAGAAGAATTTACGTAACATGTTGACAAGACCGTCTAGAATATAAGCCATACGTTAAAACATCTATGGTATCTGAAAGAACTGCAGGCGGGACAGACATTAGACTACACCCAATAAATATTTGAGAACGTTGCGTGCATGTTGTACTCTGACACGACAACGTTAACACAGGAAAGGAATACGTGGCAGGTCTCTACATTTCGATAACCCAAAATAAATGTTGTTCCCTTTGCAAATGGGATGTGGCATAAATGATATAACTTTGGACTGTGTGCGAGAGCCCGTTCTCAATAGCAGTTGGCCAGTCTGAGAAACGGAACAACATTCTACAGATGACCAACCTTGTCACGTGTCTGTCCATGCACACATACACTACAATTGACGTGTCGATTTTCTTGGCGCAGGCCACATGCCCTGACTTCGCAAGGTTCTGCGAGTGTTAAGATACGAGCACTTACCCATCGACAGTATACTTACTTAAAACTTGCTCCGCAGCAGTAGAAAGTGCTGTTGATGTGCAGTTTTCAAAGAATGTATTGGTAGTCATGGGCTTGTGCTGTTATCCAAACAACAGATTGTAATAATGCTTAGAAACTGTACTTTTCTTGGAAAGATACTTTTTTTTAATGGTGCACAGCCTTTGACATTACGAAAGTAAAATTAACCTAAATTAGAATGTTAGGGCTGTGTGTTGAAGGATTATAGAGTGACTCGTTTATGGAAAATTGTATTTTGAAAAGTTCTCAGACCGACACTTGTACAATACTTGTGGTAGCACACACTAAAGAACAATACACAACTATATTACCTCAACAAAAGGCAAATGCAGTTAATTTCATGTACTGAAAACTAGCAAAAAGATATCTACTAACGTATGGGCAGGGGCATGGATAAACAAGTTAAAGTGAAACGCAATTTGGAGATGAACCAAGCAGGTGATTCATGGCATGAGGAAACCCCATTTAACAAAAGAACGACGATCTTCAGTGCAGAAAGGGGTAAGGCTAGAACAATACATTATTCCTTTTAACGTAAATATCGCCGAGACGTAGGGTAAGTGGTTGCACGCCATTAACAGGGCTGCGACCCTACAAGAAAAACAAATTTCTGATGATTATTGGTTCAAGCGATACTGGGCGATGCAGACATGACACGATGGGAGATTCCCATTACATAAAAGCATTTTGAGAACTAAAATGGCTAGATCTCTAACTCATCTGGTGGTGGACTGCACAAGTGTGTGGAAAATAAGAAAGGGCGTTGAAAGCTTTGCTTTCTGTGAAGTGAGGACGGTACGTTTCACGTATCATGGCATCAGATAGCAAAGAAATAGATAATTATTCCTGCCGGAATTTTTGTGCACAAGAAATTGTGGACATCACTCCAAACCTTAGCGAGTGTGCAATAGCCATTATTTCGACTAGGGAAAGGTTAACATTCTATGGAACACAGGAAAGTGGAGATTGAGTGAGTTCAGTCAAGACCAGAGTAGGGAATTAGCGTTTAGATCCAGCACAGAGACAACGCCGTTGCAGATGCTGATTGGTAGCGTACCATCATGCACATTTAATGTTGAGTCTAGATTTTGTTCACTCCAGCTTGTGTTGGTTCAAATGGTTCAAATGGCTCTGAGCACTATGGGACTCAACTGCTGTGGTCATCAGTCCCCTGGAACTTAGAACTACTTAAACCTAACTAACCTAAGGACATCACACACATCCATGCCCGAGGCAGGATTCGAACCTACGACCGTAGCAGTCGCACGGTTCCGGACTGCGCGCCTAGAACCGCGAGACCACCGCGGCCGGCCCAACTTGTGTGTTCTTTGACCATTGAATATCAAAAGTTAGGATACTAACCTACCCTCACATAGAGTACACGAGAGTTTTCTCGTTGGTACAAAAAGTAAATTTATTCTCTACCAACTCACTATACTGACCAGCTAAGACAACGTAGATGTAAATGAGTTGATGAAGATTTTTAATCATTCTTCCTGAGATAAAAATATTTATGTGTAGAGATCTTGATTTTAATAATCGTCAATTCAATATGTGCAAGAGTTAAATATTTTGTTGTTGAGTGTCAGAAGTAATTGACCATTATTGATGTGTATCAGTTGACCCCTGAAAGCACAGTTGTAGAATAAGAAAGGGAACAGCTGTGTTATGTTTCTATAATAGGCCCCAAACTTTCACCTTTATTAATTTATGCATTCATTGTTACGTGACAGCAGCATTTCTAATGATTTTTTTTTTACGATCAGTAACTGATATTAGCTGCCTTACAGAGCCAAGTTCATACTTAGAATGTCTGTTTCACACCCTTGGCTAGAGAAGACAGTCCAGATATTTTGCCCATTTGCACACATTAGTACTGTCACTGTGCAGATACAGAAGTGTTGACGATGACATAGTTATGTGGATTCTGACCAGCAACGAGACAACAGCATCACCTATCGCAGTTTGTGTTCAGAATGGCGTCCGCCAGTGGCAGTAAGCGCTTCCAGTCTGGTATGGGGCGACTGTGACACAAGTGCCAGAATTTCAGCGCAGACGTCCGATCAGGATGCAGTAATACGTCGTTGTACATTGTCTGGTGTAGCTGGTATGTCCTTGTAGACAGCGTCTTTCAGCTTTCCCCACAGACAAAATGGTTTGCTGACGTGAAATTCGGGGAACTTGCTGGCCAAAATACAGGTCCTCTGCGTCGAATCCAACAATTTGGAAACCATTCTTCAAGAAATGTTGTAGTACTTCATGCACTATGGGATGGACGGCCATCATGTAAGTATCACCGGGTCCTCCTAGCGTGCAGTCTTCTAGCACCTGTGGAAGATGCTCTGGTAAGAGGCTGCGATATCTTTTGCGTTCATTGTTCCGTTTGTGAAAAGTGCTGGTTCACTATCCCATACCACGCCTTTACACTCTACGTATGCTGACGTTCCACCTAGCAGAACTAACGGGGACTGTCAACAGATCAATAACGCACGTTTTGGCGTTTTACCTGACCATCATTTATAAATGTGGCTTCATCACTAAACAATATACATGATGCTACATCTACAATTTTCTGTCGTAATGCCCACGTACAGAGCATAACACGATTCTCATTTCTCGTTTCCATGCAGTTCTTGATGGAGAGAGTGTAAGTAGGCTGTTTAGGTTTTTTTATTGGTAACGCCACATAGCGCTCTGTATGAAAAATCACTGGCTGTGCTGTGTGCAGTCAGTGGCTGGTTGGCATTGTTGTAATACTCGCCATTCTAGTGTTGGGCAGCTGGATGTTGACAGCGCGTAGCATTGCGCAGTTGGAGGTGAGCCGCCCGCAGTGGTGGATGTGGGGAGAGAGATGGCGGAGTTTTGAAATCTGTCAGACTGGATGTCATGAAGTGCTATATACATTATGACTTTTGATCACTATTGAGGTAAATACATTGTTCGTTCTCTATCAAAATCTTCCATTTGCTAACTCTGCCTATCAATAGTTAGTGCCTTCCGTAGTTTGAATCTTTTAGTTAGCTGGCATTAGTGGCGCTCGTTGTATTGCAGTAGTTCGAGTAACGAAGATTTTTGTGAGGTAAGTGATTTGTGAAACGTAAAGGTTAATGTTAGTCAGGGCCATTCTCTTGTAGGGATTACTGAAAGTCAGATTGCGTTGTGCTAAAAAAATATTGTGTGTCAGTTTAAGCACAGTCTTGTATAATTTTTCTATGGGGACGTTTCAAGAGATGTGGTAGGGGTGGAACCCATGTCGATGGATAATGGCTGACTCATGCCACTTTCTCATACGATTGCGCGGGAGCTAAAGTGCAGATCAACAACAACAGCAAGAAGAACTTAGATTTTCCTCTCTTCTGTCGTTACTTGTTTCCTTCTATTATTTATCTGCGCATTACGCTACCATTTATAAATAACTAGTTGAAGACGTTGGTAAATAACTGCCGAGATGGTTGATGGCTACTTGGATATCTTGCCGCATACGCCGTACACGATAAAACTGCATTCTTCCTACACTCTCCATACACCACGTGCGTGTCGCCTTTTCCTGTATGAGTAAATTCCATCGTTCACTCACGACCTACTGCTAGGACAGTCAAACACAATGCCCTCAAGGAACACACAAGCGCACTGTAAGTAAACACAACAACATCGTACGTAGCACCTTCGCACAAACAGTGCCGGTGTGGACACTTTTCTAAATGCGATATGTCATACACAGTTTGCACTACAATCCTGCAACGATTACCACTGTCATTCTGATTTAGCCTACACTGAGTTCTTTAATATCAATAGGCATTGCTCCATGTAAAAAGTGTATTAAGACAGAAAATGAATTTCCTAAGTATTATTACAAAAAAATGGGTCTGAGCACTATGGACCTGAGGTCATCAGTCCCTTAGAACTTAGAACTACTTAAACCTAACTAACCTAAGCACATCACATACATCCATGCCCGAGGCAGAATTCGAAGCTGCGACCGTAGCAGTCACGCAGTTCCGGACTGAAGCGCCTAGAACCGCACGGCCACCGCGGCCGGCGAGGAAGAGCTGCCATTTCATTTTTGCTTCATAGTGGCGAACAGTTTGACTCCCTTGAACAAGTATCAAATCAAGTATCAAGTCTGTCCTGTGTTCATATACAGTAGCTCGAACACAATGATTCCAGGAGTGGGTGCAAACACTCTTGCCACCATGTATCGCTCGCCGTGGTGTGCCGTTCAACGCCGACGGTTAAAGGAGGAACGTGCCAACCAGTGGGACAGTTGACGACGAGCAAGTCAAGGTGGTGGTCTACCACGGAACGGATTACACAGATTAGTCGAAGCTGAGTTTACTGCAGGTGCGAGGTGGTGTGGTATCGAAGTGGAATCCGACCAATGTTGTGACGTGTTACTAAGATTTCGTGTACGGGTTTACTTGGAGATACGGTTCTTCTTGTAAATGAAGTTCCTCGTTGCAGCGGGTCGAGTCAGCCGTTGAAGCCGTACTGGGCGGCGGCATTTGGTGGCTGGATACAAGTGGCAAACGATCGATGCCAAGCGGATTCAGTTGGCCTTACGGTGTAAAGGCGTTGTGAGCTGATCGAAGGTTGTTCTATGTTGTTGTACACAATTAAGCTTTGCTTCCGCATGATGTGGGTGAGCATCTCCAAGTCGCCGGCCGCGGTGGCCGTACGGTTCTAGGCGCTTCAGTGTGGAACAGCGGGACTGCTACGGTCGCAGGTTCGAAACCTGCCTCGGGCATGAATGTGTGTGATGTCATTAGGTTAGTTAGGTTTAAGTAGTTCTGAGTTCTAGGGGACAGATGACCTAAGATGTTAAGTCCCATAGTGCTCAGAGCCATTCGAACCAAGTCTGTAAGACTTTGCTCATGGTCCGTGCTTTAATAGTTTAGCGTGTTTTGCCACGCTCCTAACAGCAATGAGCAGTTTTAGCCTTACGTTAGTTTGGTATGCCAATGTGTTCACTGCTTTTCAAAAGGGTGTTCTGTTTTCCTATTTGTGTAAAATTCCTTCTAAAGATTTTCTGTGATTTCCATTTTCTTGAGGTGCCTTAAGCGGGCGTTTATCGAAATTACACTCTTATTTAATAATCATAACTTTGCAATCACTGGCCATTAGCTTATCACAGCAACCGTTTACTAATCATTTGTTATCGGATGGCTATTCCTAGATTTCATTGGCTGTTTCAAATAAAATAACTGTTGAGTAATTTTGCGGGACCGCTAATTGACGTCGCGTGTATTTTATTTTAAGTTAGGTTTAAAATTGGTCTTATTTGTGAAAATATTTTCTTAATTAGAGTTATTGCTATTGTGTTGCAGAATCTCAAGCTCCGGGCCGCTTGTGGGGTCGTGAAATCATTATGTATGTTGTTACCAGTAATCTCGTTTCTTGTTTTAGAAGCTTTCAGTTCCATCGTGTAGTCACTGTGCTCCTGACACGACAGTCGGCCGCAGCTGGCATTATATGGGGCCTGGGGCGTGTTGTGCCGTTTCTAACGAGCATGTAATTAACAATGTTTTCTTTCGTTACTGCTGTTTATTTGATGTAAAAGACTGTAATCAAGCGATGCGAATTTAAAGTTGTAGCCACCAGCTTATGTTTCTATGCACTCTCGAGCCTGAACATAATTTTGTCCCTTGTCTTGTGTTCATGATTCCTCTTGGGCTGTATTTAATTTGTTTAACATATACGTATATGCTCAGGATTGTTCTTGGGCTGTGTTTAGTTTGTTTCACATTTTCATGTTCTATTTTGTTAACGAAAGAGAGAGACAGTTCAGGTCTTGAGAATCACTACTTCCTATCCCTAGAGCATAATATGTAAAAACTTTGAGTTCTACCTTACGGCAGGTCTTGTCATGGGGGAAGCCTCGTCAGAGAGGTCTACCGCATGAGCTTCTAGGGAAGTGATTCCAGTGGTGATTTCCCGTTGCGTTCCACTCATGATGATAACATGATAATGAGGACAACACGACACCCAGTCCCTGAGCGGAGAAATTCTCCGACCCAGCTAGGAATCGAATCCGGGCCCTTTTGCGTGACAGACCGGCGCGCTAACCACTCAGCTGTCAGGGTGGACAGAATATATAGAAGCAAGTGATAAATTTCTCCTTAATAGACACTTGGCGTTGACCTCAGCACTAAAACAGGTGCCAAACTAAACAATAAACGCAGCAGAAAGCTATTCTATGTCCCGGAGCACCCTGGCTTTGTACTATGCAAGTTTCCGATGCATGTGGAATGATGTTAGTCCAAACGTATGCGAAGCAACTCACGATCTCTAATAACTTTCCAGTAGTCTGTACCCCATGGTTTGTGGTGACATTCTGTATTTACTCTCTGTCCGTGGTGGTGGTGGTTAGTTTTTAACGTCCCGTCGACAACGAGGTCATTAGAGACGGAGCGCAAGCTCGGGTTAGGGAAGGATTGGGAAGGAAATCGGCCGTGCCCTTTCAAAGGAACCATCCCGGCATTTGCCTGAAACGATTTAGGGAAATCACTGAAAACCTAAATCAGGATGGCCGGAGTCGGGATTGAACCGTCGTCCTCCCGAATGCGAGTCCAGTGTGCTAACCACTGCGCCACCTCGCTCGGTCTCTGTCCGTGTACCTTCAGTTGTCATCCTTCTATTCGTTACAGTCAGTCGAACAATCCTACGATCTCTTCGTGTTGTTCTCCTTCTGGAAGGATCCGTACTCACTGTTGTTGCCACACTGTTTTACTGTGTCCATCCCACCAACACTCGTTCTGGAATCATTTCATTACATTCTGTCTGCACGATCTGTCGGCACGTTGCTAACATGTCCACATACCAATGAGTCGACGTTTGTCAGTCAAGACCGCCCCTGTCAGCTACATCATTTATGTCTATATAAACTAACAACAGCCCTATTAAAATGTCTCGAACAAAACTATTGTGTGAACCCCAGTATTATAATCCACAAAACTAAACTCAGAACACGAAGAAGGAGACGACTGCTTTGAACAGGTATGATTTGATGTATAGCGGTTGGCCTAAAAACTTGTGGACTTTTATAATACGCTCTTTCATTCCCAGAAAGTTTGTAAGCAATAGTTTTTTTTATCTGGTTAGAGAAATACTGGCAAAAGTATTGTAATTGAGAAAGTAACTGGCCACAAGCCTAATGTATTTATGTCGTTCCGTTCTGAGTTCGGTTTTTGGGGATGTAATAGTAGGGCTCATAAAATAATTACGTTGGATGAATTTGAATGCGACTGTTGTTATGGTTTGTATACACAAATTATCTGGCCGCAGGTTAAGTAGCAGTCTGCAGTTGTCTGCTGATGGTAATGTGGTGTCTGCGTTGGGTGATAGTACGAGGATACAAAATGACTTAGACAAAATTTCTACTTGGTGTGATGAACTGCATCCAGCTCTAAATATAGAAAAATACATGCTATGCAGATTAGTATGAATAACATGCCCACACTGTCACAATTCAGTATTAGTTGTGTCCTGCTTAATACAGCCACATCGGTTAAACAGTTTGTATCCAGTCGTAACGTTGCAAACGTTTATTGGGATAATGTAGGAAATCTATGAAGAGGACTACCTATGCAGCACTAGTGCGATACGAACTCAAGTATTGCTGGCGTTTTTGGAACCCCCCTCCAGGTAGGATTAAAGGAAAACACCTAAATAATTCAGAGGCTTTCTGCTAAATTTGTTTCCGGTAAGTTCTAACAACACACAAATATTATGGAGATGCTTTGCGAACTCAAATGGGAATCACTGCGCTCAAGGTGACGTTACTCTTGAGAAGTACTATTGATAAAATAAAACAGATCGTCGCGTAACAGATCCTCAGTTTACTTTTCAGGTCTGTATATTACTCTTGTCGGCAACATGGATGCGTAGGGTGTTAAGGCTAGCGTGCGATAATTGTCGTACTTGTCGGCTCTTCCTATCTACGGAATTGTATGGACGATATGTTTCCGAAAGTCAGATGGCATATTGTCAGTCTCACATTTTCTACACATTAACGTCATCTTCAGTCTACTTTGCTGAGTTTAGGTGTTCGTTTTTCCCGCGCGCTGTTCGGGAGTGGAATGGTAGAGAGATGGTATGATTGTGGTTCGATGAACCCTCTGCCAAGCACTTAAATGCGAATTGCAGAGCAGGCATGTAGATGTAGATAGATTTGTTTTTTGCCACTTCCTCCAATGATTTTAGAAATTCCGAAGGAATCTTTTCTATCCCTTAAGTCGTCTAACACACTTTTCCAAAGCTCTTTTAAATTCTGATCCTGATATTGGATCCCCTATCTCTTGTGTATGAACTTCTGTTTCTTCTTCCATCACGTCAGGCAAATACTACCACGCATTTAGCAGTGGCATTCCCTTTGCATTCTTTATTTTACCATCCTCACCTGTAATTTTACCGAAGGCTGTTTTGACGATTCTGTATGCTGAGTTATTTCTTCCGACGATCATTATTTTTCGACATCATCACATTTTTCAAACAGGCATTTCGACTAAGCTTTAATGCCCTACATATTTATTTCATTCTAATGTTCCTTTATTTTTGTGTTCCTAAATTTCCTTTGCACTTCCTTTCTTCGTCGGTCCACTGAAGTTTAGGTTCTGAAGTGTATGTCCAGTTACCTTCCTTCTACCTATATTTTCCTTAGAACTTCTGTGACTGCCCTTTTTGTAGATGTCCCTCCCTCTTCAACTGAATTACCTACTATTGATTATCGCAGTATCAGTAGCCTCAGAACTCATCAAAAGTATGTCTCCATTCCTTAGTACTTCTACATCCCCTATCTTTGCCTATTGATTATCCCTGATTATTCTCTTAAACGTCAGCCTACTTTGCAAAATTACTGAAATGTGACCTGAGTCTATATCTGCTTTTGGTTACGCCTTCAGTCCAGTATCTGCTTGCGGAATCTCGGCCTGACCACTATGTAATCTGACTGGAATCTTCCTGTGTCCTGGCGTTTTCCTATTATACCTCTTCCTCTTGTGATTCTTGAACATTCACTATTACGAACTGAAATTTACTGCAGAATTCAAATTCGTTCTCCTACTACAAATCTCACATTCTCTCTTGTCCCTTTTTACTACTCTTTCCCCTACAAGCACATTCCAATCACCCATGACTACTGTGATTTCATCTCCCTTTTCGTACTGAATTACTCGTCAGTATCATCATATACTTTCTCTACCTTCTCATCTTACGCTTGCGACGTCGGCATGCATATCTGAACAACAGATTTCGGAAATGATATGCTGTTGAGGCTGATGACAACAACGGTAGCACTGAACTGTTCACATTAACTCACTCTCCGTCCTACCTTCCTATCCTTAACAAATCCTGTACCAGCTATGCCATATTATGCTGTTTTTGATATTACCCTATGCTATATGCTATACACTATACACTATATTTTCCATTACACTTCACTGAGCCTTACTAAATTTAGATTGAGCTATAGCAATTCTCTTTTGAGATTTTGTGTCTTCCCTACCACGTTTAAACTTCTCACATTCCACTCACCAATTCGTTTAACGTTACCCTTGGTTATTCCGTTTCTATCTCATGGTCACTTCTCTCGTGGCAGCTCCTTCCCGAAGTTTCAAATGTGGGAATAGTCCGGAATCTTAAGCCAGTGAGGAGATCAGCATGACAGTCTCAGTTACAGGAGACATGTCTGTCAGATGAAAATTAAGTGTCTTTAATGCACCTCATGCCGTTAAGCACTGCTGATTCTTCCGCCTTTTTGGGATAGTTTACCAGAGAAAGGGAAGAGAATACCCTCAATGTCTTTCCACTCCTACGTTCTGTCAGAAAAAGTCGATGGCGGAACGAGAGTGACTCCTCGTGCCGGAAGTCTTCTGCCCCATTGCAGATGATTTTTATTAAAAATTTAAGTAGTGGCGATGTATGAACGCGGCACCCAGAACGCTTTGATTACTAGTCAAAGACGCTACCTCTACACCACGGGTGCAATAATTTTCGCAGCTCTATAAAAATCCATAATCACAAATGTGAGGGCTGTCTATATGGGGTTATGAATCCGTATGGGGGATAGAAATTATATTAAACTTATTAGTCATATTCAAAAACACTGAATAAAATTTTTTTAAACAACTACTTTCCCCTTTTTTGTCTTGTACACCTGAAATTTTTCAGTGGATTATAAACATGTTGATGAGATAATAAGAGACGCTTTTACAATAAAAACTGGGTGAAATCTGAGGAAAGGTATCTTAAGACAGTTTCGACTTGATGAAGTGAATTTCTTAAAGGTATCCTACATATTTTGGAATAAGAATAATTAAGTTGGAGAATATCTAAGACTGTCATCAAGATAAAGATTGTTCTTCCACTAGTATGAAAGGAGCTTTCCGCAAAGTATTGTTACATGCATATGGATAGAAATATTCTATGACGGTTTCAAGAGAATGACCAGGATCCCCTAGATGTAGAGGTCAATATTCTAACATCCTGAGCTTGTTCATCTGCATCTGGGTCATCAAATCCGTTCTGTGGTTTACGTGCCTCTCGCATTTCTCTGAGTGAATAGTGATAATCTTTCAGCATAGTCAGCATAATGCAGTCACATAGTTATTGTTCGTAATTAATATTGGCTTAGCTGATGGAACTCGGAGAAACATAATTATTAAAAGGAAACATCATATCCTCCTGCCACTTTTTTCATACACTTCTAATTATTTTTGTTTACGAGACCTATGTTTCCTGTTAGTAGGATATTATCTGCAGTAGTATCGAGAACGACAGCTGCAGTTACAGTTTAAAACTATTGCTTTAATTGTTAGTAGTACTTGTCTATGATCAGTGCAGTTTGTAATACGTAAGAAAAACAGGTGTATCAGTTTTCAGCAGACATAAAGAACGCCCAGAAGTAGGTAATGGGTGAGACAGTATCCACCTTCGTCTAAATTTATATGGATAGCGAGCTTAGTTACGTAACATAGAAACACTATACTTTTTGATAAGGGACAAACATTATCTTTTGTGGAAATATTAGAAATCATTATGCACCGTAAGACCAATTAGAAAAAGTTATGTGAAGAACCAATAGACTTCAGTTACCCCGCACTCCTAGCTGAAAACCTGAAAATCCAATCCATCATTATTAAGATGTGTACCATTGCAAATTTGAGTAGATTTGTCACTAATATATTTCGGATTTCTGAATGAATAAGTTTGTATACGTAATGTTTGCATTTGACTAATGTGATACTTGCAAATTAGTGTTTTTCAGTACTATTATACAATGTTCTAATAACAAGAAACATAGGTCGGATACTCAAAAATAATAAACAATCAGTGAAACAGAGGCAAAAGAGTAGCAGGAGGATGTCGTTATCAGGACAAACAAAACTGGCGTTCTGCGGATGGAGCGCTGGATGTTACGTCCCTTAATTGGGGAGGTAAGTTTTAAAATTAATTAAGGGAAATGGGTCGGTTGAAGTTATATACAGTGAGGCTTAATGAAATTCGGTTGCAGGAAGAACAGGAGTTTTGAATAGATTTACAAAACCAAATGGGGTTTATACAGGAGAGGATTAACAATGAATAAGAAAATATTAATGAGGGGAAAGCTACAATGAACAGCACAGTGAGCGCATTATTATAGCCAAGATAGAAATGAAGCCCACTCCCACCACTATAGCACAAGTTTATATGCCAACTAGTTCCACAGAGATGAAGAGATTGAAGAAATGTATGACAATATAAAAAAAAAAGAATTATTCTGATTCTTAAGGGAGACGAAAATTTAATAGTGATGAAGGACTGGAAATAATTTAAATTTTTCTAACAATTGATTTAAGGATTACAAAAGAACGTTGTATACGTGTTAGGAACCTGGAGACACTGGGAGGTTTCAGATCGATTGCATAATGGTACGATAGAAATTTAGAAACCAGATTTCAAGTTGTAAGACATTTCCTGGGGCAGATGGCAGATGTGTACCGTGACCTCAATTTATTGGTTATGACTTACAGATTAAAACTGAAGAAATAGGAAAAACGTAGGAAATTAAGGAGATGGAGTAAGTTGAAGGAACCAGAGGCTGCTGAAAGTTTCAGAAAGAGCATTAGGCTACGGTTGACTATAACAGATACAGTAGAAGACGAATAACTAGCTATAAGACATGAAGTAGTGAGGGCAGCAGAGAACAAATAGGTATAAATACAACTCCTAGTAGATAAACTTGAACAACACAAGATATACTGAATTTAATTGATGAAAGAAGAAAACATAAAAATGAACCAAGTGAACTAGATGAAAGGGAATTAAAAATGGGATTGACGGAAAGTGCAAAATGGTTAAGCGGAAATGACTAGAGGACAAATGCAAGGATTTAGAAGCAGTTTCACTAATTCAAAGGTGTACACCGCCTACAGGAAAACTGAAGAGTCCATTGGAGAAGAGAGAGCCACCTGCATAAATATCAAGAGCTTGGAAGGAAAACCAATTCTAAGTAAAAACGGGAAAGCAGAACGGCAGAAGGAGTATATAGCGGGACTATACAAGGGATATGTTTTTTTAAGGCCATATTATAGGAAGTGATGTGCCTGTAGATGAAGATGAGATGGGAGGTGTTATATGACTAGAAGAATTTGACACAGCTATGAAAGATCTAAGTCGAAGTCCCGGGAGTAGACTGTATGCCGTCAGAATTACTAATATTCTTCTGAAATGCAGCCATGATAAAATCAATCCATTTGGTGTGCAATATGTATGAGACAAGCGAAATACTCTCATACTTCAGAATGAATGTAATTATTCAAATTCTAAAGAAAGCATGTTCTGACAGGTGTAAAAATTATCGAACTGTCAGCTTAATAACATATTCTTTGCAGAAGAATGAAAAAACTGATAGTAGCCAACCTCGGAGAAGAACAGTTCACATTCCCGAGAAATATAGGAACAGGCGACGCTATGCTGACCCTGCGACTAGTTTCGGAAGATAGGTTAAGGCAGGCAATCCTACGTTTATGGCGTTCGTAAACTTGGAGAAGGCTTTTGACAATATTGGCTGGAATAAGCTCCTCGAAATTCTGAAGGCTTGTACAGAATCCAGATAAGAGTCGAGGGGCATGAAAGGGAAGCAGTGGTTGGGAAGGGAGTCAGACATGGTTGTAGCCTACCCCCGATGTTATACAATCCTTGCATTGAACAAACAACAAAGGAAACCAAAGAAAAATTCGTAGTTGGAATTAAAGTTCAGAGAAAAGAAAGAAAAACTCTGAGGTTGGCAGATGACTTTGTAATTCTGTCAGAGACAGCAAAGGGCTTAGAAGAACAGTTGAACGGAATGGTCATTGTCTTGAAAGGAGGATATACCACCAACAAGAGTGAAACAAGAATATGGCAATGTAGTAGACTTAAATCACTTGATGCTAAGAAAATTAGATTAAGAAACGAGACACTAAAACTATTGTGTTTTTCTATTTGAACAGCAAAATAACTGATGATAGCCGATCTAGAGAGGATTTAAAATGTATACTGGCAATGGCAAGAGAAGCGTTTCTGAAGAAGAGAAATTTATTAACAACGATTATGGATTTATATGTTAGAAATTATTTTCTAGTAGTATTTGTCTGGAGCTTACCCACATGTGGAAGTAAATGATAGACGACAAACAGTTTTGACAAGGAGAGAATTAGAACTTTTGAAAGTAGTGCTATGGAAGAAAGTTGAAGATTAGAGGGGTAGATCAAGTAACTAATAAGGAGGTCTGGAATAGTATTCGCGAATCAAGAAATCTGTGGCACTATTTGACCAAAAGAAGGGATTGGTTGAACGTTTATGGCGTTAGTAAACTTAGAGAAGGCTTTTTACAATGTAGACTAGAATACGCTCCTCGAAATTCTGAAGGCTCCAGGGCTAAAATGGATGGATGCGTGGAGGGTAAAAATCGTAGAGGGAGATCAAGAGATAAATACAGTAAGGAGATTCGGAAGGACGTATGCTGCAGTAGCTTTTTGGGAATGAAGAGTCTCGCACAGGGTAGAGCAGCATGAAGAGCTGATTTAAGCATTCTTTGGATTGAAGACCACAACGACAGCAAAATATTAAAATGAGTGGAAAAGAAGAGAACTGTAAATAAATGTAGAATTTCACTTAGTAACGGCGTAAGAAACCCGTCTTGTCTACTCAGGAGAGCATATGAGAGTATTGTGTTTCGCAACTGCGGTGAGTGATTTAAATAGGTGTATGTTGAACGTAGAGGGGAGTAGGGGGAAGTGGAAACGGAGTGAGGCTGGATGGAAAAGGAATCATGGATGGGATGTTGGGGAGGCCATGAGCTCAGCAAGAGAGGTCGTGCTGTAAGTTGAAACGTCCCCTTAGAAAAATTATACACGACTGTGCTTAAACTGACACACAATATTTTTGGCGCAACGCAATCTGACTTTCAATAATCCGTACAAGAGAATGGCCCTGACTAAATTAACCTTTACATTTCACAAATCATTTACCTCACAAAAATCTTCGTTACTCAAACTACTGCAATACAGCGAGCGTCACTACTGCCAGCTAAATAAAAGATTCAAACTATGGAAGTCACTAACTACTGATAGGCACAGTTATCAAATGAAAGATTTTAATAGAGAACAAACAATGTATTTACCTTAAAAGTCATAATATATGTATATCAGTTCATGACACCAATTCTTACAAATTTCAAAACTCCGCCATCTCTCTCCCCACATCCACCACTGCTGGCGGCTCACCTCCAACTGCGCAACGCTACGCGCTGTTAGCATCCAGCTGCCGCTGCCCAACATTACAATGGCAGACAACAATGCAAACTAGCCACAGACTGCGCACAGCACAGCCAGTGATTTTTCCTACAGAGCGCTATGTGGCGTTACCAATAAGAAAACCTAAACAGCCTACTTACAAAGTATATAACGTATAATTATGTAAATATTCTAGTTGGAACACTAACAGTGGAGAACTGATGGTGTGTAAAATCTATACAGCATAAAATAGTGAAATTATAAAATGGGTGACGCTGAACTAAAAGTGGTCCAATATTGCAGAGGAGGACGAAATGCATGAGAGGTTATTAAATATTATGAATTAAAAAAAAACATTGAAAATATAGAGCCATAAAAATAAAAAAAAACAATAAATTATAAAAGTGAAACTGTGTGCATTAAGTAACGTTATGGGGAACGTGACGTTCTGTATAACTTTACTTGCTACACATGGTTTCACTTTTATAATAAGATTGTTTTATTTTATTTTATACAGCTTTGTACTTTCAACGTTTTTAAATATTCATTATGTGTTTCCTGTAACTTCAGTTGTAGCAAGTAAATTCACTTTTATAATTTATTGTATTTTATTTTTTATGGCTTCATTCTTTGAATGTTTCTTTTAAAATATTCATAATATTTAATGACAATTCGTGCAGTTCTATTTTCTCTACATAATTATACTTATGTAATTTTACGATCTTTACATCTTTATCTATAAGTACATTCATTGTTATAGGACTTTAATTTTAATATTTTAAAGATAAAAATCTTTGCACAATTTTATTTTTATACTTTCAGTGTAAGAGCTTATAACTGCATACTTCCAAAGTTTTACACTTCGAATGTCTACTAACTCGGTTTTCGGTAATTTATTTGCACTTTCATAATCTACTTTTTTATCCCCCTTTTAAAGTTTTACATACAGTATGGTAACTTAACAGAAAGCGTTGCAACTGTAGTACAACATCCTCTCGTGTTAAATCTGTAGCACCCCCGTCACTATCCATTCCTCCCAACCTGTCTTGCCTTCTTTAACCGCTCTCAATCTCTCCCTCGCTCCATTTTATAATTTCACTTTTTTATGATTTTTATGTTGTACATAACCATTGTTCTACTCTATTACTGTTTCAACGAGATTTTTTTTTCATAATTTTACGTATTATAATTTTAGTACGTCCCTCTTGTTAAAATCATGACATCGTCACTACCCTCTCCCTACTTCCTAACCCAGTCAGTCTCACACTGTTTCCCCTTCTTCCCACCCTACCTCTAACATACACCTATTTAAATCACTGACTGAAGCTGCAAAACACAGTATTCTGGTACGTTGCTCTGAGTAGACACGACGGGTTTTTGGTACATTTTACATTTACGCAACATACTTTTCTTTCCCACTTATTGAAAAATATTAGATGGTGCATAATTAGTTTTACTTTTCTTCAGTTCTGAAGGTGATCCTGAGTATCGAAACGTGTAATGTAATAGAAAACGTGCGTCTGAGACGAAGCATTAAGTGAGAATTCTCCTGAAACGCCATTATCATAAACTTAAAGGATATTAAAAGTAGTGTATAATACGCAACTGATTCAAGTAACGAAGTGATATTATGAGAGGCATTGTCAGTATATTTGCCAAGAGTATTTATAGGCTGTTACAGGAAGAATGCTAAATATTTCAGCGGCCATCTTCTGCCAAGTCTTTAGCTGGTTGCAATAAATAAGTCACCAGTTGTCAGAGGGCGTGCAGTTAGCGCGTTGCTTACTGTTCTTATGAATACATATTAGTCTACAACAGCCTAAGCGACACTGCTATTTTAAGCTTCATATTGGCATTCGTAAATGTACTCGTTCGTAATGGAACTCTCCACGGTAATACACGTGCTACGTATGCCAGCATGATATTTATTAAGGCATTTTAAAATAGAATTGATCTCCCTGTTTGCGAAAAGGACTGGGGAAATTATGGTAACAGCAAACGCCAGATACAAGGGCATTTACAGTAAACTTCCAGAGACTAAAACAAAGAAATTCAGTGCACTGTAAACGAATGGCTTCTAGTGTATATCATTTAGCAGTAAACTCTGATTCTTTAAACAATCGAGCTCCCATGTGTAAAACAGCTTCAAAATTCTTACCACCTTACAAATCAGTTAATGTTTTAAATATTCAATGTTTAGGAAGTAAGACGAAAGTGCAATTTTAATAGATGGAATAGTGAAGGCAGCAAAAGACCAATAGAAAAAAAGTAAGACGTAGTAGAAAACCTTGTATTGCACAGGAGACAATGAATTTAACATGTGAATGGAGGAAATCAGGAAAAAATGATACAAACGTCTAACCAATGAGAGAAACAAAAAGTACAAAATGCTAAGCGGAAATGCATAGAGAACAAATGTAAAGAATTAGCAGAGAAGGGAAAAGTGGAAGGTCTGTACAAGGTGGCAATACTATAGAAATTGAAGAGGACGTAGATGAAGATGAGATGGAGATGTGGTACTGCGAGAAGAATTTCACACAGCAGTGAAAGATAATTCGAAACAAGGTTCCGAGAGTAGACGTCAGGCCATCAGAACTACGAATAACCTTGGGAAAACAAGTTGTGATAAAACCCATCCATCTGATGTTCAAGATGTATGAGACACGCGAAATACCATCAGACTTCAAGAACAATGTAATAATTGCAATTCCAAAGGAAACAGGTGCTGACAGGTATGAAAATGTAATAGTTGCAATTCCAAAGAAAGCAGGTGCTGACAGGTATGAAAATTAGAGATCTAGCAGTTTAATGCATCATAGTTATCAAATATTAACATAACTCTTTACAGAAGAAAGGAAAAACTGGTAGAAGCGGCAGTAAGGGAAAATAGTTTCGTACTCCGGAAATATTTAGGAATAGGTGAGGCAATACTGACTCTACGATTCATCTTAGAAGATAGACGTACAGATAGCTGTTGACAATGTTGACTAGAAGACGCTCTTTGATAATGTGAAGGTATTACGTAAAAGACAGGGAACGAAAGGGTATCTAATATTTGTACAGAAACCGGAAGGCAGTTACAGCACTTGAGGGGTATGAAAGGAGCAGTGGCCGAGAAGGGAGTGGGACCGGGTTGTAGTCTATCCCCGATGCCATTCACTCTGTATATTGAACAAGGAGTAACGGAAAGCTAAGAAAATTTGGAGTAGTAATCAAACATCAGGGAGAAATAATAAAAACATTGAGATTAGCCATTGACATTGAAAGTCTATAAGTGACAGCAAAGGACTTGAAAGAACAGTTGAAAGGAATGGACGTTGTCTTTAAATGAGGATACAAGATCAACATCAACAAAAGAAAATACAAGGATAATCGAATGAAGTTGAATTAAATCAGGCAATGCTGAGGGAAATACATCGGGAAACAAGACACTTAAAGTAGTAGATGAGTTTCGGTACTTGGGGAGCAAAATAACTGATGATGGTCGAAGAAGAAAAGATATAAAATGTAGACTGGCAATGGCAAGAAAAGCATTTCCGAAAAAGGTTTGTTAACTTCGAAAGTAGACTTACATAATGAGATTTTCACTCTGCAGCGGAGTGTGCGCTGATATGAAACTTCCTGGCAGATTAAAACTGTGTGCCCGACCGAGACTCGAACTCGGGACCTTTGCCTTTCGCGGGCAAGTGCTCTACCAACTGAGCTACCGAAGCACGACTCACGTCCGGTACTCACAGCTTTACTTCTGCCAGTATCCGTCTCCAACCTTCCAAACTTTACAGAAGCTCTTCTGCGAAACTTGCAGAACTAGCACTCCTGATAGAAAGGATATTGCGGAGACATGGCTTAGCCACAGCCTGGGGGATGTTTCCAGAATGAGATTTTCACTCTGCAGCGGAGTGTGCGCTGATATGAAGCTTCCTGGCAGATTAAAACTGTGTGCCCGACCGAGACTCGAACTCGGGACCTTTGCCTTTCGCGGGCAAGTGCTCTACCAACTGAGCTACCGAAGCACGACTCACGTCCGGTACTCACAGCTTTACTTCTGCCAGTATCCGTCTCCTACCTTCCAAACTTTACAGAAGCTCTTCTGCGAAACTTGCAGAACTAGCACTCCTGAAAGAAAGGATATTGCGGAGACATGGCTTAGCCACAGCCTGGGGGATGTTTCCAGAATGAGATTTTCACTCTGCAGCGGAGTGTGCGCTGATATGAAACTTCCTGGCAGATTAAAACTGTGTGCCCGACCGAGACTCGAACTCGGGACCTTTGCCTTTCGCGGGCAAGTGCTCTACCAACTGAGCTACCGAAGCACGTCTCACGTCCGGTACTCACAGCTTTACTTCTGCCAGTATCCGTCTCCTACCTTCCAAACTTTACAGAAGCTCTTCTGCGAAACTTGCAGAACTAGCACTCCTGCAAGAAAGGATATTGCGGAGACATGGCTTAGCCACAGCCTGGGGGATGTTTCCAGAATGAGATTTTCACTCTGCAGCGGAGTGTGCGCTGATACGAAACTTCCTGGCAGATTAAAACTGTGTGCCCGACCGAGACTCGAACTCGGGACCTTTGCCTTTCGCGGGCAAGTGCTCTACCAACTGAGCTACCGAAGCACGACTCACGTCCGGTACTCACAGCTTTACTTCTGCCAGTATCCGTCTCCTACCTTCCAAACTTTACAGAAGCTCTTCTGCGAAACTTGCAGAACTAGCACTCCTGAAAGAAAGGATATTGCGGAGACATGGCTTAGCCACAGCCTGGGGGATGTTTCCAGAATGAGATTTTCACTCTGCAGCGGAGTGTGCGCTGATATGAAGCTTCCTGGCAGATTAAAACTGTGTGCCCGACCGAGACTCGAACTCGGGACCTTTGCCTTTCGCGGGCAAGTGCTCTACCTTTCACACTCCGCTGCAGAGTGAAAATCTCATTCTGGAAACATCCCCCAGGCTGTGGCTAAGCCATGTCTCCGCAATATCCTTTCTTTCAGGAGTGCTAGTTCTGCAAGTTTCGCAGAAGAGCTTCTGTAAAGTTTGGAAGGTAGGAGACGGATACTGGCAGAAGTAAAGCTGTGAGTACCGGACGTGAGTCGTGCTTCGGTAGCTCAGTTGGTAGAGCACTTGCCCGCGAAAGGCAAAGGTCCCGAGTTCGAGTCTCGGTCGGGCACACAGTTTTAATCTGCCAGGAAGTTTCATATCAGCGCACACTCCGCTGCAGAGTGAAAATCTCATTCTGGAAACATCCCCCAGGCTGTGGCTAAGCCATGTCTCCGCAATATCCTTTCTTTCAGGAGTGCTAGTTCTGCAAGTTTCGCAGAAGAGCTTCTGTAAAGTTTGGAAGGTAGGAGACGGATACTGGCAGAAGTAAAGCTGTGAGTACCGGACGTGAGTCGTGCTTCGGTAGCTCAGTTGGTAGAGCACTGGCCCGCGAAAGGCAAAGGTCCCGAGTTCGAGTCTCGGTCGGGCACACAGTTTTAATCTGCCAGGAAGTTTCATATCAGCGCACACTCCGCTGCAGAGTGAAAATCTCATTCTGGAAACATCCCCCAGGCTGTGGCTAAGCCATGTCTCCGCAATATCCTGTCTTTCAGGAGTGCTAGTTCTGCAAGTTTCGCAGAAGAGCTTCTGTAAAGTTTGGAAGGTAGGAGACGGATACTGGCATAAGTAAAGCTGTGAGTACCGGACGTGAGTCGTGCTTCGGTAGCTCAGTTGGTAGAGCACTTGCCCGCGAAAGGCAAAGGTCCCGAGTTCGAGTCTCGGTCGGGCACACAGTTTTAATCTGCCAGGAAGTTTCATATCAGCGCACACTCCGCTGCAGAGTGAAAATCTCATTCTGGAAACATCCCCCAGGCTGTGGCTAAGCCATGTCTCCGCAATATCCTTTCTTTCAGGAGTGCTAGTTCTGCAAGTTTCGCAGAAGAGCTTCTGTAAAGTTTGGAAGGTAGGAGACGGATACTGGCAGAAGTAAAGCTGTGAGTACCGGACGTGAGTCGTGCTTCGGTAGCTCAGTTGGTAGACTTACATGTTAGGAAGTATTCTCTGTAGGTATTTGTGTGGAGTTTAACTATGACTGGAAGTGCAACATGGACGCTAAACAGTTTAGACTTCAAGAAAAGAGACTCTTTTGAAATATGGTGCTACTGGTGAATGCTGCAGATTAAATGGGTAGATCACGTAATTAATGAGGAGGTACTGGATAGAATTGGGGAGAAAAGAAATTGGTAGCACAACTTTACTAAAATCAGGGAGCTGTTGATAGGGCACACTCTGAGACATCAGTGGATCACCACTTTAGTAATGGAGGAGAGTGTGGGGGTCAAAACCGTATATAGAGTCCAAGAGACGAGTACAGTAAGTAGATTCTTAAGAATGTAGGTTCCGGTAATCATTCGAAAATGAAGAGGCTTGCACAGGCTTGAGTGGCATGGTGAACTGCATCCAACCACATTTTGGACTACAGACCACAAAAACAACAGCAAGTGAGCGTAAAAGTATACAAAAGGTGTGAAATTATGTTTAAAGTTCGTCGGCAGTCGCTAACGACACTCCGAATCAAGCACTGGATGAGCAAATTCTGTGTAACTGGCCCTCCCTTTTAAGGAAAAACTGGTTTGTCATACACGCCAATGTTCATGACCTCATATCTTCGGAACTATGTGTCGTACAACAATATAACTTTGTATGTACAGTTGGTGATGTATATAGAGACTGTCTGCCAAATTTATTACGAATGGCGTCAGTAGAAAAGTGGTAATAAACGCTATGCTTGAGACTGAAGTCTTACTGTATGAACAATCCTTTCATCATTTTGTGGGAGATGCCAACGAGAGAAAGTTTCGTAAAATTTTGAAACTGATTGTCAAATTTGAAGATGTCACTAAGCGCCCTAATTTTCAAATACTACAGGAATATTATCTGTGAATTGCACGTGGTTGGTTACGCTGCATTTAGATACATATAATGTTTCTAGTTGTAATATTTTCTCTACTTCGTTGTACCTTTAACGGAAAATTACATCTCTTAATGAGTGAATTATGACTGCATTTTAAGCTTTTAAATTCGTTCAGTAATTATGTGAATTCCTGGCACATTTTTGTCCCTGGAAACCGTGATTTAGGCAACCCGCAATTAGGAATTTGCACGTAGAATTGGGTTAGCGTTTAATAATATAGATTACACCGCTTGGCACACGAGTACTATAACAGCTGCACGTTGGTAATCAAGCTCTGAAATTACTGTTTAGTCGACAGATCCATGTACCTAAGTCTTACAGCTTACTGATGAAGACTTTAAAGAGAAGACCACTGTTGCGATCATTACAGTTGTGCTCATATTGACCGTAGATGGGGAAATAATCGTTCGTGTTCTCTATTATGCTTCACTTTGCAGATCCTCTGTCAGCATATAGGAGGAAAGCCACATTCTAAATGGCTATGTGGGGATAAGCTACCTGGTAATCCAACATGGATGTTCAGTGTTCAAAGACTGTGAATACGTAACTTCGTTTACAGCCCCCTTACCTCATATCCTACGCAGTTTAAGGAAAACACCATAGAATTTCAAAACATGTCTAAATATGTATTGCGACTGATAAAGTAACTGGCACTGTTCGACTGCCTCATAAACCATGCCATGTACCGCGCATTATCTACAGTATTTCCTCGTCGATTGGTATGACGACTGACTTGAGTTAGCAAAATTGTCACGTAGCGTAGCATCATCTCTGGGTAGAAGTTGATGTTTCTACTGTCATGAAATGTTCAGTCTAATATACCCTACGCGATTCTGAAGTTATCAGGTACAAAATACACGGATAGAAGCCGTATCTATAGTTTGTATGGAAATCATACTTCAGTTATAGAAGTTATGAAGAGGAGGAGGTAATGGAGACGGGAATGAGACAGTAATGTAACACAGTCTTCCTGTACATGTGGGATCAGTAAGGGAAATAGAAGACAAATTTGGATAAGGAATTGAAGTTTTGAGAGAAAGAATAAAAACCTTATGGTAATTCAGTCGGAGGTGGCAAAGGGCATACATGACCATCGGAAAGGAGTATATATTGTACTGAAAAGAGGATGTATGATTTACATTAACAAATGTAAAAGAAGGGTAGTGAAGTGTAGAGGAATTAAATCAGGCGATGCACTGGAGTTTAGATTAGAAAATAAAACTTAAAAGAAGTAGATGAGTTTTGTTATTTGGCCATGAAAATGACTGTTTACAGCCAAAGTTGAGAGGACATAGAATGCAGAGTTGCAATAGCAAAGAAAACATTTCTGGAAAAGAGACATTTGTTGTCATCCACTACAAATACAAACGCTAGAAATTTTTGTATTATTTGTCAGTTGTGCATCCTTATACTGAAGTGATAAACGATAAATGCTATAGACCAGAAGGGAATAGAAGTCTAAGAAATGCGGTATTACCAAAGACTACTACACATACGATTGGTAGATCGTTAGATCCACAGGCTACTGAACGTCTAATGTGTTGACATGAGGAGGAAAGAGTTTAATGCCATAACTTAACGAATGGAGGGCGGGGCTGGTGGGACGCAACTTGATGCATCGAAGAATAGTTAATTTTGTTATGTGGGGAATGTGGAAAAGTGGGGAGAGGCCCAAAAAGTGTGAAGGCCGAAGCGGTTTCCACTGAATACCGATTGTTGTAGATATGCAGAGATGGAGAGGTTAGTATAGGAAAGACTAGATGAGAAAAGCAACAAATAACTCTTGGGAATAAAGACCATTACAATGACAGCGCTCGTTAGTAGTGCTGAAGTCGTCGCCATCAAGCTCAGACTTCGTGCCTCCCACATACTTTCCTCTTTAACTGTCGGAAGAGTTGCAAGTCACCACCCATGTGACCCTTTGAAATGCCAAAGCGGATGCATTTATTTTAACACAACTAGGGATATGGACTCCGCCTGTCGCATAGAAGAGCTAATTGGTGTTGTCGGCTAACTTTAGCGAGCGGTCCGGATTCCTTCTCAATGTGCCAGGTGAAGCCTGAAATGTGGAAACAGAAAGTGAACTGAAACGCACGCAACTCGCCAGAGCGCTTGCTGATTACAGCACAATGTCGCCTTTGACATTTAGTATTCATGAGGCAATATTCCGGTCCAGTGGCGTGCGAGTAAGCAATTAAGAGCCATCTTTCCGTTGGCAGCGAACCATTTTGTGCTGCTGTAGCGCTTCTGTATTTACGGCAGCTGTCTGAGTCACTTACGAGCACGTTGGGTGTACTGTCAGTGAAGACAATTAAACGAAACAGTGTGGCCTGTCGTTCTATTGTAAGGATAAAACGCAACTAAAACGCAAATACGCCATCACGTATTAACGCAAAGCCTCAGATCTACACAATTATACCTCAGATTACACTAATTTACCAACACATTGCCACAAAAGTTAAACTGTGACGTAAATGTAGTAAATTAAAAAAGCACATCATTCTGCCACTGCCACGATCTGTTTATGAAACCCCTGTTTTTTTTCCTAGGAGTCGAGTACTAGTTTGACAGTATTCATACGCGATAATACTTAATTCTGGTTTGCTACACCCATAGCTCAGTAACCACAATATTGTGGGTGGTGGAGGGTTTTCATGTGCTAATGTCAGTTCCTCTCCCATTTCCTGATCCTGACGCAAAAGGCGTGCTGAAAAAAAGATTGTCAGACAAATTCCGTGGGAGCTCATATCTCACTTACATGTAATTACAGCTCACCATATGAGTGCCTTGGAGAAACATACCTTACACTAAGACCTCTGTTGGAGTGTCGCATAATATACTATCACACAGTGTGTACTGTGAGGAGCTACAACTTCATTACTACTGCACACTATGAGATTGAATCCGTCTGATGACGTCTTGGAAACGTGACGCGATAAGGAAAGTATGAGGGCTATTTCTTTTCAAGCTGCGATCAGTCGTGAAGTGGAAACCACGGTGAAAATAAAAACTGTTTTTTTGCAACATTTAGCGACACCTCCAGGATACTTCTCTTCGTAGTCACAGCTCCGAGTTTGACATTTGTCGCAGCTTGGTACCGACTTTCCAATAACCTATTCAAAGAAGACAAAGGCCTGTGATTTCGGCCAATTCATTATGTTGGTGCGCAGCTCGTTGTCTGCGCCAAAATGCCAGCGGTGAGCAAAGGAGCCAAGCTGTGACTGTATGACCGGTGATCAAACACTACCCATCGAAATAAATGCAGGAACATCGTTATTGCATCTATAGTGTGAGGCCGAGCGTAGTCATAAAGAAGGACATGCGTGACTGTCCCGTCCTCTGGACTGCATGAAATCAGGCAGAATCCCACAGCATGCACTTGACACCTGGCGGGACACACTTTTGGTCCAGGCATATTTACTCGCTCAGTGTGCACTCACAACTGAAAAGTCGTAGTATATATTACGATTGACGACCATACGGGGACACTGTGCCAAGTTTCATCGGATTATCACAATGGTATTAATTTTGCCACCGATCGGAGCTTGAAAAAAAAATAGTAGCTCTTGTAGACAAAGGCAGCAAAAACGAGTCGGTATTCCTTCTACCTACAGTGTGGACCGCAAATGGGGAAATCCAATGCCATTTTTGACGAAGAGTGAAGTGTTGTGGCCCCGTGCCTGAGAATGACTAACTCTGAAACCTACAAAGTTGTTAGGCTATTCTCCTGCTAGTGGCACGAGCTTCAATTAGAAGTGTTTGAAAGGCGACGAAACCACACTTAGGCGACAAGGTATTGGGATTCATCACAGAACCACGGCGGTCGGAAGCTGGACACGCTGTAAAGCACGATAAGTGGCGATCTGTGTGGTAAATCTGACGATAGAGTACAGTTCTGATGCAGAGGCGAGTGCTTGGAACAACACCATTCAATGCTCGCTGGCGACATTGGAGCTTTGCAGCAGACGAACAGTACGTATTCCAATGATGAACGAATGATAGCGTAGCACCACTGCAACAGGAAGGGTGTCATCGACATTGGTCATGGATGAAGTGAAGGAATTGTCCTGGTCGGACGAATAAGTTTTTTTTTTTTTTTCATTAATCGATCTTTGAGTCCGGATACACTACCAACTAGACAAACATTCACTCAAAACATGCGTAACTCCAAATGATGCAGGCTGATAGGCAGATGTTTCGTGGGATGTGTGACAGTAATCGAAAGCACCATGGTACCTGTGGACTAGATATTTTAGAGGCTTCCATCTCGGCTGTTACTAACAAGTATTTACGTTACTGAAGCTTCCACTTTTTGTCAAAATTTCGACTTGGAGGACATTTTCAAGTGCAGTGTACCTCAGTATACTGTAATACTATCCAATTACCGAATATAATATAATATTACAATATATTGGTATCTAACACACTTGAAAATGGCCTGTAAGGACGCAACTGGCCATTTGTGGGAACTATAACAAAGAGGCTACTTGTCACCAACGTCCGAGGTGGACACCTTTAAAATGGCTTTTAGCAAATGTGAGGCTGTGGTACCCCAAATGAAGAAAAGTTTTTAGTTGTAGATAAAGTTGCCGTTACTGCAGGCCAACTGTTTCACTTCATGCTTGATGTCTTACCAAATGATAATCTCCCAGTAAGATAACTGTCTCACAGGACTCAATCATTCTGCAGTGGTTTCAGGAGCATTTTCTTATTTGAGTCGAAACAGATATAATACACTGTTATGTTGCCCACCCACGTGACATGTACCTGCTGGAACACATCGGGGATGCTATCGGGACCTACCTCTGGGCCCACAAAGCATCGTCCCATAGTATATAGGAATTGTGTGACACAAACCTCAGGAAACTTAGCAAGGACAAATTGAGTCCTAGGTGCCTGCAAGCAGGCTATGATGCTGCTCCTGCGCCTGCAAGTGGGTATGAGGCAACAGATGGGTCTGAGCAGTTACCTGCCAGCAGGTGTCTAGGACGTTCCTCACAGTTTGTCAGTGGACAGGTAAATGTTTAAAGTGCTCAGCAAAAGTAGTCTGAAGTAGTCTGATGGCCATAACGAAACGTGTCAGAGGCACCCTTCGCCATTTCATTTACGCAAGTGTCAGTGCCACACAGGTGTGGGCGAAACAGGAGAGGCGAAAAAGGATAAGCTCTCCCTGGTACTTCAGCTCGCGTCCAGTTTTGGTCGACTGGTTTAGAACAAACCCTAGTGGGTCCATCCTGTACACCAGAACAAAGACTGCCGTCGCGCTGCACTCAAAATGGGTGCAATCACTTTCAGCGGAGTTGCTGGCCCATAGTGTCCGTAGGGAAGCGTTGAGTCGTCTGGCGGATGTCAACAGTGTCAAAAGCTGCCAAGAAAGTCCTCCTGTTGCTTGTCAAATTGTGAACTGTCGTTTTCAACTGCTAATCAACGCCCCTAGAAAAAGGGTGGTTACATTGAAGACCTTTATGCTATCACCTATGCGCTTTTCGTCTTAGTTCTGAGCAGCGATGTGTCTGGAATGGTTTCCACGGCCACCCATGATGAAATCGCGTGACTTCAGTTATGAGCATCGTGATTCAGTCCTTAATCGCAGAGCCATCAGAAGAAGGCATGAAAATTGGCATAAAGTTGGTGTGACAACCTTTCCATTGTGTGAAACTTAGCGGTGGTGGCGTTGGGGAGAACTGCGGATGATTTTGATGCCTATGTGACATCATTGATCGCCGGACTTCTGAGCTCAGACATTTTTTTCTTTTTTTTTTTTCTTCTTGCGTATGTTGACAACTCGCTGTTTGAAGTGTCGTGAGCCCGAGGATGACAACACAGAGCACCACGCTTTTGCAACATTACAGAAGAAGGTTGGAGACACGTGTGAGGAAAATTTCGAACTTGCCATGAGAGCCAATGGCTTTTCGAACAAGCAATTCAGTAATTGTGTTGTGTATTGCAACTTGAGTTGCGTAGATCAACGAACGTATCTCACTACAGGATACCTTCGGCCACCAAATTCCCCCACCTAAAGCTTCTAACGTTAAGAAAGAAGCTACAGGGAGGATTAAGAGATGAAAAACAAATTCTAAAGAAAAGGCATCCTCTGTATTGTCTTCATCCAGATAAACACAGACTTGAGTTACGGAAAAGGGTCATAATGAAGACAACATACTTCGAAGGAAATAAAAAACAGTTTATAGATTTTGGAACAGTAGAGTCGAGAACCAAAGTCCTGTTGATACGACTAAAAAGCCGCGTATAGACAGAAAGTAAAGTAATTTCCCATGGGTACTGTTACTCAAGCCCTGAAGTTTTCAAACAAACATTTGGAAAACGCTATGTGACTCGTAAAGTTGAAGACAAATAGTTATATACACACATACTCTCATATATTCAGCGGAATAGAAAATAAACTGGCCCTGCATAGTTTACACTTGACTGTTGCAGAGTGAGTACTGATTTTTAAAGGACAGTGCGTTAAAATGAACAAATGTTAACTTTCTGCTTACAGCATCCAGTTTTACAGTGAGGAAGTATCGGGAATTTTGCAGGTGTTGGCTGCTAATATAAGGAATTTGTAACCCATCTGACTTAAAGAGTGATTCATGTGTATCGCTTTCACTTGCAAAATCGATATACAACCAAGAATTATCCTCGAAATGGGCCCCATTCACTTATCACGAAGGGATCTGAAACTCAAAACCATGGAAAAAAGGCGTTTGTTATCAACATCTAGTAAGACCGAAATTCGATGGCTAATTTCCATTACAACATGAGTTATTCTGTGTTGAAAAGCTAAGCCACTAAATTCAATAAGATTACGCCCACACAACGTCGCACAACCCAGTGGCATAATACAGTTTGACAGTCTTTTACATTTTGCACTAAATCGTCGAGCATTGGATTCAAAAGTAAATACATTGTAAATGAACACAAGAAAACGATTTTGCATCCCTCCGGTCGTACTCAGACCTACGATTACAAGTTTTACATTTATGACAGGCAATAGTGTCATCTTATTTCATCTCCTGTGTCTTGTATAAGTAAAAACTGTTTCATAATTCAATAGAGAGTAATATTCCTAAATTTACAGCATAATCAAGTGAAAAATTAACGTATGGTTCTATGGTCAGATAAGTACGAGCAACTTATAAGCTTCCATTTTAGTATGCACCAGCACATAGTGAGTGATCATAACCAAGAAATGCCAGTCTAACCTCGGTACAGTAACTAAGCTTCACCACAGTAAGTGAAGTGAAATGGTGTCATTGTATTCTTCATTACTGAAGAATATGCAAAACAACGTGGAACTCCACCAGACTAAGACAGTATTCTCTCTAACAGAGCTCCACCGACTAGCATAAAACTAAACTCCCAACACCAAATAGCTCTAATACTGTATAACGTGATGGCAAAATTCTTCCAAACAAGAAGGACCACATGGGCTGCAGCTCGCAAACGATTCCCACTGGTCGAAAGCAAAATGATTCCCCTAAGCCGTATAAACGATTCAATGAACAATAAAAGAGGATGCTTCAGTGTTTGTATCGACCAGTCGAAACTGATTATAGGCGACACGTCTACAATACAGCCAAGATAGATACCGCGATTTTTTTTTAATTTTTTTCCACTTTAGTTAACAGTCTATTGACTGGTCTGAGGCGACCCACCACGAATTCCGCTACTGTGCCAGCCTTTTCGTCTTAATTGCAAATTACGTCCTCAATTATTTGTTGAATGTTTTGAAATCTGCGCCTTCCTCTATAGTTTTTCCTCCTCCACGTCTCCCTCTAGTACTATAGAAGTTATTCCCCGGTAACAGATGTCTTACAGATGTCCATCATCCCGTCCCTTCTTCCTTTCAGTGTTTTCCACACATTTCTCTCTTCGACTGTTCTGTGGAAACCTCCTCATTCCTTACCTTATAAGTCCAACCAATATTTAACATTTTTCTGTAGCAACACATCTAAAATATTTCGATTCTCTTCTGTTCATATTTCAGACAGTCCATGTTTCGCTACCATACAATTCTGTGCACCAACGTATCTTCTCGGGAGATTCTTTCTCAAATTAAGGCGTAGTCTACTAGATGACTATTCCCTTTCTGCCGGTGCCAGTCTGCTTTTTATGTCGCCTTTGCCCCTCCCAACATGAGTTATTTTTCTGCATAGGTAGCTCAATACCTTACATTCGACTACTTCATGATCCGCAGTTCCGTTAAGTTTCTTGCTCTTCTCATTTCTGCTGCTTCACGTTACTATCCTCAATGTAGTCTCTATCCATATTCTGTACTCGTTAGGATTTTGATTCCATTCAATAGATTCTGAAGTCTTGTTCGCTTACACGCAGGATAGCCTGAATATTAAGCCCACTCTTGAACCATTTTTATTTCCGTCATTGATTCTTCGTTGTATAGACTGAACAGTAGGGCCGACAGACTACATCCCTGTCTTATACTATTTTTAATCAGACCACTTCGTTCGTTGTCTCTCAGTCTTATTGTCCCCCCTTAGGTCTTGTACGTCGTTTTTATTACTCGCCTTTCACTGTAGCGTCTCCTATCTTTCTTAGGATTTCGAACATCTAATACAATATTACGTTGTCGAAAGTTTTTTCCAGCTCGACAAACGCTAGGAGCGTGTGTTGATTTATTTTCACTCTTGTTTCCATTATCAGCCGCAACGTCAGAGCTGCCTTTCTCGGTTTTCCTAAAGTCAGACTCATCGTCATCGAACACACAGTCAACTTTCTTGTCCATGCTTGTTATTCTTGTCAGTAACTTGTTCTCACTAGCTGTTATGCTGATTATCTGATTATTCCGGCACTTGTTGACTCTTGCTATCTTTGGAATTGTGTGGATGACGTTTCCCCTGAAGTCTGATGGTACATCACCTGTCTCATAAATTTTACACACCATAGTCGTTTCACTACCACTTCTTACTGCGACTTTGGATATTTCGATGGAATGTTATCTATCTCCTCTACATTAGTTGATCTTAAGTAGTCCGAAGCTCTCTTAAATTGTAATTTTATTATTGGCCCCCATGCCTGTTTCCTCTTGACTCCCGTTTGTTCTTCTATTATGTGATCAGACAATTCCTCCCCCTCACGCGGCCTTCTGTGTACTCTTTCCACCTATTCGCTTTCTCCTCCGCATTTAGCAGTGGAATTTCCGTTGAATTCTTAATGTTACCGTCGTTGCTTTTACGTTGACTGAAGGTCATGCTGCAGGCCGAAGTAGCCGTGCTGTTCTAGGCGCTTCACTCTGGAACCGCGTGACCGCTACGGTCGCAGGTTCGAATCCTGCCTCGGGCATGGATGTGTGTGATGTCCTTAGGTTAGTTAGGTTTAAGTAGTTCTAAGTTCTAGGGAACTGATGACCTGAGATGTTAAGTCCCATAGTGCTCAGAGCCATTTGAACCATCTGAAGGTCATGCTGACTTTTCTATATGCTGAGGCAGTCCTTCCGACAATCATTCCTTTTTCAGTATCTTCACAGTTTTCACTGCACTTCCTATTTATTTCATACCTAAGTGACTTGTATTTCTGCATTCCTGAGATTGGCTGAACGTTTTTGTACTTCCTTCCTTTACCAATCAACTGCAGTTACTCATGGTTTCTTCGTTGTTACCTTCCTTGAACCTACGTTTTTCTTTCCAACTTCAGTGATTGCCCTCTGTAGACATATCCATTCGTTTTCAACTCTCATAATCGCAGTCTCTTTAGCCTCAGAGAACATCAAACGTATCTCTTCGTTCCTCAATAGTACCTCACTTCTTTGCACTTTTATTCTTCCTGATTATTTTCTTGAACTTCAGCTTAATCTTCATCATTACTAAAGTGTCATCTGAGTCACGTCTTACAATTTACTATCTTATTTTGTAAACTGTACCAGACCGCCATGTAGTATAGCTGGAATATTCCCTATCTCCGGCCTTGTCCAAATACACTTCGTCATCCTATGATTCTGCAAAGATTATACTCTATTACTAACTGATGTTCATTGCAGAACTCCGTTAGTCTTTCTTCTCTCCGTTCCTACTGCAAAGGCCATACTGTACCGTACCCCTCCCTTACCCTACAACCGCAATAAACTTCTCATGCGTATTAGATATATTTTCCATTTACGTACTGAACTACTCGTTCAGTATCCTCATATACTTCGTCCCTTCATGCTCTTCATGTGACGCCGGCACATGTACCTGAACCTACGTTGTCAGTTTTGGTTTGCTGTCTATTGTGATGAGAACAACACTATCACTGAACTGAACTTATTTGCTGCCCCACTTTCCTGTTCATAACGATTCCTACCCCATTAATGGCATTTTTACTGCTGTTCATATTAACCTACACTCGTTGTTGTTGTTGCTGTTGTTGTGGTCTTCAGTCCAGAGACTGGTTTGATGCAGCTCTCCATCTACTCTATCCTGTGCAAGCTTCTTCATCTCCCAGTATCTAATGCAACTTACATCCTTCTGAATCTGTTTAGTGTATTCATCTCTTGGTCTCCCTCTACGAATTTTACCCTCCACGCTGCCCTCCAATACTAAATTGGTGATCCCTCGATGCCTCAGAATATGCCCTACCAACCGATCCCTCCTTCTAGTCAAGTTGTGGCACAAATTTCTCTTCTCTCCAATTCTATTCAATACGTCGTCATTAGTTATGTGATTTTCCCATCTAATCTTCTGTAGCACCACATTTCGAAAGCTTATATTCTCTTTTTGTCTAAACTATTAATCGTCCACGTTTCACTTCCATACGTGACTAAACTCCATACAAATACTTTCAGAAACGACTTCCTGACAATTAAATCTATATTCAACGTTAACAAATTTCTCTTATTCAGAAACGATTTCCTTGCCACTGCCAGTCTACAATTTATATCCTCCCTACTTCGACCATCATCCGTTATTTTGCTCCCCAAATAGCAAACCTCATTTACTACTTTAAGCGACTCGTTTTCTAATCTAATTCCCGCAGCATCACCCTATTTAATTCGACTACATTTCATTATCCTCGTTTTGCTTTTATTGATGTTCATCTTATATCGTCCTTTCAAGACACTGTCCATTCCGTTTAGCTGCTCTTCCAGGTCCTTTGCTACACTCATCTCGTCATAAAGCCCTGTCCTCTTTCCATTTCAGTTCACTGACCATCATTATATCTAGGTTGGACCTCTGCAGTTCCATTTTTAGATTTTATAACTTCTTACGATGTTCAGAAGTCTCACATTCCACTCCCTAACTCGTACAACGTTGCCCTTTTGTTGGTTATTCCATCACTGCTCCGTTTGCTGTCACCTCCACGATATACGAATAGAGGGTAATACGGAACAGACAGATAGATGGATAGATCATTATAACACGTGGCACATGGCCTATGGATATACATTATGTGTCTTGTTATTCAGCCGTTTCCCTTGCCCGTTGCATCGTCACGACGTTGATCAATTCTGAATCTTCCGCCTTCCAGGGGAAGAGAGTAGCCTGTACCTCTTTCTGGTCCTGCACTCTCTTTCACAAGGCTGTTTGGCAGAAGGAGGGTGACGTCTTTTGCCAGGAAACTTCGGCAGACCGCGCTCTACAAGAAAATAAATGTGATTCGAAGAAATGAAAGTGAAGCAACTTTTATACTGATGAAGAGCAGACCATCTGTTATCTTTTTCGGTTTTCAATAACTCTAAATCTGTTGCAAAGTCCACTGTGTCTTTGACGGACATAGCGGGGTTGACTCGGAGCCACATTACTCGCTCCCTGCGTTATTGCATTCTGATACGGAATGAGACGGCTGATGATCACCTAGATCCCTATGAGAGAAGCATCTGTAGGCTAGATATCTACTTCACAGCCAATCTAGAAAATTCTAATTTACCGAACAAAGAAAAACAGTCACCTTTCCCACCGAAGATTGCGATTTAGCTTTCCTAGCAACTGTGACCAATATTTTCCGTTCAGTTTAATTCACAGTTTCCATGAGTTAGGGATTCTTCGATAGAACAAGTGCACTGAACATATCTTATCTTGACCATGTGTCACAGTGGGGCACAGTGTTGAGTAAATTTAGCAAATGTAGAAACCTAACTGATCACCGGATATCTGCTGTAATAAAATCAAATAGTTTTTCACATGTGGAGTATTCGACAGAAGTTTTTTTCCTCCGGGAACCTCATACGATTTATTACTATCATTAGGGATACATGTCTGTAACTCCTTCCGCATTCGTCCTGTTTACCAAAAAAGTCAAACAGGTTTGTTTATGCGTTAGATGTTGTTGTGGTGTTCAGTCCGAAGATTGACTTGGTGAAGCTCTGTTTTATGTGCAAGTTTCACCATTTTTCACGAGTACAGGTACCGACATCCTACTGGGTGAAGCTCTGTTTTATGTGCAAGTTTCACCATTTTGCACGAGTACAGGTACCGACATCCTACTGAATCACCTTAGTGTAGCCACATCTCAAGCAATGTCTGTTCAGACAACATAACATAGACTCTTTTTCCTAAGTTTTCAATGGAATACACTAACAAGGAAATTGTGGCACATTGTTCACTTCCAACTGTTTTGTAAGACAAGGTGTGCTTTTTCCACCATATCATAGGGATCTCAATCCAAACGACTGCGGTTCAAATCCATCTCCAGCCGTCCACATTCTGGTTCTCCGCGGTGTCCTTAAAACGCTTAAGGCAAATGATGCGTTGCTTCGTTTCAAAGTAGCCTCCAATTTCCGTCTTCAGTACGAGGCTGCGACCTCTTCGTCGAGGCGCGTTAAACCGTAAGTTCCCTCCCCTCCCACTATGTGTCTCAAAAAATGAAGCACCCTGAAATGAAGACATGGCCTGATAACAATGTGTACATCTACATCGGCGGATATGTAAAAGACTTACATTTTTATTTCTGCGACAGTTGTTGTTCGTGTTCAATGTTATTTCCGGGTTTGGTAGGGTATATAAGGAGTGTGAACAGCGTCAGATGGACAGATCCGGCGTACTCGTGTGCGACGTCGTTATGAGAACCTGTAGATTTTCAAAGATGACTCTTTGGGTGTTTCCATTTGGATGGCTCTTCGTATCGCCCCCTATTTATATTTGAGCTGCATGTGGCAGTAGCCCGAAGTTCGATTGCTTCGGCACGTGAGGTCAGGCATATTCCTCGCCGGAGATCCGTTCGACCACACCCGACCACCACAATCGAGGATCACACTACGCACCAAGCTCAACGTAACCAGTTCACAACTCGGCCTACCTTTCGACAACGAGTAACGGACCCGTGCAACAGTCTACGTCGTCTGTCGTCGCCCCCCCCCCCCCCCCCCCTGTTGGACGGAGACTTAACAGAAGGATGACTAGTGATATACCGTCCCATACGTAGACTCAGCTCAGAAACTAGTGTTGATGAAAAGTAGGCTGAAGTTTAAGGGACTAGTCAGCAACAATCAATGTACAAAGAAGTAAGATACGATAATACTAAGGATGAATAGATATACTTTGAAATTCCCTGAGGCTATAGATAACGCGATAATGAATTCAGCTGAAATCTATAGAAAGAGAAGTCACTGAAGTTGGAAAGAGAAACATATGTGCAAGGAAAGTAACTGCCAAGAAACCATGTATAAGAGACAAAATACTACAGCTGATAGAAGAAAGAAGGAAGTACAAAACTGTTCAAGAAAATTGAGGGATACAGAGATTAAAGTCGCATAGGCATGAAATAAATAGGAAGCTACGGCAAAATGATTCAACAACAGAATGGAAAGTTTGCCTCCCCATCTTATATCTAAGTACGTCTTTCTTGGCATTCCAATCTTGATGTTCCCTTTTGGTTCTTGTAGAAACAGCAAATTGTCTGTTCTTCTCTACAACTTACACCAGATTTTCTGAGAATTTCGCGCATCTAGCACCGTTTTACATTGTAGAACACTTGCTCCAAGCTGAAATATCCTATTGTTTCTACAAGTATATAAAATTCATTGTTCAAGCTGTGAAAACTCGGGCTTTCGATATTTGCCCTCCTCTTTGTCAAGCGCTCCCGATGAAGAACAGGTGCTATATACATAGGTTTGCCTTTCCTTGACCTCTCTTCCAAGATAAGAGGCAGGGTCACTATTGCCTCGCATGTTACTACATTTCTCTGGAATCCAAACTGATCTTCCTCGATGTCGGGTCCAACCAGATTTTCCATTCGTCTGTGAAGAATTCGTGTTAATATTTTGCAGCCGTGACTTATTAAACTGAGAGTTCGATAATTTTCACACCTGTCAGCATCTGCTTTCTTTGGAGTTGAAATTATTATATTCCTCTTGAAGTCCGAGAGTATTTAGCCTGTCTAAAACATCTTGCTCACTAGATGGAAGAGTTTTCTCATGACTGGCCCTCCCAAGGCTATCAGTAGTTCTAACGGAATACTCCCGGAGCCTTGATTCGCCTTATGTCTTTCAGCGCTCTGTCAAACTGTTCACGAAGTGTCATATCTCCTATATCATCTTCATCTAGATCCACCTATTCGGACTGAACACCACAACAAAATCTAACGCATAAACAAACCTGTCTGAATTTTGGTAAACAGGACGAATGACGGAAGGAATTACAGACATGTATCCCTAACGATAGTAATAAATCGTATGCGGTTCCCGGAGGAAAAAAACTTCTGTCGAATACTCCACATGTGAAAAACTATTCCCATAATATAGGCCCCAAGTAGGTCGCCCTTGTGTAGATCCTCTAAATACTCATTTTACTTTTCTGCTTTCCCTTCTTTATTTAGGACTGATTTTCCGTATGATCTCGTGATATTCATGGAAGTGGTTCTCTCTTCTCCAAATTCTCTTTAATTTTCTTTTAGAGGGCATCTATCTTACCCCTAGTGTTGTATGCTTCTACATCCTTACATTTGTCCTCTAGCCATTCCTGCTTAGCCATTTTGCACTTCCTGTCGATCTCATTTGTGAGACATTGGTATTCCTTTTCACTTGATTGATTTACTTCATTTTTATAATTTTCCTTTTATCAATTAAATTCAATACATATATAAGCAGGAATGGCTAGAGGACAGATGTAAGGTTACAACAGCGGTATGTAGACGAGCGTTATCCCGTTCGAAAACACTCCATGGAATGAAACTTCCTGGCAGATTAAAACTCCGGAGACCATAGCTCCACTTGTATGGCCCGTGTGTCTAGCACACAAACAGGTTGGATGCAGGCCCCTAAGTGACCTTCTAACCCACATACCGCCATCACTGGTATAGAAGCAGAACTATCAGAAAAAAACAGACCTAATCCGTGTCCTCCAATGAGCTCTCGCTTGACGCCACTGCAGTCGCAAATGGCGGTGGTCTGGAGTCATTGAACTGTACGCAACTAGGAAATGCCCTTGAAGTAAGCGATTTGTAGCACGACCGTCTTCCATCTCCGTAGGACGCAGTCTTCTTACGATCATACATTCTCGTGACCCCCTGTGCCTGCAGTGATGTACAGTGACTACATTCCTGCCATATCGTCATTCAGAGTCGCAAACATCTAGCTTCTCCTGGCCCTATTACACGAACTCGTTCGAACTCATTGAGGTGCTGATAATGTCGCCTTTGTCGCTTTAAAGAGATTCTTGATAAACTCACGACGCCCAGTGTCAGAGGCAACTATCGGCGAGAGCCGTTACTACGTGTATTTACAGTGAAACTGATTTGCATCCTCATAGCGGCGCTACTCTTTCCGCTCTTAACCTACTCGCGCAAATTTGAACAGCCGTCTTGTTTACGACGTAAAAACACGCTTTCCAACTTTCTTTTACGTTACAAAACTCCTTCTTGGTGTCCGTCTGATTATTTTGGCCACATTACCGGAAGGCCAGAAGCAGTGGAAAGAAGTGCCATAGAGGGAGAAGAACTACAGGAGGCCCACCGTTGTGATGGATAGACCAGATTAAGAACATGACTAACATGGGCTGCAAGCAAACCGCGATGACGAAGATACAGCTTCGTAGATGCAGGTCTTGCTGCCACTACACGCTTGTGTAGCGTTAGTCCAGAGACAGAGATAGATAAGTATGTAGATCCGCTGGTGACTATAGTGCGTGGTTAGCGAAGTCTACATTACTGCCAGCACATAACGCAGCGGCACGGAGGCTCAAGAGACAAGGGAACGCGCCGTGTGTGCGCCGCGTGCAGTGGCTGTGACGTAGGCCGTAGGAGGCCTTCCGCCGCAGCGCCGGCGGCAGGGTGTGCTGCTGGCCGCCGACTGCCGGCGATTAGGTTAATCGACGGCACGTCCTCTCGCCGCGGCACGCAGCCGCACGCATGTGCGCGCTCGCCTCGCCTCGCCCCGCCCCACCTCGCCGGCTCACGCACTACACTGACGCACGCTACCTGCTGACAGCGTCGTAACAAGCCGAGCCGGCAGTAAGCCGTCCGACCCGAGCCAAAGGGACGCGCGTTAACCCCGGGCATTCAGCGCGCCGTCCGGCGGTAATGAATTGACTGTCGCACGGACGACTGGCGTTTATGTCGCAGGCAGCCAGATGCCAACGCTCAGCGTTTGTCGCACTGCTGCCAGTTCCAGCTGCGCCGTAAACAACGACCGCTTGCCTGCCGAGAACTATATTGTCTGAAGTCTGATGGAAATAGCGGTTAGTGGAACAGTGGTAACATTCAGTTGTGCTTAAACTAATGGCAGTTTAATAACCACGTCCTCAGGGGGTGGTGACATTAAATTTTTTGTATTTTTCCCGTTTCAGATTCAATTTGTCGCAAATCGCAATGTCTTCTTATCACCGAACAAGAGTCGTGAATATAAAAAACAGAACTTAAAGGACTCAGTCGCAATTCCTGTTTATACTTTTCAAAATTCATGATTAATCGTCTGCAAAGATAATTAAGTGACCATTTACGACAATTTGCAACTGTTAAAACAAATACATTAACAGAAAAAGAAGTTAACTTCTCATGGTTGGGATTCACAGTCATATAAAATTTCTTAGAAGACATTATAGTCGCCGTTGACTGTATAAAATATGTGTTTTTACTATTGCAATTTCGGCCTTATGGCCATTTTCAAGTAACACTGCAAAAGTTACCAAAACACAAAAAATACAAAAGTGAAGCACCCGGTGTATATACAAAATTAAGCAAACATTTCATTAAGAAAGTAGGTCATTTATAAACATTGGAGAGAAATGTACATTACTTACATTCTGTCAGAATATAAAACTATCTGTACATGCCGTCGTCAAAATGCAGCCTTTTGACTCTGAGAGTCCCATAAGATCCGAAGAGTACGACTCTTATTACAGCGTATTATGTTGTTAAATATGCACTGAACTGTCGATGTTACCCTCGTTGTAATAATCTATCACACATTCAAGTTCAGGTGCTCTGACAACATGTGGAGCTAAGTCAGTTGGCGCGAAAGTACATTTTCTAAAGATATTGCCTGTGCACGTAACAAAGGTATCGCGCGCCAAGGATATAACATATAAGCTTTATATCTTAAAGTCTTTTCATTTGTCGACATCATACAGCTTTCTAAATAGTGCTTTGATTGTAATGGGCAGTAGCTGGATTTCTGGTGACCGTTTCACGCCTTACATACTCGTAAAATTTATACGCATACAAAGTATTACATATCAGAGCTTGGTCTTCATCTCATTATGAGCACTTAAGTCAAATATGAGAGCTTATTAACAGATAACAATTATATAAAGTATAAATAAATATTCCCATCCCACTGCCCATTACAATCGTAGCACTATTTAGAAAGCTGTATGATGTCGATAGACGAAAAGACTTTACGATGTAAAGCTTATTAAGTTGTATCCTTGGTGTGCACTATCTTTGCTACGTGCACAGGCAGTATCTTTAGTAAATGTATTTTCGCACCAACTGACTTAGCCCCACACGTTGCATCTGAACTCGAATTTGTGACAGATTATTAGAACGATGGTAATATCGACAGTTCAGTGCATATTTAACAACATATTACGATGCAATAGGTGTCGTACTCATCGACTCTTGTGGGACTCTCACAGCCAAAAGGCTGCATTTTGACGACGCGTTCTATATGTAGTTTTATATTCTGACAGAATGCAAGTAATTTACATTTCTCTACGAATTTATATGATTGAGATACTTTCTGAATGTAATGTTTGCTTATTTTGTATATACACCTTGTGCTTCACTTTCGTATTTTTGTGTTTCGGTAACTTTTGCAGTGTTACTTGAAAATTGCCATAAGGCCGAAATTTCAATAGTAACCATAAAGTCGCGACAGCAAGAAGGATCTGGTAGGCGTGTTCCTAAATTTGAGAGGTTTTTGCTGCCAGTCGCGTAAGAGTCGCACTATGAGGATACATATCAGGTTAGTTTTAAATACACACTCTAACGGTCGTGAGCATTAGCTACTTTTTATTTTGGACATGATGAGTTGGTGTTAGTCAAGAATGCCTTTAAGGTGACAAAGACGCCATTATCAATACCTCACGAAGTTTGAACGAGGTCTTGTAACAGGTTACGAGATGGCGGATATTCCTGGCAGGAAAAACTTGTATATCTACATCTACATACACTCCTGGAAATGGAAAAAAGAACACATTGACACCGGTGTGTCAGACCCACCATACTTGCTCCGGACACTGCGACAGGGCTGTACAAGCAATGATCACACGCACGGCACAGCGGACACATCAGGAACCGCGGTCTTGGCCATCGAATGGCGCTAGCTGCGCAGCATTTGTGCACCGCCGCCGTCAGTGTCAGCCAGTTTGCCGTGGCATACGGAGCTCCATCGCAGTTTTTAATACTGGTAGCATGCCGCGACAGCGTAGACGTGAACCGTATGTGCAGTTGACGGACTTTGAGCGAGGGCGTATAGTGGGCAAGCGGGAGGCCAGGTGGACGTACCGCCGAATTGCTCAACACGAGGGGCGTGAGGTCTCCACAGTACATCGATGTTGTCGCCAGTGGTCGGCGGAAGGTGCACGTGCCCGTCGACCTGGGACCGGACCGCAGCGCCGCACTGATGCAGGCCAAGACCGTAGGATCCTACGCAGTGCCGTAGGGGACCGCACCGCCACTTCCCAGCAAATTAGGGACACTGTTGCTCCTGGGGTATCGGCGAGGACCATTCGCAACCGTCTCCATTAAGCTGGGCTACGGTCCCGCACACCGTTAGGCCGTCTTCCGCTCACGCCCCAACATCGTGCAGCCCGCCTCCAGTGGTGTCGCGACAGGCGTGAATGGAGGGACGAATGGAGACGTGTCGTCTTCAGCGATGAGAGTCGCTTCTTCCTTGGTGCCAATGATGGTCGTATGCGTGTTTGGCGCCGTGCAGGTGAGCGCCACAATCAGGACTTCATACGACCGAGGCACACAGGGCCAACACCCGGCATCATGGTGTGGGGAGCGATCTCCTACACTGGCCGTACACCTCTGGTGATCGTCGAGGGGACACTGAATAGTGCACGGTACATCCAAACCGTCATCGAACCCATCGTTCTACCATTCCTATACCGGCAAGGGAACTTGCTGTTCCAACAGGACAATGCACGTCCGCATGTATCCCGTGCCACCCAACGTGCTATAGAAGGTGTAAGTCAACTACCCTGGCAGCAAGATCTCCGGATCTGTCCCCCATTGAGCATGTTTGGGACTGGATGAAGCGTCATCTCACGCGGTCTGCACGTCCAGCACGAACGCTGGTCCAACTGAGGCGCCAGGTGGAAATGGCATGGCAAGCCGTTCCACAGGACTACATCCAGCATCTCTATGATCGTCTCCATGGGAGAATAGCAGCCTGGATTGCTGCGAAAGGTGGATATACACTGTACTAGTGCCGACATTGTGCATGCTCTGTTGCCTGTGTCTATGTGCCTGTGGTTCTGTCAGTGTGATCATGTGATGTATCTGACCCCAGGAATGTGTCAATAAAGTTTCCCCTTCCTGGGACAATGAATTCACGGTGTTCCTATTTCAATTTCCAGGAGTGTACATACTCCGCAATCCACCGTATGGTGTGTAGTGGAGGGTACCTCGTACCATAACTAGCATCTTCTCTCCGTCTTTCACTCCCAAACAGAACGACGGAAAAACGACTACCTATATGCCTCTGTACGAGCCCTAATCTCTCTTATCTTATCTTTGTGGTCTTTTTGCGAAATGTAAGTTGGCTGCAGTAAAATGGTACTGCAGTCAGCCTCAAATGCTGGTTCTCTAAATTTCCTTAGTAGCGATTCACGAAAAGAACGTCTCCTTTCCTCTAGAGACTCCCACCCGAGTTCCTGAAGCATTTCCGTAACACTCGCGTGATGATTAAACCTACCAGTAACAAATCTAGCTGCATTTCAACTGAATTGCTTCTATGTCCTCCCTCAATGCGTCCTGATAGGGATCCCAAAGGCTCGAGCACTACTCAAGAATAGGTCATAGTAGTGTTTTATAAGCGGTCTTCTTTGCAGATGAACGACATCTTCTTAAAATTCTACCAATGAACCGAAGACGACTATCCGCCTTCCCCACAACTGCCATTACATGCTTGTCCCACTTCATATCGGTCTGCAATGTTACGCCCAAATATTTAATCGGCGTGACTGTGTCAAGCGCTACACTACTAATGGAGTATTCAAACATTACAGGATTCTTTTTCCTATTCATCTGCATTAATTTACATTTATCTATTTATCAATCACAAATCCTGTCCAAGTTATCTTCTACCCTGCTACAGTTAGTCAACGACGACACCTTCCAGTACACCACAGCATCATCAGTAAACAGCGGCACATTGCTGTCCACCGTATCGAAAAGATTATTTATGTACATAGAAAACAACGGCAGACCTACTACACTTCCCTGTGGCACTCCAGATGATACCCTCATCTCCGATGAACACTCACCATCGAGGACAACGTACTGGGTTCTATTACTTAAGAAGTCTTCGAGCCACTCACATACTGGGAACCAATCCCATATGCTCATACCTTAGCTAGGAGTCTGCAGTGGGGCACCGACTCAAACGCTTTCCGGAAGTCAAGGAATATGGCATCCGTCTGATACCCTTCATCCATGGTTCGCAAGATATCATGTGAAAAAAGGGCGAGTTGCGTTTCGCAGGAGCGATGCTTTCTGAAGCCTGTGCTGATGCATGGACAGCAACTTCTCTGTCTCAAGGAAATTCATTATATTCTAACTGAGAATATGTTCGAGAATCCTGCAACAAACCGATGTTAAGGATATTGGTCTGTAAATTTGAGGATCCGTCCTTCTACCCTTCTTATATACAGACGTCGGCTGCGCTTTTTTCCAGTCGCTCGGGACTTTACGTTGGGCAAGAGATTCGCGATAAATGCAAGCTAAGTAAGGAGCCAATGCAGTAGAGTACTGTCTGTGCAACTGATCTGATGGCAGCGACGTCACGAGAATGACGGTCGCAAGACGTCTGGGCTATGGACGGTCAGGTGGGACTAACGAGAGGGAGAACCATTGTGTTCGGTTCGACGTACGGCTCTGACACATCGTACTGCACCTTCAGCAGCAATATAATCGGTAGTTGGCACAATAGTGACACAACGAACTGTTACAAATTTGTTACTCCAAGGAGAGCTCCGATCAGACGGCCTATAGCATTCATTCCACTGGCTCCAAACCGCTACCGTTTGCGACCGCAGTGGTAACAAGCGAGAGCTCATTTCAGGGAGGAGTGGAGTTCTGCTGTGTTTTCTGATGAAAGCTTGTTATAAGGAGGCCTAGAGGGCCTGAAACCAACCTGCACCTACATCTGGGGTTATCACCTTGGGTCCTATTTCGTATGACTGCAGAGTGCACGCACCCTGATTGCAAAACTGTACGTCATTCTGGTGATTCGACCTGTTGTGTTGCCATTCATGAACAGCATCTCGGGAGGTGTTTTCCCAGCCGGATAACGCTCGCCCTTACACCACTGTTGTAACTCAACATACTCTAGATAGTGTCGACATGTTGCGTTTGTCTCCTCGATCACTAGGTCTGTTTCCAATCGAGCACATACGGCACACCATTACACGACAACTCCAGTGTCATCCAAAAACGGTATTAACCGCTCCTTTATTGATCAAGCCAGTGCGATATGAACTCTATCCCACCAACTGAAATCTTGTTGGACTTATCTGCTAAGGCCATCAGTTCCTAAGCTTAAACACTACATCTACATCTACATCCATACTCCGCAAGCCACCTGACGGTGTGTGGCGGAGGGTACCTTGAGTACCTCTATCGGTATCCTAGGGACAAACACCCACACCCACGCCCGAGGGAGGACACGAACTTCCGCCGGGACCAGCCGCACAGTCCATGACTGCAGCGCAATTCAACCTTCCGGTTATAAATGTACCAGTATTTCACATTTAGAACGGCTTATCTCGTGCTTACATGAACGTGTGAATTTATCCCGTCCGGCTACCCTCGCGGTCTAACGCGCTGCTTCCGCCCAGCGGATTAGTGTCAAGGTCACATTTGCCGGTCAGCCCTTGGATGATTTAAGGCGGTTTTCCATCTATCTCGGCGAATGCGGGCTGGTTCCCCTTATTCCTCCTAAGTTACACTACGTCGGCGATGCTGCGCAAACACTGTCTCCACGTAAGCGAACACCATAATTACTCTCTCTGTACCACGCAAACATTTGTGGTTACCCGGCGGGAAGGGGGGGGGGGAGGTTCAATTGGCGGCCGAACCGCACAATAACCCTGGGTTCGTTGTGGGGCAGTGAGATGGATGGACAGCAGTGGCCTGCTGTGTTGTTGTGAACCACTAGGGGCTACGGCGAAACGAAGCCTCTCCGTCGTTTCTAGGTACCCGGTTCTATACACAATAAACACAACTTGTGATTTTGTTATGTTAACCCGTTAAATATGTCACCTAGACAAATGAAATTTCATTAACCTACATTACTTTTTTTTTTTTGGTGTTGTGATTTTCTTTCCGACGGCGTTTGAAACTATTATTACGAATAGTGCCTTAATTTTCATTCAGAAGGCATAACTTAGGAAAAAAGTTCACTGCAGTGGAGTGTGCGCTGATATGAAACTTCCTGGCAGACCTTTGCAAAGGTCCCGAGTTCGAGTCGAGGTCCGGCACACAGTTTAAATCTGACAGGAAGTTTCATATCAGCGCACACCCCACAGCAGAGTGAGAATCTCAGTCTGGAAACATCCCCCAGGATGTGTCTAAGCCATGTCTCCGCAATATCCTTTTTTCCTGGAGTGCTGGTTCTGCAAGGTTTTCAGGAGAGCTTCTGTGAAGTTTGGAAAGTAGGAGACGAGGTACTGGCAGAAGTAAGGCTTTGAGGACGGGGCGTGAGTAGTGCTTGGATAGCTCAGATGGTAGGGCACTTACCCGCGAAAGGTGAAGGTCCCGAGTTAAACTCTCGGTCCGACCCACAGTTTTAACCTGCCAGGAAGATTCAAACTTAACTAATGTTGTTGGGCATAACGGCCACCCTAAGGAAACCACAGTAATCGGGATGGTCCCCAGAAAACAATTTTAACAACTTATTTTTCTTACAGGTTTAGCACAAGGACTCACATTTTGAACCTTGCAATAAAATGGGCTTAAACACCAGTATTAAAATCAATTAAACATGATTGGGGATTGCAACAGATCAATCAATCTAGAGTTTCCTAACTCAGATGAGGCCTCCTGCACTTGCTCGAAGCAAATGCCCGTTAATGGTCCTCATGTGTAACTGGCAGCTGCATCTGCTCTCTTATTCAAGTGCCCGTACAGCAGAACCTCCACCACACTCTGGGAAACTTCCTTGCGCAGTAGTTCCCAACCTGTCTTGGACCAGTATCCCTGAGAACCATTATGTGTTGTCTGTAACGTACCCTCCCCCCCCCCCCCCTGCCACCACCTACACCACCCCTCGACCACTTCCCCCGCTATCATCATATTAACAGGCTTTTTTTGGAAGTTTGTTGTAAGTTCCTACTGGATGAAACTGATGAGGTCATGGGTCCATAGGCTTACACAGTACTTAATCTAACTTAGACGAACTTACGACAAGGACAATATACACCCATGCCCGAGGGAGGAGGCGAACTCCTACGGGGGGAGACGTGCGAACCATGGAAGGGCGCCTTAGACCACGAAGCTAAACCGCGTGGCTTTAACGCCTAATTAAACATTAGAATGAAAAAGATTTTTCTTGTAAAACCTTTGTTTTTAAAATGATGAAAGATAAATGATATTTAGTGTGGTGTGTGGTGTGGTGTGTGTGTGTGTGTGTGTAATAAATGAAGAAGCAATTCCCGGTGAATATCGTTGTGCTGTGGTACCTAAAACTCAATCGACAGTGAGGGTAGATACTTGTTACAAAACGTGCTTCCGCTGCACTACTCCTGCCACTGGTGGCATTTTCTTCACCCGCACCATGCGTCAGCATTTAAAATCCAATTACTTAAAATGTGTGCGCAACAGTAACTGTATGTAAATCGCTTGACTTCTGGACCTCTTACTTCCGGAGTGACCGACATTGCAAGACTTGACGCCGTTATCGCTTTGTGTCTGACGACTCCAATAACAACAACAATAATAATAATTCTGTGTACAACATTATAGCGTTGTGCTGCCAGTTAGTTCACACATCTCCTTCAAAGTAAGTAATAAAGCAATTTTTGGTCTATTGCAGTAACTAGGGAACTGTCTACAACTTGAAGAAGACATATTCGTGAGATATTTAGCATTTGTTACGTATGTCTTACTTTTACTTCCACAGATGTACAGTTCAAAGTACACACATCAAATAGAGTTTTGTATCATCCCGGTTCCCGGAACTCCTGAAGACAGACGTTACTGTGAATATTGTCTCACAGACACAGTCCCTTTGACTGTTCAATGATGTCAGTATACCCGTCCAAAAATGTAAACAACCATTCATGAGCAGCGCCTATTAAACGAAGAGAGTACGACAGCCGATCAGTTCCAGTCATACACGGCTTGTGTTGTCTGCAGTTCAACCATTCCTAGATGATCAATACCGCGGTTCGAACGCGCCCGCATTATTACTTTGCACCAGGGATGGCTCTCAACAAGGGAAGTGTCCAGGCTTCTCGGAGTGAACCAGAGCGATATTTTTCGAACATGGAGGAGATACAGAGAGACAGGAACTGTCCATGACATGCCTCACTCAGGCCGCACAAGGACTACTGCTGCAGTGGATGACCGCTACCTACGGATTATGGCTCGGAGGAACCCTGACGACAACGCCACTATATTGAAAAATACTTTTCGTGCAGCCACAGGACGTCGTGTTATGACTCAAACTGTGTGCAATACGCTGCATGATGCGAAACTTCACTCCCCCCGTCCATAGCGAGGTCCATCTTGGCAACCACGACACCATGCAGTGCGGTAGAGATGGGTCCAACAACATGCCCACTTGGCCGCTCAGGATTGGTATCACGTTTTCTTCACCGACGAGTGTCGCATATGCCTTCAACAACAGAATCTTCGGAGACAACCCGGTGAGGCTGAATGCCTTAGCCCCATTTCTTTCGTCATTTCTGTTCTCTAGGTAACTGAGTAGTGGCCCCGGAATTTTCCGTACAGAAGATATCGCCGCCGGTCTAAACAAACAGTCTACAAGATCATCGAGAACATCGAATTTGCTACAACAGCTGGAGACAAGAAGAATCGTATTCCAGTTAAGTCTGTCGCTGCACAAGCTCTTCTGGATGGTCCTGCTGTTTTCGTCAGTTGCAGACTTAATTTTAGTTTAGACATAAACGATTCGTTTGGTCATGGTAACGGATGGTTTACCGTAGCCATTGTTCGTGGTGGTACAGGAGTACCAAATGTTCCTGGATTTGAAAGTTTTGTTGACAGAGACATTATAGCTTTTCGCACTTACCATATTTCTGTTTAACGACTTAAGCACTCTTCACTGCTTCAGTATAATGACATTTGTGAAAGTGAGCTTCTTCGTGTTTGTCATTAAGGACATCAACAAATCGGATTCTCAATACGCTTCTTATTATAGCAGTGTTCTAAGTACAATTCCTGCCCGCATTTTCTAACAGTGCCTTTTATAATCTCAGGTGTGAAAAAGCAAGAGTTGCTGTCAGTTAGTCACGGTCATCACATGCAAGCTGTCAGGCAGTTCAGCAGTACGTGGCAGGACGGGAGAGAGAATACTGGCAGTTAGCAACCGTAGTGGAACTTTTTCTTATAAGTGATTTATGGCAGTTGCGTATTGGTGAAGTTTCCGTTCGCGATAGCATTTCTTGCACTTATTCAGTTCAGCGATATTTACGCCCCACATTCCGTGTTTGCAGTCTTCCATTATGAAGTGGAAGTTGACAATAGGTATAAAATTACAATATGTCTTGTTGAGAATTAGTGAGCACACTAAATTTGACTACAATGATTACAGTCAATGGTCACATATATTGTTTACAATCTAAGCCGGTATCAACGAATAAGACTTTTTGAACAGCCCATATTCTTAGGCAGATAATAGAAGCAGTGAACATCCTCACGGATGGTGCTAGATTATGATTATTCTTACTACGTTCTGACGCAGTTATTAGCTAAGAAGAAAATTGGATATTGAAAATGAAGTAATTGTCTAAATCGGCTTAATCAGTAAAAAGTATCTGTGAGAACTGATTGTTAAACTGTATAGAAATACAATTATTATTTCGGTAATTTATTAATTTCTGTGTTCGGATTACACAGCGTCATTAGACCACAGAGTATCATTAACAGAATTGCCATTCGCCGTCAGTACGTCGTCTTCCCCGCTCCATTCTCAATTTTCTATACATCTGCGAGTGATGACAGTTCTGTGCCGTTCACGTCAGTGAAGTCGTTTGATACTGCACCGTCCAGAAGCATTTCTCATCGTTCGAGACTTCTACTTCAAAACTGTTTTAATTGGCTTTCTTTTCACGCATGATGGCGTCTCTAGCAAGGATAGGACATCACACATACACCGCTGTGCCTTTGCAAAACAGTAGAAGAATGGGTCCTCTGCCGGCCGCGGTGGCCGTGCGGTTCTAGGCGCTGCAGTCCGGAACCTTGGGACTGCTACGGTCGCAGGTTCGAATCCTACTTTAGGCATGTATGTATGTGATGTCCTCAGGTTAGTTAGGTTTAAGTAGTCCTATGTCAAGGGACTGATGATCTCAGATGTTAAGTCCCATAGTGCTCAGAGCCGTTTAAACAATTTTGAATGGGACCTCTTCTCTTCTCGGCGCCATAAAAGAGATGAAGGTGAAGGGATAATGTGGAACTGCGATTCATTACCGAATACAATGCGTTGCCGTTCATTGGCACTCCCTATTAGCCAGTCACGTCACTATCCTAAGCGGCCTTTTCTGTTGCGAAGTTAACGGCAGCCTACATTTTTCAATTACTGAGTCATCAGTTTCAGGCTAGTTCGATGAGGCCCGCCACGAATTCCTCTCCTGTCCCAAACCTTTCATCCCAGAGTAGCAACTACAACATTCGTCCTCAATTATTTGCTAGATGTATTTAAATCTCTGTCTTCCTCTACAGTTTTTACCCTCTGCAGCTTCCTCTATTACCATGGAAGTTGTATCCTGAACTTAACACATACATTATCATCCGGTTCCTTCTTCTTGTCATTGTTTACTACACATTCCTTTCCCCGCTGAATCTGCGGAGAACCTCCTCACGACTTACCTTGTCAATTCACCCAATTTTCAATATTCTTGTGCAGGACCACACCTCAGATGCCTCTGTTCCCTTCTGTTCCGGTTTTCCCACAGTCTATCTTTGACTACTATCCAGTGCTGTGATCCAAACACACATTCTCAGAAATTCCTTTGTGAAGTTGAAGCCAATGTTTGATACTTCTCTTGGCCGGGAACACCATTTTTGGCGGCGCCATCGGCTTTTTATGTCCTCCCTGCTCTGTCCCTCATGGAGTATTTTGCTAACTTGGTAGCAAAATTCGACAACTTCATCTATTTCGTGATCCACAATTCTGATGTTAAGTTTCTCGGCATTCGCATTTCTGCTACTTCGTTTTTTTGGCCTTTCTTCGATTTACTCTCGAACCCTTATCTCATATTCTGCACTATTAGACTGTTGATTCCATTCGATAGATCCTCTAATTCTTCTTCATATTCAGTGGCCAAGTGGTTCTAGGCGCTTCCGTCCGGAAACGCGTGACTGCTACGGTCTGAGGTTCGAATCCTTCCTCGGGCATGATGTGTGTGATCTCCTTAGGTTAGTTAGGTTTAAGTAGTTCTAAGTTCTAGGGGACTGATGACCTCAGGTGTTAAGTCCCATAGTGCCCCGAGCCATTTGAACCATCCTTATGCTAACCATGTTATGAGGGAAAATTATAATTGATATTCTTTCCCCTTTAATTTTAATTCCATTCTCAAACCTTTATTTTATTTCTGTCATATGTTTTTAGACGTACAGATTAAACAGCAGTGGCGAAAGACTACATCCCCATTATACACCCTTTTTAGTTCGAACACTTCGTTCTTTGTCTTGCACTCGTATTTTTCCCTCTTGGTTCTTGTACATATTACCCAACTACCCTTATATCGTACCCCTCTTTTTGTCAGCATTTCGAACATCATTAACCATTTTATGTTGCCGAATGCTTTTCCCAGGCCTAAAAATTCTATGTACTTACCTTGACTATTTTTCAGTTTTGTCTCTATTATCAGCAGTAAAGTCAGAACTGACTCCGTGGTGCCATTACATTTCTTGAAGCTAAACTGATGATGACCGTCTAACAGATCGTCATTTTCTTTTAAACTCTTCGGTAAATTACCCTTGTCAGTAACATGGATGCATCAGCTTGTGAGATGAAAGCATAGCTCCCCATTAGCAGAATAGTCGACAGGCCCTATTGGGGACCCCTGGTACAGAGCAGACTGGAGGTCTGAATTAGATAGAGGCTCAGACGCTTCTGCGACCTTGTGGGCTTGAGATCGGTCATAAGCCGGTCGTGTTTCGGATCGCGCCAAACTGGACAGGAGTCCACTACATGCAGTAGGCTGCTACATGGGTAACAGGGATAGTGTGGAGCGGACTGGACGGGTTGTTTAGGTTAGGGGGTGTTGGAGAAACACAAAAAGGTTTTCAGACTCAAAGTGTGAAGGTCGAACACAACACGAATGTACATCCACGAACCATCGATATAACAGCTGTAGACTGTCGTACCTTTATTGAGAAAGTACCAGACATCCAAGAGCTGACTGAAAGCATCTATGCTGAAATCGTTACGGCACTGAAAGCTGGCTAAAGCCGTAGATAGGTTCAGCAGAAACTTTTGCAAATGACCTAACGGAGTTCAGAAAGGATACGCTAAACATAGTTGGTTGTAGTGTGTTTTTTGCTGTTGGAATTAGTTTATCTTGCAGGTAAGTTGTAGTAGACAATTCCTGTGAGTTAGTGTCGGTAGAGGTCATTCTTGGCAACCTGTATATAATAATATTTGGATTCTTTAACCGACCTCTCAAACTCAGATGAGACAACTGCTCAAAGGTTCGAAGAAAACTTGAGTCTAATTCAATCGCGTACTCTAATGGTACTGTTATAGGTGGTGATGACTTCGATTTACCCTCTCTATTTTGACGAAAATATATGTTCAAATCCGGAGATATGCATAAAACATCATCCGACATTATACTACACGTATTATACGACAATTATTCGAATAGCAAACCGTTAGGAAAACACACTTGCCCTCTTCGCAACAAATAAGCCTGAGTTATTAACGAGAATGAAAACGGATACACGGATTGGTGAATATAGGATTATCATAGCGAAACTCAGTATCGTATCTCCCAAATCCATCAAAAGAGACAAAAAATATATTTATCCTAACGATTAGGTAATAGTGTGGTTGACACCTTTCTGGGAGACAACCTCCACTCCCTCCACATTAACAGTGTAAGAGTAAACCACTTGTGCCTTGAATTGAAAAAAATGGCATCGACACCAGTTTAGAGACTGATACCAAATAAATTAACCAGACGGATATGATCCCCCATGGTACGCAAAACAGGTCAGAACAGTGTTACAGAAACAACGAAAAATGGTTGCCAAATATAAACGAACGGTAAATCCCCAAGGTGATGATCCTTTACCGAAGCTCCAAATTTTGCGCGGACTTCTGTGCGAGATACTTTAATGATTTTCTCAACGAGACTTTGTCTCGAAACTTGACAGAGAACCCAAAGAGGTGGTGGTTCCAAAGGTATGATCGGGGTAAGACACAATCAGTGCCTTCTCTGCGTGATAGCAGTGGAAATACTATCGATAACAAAGCTGCTAACGCAGAGTACCTAAACACAGACATCCCAGATTCGTTGACCAAAAGATGGCAAAGTAAGTATTCCAAACCGCGAATCAAGAACAGCTGACAACACGAGCAGCACGAGTAGTGAAGCAACTTAAATAACCTAATAGAAACAAGCCTTCCGGTCCGTACTGTTTACCAATTACGCTCTTTTCAGAGTATGGTGATGCTATAACTCCATGTTGCACAATCATACACAACCACGCGCTCGACGCAATCCTGTACCCAAAGACTGGAAGGCTGTACAGGTCACATTAATATTCAAGAAAGGCAGTAGGAGTAATCCACTATGCTACAGACCCATGTTTTTAAAGTCGATATGCAGCAGGATTTTTGAACATAAATTGTGCTCGAAGAGCCGGTCGGAGTGGCCGAGAGGTTCTAGGCGCTACAGTGTGGAACCGCGCGACCGCTACGGTCACAGGTTCGAATCCTGCCTCGGGCATGGATGTGTGTGATGTCCTTAGGTTAGTTAGGTTTAAGTAGTTCAAAGTTCTAGGGGACTGATGACCTCAGCAGTTAAGTCCCATAGTGCTCAGAACCATTTGACCCACTTTTTGTGTTCGAAGAGAACGATCTATTGACATATAGACGACAATTATTAAGTAAACATCGATCCTGTGAAACACAACTAGCTTTTTACTCGCACGAAGTGTTGAGTGCTATTGAGAAGGGGTTTCAATTTGATTCCGTACTTCTACATTTCCGAAACGGTATTGACACCGTAAGTCACAAGAAGCTTGTACTCAAATTGTGTGCCCATGGAATATCGCTTCTGTTATGAGACTTGATTCGTGATTTCCTGATAAAGAGGTCACATTTCGAGGTAATTGACGTAAAGTCATTAAGGACAATAGAAGTGATTTCTGGCGTCCCTCAAGGTCATGTCAACTGACCGGCTCTTTGCTGTTCCTTATCTATATAAACGATTTAAGAGGCAATCTGAGTAGTTGACGTAGGTTGTTTGCAGATGATGCTGTCGTTTATCGTCTACTCAAGTCATCAGAAGATCAACAGCAAAACGACTTAGAGAGATATGTGTATTGTTCGAAAACTGGCCAGTGCCCCTAAATAATGAAAAGCGTGTCGTCATCCACATGGATGCTAAAAGAAATCGGTAAACGCGTTATACGATACAATCCTAAGGTCATTAATTTAACTAAATGTCCATGAATTACAGTAACGAACAACTGTAATTGAAAATCCCTCCGCAACATCCTTTCTTCCCGGAGCGCTAGTTCTGCAAGGTTCGCAGAAGAGCTTCTGTGAAGTTTAGAAGTTAGGAGACGAGATACTGACCGAATTGAAGCTGTGTGGAAGGTTCGTGAGTCGTGCTTGGTTAGCTCAGATGGTAGAGCACTTGCCCGCGAAAGGCAACGGTCCCGAGTTCGAGTCTCGGTCTGGCGCACAGTTCTAATCTGCCAGGAAGATCCATATCAGCGCACACTCCGCTGCAAAGTGAAAATGTCATTCTGAATGAGAACTCTCTGTTTAGAACGTATCTCCGTTAGAGGCGCCATTTTGAAGGCTACGTGTAGCGCTATTACGAATCGGAATTTCTTGATGCTGTAGGGGATGAAGCGGAAAATTCCAACGTGTCCCACAACATAAATTGATTTTTTTCAAATGAAAGTGGCCGATGAAACAAAAATATGTTTCATTACTTACTGAACAGCCTCCTGTGTATAAACATATTTATTGTGACGATGAATGTTTAATTTATAGACAAGTAATAGCATTTTTTCAATAAAGTAAACCTTTGTATTCATTGTCTAATCATCCTGTATTTTATATCAGCCTTGATTCTATAATAATGTCACTGACTGAACAGTGTAGCGCATAATACATTACATCTATAGAAATACTCTGAAAACCACACTTAAGTGCCTGGCAGAGGGTTCATCGAATCACGTTAACAATAATTCTCTATTATTCCAGTCTCGAACAGGGCGCGGAAAAAACGAACACCTATACCTTTCCGTTCGACCTGTGATATCCCGTGTTTCATTATGATGATCGTTTCTCCATATGTAGGTCGACGACAACAAAATGTTTTCGCATTCAGAGGGGAAAGTGGGCGATTGAAATTTCGTGACAAGATTCGGCCACGAAGAAAATCGTCTTTGTTTTAATGGTGTCCACTCAAACTCAGTATCATGTCAGTGACACCGTCTTCCCTATTTCGCGATATACAAAACCTGCAGCTCTTCTTTGATCTTTCTTAGTCTTATCTGGTAAGGATCTCAGACCGGGCAGCAGTATTCCAGAAAGGGACGGACAAGCGTAGTGCAGGCAGTCTAGTGGATTTATTACACTTTTTAAGTATTCTGTGGATTTAAGATGAGTTGATTAAGAGAGCCAGTTGATGTTCCATATGATCACTGGTATTCTTCAGTAAAGAAAGGTGAACCTACCTGCAGATCTATGAACACATCTGTCGTCGCCTTGGAACAAAGAAAATTGCACAGCGTACTTATTATGCATATGTAGTAGAAAGGGCGACACGTGGTACATGATGTAGAAATAAACATTCTGGTTTATTGTAAGATCGGACATCGTCGCCCGGTAGCTACAGCTATATGATGATTAACGGTTTCAATTTGCTAAGAAACATCTTCAGATTCATGAAAATAAACACAAAACTTCCTGTCAGTTAACTTGGACTTAACAATGTTTAGAAGACTTAAGTTATTCATAAATAACCAAATTTTATAAAGTTTGAGAAGTTCACATTAACAGTTCACATTTCCATTTATGTTCGCAGGTCTGAAAATGTTTGTTATTCAGTCACAATCTGTGATCGGCAAACAGTTGTTTATTATTTATACTTTTTTCGGCAAGAAGTTTAAAAAAAAGAGATAAACTGTTCGTGTTTGCAGCCTGAATGTGTGGATCAGAGCATCGTGCGATAACACCGCAAATCATCATAGCATCTTCTCCGGCTTGAATAATACCCGCCACATACAGGACTGAACCAGATAAACGCCTCATTCGGCCAGTGATTCGCTCGACACTTTGCGTCATCTGAACGGACGCAAAATCGCTATTCTGCGGACCACATTACATAGTTACAGTCAGCTGCTGTCAGGTTTCCGCGCGGTTGGGCTCAATGAATATGTGCAGCTATACGTGCTGCTGTGGCGTAGCCACTCCCTATTTAAGCTACTATAAATCTCTATTGTATTCAGTTGCTGCAGCATTGTTAGTTTGGAAACTGTTTGAGATGAATTTACATTCAGTAACAGAGGAATACCTGTCATGTTTGGAAGCAACAACAACGGGTGAGATATGTCTCTGGTCCATGTTGGTTGGATTCTTTCCTCAACTGCTGTTCAAAAGCCGTGTTACATGCTAGTGAGTTGCGTGTCATTCTTTGTAGACTCACTTTACAGATTTCTCACAGATGTTGCAACGGATTCGCCAACTTAATTGTGGCCTGTGTCATATTTTCCTCTGTGGGGTTGTTAATGTGCGAGTAATTTATCTTGGGCGCATTAAGTGGTAGTTGATCGGAATGCAGGAAGTGGTAGAAACTGGAATTAGCGACTCTTTTCCGTTTACTTCGAATCTTAGCAACCAATTTTGTTTAAGTTTTCTGTGTTTAACCTCGAGTACTGTAGATCGAGTAAAGTGAACTGCTATTTTTTGTACTCGAGTATCTCTGTATTATAATGCGTAACAATGCAAGTAGTGTTGGTAGAAAAACGCTGAGCGATACAATGAGTAGTCCAAATTAAAGTGTATTTTTAATTAACTTTGCCATAGTTATTAGAAAATGTAACAATATATTAAAGAAGCTGTTGCGTGAAATTCTGTTGGTCAGTGCAGTGAAGTGGTACCATGCGTGACGATACCGTATGTGACTTGCAATTACACCACACAATGCTAGCAGGATGAAAATTCCACATAAATTACTAATCTAATTTGGAAAGAATAAATCACCAAAATGTTTCCATCCAAATGCCCTCTGGTTCTACGTACGCAATCTGAATAAATGAACTACTAGCACTGAGTGATACACGGGCAAACGTGACACTGCACTGTCAGAATGAAACGCCTGAGTAAGAAGTGTAATCTGTACTGAAACCTACCTAAACTGAACCTGATAATAATTTGGAAAGCAAAGCTTAACATTGAATGATCTCACTGTATTCTGAGTATAATGTAACTGTCCTTAACTAATTTCATGTGGCTCACCTGTGTAAACGTGACAGTACCGCACGAAGGGATGAACATAAAATACGCAGTACAGCAGCAAGATAACTAAATAGGAGAGAACAGTCTTGCTCAAGTGCAATGCCAGGATATACAACTATTCTAAGAAGATCATATCTCAGTTTTAGTAGCTGTGTTCCGCAGAGTGCAATGCGGAGACAAACAGTAATCAGAGAGTATAGTATTCTTTCGTGAGCAGACTGTGGTGGAATTTGAACTCCCTAAATGACTCTACTGCAAAAACTGAAACTCCCTAACTTACAAAACGTATATTTTATAACAAATTTTAGTCTGCCTGGTGATTAATTAGCGGAATGGTACAAGAGTGGTAAAGTCTAATCTCTGAGTGCGAGCCATGTGAATAGAAAACTTTACTCATTCTTGTCTGAACACTGAAACCGACAAACCGAAACCAATTAAGAGAAATTCCACTAAACACATCTGTTGCTCAAAACTCTATAATTACGCTCAAGCAAACGACGCAGCAACAATTGTACCTGAACATCTTCATTTACGAAGTCATATTTCACAATTCACCCCCTCTGTAGTTTTCCCTCTGTGCTCTGCAGGTCGCTCGTTGACGTAGCCCACACTCAGCTCTTTCATTGCTACAGCAACGACAATGCTACTGACAAACGAAAATAACAGTGCTTCTACCCAGAACCACTGTGGCATAACATACCGACTACTGAAGACTCCTATTTAAAAAATGTTTGGCTCACAAATAAGAAGTATGACACATCCAGTAAAATTATAAACCTCACATCAATTTCCTTGAATACCAAAAATAAACTAGAAACCTTACAAATGGTTACAGTAGGATTGTGTATTAGCATTTAGTAATTTGTGGCAGTAAAGGTTTCGCAGATCTTCTTCTTCGGGAGCTCTCGACGAAGAGGAACGCAGATATCGAAAACTCGAAGTTTCACTCAGTCATGCCGCATCTTGAACACAGCGAGAAATTTGTACACTCGTAGAATCAATAGGATATGCCGATGCAGAAAAAGCGTTAGACAATGTAAAACGGTGCTAGATGTTGAAAACCCTCAGGAAAACTGGTGTGAGTTATAGCGAAAGACAGGCAATTTACAATTTGGACAAGGACTAAGGGGGAACAATAAGAATGTAAGACCTCCAGGCATATTCTTCACCCTACTCTTCAATTTAGACATAGACGAAGCAGTGCTGGAAACAAAACAATGGTTCATGAGTATGATTAAAATTGTGGGTGAAAGGATATCAGTGAGAAGATTTGCGTTTGATATAGCTGACCGAACGAAACTGAGACAGAATTAAAGGACCTGTTGAATGAAAGAACAATTCTGTAAGCAAACCTTGACTACTATTCTATGTACATTAGACAAAATCAGAAACTCTTAGCGCGGCTGTTAACGCATAAGATAATAAACTAGCACATTTGAGAAGTCCTGTTGCAGAATTCCTGTCGCCAAGATCGGTGGCCCACGTTGTTGCAGAAGAGGCAATTTCAGGAAGCATTTGATACGTTAGAGCAAAACCCGAACCATAGCTTCGGCAAGAAGGCATTACGGACACTACTATTTTTCGACAGCATGCGGCAGTCCTCCTTTGCTTTCATAGTAAGGGAGTACCATTACGAACATCGATGATTCGCTAACTTATAAATAGACAGAGTTTCGACAAGACTACGGTCATTTCGTTCAACTGATTTGACTCCCTTTGATTTCTTCACCTGGGAAAACAGAAATCAAGGATGCAAAAAACGTAGGCCAGAGATCTGCAGGATCTAAGAGTGCGCATCACGGGTGTAGCCTCGATTATTTCACAAGATATATTTCAGTATATATATATATATATATATATATATATATATATATATATATATATATATATATATATATATTCAGATCTGCCTCTAAACGAAGGAAGCAAAGCATCAAAACAGATGGAGACAACGAAAATGTATACATACGAGTAGACTGACAGTAAACGTACATGCATGTTATGTACGAATAAATGCATCCGCTATATCATAGAAATGAATCGAGACTTCACGATTACCCTGCATTTAGTGACAGTGCTTGTGGATAAGCACAGTATATTCGTAACATGTAACCGTTTGAAATCTACCGAGAGTCACAGCATATGCCCTACGAAAGAGATCAAGGAATAACAAAATTTGTTGTTGATTGTGATTTACAAAACTTTACTATCACAAAAGTTTGACAGAGAAGACCTGCTAGACAAGTTGTTTAATTACAAGAAATTTAATATCCAAAGTGTGCACTGTTTATTTCTACAAGTGTGTGTGCATTTTGTGTGATTCACGATTTGTTATTCTTAGTAAATTCATCATTTATTATGAGCGTAACTTTGGTTTAATGTAATAAAGTGAATATTCAACTGGTGATTCTTTTTTCCGGCTTGTTTTTAGAACAGTCAAATTTTTATTTTCTTTGCGTCTGATGCACCATAAAAATTACGTATAACTGCAAACGCGTGGAAAGTAACTGGAAATAATAATTTCTTAGAGACACTTTCACTGACCTCACAGGATTTCTTCATTCAAATTTATGTTTTTTACTGATAAGAAACTTTATTAGAATATATGGACCGAAGGGGAGTGACAGAGCTTATTTCATGTTTAATTATGAAAGGCTTATATCGTTCGCACGCGATGTGTGGTATCATCCAAAGAAGCACTCATCGTAGCAAAATTAGGCTATCATCAAGTAAGAGGGCTGTTATAAACGGCAGCAAGCTTTGAATAATGTGTGTTGGTAGGGGAGATCTCGATCTATTGTGTCAGTGTGGAGCAGTACTGAAATTCACTCGACTGCAGACCCATTTTTCATTAGTGATACCCCCTGAACAAGAAGATAATAGGTCAATAGCTACATAATGCCATGGCAATGACTATGTCCACAGCAGTAAGTGGGACCATTACTTCAGTGTGTAGTTTCATTCCTTTTCACTAATATTTACTTTACGTATAGCCAACGATTAAACGCAAAAAAAACAGAAATTCAATCGAATAAAAAGGCAAATGCACCAGAAGTGAGCAGGACAAAAAGGAAACTCAGTGTGAAGCCAAAGTTACCGACGTCCTAGCAATGCAATACAAAATGCAACAATACAACATAACAGAACTTGTGTCAATGACGCAGTGGTTGATACGCACTAACAGAAAAAAATCGCGACACCAAAAAGTAAGTAATGCCGTGTAATAAAATTTTGAAAATACATTTATCTAAAGTAACATACACTCCTGGAAATTGAAATAAGAACACCGTGAATTCATTGTCCCAGGAAGGGGAAACTTTATTGACACATTCCTGGGGTCAGATACATCACATGATCACACTGACAGAACCACAGGCACATAGACACAGGCAACGGAGCATGCACAATGTCGGCACTAGTACAGTGTATATCCACCTTTCACAGCAATGCAGGCTGCTATTCTCCCATGGAGACGATCGTAGAGATGCTGGATGTAGTCCTGTCATGGCTTGCCATGGCTTGCCATGCCATTTCCACCTGGCGCCTCAGTTGGACCAGCGTTCGTGCTGGACGTGCAGACCGCGTGAGGCGACGCTTCATCCAGTCCCAAACATGCTCAATGGGGGACAGATCCGGAGATCTTGCTGGCCAGGGTAGTTGACTTACACCTTCTAGAGCACGTTGGGTGGCACGGGATACATGAGGACGTCCATTGTCCTGTTGGAACAGCAAGTTCCCTTGCCGGTCTAGGAATGGTAGAACGATGGGTTCGATGACGGTTTGGATGTACCGTGCACTATTCAGTGTCCCCTCAACGATCACCAGAGGTGTACGGCCAGTGTAGGAAATCGCTCCCCACACCATGATGCCGGGTGTTGGCCCTGCGTGCCTCGGTCGTATGCAGTCCTGATTGTGGCGCTCACCTGCACGGCGCCAAACACGCATACGACCATCATTGGCACCAAGGCAGAAGCGACTCTCATCGCTGAAGACGACACGTCTCCATTCGTCCCTCCATTCACGCCTGTCGCGACACCAGTGGAGGCGGGCTGCACGATGTTGGGGCGTGAGCGGAAGACGGCCTAACGGTGTGCGGGACCGTAGCCCGGCTTCATAGAGACGGTTTCGAATGGTCCTCGCCGATACCCCAGGAGCAACAGTGTCCCTAATTTGCTGGGAAGTGGCGGTGCGGTCCCCTACGGCACTGCGTAGGATCCTACGGTCTTGGCGGGCATCCGTGCGTCACTGCGGTCCGGTCCCAGGTGGACGGGCACGTGCACCTTCCGCCGACCACTGGCGACAACATCGATGTACTGTGGAGACCTCACGCCCCACGTGTTGAGCAATTCGGCGGTACGTCCACCCGGCCTCCCACATGCCCACTATACGCCCTCGTTCAAAGTCCGTCAACTGCACATACGGTTCACGTCCACGCTGTCGCGGCATGCTACCAGTGTTAAAGACTGCGATGGAGCTCCGTATGCCACGGCAAACTGGCTGACACTGACGTCGGCGGTGCACAAATGCTGCGCAGCTAGCGCCATTCGACGGCCAACACCGCGGTTCCTGGTGTGTCCGCTGTGCCGTGCGTGTGATCATTGCTTGTACAGCCCTCTCGCAGTGTCCAAAGCAAGTATGGTGGGTCTGACACACCGGTGTCAATGTGTTCTTTTTTCCATTTCCAGGAGTGTATAATAGTTCATTGACAGACGGTGTGAATGAAAGATAGTCATGTTGTATCCTGCCTAGTTGTCAAAAATGGGGTGTCTAGGAAACCTGCTTCCCGTATAAATGGCTCTGAGCACTATGGGACTTAACATGTGAGGTCACCAGTCGCCTAGAATTTGGAAATAGTTAAACCTAAGTAACCTAAGGACATCGCACACATCCATGCCCAAGGCATGATTCGATCCTGCGACCGTAGCGGCCGCGCGGTTCCTGACTGAAGCGCCTAGAACCGCTCGGCCACACCAGCCGCTTATAGAAAAATATTGACAGTACTTTGAGAAATAAAGAGGTGTCGCAAGCAAAGGGTGACATGCAAAATAAACAATGTCCTCCACTATATAGAATTCCTAAGTCGTTGGTCTTGAAGTGCCTAATCTTATTGCTCCTGCGGAAGTGGACCGCGACCAGTCGGCGCGTCGCTTATGTCCTCTTCGCATACAGGACGCTGTCGTTGCGTTGTCGTCCATGAGAGGGGTCAGTCAGCGTGCAGTTGGCTGACGTCTTCACAACCCTCTCTGCTCTCTCGTTTTGTACTGGCGTGTCGGAGCTTGACTTTACGCCGTAACAATTCAGATCCGTCTTTTTTGTTTATATTATTATTTTTATAAGGACTCTGTACCAACAAATCTATCCAAGCTTGCCTTGCAGGTCAGCAGCAGATTTAAAGCACAACAGCACCTTTCTTCTACCATTCCAATCTCTGTACTGTTGCCGATATTACTTTAAACTAGCTTTTAATGACGACAGACCATTTATTAATCTCGACATAGCTAGGCACATTACTTGTCTTTATCAACACGTTGTCTGCACAAGGTGTTTCAAGGAATAATCTATACTTTAGTAAGTGGTACCATTCTCTGATTCGAAGAGAACATTCCATAGAAAATGTGTTCATTTTTTTTTTTATATAGACACACACGGTTATTCAGACTATATTTCTTTTCACGAATTGGTGCTCCCGTCAGTTTATCTAAAGGTTGTCGCTTTTGTATTGACGTTCAAGTTGAGAAGCTGTACTGGAGTTCAGTTAATCCAATTTTTCAACTGTGTGTGTGATTTGTTGGGCAATTATGCTGTATCGTATAAGCATGAAGCACTTTTTTACGAAGGCTGAGTGGGCCAGTCTGGCACCAGTGCCGGGGTTTAGTAATGGAAATGCTCCTATTAATTGTAGAGAATATTGTAGACGATATCCTAACCGCAGAGCACAAGATTATTGTAGAGAATATCGTAGACGATATCCTAACCGCAGAGCACAAGATTCAAGTGTGTTTACTGGTGTTTTCAAAAAATGGCTCTGAGCACTATGAGACATAACTTCTGCGGCCATCAGTCCCCTAGAACTTAGAACTGCTTAAACGTAACTGACCTGAGGACATCACACACATCCATGCCCGAGGCAGGATTCGAACCTGCGAGCATAGCGGTCGCGGGGCCCCAGACTGTAGCGCCTAGAACCGCTCGGCCTTAATGGTGTTTTAATTGAACTGCGTCACACTCGTACAGTGTCCAACAGTCATATACCACCTGAACGTGAAATAGACAGAGCGTGGAAGATCAAAATTCACTCTTCTGTTGGAACATTCATTAACACACAATTTCGACCCGCACCAGTATTTCACATACAGGAATGTGGACCACATTACGAATGCACAGCATCTAACTTTATGATTCTGAACATGCACAGGGTCCAACCTAATCACTTTGAACACATTCAGTACCTTCGGGAGGAAAATGAAGGTATACGATTGGAGTTTTATTATTGACTAGTTGCAAATGGCCGAATGAAACCATTAATACACTTTTATTCGTAACAGTATGAATAACACTCGTGACTCACATCGATGGTTCGGCGAATACCCACATATCTCTGCGGAGACCTTCAAGAACACTTCTCTGTAAGTATGTAGTCTGGTCTGATGGAAGGTCATTTGTCGAGGCGTATTGTGTTGCATGGCCCGATTATCTAGACTTTCGTCGTAACAAGATTTCAGCACGATTGTAAGAGATTCCTTTGACATTTGAATGGGACAGTCTACAAAGAAAAAGTAAACACAACAGACGAATTGATCGTTTAATGAATAGTGCTGCCCTCAAGACGACCAACATGGCGTTTTGTCGGGAAGACTGGACAGTGCTTTGAAGTCAGAGGTTGAATTTATGGAGTCGATTTTACCTGTGGCTAAAACCTCTGATTATTTACGTTATCAATCCATACTCAATCGAAACGCGACATGTGAGAATAGTTTTATTAGGAGTAGCCTACTAAAATATTTACTATTCCTCAGTAAATACCCACTACCCACTCTTCTTGGAAGGATTCTAAAAGTCATGGTGTTTTGTGTGCTTATGTGGCTAGGACTGAGCTTCAATTTCATTCTTCGTCGTTTTTCTTATTGTGGAGTAAGCATGTTTTTACCTGTGTCACTTGCTAATAGCCAGGGATAGGTTATTTATTCAAATGTATGATTTACAATCAAGAACGCAGCCCACATTGGCTAATTTTTTCTGCTACTATAGCTCATTTATTTCTAGTCCGTGATAGGGATCCGTAGTTTTACAGTCTTGTAGCCTTATGATCATGCATTCAGTTGAACAACTAAAAAAGTGAAATACATTGGATTGTTACAAGTTAAATTAATCACAACCAAATAAATAGTCATAAGCTCCTTACAAGTGAAATTAATCACAACCAAATGAGTGGACATTAGCTCCTTGTGTCATGGAATGTAGGTACGGGCAATGATTTGAGCTACATATGTTTCTTCCATAATTACGCTGACTGCACGATCTTTTGTTCACTATACGAAGAACTTATATTTAAGGGAAAAACTAAGTAGTATCGTAGTAGGCGCTATATCCGCATATTTATGCGGAATTGAATTCCAGTAAGATTGTGACTATATGACTGATTACAGATATGGAAATTCAGACGGTCTTTAAAATTAATTGAACTTTAGCTGTCATTCAGTGCATATCATGATTCACAAAAGGATGGTACGATTAGTACTACTGCAAATTTTTGGTACTACTGTATGTAACGAATTTGGTACTTCATGCATCTTGCGTGCATGTTAAAGTATTGATACTATAGACAATGACGATGAACGTAACAGTAATTTTTTGTTGTTAGTTATCAGTTTTACATTTAATCATTAATATCCTGCAAGTATAACATTACTATTTTTGCATTTTATATTAAGAGAGACAAACAAATCAACCGCGAGAAAGTCCCTAATGTTCTAGTTGTTGTTAATTACTTAAGTAATTAGCTTTTATTTCCGATGCTAAAAATGTATCCGGTCAAAGTCAATTGTCAACAATCGGTGTCATAAAATATAAGTATGAGACCATATACTGAACTGTGATCTCACGTAGAAACAAGTGCTTTTATTTGTTTCGTGATAAAGAGAGGCTCCCTAATCGTCAATGCAAATACACACAGAGCAGCGATCGAGATGATATTCAGTCAAATGACAGAAAAAGCAAAAACTAAAATACACCAGTGAAGGGAGAAGCTCATCAGTTTGAAAGCTAAATGATGGCAGTTTTTACAGGGTGGTTATAATGAAATCTTCGCTACTCGAGAGGTCTCCCATTACAAACGAGTGACCGTAAGACACAGAAAGTCCGCGGAAACATTTAAAGACATACAGAAAAGAAATAAGTCATTGGAGAAAACACATTTTAATTTCCAAATGAGACGGTAAAATTTGACAATTGCTTCCATGTTTACGTTCCAGGTTACTAACGTTGCTCAATGTGACAACCATCTGCATCCATGACGCCAGAAACCAACTGTTGATTGGTCTGCATTCCCACTGCTCTGCTGCTGGTGGACCATGGACAATGGACTGTTCGGCTGTCGTGACACAGTTCGTGCTCTGCTTCAAGATCGCAATTCCATCCAGCATTCTCGGCCACCGCAACAGTAACTTCCTCAACAATTTTTCGCACAATTGACCGTTGGATTCTGCTAGGAGGTACTCTCGCCAGTTAATTCGAACTTCCGAATCATGCTCTTCAATCCTGGTGTGGAAAGAGGACCTCTCTCTATTCCTTTCATGCGCCGGTGCTCGCGAAGATCAGAAGCACGTCAGCTGTTGTTTTGATAACACAGCTTCACGAATAAAGTCTGGTCACTTGTCAAGACCCATGTTGACTTTCTGCAACGGTAATGCACACGGATGCATGTGTTTGAACCCTACGTCGCTGTACAGGTATTGGCACCAGACGGCAAGTCATGACACTAGCATTACTGACAACGCAAATCCATCATCCCATAATCTGAACATCATTCGTGTAAAGTACGATACCTGTATTAGATCACACAGTACAATCGCCGGCCGTTGTGGCCGAGCGGTTCTAGGCGCTTCAGTCCAGAATCGTGCTACTGCTACGGTCGCAGGTTCGAACCCTGACTCGGCCATCTACATCTCCATCTCCATGGATACTCTGCAAATCACATTTAAGTGCCTGTCAGAGGGTTCATCGAAGCACCTTCACAATTCTCAATTATTCCAGTCTCGTATAGCGCGCGGAAAGAATGAACACTTACATCTTTCCGTACGAGCTCTCATTTCCCTTATTTTATCGTGGTGATCGTTCCTCCCTATGTAGGTCGGTGTCAACAGAATATTTTCGCATTCGGAGGACAAAGTTGGTAATTGGAATTTCGTGAGAAGATTCCGTCGCAATGAAATACGACTTTCTTTTAATGATTTCTAGCCCAGAACCTGCATTATTTCTGTGACACTCTCTCCCATATTTCGCGATAATACAAAACGTGCTGCCTTTCTTTGAACTTTTTCGATGTTCTCCGTCAGTCCTGTCTGGTAAGGATCCCACATCGCGCAGCAATATTCTAAAAGCGGACGGACAAGCGTAGTGTAGGCAGTCTCCTTAGTAGGTCTGTTACGTTTTCTAAGTGCCCTACCAATAAAACGCAGCCTTTGGTTAGCCTTCCCCACATTGTCTATGTGTTCTTTCCAATTTATGTTGTTTATAATTGTAATACCTAGGTATTTAGTTGAATTTACAGCTTTTAGAATAGACTGAGTATCGTGTAACCGAAGTTAACGAAATCCTTCTAGCACTCATGTGGATGACCTCACACTTTTCGGTATTTAGGGTCAACTGCCACTTTTCGCACCATTCCGATATTTTTTCTAAATCGTTTTGCAGTTTGTTTTGATCTTCTGATGACTTTATTAGTCGATAAACGACAGCGTCATCTGCAAACAACCGAAGATGGCTGCTCAGATTGCCTCCCAAATCGTTTATATAGATAAGGAACAGCAAAGGGCCTATAACACCACCTTGGGGAACGCCTGAAATCACTTCCGTTTTACTCGATGACTTTCCGTCAGTTACTACGCACTGTGACATCTCTGACAGGAAATCGCGAATCCAGTCACATAACTGAGACGATATTCCATAAGCACGCAATTTCACTACGAGCCGCTTGTGTGGTACAGTGTCAAAAGCCTTCCGGAAATCCAGGAATACGTAATCGATCAGAAATCCCTTGTCAATAGCACTCAGCACTTCATGTGAGTAAAGAGCTAGTTGTGTTTCACAGGAACTATGTTTTCTATACCCATGCTGACTGTGTGTCAATAGACCGTTTCCTTCGAGGTAATTCATAATGTTCGAACACAGTGTATGTTCTAAAATTCTGCTGCTTATCGACGTTAACGATATGGTCCTGTAATTTAGTGGATTACTCCTACTGCCTTTCTTGAGCATTGGTGTGACCTGTGCACCTTTACAGTCTTTGGGTACAGATCTTTCGTCGAACAAACGGTTGTATATGATTGTTAAGTATGGAGCTAAAGCATCAGCATACTCCGAAAGGAACCTAACTGGTATACAGTTTTGACCAGAAGACTTGCTTTTATTAAGTGATTTGAGTTGCTTCACTTCTCCGAGGATATTTTATTCTACATTACTCATGGTGGCAGCTTTTCTCGATTCGAATTCGGAAATATTTTCTCCGTCTTCTTTTCAGAAGGCATTTCGGAAGGCTGTGTTTAGTAACTGTGCTTTGGCAGCACTGTCTTCGATAGTATCTCCATTGTTATTGTGCAGAGAAGGCATTGATTGTTTCTTGCCGCCAACATACTTCACATACAAACAGAATCTCTTTGGTTGTTCTGCCAGGTTTCAAGATCAAGTTTCGTTGTAAGCATCTCTCATTGAACTCCGAGTCAAATTTCGAGCTTCTGTAAAGAATCGCCAATCTTGGTGATATTGCGTCTGTTTAACTTTGGCATTTTTGTTTCGTTGTTTTTGCAACTGTGTTCTAACCCGTTTTGTTTACCAAGGAGGATCAGCTCCGTCATTTGTTAATTTATATGGTATAAATCTCTCAACTGCTGCCGATGCTATTTCTTTGAATGTAAGCCACATCTGGTCTACACTTATCTTATTAATTTGGAATGAGTGAAGATTGTCTCTCAGGAAGGAGCCAGGTGAATTTTTATCTGATTTTTTGAATAGGTATATTTTTCGCTTATTTTTCGAGGCTTTGAGGATTACAATATTCAATCTCGTTACGACAACCCTGTGGTCGCTAATCCCTATATCGGTTTTGATGCTCGTTATTAACTCAGGATTATTTGTTGCTAACAGGTCAAGTGTGTTTTCACAACCGTTTAGTATTCGCGTGGGCTCATGAACTAACTGCTCGAAATAATTTTCAGAGAATGCGTTTAACACAATTTCGGATTGTATTTTATGGGTACCTCCGGAATTAAACATTTATGTGTTTGATGTCCTTATGTTAGTTAGGTTTCAGTAGTTCAAAGCCTAGGGGACCGATGACCTCAAATGTTAAGTCCCATAGTGCTCAGAGCCATTTGAACCATTTTAACAGTACATTCTTGGTACGCTCCATGACGGAAGACTACAATGGCACTTCGTGTATATAAACCGCTAATTAGAATGTACCAATAAGGATCGAACTGCCATGTAGAAACCGGCTTTAAATTCCTGATTACTATATAAATGGGTGAATGTGACGTTATCACGCAAATGACAAAAAGCTTAGAGTAGGACAATGAAGTCTGTAAGTGATCTCATTATAAAACACTGGATGAGAACACTCTGGATACTTAACGCACCATTTTAAGTAAAAGCTGTTATCTCAAGCATCTCAATGTTTATGAAGTCTTTTCTCCTGAACTGTGCGTTATACAGTGATATGACTTCACAGGTACCTTCAATGGTATATGTGGATATCGTGTGCTAAGTATGTTGCGAGTAAATTGTAATAAAGTAAACTAAAACGTCATGTTTGACGCAGTAGATGTACTGCGTGAGTACAAAAATTGTAACAGGTGATAGACCTATTTTTCTTCCATCATGTCTCGGGACCTGGGTGTTTCAGCGATAAAACGTTTTCAAGTTTGTTCTACTCCTACATACACGTGATTACTCTGCTTTTCACAATGAAGTACCTGGTACAGGCTTCAATAAACCACCCTCAAACTGTCTCTACCGCTCCACTCGTGATCGGCGCTCGAGAAAATCGAGCACTTAAATTTTCCTGTGCAAGCCCTGATTTCTCTTTTACAGAGATGATCATTTCTCTCTATGTATGTGGGTGCCAACAGACTGTTCTCCCAATCGGAGAAAAAGCTGATGATTGAAATTCAATGAGAAAATCCTGTCGCAACGAAAAACGCCTTTGTTTTAATGATTGCCACACCAGTTCACGTATCATGTCTGTGACACTATCTTCCCTATTTCACGATAATACAAAACGAGCTACCCTTCTTTGAACTCTTTCGATGTCATCCGTCACTCCCATCTGATGCGGATCCCACACAGTAAAGCAGTAATCCACATTAAGGCTGACAAGCGTAGTGTAAGCAGTCTCTTTTGTAGTCCTGTTGCACCTTCTACATGTCTGCCATTGAATCGCATTCTTTGGTTTGTTCTACCCACAGCAATTTCTATGTGATCATTCCAATTTAGGGTATTTGTAATTGTAGTCCCTAAGTATTTAGTTGAATTTACAGCCTTCAACTTTGTGTGACTTATCGCGTAATCGAAATTTAGCTGATTTCTTTTAGTACTCATATGAATAACATCACACTTTTCTTTATTCAGGATCAATTGCCACTTTTCGCACCAACAGATATCTTTTCTAAATCACTTTGCAATTCGTTTTGGTCATCTAATGACTATACAAGACGATAAAAGACAGCATCATCTGCAAACAGCTTAAGATGGCTACTCAGATTTTCTCCTATGTCGTGAATGTAGATCTGGAAAAACAGAAGGCCTATGGACTTCCTCGGGGAACGCCGGATATTACTTCTGTTTTACTCGATGACTTTCCGTCTATTACTACGAACTGTGACAAGTCGGAGAGGAAATCACGAATCCAATCGCACAACAGAGGCGATATTACTTAGGCACGCAGTTCGGTTAGAAGACGGTTGTGAGGGATCGGAAATCTAAGAATATGGAATCAATTTTACATCCCCTGTCGACCCCATTCATTACCTCATGAGTATAAAGAGCTAGTTGTGTTTCACAAGAACGATATTTTCGGAATCCGCGCTGTCTGTCTCAATAAATCGTTTTCTTGGAGGTACTTCATAATGTTCGAACACAGTATATGTTTCAAAAACCTACTGAAAATCGTCGTTAGTGATATGGGCTTGTAATTCAGCGGATTACTCCTACTTCCCTTTTTATGTATTGGTGTGAATTGAGCAATTTTCCAGCCTTTAGGTACGGAACTTTCTGCGTTCGTATATAACTGATAAATATGGAGTAGTTGTACCAGCATACTCTGAAAGGAACCTGACTGGTATACAATTGGGAACGGAGGCCTTGCCTGTATTGATTTCAGCTGCTTTCTCATCTTGGCGGTTCTTCTTCACTGGAATACAGGAAGCTTTACTGTGTCTTCATTGGTGAAGGAGTTTCGGAAAATCGTGTTTAATAACACTGCTTTAGTGACACAGTCATCAGTGCCTTCACCATTGTTATCGCGCAGTGGAGGTATTGACTGCGAGATATTGATTGTGTCTTGACACTGGTGTACTTAATGTATGGCCAGAATCCCTTTGGGTTATCTGCCAGATTCCGAGGCAGAATTTCGTTGTGGAAATTCTTAAAAGCATCTCGCATTTAAGTACGCTCTATATTTAGAACTTCCGCAAAACTTTGCCAATCTTGAGGACTCTGCTTTCTTTTAAGTTTGGCATGCTTTCTTCGTTGCTTCTGCAAGAGCGATCTGACCCGTTTTGGGAATCAAGCCCTATCACTTATTAATTTAAGTGGTATATATCTCTCAACTGCCGTTGATACTATCTCTTTGCAATCATTCTACATCTTTTCTACGCTTACATGATCAGATCGAAAGAGTGAAGACTGTCTCTTAAAAAGGCGTTAAGAGCATTTTTATCAGCTTTTTTTAAATAGATATACTTAGCTTTTCTTTTTCATGGTTGAAGGTATTACGGTATTTAGCCTAGCAGCAACTGCGTTGTGGTCACTAATCCCTGTATTCGTCACGATACTCCCTGTTTGTCCAGGATTATTTGTTGCTAACAGGTCAAGTATGCTTTCGTAACCATTTACTCTTCGAGTGGGCTCATGAACTAATTGTTCAAAATAATTTTCTGAGAAATCATTCGGTAGAATTTCGGATGACGTTTGACGCCTGCTGCCGGATTTAAACGTATAATTTTTCCAGCATATCGAGGGTAGATTAAGGTCACCACCGACTACAATTGTATTGAAACGTCCCCTTAGAAAAATTATACATGACTGTGCTTAAACTGACACACAATATTTTTAGCGCAACGCAATCTGACATTCAATAATTCCTACAAAAGAATGGCCCTGACAAAATTAACCTATACGTTTCACAAATCGCTTACCTCACAAAAATCTTCGTTACTCAAGTACTGCAATACAGCGAGCGCCACTACTGCCAGCTAAATAAAAGATTCAAACTACGGAAGGCACTAACTACTGATAGGCATAGTTAGCAAATGAAAGATTTTGATAGCGAACGAACAATGTATTTACCTCAATAGTGTTCAAAAGTTATAATGTATATAGCAGTTCATGACATCCAGTCTTACAAATTTCAAAACTCCGCCATCTCTCTCCCAACATCCACCAACGCTTGCGGCTCACCTCCAACTGCGCAACAGTATGCGCTGTTAACACCCAGCTGCCCAACACTAAAATGGCAGACAACAATGCAAACCAGCCACAGACTGCACACAGCACAGCCAGTGATCTTCATAGAGAGTGCTATGTGGCGTTACCAATAAAAAAAACCTAAACAGCCTACTTACAGTATGAGTGGGGTACCTATTTGAAATGAGATTCAAAATATCTTTGAACTGTTCAGCAAACACATCTTATGAGTGGGTGGGTTCGGTAAAGCAATCCAAGTAATAGTTCAGTTCGATTGTCAATTATAACCTCTACCCATACTCTTTCGAAGGAACTATCTACTTCAATTTCACTAGAAGGTACGAGTAAACTACTTCTGACAGCAATAAATACTCCACCACCGCCGGCCGGAGTGACCGAGTGGTTCTAGGCGCTACAGTCCGGAACCGCGCGACCGCTACGGTCGCAGGTTCGAATTCTGCCTCCGGCATGGATGTGTGTGATGTCCTTAGGTTAGTTAGGTTTAAGTAGTTCTAAGCCTAGGGGACTGATGACTTCAGAAGTTAAGTCCCATAGTGCTCAGAGCCATTTGAACCATTTTTTGACTCCACCACCAACTGTATTTTACCTATCCCTTCTGAACATCGTTAGATTGTTTGAAAAAAATTCGACTGTACTTATTTCCCGCTTTAGCCAGCTTCGTGTACCTGTAGTTATTTGAGCTTCAGCGCTTTCTACTAGGGCCTGGAGCTCTGGTTCTTTCCCAACACAGCTACGACCGTTTACAACTATAATACCCATTGTTTCTTAAAGTACTTTACTGTGTTTTAACTGCCCCCTTTTAGACGGACGCGTTTTTTGTAGTTTCCTGAGACCCTCTAACGTAATAAATTGCCCAGTCCCTGCCACACAACCGCCGCTACTCGTTTAGCCGCTTCCTGTGTGTAGTAGATTCCCAGTGGATGTAACGTGTATAGTTTAATTAAGTGATCTGCATGGAACTGATAAAATCAGCTTATATTTGGTACATAAATGATTTGGCCAGGGGAATATGTGTAAATGAATGAAAAGGGAATAGCTAAGCTTTTGAGATGTATAATAAGGTTCATACTCAGACTTGCACCCTGTTTATTTTGTGATCGGTTCATGCTCTCGGAGACATTGAAGCCAGTATGGATTGTTTTAAGCTGAAGGTTTTCACCATACACGCGTATAGTGATACAACGCTTCTTATTAGTTCGTTTAACTGCGTTGTATATGGTTACACAACTATCAGGCACAATTTTCGTTTGTAGACAAGCTAACAGATTGTACGGGGCCAGGTTCCAAAATAATCGACATGCCGCGTAGACATTGTGAACAAATTGTTCAAATGTTTAAGTCTGTCATTTCAGTTGATAACGCAATACAATGACCGAGGATGATGTAACTGCAACTACTCCACATTTCAATAAGGAACCATCAATCTGCATCTGATGAAGTCTCACATTCAGCACTGTGCTGAAATTAAGGGAATAAGGAAATGCACACAGAGACTCTTTCTGGCTGCGACGTCAAGTTGTGGTGGTAAGTGGTAAGTTCCAATGGGATAAAACTGCTGAGGTCTTCGGTCCCTAGGCTTCTACTTAATCGAACTCAAACTTACGCTAAGGACACACACACACACACACACACACACACACACACACACACACATGCCCGAAGGAGGACTCGAAATTGCATCACGTCTTGTTCGTCGTATTGAGATTACAGCTGTTGCCCCACGCTTCACTGGATGTGTAACTTTCTTTTCTAGAGATGTTGTAACATGAGAGGGACATTTAATACACTGAACAGCCGAAGAACGTGGTACATCAGCTTAATGTCGTTTGGGGCCCCTGCGACCACGCAGATGCGCCGCAACACGACGTAGCATAGACTCGACTAATGTCTGAAGTAATGCTAGAGGGAACTGACACCATGAATCCTGCAGGTCTGTCCACAAATCCGTAGGAGTAGGAGAGGGTGGAGATCTCTTCTAAACTCCCAGTGGAGAGGCATTCAAGATATACTTAATAATGTCCATGTCTGGGAGTTTGGTGGCCAGTGGAAATGTTTAAACTCAGAAGACTGTTGCTGGAATCACTCTGTCGCATTGTCCATCTGTGATTGCCCCAGTCCGTCTGAATGCGCAGTGGACATGAAAGGATGCAAGTCATCACACAGGATGCTTACGTGCGTTTCACCTGTCAATGTAGTATCTGGAGTCCATATGACTCCAACTGCACACGCCCCACACCACTACAGAGCCTTCACCAGCTTGAACAGTCCCCTGCTAACACGCAGGGTCCATGGATTCATAAGGCAGTCTCCATGCCCCTACACATCCACTCGCTTGATACAATCTGAAACGACACTCGTCCGACCAGCATCATGTTTTCAGTCATAAACAGTCCAATGCCGGTGTTGACGGGCCCAGGCGACGCGTAAATCTTTCTGTCGTGCACTCGTCAAGGTACACAAGTGGCCCTTGGGGTCCGAAAGCCTGTACCGATGTTGTTTCGTTGAAAGGTTCGCACGTTGACACTCGATGGCCCAGTCTTAAAATCAGCAGCAATTTGTGGAAGCGTTGCACTTCTGTCACGTTGAACGAGTCTTTCAGTAATCATTGGTTTCGTTCTCCCAGGATCTTTCTCCGGACACAGCGATGCCGGAGATTTGATGTTTCACAGCATTCCTTATATTCACGGTAAACTCGTTACATGGTCGTACGGGAAAATCCCCACTCCATCGCTACCTCGGAGATGCTGTGTTTCATCGCCCGTGATCCGACTATAACACCACGTTCAGACTCAATTAAATCTTGGTAACCTTCGATAGTAGCAGCAGTAATCGTTCTAACAACTGCGCCAGTCACTTGGTGTCTAATGTAGGCGCTGCCGACCCCAGCGCCATATCCTGCCTGTTTACATATCACTGTATTTGAATACGCATGCCTATACCAGTTTCTTTGGTGAGTCAGTTTAGTTATGTACGGGCTGTAAAGATTCCGAAGCTGTTATAAGTGCTCAACGAAACAGTCTCCGTGAGCCTTCGTTTGTAGTAATTGCTACGAGTCAGATTATATATATATATATATATATATATATATATATATATATATATATATATATATATATATATATTGAAATAAGAACACCGTGAATTCATTGTCCCAGGAAGGGGAAACTTTATTGACACATTCCTGGGGTCAGATACATCACATGATCACACTGACAGAACCACATGCACATAGACACAGGCAACAGAGCATGCACAATGTCGGCACTAGTACAGTGTATATCCACCTTGCGCAGCAATGCAGGCTGCTATTCTCCCATGGAGACGATCGTAGAGATGCTGCATGTAGTCCCGTGGAACGGCTTGCCATGCCATTTCCACCTGGCGCCTCAGTTGGACCAGCGTTCGTGCTGGACGTGCAGACCGCGTGAGACGACGCTTCATCCAGTCCCAAACATGCTCAATGGGGGACAGATCCGGAGATCTTGCTGGCCAGGGTAGCTGACTTACACCTTCTAGAGCACGCTGGGTGGCACGGGATACATGCGGACATGCATTGTCCTGTTGGAACAGCAAGTTCCCTTGCCGGTCTAGGAATGGTAGAACGATGTGTTCGATGACGGTTTGGATGTACCGTGCACTATTCAGTGTCCCCTCGACGATCACCAGAGGTGTACAGCCAGTGTAGGAGATCGCTCCCCACACCATGATGCTGGGTGTTGGCCCTGTGTGCCTTGGTCGTATGCAGTCCTGATTGTGGCGCTCACCTGCACGGCGCCAAACACGCATACGACCATTATTGGCACCAAGGCAGAAGCGACTCTCATCGCTGAAGACGACACGTCTCCATTCGTCCCTCCATTCACACCTGTCGCGACACCAGTGGAGGCGGGCTGCACGATGTTGGGGCGTGAGCGGAAGACGGCCTAACGGTGTGCGGGACCGTAGCCCAGCTTAATGGAGACGGTTGCGAATGGTCCTCGCCGATACCCCAGGAGCAACAGTGTCCCTAATTTGCTGGGAAGTGGCGGTGCGGTCCCCTACGGCACTGCGTAGGATCCTACGGTCTTGGTGTGCATCCGTGCGTCACTGCGGTCCGGTCCCAGGTGGACGGGCACGTGCACCTTCCGCCGACCACTGGCGACAACATCGATGTACTGTGGAGACCTCACGCCCCACGTGTTGAGCAATTCGGCGGTACGTCCACCCGGCCTCCCGCATGCGCACTATACGCCCTCGCTCAAAGTCCGTCAACTGCACATACGGTTCACGTCCACGCTGTCGCGGCATGCTACCAGTGTTAAAGACTGCGATGGAGCTCCGGATGCCACGGCAAACTGGCTGACACTGACGGCGGCGGTGCACATATGCTGCGCAGCTAGCGCCATTCGACGGCCAACACCGCGGTTCCTGGTGTGTCCGCTGTTCCGTGCGTGTGATCATTGCTTGTACAGCCCTCTCGCAGTGTCCGGAGCAAGTATGGTGGGTCTGACACACCGGTGTCAATGTGTTCTTTTTTCCATTTCCATATATATATATATATATATATATATATATATATATATATATATATATATATATATATATATAATTACTTTCATATTGGTATATGTTCAAATATACGTCTATGTAAATCACTATAGCATAAACGGAGAAGAGAAAGGGAATATGGTTCTCCACTTTGTTTTAGTATTTGCTATCGCTCCTCAAGAAAGGCAGATATACCAGTGTTGTACATTGCTTGGGGTGCATATCTCTTAAAAGAAACAAATAGGAGGAAAAATTGACTGTAAGTCCATTGCATTTAGTACTAGAATTTAACAGAAAGACCAAAAAATGCACACCGTTACGGTAACGTAGCCCCTAGCCGTAATTTTGACATTTATCAAATTTTAAAGATACCTTCTTGGTCACAAGGTAATCGTTTACTATGGCTGCCTGGCGTTGTAGTACTGACTGCAATATATATTACTGTATAATCACCAGATGGGCCAAGTTTATGTAGCAGTTTACTTACAAAATTTAATATGTTAAGAGGAGTCATATTGTATTTCCTCATACCATGTCTGGATTGGCATTAGGAAGTAATTCTCGAAACAACAATGAAAGAGATGAAAGAGAGTTAAAATAGTTATTTGAAGGGCACAAGGGTGAGAAACGAAGGGGAAATATGGATCATTTACAAGGACATTAGAAGAAAACCGAAACATGATGAGAAATGGAAGTTAGTCATGAGCTACATTGGCCAAAAAGTAGGAGAAAAAAGTGGATGAACACTCAAGGTGCACGAAGGAGTGTTAGTCAGAAGGCGAAGACAAGATATAGACTGCTTGAAACTGTGCTGGCCTGAACAACACATAGACACACTTACAAAATATGTTTAGAAGAGTCATGGTCATTGTGATCATCTTAAATGCATTCAGAAGGAACAGTTCTATACAACTTACGAAGATGAGTAAAAAAAGGAGCATATTGCTGGTGACAGATCAAAAATCAAACCTGGTGGGAATTACTGCAGACCATTTTACCAAATTAATGATTAGATCTTGCTGCCACAGATTCAAAAGGTGGACAGGGCTACATTTGAGTATTGGTAGATTTTTCTCTAAATTCATACAACTACATCGGCTCAAAAAACTGTAAGTAAGCAGATCACTTCAAAAATTGCGCGGAACTGTTTTACTACTATTGGCACATTTACCAGATTTTCTAGAACTCGAAACAATTTGTTGATGGAGCAGGAATAACTCACAGTTTGATATCAGTGTACCACTTGTTGAGTTGACTACTAGAAAGGTACGTGAGAAACATTGGGCGACTTTGCAGAACACACTGAAGTCAAGGCTTGTCTGCAGGCTTGATCACGTTAACGGTCCTGAACATATAATGAATGGTTTGCAGCATTTCTCTATTGGATTCTCTCCTTTTGAAATTATATTCAACTCAAGACCTGCCAAATTCTTTTCAGAAAATGTAGAATATCCTTTTTGTAAGATCATGACGCAATAAAAAAGAATATAGACCTTGAGAAAGCAGGATGAGGTAATAATAAAGGAATACAGTGCAAGCTGGAATAACACAATTTAAGATGTACGACGTAGTCGTGGTAAAACACTAGATAAATCTAAATCGGTGACTGCTGAAATAAGGAAAAAAATTTACTTCTACATAGGTGAATTTGAAGTATAAAAAACCCACATCCAAATGCTTATATACTGATCTACCCTAATTCCAAAAACTTGTTTGTGTTAGACAACACTGCTGAACTGAAACCATATCAACATGATTAGGAACTGTAACCAATTTCTACTGAAAAAAGTTTGGAAAAACTTAAATTTTTGGGATTTGAAAGTCTACAAGCAAAGTCTATGAAAAGAGTTCAATATTTCAAGTGATCATCTAAAAAATGTGAACATATCGTGCATAACGAAAGTATAATAATATTTGGGTAAACTTGTTTAGTGATGTCTGTTAAAATTTCCATTGAATATCTTATTATTCAAATGAATGCTGTTATCTTATGCTGAAATCCATAAACCAAAAACATTGCATTCATGCCTCTTTGAAGATGTTCTAAGTAAACATCAGCATCTAATTTCATTTATATTGCTCATTGGATGTCACTTTTAAACAATATACTGCTTCCTGCCTCTATACATGTTGCTGATTCTTCAATCTTATATGTTCAGTAATTGCACCTGTTTCTGCTTTATGGAAGCATACAATCCATGTTATCAGGTAACTGAAAATAATTATTAGTAACTGTAAAGTGGTTCAGATGAATGCATATTTCAACACAAATGCATGTTCTCTTAAATGTAAAAACGAATGTAAAGATAGTTTTGCATATATCTGTGCTTATTCGTTTATATGCAGTGATTGACAATATAATAAAATTTTTTTTTTTTGTATTACCATGAAGTTTCAGAAGTAAAAAGCATCAGATTCACAGTTACATTTTCCTCTAAGTTAATCTGAACACTTTTCACAAAGCTCTCACATTTTCAGACATGTTTAAAGAGCATTTCATACAATAATTCCATGCACAAGATTTTGTACCATTTTGCCATGAATGTTTTGTTTACACTATGTTTTTCAAAAGATCAAGTTTGACACAAGATGGACTGATGTCGGTAGGAGGTCCACCAGTCTGTAATAGTTACGCTATCTAGATAATAGCGCTGCTCCAGCTGAGTGGATGAATTTTTCGCTCTATGGCTCTTCTTCTTCTACTTTTTGTTTGCAGAACATAGGGTAATGTTGTGATACTCCTACTGTCACATGATGGTAATGTAATGACTGTTAAATATGTGCTCATACATGTATATGTGTATTGAAATCAATGGTACATTTCTCAATGTGAGTTCAACAGTGTAATGTTAAAAAGGCACATTCGTGCTTTTAGACTGTTGCTATAATAAATTTGGCCTAGGAGAAGTCCAGATTACTTAAAGTAAATGGATATAATAATGAATTTAAATATTTGTGAAAAATAACTACCTTCTGGTTACCTAATGCAAATAGACTTTTTCTCCCAGAGAAACAGCACAATGTTTGACTTAAAATTTTTATAAAATCATTTTTGAAGGTTAAATTAAAAATAATTAGGATAATCAAACAACTTTTAGAACTATGCATTGTTCTTGTAACTATAATTTTTGACTGTTGGCAAATGAAAGATTGTAAAAGTTACCAAAAACGAGGAACTGGGTGTTGAAAGGGATAACCAACAGCGTTTCTTTCAAAATAATTAATTTTGTGCAACATTATAATATGTGCTCTGATACATATGGTAACGTGATTCATTGTAAGATTCAGCTCTTATTATTATTTTAGGTAATGAAATATTATGGTCACTGGTCTTTTGAAAGGGTACTGATGTAAATAAATCTCAGAAATACATATGGGCAGATATCTCTAAAAAATTGCTTTTTATGTGTTTCTCTATCTTTCAGTTTTAATAACCATGCAATTAATTGAAAATTAAATCATTTCACCAACATAATTTTAAAGAACAATACCATACCAAGAACATCCAATTTGCTTTCAACAGCATTTATTTTCAAAGAAACTACCTGTACTTGCGAATTTCCAAATCTTTTCTGTGCAGTATCTACCAGTGTTTCATCTTCCACTATTTAACATTTGCTCGCCTAATTGTAAAAAGGTATATGGCTGCAGTCAGAATCTTACCGAATGAATAAAAAATACATATTTGCAAAATGCAAAAACTTTTTTGAGTCATGTATTTAGGACACTTTAATTGTTATTGTACTGTTATTTAAAATTTTTACTATCTCAAATATATTTAGCGACTTTCTAACGACCAATAGTGCACTTTCTTCATTTTCTTTCACAGGTGGAAAAGATCGAATGTTAAATATGTAAATTAATTTGACAGCATTATGCCGGTATGTTCTGGGATAATGTGATTTATTATACATACTTGGGCTTTAAGCCAAAGATATCTCAGTCCCGCTTCACATTCATTGGAGTAACCGTGTCATTAGGTAACAGTTTTTTACTGCGAAATTTTGGAAGTGGTTTGGGAAGAGCAGGTGTCAAATGGCGGAAGTAAGAAAATTCGTTGTGAATATATTTGCACCTGCTTATCTCAATAAATTTCGTTGCTAGTCTTCTCATTCGTTATAAAATCTACCTGAGTATCACAGATTCCAGACTCTGACCAAGGTGAGTGCCCATAAACTGAAGTGCATAAAATTATCCTTAATCCTTATCTATTGGAAAAACTACACATTGATCTTGCCAACAGCCGAGAAGCGATTCTTCTTGGTGTTGTAGCTCTCTGGGGCACCCTGGGAACGACACAAGCTACCAGTCAGCCTGAGGTATAGGATTTGGACAGTGGACATTAGAAAGAAAAATAAGGAAACAGATGTTTCAGGGGAACTGCATGTCTGAAGTTGCAATAGTTTGGACACGTAGCATGACAAGATCGTAGTCTGCTGAGAAAACAACGGAGATATGACACCTATAAAGGCTAAGCCACGACCCCTCTGGCCCATGTGTGACTTCATTTAATTTATCAAGACTTATCCAATAAAAATCAAAGTTTATAAAAGTTTCTAGGATTGTTATACAATTATAAAAGTTAAAAAATTTAAAAGTTAGTCATAACAAGGTGTAATTGACATAGCATCGAGAAACCAAATGAAAACGCCATACTGGGACAGTTATACTGAGACGAAGATGTGGAGAATGGCGTCTAGAGGTCTGACGACCACTTGAGACGTGGTTAGTTATGAGTTCCACTAAGTATCTCTGTTGTGCTGCTCTTCATGAGGACGGACGTCACGATCTCCATTGCGGTAGACATCGACAGTAGAGAAATGAATATGTTGGGAACGAACTCTGCAACGTCGTAGTAGCCGACTATGGTTGTTGAAAAGCGCCAAGAGCAATGAATTACTTAGTTTGATGCACAAATTAGCCTAAGTTACAGCCTTGGGTGTTTTTCTACATCAAACCAGTAAACACACCCACACAGCTGACAGTGTGAAGCCTAATCAAAATACTTATACCAGTTGTGTCAAAACTGATAATATTTTTCTGCAAACCTTACGTTTATTTTACAATCAGGACATAGCAATTCCACATACGATATGTCTAAAGTTATTCAGATTATGAGAAACGTGGCCCTTCATGCTCCACTATGCTGGCCAATATCCTAGGCAAGGTATGGTGAAAGAAATTGTTTTGAATCTAGAATTCAATTCCACCCGTGGATTATATATTATTGGAAGGATTGTGACTTGTGCACAGCACTTCGGTAGTAATCTGTTGTTGTAAGTTGTAAGTTACGTCAATAAAAACTTGTAAGTTATTGGTAGTCATTTATTTATCATCTCAAAGTTATCAATTTAGAATTCCCTACGATTTGTATAATTCTGAGGCTGAGATATTCGCAACACCTTGTAACAAACGTGTCGTGGAGATGACAATATGAGGCTAGAAGTAGACCACACTTGCCAGACACTTAAACAGTTTAACTGTTTGAAGAAAGAATACATGTGAATACAGACGGAAACTAGCGTTCGAGGTAAATAATTACTGTCAGAAAGGTCTTTAACGATGAAGAGCAAGATTAAGCAGTGCTGTTTTATGAGAGACACAGCTGCCTCCGCGTAAGCTTTCTCAAATAACCGAAGCGAAGGCGGAATCGCAGAGAGACAGCTCGGAAATCAACACGAGAGTAATAATGAATCCACACAATGCGAGACGCGCGCTGCTGTGCGGCTCCCGAGAGATTTCTGCCCCAGAGAGTGGCGGGAGGGATCTCCACATTTCACCCCTGTGCCAACATTCGCGAAGGCATCAGAACCATATGAACACGAATAATAACGGGAACAACCTCCGGTAGTCTGGTTGCAGCAACTCGGCAAACAGGAATCTCTTCCGCAACAAAAAACTCGCGAGATGTAGAGGAGTTAGACAATATCTGAGTTACGGTTCGCTCCAGTCAGTCTGAGAAACCAAGCCTAAGATCCACTTGCGGCAGCTGAGCTGCTGTTGGTGGTTTTAGTAGGACACATATAACACGAAATTTGTGTGACAGGTTATTTGATATATGACTCTGTCTTGGTGGTTTGAAAGTTCAGTGGAGTTGCATATGCTAGTTATTTGACGTATTGAAACTTTAAGTTGCTATTCTCCTCTATGCCTGTTGAAATTGAGCTCCGAGGAAGGAGGATGTTGTTGAAAGCCATTTTCTCGTGCACATTCTAATATTTTTATGAAGAATCTTTTGGTTGATCACTAGCGTACTGTCTTTCCTGAAAACTCCAAGGATGTAGCGTGTTGTTAAGATATGAAGTATTTTAATAATGTGGACAGAGGAATTATACTGTCATATGTGTGAGGGCCTTGTGTGTGCAAGGATTATATAACTTTTGTCTTGGTCAATTCTTAATGTGATTGATTTTGTAGATCATCCGTGTATTCGTTGTATGTGGCATTTTGTCAGTAATTAGCAACGACCCTGAGTACTGGATAATTATAACCGGTGAAGGTACGTGCTTTAAACGAGTGAAAGAAGCCATTCGCTTTATTTACTCAGTTCTCGGTCCCACTGCCGACAATTAGTATTAACACCTGTGATTTAGGACAGTGTTGTTCGCTGTACTAGTTGGAAGTCGGAAGTTCACTAAAAAAAAAAAAAAAAAAAGCGCTTGCACATCTCGCACCTATTCGCGAATTCACATTGCTCATTGCATGCATGAACACGAGCAGATTTTCATCCTCCTCAATTTCTTCCGCTTCCTCGTGCACTCACTTCATTTTACTATCATCCATATGTACTGTAGTAGCTTGATTACGGATTCTTCCACAACGGAACCTAGCGAGTCTGAAAAAAAAAAAAAATACCACACAGATCAGAGCATCACTTCAGCCTCCGATTCTGGAGAGGTTAAGCAGTAAACGACAATGTAATCTAAAAAGAATAATTAAAAAATCACAATCTACGTTCCCCAAGCTCCGGATTCTGGGTAGCGATCTTTATTGTCAAGGGTTGAAAATAGCATAATGGAGGGGTTAGAAATACTGTGCAGTTTGTAGCGATGGCTGAATGCATGCGCATTATAATAAGAAAATGGCATGTGTCCACACACTTAATATAGACGGACACAACTAGAAAAGAGATAATAGTCTGCTAATTGGAGAACACAATCCGCACGTTGAAACAGTGAAAACTGAAGCTGTTTACGTGTTTTCTGTTAATAATTACCCAGAATAACTTCAGCCGTGTACCGTTGTCTTATGTACTAACCCCAAAAAGCTACAGTTTATAATGCATATCCACACAGTCACTTGAGCCTGCGGAAAACTGGAACTGCTCAGAGCTATTCTGCAACATGATGGTTCCCCTCGAAAACATATTATGTCATGAAGCGTCATTTCGATAACCGCTTTCGTATTGTAGCTAGTTCTGTGAGGCTACATTTCATGTCTGCGGTGAAGTTAAGAAACGCAACACCAGAGTTCAAAGGACTGTAAAGGTCAAAACAGTAATAATTTCAGTAATAATTTATGTGAGATGTGCGTTGCGTTACGAACCATTATACTTTAATGAATATACAACAAACTACAAAATTGTGCGATTGTATAGTTATGAGATTAATCGGTTCTTAAAGAAGATGGTAGCCCTCCACACTCGTTTTAACATATTCCTGGATTAGTAGAGACCCTTCTGCCTGGCAATCGGCACAGTTCGAGGATTCACATAAAATTCCACAATAATGAGAAAATGCGTCTACTGTTGCTTGCGATACGACAGATCTACGTATCGCATTGTAGTTAAGTTCTGTGGATACAGCAACCCCATTCATCTGGACATCCTGTTTAGAGACAACAGTGTATTTTTTGTATCATGAGACATAGCTACATGCCAAACAGTTGCAAGCGAACGTTGTACCCGACGTTGGGCAGGCGCTCAGACTTCCACCTCGGCTATAATGTCTGACCCCCAGCGGCCGGTCAGCTCTTAACACACAAAAGCCGCGCCGGACATAAGTTATGAACCAGCCACGGAAAGCCCTACCTGACGAGCAGCCTGTTAATTAATGTGCTCTGCACGTAACAATTTGGATGAAAAATGCAGAAGCAATTTAGGTCGTATACATAAATAATTTTTAATCTTTTTAACGGTACGCTTTAATAAACGCGCCTAAAATATGCATAGTACGATTCGTCGGGTCTTAACTAACAGTTTCGTGTTTCCAAAAAGACCTAGTACCTCACTGACGCGGTCTTGTTTACCTACAAGAGTCTGGCTCCCAGAAACATAGACAGCATTTCTGTCATTGTGTTGTGGGCGCGTACCGAGGAAAACATTGGGCAGTTCTGGTGGATTTTCATGTGCATAACTGGTAACTTGATCATGCTTGTAGTATGCGTCAGTTTCATTAAAAGATTACATATTATTTTGGAAAAAATTCTTGAACTTTAATGCAGCAATTGTTACAACAAATTCACTCATATCTCTAAAAGCTCATTAAGTATTTCTGAGAAAGTAATGGTCCTTCATTCAGTAATTATCAACAACAATAACATTTACACTGTATGTGGTTGCTCTTTCAGTGTGGTTACCTGGTTTTACTTGAATCAGACAATGGTATTTATTTGAGCCTGTGTACTCCTATGAAAATATTACATATATAGCTTATCTCTATGACATATACTGAAATTAGAGCGTCCAGATGATGTAAAAGAGGCATTAACAGCCAAAATTTCGTAAAAGTTTATCAGCCTTTTCACATTGTTTGAGCCATTACTTTAGAGAAGAATAACAGCTCTTTTAACTGTGACCAATATTATCAACCTTATTCCCATATACGAGAGAGGTCATCGCTAATATCGGAAATAATTAATTACATTTTAAAAAGTTGTATTAAAATTATCGCTGTATAACCTGGCATCAGAAGAACGCCAGTAGCAAAGTAACGCCTCTGGGAAACCAAAGAGGGTTCAACGCGATTACTTTTGTTCCTAAATTCTACTATATAAACCATACGCGGGTATTGCTAGTTCTCTTGTCTTGTTTAGCGCGCTCTGAATAAGTCTACGTAGCTGCGGCGTGCGGTATTGCTGGCACTTCAGTGTGATATGCTATGGAAGGGATCAGGGCACTTCTGTTAAACTGCAAGAAAAGTGTCTATTGTTAAATTAAACTGCAATAAATGTGACTATTGTTAAATTATACGCGCCAGCCTAGCGTTGAACCTTGTACTGATGTCTAGGTAGGCCCTTACCGTAACTTCACGGACTAACAAGACCTGAGGAATTGTGTGCGCGAGAGAAAATAGCCCTCAGTATTAAATTATATTACGTGACGAATAACGGATAGTAGGATCTGCGGACTACATGAAGGAACGTTAAACTTAATATAAGAAAGGAACTGGACATTTAGCTTTGGGAAAGTAAAAGCATACGATGATTGGGTTCCGTATCGAAGTATAGCAATGGACCATAGTCCTCCCTATACCTTTGAGTGACCAACTGTAAAAATTACGGACATTTAACTTGCTCTTATTGCTGAGAGTAATTGTACGATCGACCCTCCTTTTCCCATGATTATTTAATTATTATTAAACGTGGTTAATAAGAATTTCCACAATAACATGTGTATTAGTCAACGATAATCATATTCAAGCAGCGAACTATATCTCAGGATTGGCGGACGGTTCCACTGTGAAATATTACGAAATGTAAAGTGTGACTTAAAAGGTTTTTAACATTTCCTACCCAATCGTATCCGTGGTATAGGGGTAGCGTCTTTGATTCATAATCGAAACGTCTTCGGTCCCGGGTTCGATCCCCGCCACTGCCTAAATTCTGATAAATAATCAGCATTGGCGGCCGAAGATTTCCGCCATAAGAAGTCAGCCTCATTCTGCCAACGGCCTTGTCAAAGAGGGCGGAGGAGCGGATAGAGGTTCAGGGCACTCTCTTGTCCTAGGGGTGGGAAATTGCCCCTAAAGGTGGAAGAATCAGCAATGATCAACGACATGAGGATGCAGAAGGCAATGGAAACCACTGCATTAAAGACACGTAACGTGTATCCGCAGGACATGTGGCCTGTAGTTGAAGAAGTGTCATGATGATCTCTCCATTGGCAAAAGATTCCGGAATAGTCCCCCATTCGGATTTCCGGGAAGGGACTGCCAAGGGGGAGGTTACCATGAGAAAAAGATTGAATAATCAACGAAAGGATAATGTTCTACGAGTCGGGGTGTGGAATGTCAGAAGCTTGAACGTAGTAGGGAAAGTAGAAAATCTGAAAAGGGAAATGCAAAGGCTCAATCTAGATATAGTAGGGGTCAGTGAAGCGAAATGGAAGGAAGACAAGGATTTCTGGTCAGATGAGTATCGGGTAATATCAACAGCAGCAGAAAATGGTATAACAGGTGTAGGATTCGTTATGAATAGGAAGATAGGGCAGAGGGTGTGCTACTGTGAACAGTTCAGTGACCGGGTTGTTCTAATCAGAATCGACAGCAGACCAACATCGACAACGATAGTTCAGGTATACATGCCGACGTCGCCAGCTGCAGATGAACAGATAGAGAAAGTGTATGAGGATATTGAAAGGGTAATGCAGTATGTAAATGGGGACGAAAATCTAATAGTTATGGGCGACTGGAATGCAGTTGTAGGGGAAGGAGTAGAAGAAAAGGTTACAGGAGAATACGGGCTTGGGACTAGGAATGAAAGAGGAGAAAGACTAATTGAGTTCTGTAACAAGTTTAAGCTAGTAATAGCGAATACCCTGTTCAAGAATCACAAGAGGAGGAGGTATACTTGGAAAAGGCCGGGAGATACGGGAAGATTTCAGTTAGATTACATCATGGTTAGACAGAGATTCCGAAATCAGATACTGGATTGTAAGGCGTACCCTGGAGCAGATATAGACTCAGATCACAATATAGTAGTGATGAAGAGTAGGCTGAAGTTCAAGACATTAGTCAGGAAGAATCAATACGCAAAGAAGTGGGATATGGAAGTTCTAAGGAATGACGAGATACGTTTGAAGTTCTCTACCGTTATAGATACAGCAATAAGGAATAGCGCAGTAGGCACACAGTTGAAGAGGAATGGACATCTCTATAAAGAGCCATCACAGAAGTTGGGAAGGAAAACATAGGTACGAAGAAGGTAGCTGTGAAGAAACCATGGCTAACAGAAGAAATACTTCAGTTGATTGATGAAAGGAGGAAGTACAAACATGTTCCGGGAAAATCAGGAATACAGAAATACAAGTCGCTGAGGAATGAAATAAATAGGAAGTGCAGGGAAGCTAAGACGAAATGGGTGCAGGAAAAATGTGAAGACATCGAAAAAGATATGATTGTCGGAAGGACAGACTCAGCATACAGGAAAGTCAAAACAACCTTTGCTGACATTAAAAGCAACGGAGGTAACATTAAGAGTGCAACGGGAATTCCACTGTTAAATGCAAAGGAGAGAGCAGATAGGTGGAAAGAAGAAGAAAAAGGAGTCGATTTAGAAGAGATTGGGGATCCAGTATTAGAATCGGAATTTAAAAGAGCTTTGGAGGATAGATAAAATTCCATCAGAATTTCTAAAATCATTAGGGGAAGTGGCAACAAAAAGACTATTCACGTTGGTGTGTAGAATATATGAGTCTGGCGACATACCATCCGACTTTCGGAAAAGCATCATCCACACAATTCCGAAGACGGCAAGAGCTGACAAGTGCGAGAATTATCGACAATCAGCTTAACAGCTCATGCATCGAAGCTGCTTACAAGAATAGTATACAGAAGAATGGAAAAGAAAATTGAGAATGCGGTAGGTGACGATCAGTTTGGCTTTAGGAAAAGTAAAGGAACGAGAGAGGCAATTCTGACGTTACGGCTAATAATGGAAGCAAGACACGTTCATAGGATTTGTCGAGCTGGAAAAAGCGTTCGACAATATAAAATGGTGCAAGCTCTTCGAGATTCTGAAAAAAGTAGGGGTAAGCTATAGGGAGAGACGGGTCATATACAATATGTACAACAACCAAGAGGGAATAATAAGAGTGGACGATCATGTACGAATTGCTCGTATTAAGAAGAGAGTAAGACAAGGCTGTAGCCTTTCGCCCCTATTCTTCAATCTGTACATCGAGGAAGCAATGATGGAAATAAAAGAAAGGTTCAGGAGTGGAATTAAAATACAAGGTGAAAGGATATCAATGATACGACTCGCTGATGACATTGCTATCCTGAATGAAGTGAAGAAGAATTAAATGATCTGCTGAACGGAATGAACAGTCTAATGAGTACACAGTGTGGTTTGAGAGTAAATCGGAGAAAGATGAAGTTAATGAGAAGTAGCAGAAATGAGAACAGCGAGAAACTTAACTTCAGGATTGATGGTCACGAAGTCAATGAAGTTAAGGAATTCTGCTACCTAGGGAGTAAAATAACCAATGACGGACGGAGCAAGGAAGACATCAAAAGCAGACTCGATATGGCAAAAAAGGCATTTCTGGCCAAGAGAAGTCTACTAATATCAAATACCGGCCTTAATTTGAGGAAGAAATTTCAGAGGATGTACGTCTGGAGTACAGCATTGTATGGTAGTGAAACATGGACTGTGGGAAAACCGGAACAGAAGAGAATCGAAGCATTTGAGATGTGGTGCTATAGACGAATGTTGAAAATTAGGTGGACTGATCAGGTAAGGAATGAGGAGGTTCTACGCAGAATCGGAGAGGAAAGGAATATGTGGAAAACACTGATAAGGAGAAGGGACAGGACGATAGGACATCTGTTAAGACGTGGGGGAATGACTTCCATGGTACTAGAGTGAGCTGTAGAGGGCAAAAACTGTAGAGGAAGACAGAGATTGCAATACGTCAAGCAAATAATTGAGGACGTAGGTTGCAAGTGTTACTCTGAGATGAAGAGGTTAGCACAGGAAAGGAATTCGTGGCGGGCCGCATCAAACCAGTCAGTGGACTGATGACCAAAAAAAAAATCCAATCGTACAGGGATAATACAAAATCAGGAACAGTGTGGATAAGTAGTAACGTTGGAAACAGGAAGTTGAAATAGTAACTTAAGTAAATACAAAAGTATATTAACTATTTTGTCTTCGTTAACGCAGAAACAAATGAAGATTTATCGACTGTTCAAAAAGGTCAACAATAAGTATTATTACGAAAACCTAAAATTTAGTAGCCGTTAAAGTGAAGATGTTTGTGGCTGCTCCATCTGATGTGTAGATATAACGAAAAATCGGGCATATACCATAGATAACAACATCAATAACTCAATTCAGCGAAGTCGACGACAGCAGACCGACGGAGGGTGGATACAGAAGACAACAGTAGAGGAAAAGGCTTCAGTTATTTCAGTGTCCATGCGGCTCGATAAGGGTGACATTTTGAAACGGCTGAAAAAAATATTTATATAACATAAAATGATACGTTTAAAAATATGGAAGCTCTATAAAAACAACGCCATTTGCCAGTCCCTGTAGGAAACAATATGGCTCTGAGCACTATAGGACTTAAACTTCTAAGGTCATCAGTCCCCTAGAACTTAGAACTACTTTAACCTAACTAACCTAAGGACATCACACACATCCATGCCCGAGGCAGGATTCAAACCTGCGACCGTAGAGGTCGCGCGGTTCCAGACTGTAGCGCCTAAAACCGCTCGGTCACTCTGGTCGGCCACGTAAGATACCAATACTGATATTCCTTAGAAGGTGAATAGACACAAATTACTGGATGTTGTTGTTGTTGTTGTCTTCAGTCCTGAGACTGGTTTGATGCAGCTCTCCATGCTACTCTATCCTGTGCAAGCTGCTTCATCTCCCAGTACCTACTACAACCTACATCCTTCTGAATCTGCTTAGTGTACTCATCTATCGGTCGCCCTCTACGATTCTTACCCTCCACACTGCCCTCCAATGCTAAATTTGTGATCCCTTGATGCCTCAAAACATGTCCTACCAACCGATCCCTTCTTCTAGTCAAGTTGTGCCACAAACTTCTCTTCTCCCCACTCCTATTCAATACCTCCTCATTAGTTACGTGATCTATCCACCTTATCTAATTACTGGATAGGAATAGTAATAAAGATATCACACATGAACTAAACAAATTTAATTTGAATGAGGAAATAATACGATGAATGAACATATGAAACGAGCTACAACAAGTGGAGACAGAATGTCGACGATACTGTAACCACGTAAGCCAATAAATGGTATTAAAATTTATTTAACCGAAGACGGAGTAAGACACCTGAGGGTCGAATAAAATCGATTTGGATTAATCACTGAAATTTCGCTCACGGTAGCTTTACGGCTTCCATAGATGGAAAGGCACTTGTCGTTAAGTTAGAAAATGTGCGGATGCCATATCATTGGTAACTATTAGGTTATGGAATATACGAGAACCATAGCTCCCACTTTCGATCACAGTTTATTTTAATTTTATTGTAAACTAAGGTCCTTTAAGCAAGTTCTGAGCGACATATGGCCTGTAATATAGAGTTTGAACTACGGATCTTGTCAATTTTGCTGGTCGTGTAATGAGAAATAGCGTAGAAGTATTTTTCAACTTAATTGGAAAGTTATATCAAAGTTTGCGTAGTGTAAAACACTATAACTGAAAATGGGCGTCAATTGCATAGTCTTCACTACTGTTGCAATTAGTCCAGGTAAAACAATTTGGTGGTTTACAGAAACCTAAAAATCGTCTGAACACAAATGTGCTACAAACCTGCTTGACTAATTACACATCGATTTGAATCGCTATGCTACAGTTAAAAAGTGAAACGAAATTAAGATGTTAGACATTTCCAAAGTAATATGCCAGAAGCAGTAACTTAATCACAAGACGTGAGCGTTACAATAGTAGACAAAACAAGTAAGTCGTAATTTTTATTAAAGAATGATATGATAGTGCAAGTAACTTACGGCACAAACGGCATTCGGAAGAGCCCATTCAAAAGCAAGACAAATCTGTGTGGCCATCTCTTGCCGTCAATGGAATGACTGCCTTTCGCAGTCGAGGGATCAACAGCTCTGTCCGGTTGTCTGTTGGTCACTCCAAAACTCCTGTGTGAGTGCTGGTCAGCCCAAGACTCACTGCTCACTTCTCACTGTTCCCATATTGCTCTGCATCCACAAAAAAAAAAAAAAAAAATGTCTGACTATTCCTCCAGTCCAAGTGCTAGCATGAGAGAAGTTGTTGCACGGACAGCTGTCTGGGAGAGAAAATAAATTCACAGCAAAATATCCTCTCCTCCTCCCCACCCCTCCGCAAAACTGGGCTGCACCCCTCTAGCAGACGAGAGCACCACTCTGACATACACTGCGTTTAGAAACTACGGCAAAATCTTAAGTATAACCAACAGTACACCGCTAGGCCTCAACATTCCAAGCCGTCATATCGCCAATAACAATAAAGGACTTCCTCTGTCACCCTGCGACAGGGCAACGCCCCTCGCCGCACCAAACAGTAAGGAAATGCAAGACCAGCAACTGTTAAACTGGCTCCATGAAGCAGTGCTACAAGATGTGAAAGGAACTCAGACAAAACTGACAATCTAGAAAAATCCCACCATCTACTTAGCATGGAAAGCGTGTTTAATAAATCAGTAGTGACAGCTTTTACACTATTCATTCTCTCCAGTAATACAAACAACACAACTCTGATTTCCCCATAAACAACTGGCAACAAAACATTAACATCATTCACCTACTGCAAGACCCTAGCTAGCAATCAATGAACCACACCCCAGAAAAATGACTCATCTTACTGGAATAGTAACACGAAATCAAAATACACTCCTGGAAATTGAAATAAGAACACCGTTAATTCATTGTCCCAGGAAGGGGAAACTTTATTGACACATTCCTGGGGTCAGATACATCACATGATCACACTGACAGAACCACAGGCACATAGACACAGGCAACAGAGCATGCACAATGTCGGCACTAGTACAGTGTATATCCACCTTTCGCAGCAATGCAGGCTGCTATTCTCCCATGGAGACGATCGTAGAGATGCTGGATGTAGTCCTGTGGAACGGCTTGCCATGCCATTTCCACCTGGCGCCTCAGTTGGACCAGCGTTCGTGCTAGACGTGCAGACCGCGTGAGACGACGCTTCATCCAGTCCCAAACATGCTCAATGGGGGACAGATCCGGAGATCTTGCTGGCCAGGGTAGTTGACTTACACCTTCTAGAGCACGTTGGGTGGCACGGGATACATGCGGACGTGCATTGTCCTGTTGGAACAGCAAGTTCCCTTGCCGGTCTAGGAATGGTAGAACGATGGGTTCGATGACTGTTTGGATGTACCGTGCACTATTCAGTGTCCCCTCGACGATCACCAGAGGTGTACGGCCAGTGTAGGAGATCGCTCCCCACACCATGATGCCGGGTGTCGACCCTGTGTGCCTCGGTCGTATGCAGTCTTGATTGTGGCGCTCACCTGCACGGCGCCAAACACGCATACGACCATCATTGGCACCAAGGCAGAAGCGACTCTCATCGCTGAAGACGACACGTCTCTGTTCGTCCCTCCATTCACGCCTGTCGCGACACCACTGGAGGCGGGCTGCACGATGTTGGGGCGTGAGCGGAAGACGGCCTAACGGTGTGCGGGACCGTAGCCCAGCTTCATGTAGACTGTTGCGAATGGTCCTCGCCGATACCCCAGGAGCAACAGTGTCCCTAATTTGCTGGGAAGTACGGTGCGGTCCCCTACGGCACTGCGTCGGATCCTACGGTCTTGGCGTGCATCCATGCGTCGCTGCGGTCCGGTCCCAGGTCGACGGGCACGTGCACCTTCTGCCGACCACTGGTGACAACATCGATGTACTGTGGAGACCTCACGCCCCACGTGTTGAGCAATTCGGCGGTACGTCCACCCGGCCTCCCCCATGCCCACTATACGCCCTCGCTCAAAGTCCGTCAACTGCACATACGGTTCACGTCCACGCTGTCGCGGCATGCTACCAGTGTTAAAGACTGCGATGGAGCTCCGTATGCCACGGCAAACTGGCTGACACTGACGGCGGCAGTGTACAAATGCTGCGAAGCTAGTGCCATTCGACGGCCAACACCGCGGTTCCTGGTGTGTCCGCTGTGCCGTGCGTGTGATCATTGCTTGTACAGCCCTCTCGCACTGTCCGGAGCAAGTATGGTGGGTCTGACACACCGGTGTCAATGTGGTCTTTTTTACATTTCCAGGAGTGTAAAAGATAACCCAGCAAACAGTATTAAGCTTGCTAATCACATTCTTGTTGTCTTCGACTGTCAACTGCTTCTGCTCACCTATGTCCTGACAAAACTGCTGAGTTATCTTCAATGAGACCTACTCCCATATTACCAACTCATATGAGAGCTCGTCCTTGGACATACAGCAGATCTGTAGTTTATTCGTAACAGTACACGTGAAGACAGGACACAATCTCTCATCTATATTCTGACACTCCCTGGTTAAGGGTACCACATCGGCACAGTGCAAAACCACACTCTTCTAATACTTTTAGCGTAGGATTTGGGTGCTCCAGGGTTCAAACTGTGGGTCGTGTGGGTTGAGCTCAGTTTTACAATTAATTTATTAAATATAAATTATATTATTGACAATAGAGAAGTGATAAGAAATAGAAATTATTGTCCCTCCAGCATAAGGCTGGAGAAAAAAGGTAAGCAACCTACTTTTAGTAAATATTATTATTGGTACTACTGTCAAAGTAAATATGAGAAAAATACTCGTATCTGTAACTAGTCTCCACAAATAAAGGAGAAAATCACAAGCAAAAGTTTTAATAAACAGAATTTAATTTACAGCCAGCACAGTTTTTGGTAGCAGGGCTCAAAATGAAAATAGCAACAATAAACACTACCTTTATTACAATGAAAATAAAATTATTATTCACTTCAGCCCAGCGGGTAGAATTGGGCCAGAAACAGTTTGTAACAATGATTTACAATATTTTGACTCCTGACCACTTTCAGAAAAAAATAGAATAAAATTTACTTTTGCAGTTAACCACTGTGCAACGCATATACAACATCTCTCTGATTCACTTAACGCTACTTACATTATCACTCTGCTGAATATCGATCTATGACCATCCCAATCGCAATCACACTCACAGTGTATAAACAGCAAATCAATAATGCTCTCACTTTCAGAGAAAACATCCACATGCCCACTATTCTGTCACACGACAACCACAACATGCATTGTACCCATGGACCTAACGTGTGTAATGTTACTGATAATGTGATATCCTCATTGCTCCTCCCATACTCTTCATTGAGCAGTACGGTGCATCAATCGGTCGACCAAATACTACTGTCGCTCACTAAAGGAACGAATCACGCTCCTCTTGTAATCTTATATTGCTATCACCACTGGAATCGCCGTCCTTTTGCCTGGTAAAAAATATCAACAGCTCTACCGGGTTGTTTATGACCTTTATTGACGTTTTTTAGGCAGCTCTCGGAGAAGACTACCCATTATTTTCTCTCCACCAACTCACTGCCGCAAACATGCCTGAGGCACTTCTTACGGGATGTAGAGCATGAGGAGCATCTCCTGATCTCCACAAGCCAATTCCGTGCCGCACTGCGCCTCGCAGTCCTACGCCAACTACCCTGGTTAGTAAAAAAAAAAAAAAAAGAGGGTTCAAATGGCTCAGAGCACTACGGGACTTAACTTCTGATGTCATCAGTCCCCTAGAACTTAGAACTACTTAAACCTAACTAACCTAAGGACATCACACATATCCATGTCCGAGGCAAGATTAGAACCTGCGGCCGTTGCGGTCGCGCGGTTCCAGACTGTAGCACCTAGAACCGCTCGGCCACTCCGGCCGGCCTGATTGGTCAGCCCAAGGCTCTGACTTGAATGCTGATCATCATGAGACTCATTGTTCCCGTCTCATACTGTCCCAGCCAGCCTCGGAGAGACACCAGCAGCACTACAAAAGCCAACGGCCTCGACGCCTACCGAAGTGTTAGCGTAAGAGCAGCGTTAACACAGCCGGCTGGGTGGAGCAGGGAACAAGACACTCAACGAATTACAAATTCACCGGATACTGGAACGAAGGCATCTCTAAGTCCGGCACAAAACTCTCATGTCATCAGATTTACACGCTCATTTAACGCTACATACTAGTCTTGTTAAGGAGCCATTTCTTTTCGTAGACATCTCACTGGACAAAATCAGCCGTTGGCCTCATTGATAGATGCATTCAAGAAAATTCAATCATGCTGCGACTGTGGTCCGCAGCTCGTGGTCGTGCGGTAGCGTTCTCGCTTCCCGCGCCCGGGTTCCCGGGTTCGATTCCCGGTGGGGTCAGGGATTTTCTCTGCCTCGTGATGACTGGGTGTTGTGTGATGTCCTTAGGTTAGTTAGGTTTAAGTAGTTCTAAGTTCTAGGGGACTGATGACTATAGATGTTAAGTCCCATAGTACTAAGAGCCATTTGAACCATTTGTTTGCGACTGTGGTCTTTAATGTGCGTTCCTCAATGTACCTGAGAATTTCTTTCTGACAATATGGACTCAGATACAGTATTTCGTAGCATCGGTACCAGTAAGTGGCTAACCCATTTCAAGGTGCATATGTACAGTTACAATCTGCTTATCTTAAGAACTCCACGGCAACAAACATTTGACCAAAGTATTTCGCATAATTATTGGACGAATTAAAAAAATGCTGGCATAGTCTACACACTACGAGGTATAATCTCATGTTAAAGTTCTAGTTATTTCATCTACACTTTGATAAGTCCTTTTAAAGAGTCCAACTGTCGAAATCCTGAATAACCACATTTCGAAGCAAGTACCAAGTACCTCTATGAGACATGCAGGAAGAGTGGCAGTCAGGCCCTGGTAGGTACCGACAGGTATCTGGAGCCGTGTTGACTCCACTGCCGTCTCCAGCTACGCTACGATTCTCGCTTGAGGATGCACGATGTGAACAGCCCGATCTAGGTGGTGCCACAGGTTCTCCACTGGGTTCAAGTATGGTGAGTCTGTGTTCATTGGAGTACAAGTAAGATCATTCTGATGTTCTTCGAACCACGCACGTACATTGAGAGCTGTATGACACACGGCATTATCCTGCTGATAGAAACCATCCCTACAAACAGCGTGTAGGGATGTATTTGGTCCTTGAGGACAGATAAATACTTGTGTTCATTCAGTATGTCTTCCGAAACGAAGAAATCACCCGGGAAATGCCACGAAAACATTCAGCAGACCACAAAAATAGCTCCTTCGGCTTGGATCGTTCCGACAATTGTTCCAGACTGCTTTCATACTTTTTCGCTCTGTACAAATCAATAACCATCTGAAACGTGAATCATCTGAAAAGGCCACCTGTCACCATCCAGTGGACGTCCAGGTCCGGTACTGGAGTGAAAATTACTGCCTTCGTGGGTGATGGACAGCAATCAGAAAAGCTGCATGAGTCACGCGCCAGTTGGGGAGGCCCATACACAGCATCTGTCGCTGAAAGGTCGTCAGTAATCTACAGTTTCACGAAGACATCTTCGCAGCCGTCTTTCACCCCTGTTATCTATGGCCTGTGGTGCACCACAGTTGCTTCGCCGCCAGTTTTGGGTAGCTTTGTTTTGTCATGCACGGTATACTTCAATCACTGCACGCCAACAGTTTACATACTTGAACATTTCGGAATTGCTTCCACCCTTGGACCAAAAGCTGATGATCATGCCTTTCTGGACATCAGATAATTCGCTCCGTTTCAGCATCACTACAACACGTTTCATGTACCATCCACTGCTAGTGGTCCCACGTGCCGTCTCTGTGTGCTTATTGCACCTGACGTCGAACATAGGCGGTGGTCACATTAATGTGACTGGATGTTGTTTAAACTTTGTGTATATCTTGGGGCAGCATAACTGACAGCGAACTACACTATGTGATCAAAAGTATCCGGACACCTGACTGAAAGTGACTTACAAATGCGTGGCGCTCTCCATCGATAATGCTGGAATTCATTATGGTGTTAGCCCACCCTAAGCCCTGATGATGGGATCCACTCTCGCAGGCATACGTTCAATCAGATGCTGGAAGGTTTCTTGGGGAATGTTCTCGGAGTGCTGCTCTGAGGAGAGGTGTCGATGTCGGTCGGGGAGGCCTGGCACCAAGTTGGCGATCCAAAACCTCCCAAAGGTGTTCTATAGGGTCCAGGTCAAGACTGAGTAGGCCAGTCAATTACAGGGATGTTATTGTCGTGTAACCACCCCGCCACAGGCCGTGCCTTATGAACAGGTGTTCGATCGTGTTGAAAGAGGCAATCGCCATCCCCGAATTGCTCTTCATCGGTGGGAAGCAGATGGTGGTTAAAACATCAATGTAGGCCTGTGCTCTGATAGTGCCACGGAAACTAACAAGGGGTGCAAGCCACCTCCATGAAAAACACTACCACACTGTAACACTAGCACCTCCGAATTTTACTATTGGCACGACATACGCTGGCAGATGTCGTTCACCAGGCATTCGCCATACCCACACTTTGCCATCGTACCGCCACATTGTGTACCATCATTTGTCATTCCACACCAAGTTTTCCCTCGTTCAATCGTCCAATTTTTACGCTCTTTACACCAAGCTAGGTATCATTGCCCAATTACATGCGCGATGTCTGGCTTATGAGCCGCCGCTCGACCAGGAAACGGAAGTTTTCTCACCTCCCGCCTAACTGACATAGTACTTGCAGTGGATCCTGACGCAGTTTGGAATTCCTGTGTGATGGTCTGGATAGATGTCTGCCTATTACACATGACGATCCTCTTCAACTGTCGGCTGTCTCTGTCAGTTAACAGGCGTGGTCGCCTGTACGCTTTTGTGCTCCTCGCGTACAGACGTATGACAGAAGTGACACCCAATCACCTGACCACGTTGGAAGTTCCTTCTGCTTTCTCACGATGTCTAACGACTACTGAGATCGCTGATATGTGGTACCTGGCAGTAGGTGGCAGCACAATGCACCTAATATGAGAAACGTATGATTTGGGGGTTGTTCAAATAGCTCCAGTCACTATGGGACTTAACATCTGAAGTCATCAGTGGCCGGCTTTTGGGGGGTGTCCGGATACTTTTGATCACATAGTATAAATTACCCAGACTATATTTATCCAGTATTTGAAATGGGAAAAAAATTTGTCCCTTACAATGTGTTCACTGTTTATGTACTACAATTTCAGCATGAGGCATGAGGATATTTATTAACACTTTCCTACTCACTGTTTTCGTAACAAATTTAGCAGACAAGTTTCACATGCAAGTTGTATCTAAATTCCCTTTACACAGTTTGAAAATAGGTTCCTTACACAAAAACAAGAAAGTATTTCTTGTATATATGGGTTATAAAATGCATACCTTATTAGCTTTGAAGACTTGTTCATGTTTGATAACAGTGGTTTCTTCTACTTGCTTTTCATATTTTGGGAAGAGTAGTACGGAGCAAAATAATTTAAAAAAAAAAGTCCGTTACACATGTGATCTGAAATGGTCATCTTAAGATAAATGAAAAGTTTTTCAGTAGAAGACGTGTGTGTTACAGTAATTAAGGTGAAAATTTGGTCATAGCTCTTAAGGTATGCGTTTTAGACCCCATGTTTACTAAACATTTTTCTTGTTTTCGTGCAAGAAACTTGTCCTCAAAGCCGGTAAGGGGAATTTAGTTCCATCCGATATATTGCTGAATGTACCTGCCAGATTGTATCATTCTATGGCAATAGTTCTGGCAATATGATATAAATACTGAGATGCGTGAAAACCGTCTTTGACCTAAACGGAACGTTGTATTGTATTGTATTGTATGTTAACTGGGGACCTAGAAACGACGGAGAGACTCCGTCCCCGCCGCGGCCGCAGTGGTCCACAGGTCCAGAACCCCACGACGACTACCGCAGTCCACTTCACTTCTCCGCCGCCCCAACCGAACCCAGGGTTATTGTGCGGTTCGGTCCCCGGTGGACCCCCCAGGGAACGTCTCACACCAGACGAGTGTAGCCCCTATGTTTGCGTGGTAGAGTAATAGTGGTGTACACGTACGTGGAGAACTTGTTTGCGCAGCAATCGCCGACATAGTGTAACTGAGGCGGAATAAGGGAACCAGCCCGCATTCGCCGAAGCAGATGGAAAACCGCTTAAAATATCCACAGACTGGCCGGTTCACCGGACCTCGACACAAATCCATCGGTCGGATTCGATCCGGGGATCAGACGCTCCTTCCCGCACGGAAAGCTGTGCGTCAGACCGCACGTCCAACCGGGTGGGCAAAACGGAACGTTAATTACCCATACTATAACAATCCAGTGTTTGATAAAGAGAGCACTTAGTCATTTCCAAGAACCTGCAAACATAATGTGAAATCTTTTGTAAACTTTTACTCTGTTACTTATATAAGGTCAGATTAACGTATTTGTGAAGTAATCAGGCGTTGGGATCTGATACACGGGATTTCGATATATAAAGAACTGGGGATGGGAGTTTTACTGATTACTATGAGCCTGAAATGGCGAAACTAGTGGGATGCTATCGGTCTGAGGAAAGGTTTTGGTTTCTTAAACCCGATGCCTTTTCGAAGTATCGAAAAGTCTGCCGAATATTCTTTTCCTAAATCTTAATGATGTAATAGTATTCAGCTATCCTTTCTCCGAAATTCTCCTTTTCTGCACCTACGCTAAACACTAAGATTTACACATTCAAAGAATTCAGTATACATAATCACAAATCACCTAACGTACTCAGCAAACTACTATGAATAGTATGGCAGGGTGCACTTCCCGTTCGATCTGCGTGTGGAACGCGGGAGGAACCATTCCTCAAATGCCTTTAGACCCGCTGAAGTTCGTGGGGATGTTGAATGAACAAATAGAGAGTCACGATAAAAAAAATTTCGAGCTATTCGAAAACATTATTTGTAAACAATGATGCCACTTGTCGTTTTATTCTTTCAATACTTTAATTCCTTTAATGGGTACTACAATCGTATCGTAAACTTTTATCCTATCTCTAGATTTTTAGGTTATTCTTGATTGTCGATATTTCCACAACCTCAAATAAGTGATAACTTCTCTGTGGATGAAGAGCCATGACATACCGCTACCACTCCAACGGACGCCGTGGGCAGGGCAAAGACAACACCATATGAACACACCAGCTGCTACCATGTGGACGGCGTCCTCGCTACACAGACCAGAGGGCGTCTTATGTACGCCTTGTAATCGATGGCAACGTCGTCCTCACCACAAGGAGTAGAGGGAGTTGTAGTCCTTCCATGTTAACCATTTTAGTAAATTGACTCAAAAGTTTTCTACGTAAATGTACAAATAGATATATTATAATACAAGACGATACCAGTTTTTGTGTGTCACATATTGTTTTATTTTATATTATCGCACATAATGTAATATACTTTTACGAATTTTACGAGTTGACTATGGAACATTTATTATTATTTTATAATTAACACTATAATTGTAATTCTTTTTAAATGGAATGGTTCCGTTTTCTGTTATTTACTGTCACTTAAATTTTTGTTAAACCAAGGTGACTAGTAATTACATATAATAAACTCTATTAAATGCCGTTGATCGTCGCTGGGGGTGTTGCCGTCTATCCACCTGATCTCAGTACTCTATTTAAGCTCATACGAAGGGCTAGTGTCACATAGTTTCCTGCTGTTATGTAGACAGGAGTGACGCCACCAGCAGTAGACCAATGACTAACATACACTCCTGGAAATGGAAAAAAGAACACATTGACACCGGTGTGTCAGACCCACCATACTTGCTCTGAACACTGCGAGAGGGCTGTACAAGCAATGATCACACGCACGGCACAGCGGACACACCAGGAACCGCGGTGTTGGCCGTCGAATGGCGCTAGCTGCGCAGCATTTGTGCACCGCCGCCGTCAGTGTCAGCCAGTTTGCCGTGGCGTACGGAGCTCCATCGCAGTCTTTAACACTGGTAGCATGCCGCGACAGCGTGGACGTGAACCGTATGTGCAGTTGACGGACTTTGTGCGAGGGCGTATAGTGGGCATGCGGGAGGCCGGGTGGACGTACCGCCGAATTGCTCAACACGTAGGGCGTCAGGTCTCCACAGTACATCGATGTTGTCGCCAGTGGTCGGCGAAGGTGCACGTGCCCGTCGACCTGGGACCGGACCGCAGCGACGCACGGATGCACGCCAAGACCGTAGGATCCGACGCAGTGCCGTAGGGAACCGCACCGCCACTTCCCAGCAAATTAGAGACACTGTTGCTCCTGGGGTATCGGCGAGGACCATTCGCAACCGTCTCCATGAAGCTGGGCTACGGTTCCGCACACCGTTAGGCCGTCTTCCGCTCATGCCCCAACATCGTGCAGCCCGCCTCCAGTGGTGTCGCGACAGGCGTGTATGGAGTGATGAATGGAGACGTGTCGTCTTCAGCGATGAGAGTCGCTTCTGCCTTGATGCCAATGATGGTCGTATGCGTGTTTGGCGCCGTGCAGGTGAGCGCCACAATCAGGACTGCATACGACCGAGGCACACAGGGACAACACCCGGCATCATGGTGTGGGGAGCGACCTCCTACACTGGCCGTACACCTCTGGTGATCGTCGAGGGAACACTGAATAGTGCACGGTACATCCAAACCGTCATCGAACCCATCGTTCTACCATTCCTAGACCGGCAAGGGAACTTGCTGTTCCAACAGGACAATGCACGTCCGCATGTATCCCGTGCCACCCAACGTGCTCTAGAAGGTGTAAGTCAACTACCCTGGCCAGCAAGATCTCCGGATCTGTCCCCTATTGAGCATGTTTGGGACTGGATGAAGCGTCGTCTCACGCGGTCTGCCCGTCCAGCACGAACGCTGGTCCAACTGAGGCGCCAGGTGGAAATGGCATGGCAAGCCATTCCACAGGACTACATCCAGCATCTCTACGATCGTCTCCATGGGAGAATAGCAGCCTGCATTGCTGCGAAAGGTGGATATACACTGTACTAGTGCCGACATTGTGCATGCTCTGTTGCCTGTGTCTATGTGCCTGTGGTTCTGTCAGTGTGATCATGTTATGTATCTGACCCCAGGAATGTGTCAATAAAGTTTCCCCTTCCTGGGACAATGAATTCACGGTGTTCTTATTTCAATTTCCAGGAGTGTATTTAAAATTTAGATAATTTTGGCTGTTGTATAATAGAGTCTTTTCCGACGGATATGTATAATTTCACAGTGTAAACGCCCAGGAGATGACCCCTACGTCGGGTTGAAACCGGTTGGCGGTATAAGAATAACAAATACAATTAAGACTGTTTTTGAATTATTGATGAATCGTACTAATCGGTGCTTCTCTCCACAACCATGTTATCCAAAAATTCTAATTCCCTCACCTAAATACGCGTTGGTTTCCTTCACAGGCTGTTATATATGCAGACTGAATAACACTGGGGATAGGCTACAATCCTGTTTCACGCCACTGTCAACTATCGCTTCTCTTGCACGTAATTCGTCTCTCAGGTATACACTCTGGTTTTTGCTTAACTTCAGAATACTATTTCGCGCCCGGCCAAATGCTTCCTTCCATTATTTGTAGTTCCACAAGGTATGCTGGAGAAATTCTGCGAAGTTTTGAAAATGGTGAGAAGGACCTGGCAGATGTAAAGCTGTAACGGTGGTTACGGTGGTTGTATAATCCTGTCTATAGAGAACTCGCGCACGAAAGGCGAAGTTCGGGTCCCGAAGCGGGCATACAGTTTCCAATTTGTCAGGAAGTTGCAAATTAGCCCACACTCCGTGGCAGAGTGAAAATTCAATTCTGAAAGTAAATAACACACACACACACACACACACACACACACACACACACACACACACACACACACTGTGTGACTGATTCCAGAGAGGGACGTTTGATGAAGTCGTGGCTGAAACCCGTCTAGGTACGTAATATTTTCACGACAGGCGTCCTAGAAGTAATGCAACACATTTTCTTCTCCGCCAGCTTTGGTTAAAGGAACGCAAAATTGGTTGTGGATCATCGTGGCATATTCCTGCTTCATCCCAATGGTTTCATGATGTACATAAAGTGCCTTTTGAAGATTTGGTTTAAGATTTTCAAATATAGTTGCTCCTCATCCTTTAAATTAGATTGGTGAATTAAGATTATTAAACAGAATTACATCTGCACCTTCTTTAAGATTTTTGGTGTTAATTTTTTATTTTTTATTCCTTTAGAGTCGCTTGCGCTGTACGTAGTCTTCAAAATGGGGTCAGTAACGGCGATGCGTTCAATGCAGAAATTTTTTTGGTGGCGGTGAATCTGTGAGCTTCCATTGAGCTGACTGGCGCTTTGTTTCTGGATTGAAAAATGGCATCCATGTCTCATCCATTGTCACAACCGACGAAAAGAAAGTCCCATTCATGCTGTCGTTGCGCGTCAACATTGCTTGGCAACATGCCACACGGGCAGCCATGTGGTCGTCCGTCAGCATTCGTGGCACCCACCTGGATGACACTTTTCGCATTTTCAGGTCGTCATGCAGGGTTGTGTGCACAGAAATGCCAACTCTGGAGGCGATCTGTTCAACAGTCGTTCGGCGATCCCCCAAAACCATTCTCTCCACTTTCTCGATCGTGTCGTCAGCCCAGCTTGTGCGAGCCCGAGGTTGTTTCGGTTTGTTGTCACACGATGTTCTGCCTTCATTAAACTGTCGCACCCTCGAACGCACTTTCGACACATCCATAACTCCATCACCACACGTCTCCTTCTACTGTCGATGAATTTCAATTGGTTACACACCACGCAAATTCAGAAAACGAATGATTGCACGCTGTTCAAGTAAGGAAAACGTCGCCATTTCCACTATTTAAAACAGTTCTCATTCTCGCCTCTGGCGGTAAAATTCCATCTGCCGTACGGTGCTGCCATCTCTGGGACGTATTGACAGTGAACGCTGCCTCATTTTACAACAATGCGCATGTTTCTATCTCTTTCCAGTCCGGAGAAAAAAAAAATCGGAGGCCTTAGCACTTGAATGCACCTCGTATGTGTGTGTGTGTGGGTGTGTGTGTGTGTGTGTGCTCGGATACCTGTAATGGTTAAGGCGAACACTCGCATTAAGGAAATCCGGTTCAAATTTTCACGTCTCTTTGTTAACTAGTACAGCTGACGTCAATTTAGATTCGCAATCTCGGAATCAAATTTTGTATTATTTGATGAGCAGCTGTGGATCGTCTCGCAGTTTCTGTTCTTTTCATCGTGGATGCATGTCGGAAAGAACCTTGTATACTGTCAACACAGACGCTGTGCAGCTCAGTAAGAAGTACGTTAACGTTTCGAAATGGATTATCCAACATCACGAGGATTTTCCAGCTGCATTGTAACCTTACGGAAACAGCTACGGTTTCGCCGCCGCCACTGCAAGCTTGTTGACAACATCGGACGAATTCATCCGTATTGCACAGACGAACGTGAACTTCGTCCACATCCCCTGGCGAAACATAACTTCAGGCCAACTGCCGTGTTATACTCCGCCAACGGCGTCATTAGACACGGTATGAAGGGGTGTCGAGTCAGCACAGTGCGCTCCCGGCCGTTATATTTTCGCTCCGCTTCTAATCTGTCAGGTGGCTTCTCGGCTGGCTACACCAGGCCGAGTGCACCCCATTCCTGTTCTCCTACAAAGGAAAAGTCCACGCAGTACTGGGAATCGAATCCGGATCCGCTGTTTGGTAGTCAGTCACGCTGACCATTAAGCTACGGAAATGGACCATCTGCCTAGCCGCCAGTACTTCAAAGACACCTAGCAGTGTGTAGCGAAGGGTACTTCTGGTATCACCACCTTCCCTGATCTATTCGCAAATGGTGCGAGGCATTAATGACAATCGATAAGCCTCTGTATTAGCTCTAATTTTGTCGTTGTGGTCATTTCGCGAGAGATGTGTGCGAAAAAATGGTTCAAATGGCTCTGAGCACTATGGGACTCAACATCTGTGGCCATAAGTCCCCTAGAACTTAGAACTACTTAAACCTAACTAACCTAAGGACATCATACACATCCATGCCCGAGGCAGGATTCGAACCTGCGACCGCGGGAGTCGCGCGGTTCCTGACTGAGCGCCTAGAACCGATAGACCACCGCGGCCGGCCAGATGTGTACGAGGAAGTAATGTGTTATCCGATAATCTCGAAATACCAGTTGTGAGGGGGAAGCGATCATGAGAAAAAGGCTCAATAACTAACGGGAGGATAACATTATATGAATCGGGGCCTTGAATGTCAGAAGCTTGAACGTGGAGGTAAGCTAGAGAATCAGAAAAAGGAAATGCAAACGCTACATCTAGATATAATAGGGTTCACTGAAGTGAAATGGAATAAAGACCGGAATGTCTGCTCAAATGAGTTTAGGATACCATCAATATCAGCAGAAAATTGTGAAACGGGAGTAGGGTTCGAGATGAATAGGAAGGGGGGGGGGGGGGAGGAGGAGGCGGCCAAACAGAGTATTCCTGTGAACAGTTCGGTGGTGTGGTTGCACTTATCAAAAAAGACAGCAAACCAACATCGACAACGATTGTTCACGTATATACGCCAAACTCTCAAACTGAAGATAAGGAGATATTGAAAGTATATGAGGATACTGACAGGGTAATACAGTACGCAAAGGGAGATAAAAATCTAATAGTCATTGTGGACTGGAATGCAGTTGTAAGGGAAGGTGTAGAAGAAAGGGTTAAAGGAGACTATCGACTTTAGGGGAAGGAATGAGAGAGAAGTAAGGTTAATTGAGTTGTGTAATAAATTTCAGCTACTAAGAGCGAATACTCTGTTCAGGAATCACAAGAGGAGGAGGCCCAGAAATGCGGGAAGACTCTATTTACATTGCATCATGGTCAAACAGATTCCCAAATAAGGTACTCGACTGTAATACATACCCAGGAGTAGATGTAGACTCTGATCACAAAATAGTTGTGATGAAGAGTAGGCTGAAATTTAAGAGACTAGTCAGGAAAAAACAATACGCAAAGAAGTAAGATTCGGAAGTACTAAGGAATGACGAGGTAAGCTTGAAGTTCTCTAAGGCTATAGATTCAAAGATAAGGAGTAGCTCAGTAGGTAATACAGTTGAAGACGAATGGACATCTCTAACAATGGCAATCACAGAAGTTGGAAAGAAAAACATAGGTACAAAGAAAGTAGCTGCGAAGGAACAGTGGATAACAGAAGAAATACTTCACTTGATCGATGAAAGAAGGACGGACAAAAATGTTCAGGGAAATTGAGGAATACAGAAATACAAGTCGCTGAGGAGTGATATAAATACAGTAGGAAGTGCAGGGAAGATAGGGCGAGACGCCTGTATGAAAAATGTGAAGAAATCGAAAATAAGCTATTGTACGGAAGACTGCCTCATCTTACAGGAAAGTCAAAACAGTCTTCAGTGAAATTAAAATCAATTATGGAAACATTAAGAGTGCAATGGAAAGTCCACTGCTAAATGCTGAGGAGAGAGCACATACGTGGAAAGAGTACACTGAAGGCCTTTATGAGGGGGAAGATTTGTTCATTGTGATAGAAGCAATAGGAGCGTATTTAGAAGAGATAGGCGATCCAGTATTAGAATCAGAATTTAAAAGAGCTTTGCAGGACTAAAGACTAAGTAAGGCAGAAGGAACAGATAACATTCCGTCAGAATTTATAAAATCATTGGTGGAATTGACAACAATACAACTATTCACCTTGGTGTGTAGAATGTTTGAGTCTGCAACATACCATCTGACTTTCGGAAAAATATCATCCAAACTATCCAAGAAGAATGCAAGAGCTGACAAGTGCGAGAATTATCGCACAATCAGCCTAGCAGCCCATGTATCCAAGTTACTGACAAGAATGAATACCTCTACAGAATAATGGGAAAGAAAACTGGGAATATGTTAGATGATCAGTTCGGCTTTAGTAAGATAAATGGACCAGAGAGGCAATTCTGACGTTTCGGTTGATAACGGAGGCAAAACTAAAGTAAAATAAAAAAAACTTTCATAGGCTTTGTCAATTTGGAAAAAGCCTACGACAATGTGAAACAGCGCAAGACGTTCGATATCCTGAGAAAAATAGGGGTAAGCTATAGGAAGAAACCAGTAATATACAAGTGTACAAGAGCCAACAAGGAATAATAATTGGATGACCAAGAAGGAAGTGCTCAGATTAAAATGAGTGTAATGCAGGGATGTAGTCTTTGGCCCCTATTGTTCAATCTCTACATCGAGAAACCACTGATGGTGGTAAAAGAAAGGTTCTGGAGTGGAACAAATATTTAAAGTGATAAGTTATCAATTATACTATTCGCTGATGAAATTGCTATCTTGAGTGACAGTGAGGATGAATTACATTATCTGGTGAATGGAATGAACAGTGGCGTGAGTACAGAATATGGATTGAGAGTAAATCGAGGAAAGATGAAATCAAGGAGAAGCAGCAGAAATGAGAACAGCGATAAACTTAACGTCACGACGCATGGCGTACTAAATATATTATGTTAAGTAAGTCTGTTTCCTAGGCAGCAAGACGGAGCAAGAAGGACATCAAAAGCAGACTAGCAACTGGAGAAAGGGCATTCCTGGCCAAGAGAACTTTAGTAGTATCAAACAAAGTCATTAATTTGAGGAAGAAATTTCTGAGAATATAAATTTGGGGCAAGCATTGTATGGTAGTGAAACGTGGATTGGGGGGAAAACTGTAACAGAAGTGAATCGATGCATTTGTGGTGCGGAGCTACAGACGAATGTTCAAAATTAAATGGACAGATATGGTAAGGAATGAGGAAGAAACGCAGAAACGGAGAAGAAAAGAATATTTGGGAAACAATAATAAGGACGAGGGACAGGATGTTAGGAGATCTGTTAAGACATCAGGGAATTACTCCCACGTTACTAGAGGGAGCTGTAGAGGGCATAAACTGTAGTGGAAGACAGAGATTGGAATATATCCAGCAGATAATTGAAGAAGAGGAATTCGTGGTGCGCCGCATCAAACCAGTCAGAAGGTAGGAGAAAAAAAAAAAAAAAAAAACACGTTTTTTGTAACATCTGTCTCCGTTAACGCTCTCGTTCCTATCAAACGATGGAGAAGCCTTCTGCTCTTCGTTGGCTGTTGTTTGACTCTTCTGTCGTTCCTACCTGGTACTTTTCCCACATTGACGAACAATACTCAAGAACTGGTCGAAGAAGAGTCACGTAGTCCATCTCTTCAGTGTAAGAGTTGTATTTCCTTAGCAATCTTCCTATGTATCAGTATGGAATACCCTTTTGCTACTATTTGTTTTATGTGGTCACACCAGTTTCGGTCTCTGCGGATAGACATTGTTGGATATTTTACGGTGATTACTCTTTCCAGCAGTTCGATATCGATAGTGTAGTTGTACGGCAACTTTATAATGCTAAATCGCAGTAAAGGTCTCCCCAGAAAGTCTCGACAGAAGTTCAAATAATTTATAGCGAAATTTCATTTAATTTAATCAAACATGTGTTTCTCAACAAATGTAGTTCTATAGTAACGAGTTTCAATTATCTGTTTTTTCTTTGTTAGCCATATTAATTCCCTAACTCTAAAGTTTGCCCAATTTAGCTCTTTTTACTTCGGTTTTTTATTATATGAATCATTATTTTCTTTTGTTGGATTTATTTCGGTGTAAGTATGATCGGTAATACGGATTTTTTTTAGATGTTATGCTTTGTAAAATGTGCACGATCTATTTCGTTCTCCATTATGCGTACGGTTTTACCCAATCCAAATATAGTAAGTTATTTCTCATTGGTGCAATGCCTAAACAGAATGGCATTTTAAAGTCTGACAGCTCTGAGGTTCCAGGTAATAATGGATAGGTTCTCAACTTTTAAGTCTGAAACTATCCCGAAATTGTAGGTGAAAATACTCACTTTCGTAATTAACTTTGGGCAGTATTAAAACATATTTTACTTAATTTACAAAGATATTCATGAAATTTTTGTTTATTAAAGGCGAACGGAATTTTCAATCTTGATGCCATCGAAATGGATGTCTTTAATTTTAATTCATTACAATTCAGAGTAAAATTTGTCCACGCTGAAATCGGTAGCTTAATCTCTTCAGAGCTAGTTTCCATGTGGCCACCATTTGATTTTTATTACTCTCAAAGTTGCGTGTTGCACTGCAGTATTTCCTCTGATCCATTCGTTTGTTTTCTTGCCTTTTCAAGTGGTTCCTAAAAAGCCCGTCTTGAATTCTCGCTGAACGACATTTAGTCTGGCATGAGTTTCTGTTTTAAAGTCGATGATGCTCTTCTATATGATAAAATTACTTATCCATTCTGGCTGTAAATTTTCTTGTTCAGACCCCACGGAAGCTTAGTTATTGAAACTCTATTCAGTTTAACAATGCAAGTACATGCCGGTTTGATATCTATGTTTGCTTTCATTACTACTACCTTATCCAACATATCAACACGGATTACGTGACTGCTTTCATAATATCACCAATTTCTTTCTGATTATAAATAAATTCAGACATTGCGATGAAGTTTAGGTTCAAATGGCTCTGACCACTATGGGACTTAACATCTGAGGTCATCAGTCCCCTAGAACTTAGGACTACTTAAACCTAACTAAGCTAAGGACAACACACACACATCCATGCCCAAGGCAGGACTCGAACCTGCGACCGTAGCGGTCGCACTGTTCCAGACTGAAGCGCCTAGAGCCTCTCGGCCACTCCGGCCGGCTGAAGTTTAGGCTCACTGTCTAACGTTACCTATAGCCAGTATTGGTTGATAGATAGCGTACCTAAAATGGTACTTCTTTAGGAAAAGGACAGTGACTGATTGTCAGAATTCTTACCGAAGTCACTTACATCCGAGACGCTTTATCACAGCTATCACCCGTCATGGAATAAACGGCCTGCTGAACTATGAATGCTGAATCACGTAACAGACTGACTTAAGAGACCAAACCGCAAAGGATGCGCTACACACATTTTCTATTGTATTAATATCGAATGCTCTCTCGGGACTTCCGAAGTGCGACAGCGAATGTGGGTATTTTCAGATAACGGACGTGTGTGTGCAGCCCTACACAGGCGACTTTGGTCACCTTGGAAGATGGGAGAGCAGCTTATTCAGCATGAAGATGCGGATGGAACGACAACATGTCATCACATGTTGAAATAGACATTCGTATTCATATTCAAAGAAAGCTGAATGATTGGGCCTAAAAACTTCTCTTTGCGAGGTTTACGGTATGCGGTTAGCTTCTCTACGTTCGTTCGAAAATGGGTTGAGACAGCCCTGCAGTCACGGACAGTAGTAAGTACTGTCAGATTTGAAACCTGTCCTCATTGACGAGGTGTGGCACTTGTCTCCGGCCGTTGTTTGTTGGGATACTTCCACAGCCAATATCAGTTCGAAGTGTTACATGACCGCGAGTGCTACAGCATTCCCTGTACACATCGTGTTGATATAACAACAAATCGAGCAACTTCATTTATGGTGTGGTCATGGACTCATCCAGACTCCTGCCATTCTGTCCATCGGCGCGACTAACTTAACGCTGATTTTATACAATCGTCTTGCACGCACACATTACAACACTGTCGTGATTTCTACACCGTTTGTGGATCACATGAATCTAAGTTCTACACAGTCTTCAGCAGTCCAAAACTACTAGTGCTCTTTTTTAAGGGGGAGGAACTGCAATTCCGTACGAGAGCTTGTTCCTGTCTTTCATCTGTTATGTACCGTGTAGGTTATTACACAAGCTGCTTATAAAGTCACAGTGCCCTCATCTAGGCTCTAATCCTACGTGGTGCAGAGGTGTCGGTTCACGAACACGATTTGGCAGGTCATACCGCAGGAGACGCCGTAAGTGCTAGAAGCCCCTGCTGCGGCTGCTATCTGTGCTCGGCAGACGAGACGCACCCCCGCCGTATAATCACGTAATCCCCAATCCCCTTGCGGTGCTCCGCTGGTCAACAGCACGCTGTCCGGGAGTTGGTCCGCGTACGCTGGAGCCACTTGGCCGCTCAAGCGAGAGAGGGATGAGCAAGTTGACGGGCTGCGTAGTTACAGCGGCTTAGTACTTGGTGGCGCTCCGCAGAGGTTTGAACCCCAAGCACTGTCTTGCACGGGCGAAGCTCTTTCACTCAAGCGAACCACGATCTCATTAGTCAAGGTGCCAAAGTTCACTGCAGTTTTTTCACTACCTTGTCCTTCATTAAACGAGAAAGTGCTGAAGATATTCATTTATCTAGACACTACGACATCGAATTGAAATTTGGGACTGTTTACACAAGGATTTGAATAATATTTTCGGCTGCTCTTCCAGTTTTGTATAGGAAGTTATGGATTTTTTAAAAACTTTTTTGTTATCTTCTAATGCAAAATCAGCGTAAAATACTCTGTAAGAGGATGCTGTGACCTACAAATCACGCGATGCTGTGCGTGCACACGTAATAATGAACTATGTGGAATATAAATTGTATGTAAATACAAGGTATATCAAAAATAGAAATACTTCAGAGTCACCGATGCTTGTTTTTTTCGGTTTTCTGAGTGGTTTCATGTGACCAGTGATGAATTCCCCTCTTCTGCTAACTTTATCTCAGACAATGTCTTCAGTAATATGTTGTACATACAGGGTGACCCGGAAATCCCTTAACATTTGAAAACGTACTAATCCTCTGAATAAAAGGTAGAGAGGTCATTATGAACTGCTATCAACCGATTTTGGGACACGGAAAGCATATGCAGTGAGGCACTTCGAAAAACAGTTTAAGATGATTTGGTAGGTTGAAACATCCCCTTAGAAAAATTTCATGAATTACTATGCTGATAAACCTCTACGTTATTTTATTTTCAAACAGCTGAGCAAAACTGAACGTACTCAACATTCACTAAAATGACACACAATATTTATTGCGCAACGCAATATGACTTTCAATAATCCCCACAAAAGAATGTCCTGATTAACAATAACCTATACCTTTCATGAATCACTTACCTCACAAAAATCTTCGTTACCCGAATTACTGCAATACAGCGAGCGCCAATACTGCTAAATAAAAGCTAAATAAAAGATTCTAACTACTGAAGGCACTAACTACTGATAGGCATAGTCAGCAAATGAAAGATTTTGATACAGAACAAAGAGTTTATTTACCTTAATAGTGTTCAAAAATCAATATACAGGTGTCCCAGCTATCTTGTCCACGTAAAGTATCTCTGGAACAATAACAGCTATTGGAAAACGACTTTCACCGGTATCAATGTAGGGCTGAATGTACATTGTTGGAAACATTCTAAAACGAAAGCATATGTGTTTTTAACACAAACTTATATATTTTTTTAAATGGAACTCCTATATTTTTTCTTCAGCAATCCATAGCATGACAAAGCGCATACACAATGGCGTTGATTGCATCGCAATATTCCCATTACCCTCCCCCCATGAACCATGGACCTTGCCGTTGGTGGGGCGGCTTGCGTGCCTCAGCGATACAGATAGCCGTAACGTAGGTGCAACCACAACGGAGGGGTATCTGTAGAGAGGCCAGACAAACGTGTGGTTCCTGAAGAGGGGAAGCAGCATTTTCAGTAGTTGCAGGGGCAACAGTCTGGATGATTGACTGATCTGGCCCTGTAACAATAACCAAAACGGCCTTGCTGTGCTGATACTGCGAACGGCTGAAAGCAAGGGGAAACTACAGCCGTAATTTTTCCCGCGGGCATTCAGCTTTACTGTATGGTTAAATGATGATGGCGTCCTCTTGGGTAAAATATTCCGGAGGTGAAACAGTCCCCCATTCTGATCTCCGGGCGGGGACTACTCAGGAGGACATCGTTATCAGGAGAAAGAAAACTGGCGTTCTACGGATCGGAGCGTGGAATGTCAAATCCCTTAATCGGGCAGGTAGGTTAGAAAATTTAAAAAGGGAAATGGATAGGTTAAAATTAGATATAGTGGGAATTAGTGAAGTTCGGTGGCAGGAGGAACAAGACTTCTGGTCAGGTGACTACAGGGTTATAAACACAAAATCAAATAGGGTTAATGCAGGAGTAGGTTTAATAATGAATAGGAAAATAGGAATGCCGGTAAGCTACTACAAACAGCATAGTGAACGCATTATTGTGGTCAAGATAGATACGAAGCCCACGCCTACTACAGTAGTACAAGTTTATATGCCAACTAGCTCTGCAGATGACGAAGAAATTGAAGAAATGCATGATCAAATAAAAGAAATTATTCAGATAGTGAAGGGTCACGTAAATTTAATAGTCATGGGTGACTGGAATTCGGTAGTAGGAAAAGGGAGAGAAGGAAACGTAGTAGGTGAATATGGACTGGGGCAAAGAAATGAAAGAGGAAGCCGCCTGGTAAAATTTTGCACAGAGCACAACTTAATCATAGGTAACACTTGGTTCAAGAACCATAAAAGAAGGCTGTATACATGGAAGAAGCCTGGAGATACTGACAGGTTTCAGATAGATTATATAATGGTAAGACAGAGATTTAGGAACCAGGTTTTAAATTGTGAGACATTTCCCGGGGCAGATGTGGACTCTGACCACAATCTATTGGTTATGACCTGTAGATTAAAACTGAAGAAACTGCAAAAAGGTGGGAATTTAAGGAGATGGGACATGGATAAACTACAAGAACCAGAGGTTGTACAGAGTTTCAGGCAGAGCATAAGGGAGCAATTGACAGGAATGGGTAGCTTTGAGGGATGAAGTAGTGAAGGCAGCAGAGGATCAAGTAGGTAAAAAGATGAGGGCTAGTAGAAATCCTTGGGTAACACAAGAAATATTGAATTTAATTGATGAAAGGAGAAAATATAAAAATGCAGTAAATGAAGCAGGCAAAAACGAATGCAGACGTCTCAAAATGAGATCGACAGGAAGTGCAAAATGGCTAAGCAGGGATGGCTAGAGACATATGTAAGGACGTAGAGGCTTATCTCACTAGGGGTAAGATAGATACTGCCTACAGGAAAATTAAAGAGACCTTTGGAAATAAGAGAACCACTAGTATGAATATCAAGAGCTCAGATGGAAACCCAGTTCTAAGCAAAGAAGGGAAGGCAGAAAGGTGGAAGGAGTATATAGAGGGTCTATACGAGGGCGATGTACTTGAGGACAATATTATGGAAATGGTAGAGGATGTAGATGAAGATGAAATGGGAGATACGATACTGCGTGAGGAGTTTGACAGAGCACTGAAAGACCTGAGTCGAAACAAGGCCCCCGGAGTAGACAACATTCCATTGGTACTACTGACGGCCTTGGGCGAGCCAGTCCTGACAAAACTCTACCCTCTGGTGAGCAAGATGTATGAGACAGGCGAAATACCCTCTGACTTCAAGAAGAATATAATAATTCCAATACCAAAGAAAGCAGGTGTTGACAGATGTGAAAATTACAGAACTATGAGTTTAATAAATCACAGCTGCAAAATACTAACGCGAATTCTTTACAGACGAATGGAAAAACTAGTAGAAGCCGACCTCGGGGAAGATCAGTTTGGATTCCGTAGGAATATTGGAACACGAGAGGCAATACTGACCCTACGACTTATCTTAGAAGCTAGATTAAGGAAAGGCAAACCTACGTTTCTAGCATTTGTAGACTTAGAGAAAGCTTTTGACAATGTTGATTGGAATACTCTCTTTCAAATTCTGGAGGTAGCAGGGGTATAATACAGGGAGCGAAAGGCTATTTACAATTTGTACAGAAACCAGATGGCAGTTATAAGAATCGAGGGACATGAAAGGAAAGCAGTGGTTGGGAAGGGAGTGAGACAGGGTTGCAGTCTCTCCCCGATGTTATTCAATCTGTATATTGAGCAAGCAGTGAAGGAAACAAAAGAAAAATTCGGAATAGGTATTAAAATCCATGGAGAAGAAATAAAAATGTTGAGGTTCGCTGATGACATTGTAATTCTGTCAGAGACGGCAAAGGACTTGGAAGAGCAGTTGAACGGAATGGACAGTGTCTTGAAAGGAGGATATAAGATGAACATTAACAAAAGCAAAATGAGGATAATGGAATGTAGTCAGATTAAATCGGGTGATGCTGAGGGAATTAGATTAGGAAATGAGACACTTAAAGTAGTAAAGGAGTTTTGCTATTTGGGGAGCAAAATAACTGATGATGGTCGTAGTAGAGAGGATATAAAATGTAGACTGGCAATGGCAAGGAAAGCGTTTCTGAAGAAGAGAAATTTGTTAACATCTAGTATAGATTTAAGTGTCAGGAGGTCATTTCTGAAAGTATTTGTATGGAGTGTAGCCATGTATGGAAGTGAAACATGGACGATAACTAGTTTGTACAAGAAGAGAATAGAAGCTTTCGAAATGTGGTGCTACAGAAGAATGCTGAAGATTAGATGGGTAGTTCACATAACTAACGAGGAAGTATTGAATAGGATTGGAGAGAAGAGAAGTTTGTGGCACAACTTGACCAGAAGAAGAGATCGGTTGGTAGGACATGTTCTGAGGCATCAAGGGATCACTAACTTAGTATTAGAGGGCAGCGCGGAGGGTAAAAATCGTAGAGGAAGATCAAGAGATGAATACGCTAAGCACATTCAGAAGGATGTAGGTTGCAGTAGGTACTGGGAGATAAAGAAGCTTGCACAAGATAGAGTAGCATGGAGAGCTGCAACAAACCAGTCTCAGGACTGAAGACCACAACAACAACATTCCCATTACATCCCGAGATATTAAGACGCGAAGTTGACGCTTGCAACACCCTACATGCGATGCTAGCGCACGTCCCGAGGCTCAAGCGTGAACCCCATGCTGCCCGTAATCGCGATGTGATCGACATACGTAATCACACTTCCATACTCATCAAGAGGTCCGAAACGAATAATACGGTCTTCTGCGCTATGACGGGCAGCATGGGGTTCACGCCTGAGCCTCCGGACGTGCGCTAGTAGCGCATGTCGGGTGTTTCAAGCATCAGTTTCGCGTCTTAAAATTTCGGGATGTAATGGGAATATTGCGATGCAATCAACGCCATTGTGTATGTGCTTTGTCATGCTATGGATTGCTGAAGAAAAGATATAGGAGGTCCATTTAAAAAAACATAAGTTTGTGTTAAAAAACACATATGCTTGTGTTTTAGAATGTTTGCGAATATGTACATTCATGGGCCCCAGCCCTACATTGATACCGGTGAAAGTCGTTTTCCAATAGCTGTTATTGTTCCAGAGATATTTTGGGTGGACAAGATAGCTGGGACACCCTATATATATGTATATATATGGAGTCACCTAACATTACCACTGGATATATTTCGTAAACCACATTAAATACTGACGAATCGATTCCACAGACCGAACGTGAGGAGAGGGGCTAATGTAACTGGTTAATACAAACCATAAAAAAATGCACGGGAGTATGTTTATTTAACACAAACCTACGTTTCTTTAAATGGAACCCCGTTAGTTTTGTTAGCACATCTGAACATATAAACAAATACGTAATCAGTGCCATTTGTTGCATTGTAAAATGTAAATTACATCCGGAGATATTGTAACCTAAAGTTGACCCTTGAGTACCACTCCTCCGCTGTTCGATGGTGTGTATCGGAGAGCACCGAATTACGTAGGGATCCAAAGGGAACGGTGATGGATCTTAGTTACAGAAGAGACTGGAACAGCACATTACGTCCATATGCTAACACCTTTTTATTGGTCTTTTTCACTGACGCACATTTACATTACCATGAGGGGTGAGGTACACGTACACACGTGGTTTCCGTTTTCAATTACGGAGTGGAATAGTGTGTGTCCCGACATGTCAGGCCAATGGATGTTCAATGTCGTGGCCATCATATGCTGCCCACAATTGCAATCTATGGCGTAATGAAAGTGGTACAGGCCGCAGTACATCTGGTGTAATGTCGCCGCAGGCTGCCACAATACGTTGTTTCATATCCTCTGGGATTGTAGGCACACCACGGTACACATTATCCTTTAACGTAGCCCACAGAAAGAAGTCCAGAGGTGTAAGATCACGAGAACGGGCTGGCCAATTTATGCGTCTTCCACGTCCTGTGAAACGCCCGTCGAACATCCAGTCAAGAGGCAGCCTAGTGTTAATTGCGGAATGTGCAGGTGCACCATCATGCTAATACCTCATTGGTCGACGCGTTTCCAGTGGGACGTTTTCGAGCAACGTTGGCAGATCATTCTGTAGAAACGCGATGTATGTTGCAGCTGTTTGGGTCCCTGCAATGAAGTGAGGACCAATGAGGTGGTCGCCAATGATTCCGCACCATACATTTACAGTCCACGGTCACTGTCGCTTAACCTGTCTGAGCCAGCGAGGATTGTCCACACCAGTAATGCATGTTCCGTAGATTCACTGCCCCGTGGTTTGTGAAACCCGCTTCATCGGTAAACAGGTAGAACTGCAACGCATTCTCTGTTAATGCCCATTGACAGAATTGCACTCGATGATTAAAGTCATAACCATGTAATTGCTGATGTCGCGACACATGAAACGGGTGAAAGCGGTGACGACGCACTATGCGCATGACACTACATTGACTCAGTCCACTGGCTCTCTCATGTGTGGGTTCATGGCAACAGCAGCTAACACACCAACTGCACCCGCTTCTCCTGTGACGGGCCTGTTACGGACCCGTTTGCGTGCTACGACCATACCTGTTGCTTACAGTTGGCGGTAGATGTTTTGCAATGTACGGCACGTTGGATGATCTCTGCCCTGGTACCGTTCTGCATACACCCTGCAGGCTTCCGCTGCATATCGTCGACACTCGCCATAGATGAGTATCATCTCCGCCTTTTCAGAGTTCGAATACACCATGCTCACAGTTCCTACAACACTACACTATCACAGACGTCTGGTAACACGGTGTACTACAGTTGGTCTGCGTACGGAGACGAATGCAGAATAACAATTGCAGCAAGCACTACATGGGGACACTGCGACAGCTAGACTAAACCACAACAGTGCATTAGAGCCACACTCGTAAACACATTCGTCATCGTAAACATGTCCCTGCAGATGCTGCTCGCCGACCGTGGCCCGTGTTTGTTACAACACGCAACTGAACGTCGGAGGTTTCAAGCGTCAACTTTAGGTTACAGTATCTCCGGATGTAATTAACATTTTACAATGCAATAAACGGCACTGATTACGTATTTGTTTATATGTTGAGACGTACTAACAAAACTAACGAGGTTTCATTTTTTTAAAAAAACGTAGGTTTGTGTTAAAGAACATACTTCCGTGCATTTATGTATGGTTTGTATTAAACAATTACACTAGCCCCTCTCCTCACGTTCGGTCTGTGGAATCAGTTCGTCAGTATTTGATGTGGTTTACGAAATACATCCAGCGGTAACGTTATGTGACTCACCCTATATATCAGTTCATGACATCCAGTCTTACAAATTTGCTCTTTATGACGGACACACGTCCAGATCATCCGCTCCCAAGACTCCGCCATCTCTCTCCCCGCATCCAACATTGCTGGCGGCTCACCTTCAACTGCACAGCGCTACGCGCTGTTCACGTCCAACTGCCCAACACTACAATAGCGAATATTACAACAATGCCAACCAGCCACAGACTGCACACAGCACAGTCAGTGATTTTCATACAGAGCGCTACCTGGCGTTACCAACATAAACACCTAAACAGCCTACTTACAAGGTTGTCTAACGTTCTGTGGGCCAAAGAAGCCCATTTCACATTCCGAGGATCTGTCAAATTTGGGCAACCGAAAATCCTAGAACTGTTGCGGAAGCCGCAGTACATCTAGAGGAAGTCACGGTATGGAGTGAATTTACCGTATTCTTCTTTTCCCATTTTCCCAGTGTCCTTGATTCACTCCAGTACGATGTTGTGCCCCAAACGCACATTCTGAACAATTTATTCCTCAAATTTAAAGCGAATGTTTGATACTAGTGGACTTCTTTTCTCCAGGTTTGTCCTCTTTGCCTATCTTGGACTCATACTTGTGTCCTCTTTGTTTCATCCGTCACAGGTTATTTAGTTTCCAGTTTAACTGAATTCCTTCACTTCGTCTATTTCTGGGTCGCCAAAGTTTGTATCCAGTTTATAGGTAATCTTATTTATGCTACTTCTAATTACTTTCGCCTTTCTTTAGTTTAACCACTGTCCATTTATTGTGTTCATTCAATAGATCGTTGGGCACGTGTTCATAAAGATTCCATATTAGGCTAACAATTGTCGCTTAATGCGTGTTATTACCATTAAGATTCAGTCTGTCGTACACTTTTGGTCGCGTAATTTTTATTTTGCACATGTGGTAGCACCTGAGACAAAGGCGATACCTCTGGATTACTGTACGTTATGTGATAGTGGGCCACAGTTGTAAAAAATGTAAAAATTAACATACATCCGGAAAGGTTTTCTTTCTTACACTATGAATAAAAATCCACTTGCTGGTAAATGCTTGCAGGGTCTCTGATGTCGACAGGATTACTTACGCGGATTATCCTGGGGCAATTCAAACACATTGTTCGAGTTGCATTTGTCAATGTTAATCAAGATAAATGGTTGTGTAGGGGACGAGTTACATGCAGTTTCAAGCTCTGCGCCCTCATCTGAGCGGATTTTCGCCGACGTGCGCCTATATCAATTAGTTTACATAATGGATGTTTCACAAGTAAATATGATATACCAACGTGCCAATGGAAACTATGGAAACTTTCCCTTGAGGGGTGAATTGATTATTTTAAAGAATGTGGATATTTTAACATTGTTTTATATGCAAATATTAGCCCAAAAGACAGCGCAAGGGTTGACATGAATTGCGGATCAATGTAAAACTTCCTTCGTTGTCAACCATCCGTAATAAAACATTTGGAATGATGAGTCTCTCGATATATGACAGCGGTATAGGAGATGGCTAGAAAGATGAATTTATACATCAGTGAAGCAATGATAACCCTTCCACTTTGTTCCATCATGGAATTAAAAAAACTACTCTCGTTAAACGTTTTTATGTGCTTTGGAATTTTTGTAAAATATCGTAATACACCATGTACAGTTTACAGTTTCGGACAGACGTCTATTGACTTGTGTGTGGTTACAGAGAGGGCAACAAGTTGATGTTCGCCAAGTAAAATACTATGCATTAAAAGCAGAACATCATGTGTAAAAATTCTTTTACTTCCGCGTGGGAAACAGAAATGTTACAGGCAATAATGAAGAGCGGTTAAATGTTTCTTGAGAATGCTTCATCTTCATTCTGGCTGAGACACAATGGACCTTTGTTGCTTTATTGTCTAGTACGGGAAACTGAAGGGAGGTGAGGTTGAGGCAGTACGGATCCCAGTCTGTAATACTCCGAAGTGGTTCTACAATTTTGACATTGGCGTTGTAGGAATCTCCCGTTATCTTTGTTTGATAGCTGTGTAGTGCAGCAATTTTTCACAACTATCTACCGTGAAATTTTCGCACAAAGTGTAGTGTAACTTTTCGAAGGGAATTTAACAGCAAGCATGAATTCAGAGCATTCGTAGTGTGCTAATAGTTCATGAGGTAAACGATATCTATTCTACCAACAATATTGTCGATTACGTTAATGAACGTGGTATGTCAGTTACAGTTCATATTCAGATTTCAGGTTTGTGCTTTCGGTGGGAACTACTCTAAATACAAAGTGCTTAAAGCCCACAAATCTTCATACCCCTCGTTGGATTCAGTTAGCTGACGTTTCCCTGCAGCCCACACTATTACTCCATTAACGGCATGAACTCCTTAACCGAACTGAAATCAATAATGGTAACATTAGGCAAAGAGTATTTTGCATCGCAACAGGAATCAGTCTTGAACCTGTTTTTAACATTACTAAAGGTTAAAAATGCCCCTATTTTTATTTATTCTATAAATTTAGCCGTAAGCAAGTAAGGTTTACTGACAATCTCTACATCTACAACAATACTTCACAACACATGTTACTGTGAGTGGCGACTCTATTGAGTGACTACGCTTCCATGTAAGCCTGAATTAATGGTAGCCCATACATCTCTATCATCAATTCTAAAGCATTTTCTTCAATTGGAATAGTGTCCATCAATGTGTTTATTTGGGCTTAAAACCGTGCAAAAGCATTAAGAAAAATCGGGATTAGACGGCAGTTGCTGAAAAACCTCTCAGTTCCATATTTTAGTTAAAAGGATGCACTAAAAGAATCGCTACATTTCAGTCACAAGACAAATCACATAAATATAATGGTTATCAGTTCAGCTGAATAGTAGGGATTACATCAACGAAAAACTGAAAGTGGAACGATCATAAAGGTAAAGGAGAAGGCGAACCAAAGACTGCGTTTTATTGGCGGAGCACATAGACAATGCAACAGGTTTACTAAGGCGACTGCCTACCTTACGGTTGTCCTCTTCTGTAGCATTGCTGCGCTGTATGGGAGTCGTAACAGACAGCATTGACAGCGGACATCGAAAAAGTAGAAAGAAGTGCAGCTCGTTTTGTGTTATCGCTAAACTGGGAGAGAGAGTCATGAATATGATTTGGAGTGGCAATTACTAAAACAAACGTGTTTCTCATTGACGTGAGAACTTATCACGAAATTTCAGTAACGCAGTTTCCCTTCCGCACGTGAAAATATTATTTTGGAGCTAACTTATTGAGGGAAATGATCATCCTAATGTTGTTGTTGTTGTCTTCAGTCCTGAGACTGGTTCGATGCAGCTCTCCATGCTACTCTATCATGTGAAAGCCTCTTCACCTCCAAGTACCTACTGCAACCTACATCCTTCTGAATGTGCTTAGTGTGTTCATCTCTTGGTCTCCCTCTACGATTTTTACCCTCCACGCTGCCCTCCAATGCTAAATTTGTGATCCCTTGATGCCTCTGAACATGTCCTACCAACCGGTCCCTTCTTCTTGTCAAGTTGTGCCACAAACTCCTCTTCTCCCCAATTCTATTCAATACCTCCTCATTAGTTATGTGATCTACCCATCTAATCTTCAGCATTCTTCTGTAGCACCAAATTTCAAACCCTTCTAATCTCTTCTTGTCCAAACTAGTTATCGTCCATGTTTCACTTCCATACATGGCTACAATCCATACAAATACTTTCAGAAACGACTTCCTGACACTTAAATCTATACTCACTGATAACAAATTTCTCTTCTTCAGAAACGCTTTCCTTGCCATTGCCAGTCTACATTTTATATCCTCTCTACTTCGACCATCATCAGTTATTTTGCTTCCCAAATAGCAAAACTCCTTTACTACTTTAAGCGTCTCATTTCCTAATCTAATTCCCTCAGCATCACCTGAATTAATTGGACTACATTCCATTATCCTCGTTTTGCTTTTGTTGATGTTCATCTTATATATTCCTTTCAAGACACTGTCCATTCCGTTCAACTGCTCTTCCAAGTCCTTTGCCGTCTCTGACAGAATTACAATGTCATCGGCGAACCTCAAAGTTTTTATTTCTTCTCCATGGACTTTAATACCCACTCCGAATTTTTCTTTTGTTTCCTTTACTGCTTGTTCAATATACAGATTGAATAACATCGGGGCCAGGCTGCAACCCTGTCTCACCCCCTACCCAACCGCTGCTTCCCTTTCATGCCCCTTGACTCTTATAACTGCCATCTGGTTTCTGTACAAATTGTAAATAGCCTTTTGCTCCCTGTATTTTACGCCTGCCACCTTCAGAATTTGAAAGAGAGTATTCCAGTCAACATTGTCAAAAGCTTTCTCTAAGTCTACAAGTGCTAGAAATGTAGGTTTGCCTTTCTTTAATCTATTATCTAGGATAAGTCGTAGAGTCAGTATTGCCTCACGTGTTCCAACATATCTGCGGAATCCGAACTGATCTTCGCCGAGGTCGGCTTCTACCAGTTTTTCCATTCGTCTGTAAAGAATGCGTGTTAGTATTTTGCAGCTATGACTTATTAAACTGATAGTTCGGTAATTTTCACATCTGTCCACACCTGCTTTCTTTGGGATTGGAATTATTATATTCTTCTTGAAGTCTGAGGGTATTTGGCCTGTCTCATACATCTTGCTCACCAGATGGTAGAGTTTTGTCAGGGCTGGCTCTCCCAAGGCCGTCAGTAGTTCCAATGGAATGTTGTCTACTCCGGGGGCCTTGTTTCGACTCAGGTCTTTCAGTGCTCTGTCAAACTCTTCACGCAGTATTGTATCTCCCATTTCATCTTCATCTACATCCTCTTCCATTTCCATAATACTGTCCTCAAGTACATCGCCCTTGTATAGACCCTCTATATACTCCTTCCATCTTTCTGCTTTCCCTTCTTTGCTTAGAACTGGGTTTGTATCTGAGCTCTTGATATTCATACAATTGGCTCTCTTTTCTCAAAAGGTCTCTTTAATTTTCCTGTAGGCAGTATCTATCTTACCCCTCGTGAGATAAGCCTCTACATCCTTACATTTGTCCTCTAGCCATCCCTGCTTAGCCATTTTGCACTTCCTGTCGATCTCATTTTTCAGACGTTTGTATTCCCTTTTGCCTGATTCATTTCCTCTACATCCTTACATTTGTCCTCTAGCCATCCCTGCTTGGCCATTTTGCACTTCCTGTCGATCTCATTTTTCAGACGTTTGTATTCCCTTTTGTCTGATTCATTTCCTGCGTTTTTATATTTTCTCCTTTCATCAATTAAATTCAATATTTCTTCTGTTACCCAAGGATTTCTAGTAGCCCTCGTCTTTTTACCTACTTGATCCTCTGCTGTTTTCACTATTTCATTCCTCAAAGGTACCCATTCTTCTTCTACTGTATTTCTTTCCCCCATTCCTTTCAGTTGTTCCCTTATGCTCTCCCTGAAACTCTGTACAACCTCTGGTTTAGTCAGTTTATCCAGGTCCCATCTCCTTAAATTCCCACATTTCTGCAGTTTCTTCAATTTAAATCTACATCCTAATAAGATAAGAGAAATCAGAGCTCGCACGGAGAGATGGATACCGGAATGGTAGAGAAACACTCTGAAGATGATTCGGTGAACCCTCTTCAAGGCTCGTAAATGTGTATTGAAGAGTAGTCATATAAATGTGGATATAGATGTAGAAAGACTACAGCAAACAGATACTATTCCAATCCATTAGCGCTTCGTATCCACGCAGTAAGTAGTCGGAGCGTTGCAGGAAGTTTCGACATCGGTGCTGACACATACTAGAAACATGGAGTCTTTGGTATGGAGGACAACAGCAGCTTGTCTACTTCCGCGAGTATGCGACGTGTCTCACTTTATTTTTCTGTGCCAAAGGAGAAATCTTTTGTGATCGCTGTTGTCTCCACCACTGCTCTCTAGCTCAAAATAAGAGTATCAAGTTACATAACGAACGAAAATACGAACTCGAAGGTTTATTCACTATAACAGCTCTGCCATAGAGGAGAAACTGAAATGTCCATTGTCAAGAATTTCGTTCCATCGGCAGTTACTGTGGAAGGAAAGCGGAGAAGGTTTTTAAATAAAGCAGGAGCTTGATACGAACATTGTATGTAGATGTATTCAACACTGAAGAGATAAACACTGAAGAGATAACAGCTACGAACAGCATGTGTAGATACATTATATTCACCAATGAAGAGTTGTTGTAATTCATCAAACTGTCACATAACTAACTACGCAGTAACATTAGACGTAACAGTCTGAAGAAGCGGCTTTGGGAAAGGACCGTCTTGCAATCAGGTTTATAGTTCTGCTTGGCAAAGTACTTTGTATTGAGGCTCTGATTTATGCCTGCAAGATCTTCATATTACACAGAAGTTTAAAACAGAGACATCAGACCCTATTCTGGATTTGTGATCATTTTCGAATTATCATGTAGCTCAGCAGTGCTATGAAGTTCATTCTTTAAATATATTGATCTTGTTGGACTTTACAACTGTTCATTGAAGGTGGGCAGCAGAGTTAAAGTAGATGTTGCCCTTCCACAAATTACATTTTATTATAGACAGAAAGTATCTTTTAATTTGTAGGCTTCACTTCACTTTCATTTTTTGACTTTGGTTCAAGATATATTTGCAGCATTTGGACCGATATTTACAGAAACATTATATATCCAGAGACAACAAAAGCTTAGAGAATACCAAATAGATTAAACATACAATATGCTCACAAAAATAGAGTCACATCACTCTACATCACATCGAAGTACAACAACGATACTCCCAGTACAGTAACTATGAACATCATAAAAAAGCTCTGCAGACATTGCAAATACATACGTGAACCCCAGAAATTAGAAATAACATATATTCTGATGTTAATCAAAGAACAAAATTGTTTTCCATTTGACAAGCGGGTTCCCTAACAACATGAAGGACTTTTCACTCTGACTTCAAACACTGGACTTCTAGCTAACATGTTCCTGAAAGTACAAGAGAATATTTTAAAACCATTGTAATACTCCAAAAGTAAAACATAATGTGCAGGTACTTTCAAAAAGTATTTAGTATTCTAAGAGGTGGTAGTATGGAGCAAAATAAGACAAAAATGACCAGCAAACTTCGGCTCTAAAATAAATAAGTTGGAAGCTAAAGCTCGTCATTATTGCTACTACGAAACACATTTTCTTCTTCATCAGTCCCTTTACTATTACAAAGGGCATACAATATGCATTAAGAATGAGGACACAATTCTGTTTTAATTTTCTTGCATCAAGTGTCGGTGGAGCTGTTCAGCGTACCTTACAGTGATCTACTGCACATTGGTGGAAAGCTCCCAGTACAGTTTTGTGGCACGTTACCGATCCGCATTCGGAGGTCCTGCAGCTGTACGAAGATTGGCTTTCAGCAGAGAACAACTTTATGAATATTCTGTTCCACTAAGTGGAACTTCCCTTTTGTCAGCGAACTAAAAGCTCCAAGGCTGCCGTAATTATGAGACTTCCCCACCATACTACGTAGAAAGGAACGTCAGAAATAATTAGAAATGCAATCATCGGCAGTAGTGAATATTGCTTTTAGTTCTCATGCAACGTTAGTGATGTGACTTGAGTGACTGTTGGGATCTTTATGTTCGCTTATAAAACGTGTCGGGAGTTTGGGAATAAACTGCCACGTAATACATGGACACAACATCCAGTAAACATCTCTTAGTAGTAATACTGTAAATTGTATTCACAGTTCCGGGTAAGTGCGGTGCATACATTAATCTTAATGCATGCACCGCATTTATCCAGAACTACAACACAGGACCAATAAACAAACTTATCGCAACTCAATTTGGTTACATTAGTCTCAATGCAGCCAGATTGCGTTGTGATAACTTTGTGTATTGGTACTATATTGTAGTTTTATTTTGCACTTGCCAGTACACTGGAAGCCTGTCATTCCACACAATAAATAGCTGACTGAATCTTCTGTTATCTTTTTACAACAGTCTGTTTGTGAACCATTGTGTAGCAAACACTATATGACTTCCAGATGACACTTTTGCATAAATCGACTCCACAATTAATACGGGATACCTAAAAGTAAAATTTCACTAGAGAAAAAGAAATTGATAAAAAGTTAATCGTCCTAAAACTATCAAACACAGGAACAGCAGGCAATGTAAGTTCTGCAGGTACGGGAATCCCACCACCGTCAGCACAGCCATTTAGAAAATTTCCACCTACCCCATAGCACACAAAGAAGCTGGTTTATGATACATACTACATATATCGATCAAATCTTCAGTCCGTGAAGATGACTGTAAAAAAGCTACTTAGAATCAGACAAGTAGTTTTTGTAACTGCATATGAAAACATACACGATAGACAAGTTGAAGAGTGAGGGAGTAAAAAAAAAAGGCCGGATGTGAGTAGGACTGCTTACAAACCGAATTATGTGTATAGGCAGTTTGCCCATTCCTAGAATCGATGATTATGACAAATTTTGCCTGTTGTAGACACTAATAGTGGCAAGTCATGGGTCCCAGCGATTCCACGACCTTCGACAATGTTTTAATTTCATATCTGAAGTCGGTTAACAAATGACCAGTGTAATAATTTTTCGGGTGATACAATTAAAAATAAACAATTTCGGATTTTTGCCTCTACTTGTACTGTGAATCCTCGCTTTCTGCAAATTTCATAATTCAAGTTCAACGGAAACTGCCCTACAGGTTTTGGTGAATGAGTTTTTGAGAATGAAGATGTGGGACGTAAATGGCAGTATCTTTGGCTGAATTGACTTAGAAGCTTAAAATTTTTACACCACCATACACTCTGATATATGCCATTAATTTGAACTTGATATGTTAGCTCATTCCTGAGAAAATGTGTTCTCAACAGTCGGACAGGCAGACAGACAGACAGACAGAAAGGCGGACAACAAAGAGATTCAATAAGGGTTAAATTTTTAGAGGTTGAGACACGGAACCCTAAAAAGGAAACCCATCATGACCTATACTAACAGGCACAGAGTAAACCCACAGGCACAGAGAACACACCCAAATAACAATCATTCACAACAATTAAATAGTACACTTTTTTATAACAATCAAATAGTTTACACGATTGGGAAGGCGTTCAGGGCAATCTTGGACCTAAAATAGCCTACAGAACAGGGAACTCATTCTCAGCACAGAAGGGCAACAAACACGAACACGGACACTTTCTCAGCTCATATGTCAAAGTTTGCAAGTCAATATATACTCGGTAAACACGAAGAAACTTTAAACACTTAAGGACACCATCTAATTGGTTGCAGCTGTTACTCCGCTGTTGGGGAATGCCTAGTTGATGCAGGCCACAGACCAAAAAACAAACACTAAAACGTCCTAAGAACTCTCGAAAATAGTAAAAGCACTCCACCTAAAATGATAATGGAAGGAAAGTGCCAATTCAACAAAAAGCCAGAGAAGGATAAAACGAAATTGTCGATGAATACTAACTTCTCTCTAATGGAAAACTGTTTTCAACTCTGAGAGAACTCCCCCACACAGAAACAAGGACGAGGAACAGAGAAAGAGAGATGAGATAGCCATCAAGGGCTGCTGCCAAACCGACAGTGTTGTGACAACTCAGAAGCTGATGTCAGCATCGAAAGAAAATGCTATCAAAACTTGCTTAGATTCAAAATTTGTATCACGATTATTATGTTTTCTCGACTGACGAACAGGAATATTTTCACAAACAGCCTTTTGTGGCCTTTCAAAATAAATGAGTAATGTAAGTAGCATAACAGTTGATAGTAAAAGTAACAACTAAATAGCAGTAGTAAATCATATAACCATAATAAAGTAAAAAATAGCTCCAACATCAAACTTTAAGTCTCCAATTTTCGCTGCAATGAATGAACATCAATTTCCAGAAATTCTTATTATAGTTCGCGTTATGTTGGAAGGCGGCCCTATTGTCAGCCGTCCTGCAGATGCCCCACCATTAAATGCTAGTAGCCAATAAGGTTCACTACTCTTCAGGAGCGGCTAGCCGCGAGCTCCAAACTAAACTGTGAGAATCTCTGTCCCAAGTGTAGCGCTCTTGCCGTATATTGTGACAATGCGGTTTCATTCACAGAGCGACCGAATTATTCATTCAGATGTCGATGCTACTTTCTTGTAGCAGTATAGCTGTGAATGTGTATCTGTTAACGTTTTTGTGCGATTTCCAAATGCAAATGTTATGTGACGGCAATAAACGTGAAGTTCCTCACAAGCAACTTTAATTAAATTGCGTGCCTATGGAGTATCGTCTTCGTCGTGCGACTGGTTTCGTGATATCCTGTCGGAAAGATCACTGTATGTAGTAATCGACTGAAAATCATCGAGTAAAACAGATGTGATAGAAGTGATATCTGGCGCTTGCAAGGAAGTGTTCTAGGCGCTGCTCTGTTCCTGAGCTAATAAACGACGTAAGAGAAAATCTGAACGGCCGTCTTAGACTGTATGTAGATTATGCTATGATTGTCTTTAAATAGTGAAAAGTCATATATCATTCGCATGTTTACTAAGAGTAATCCACTAAATTTGGTTTACAGGTTGAAGCACACGATTCTAAAGGCTGTATATTCAATTAAACACTTACGGATTACAATAACGAATAACTTAAAATGCAACTATCACACGGATAACTTTGTGTGGAAAGCAAACCCAGTATTTCGATTTATTGGTAGAACACTTAGAAAATGCAACAGGTCCTACAACGAAACTACTTACACTGCCCTTTCCCCCCTTCTTCTGGAGTATTGCTGTCAGCTGTGGGATCCACAGAAGATAGAATCGATCGAAAAAATTCAAAGAAGCACCGCTCGTTTTGTATTTTCGCGAAACAGGGGAGAGATTGTCACGGATATGATAAGCGAATTGGGGTGCGAATCATCAAAACAATGGTGTCTTTCGTTGTGGCAGGATATTCGCATGGAATTTCAGTCAACACCTTTCTTCTCAGAGTGTAAAAATACTTCGTTGGCGCCCACTTACATAGGGAGCAATGTTCATCATAATAAAATAAATTAGCATTCGCAAGGAAAGGTTAAAGCATTCGTTTTTCCTGCGCACTGTTTAAGAGGGGAACGGTAGAGAAACAGTTTGAAGGTGGTTCTATGGACGCGCTTTCAGGGGCTTTGTTGTGAATTGCAGAATATTCATGTATATGTAGATGCTTAACAAACAGTCAAGAACCTTTATGTCCAGCATTTATAACTTTTTCAAATTTGAAACCTATACTTGTACTACTGACATTTTCAAGACTCAACAACGAACGTGTCGGCAAGAGAACTGTACAGAGAACAGTAAACAAAATTGTCGGAGATGTACAGAGAACAGTAAACAAAATCGTCGGAGCTGTAGAAAACTCAGGAGATTTATTTTTCGTGTCGCCTGAAAATCACCGAAATGACAAGGAACGTGCATCATAAATAGATGGTTTCACAACGATGTTTTAAAGCGCTCCGTCGATGATATATATATATGAAGGAAATATTCAGAGTCATAAAAACTTGTTACAATTATGCTCGAGTAAACTGGCTTCACAGGTAGCGCTTCGTCAATGTAAAGAATTATAAAATACATTAATTTTAAATACGTTACGAAGAGAGTTTTTAATTTTAAGAAGTGTCATAGAAGCAGCACGAAGCAAATCCTTTTTAAAGATGCACGATACTAAAGGAGGAGGTAGTTCTACAATGTATTACCTTGATGAAACATGGGTGAATTAGAATCATTCTATGAATACCGGCTGGAAAATGAGTGATAGTACTGGCGGTTTTATAGTTCCCTCAGAAAAGGTTTTGGTATACTTACCCTGCAAGCTGGGTCATCTTCTGATTTCGTTCCTGAGAGTAAACTTGTGTTAGATGTAAGAAAAACTGTGGTGACTACCATTCGGACATGAGCACTGTCACTTTCAAGAAGTGACTGGTTGAAAAATTCTTGCCATACATAGCCTCGTAGTGTGTCATTTTAATTACCGTGGCCGGCCGCGGTGGTCTAGTGGTTCTAGGTGCTCAGTCCGGAGCCGCGCGACTGCTACGGTCGCAGGTTCGAATGCTGCCTCGGGCATGGATGTGTGTGGTGTCCTTAGGTTAGTTAGGTTTACGTAGGTCTAAGTGCTAGGGGACTGATGACCACAGATGTTAAGTCCCATAGTGCTCAGAGCCATTTGAACCATTTTTAATTACCGTGCCAGTAATCATTCAGCTGTTACAGAGAAATGACCAAGTAAGAGAACCAGAAAAGGGAATACTGTGCTCTGGTTGAAAAATAAAAACATTCCGGACGATATAAGCCATACTCGTGCTGAACTCTTGCCCCTCGTAAATTTATGAAGGTTACGTGACAGAATGTACAAATTTGACTTTGTTGCATATCTATGTGGTCACAGTGTTTTGAATTTCCCCGAATATTACTGTCAGTATAAACCGATAGAATTTGCGAACAGGTTACGAACTATGTGGGAAGAAAACATTCAAAATTACAGACATCGAAAGGCTTGAGCTTGAAGCAAAAGACGACATCCCCCTTCAGCGTGAGCACACTCTGTGTCTGTGTGTGTGTGTGTGTGTGTGTGTGTGTGTGTGTCACGCTGAAATGTTTCAAAAAAGAGATTTTCACAGGGAGATGAAGATGAAAAGCCTTAAACGTATCATCCTAATTTTACAAACAGGTGGTTCGGACATGGACTCACACAGTAGATAATATAACGGTGTATACTTTGAAACAAAGAAATGATATCCCTTGGTTTTAAAGACTCGCGCTTTAAAAACGTTTTCATCAGCATATCAATTGCATACGCAGTACACGAGGCCTTCCTAGCTTTTATTGGTTGGGAAAGTGTAGCCTGTGAAGTATTCTAACTATAATGTTCAACACATTGCCCAAGGAGAAGTTAAGCTTCTCGCCACCTGTTGTATTACTTGCGAGAATGTGGCTGGATAAATTCGCCAAAAACTCTAGTATTTGGACAGGTAAACCCCTGTCACTTTCAAGGTACGAATTGGAAAATGCCTTAAAATGAAAGGAAAGGTTACCTGCCGAAATATCGGTTGTTTTCGACGTTATCGGTCACTATACCGTTGAGTTATTCACAGAAGTTGGTTAATTGTCAGCCTGTTCAATCAATCATAAATGCGTTCTCCAACTCTAATGTGGAACGAGTTATTTTAAACTCATAATGCCTGTTGACACTGAAAAATATGATAACATACTGACAATTTTTACGATAGTCTTTTGCACTAGTGTTTGCTACCAGTAATTCTTTTTTGCGCATAGTGGTTTACACTAAACGGCAGTGAAACACACCGACTTACGCGCATTAAAGCAGTTGTCAAATAAGTATAATGATTTCGGTTTGCGTTTGAAGTTTATTTTGTTGGTATTACATTTTTACTTATAACACAGTCCAAATCACAATAAATCGCAATTATTGCAAATATTTTCGATAATCCTCGTTCGATAATCGTCATTTTGTGAAAAATTGGTCTTGACGACTTCACAAAGCTGTATCAGCTGTTCTCGCCTTCCGATGTCACACAGACAATTGCTGTGGAGCAGTGGACACAACCTCAAGATTCAAAAGTAAGATTTGTCTCATGTAGACGAATGATGGAAATCGGTTTTAAAATGTATTATTTCCTCATAGATTTTAACGTATAATACGATGTACCGAAGGCAAATGTACATGATTGTTGTCCTCAGTAACACAGCTCGGCAACACGGACTTCGTTTGCCCGCTCTCTGCCACCCCTCATGCGCAAACCTCATCCTCTCCATGCCTCCCTATCGCTCCGCATCAATGTGCGGAAGCGCCGTCTTACGTGAAGCAGGCTTATAGTGTTAAACGACAATCTGTCTTAGTTCAGCAATTGTATGGCGGAAGATAGACAGCAGCTTGGACAAAAAACTGTTGTTAAAGTATTTGGCTTAACTGACTCCCTTTTACAATTGCGTAAGCTTCCGAGGCCAGTTAGTCCTCATAAAAGTTTTCTGGTTGTGGTACCACGTCATAATGTATAAAACTGCTGCTGCTGGAGAAAACCAACGTTTCGGCCACAGTTGCAGCGGCCTTCTTCTGGGTCTACTGATTATGAGCCTTCCTTTATAGATTGTAGAAAAATTTCTACTACCAGTCAAAAAATGGTTGAAATGGCTCTGAGCTCTATGGGACTTAACGTCTGAGGTCATCAATCCCTTGAACTTAGAACTACTTAAACCTATCTAACCTAAGACATCACACACATCCTTGCCCGAGGCAGGATTCGGACCTACAACCGTAGCGGTCGCGCGGTTCCTGACTTAAGCGCCTAGAATCGCTCGGCCACTTCGGTCGGCCGCTACCAGTTACAATGAAAGGTTATTTATTTGTCACACGACCCGTTTCGGGCTTGTGCTCATCCTCTGGTGTTTATGCATTCAAATACATGTTTATATTGCTGGAGATTACTGTATAAATACAAAAAAATTATATGCTAGTGACTAAACAGATACAAGTGGGACAATAATAATTGGTAAGCCCGTGTGTGTCGAAAATATATCTGTACTTACATAAATATCATTATTACAATTACACTGTGGTGCCAGTTTTTCCACTTAGTGGCACACCTGTTATCTTTTGCACGTCAATATTTCAGTTTTACAAAGTTTAGCTACATATTTCACTATTACAACGTGCATTCGTGAAATGCACTGTGTTTACATGCAAACATGTGAGCTATGCTGAAAGAACTTAGACGTGGAGTAAAGATGTTGCCCACACAGAAACATGTAGGTTACCGTCAAAGAAGTAAGCCATAGCAAGGGCAAGGATAGTGTACACATAGAAACTAAAAAAACTATTATAAACTGCGAAATTATTTGATTTACATTACGAATTTTTTATTTTTGATCCACATTTTTGTCGGAAAACCTGGATGTAGGAAGTACAATGAAGATATATATATGAAATTTCTAAAAGCTATTACAAATTAAAAAACAGTTCTAACTTTCCACTTTTTAGTGGAAGCAAATAAGAGGTAACAGATTTTGATTAAGCTATAAGTTTAAAACTGTGACGATAGCAACGCCTATCGCTGAGATTATATTACTCAGCCTTCAAACAGGAGATTAAAACCTCAAGATAACGCTACTCAAAGAACTTAATTGCTCACCGAGTCAACTAGACCCCCGACCCTTAACAAGCCAATACGCAACTCTTTAATTATCGATAGCGGCGATGAAACAACACGCTGCTACACAATACAGAATGACGCGGCAGGTACACAAATTTAAACTGAGCCAACTACCAACCATCGCCTTGCCCCAACTGACGTCCGTTATCTACTAGTGGTCTTACCCACTTAAACTGGAATACACTATTACTTACAGCAATTAAGTAAAATAGAAAGAATAAAAGACAAAGAACTAAATACAGTCACCTTAGGACGAATTACTGGCATCAGTGGACATAATTCTTCGCGAAATTAGACTCGCTGCAGTAGCGTCTGAACACCAACCGATTTCGCGCCACCGATACGTACAAATCGGTGACTCGTCCGCATTCAGACAAACCTATGTAAACGTAACCCAAAACTTTAAATGGCTATTAGACACTGTCACAAAATATCTTAGCACTGAACGAGGGTAGTGAAGAAGCGCAGACAGGGCCAAAATTGAATGTGAACTTATTTAGTAGTGGAAATTACTGCTATTATGCACGAGCTAAAGCAGAACTAAACTTTGACTCAACTACACTCCTGCAAATTGAAATAAGAACACCGTGAATTCATTGTCCCAGAAAGGGGAAACTTTATTGACACATTCCTGGGGTCAGATACATCACATGATCACACTGACAGAACCACAGGCACATAGATACAGGCAACAGAGCATGCACAATGTCGGCACTAGTACAGTGTATATCCACCTTTCGCAGCAATGCAGGCTGCTATTCTCCCATGGAGACGATCGTAGAGATGCTGGATGTAGTCCTGTGGAACGGCTTGCCATGCCATTTCCACCTGGCGCCTCAGTTGGACGAGCGTTCGTGCTGGACGTGCAGACCGCGTGAGACGACGCTTCATCCAGTCCCAAACATGCTCAATGGGGGACAGATCCGGAGATCTTGCTGGCCAGGGTAGTTGACTTACACCTTCTAGAGCACGTTGGGTGGCACGGGATACATGCGGACGTGCATTGTCCTGTTGGAACAGCAAGTTCCCTTGCCGGTCTAGGAATGGTAGAACGATGGGTTCGATGACTGTTTGGATGTACCGTGCAGTATTCAGTGTCCCCTCGACGATCACCAGAGGTGTACGGCCAGTGTAGGAGATCGCTCCCCACACCATGATGCCGGGTGTTGGCCCTGTGTGCCTTCGTCGTATGCAGTCCTGATTGTGGCGCTCACCTGCACGGCGCCAAACACGCATACGACCATCATTGGCACCAAGGCAGAAGCAACTCTCATCGCTGAAGACGACACGTCTCCATTCGTCCCTCCATTCACGCCTGTCGCGACACCACTGGAGGCGGGCTGCACGATGTTGGGGCGTGAACGGAAGACGGCCTAACGGTGTGCGGGACCGTAGCCCAGCTTCATGGAGACGGTTGCGAATGGTCCTCGCCGATACCCCAGGAGCAACAGTGTCCCTAATTTGCTGGGAAGTGGCGGTGTGGTCCCCTACGGCACTGCGTAGGATCCTACGGTCTTGGCGTGCATCCGTGCGTCGCTGCGGTCCGGTCCCAGGTCGACGGGCACGTGCACCTTCCGCCGACCACTGGCGACAACATTGATGTACTGTGGAGACCTCACGCCCCACGTGTTGAGCAATTCGGCGGTACGTCCACCCGGCCTCACTATACGCCCTCGCTCAAAGTCCGTCAACTGCACATACGGTTCACGTCCTCACTGTCGCGGCATGCTACCAGTGTTAAAGACTGCGATGGAGCTCCGTATGCCACGGCAAACTGACTGACACTGACGGCGGCGGTGCACAAATGCTGCGCAGCTTGCGCCATTCGACGGCCAACACCGCGGTTCCTGGTGTGTCCGCTGTGCCGTGCGTGTGATCATTGCTTGTACAGCCCTCTCGCAGTGTCCGGAGCAAGTATGGTGGGTCTGACACACCGGTGTCAATGTGTTCTTTTTTCCATTTCCAGGAGTGTAGATCAATGAGCACTACTTACACATAAATCCTGTGTCTCAGAGTATCTGACAACACTCACGTGTGCACTTGCGAACCCACAACCACACACACACACACACACACACACACACACACACACACACACACACACACACCATAATCAATAGATACAATAACCGATACACTAGCAGACGGGCTTACACTAGGAATTCATAACTAGTATGGCGCTACTAGTGAACAGGCAGGCAAGACAATCCCACGGGCCTGATAACTACGTATTTCGAAAAGCGAGCTTCTCGTAAAACTTGCAGTTATACGAGTGCTGTAGTAAGTAGCCAGACGTGCACGGGTTTTGAGAATACCAACAGGAAGACAGGTGCCTCAACTCCTTGCCGTAAGAACATCAGAGGCCTCCTGCAGCACTCACCAGCCAAATTCCCTACAACAGCCCGGCAGAGCCACTCGGCACACACCCAGCTCACTCCCCAACACCGTCCCTCCACACTGCCTGCCTAGACGCTTCCAACCACTCTCTTCGTCCCAAGCGAGACGCCCAGTGGTCAGCACACTGGCAGAGACGCTTGCTAGGCTATTATAGCGAAACAGGCGATTAAGTAATCGAAGTATCCGCCACACGGCACGAGTACATACCAACATTGTTTGTTTATTTTGTATATTACAGAGACTTGACTATGCACAGCTGACAAAGTATATTGCGAGGGCTTGCAATCAACAAAAAACTGCATATTTTTGATGTTGTATCTAATACGGCGTTGCTCCAACGATTTGGGGGAAGAATCACACACTAGCAGCGATATTACAGTGCCTGGCAAAAAATGAGCGGGAAATGATTTGAAATTTCGCGGTTTGAGAGGGTGGGTGATACTATTTCAGTGACCAAAGTACCGAGCGAAATTTATAAAGGGCTTGGCAGTAAGAGCTATCCAGCCTCTGTCCTGGATGCATGCAGCGATTAGGTCCTGAAGCATGTCAGGGGCGGTCAAAAAATTTCCGTTGTAAATCGTACAGTCAAGAATCGGTACGCCAGACAGGCAAAATATCCTTGAGCATTCGAGTAAACATCCCGACGATAACCAGACTGAATATACACGTTTGGTAAAGAACCGTTTCCTGCTGTGATAAGAAGTCATTACTGCCTTCAGCACATCCTCGAAAGGCTGAAATCGTCGACACTTCAAGGCCTTTATTGGGGATCGAAGACTTGATAAGACATGGGGAGGAATAAAGATTATAGGACGGGTGCTCGAGTGTCTTCCACCTGTGTTGGCGTAACATCTACATTACGAAATTTGCAATAAAGTATCATCGGTTATCATGAAGTAGCAGTAGCCTTGTCGTAAATGGTTTTGGACAATCAGTCTGACCTATAAACATTCTACATTCTCTGATGGATGGCTACCAGTGTTTGTCCTTTGGTAGCCAAGAGTTCTTCCTCTTTGGACTTATTCGGTAATAACGTCCCCATAGTCCACGTTTTCACATGCCAGTTGGAAAACCTGGAATGTCACACTAATTCCTTGCCTACAAGTCGGTGCTTATGTATCCGCATCGGAGTTGCGCTACGATGTATACAGGGTGATCAATTGATAGTGACCGGGCCAAATATCTCACGAAATAAGCATCAAACGAAAAAACTACAAAGAACGAAACTTGTGTAGCTTGAAGGGGGAAACCAGATGTCGCTATGGTCGGCCCGCTAGATGGCGCTGTCACAGCTCAAACAGATATCAACTGCGCTTTTTTAAATAGGTACACCAATTTTTTATTATATATTAGTTAAGAAATATGAATGTTTTAGGTGGACCACTTTTTTCGCTTTGTGATAGATGGCGCTAAATAGTCACAAACATATGGCTCACAATTTTACACGAACACCTGGTAACAGATAGGTGTTTCAAATTAAAATACAGTACGTAGGTACGTTTGAACATTTAATTTCGGTTGTTCCAATGTGATACATGTAACTTTGTGAACTTATCATTTCTGAGAACGCATGCTGATACAGCGTGATTACCTGTAAGTACCACATTAATGCAATAAATGCTCAAAATGACGTCTGTCAACCTCAATACATTTGGCAATACGTGTAACGACATTCCTCTCAACAGCGTTCAGTTCGCCTTCCATAATGTTCGCACATGCAGTGACAATGCTCTGACTCATGTTTTCAGGCGGTGTTGGTGAATCACGATAGCAAATATCCTTCAACTTTCCCCACAGAAAGAGATCCGGGGACGTCACATCCGGTGAACGTGTGAGCCGTAGTAGTGCTTCGACGACCAATCCACCTGTCGTGAAATATGCTATACAGTACCGCTTCAACCGCACGCGATCTATGTGCCCGACATCCATCGTATTGGAAGCACATCACCATTCTGTCATGCAGTGAAACGTCTTGTAGTAACATCGGTAGAACATTACGTAGGAAAACAGCATACATTGCACCATTTAGATTGCCATCGGTAAAATGAGGGCCAATTATCCTTGCTCCCATAATGCCGCACCATACACTAACCCGCCAAAGTCGCTGATATTCCACTTGTCTTAGCCATCGTAGATTTTCCGTTGCCCTATAGTGCATATTATGCCGGTTTACGTCACCGCTGTTGGTGAATGGCGCTTCGTCGCTAAATAGAACGCGTGCAAAAAAATCTGTCATCGTCCCATAATTTCTCTTGTGCCCAGTGGCAGAACTGTACACGACGTTCAAAGTCGTCGCCATGCAATTCCTGGTGCATATGAATATGGTACGGGTGGAATCAATGTTGATGTAGCATTCTCAACACCGCCGTTTTTTAGATTCCCGATTCTCGCGCAATGTTGCGGGCCAACCATAGCGCCACCTGGTTTCCCCCTTCAAGCTAGATGAGTTTCGTATTTTGTAGTTTTTTCGTTTGATGCTTACTTCGTGAGATATTTGTCCCAGTCACTATCAATGGACCACCCTGTATATATGCCGCGCGGGGAAGCCGAGCGGTCTTGGGTTCCTTGCACGGTTCGTGGGGCTCCCCCCCGTTGGAGGCTCACAAAGTCCTCGGGCATGGGCGTGTGTGTTGTCCTTAGCGTAAGTTAGTTTAATTAGTGTGTAAGCCTGGGGACCGATGACCTCAGCAGTTAGGTCCCAGAGAACTTTATCACAAGTTTAAAAATTTCCAACATTAGTGATTGCACTTTTTAGAGATGTCCACTCATCTTCAGCAGAACTGTCTGTTGCAGTTTTCCTTATCGCAGTCTCCACATGTTCAGTGCTCTCCTAACGCATCTCATTATTCCTTAGTATTTCAGTATCCCACTTACATTTATACTGATTCTTCCAGACAATTCTCTTAAACTTCAACATATTCTTACCTTTATTTAATTGTGATCTGCGTCTGTATTTCCTTCTGGGTTCACCTTATAATTCAGTATCAAATTTCTCCATGTCTGTCTGATTATGGTGTAATACATCTGAAATCTTCGTGTGTGTGTATGTATCCTTCTCAACGGGGAGAGCCGCGCAAACCGTGACAAGGCACGCTAGGACGCCCGGTTACCCCGCGCGGCAACCCTGTTTGTCTAATATAGGACCGTTACCGTTTCAGCAAACAGAAAATCATGAAGGACGTACCTGAAATGTTCAGACCCCAGACTAGGAGGTGACTGTGATTAACACAGTGTGTAACGGTGCTTTGACTACCGCGCCTCCGCCAGAGCAAATATGTGATTTACGATCGCATGGAGAAAAGCGCTGCGCCAGCGACAGATTTTCGTAAGTAATTTTGATCTTCTTTTACTTTTGCGTAGGTGCTTGTTTTAACAACTAGTTCATTGCTACTCTTGTTATCTTGTCTTCATACCTGTAAGACATGTATTTTTTGAAGCTGACGTTAAAGAATGGTTCAAATGACTCTGAGCACTATGGTATTTAACATCTGTGGTCATCAGTCCCCTAGAACTTAGAACTACTTAAACCTAACTAACCTAAGGACATCACAAACATCCATGCCCGAGGCAGGAATCGAACCTGCGACCGCAGCAGTCGCGCGGTTCCGGACTGAGCGCCTAGAACCGGTAGACCATCACGGCCGGCTGTTAAAGAATGATTTTAGGTGGAAATTAAAATTATATTATTAAACGAACACACGGCGTCTTCAAATGATTTCAGTAGTGATTCGCAATGGTTATCGCCCAATTTATAAATTAATCCAGACAGTTTTAACTTCAAGAAATTTTCATCCGAAGGAGAACAAGAGGACCAGCGAACTATGAAAAAAGGAGATCCTACAAGAAAATCAAGAAGTATTCCAGATGCAGCCACAAAACTATATTATAATAGATACTACGTTTCTGACAAAATTGTAAGGTAAATTTCAACTTATTTCTGATGCTATTTCCTTACAGTCGCTTTTTGTAGTGTTGCCGACCCGGTCTCCCATTCACGGTCAAATTACAGCACTATCTCAACCAGTAATACGAAGTCCGCCTTACCCGTAACTTATTCCATCAAAATTCAAACCCCAATCAGATTTTCTATTTTGTATTTTCACGGCAAAACCCCGAAGAAAGGAAACGCTACAATTGGAACGCCTGTTAGAGCCAGGCAGTTCGCCAGCCAGTACTGGCTAAGCTAGGCGACCTTGTGGAACACTCTCCATTACAGCTGTTTCTACCCTGATCACTTACAGCGTGTGCAGCGCTTACTGTTCACAGGCTTTGCACATCGGGAGCAGTTTTGTCACTCGTTGTTTTACCAGGCAACCATGATTCGGGAATTTGTGTCTTCCATCCTGTTCACAGATGAGGTCATCTTTAGGGTTAGTGATATCATCAACTTTTTAACAGTCATTTGTAGGGTAGTATACAGAAACCCCTGTAGTATGGTGACAGCGAATTACCAGAATCGGAGTAGCCGCAAGGTGTGGACTGGGAGAACTGGCGACCGCTTTTTGGTACCAGTCTTCCTTCCAAGTAACCTAACAGGCAGGAACTATCGGCTTTTCTTGCGGACGACTTTGCCTCCCCGACTGGAAGAAGTGATTCGAAGAGTTACGGGGCTGCTACATGGTGTTGCTCCAGCACACTTCGCCTTCAACGTTCGGTCATATGTTGATTGTGTCTTCGACCGTCGATGGATCGGACGAGGGGGTCCGGCTGCAAGAGTTGCTCGTTCACCGGATCTCAACTCGTGCGATTTCTGGCTATGGGGCCACGTCAAAAGTATCGTATTCATGCTGCCTGTGACAGTGTTTCGATGCAGCCTGGCCGATGTGAACGTGTGACACAGAACATGATACGGTGCGTACATGTATGCGTTGAGGCACATGGAAACCGTCTTCAACACGTACTGTAACTATGGCTGCGTGGTACAGGGCGTATTAGAACGCAGTCTCTGTAACGATGTATGATTGAGTAAAGGGGTTCTGGCGTGGAAACCATACATTTCAGGACATAAGTTCATTAGATCTTTTCTGTTCTGTATCCTGTCATCAATCAATCTCTAGTGTTTGTACACGGGGGAAAAATCACCCTGTATAAATGGAAAAATAATGAAAACAGATAACGGTCTGTCATTCAGTCCTCTTCAATTGAAAGTCTGTGTGAGCACAATATACACCAACGAAGAGAAGGTGACTGATCAGACATCACTAGATCTAAATAAATTATGAATAATCCGCCTCGATTGCGAAAATTCCCGGTGTTTACCCAGGTTTCAACGTGGATAACCACGCCTTCTTCAGAACAAAATAAAAAACAGCTTGCCTAAATGGGCATAGTCAATTTCTAAAATGAATTGACTTTGCCCATTTAGGCAAGCTGTTTTTCATTTTTTTCTGAAGAAGGCGTGGTTATCCACGTTGAAACCTGGGTAAACACCGGGAATTTTCGCAATCGAGGCGGATTATTCATAATTTATTTAGATAATTACGATTGCTGACGCGCTGCAATGCTGAAAGTTCTTAAATCACTAGATGTGTCTCCTTTAGCACTAATCCTCCCGAGAAGATCACGAATGTAAAATTAGAGAGATTAGAGCGCTCACGGAGGCTTTCAGACAGTCGTTCTCCCCGCGAACCATACGCGACTGGAACAGGAAAGGGAGGTAATGACAGTGGCACGTAAAGTGCCCTCCGCCACACACCGTTGGGTGGCTTGCGGAGTATAAATGTAGATGTAGATGTAGAAGATGATATCAGCAGAAATTAGTATAGTTCCATTTGGAAAGAGGCTATACCTCGTTTAGTGAGGACATTCACAAATAATCTGTGTGAAAGCAGAAGTACGATACGTTAACCTTTTCAGGGTATACCTGACGTGAAGAGCTCAGCTGAGTTAGCCAGCATACCAACTTCTCGTTGGGTGTTGATGACATAGAGGCGCATTCTGGGAACCTAGGGTCAGCAAGCAAGGAAAAGTTATTCTTTCTGCAGGTGTCGGTGTTTTAGCTGCTTCGTTTGATCTCTGATTTGTTCAGATTAAGATATAACGCTTTTATCGGAGGATTAAGAACCAAGAGATCTGCCTAATTTCGAATACAAATTTCTGGAGAAACTGCTTAGATGATCATAAGCATTTAGTTTCAGGATTTCCAGCCAGCATGTGAGCAATATCTGTCTCATTTTGTCAAGTGACCGTCTGGAGTGAGAACGGTGAATTTTGCAAGTACATACAGGTTGTTCATATAACTGGATAAATTGGAAGAAAGCAAAAGTAGAACAAGAAACTTCCTGCCAGATTAAAACTGTGTGCCCGACCGAGACTCGAACTCGGGAACTTTGCCTTTCGCGGGCAAGTGCTCTACCAACTGCGCTACCGAAGCACGACACACGTCCGGTACTCACATCTTTACTTCTGCCAGTATCCGTCTGCTACCTTCCAAACTTTACAGAAGCTCTTCTGCGAACCTTGCAGAACTAGCACTCCTGAAAGAAGAAGAGCTTCTGTAAAGTTTGCAAGGTAGCAGACGGATATTGGCAGAAGTAAAGATGTGAGTACCGGACCTGAGTCGTGCTTCGGTAGCTCAGTTGGTAGAGCACTTGCCCGCGAAAGGCAAAGGTACCGAGTTCGAGTCTCGGTCGGGCACACAGTTTTAATCTGCCAGGAAGTTTCATATCAGCGCACACTCCGCTGCAAAGTGAAAATCTCATTCTGGAAATATCCCCCAGGCTGTGGCTAAGCCATATCTCCGCAGTATCCTTTCTTTCAGGAGTGCTAGTTCTGCAAGGTTCGCAGAAGAGCTTCTGTAAAGTTTGGAAGGTAGGAGACGGATACTGGCAGAAGCTGTGAGTACCGGACGTGAGTCGTGCCTCGGTAGCTCAGTTGGGGTAGTCGGCCTTTGGCTGTGGAGCGGTGCGGTACGTCCCGGCCGCTCCGTGTCGCGTTTCCGGGTGTGTTGTTGTTTACCGCGCCGGCGCGCCAGTGTTACGTATTGCCGTCACGTTCCTGACACACGATGGCTCTTTCGTATCGGAAAGCCACGATCAAGCTGCAGTTCGACACTACGTACTCTAGACCCAAGGCCCACGAAGTAGAGCGTTTTTTACGCGATGTGGTACATGTTGATCCTAACGAGCTGATCGGTATCCACTTATCTATTGTCTCCAGCGTCGTATATCTTAAGTTCACTGACGACGAAGCATGTGACAAACTTCTCAGACGCTCGACGGCAGGTTATCGGTTCTGCCACTCAGACGGAAACGTGGGTGTGGTGACGCTTGAACGTGCTGGATTGGGAATCCAAAATGTGCGCGTGTTTGAGCTCCCTTTTGAAGTTCCAGCGGATTTGGTCACCCTTGCTCTTCGACCCTATGGAACAATTCTCGGCCACACGGCCGAAAAATGGAAGACCTTCGACACCTACCCTGTCCTTAACGGGGTGCGACAAGTCCGTATTGACCTGCATCGCCATATTCCTTCGTATCTCACGATCGCTGGTTGCAGGGCAATAATTATTTACGACGGTCAGCCGAGAACCTGCTCCGGTTGTGGCCAGACGGGACACATGCGTACCGAATGCCTGCAACGCCGTCTCGCGCAGACACCCTCGACCGACCAGATTCGTCCGTCGACACCGACCTCTCTGCCGATTACGTATGTTGCGGCGGCGAGACGGGAGACGCCAGCTGTATATCACGACCCCACTGTATTGGTGCGAGCTTTGGAGGACCCTGCAGTAGCTTCCACGGAGCCCCAAGCGTCTTTCAGTGCTGATGCTACTGATGTCCTTTTGTCGGACCCCGGCGCACCGTCACAACGGCTCGCCGACGGTGCGATGGAAGTTGAAGCACAGGATGCAGCGTCCTCCCCTTGCCCTACGTCGGAAACAGAGGCGCGGCAGCGTAAGCAGAAATCACCCAAGCGTCATAAGAAGCGGCGCAAGACAACCGACGACGTAGAACAGCCCGAGGCGACACCGCTGGATGACGAGGTGCCTCAACCGCTCCACCGCGCCGACACAGGCGACCCTACCGTCTCACACGGTTCGACGTCTTCTCCCACTACCGCTGGGTCTGGACCACATGGCGATGCGGGAGATCACCGCAGCTCCGACACCGGACATGCACCCTTGCCTCCGTCTGCCTCTCGAGATCCAGTGGTGTCAACGTCCCTGGGCGACTGGGCGCAGGAGATGGAGTTGCAGGATGCGTTTCAGAACCAAGACGATGCACCGATGCCGATGGCAGCGTCTACGCGGCCGGCGACAGACGCCTAGGACGGCATGAGCACCTCTTGTCGCTGCCTAGCACTTCGCAAGACCGGCGCTCCACGTCACGACTACTGCCCTCCTGTCATACCATGGTCACCTTCTGAGACTTGATGGACCAGGCATACCGCCTCGCCACGATCAACGTCAATGGCATTACATCTGATGTCAAGACCCGTATGCTGAAGGATACGTTACGCGCTGCGGATCTGGACGTTGTTTTCCTTCAAGAAGTCCGATCAGGACTCTGTCTCGATGCCTACGGATATGACGCCTACACTATGCCTGCAGATGTGGGCGGCGGAGGTACGGCGATTCTACTGCGGGAAGGGATAATGGCCACTGATGTCTCCTATTTACCGTCGGCCCGGGGGGTCGCACTCACGATTGGTACAGTACGTCTGGTGAACTTATATGCTCCTTCAGGCACCGGCAAAAGGAGAGAACGGCGCACCTTTTTTGCCGAAGATATAGCCCCGCTCTTCCAGGGCAATACCGACCACTTGGTAGTAGGCGGCGATTTTAATTGTGTGCTCCGCCCATCCGACCAGGAGCCACACTATACCACCTGCCCGGCACTCCAGGCACTTGTACAGGACTTGGCCTTGTTGGAAACCTGGATCATCCAACACGGCGACCGTCGAGCACACACCTACTTTACTAGTCACTCCGCGAGCCGTTTGGATCGAGTCTACGTCACCCGCGGCCTACGATCGGCCGTTGTCGACGCTGAGATGTGGCCGGCAGCGTTCACGGATCACCTCGCATATGTGTGTACTCTCACCCTTCCCCGTCAGCGCGTCCGCCGAAGTAGGGGTCCGTGGCGCCTCAATGTGGCCCTTCTTGATGAGATAAATTGCAGACGCGCAGTCGAGTCCACATGGAGCACTTGCCACCGGCGTTTACCCGCCTACCGTTCTGTACTTCAATGGTGGTTACGGTGTGCAAAACCCGCACTGTGCCGAACAATAGTCAGCTATGGACGCGACCGAGCGCGCTGGTATACTGCGACTACTGATTTTTACTATACTGCGCTCCGCGAACTGGCTGTACAACCGCCGTCGCCAGAGCGACAATCAGCAGTACAACGCGTCAAGGCACAATTGCTTCGTATCAACGCCGTACGTCTTGCGGGTGTGCGGGTGCGAGCGAGGACGACTGATGATGTTCGTGGTGAACGACCTTCCCTCCACCATATCATTCAAGAACGCCGAAGACGCAAGAGGCAGCTCATTACCGAGGTTGAGACGGAGGACGGGCGACGCGTTGATGCACAAATGGATATCGTCCGAGCGTTCACACAGTCATATAAACTTCTTTACGAGAGGGAGTCCCACATGAATGTAGGGGTCAGGGAAGTCCTATCTGACCTACCAGTCTCTCGGAACCTACAAGATGATGCTACGCTCTTGTCGGCGGTGACTTTGGAAGAACTGCGAGAGGCTCTGTTGCGTGGCTCTCCCAACAAAACGCCTGGCCCTGACGGCCTCCCTCTTGAATTTTACAAGCGGTTCTTTGATCTCATGGGCCCAATGTGGGTCAGGATGTACAGTGAACTCCTGGACGCCGATTTTCAGGTACCATCTGACTTTACTGAGGGTCTCTTGATCCCTGTGCCCAAACCCGGCGGAGGCCGTCGCCCTCTTGATTTTCGCCCCTTGACAATGCTAAACACTGACTATAAGCTGTTGACACGCATGCTCCGTGAGAGGCTCAAACCTACGGTAATGGCGGCCATTCACGCTGATCAAACCTGCCTCGGGGGCGACACTAATGTGTTTACGACTTTAAGCACCTATAGAGACGTGGTGGCGCTCATGCAAACTTGCCGCCTCCAAGGCGCTCTTGTTGCGCTGGACTTCGACCATGCTTTCGACCGCGTTAACCATGGTTTCCTGCGTGCTGTTATGGAACACATCGGTGTCCCGCGTCTGACGACGTCTGTTGTGCTTCGATTGATCCATGGGGCTGTCACGAGGATTATGATCAACGGCTGTCGGTCCGCTCCCGTCCGTGTCAACAGGTCCGTCCGGCAGGGTTGTCCTCTTTCTGCCATGCTCTTCGCCGTTGCCCTCGAACCAGCTCTTCACGGACTACGGCGACGCTTAGAAGGACTTACCCTCCGTTCCGTAACCTTTCGATGTGGTGCATACGCCGACGATGTGATGTTCTTAGCACGGTCTGGTGACGAAATACACACGGCGTTTTCCTGGCTCCACCAGTATGGGGCGGTGGCAGGCAGTGTGCTCAACCTTCGGAAATCACGCTACATGGATTTAGGACGAGGAATGCCTGCAGGTCTGGCCGTACCTCTGACAAAGGTCTCGATGCTCAAGTGTTTAGGGATATCACTCCATCGACAAATACAACGCACGGCGGCCTTTACGTATCGTATGGTCTTACGAAGACTCCGTTTAGAGGCTCGTCTCAATAAATTCAGATCATTGAACATTTTGCAACGCGCCCAATACGTTAATGTGTACATGGCTTCTCACCTTAACCATTACGCCCATGTACTGCCGATAACGGACACGATGGCTTCCAGGATACAGGCAGTGTTTGGACACGTGGTGAACGATGGTGCTGTTTTCAAGACCCGTTTTGTTACGCTTACTTTACCCTTCGACAAAGGCGGTGTTGGACTCACTCACGTCAAGCACAGAGCGCTGGCACTGTATCTCCGTTCCATGAGGCGACTCTGGCTTTCACCAACAGCCAGTCTCCCAGGCCTACTGATTGAAGAAGTGGCCCCACGTACGCTGTACCCACCGGTACCAGTTGGACATTTATCGCCCTCGCTGTCACACATTAGAACGTTTTTCGTAGAGCATAGCTATGTGTTGCGGGTTATATCGGAGGCACGGAATCCGACAGCGAAGACTTATTATAGTGCTCTCCAGCACTGGACTCCGGATAACGACATTGTACGGCGCCACCCTACGGTCGACTGGCCACGAGTATGGCGAGCCATCCACGCGCCGTTCCTGTCTACTTTCGTGCGGTCGACGTGGTATGTGGTCGTTAACGAGAAACTTCCAACCCGACAACGGCTGCATGCCATTCACCTAATTGACGACCCTGTGTGCCCCCGTTGCACGACGTTAGACACGGACGAACATAGACTGAACTGTGGCCCCGCGCGTGAGTGCTGGAAACTGATCCGCCAGATCCTGGCTTTCCTGCTCCGCCGCCCCTACGTTTCGATTTTACCCCAAGAACTCTTTCATCCCGACGCTGTCTATTTCCCTATGACCCGGATGAATGCGGTTAATTGGGTACGAGGAATGGCGATACACTACATATACCGCGATGGAGACAAAGACGTCCTCGATTTATGGTACTATATGATCGACGAGTTTCTGGTCTTAACGAACAGACAGGATTACCGGAACCTTTTTGCGAACTATTTGGGTTCGTCATTCATGGACCCACCACCCAGCTGGGGTGTGCCGGGTGTGAGAAGACATTAACTTGTAGATGTGATCGTTCCACGATTCCCCTATGGTAACAGAAACAGTCTCTGACTGTGTGCAGCGGCCCCGGGCGCTCCAACGATTGGTGGCTGGTGATGTCCAATGCAATGACGACCGCCCGTTCCTGGCCGCCCGCCTAGCAATGTGACCGCGGCGAGCAAGATGGCCCTTTTTAGTTCACTTTATTGGCAACCTTTTGCGCATGGCTGCCTTGTTTTTTTTTATGCATTCTCAAAAAAAAAAATGTAGTTAGTAGTTTGTGAAATAAACATTGTAGGCTGTGATTATATTTTTGTTGAGCTTAATAATTAGTGTGTGTAGAAACACCATTTTCTTTAAGTATTCATTGACATATTTCTGTACATGTTATTTGCATAAGTGCCTTAGTACAACTTCAGTTTTGTGGTTTTGTCATCGCATTTCCATGAAAGTAACCAAAAAGATGGGAGGTTATTTTATGCACAGACTGATTTTTTTCTTTTCTTTTTTGTAATATTTTTATTTTCCATTTGAAGTGTAAAATTTGAGCTTAATTGTTATGTTCTGCACCACAAAGGTGAAGCTTTGTAAGACTTTTCCCAATAAGCTGTTTTCTTGTGTACTATTTTGTAATTGAATCTCATTTGTATTAAAAAATAAATTTTGTACTATGAAGAAAAAAAAAGGGTAGCGTAATAAAAAAAAGGGGGGTAGCGTCTTCCATTCAGAATCAAAACGTCTTCGGTCAAAAAAAAAAAAAAAAAAAAAAAAAATAAATAAATAAATAAATAAATAAAAAAGTAGCTAGCATACTTGCTTAGTAAGCAGGAGACCAGGGTTCGATTCCCGGCCTTGGTAAACATTTTCGACGTTTAGTAGCTTGGTGTACCTTTTGTGTTAGAGCAATCCACGTAGGCAAGATTATTTTTCTTTTAAAACCTTCAAAGTGGTATTTTATTGACGAAAAAACCACTAAACTAAAATTTAACATTATAACCTACTATATCTAGGCATTTAAGACATCCTGCACTAGCATTGTAGCTAGCAGCAGCCAAAAAAAAAAAAAAAAAAAAAAAAAAAAAAGTTGGTAAAGCACTTACCCGCGAAAGGCAAGGGTCCCGAATTCGAGTCTCGGTCGGGCACACAGTTTTAATTTGCCAGGAAGTTTCATATCAGCGCACACTCCGCTGCAGAGTGAAAATCTTATTCTGGAAATATCCCCCAGGCTGTGGCTAAGCCATATCTCCGCAGTATCCTTTCTTTCAGGAGTGCTAGTTCAGCAAGGTTCGCAGAAGAGCTTCTGTAAAGTTTGGAAGGTAGGAGACGGATACTGGCAGAAGCTGTGAGTACCGGACGTGAGTCGTGCCTCGGTAGCTCAGTTGGTAAAGCACTTACCCGCGAAAGGCAAGGGTCCCGAGTTCGAGTCTCGGTCGGGCACACAGTTTTAATTTGCCAGGAAGTTTCATATCAGCGCACACTCCGCTGCAGAGTGAAAATCTTATTCTGGAAATATCCCCCAGGCTGTGGCTAAGCCATATCTCCGCAGTATCCTTTCTTTCAGGAGTGCTAGTTCAGCAAGGTTCGCAGAAGAGCTTCTGTAAAGTTTGGAAGGTAGGAGACGGATACTGGCAGAAGCTGTGAGTACCGGACGTGAGTCGTGCCTCGGTAGCTGAGAAGCCGGCACGGTAGCTCAGCGTGTTCGGTCAGAGGGCTACGCGCCCTCTGTAATAAAAAAACTGAGTCAATCGATCAAAAACGAACATAAATGGATGTCTTACGACGTCCGCCCCGAGCAGATGAAGCGAACAAAATGAGATTAGAAAAAAAAAAAAAAAAAAAAAAGTTGGTAAAGCACTTACCCGCGAAAGGCAGGGGTCCCGAGGTCGAGTTTCGGTCGGGCACACAGCTTTAATCTGCCAGGAAGTTTCATATCAGTGCACACTCCACTGCAGAGTGAAAATCTCATTCTGAAAAGTAGAACAGTCCAATACAGTTCACTGTGCAATTTTCTTAGATCATTAATGTGAATACGTGATGTCTTTGTGTCTTTTACACCGGAATTCCTTTTCTGTTTGAAGAGCTCTCTCTCTCTCTCTCTCTCTCTCTCTCTCTCTCTCTCTCTCTCTCTCTCACACACACACACACACACACACACACACTCGGCACCTTAGCCCATATTGAAAACAAATATGAAATATCATGTCTAGCAATATAATTGACAGCACTTTCATCCTCTACCAGAGTGCAATCAGGGTGCTACCAGAAAACAGCAATAAACAGACAGACGAATAGCATAGGTCTATGCAAAAGGTGGACCTATGAGAGCTGGAACGGCTGATTTATGTTACAAAAGTCATAAAGAGCAGTACGAGTCTGCTATACACCTTCATGAATTTTAAGCGCAGATATGTTAGCGACGTTATTGGCAATACAGCTTTATGTACAAGGGTTGGAACTTTAATAGTGGCAACCATTTATTTGCTGCTCGTACAAAATAGGTACGTGTGTCAAAGTTGTACTGACATTCAGAGTAGTCACCAGCATTGTGTATAATCCGTTGTCAGCGACGTGGAAGCCGTAGGATACACTTCGCAGTGCCAGTTGTGTTGACAGCTCGAGCGGCGCGGTCTATTGCCCGACGAATTTGTAGCAGTACTGAAGCGAATGCCGTGAAGTGTTTCCTTCAGTTAAGAAATCGAGTTGAACTCACGAGTGCTTGAGTGGGGGAATTGCAGTATTATCAGTCAAACAAATCAGTAACAACTTGCACTGTATGTGCTTGAGCATTGTCCTGCAAAATGTTGGTCAAGTCCTGGCAGAAAGTGCAATCACTTCTGTCTCGAAGCTGGTCGTAGGTTGTGTTCCAGAAATGAACACCAATTGACGGATTCCAAGCCTTGTCCAAATCAGAACTGTTTTCTCTGTTTAGTATGTTATTTCTTAATCGGATTTCTATGGCTTCCTTGAAAAGAGAATAGATGTTAAATTCTTCAAGTCCTTGCAGCTCATCGAATGACTCGCATCTGCACAATATTCTGCACCAGCTGACCTGCCTGGCTGCGGTAAGCGTGTGTAACTGCAGTGTTCCACGCACCTCTCATGAACGGAGCGTGTTGTGTGACCTATATATGACATAACAATTTCGCAAGGTATGTGATATACACCCGCCTTACGACGCAATAAATCATACCTCACTGCACAGAGTAAAGCAGGAATCCTCATCGGAGCCTGAAAGATCACCTTAACACGGTGTTTCTCGAGAGTACGGCTTATCTTCGAGGAAAGAGTACCGACATAAGGCAAAAATGTTCTTGATTTGAAGGTATTACCTTTTTCTTCAAGAATACGTACTTGTGTTGTACATTTCAGACTGAATTTGATTTTGTTGCTGGGAATATCCATTTGCTTTAAAGATGCTCTTGAGGTGTGTGAGCAAATTATCATTACCGGGTATACAGTATGGCCTGTGTATTAGATTAGATTATATCAGTTGCTGAGGAGATCCTCGTGGATGTAGAACATGTCAATATTTTTTTAAAGCTGAAATAACAATACTAATAGTATGAATATATATATATATATAATACATCATTTGTTTCTATTAAAAAATTTGTCAGTGGAGTAGAAGGAGTTGGCCACTAGTAAGTCTTTCAGGGTCGTTTTAAACTGATGTTTATTTTTAACTAATTTTTTTTAATGTTTGCTGGCAAACTATTAAAGATGAGTGTTCCTGAGTAGTGGACCCCTTTTTGAACTAAAGTAAGTGCTTTTAAGTCCTTGTGCAGATTATTTTTGTTCCTGGTATTATATGTATGAACTCAGCTGCTTGTTGGAATAAGAGATATATTTTTTAGGACAAATTTCATTAAGAAGTAAATGTACTGAGAGGCAGTAGTTAGTATACCCAGTTCTTTGAAGAGGTTTCTACAAGACGTCCGTGAATTTACTCCACAAACAATACGTATCACACGCTTTTGGACTCTGAAAACTTTTGTTTGTCTTGAAGAGTTACCCCATAATATTATACCATATGACATTATGGAATGAAAGTAGGCAAAGTATGCAAGCTTTTTCATTTTTATGTCGTCTATGTCTGCTGATACGCGAATTGCAACTACAGATTTGTTAAGGCGTTTCTACAGCTCTGTGGTGTGCTCCTCTCAACTGAATTTGTTATCAAGTTGTAATCCCAGGAATTTAAGACTGTCAACCTCTTCTATCTGCTCTTCTTCATACCTTATGCATATGCTGGGTGGAAACCTCTTACAGGTTCGGAATTGCATACAGTGAGTCTTTTCGAGGTTTAATGTCAGTGAGGTCGTTTTAAACCATTTATTAATATCCATGAAAATATCATTTGCAGATCTTTCTAGAACTAAACTCGACATACTGTTCATTGCAATACTTTTGTCATCTGCAGACAAAACGAACTCTGCTTCTGGCAGTGTAACTGATGATAGATCATTAATGTACACAAGAAAAAGGAATGGCATCAAGATGGATCCTTGTGGGACACCACATGTAATTTCTTCCCATTCTGATGATGACTGATGACTTAATTCACTAGTCCCTTGCACTGACAACCTTTGTTTCCTGTTAGCGAGGTATGACTTGAACCATTTTGCAGCACTGCCCATGACACCATAGAACTCTTATTTATTTAAAAGGATGTTGTGGTTCACACAATCGAATGCCTTTGACAAGTCACAGAAAATACCTGCTGCTTGTAACTCGTTATTTAATGAATGAAGTTGTAATTATGTAATAGGCGTATTTAAACTGTTTTAGCATGTAATTATCTGAACTGTTTCTTATTTAAACTGTTTTGTTAATTAAATTGCATTGTGTATTATTGAGAAAGAGCGGGAAACCGCGCATAGATACATTTTGAGAAAGAGCGGGAAACAGCGCGCAGTAATACATCTGTAATGGTAGCAGGGATTGTCTGCACCAAAAACCATTGTTGGCGGCGAGACCGCACTTTTGTAGCATTGAGCGTTGGAAGCGAGCAGTTGCGAGTAAGATGTGAGACGAGGCAGTCGTAGCTAGCGAGACATGAGAGGAGGTCGCTGTAAGCGAGGTATGAATTAACACTTTGAAAGAAGCGGTGTGCTCGCCAGCCACTCGCTATATGTAGCGCAATGCTAGTTTTTAAGAATTTTTGTAAAGAACTATGCCCCTTGTAATTGTTTGTCAAGATCGTTCTCAGAATATAGTTATGTAATTTTGATGGAAAATTAGGTATGTAGCGCAACGCTACTTTTTAAGAATTTTTGTAAAGAACTATACCCCTTGTAATTGTTTGTCAAGATCGTTCTCAGAATATAGTTAACTTCTACCAGATTAAATGCATTAAGAATTTTCTATCCCAAAATCATTCACGTAAATGCTTTACGGAATTTATTGTTATCTTAAAAGAAAAGTCTAAACTGAGCTTCAGCTTTTATCAAATCTAAATTAACTTCAACTTAAAGAATTTCAGTCACAAAGTATTATGAAACTCCACCAGCAGCTTATAATTATGTTAAAGAGAAGTAAGTATATTCATTCCACAGTTTGCTGTAGCAGTCAGATGGCGATCCAGTATAAATAATTAAAGGTAAGAATCAGTCTTAATAATTTCAGGTAACGACTGAGGGCCACGGCGACAACACATTTTATGTTTCGTCGTAATAATCAGCAGGTAGTCTTGACAGAGCAGCAGTTAAAAGATTTTAAGAGACGCAGCGTTCAGTCAGCAAGCAAACGTTCATCCAATATTAGACGGGAAGGTTTCACTTGGCGATATCCATTCAGTACGACATTTTAGTGAATCTACTGTGGATATGAATATACTGACTTTGATAATAGTGTGAATAAGTTACTGTTAAGTGGCGCAACGCATATACTAAAGTGTATAACTTTTATTCACAGGTCATCGGCAATTCTGTTTGCTTTATTGATTCGGCGTTGAAAAGTGTTTGTTCAGTGTTGAATCCGCTTTGAACAGTGATATATTTTGTTGCGTGTGATGATTATAGACAATGTCCCGCAGTATAATTACTCGTTCTCAAACTGGTGAATAGACATTTAATAACTGTAACAATATGGAAGCGTTTAACGAACAAGTAACTTCAGAAATGCCCACAGACAATGAAACGGTAGTGCAAAATAATTTGGCATTAAATGCAACAGACGGTACACAGTCACAAATTCCGCATAGTAGACATAACAGTTTCAGTAACGAAACCACTACAATGCAGTCAGACAGAGAGACTCCATTAAGCACTGATTTAGATTCAAACGGTACACAGCTACACAACCTGCGTAGCAGATCCAACAGTTCTCATGACCAAAATTCCGAAATTACGGAAAACGTGACGCAGTCACAATCATCTGAGGATGTTCAAATGAACACAGATATACAGCCTTTAACAACGAATACAAATACACACAGAAGTCAATCCGAAACGGATCCAATAATGGCATTTTTGCTACAAATGAGACAAGACATGAATCAAAACTTTAACAGAGGGTCACAAGAATTAGAAAAAAGGTCACAAGATCTAAAAAACGAAATTAAGGCAGAACACGCACACACAGATCAGAAATTAGACAACATGTACCAAAATCTAAAACACGAAATCAAAGTAGAAATTCAAACAGTCGCTGAAAAATGTTCACAATCAACACAAGAATTACGCGACAAAATTCAAGAAATATCCGATAACCAAGCAACATTTGCAGTTAGTATACGGGAAACAATGACAGAAAACTTTGCTAAACAAAACGCTCAGATTGATGAACGTTTTAACAATCACACAGAAAACTGTTTGATACGTCACCGTAAACTGGTGCGATCGCAGGATAAAGAACGAAAAGAATTACTACAAACAATCACTAAACAGCGTCAGGACGACAAAAAGAAAGTGTTTGCCCAGGGCAAAACATATGTAGACAATCACATACAGTCGATCTCGGAAGAAATCGAAACGGTCAAAGAAACAAATAATCAAATACAAGACAGGCTTACAGAAATCCAAACACAGACAATCGATGTGAAAACTTCTACAGACACTGAAATCCAGAATGTTAAAGATAAATTAACAGAGGACGTTCAGACACTAACTGACAAAATAGAACACATAGAAATTAACCATGACACAGAAAATTTAAAGGCAGATTTTAAGAAAGTCACCAAAAGCAACCGTAAATTACGAAACGAACTGACAGAAAAGATCAATGAACTCACTACAAGAATAGATCCTTTAGATACTAACAATGACGAGAGATCAGACGACACTGCACCAGTCCCAGTGCAACAGAACTCTAATAGTAATAACACGCCATTGACAAATATACAACAAACTATCACAGATCTAAAATCGCGTAATGATTCATTGCATCAGCAAATAAATTCTCTACAGCAAGAGATAGCGGACGCACAAGAAACCGCCGCACATAATCATTTTCAACAGAACACACACCGTTACGAAATGCCTCAGATCCATAATACATATAATGTTGGTAGACTTCAGAGAGTAAGAGGTTTTACCCAGGAAGAAAGACACCCGAATCCATATTCAAGACAATACGACAACACTTACACACACAGACATGACAGTTTTGATCACAAACATTTTCTTTCAGTTAGAAAGTTTAAAACATTTAAAAACGACAGGGCGCAAATACATCCGTTGGATTTTATCCAACAGTTCAGGGGAGCACTTCCACCATCATGGCCAGTACAACATAAGTTAGAATTTATTGTCAGTTTTCTTGAAGGAGAACCAGCACGACGAATGCGACCAATTGCTAGACAATGTTTTTCCGTAGAAGCATTTGAGGAAGCATTTTTATCAGCATATTGGTCTGACACTACACAAAACAGCATCAAAGATCGGCTACTTAGTTTGCCAAACTTTGAAAATTCTACCTTTCCAACAATCACACAATTTTTCGAGTACATGGTGGAACAGAACCAGTACCTCAACGAGCCATACAGTCAATCGGCATTAATACAGCTTTGCATTTCAAAACTGCCCAGAGCTTTGAAAGTGTCATTACTGACAGGGCAACAAAAGGACAATGTATCCGCTTTTAGAGACATCTTACAACTATTAGAAGCACACCAGGCAGACTACGCATTTGTTAACAAAAATTTTTCACGACAGAACGGAAAACAAACAAACTCAGCTACTTTTGAACAAACACGATTTGGTAATAACAATCCGAGTAAACGCTTTCGCAGCGAAAATGACAACGAAAACAGGAGTAATGAAAAACATTATACTGACACGGTAAATTTATATTCAGGACAGCAACAGAATCCGAGACTTAACACGCAACCGAATAGGTCAAATTTCCATATGAATCATCGCTCAGATAATGCGACCGGGGAAGGCCATTACGCGGGTCGACCGCAAAATGAACAAAAACAAACGTTTCTACGGGGTGCAGGTGGGCTGCCGTACAGTCACAGTTATAACGACAGGAGAAAAGAAAACGAACACAGACCGCCGAGGACGTTCCACAATGACAATTTTAACGGAAACTACAACAGGGCCCAACAGCTGCGTTACCGTATGAATGTACCAGACACCAGATTTCATCCACCAGACACTGCTAATAATCAAAACGGCAGAACTGTACAGTTGATAGAACACATACCAAACTCCCAAGCTGAAAATCACATATCGGAAGAATTATGACTAGAGAAAACCTGCAATGAATCTCTTAATGTCGATACTATGAAATCACACAGAGAAAACATAACGACCGAAAATGCCATTACATTTGACGACGTGAGAGACACATTGTTACAGGAAAAACCAATCCTACAGAAAACAATATATCACCCAATAATAGAGATAAATTTACAGTCGCACAATATTTTAGCGATAATTGATTCAGGTTCACCTATGTGCGTAATTAACGAAGACACATTTAACAGATGCAATAGCAATAATGATTACCCAGTATTTCCTTTAAACAGAACGAAGGTCAAGGGAGCTTTTGCAGGAAAAGGCATTGAAGTTAAAAGACAGACACAATTAACATTTGTTTTTGCAGGGGAAACGTTCCACAGTGATTGTTGGATAGTTCCGAATTTAACAACAGACATGATATTAGGAATAAATTTTCTTGTTCAGTACGATGCGAAGATTGACTTCCAATCGTCATACCTCACACTACAAAAGGAAAACAGGGAAGTGATCGTAAGATTTCAAAACACAGTATCCTCCGAAGAACAAAATATGCACAGGATCGAGATTATTACTGATTCTCAAGATAACGATTGTTATATCGCACTATACACGAACACACTTAATAATGACTTGGTAGAGGAACAGGAGTACAATATGTTCGAGACAATTACACGCAAGGTAGACAATAGTGTAGCAAAATGCGACGCAGAACGCACAGAACTTGAAAATATTCTGGTACAACACAAAGCAGTTTTTGCCAATGTTCCAGGAACAATGACAGGATTTATGTACGAATTTCAGGTGAAACCACACGAGACTTTCAAAGCAAAGCATTATCCAATCCCACACATATACACAGAAGCAGTTAAGAAAGAATTACGAGCAATGATCGATCAAGGAATAATAGAACCAGCAGCCAGCCAATATATAAATCCACTACACATCGTTGAAAAGAAGGATGGATCACTATGTTTAGTTTTAGATTCACGTCAAGTTAATAAAATAATCATTACAGAAACCGACCGACCACAGACGTTAGAAGAGTTACTGCAAAAATTTCATGGCACCTCCATTTATACTACACTCGACCTCAAATCAGGGTTTTGGCAAATCCAACTACACCCAAATTGCCGAAAATATACGGCATTCCTTTGCTTTGGGGAATGCTATCAATTTTGTAAACTTCCGTTTGGACTAACGATTTCGTCTGCCGCCTTTATACGAGGCATGAATACTATTCTACCACAAGATCTGAAAAACAAAATTACTACATATGTCGATGACATTTTAATTGCAGCAGAAAACTGGGAACAGCACAATCATACTCTTCAACAATTACTGAATACATTCGAGCAGAATGGTATAACTATAAACTTGCGTAAATCGGAATTTGGTAAAGCGTCAATAAAATTTCTAGGGCACATTATCTCACAAATAGGTATCGCACCAGACCCTGACAAATTGCAAGCACTGAAAGACATCGACGTGCCAACAAACAAAAAGGAACTTCGGAGCTTTTTAGGTCTTATCAATTATTTTAGAAAATTTATCCACTACAAAGCATTAGACACGCCCTTGCTAAACCAGCTTACAAGTAAAAACACACTTTGGTCATGGAATGAAGACGTTGAAGCTGAATTCGAGAACTTGAAAGAAGCATTATTAAAAGCACCTTTGTTATCACACCCTGACCCAACACAAAACTTTTCCGTTGCAACAGATAGTTCAACCACAGCACTAGGAGTCCATATTTTCCAAGAAATAAAGGAAGAAGATAAGACAGTCGTGAAACACATTGCTTTTGCAAGCAGGATACTTTCTCCAGCAGAGCGCAATTATTCTGTAACAGAATTAGAGACACTATGTGTAATTTACGCTTTTAAGCGATTCCGTCATTTTCTATATGGCCGACATACAACAATATATACCGATCACCGAGCAATCCAGTTTTTATTGTCAGCAAAACTTACGCACGATAGATTAAGCCGCTGGAAATTATACTTACAAGAGTTTGATTTTACCATTATACACATTCCAGGCACGCAGAATACTGTTGCCGACGCATTGTCGAGGTCCATTCACAATAAACGCATGGAGAAAGAAAACACCTTTTGCTACAACAACCATAGTATTATGTATATTAAACAAGTAGCTTTCGAAAACTTTATATCAGCAGCATTACAGGATATAGAGAGAGAACAGCAGAAAGATGAAACACTGAAAGAGATTGTAACGCTTTGGAAAGACAGAAGTAACGCTAAAGTCAGACTTCATTACACTGTACATCAAAATATACTCTTTATTCGATCATACCGAGACGGTAATAATTGGCTTTTATGGCATTCCGGAAGGGATCGTAAATAAACTGATATGGTATACACATCTAAGTTATGGACACTACGGAGCGAGGAAATGCTTTCTGATTCTGCGACAAAATTGCCACTTTAATAACATGGAAAAACACATAAGAAAAGTAATAGCATCATGCAAGATATGTCAAAAAGCTAAATCATCAACAGTGTCACACATTCCACCATTCTATCCCATCACACCGGTTAAGTTAAGACACATGGCAGCAGTGGATCTTTTCGGTCCAATCCCCAGAACAAATAATGGTTATAGTTATATTTTTGTAGCTGTAGAACTAACATCCAAATTTGTAACATTTTCTCCACTAAGGAAAGCAACAGCAAGAACAGTATCAAGAGCGTTTGTAAGAGATTTTCTATCAGTAGTAGGACGTGTACAGAAGGTTATTTCGGATAACGGTCCGCAGTTTAGGTCAGACGTATGGAAGAAAATGTTAGAAAGTAAGAACATAACACCTATTTACATATCAAGATATCACAGTTCTTCCAACCCATCAGAAAGAATAATGAAAGAGATCGGGAAGTTATGCAGAATTTATTGTCATAAAAGACATACAACATGGGATAAATATATTTTACAGTTTCAAGAAGTGATAAATGCAATACCCAATGAATCTACGATGCTATCACCAACCGTAATACTGACAAATAAAGACCCACCGAACAAAATTACCGAACTAATTACTTTTCCTAAGACGCGTAGGCTTCGACATTGTGAAATAATAGACACAGCATTAGCAAACACTAAAAGAGCTGCAGATCGGCGGAAGAAACAACAGAAGCAGGTAAGTCGACTACAGAAGTACGAGATTGGCGACAAAGTACTGATTCGCACTCATTTTCTTTCCAACAAAGGTAAGCACAGATGCCGTAAATTCGAACTTCTGTATGCAGGCCCTTACAGAGTTCGTAATATTCCACACGCTAATGTAGTGCATGTGGAAACGCTACGTAAGAAGAAATCATTAGGGAATCATCATGTATCCAACGTGAAACATTTCTTGACTTAAATTTTTGCATTTCAGCTGACGAAAGGACGGCGTGACACGTAAGTATGCAACAATGGTAGTTTCAGCGCGCTTCAGTAACAAACAAAGCCGCGACACGCAGCGGGCCGCTAATATTTCACCGTACCTTAAAGAACACAGCAGTACTTAATGATGCTACGCCAGCCAAGACAAATAAAAACACGAGAAACATTTCCTAACTTAAAGAGAACATGCAGACAACGACACGACGTATGAATTTGTGCACTGAGAGCTCATAAATGAAAGAAATTTTTTTTATAACGTGACATAATTACTTAAGAAAATGTCGATTTTTGCAATAGCTAAACTGATAATATAGATCGTTCATTAATCAATTATTTTAGTGGTAACATTAACATGTACTCTTTATTCCAGAATGCAGCATTGTTGTCACACGTCATCAAAATGAAACGTAGTTTTAGTTAGAATAAGGATGTGAATCTTTAGGTCACGCAGATAGCTGACGCTAATTGTCATTACAGAAATTTTATAGGTCATGCCGGGAGCTGACGTGATTTTGCAGCAGTTAATATTATGATAAAGTGTTTTATAGGTCATGCCAGGAGCGGACGAGAAGTACCAGAAGATGTTTATTGAAGTCATGCCGTGCACTGACGATAATTAATACTGAATGTTTTATAATAAGTCATGCCGTGCGCTGACGTTAATTAATGCTGAATGTTTATAACAGGTTATGCAGAGAGTTGACACAGATGCAGAAGAAGAATGTGTATGTTATGTTAGTATATAAGAAATGTATAATGTTAAGAAATAATTTTGCTAGCATGTGACACATTGCAACACTATGGATGGGGACCACACATTACAATGTCTAACCAGAATAATGTTTACCTTAATTTTCAGCTGCAAAAGAATACTTTAAATAATTTTATGACAGTAATTTTATTGTATATTATGACCTGACATTTGACGACTCATAACTGACGACTACACCCCTGAATGGAAGATAAAATTTTAGGACACTAAGTCAAGAAATGCATTGACAACAAAATTTATAATTAATGATGTAAGAAACTAAGATATGTAAATACAGAATAAGTAATAATGTACTTGTCTATAACAAATCTGTATACTATCAAATACTGAATAAGTAGGAACTTTTATGTCTTTTATATAAAGGAATAATTTTCTGGAAGAATTCTTAAATTAAAACTACATATTGTTACAAATTACGACACAACATATTTTGTCATAGGGAAAATTATTTGGTAGTCAAATTATGGTACCAACAATGTCTGTGAACCCATTGCCAAAACAATTTTACCCGTACCTTAATTCCTGTGCATCCCCATGGTTATTGAGCACAGAATCAGTGAATTGTGAAACACGTGACTTCAACCAATGATGTTCTCGACGAGGTGTTTGCATACCTAGATGCACACCACAGCCCGATGTATGTCAATTGGTGCCTGCATACCTAGATACACACCACAGTATGATGTACGACGTGTTTGCATACCAAGATGCACACCACCAACCTTAATGGACCATTGGAGATGGAACTTAATCCTGATGTGGCTGCGGCAACTCAGGCTATTCGACGACGTACTTAGTGTTTGGGTACACTAAAACTATGGAGCAAGGCGATGATGGAACCACATGGCGAAACCTGGTGTTGTTCTATGTGAGGGAAAGGAACAGACTTTTGAGTGCATTCACAGACAGTTGCCAGTGCTTTGACCATGCCATCCAATTCCTTTTGTACCTTCCTTAATTGTGGTACTAAGAGATGCCAATTTGAATTAAATGTTTCATAATGTAAACTTTCAATTGCTTCATATGATCTGTATATTGATTTTCACATTTACTCTTATTCTTGTTGTTAAATTTAAGGGAACCAAATTTTACTTGATGTACAATTCCTACTAAAACCCTTTCTATTTACATATTCTCTTTATTAGAGATAGACAAATCATTTCGTATGACAGCATTTGTGTATACACTTTGTTCAAACTATTTTCTATAATCAAATTTTATACTTATGTTGAGTCCATATGACTCAACAACGTAGTAAAATTTTAAGAAAGCCGAGTAGCGGCATATGTAATTATGTAATAGGCGTATTTAAACTGTTTTAGCATGTAATTATCTGAACTGTTTCTTATTTAAATTGTTTTGTTAATTAAATTGCATTGTGTATTATTGAGAAAGAGCGGGAAACCGCGCATAGATACATTTTGAGAAAGAGCGGGAAACAGCGCGCAGTAATACATCTGTAATGGTAGCAGGGATTGTCTGCACCAAAAACCATTGTTGGCGGCGAGACCGCACTTTTGTAGCATTGAGCGTTGGAAGCGAGCAGTTGCGAGTAAGATGTGAGACGAGGCAGTCGTAGCTAGCGAGACATGAGATGAGGTCGCTGTAAGCGAGGTATGAATTAACACTTTGAAAGAAGCGGTGTGCTCGCCAGCCACTCGCTATATGTAGCGCAATGCTAGTTTTTAAGAATTTTTGTAAAGAACTATGCCCCTTGTAATTGTTTGTCAAGATCGTTCTCAGAATATAGTTATGTAATTTTGATGGAAAATTAGGTATGTAGCGCAACGCTACTTTTTAAGAATTTTTGTAAAGAACTATACCCCTTGTAATTGTTTGTCAAGATCGTTCTCAGAATATAGTTAACTTCTACCAGATTAAATGCATTAAGAATTTTCTATCCCAAAATCATTCACGTAAATGCTTTACGGAATTTATTGTTATCTTAAAAGAAAAGTCTAAACTGAGCTTCAGCTTTTATCAAATCTAAATTAACTTCAACTTAAAGAATTTCAGTCACAAAGTATTATGAAACTCCACCAGCAGCTTATAATTATGTTAAAGAGAAGTAAGTATATTCATTCCACAGTTTGCTGTAGCAGTCAGATGGCGATCCAGTATAAATAATTAAAGGTAAGAATCAGTTTTAATAATTTCAGGTAACGACTGAGGGCCACGGCGACAACACATTTTATGTTTCGTCGTAATAATCAGCAGGTAGTCTTGACAGAGCAGCAGTTAAAAGATTTTAAGAGACGCAGCGTTCAGTCAGCAAGCAAACGTTCATCCAATATTAGACGGGAAGGTTTCAAAGTACATTTTCACTGTAGGTGTAAACACCCTACTCGATATCAGAACCCTTCAGAAATCCAAACTGTGTTCTTGATAATATGTTATTGGCGGTCAGATGGTTGAGAAGCTGCCTGTACATTACTTTTTCTAAGAGTTTTGAGAATGTTCTAAAAGTGAAATAGGTCTGTAGTTTGATGGTATCTCTTTGTCCCCTTTCTTGAACAGAGACTTAACGTCTACATATTTTAGCCAGTCAGGAAATGTCCCAGTTATAATTGACTAGTTACACAAGTAACTTAGAATTGTATTAAACTCACAAGAACATGACTTAATTAACTTTGTTGATATTTCATCGTAACCACTAGAATGCTTTGTTTTTAAAGATTTTATTATGGAAGTTATTTCTTTTGGTGAAGTGAGTGACATATTCATGTACCTGAAGCTATTTGTAAAGGCTCGTTTCAGATATTCAAGGGCATTATTTACTGATCCTTACACTTCGATTCTATCAGTAACGGATGTAAAGAACTTGTTAAATAGATTTGTCACACTATGCCCATCGGTTACTAATGTGTCATCTACCCTTAGTGCTATTTTCTCCTCTTCCTTTCTGGTTCTACCAGTCTCCTCTTTCACATGTTGTTTTTATTTTGTTCCCTGACATTGCTATCTTTTTCTCGTAGCACATTTGTTTAGATATTTAGATGTCTTAAGGACACCTAGAGACTGTGAAGCGTGATTGCTGCTACTGCCGTGTAAATATCGGTTAGTATGCGCTGGTTTACGTTATACAGAATGTCTGAATGTACCATCAGCTTTACGAAACACAAAAACTTCCAAATAAGGGAGCTGTCCATCTTCTTCATTACCACAGTAAATTTAATGCTAGCGTCGATAGATTCAGATGCTCGAGAAATCGATGTAATTCATCCTTCACACGAGGCCAAACTACTCGGTACTGTGAAGAATGTTTATTTGTACGTAAGACGGGTATGTACCAGTTTCCTTGCAGATATTGTGGTAAGTCATATATATGTCAGACCACGCGTACCATTCGTGAGAGGTGCGTGGAATACCATAGAACGCTTACTACAGCCAGACAAGTCAGCTGTGGCAGAACGCACGAGTTATTGGATGAACTGCAATGACGTGAGGATTTTAACATCGACCTCTTCCTTTTGGTATTCTGTTTTCGAGGAAGCAACATAAATTGGATTGATCCATTAAATAAACCTAGAAATTGGTCTTAATTTGGATAAAGCATAAAAACCGACTCTTGGTGTAATTAAATTGCAGAGAGATCATCAAGGTATCACATCGATAAGCGAATCGAATGTATGTCGATTCTTTTTTTGTTACCCGTATGTGCAGTATCGTCGTGGCAGAGTATATACGGCCGCACTTGCAAATTACCGGTCTTGAGACTCAATCTGACGGTCGCCGGAAATGTTAGTGGAAGAAGTAGTAGTTATGCAGCTCGATGCCCGAAATTTAGTGTATTACTCATTACGCCGCGGGAAGTTAAAAGTGCTAAACATTGTACAAGTGTGATACCGGCATTGTTCACCTACCAGCAGGTTCTCGCCAGCGAATACGATCGATATGAAAACCCCAGGTTGACCGCAAGTGAGCGGCGCGCTCGTTACAGATCTCACGTCACTCGCCGTTATATCCGACAGGTAAAGGTAATTATGCAGTTAGAGACGGTCACCGAAGGTCACAACCCACACCTCTTCGTAAGTCGATACACGCAGCGAAGACGCGCCGAACGGACTAAGAATGCAAAGACGCCAGCGCCACAATTATCGGTTTTTAGAAGCAACTGCTCAGCACTAGAGACAGTATTCTCAGTCAAATAACTGTACACACAACATAAGGAGTTACGCATTTGGTTACATGTTGTTGTTGTTGTTGTTGTTGTCTTCAGTCCTGAGACTGGTTTGATGCAGCTCTCCATGCTACTCTATCCTGTACAAGCTTCTTCATCCCCCAGTATTTACTGCAACCTACATCCTTCTGAATCTGCTTAGTGTATTCATCTCTTGGTCTCCCTCTACGATTTTTACCCTCCACGCTGCCCTCCAATGCTAAATTTGTGATCCCTTGATGCCTCTGAACATGTCCTACCAGCCGGTCCCTTCTTCTTGTCAGGTTGTGCCACAAACTCCTCTTCTCCTCAATTGTATTCAATTCCTCCTCATTAGTTATGTGATCTACCCATCTAATCTTCAGCATTCTTCTGTAGTACCACATTTCGAAAGCTTCTATTCTCTTCTTGTCCAAACTATTTATCGTCCATGTTTCACTTCCATACATGGCTACACTCCATATAAATACTTTCAGAAACGACTTCCTGATCCTTAAATCTATACTCGATGTTAACAAATTTCTCTTCTTCAGAAACGCTTTCCTTGCCATTGCCAGTCTACCTTTTATATCCTCTCTACTTCGACCATCATCAGTTATTTTGCTCCCCAAATAGCAATAATGCTTTACTACATTAAGTGTCTCATTTTCCAATCTAATTCCCTCAGCATCACCAGACTTAATTCGACTACATTCCATTATCCTCTTTTTGCTTTGTTTGATGTTCATCTTATATCCTCCTTTCAAGACGCTGTCCATTTCGTTCAATAGCTCTTCCAAGTCCTTTGCTGTCTTTGACAGAATTACAATGTCATCGGCGAACCTCAAAGTTTTTATTTCTTCTCCATGGACTTCAAGGCCTACACCGAATTTTTCTTTTGTTTCCTTTATTGCTTGCTCAATGTACAGATTGAATAACATCGAGGAGAGGCTACAAACCTGTCTCACTCCCTTCCCAACCAATGATTCCCTTTCATGAACCTCGACTCTTATAACTGCCATCTGGTTCCTGTACAAATTGTAAATAGCCTTTCGCTCCCTGTATTTTACCCCTGCCACCTTTAGAATTTGAAAGAGAGTATTCAAGTCAACATTGTCTAAAGCTTTCTCTAAGTCTACAAATGATAGAAATGTAGGTTTGTCTTTCCTTAATCTATTTTCTGAGATAAGTCGTAGGGTCAGTATTGCCTCACATGTTCCAACATAATTGCGGAACCCAAACTGATCTTCGCCGAGGTCGGCTTCACCCAGTTTTTCCATTCGTCTGTAAAAATTCGCGTTAGTATTTTGAAACTGTGACTTATTAAACTGATAGTTCGGTGATTTTCACTTCTGTCAACACCTGCTTTCTTTGGGATTGGAATTATTATATTCTTCTTGAAGTCTGAGGGTATTTCGCCTGTCTCATACATCTTGCTCACCAGATGGTACAGTTTTGTCAGGACAGGCTCTCCCAAGGCTGTCAGTAGTTCTAATGGAATGTTGTCTACTCCCGGGACCTAGTTTCGACTCAGGTCTTTCAGTGCTCTGTCAAACTCTTCACGCAGTATCGTATCTCCCATTTCATCTTCATCTACATCTTCTTCCATTTCCATAATATTGTCCTCAAGTACATTTACCTTGTAAATGTAAATGTTGTAAATAATGTAAATAATGTAATAATTTAAATGTTGTAAATAACAGCGTCTGAATTTTACCCGTACATGTACGAGGGGAGGCAAAAAGTTTCTGTTAGAATGCTGTGCAGTATAGAATAGGTCGGCCAATCAGGAAAAATAGCTTTGAGCAATGAGGCACACATCCCAATGACGCAACAGATTGAAGATACCCATGTGGTAAAACACCCTGCTACGCAAGAGATCCGCAACTGTCTGCTGCTCCGAAGGAAATCGTCGATCCTTCAAGGTCATGTTAGCGGCTGAAGGAGTGACAATTTCATGTGGGGATATCCGGACAATAGGGCACGTTCTCGATTGTCTCTCACTTGAGTTCGCGTAACTTCTGCCTTACGACAATCGTGATACGGTGACGTACGTTATCATGAAGAAGAAGCAACCCTTGCCGTACATCTATCGACAAGGGTGTTCCCCGACGGACATACTGCTCCATAAACATTCTTCATTTTTCGATAAATATCTACCGGCTTTTATCCTTCTGTATCCAAAATAAGAATAATAGCAGGACATTTGGTAATCGCCGCCATTTAACGCGCGCGCGTTTGAAATATAATCCCTTCGTTACTTGGTGCACTGGCGTTGCGCTACGTTGCATACACCCTGCAGCAAAGCCCTCAAACGGAAACATTTTGGTCGTCCCTTATATTGCCTTTGTGTCGGCAGTCCTACTATCTAGTTGGTATCTTTCGCCTGCAACTGCAGACACAACAAACATCTTTGGCAACGAGAAACGTATTGAGACAACCATGGAATTGATACAGCTATCGGATTCATAGGTACAATCGACAAACCAAAACTTGTTTGCACGGAAAGTGGCTAAGTCCAGCATCGGGCGTTATTGGCGTGTAGAGTACATCTGAAATTTTGGCAGCTCTTTCTTTCCATCACTACCCAAACTGAATTATAGCGGCAACGTTTTATCTGACCAGTGAGGCGTACTATACAGAACGTTGAAAATTAACACCAACATTTTACACGGAACACAGGATGTCGACAACGATCGTTAAATATGCAGTGATTTGATCGCCTGCGCTACATGCGGACTGAAGCAAGTCTTATATCGCTGAGCAAATAGCTCACAGTCAGAGAGCCTGGTCGTGACTCCTTGAATCAGAGTGCGTTTCTGCATCTGGCCAATATACACACATCAAAAAAGTTTTGCATCACCGTGGTTCCCAGAACTCCTGAAGATAGAAGTTGACTGTGGGTATTGTATCACAGAGACAGTCTCTTTGGCTGTTCAGAGATGTAACTAAACCCTTCCAAAGATGTAAATAACCATGAACGAGCATCGCCTATTAGACGGAGGGGTTCCGACAGCCGATCAGTTCCAGTCATTCCACCAGGAAGGAGGTACACGGCTCGTGTTGCATATACACTCCTGGAAATGGAAAAAAGAACACATTGACACCGGTGTGTCAGACCCACCATACTTGCTCCGGACACTGCGAGACGGCTGTACAAGCAATGATCACACGCACGGCACAGCGGACACACCAGGAACCGCGGTGTTGGCCGTCGAATGGTGCTAGCTGCGCAGCATTTGTGCACCGCCGCCGTCAGTGTCAGCCAGTTTGCCGTCGCATACGGAGCTCCATCGCAGTCTTTAACACTGGTAGCATGCCGCGACAGCGTGGACGTGAACTGTATGTGCAGTTGACGGACTTTGAGCGAGGGCGTATAGTGGGCATGTGGGAGGCCGGATGGACGTACCGCCAAATCGCTCAACATGTGGGGCGTGAGGTCTCCACAGTACATCGATGTTGTCGCCAGTGGTCGGCGGAAGGTGCACGTGCCCGTCGACCTGGGACCGGACCGGAGCGACGCACGGATGCACGCCAAGACCGTAGGATCCTACGCAGTGCCGTAGGGGACCGCACTGCCACTTCCCAGCAAATTAGGGACACTGTTGCTCCTGGGATATCGGCGAGGACCATTCGCAACCGTCTCCATGAAGCTGGGCTACGGTCCCGCACACCGTTAGGCCGTCTTCCGCTCGCGCCCCAACATCGTGCAGCCCGCCTCCAGTGGTGTCGCGACAGGCGTGAATGGAGGGACGAATGGAGACGTGTCGTCTTCAGCGATGAGAGTCGCTTCTGCCTTGGTGCCAATGATGGTCGTATGCGTGTTTGGCGCCGTGCAGGTGAGCGCCACAATCAGGACTGCATACGACCGAGGCACACAGGGCCAACACCCGGCATCATGGTGTGGGGAGCGATCTCCTACACTGGCCGTACACCTCTGGTGATCGTCGAGGGGACATTGAATAGTGCACGGTACATCCAAACCGTCATCGAACCCATCGTTCTACCATTCCTAGACCGGCAAGGGAACTTGCTGTTCCAACAGGACAATGCACGTCCGCAAGTATCCCGTGCCACCCAACGTGCACTAGAAGGTGTAAGTCAACTACCCTGGCCAGCAAGATCTCCGGATCTGTCCCCCATTGAGCATGTTTGGGACTGGATGAAGCGTCGTCTCGCGCGGTCTGCACGTCCAGCACGAACACTGGTCCAACTGAGGCGCCAGGTGGAAATGGCATGGCAAGCCGTTCCACAGGACTACATCCTGCATCTCTACGATCGTCTCCATGAGAGAATAGCAGTCCGCATTGCTGAGAAAGGTGGATATACACTGTACTAGTGCCGACATTGTGCATGCTCTGTTGCCTGTGTCTACGTGCCTGTGGTTCTGTCAGTGTGATCATGTGATGTATCTGACCCCAGGAATGTGTCAATAAAGTTTCCCCTTCCTGGGACAATGAATTCGCGGTGTTCTTATTTCAATTTCCAGGAGTGTAGTTCAACCATGCCTAGACGGTGAATACCGCTCTTCGATCGCGTCTGCATTGTTACTTTGTGCCAGGGAAGTGTCCAGGTGTCTCGGAGTGAACCAAAGCGATGTTTTTAGGACACGGAGGAGATACAGAGAGACAACTGTCGATAACATGCCTCGCTTAGGCCGCCCAAAGGCTAGTACTGCATTGGATGACTGCTACCTACGGATTATGGTTCGGAGAAACCCTGACAGCAACGGCACCTTGTTGAATAATACTTGTCGTGCAGCTGCAGGACGTCGTGGCACGACTCAAATTGTGTGAAATAGGCTGCATGGTGCGCAACTTCAATCCCGGCGTCCATGGCGAGGACCATCTTTACACAACCACCATGCCATGCAGTGCGGTACAGATGGAACCAACAACATGCCGAATGGGCAGCTCAGGTTTGCCATTACATTTTCTTCATCGATGTGTGCCACATGTGCCATCAACCAGACAATAGACGGAGACATGTTTAGATGCAACCCGGTCATGCCGAACAGATACACTGTCCTGCGATTGCAGCAAGGTGGAGGTTCGCTAATGTTTTGAGGTGGCATAATGTGGGGCTGACGTACGCCGTTGGTGGTCATGGAAGGTTCCTTAATGGCTGTACGATAAGCGAATGCCTTCCTCCGACCGATGGAATGGCTTCCTTCAGGATAACGATATCGCTCGACTAGAGTGGCCAGCATGTTCTCCAGAAATGAACCCTGTCGAACATGCCTGGGATAGATTTAAAAGGGTTGTTTATGGACGACGTGACCCAGCAACCACTCTGAGGGATCTACGCCGAACCGCCATTGTGGAGTGGGACAATCTGGACGAACAATGCCTTGATTAACTTGTGGATAGTATGCCACGACGAATACAGGTGTGTATCAATGCAAGAGGACGTGCTACTGATTATTAGAGGTACCAGTGTGTACAGTAATCTGGACCACCACCTCTGAAGGTCTCGCTGGGTGGTGGTACAACATGCAATATGTGGTTTTCATGAGCAATAAAAATGGGTAAACTGATGTTTACGTTGAACTCCATTCCAGTTTTCTGTACAGGTTCCGGCACTCCTGGAACGGAGCTGATGCAAACCTTTCCTTCATTTGTATATTTTCATGTCCCAATCGTAGTAGGTGCCAATGGCCGTTCTTTGGAGCTTCTCTTACCTTGATGAGTAAAACACAAGTGAATATTATTTATACTTTTTAATAGGGCTATTATAATGTAACCTAACAAAAACTGTATCTTAAAACTCAGAAAATTTTAAACAAAATTGGTCCAAAAAATTTTAACAGCATTCGTTTTATACGAGTGAGAGCATATTTTTATTTAGAGGAGTAAATGATTTTAGACCAGTGAGTTTTCCAGCAAAATTTAATTCTTTGAACTGTATCACGAAACTCACAAAATTTTAAACAAAATTTATCCAAATTATTTTAACGGCATGCGTTTTATACGAGTGAAAGTATATTTCTATTTTGAGGAGTAAATGATTTTAGATCAGTGAAATTTCTAGCAAAATGATATTCTTTGCGAAGCTTGTATTTCAAATATTAGGCAGAGTAACTAATCGATTCATCATTCACTTCTTTGGTACGAATGAAATCTAAGTCAGATCCAAATTAAGGTGATGAACAGGAAGTTTAGTCTCTAAACCTAAAACTATTCACACAACTAGCTAACAGAACGGGAAAGCAGATGCACCAGAAAAAGTCACTTAAATGAAATTGAGTAAGAGAGAATAAATGTTTAACGACGAGATCATGCGTTCTGCTGTCGAAGTAAAATTTATCAAGGCAAGTGTACAATATGTTTTCGAACCGAAATTCATTTCTACCTATTTTTTATTTTTATATTTTTTTTATTCTTGGGTAATGACTCTTACCAAAGGTTTTATGCTGCCAACTACGAATTCTTATCCTGCTATCCTGTGCTAACCTTCGTGTCTCAGAGCAGATCTTGCACCTTATATCCTCAATTATGTGTTGTGTGTATTCCAATCTCTATCTATCCAAACAGGTTTTACCCTCTACCACTACCTCTAGAAGCATGGATGTTATTCCGCGATGTCTCAACACATATCCTATCACCCTGAACCTTCCTCTTGTCAGTGTTTACCACATATTCCCTTCCTCGCCGATTTTGCGGAAAACCTCCTCATTCCTTGCCTTATCAGTCCACCTAATTTTCAGTGTTCCTCTTTAGCACCACATTTCAAATGGTTTGATTCTCCTCTGTTCCGATTTTCCCACAGTCCATGATCCTCTACCATACAATGTTGTGCTCCTAATGTATTCCTCAGAAATCGTTTCCTCAAACTGAGGCCTATGTTTGACTCTAGTAGATGTCTTTGACCAGAAATGCATTCATAAAGAATATTATTTTCAGAAATCTGTCAGTAGAGTTTGATTGCAGCAACTACCAATTTTCTTTTGTTCAGAATTCGGAAGAAGCATTTAATTATTTAAGAGAAGAAGAATGTCTTAGAGCTGTGATCGCTGTGATAAACTTTGTTATAGATAACCTGTTTCTGCAAAACTTAGTTACCGTCTTCAGATGAACTTGTGGCACTCTGGTAGGCATTGAAAATCGTGGTATGGGAACGATGTTTTGTTGAATTGTGATGTAGGCAGTAATTTAAATTTTGATGTACCAACAGACGATCATTTCATGTTTTGTGTGCATGAAAATTCTAAGGAAAAATTTTGTGCGTAGCTGGCACAATGTTTGTGATTACCTTTGTGAAGAGTTGAGGCTGGTAACTTGGTTTTTCCGAAACTGGCTACCCACAAGAAAACTTTTTGTAGGGAATTCGGCTAAGATGTTCTTCTTCCCCTAAGTAATCACTACGGATCACCCGTTCGAGCTTAACATGAGTAAACCAACATTTAAATATTATTTTCTCTTCAGTTTGGACCGCCATACTTGAAAGAATAGTTTTTCCTTTTTTCCTTGTTGTGTGGCACACCTGTTGCTCATCAGTTTTCGCTACAGTACACTTACCATTTTTTAATGTTGCTGAACGTTTGAAAAAGTCGTCAGTGAGCTAATGACCGTGTAAAGCACTTGTGTGGAAACATCAACTGTAGCTCCCGAAAGATGCAAAGCGTAGCCGTCAAATACAACACGGTATGTTTCTGAAGACAGCACTACCAAAAAGATGTGCGAGGTTCATCAAATACGGAGCATTGCAATAAACAAGATCCGCGCTCACTTACCGTAACGCTACTCGAGGCAACTTGTTTTCGTCTCGTTGTTTAAAGATATCTCGTTGTCTTCGTCCTCATTGGCTTCTTCTCTGCTGGCCGCTGGTTTCATCGAGCATGCAGTAAATAGTGCATGATGCAGTGGCAATTAGGAAGGATGTTCGTGCTATTACGGAATAAATGGATGGCGATTGATTTTATTTCTATTTTCAGAACCATAAAATCAAGAAAAAGATTCAAGAGCGAGAATAGTATCAACAGTCATGGTAACGTTTCTTGACACTAGTTACCTGTAGAGCAGAGCAGAAGTCACAACAAAATGCTTCATGCTATCTCGTAGTTCACATGCCATGAGACAGATATGTTTTTGAGGAAAATTTAAACAATTCCATTAGTTTTCACTTGAAATCGAATTCACACATTGAAGCATTTGTTACATACCGCAAGGCGTTTGACACAGTTTCCCACAGTCGTTTAATGAACAAAGTAAGAGCATACGGACTATCAGACCAATTGTGTGATTGGATTGAGGAGTTCCTGAATAACAGAACGCAGCATGTCATTCTCAATGGAGAGAAGTCTTCCGAAGTAATAGTGATTTCAGGTGTGCCGCAGGGGAGTGTCATAGGAGCGTTGCTATTCGCAATATACATAAATAACCTGGTGGATGACATCGGAAGTTCACTGAGGCTTTTTGCAGGTGATGCTGTGGTGTATCGAGAGGTTGCAAAAATGAAAAATTGTACTGAAATGCAGGCGGATCTGCAGCGAATTGATGCATGGTGCAGGGAATGGCAATTGAATCTCAATGTAGACAATTGTAATGTGCTGCGAATACATAGAAAGATAGATCCCTTATCATTTAGCTACAAAATAGCAGGTCAGCAACTGGAAGCAGTTAATTCCATAAATTATCTGGGAGTACGCTTTCGGAGTGATTTAAAATGGAATGATCATGTTAAGCTGATCGTCGGTAAAGCAGATGCCAGACTGAGATTCATTGGAAGAATCCTAAGGAAATACAATCCGAAAACAAAGGAAGTAGGTTACAGTACGCTTGTTCGCCCACTGCTTGAATGCTGCTCAACAGTGTGGGATCCGTACCAGATAGGGTTGATAGAAGAGAGAGAGAAGATCCCACGGAGAGCAGCGCGCTTCGTAACAGGATCATTTAGTAATCGCGAAAGCGTTACGGAGATGATAGATAAACTCCAGTGGAAGACTCTTCAGGAGAGACGCTCAGTAGCTCGGTACGGGCTTTAGTTAAAGTTTCGAGAACATACCTTCACCGAAGAGTCAAGCAGTATATTGCTCCCTCCTACGTATATCTCGCGAAGAGACCATGAGGATAAACTCAGAGAGATTAGATCCCATACAGAAGCATACCGAGAATCCTTCTTTCCACGAACAATACGAGACTGGAATAGAAGGGCGAACCGATAGAAGTACTCAGGGTACCCTCCGCCACACACCGTCAGGTGGCTTGCGGAGTATGGATGTAGACGTATATGTAGATCCACAGAAGCGGCTCCTAGACTGATAGTGATTTAAGATTAATCACTATCAGTTCATGGTCTGTCCCTCACAGCGAACCGTTGATTGGTCCATTGTTTCCACCAATGACCATCAGCATTGTAGTTAGATATTACGTGTGGACTGAAAGTTATTGTAATTACTATTAACAAGCCAACAATGCTAGTAACGTCATCAGCACCTTTGGAGGTATATATTAATAGCCAGACAATAAATATAAATGATGAAAGTTTTCTTTCTTCGCGCCAAGTCATATATGACATGACCAGACGTCATGGTTTGAAATGGCTCTTTTACCTTAAGCCTGTAAGCATAGTCTTTCTGATTGACAAACTTCAGAAAATGTGCTATGATGCTCTCTCAATAGCTCCAGTAATGCCTTGTTTTCATCATAACCTGGTATCTGGCATACTTGATCACGAAGTACACCATTAATATTATTCATCTTCTTATTAAAGGTACATTTTATTCGGCAAATCTTAATCTTACTGTTCCGGTTGATGATGTCAAAAACAGTATTACCATTCTCAGACATCTGTTTACTTAAGATCTCCTTGTCCATGTTACCTGCATTTAAAATTTTCCATTAAACTTCCCTCTGTACAACAATTATCTACATTTACCATTACTTTAACATTAACATTTCTGTGTTCACATTTTTCGAGCACATTTTCCGTTTATTTCACCTTTTCTTTTTTCACCTTTTGTTTTAAATCTATATTTTCTCTTACGACAATTAAATCTGAAATTGATTCATAATTCTGTACCTCATTCTTTAACAATTTATCATCATATTTATGCACTTTATTTTCAACGCAAATAGCCAGTACGGTATTTCATTTTCAGTATCAGAGTTCCCAGAAATTAACAGATTTTTCCAGTCTATCGATTTACAATTTATTTCAGCTATTTCAGATTTAGTTTCGTTACATGCGTCGTCTAAGGAATTTATCACCTGATCAAGTTTCTCGCAATATCTAACAATTAACTCATTAATTGTTTGTTCAATTCCTCAACACAAATGCTCTTCTTATCGACCAGTCTTCTTACTGTTTGTATGCACATTTATGACAGATTTGTTACTGCATGTAATAATAATTTGCATTCAGCTTGTATCAGTGCACTAGTATTACACTTCATCTTATTACCAAGCAACTGTGTTTTACTTACGCCTTTATTTGCGTTCTGTTTCCCAGTAACTTTAACTCCTACATTGTCCTTCACTTTCTGCAATTTACTAATTTCAGCTGTCATGTCACATTTTTCAGCAGCTGTCATAATAAAATTACTATGTACACTGATAACATTTCCCTTTGTGGGTATCTCATTATCCACATTCTTATTAACAAATCTCATCTTGCGTTATCTATAAAAACCACAATCCACAAATTAAATAAACAACAATTATTTAAAATACCAAAGTGACGTATCATCAGGATTGCGTTGAAAGTTTTTTTTCTTCAATGAAGTGCTACGCATTCTACACTCGTACATTAACTCATTTTAGTGCTTATTAACTCATTAATATTGTTTTCCTTTTTACTAACGTGTACCTGAGTGGTAATTTCGTCACCCTCCTTGTCTTGAATGCAACTCGCCTTTCCTTATTTGTTATGGAAGCAATTCACATATCATAGAATTGAAAATCCTAAAGGCTACCTTTAACAAGAATGTAAGCACAACTTATATTAATCACTGCAAAGTCAGGTGCCAACCCCACACTGTCACATATGCCAATCCGATCCAACCGCAGTCTGTTGACGGTAGCGTATCCCTACCGACCTCCGTACGTGAAGTCTCGCTTAGGCTAGGCGCAAATTAAGACTCGTATAGCACGTGTGACGTGACATGACACTCGCGAGTCGCGCGGGTGCAGCGCATATTGCGACGCGTAGACCATACTTCGCACTTGTCGACTGGCGACGCTCTGCGCTGACAGAACCGAAGCGCGTGCAACCTGTTAGCTTTCTCAAACGATTTTACAGGAGCTATTTACTCAAAATATTTGATTTTAGCCTTATTAGTAGGGTTATTTGTCACCTTAATGGCGAAGTGCCCATCATCTCGCTAATGACCATTCTTATTGTGATGCACACATTTTAGTATGACACTACGGAAAACTCAAGAAGTTTGTAACGAAAATTAGGGGTCACTATGATTTTGCGTTTAGTGCTTATCACACCACAGTTGCTGCGTATGAAATTTAGCTAACATGTTGAATTTTTGTTTAGACTTGGCAGGAGGTCTCTATCTGCCTCCGATCTCGAAAAAATGGATCCCATGTAGCGGGCTCACTTCCGATCTCACGCCAGCGAGAATGAAATACTCGCAACATCTCTCATATCTTCTAAACCGTTCGGAGACATCAAAACGAAAGTTTGGCGAATGATAGCACACAAGGAGGAGAGTGTTTTGCCAATTTTTAAACACGCGTAACTTCCTTATCTATGGCGGTTTGTCAGTACTTCTTTTTATTTATTTCACTCCAGTGACTGTAATTTTATCGACAGCTAGGGAAACAAGAGCTTACTATTATGAAAATAAATACGAAATTTCTTCTTTTATGTTACTGCAAACGGACACTATGAGGTTCTTCGTAAGCTATTGAGCTCTATGATTGCTAATTACTTGTTTAATGAGGCACTCTGTTTTGGAATTCTGTCTCAATAGCTGCTGTGAGATGAGTTTGGCAAATTACGCTGTAACAAAGGAAGTACAATTAAACCAGTCACCAAGAGAGATGCGGCCGTTACTCACAAAGGGTGATGCTTCTTCGAATGAGAAAAGTTTAACAACTAACTTAAAAATAGGTTGCCAACTCGGTTGAAATTTTGGTGGAATCCCCGTAACCCATCTTATTTTTAACACTGAGTGACTGGAATGGTAACTTACCACAGGATTTTATTTCTTCTGAGCAGTATTAAAATAATGACGAGCGTTCCTTCAGGCGGAATAATAGGCACATGGCACATACTGGTTATTCGCCTATGGCTTGCCAAACTGACAATGAGTGATCAATAGTTGTTATTGAGGAAAATAAACAACTGAACTGTCGCACAACACAATGGTCCGTATATTGTCAGCAGCGAAGGATAATTCACGCGACAGGAATGCACAAGCAAGCCATGGGTGCCTTGTGAGTTGGAGTTCGAAAAACATTGTCATGAACGTAGGTCTGCCTTTCTCCGCAGTACATTTCAACAAATTAAACATATCTAATTATAACACTCTTTTAGGATATACCTACTTTCGTAATAATACCGACAACACAAAGCAAACAATTAGTAATAACTTGTATTAAGAGAAATAAACAGATTACATAACTTCTGATATGTTGAGCGAAGCAAAGTACAGATACAATGTTCATAGCTAATTTGTTCTTCTCCTCTGGCTAGCTGGTGTACGTCTGCTGTATGGCTCGTCGTCTTCTCAGCGGGAAGACTCGGTGCTCTTCTTCTATTGGCTGCCGCGTGGCGGAGATCCCTCGTGGCGGCCCGCAGCAACTTTGCTGCCAACCTGTGTTTCTTCTCGTGGCAGGCGCAGTATAGCAGCTATCGATACTGCATTGAGATCATCCTTTTCAAGAATTTTGTAAAAGATCGTACAGATACGCCAGCATACTAGGCAGCGAAGAGATAACCTTGTTTTACATTCCAACAACTACACACAGAACCTTATATCAGCGGTGTTGTACAATAGGAATCCTTATATGTTATTTCGTCGTATATTCACTACAATCACTTCAGCGCTTTGAAACGTTTCTTATAAGCTCATTCCTCCATTTCACAAAATTTTATACACCCTTTAAAACTATTTTCTATAATATCTGTTCACGTAACCCGTTTCGTAACCACTGTTAAAAAATTATTTTATCCCCCTGTGTCCATTGTTTGTAGTGGATAAAATTACGCATAATCAGTAGTTACATGCAATCTGCACGGTCACTGTTAATAATATGTTACTATCCACAACAAGAACAAAATTCACAGTTCTCTTACACACTGTTCAAAATGCCTTTGTCTTCAGTTAACCAATGCGTGATCACTGTTTTTCGAAGTTCACGATTTAATTCCACTTCATAAATTTAACAATTGCAACAGCGTTTCCTGCCATGTCTATAACACACCATTTGCTGGCCATTTCCCCAGTTAGGGATACCAAGCATAAAGCATGTATCAGGGTATTTGCATCCAACGGCGTTTTCTTCACTACTATCACAACCGCCCCTCAAAGTATGTACCCATTTTCGCATGTACCCATTTTCGTGGTTACGCTGCTTCGCGCCAACCGTGGCAGGTAAAACCCTGCTTCTATATAGGTTCCAGCAGAATACCGCTCTTACCCATCCTACCGTTTTCACATTCTGAGACCATCAGTGCACACTTATCGTTACCGTAAAGCGCCACGAATCTTCCCATCCTCAATGTTAAAACGTAGCAACAACAGTGTAATGAAACATAGGTGGAGATGTGGAATAAACACCACAACCTGTACCAAACAACTGCTAAAAGCACAAAAATAGAAAAAAAAGTCAGGAACGCTTCGAAAACTATTAATGAATGCCAGAATTACGAAGGTGCAGTGCCGCCTCCACGGTTTTGAGCATTCGAGGCTAAAGTTGAAGAATGGAGGGAACATAAGGCGCAGCTCGAGCAGCACTTCTCAGCACACAACATTCAGTGTGAATGTCGTCTTTCACTTTTCTTATGCTGGTTAGGAGATTCTTTAGACTCTGCAGAAAATTGATTCCTTATGTTGATTCACAGAATTTGTCCTACGTTGATCTAGTGAGTAAATTATGAATCACAAGTATTTATGGCTGCTGCTCGCTCCAAAGTCGCATTAAGGAATGATTACAGATCTTAAAGGCGAGACTGACATAACTTTACTTGTGAGGCATCATTTAGGGACGAAATGCCATTGTCAAGAGTGTATCACACAGTGTAATGAGGGTAGAAAACTTAAAGGACCGCATCCCCAGTCTGAGCGACTTAGTACAATTCACAGATGCTAGGGAAGTGGAGTTAGATCTTCACGAGCCTGTAGTTAACATGTGTCGTTTACAGTGGCCCTTCCAGTCGCGAACAGTTCCTGCTGCTCAGCGTCGAGAGGGCGAGCACTTGGCAATGCTGCCGAGCCGACACAATAGCCGTCCCGCGCCTGTAGTCATGTGCCAAGTGCCTCATAACGCACCGCCCTAAATATTGCTTTTCCCGCCAAGCAGAATTCCGAGGGTACCATAAAATCGGATACACACAGCAAGTGTGCTTACACAAGAACTGTCAAATGATTTGAGTTCCGTGTAAACTTCAAATGTAGAAAATGGGAATATACACTGAGCTGACGAAAATAATGGGATACCTCCCAATATCGTGTCGGACCTCCTCCTGAACGGCGTAGAGCAGCATCTCGACGTGGTGTGGAGTGAACAAGTCGTTGGAAATCCCTCATAGAAATATCGAACTATGCTGCCTCTACAGCCGTACAATATGCAAAAGTGTAGCAGGTGTGGGATATTGTGCACGAATTGACCTTTAGATTATGTCCCATAAATGTTCAATGCGATTCGTGTCGGCAGAACTGGGTGGCCAAATCATTCGCTCAAAATGTCCAGAATGTTCTGCAAGCCAATCGTGAACAACTGTGGCCCGGTGACACGGCACATTACAATCCATGAAAACTGCGTCGTTGTTTGAGAATATGAAGTCAATTCAAATGGTCTCGAAGAAACTGAACGTAACTGAAAATACAGCTCATTCCGCATAAATAGATCCCACACCGTTATGGAGCCACCGCCCACTTGCACAGTGCCCTGTTCACAACTTGGATCCACGGCTTCGTGGGGTCTGCGCCACACTCGAACACTACAGTCAGCTGTTACCAAACTGAAATCGGGACTCATCTCACCAGGCCAGGCTTCTCCAGTCGTCTAGTGTATAACCGATATGGACACGAGTCCAGAAGGGGGGTTGCACGCGATGTCTTGCTGTTACCAAATGCACTCACGTTGGCCGTTGGATGGATACGTTCGTCTTACGCCCCACATCGATTTCTGCCGTTATTTCACGTAGTGTTCCCTGTCCACTAGCACTGGCTGGAAAGGCCGCTGCTCTCGTTCGTTAAGGTAAAGCCTAATATTTGGTGGTCTCGGTACGCTCTTGACACTTTGGATCTCGAAATACTGAATTCTCTAACAATTTCCGAAATGGAATGACCCATGCGTCTAGCACTAACCACCATTCCAGGTTCAAAGTCCGTTAATTCTCGTCGCTCTGTCATAATAACGTCGGAAATCTTTTAACATAAATCACCTGAGTTCAAGAGACAGGCAATGTACTGTCCTTTCATCCCTTGTGTACACGCCACTACCACCTTTCGCATAAGTGCGTATTTCTATCCCATGACTTTTGTTACCTTGGTGTATATGATTTCACTAACGGATTTTGCAGGTACTCCGCCCAGCAGAAATCTGTGTAGGTGAAAGCGAAATAGCACGAAACCCAAACTTAAAAGTGATAGGAAATCTTTGTTTTCTAAAAGTCACAACAGATATCTCCTAACAGATGAAAATTAACAGTTCCCCTGGAGAAGAAGTAAGACAGATTTCAAGCAACAAGCTCAAATTGTTCTTTAGTGTGGGGTCTTGCCCACTCGTCGCTAACAGGGTGCGTAAGTGACGCAACGTTCTCGGAATGCAATACAACAGTTCAAACAAACAACATTAGTAGTTTTATTTCTATAAAGCAAATGACAATACTTAACTTTGGAGATACAGCAAATGTCGCTAGTGAGAGGCGACACGAAAACAGTAACATTCTTGCTATACACAAAGTCCTAGTAAGCAGATGATACGGATCACGACGTAGCGCAAATGTCCGTTGCAGACTCGGGCGATCTGAGCGGTCGAAGCTAGCAGGAGCGGCGTTTCTATTCGCTTCTTCCAGGTGTCGCTCTTGGCGCGGCGCGGTCCAATTCCGCTCACCATTGGCCGACGTTTCCTCACCGTCTTCTCTGGTCTTGCATTCCGCATCTTTGTTCCGGCGCTTGTGGTTACACCAGACAAACTGGTTTACAGGTTGTCGATGAAAATGTAAAATGTCCGCTAGATATTACGGGGTGGGGCAATAAAAATTGCTCGGAAGTGCGTATACGAATGGACGTGAATGTGTGTACATAACCACACCCCATGACGCACACACCACGCGTACGCTCACCATGTGATCCCCACCAGAGCGGGCTGTGCAGTGTGATTGGAGTAGTGTAAAGGAAACCATGATACTCACAGTGGAGCAATGGGTGTTCATTGTCGAAATTTACATGACATTAAAGTCGTGGAAACGGTGTGGTCAGTTATTTGTTAAGAAGAGAGCACGAAAACGGCAGGAAGAAGAAAAAAAAATCCGAAACTGGCCCACACACCAGAAGAAGTGGCTGCAGTTCACCGGAAAATTCTTCAGGGTCCTACCAAATCAACTCCATGCCTGCCGTAAGAGACCGTCATATCACGTCGAATACTCCACGCGGATCTGCACGTCACCTGATCTGCCAGTGAGCGATTACTTTGTGTGGGGAGCCTTCAGGGCCAATATGTGTCACAACAACCCTCATAGTCTTCACGAATTGCAGCAAATTATTGCGGATGAATCTCCAGCAATTCCAGCAGTCCAGCTTCGATCCGACTTCAGCACCTTTCTGACAATGGCCCAGAGGTGTCAAGAAATGAATGCCGGACAGTTTCAACATCTGCTATAATCAGGTTAGTACTGTATTTCCTTTCTTCTGCTGTGTTTCTTTGTATTCTGGGACTTTGGTCTTCGGGTCACTTTTATTTGCTTCAGTTACCTTATTTAATCAGAAACAGGCGAACAATTAGAATTCCCAAGCCTTCAGCAGTCAAATCTACATCTCACCTTATAATGGCGAAAGAATTTCTATTCTCCGTATGTGTATAGTAAGAGCAAAAAACCAAAAATACGGCCAACAAAGTAACATTCACTGTAGTACTATCTCATACTAATCCAACAAATATTTGAATGAACACATTCGATTCTTCCGGTCTGGGAATTCAAGACGATATCTTGTCACTGATCAGATGTCACACGAGAGCGTCAAATGGCTATGTGGCAAATATAAAAATTTGTCCGTTGACACTGGGTTATGTGAAGGATTTCAAATCCCGTTTTATCTTTAAAAATAATGCCAAGGCGAAATTTCATATAGGACGTCCTGCTCCACACTCACATCGGAATGAAGTCGCTACTGAACCCAAAAGACTTGAAGTAATCGAAGTCGGAAATCCATACCACTAGGTCAATGGGCTTCTGCTCTGGTGATCTCTAGGATGAAAAAAGTCAAAATTCAACGGCGTGAAGATTTCAAGGCCACGATAAATGCTCAAACAGGTGATAGGTTCATTTCCACTATTACGTACCGACGAATTAATGGATTAGAAAGCGAAAGATTTTTCTCGAAATTAAGATTTAGCAGATGCTTACCTACAACTTCCCCATGACAGAGAGCAAAGAAATTCGTGATAATTAATATGCTTGAAAAGCTGTATTATAAGTTATCATTCTAAATATATGTTAGTGAAAATGGATCTTATAATCTCCCCCCTCCTTTCTGCTGTCCACATTAAACTGTCTCCAGCTCAAGTCATCAATAAGCAAAGTCTTTTATGAAGATTTGAGAGGAGCGAAGCTTACATTAAGCTTTCAAGTTTACTTAGTTTGTCGGCTCCAGTTCTTCTGGTCTAGGGATCTGATTCTTGAAGCTGAAAATCTCACATCACCTCCTCACGGTTGGTTTGAACTAAATAAATTTGAAGATTGTAGTTGCAGCCTGTTTTACGTAAATATATTTTCTCACATTTTAGTATATGATACAGTATTTTGATTTTTTCACTAAGCAGAAATTACATTGTTGGCTCAAAAATACTTCCGATGTCATCAGAGGCATGCTTAGGAGTCCCATACCCTGCGGAAATAACAATATTCCAAAGGGTTTACAATTTTTCTTGACAAATGAATTTCATAAATATATCTAGGAATAAACATAGTAAGCACTACAGCACTGCGTAATTAATAATAGAAATCTTAAGTGTGCCAATAATTCGTAATTTCAAATGTTTCCAAAAAAGCCATTTTAATTGTATATTCAGAACTAGTACTTATCAATTATAACATCAACAATAAAATATTTCATAAAGTAATCCCTTTTCACAAATTTTAGCATGAAATATGACATATTGTGTTTAAAATTACATCAATGTTTTTTTAGAAAAACAACTGAGATGATATTGACTTGTCCAAAATTCGGAAAATTATACTGGTATCGACAACGACTTTTGAGGAAGGTTAACGCTACAGGAGGATGTCCCGTTACAATCTGTAATGCTGATTTGTGTTTTTTAATGCTAAAGTCTCTGTTAGACGCTGCACTTCGGGCTTCTTGCGCTCTAAAACTGATAGCTTATGTAATACTGTTGATAAAATTCAACTACCAGAATGCAAATAAAAATTATGCCCTGTTTGAAACTTATTGTTGTCACAAAATCTGACTATGAATTTTGGTGAAAAACTGATTAATTTTAAAGTAAAGTTGGTCCCTGTGAAATATGATTAAGGAAAGAATCTATTTTCTACGCTGTTTGGCTTACCTGGGTCGCACTCCATAACGACGTAAAAACTGCTATCATAGCTACAGAGCGTCTTGATATCCGAGCTGCTAATCGAGCTACTGAGCAAAGGTGCTATTAATCACTACCTATAATTCATTATTCGCATAGAGTATAATCGTACTAATATAAACATAAATTCTGTTTCTCTCAACATTAAATCTTTCATAAATCTGTAATATAATTCCCAAATATGTCTGTTGCTTGCTGCGTCTACTACACCAAAATTTGACTATTTACAAGTAACACCAAAGTAATGTTGTCCCGTCTCCTTTCCTCTCCTTGCGATTAACATCTTGTGCACATCTTCGTAGACGATAGATCACCTGTAACTCATCTCTGTGGAGCGCAGCTCCTCTGCTGAGACTGCGCGAGCTTTCTAAGCAATCTAAACATTCTTTTTTTTTTTTTTTTTTTTTTTGAGTTCTCAGTCTTCTGACTGGTTTAATGCGGCCCGCCACGAATTTCTCTCTTGTGCCCACCTCTTCATCTCAGAGTAGCATTTGCGACCTATATCCTCAATTATTTGCTGGATTTATTCCAATCTCTGCCTTCCTGTATAGTTTCTGCCCTCTGCAGCTCCTTCTAATAGCTTGGAAGTCATTCCCTGATTTCTTAACAGATGGCAGCTCAACCTGTCCCTTCTCCTTGTCAGTGTTTCTCACATATTCCACCGAGAGAGAGGGCGCAGTGCTTAGCACGCTGGATTCGCATTAAAGAAGACGACGGTTCAAATCCGCGTCCGGCCATCCTGATATAGGTTTTCCGTAATTTCCCTAAATAGCTTCACGGAAATGCTGGGATGGTTCCTTTGAAACGGCACGCCCGCCTCCTTCCCCACCTTGCTCAGTTCTGATGGCACCGATGACCTCGCTGTTTGGTTCTGTCCCCAGGTCAACCACGGCGCGGGGTAGCCGTGCGGCCTAGCCGCCTTGTCACGGTTCACGCCCCCCCCCCCCCCCCGACCCCCCATCGGAGGTTTGAGTCCTCCCTCTGTCATGGGTGTGTGTGTTGTCCATTAGCGTAATTTAAGTTAGATTAACTAGTGCGTAAGCCTAGGGATCGAGGACCTCAACAGTTTGGTTCCATAGTCGTTATCACAAACTTCCAAGAAATTTTCCAAATCAACCAGCCAACCACGTATTCCTTCCCTCTCGGAGTCTGTGCAGAACCTCCTCATTCTTTACATTATCACTCCACCTAATTTTCACCATCCGCCACGCGGAGTGGCAGCGCTGTTTGAGGCGCCATGTCACGGACTGCGCGGCCCCTACCGTCGAAGGTTCGAGTCCTCCCTCGGGCATGGCTGTGTTTGTTGTTCTAGCATAAGTAGTGTGTAAGTCTAGGGACCGATGACCTCAGCAGTTTGGTCACTTAGGAATTCACACATATTTGAACATTATTTTCAGCATTTGTCTGTAGCACCTCATATCAAATGCTTTGATTCTCTTCTGTTCCTGTTTTGCCACAGTCCGTGTTTCACTAACATAAAATGCTGTACTCCCAAAGTCCATTCTCCGACTTTTTCCTCAACTTCAGGCCTATATTTGATACTAGTAGCGTTCTCTTGACCAGGAATACTCTTTTTGTCAGTGCTAGTCTTCTTTGATGTCCTCCTGGCTCCATCTGTCATTGGTTATTTTGCTGCCTAGGTAGCACAATGTCTTAACATCGTCGTCTCCATGGTAGTGAAGTTACATTTCTGCTGCTTCTCATTACTTTTGTCTTCCTGCGATTTATTCTCGATCCACGTTCATCCCATCATTAGATCATGTAATTATTCTTTCCTTTCACTCGGGATTGCAGTGTCATCAGCAAAGAGTATCATTGACATCCTTTCACCTTGAATTTTAATTCCACTCCTGAAATTTTCTTTTATTTCCGTCATTGATTCTTCGATGAAAAGCCTGAAAAGTAGGCGTGAAATACTACATCCCTGTTCTACACCGATTTTAATCTGACCACTTCGTTCTTGGGCGTCCACACTTACTGTTCCCTCCGGGAACTTGTATATATTGTACACTATCCTTCTCTCCCTAGAGCATACCTCCATTTTATCAGAATATCGAACATCTTGCAGCATTTACATTGTCGAACGGTTTTTCCAGACTGACAAATCCTATGACCGTGAGTTGATTTTTCTCTAGTCTCTTAGCTTCCATTATTAATTGCAACCTTACAACTGCCTCTTTGGTGCCCTTAACGTTCCTAAAGAGAAACTGATAGTCACCCAACATTTCCTCAACTTCCTTAACCATTCTTCTATATATGATTCTTGTACGCAACTTTCTTCCACTACAGCTATATTCCAGTCCCCCATTACAATCAGATTTTGAGCTCTCTTTACTTACTGTGTTACCCACTATCGTTGTCTGTGTTCGTTTGCTGATGATTCTGATAAGAACAACCCTATCCCTGAACTGTTTACAGCAACATACTCTCTGCCCTACTTTCATATTTATAACGAAACCTAATCCGTTATACCATTTTCTGCTGACTAGAAATCCTTGTTTGCTTTCCATTTCTCTTCACTGCACCCTAAATATATCTAGATTGAGCCTTCGCATATTTCTTTTCAGATTTTATAACTTTCCTACCATGTTCATACTTGTGACATTCTACGCTCCGGCTCGTAGAACGTAATTCTCTCGTTGGTTATTCAATGTTTTTCTCATGATCTCCGTCCCAGAGACTCGAGTGGGGAACTATTACGGGCCAACGGAGAAATCGTCTTGACACTTTTACAATGATAGGCCACATGTCCTGTGGATACACGTTATATGTTTTAATGCAGCGGCTTCCATTGCCTTCTGCATCCTCATGCCGTTGATCGTTGCTGATTCTTCAGCCTTTAGGTGCAGTGTTTCACCGCCAAGAACAACAGAGGGCCATGAACCTCTGTCGACTCCTCCATCCTCTTTGACAAGGCCTTTGGCAAAATGAAGGTGACTTCTTATGCCGAAAGTCTTTGGCCGTCAATGCTGATTATTAATTAAAATTTGAGCGATGACGGGTTTCGAACTCGGGACCGAGGACAGTTTGATTACCAACTGTAGACGCAACGCTCAGAACACGGGTTCAGACTTTATGAACTCGATTCGAGACATCCAAAAGAAGGAAAATAATGAAAATTTACACACACACCTTACGATATCAGTATCAGAGCCTTCCCTTCGGAAGCGCCTCAGCTCCTTCTTTCTTTCAAAGGCTTTTTAGAACAAGTAACAGTGATGAACATGTCACATTCTAATTACGTGTAGAGTATAATAGTATTTGCGTGACACCGGAAGAACAATCTCGGTGATCTGGTCTGTTATTTTCATTGAAGAACGATGGCTGGCCATCGTCGACGCTCTCAGTACATATTTCTTCCCTCATATGATTTCTACAACCAGTGCTAACACCGTCAGAGCACTCAGTTCCGTTTTTTGTTTCCAAGGACTGCTTCAAGTGATCGTTTAAGAACGAAATTTGCACACATCGACGGCACAGAAATAAACTTCGATTCCGTCAATACATTAATCTGGCACCGGTTTCCATTTTGAGGAACTCTGTCAGAATAACAGTCCACTGCCTGTACGGCACCAATGACGATGTGAGAGGTGCAGTTGCATGGGTCTGCCGAAGCCGTAATGCCCATGGCCGTCTACCCTGCCCGCCTAAGCCGCAGACGTTTACATAGCTGTAGTCCCAACCACCTACGTAGCGCCTCTCTCCAGCATCAGCGACGTCATTTATTGACATCGAGACTTTATCTCCTCCGGATTTTCGCAGTTTGTTTCCAGATATTCGTGAGGTGAGTGCAGGGACGCCGATTGGCCGGCACCATCTGCCGTTGTCTTCCGGCACCATAACATCCACCGCGGCACAGAACCTCCCCACGGTGTTGCTCACACCCGCACTACACGACGATGGTGCGAAAGTTTGAGGAAGTGGAGGGGAAGAGAGGTTCAATGTGCGATCGACAGTGTGCCAGTTGCACAAGATGCTGGGTACGATCTACAGTCTGACCGACAATAGCTCCAGATCCTCCGTCACTCGCTGGTAGTCTGACTAGTGGCACTAATTATGCAGTTAGGGGTCGTCACCAATGTCTATACCTACTGTGAAGCGAATTGTTTCTATCTGCACCTTTTTTACAAGGCGCCGAACTCAGAGAAGACATGCAGACGACACGGAGAAGATAAAGATACGCCGGTGCGGCAATTATCAGGTTCTATAAGACACTACTCAGCGTTAAGGACAGTATTCTGAGAGAAACCACAAATGAAGAAGTTAAGTATTTGGCTACATGCAAATACTGTAATAAAAGTGTGCGAATTTTAACCATGCAGCGGTATGTCTTTGTGCTTGTAGTGTAATGATCGGCCTCGTTCTCATAGCCCTCAGCTGCAACTACAAAAATAAGTACTGGTAGAGCACTTGCCCGCGAAAGGCAAAGGTCCCGAGTCGGGCACACAGTTTTAATCTGCCAGGAAGTTTCATATCAGCGCACACTCCGCTGCAGAGTGAAAATCTCATTCTGGAAACATCCCCCAGGCTGTGGCAAAGCCATGTCCTTTCTTTCAGGAGTGCTAGTTCTGCAAGTTTCGCAGGAGAGCTTCTGTAAAGTTTGGAAGGTAGGAGACGGATACTGGCAGAAGTAAAGCTGTGAGTACCGGGCGTGAGTCGTGCTTCGGTAGCTCAGTTGGTAGAGCACTTGCCCGCGAAAGGCAAAGGTCCCGAGTTCGAGTCTCGGTCGGGCACACAGTTTTAATCTGCCAGGAAGTTTGAAGTACTGATAAATTTACGTTATTCGATACCTCCAGATAATGTTCTCCATCCTCAGACTCGACACCAATAACCTAATTGTTACCTCTCTACTTCCCAACCTTAATATCCTAAATCCAAAAACTCGACACCAATAATCCAACTGTTTCCTTTCTACTTTCCAATCGTAACATGCTGCCTCACCTTTATCAACACATCCTACAAATCTCCACATACAAATTCTCCACATGCACTCAAAACCAATCTTCTACACTCTCCCCGTCCCAGACCATGAACAACCTTCAAAATTTACCCATCCTACCAGCTTTAGGTCCATCTCACCCAACCCTTCTTACCAGGGCTCCTCTTAATTCCCTCCCTACATTTCCATTTCATCTATTTTCCCCTTCTGGCATTCATTCCCCAGCCTCCTTTTCCCAACAACCTCTCTAGTTCTCTTGTGTCAGAACAGTTACTCGTACCCCATAGCTGCTGTGCACCAGCCGTCCATTGTTATACCACCACATTCATACCCTCCTCTCCAGCCAACGATTAGCGCTTCACCAACTGACTCCCTATCAGAATGCAGGTTCTTCCTGTTTCTAGTGACAGTGTTTCTGTTAGATAGCAGTGTTTCGACACTTTTTTTATATTTTTTAAATGTGCACTTTTCTGTGTTTCATTTTACCTTTTATGATGACTGTAATACCAATGCAAGAAGTCACTTCCAAGTTATTTTTCGTTTTTAAAAAGTCTTAAATTTAGTGTAAGTGCATCCACTACATATTTCTTGTTTCTCGTCTCATTTATTTTTGTATTTTCAATTGGTTGAAGAGGGTGTCGCCTCTACCATTCACAGCCCTCCTTAATTCCGACATAGACCGGGGGAGTTCTGAAGAATTAGTGACAGAGTGAAGAGATCAACAGTTTAGGAGATTCGATTATAGCAGACAGTATGGTGGCAACACTGAGATGACAGCATACTGAAGTGGAGCCATACATTTTGTTTTGCGTTGAATGGTAATGAACAAAATTTTTTTGAATAAAACCCTGTGGACCGCTAAATAAATTTCTACGCCAGTTCGGTTACTGCCATCATCAGAGATTAAATTTAACTTTGAATCTCTGAAACAGGGTTCAGCGTCATTATTAGAGCCTGTACCTAACTGGGTCTTAAACTAGAAACCGACTCCCCCATGAGGCGTATTTTTTAATATTCGTAATGAATTCTGTTTCACAATTTCACTGGTTTTTATGTTTGATAAAGGCAGTAGCACAACCGCCGTAATAAAGAAATTAAATTGACGGTCCAGATGGTTCTGCTCATCATACTTTCACAGTCATCGTGTGCTCATACTGTAAATTTATTTTCCTTAATGATAATAAACGAAAACACGTGATATTTTTTCCTGTTTTTCATTTTTTCACGCCCTCTAAAATCGCCTCAATGATTAAAGTGGAGTCCTGGAAGTGCAACCTTGGACAAACCAATGAGATGAAAGGGTCATTTAGCTCTATCAAAAGAAGCAGCAAAGCGCTGGCACATCTCAACGCACACAAGCATGCACACTGATACAATTAAAAATGCAGTACATGTTTCCAGTGGAGCGTAATTTGTTCATCGAGGGGGAAGAGGGGCAGGTTTCGCAGTAAAGCCATCACAAGCACCGTACCTCATGGCGAGCCGCAACGGGAGGATGAGAGAGAGAGAGAGTGATAGAGGGTAGGGGTATTTCACAGAGGAGAAGGTGGGGTTGGTGGACTGGGATGAGTTTGATAGGGGGGGGGGGGGGGGGGGGGGGGAGTGACCCGCATCGCCCTGGACGGCGCGACGTCTGGCCTGCATTATTCACGACTGGCGAGCAGACCGCGGAATTATTCACGCTTACCTGACGGAACTGTCGAAAGCCACACACCTAAGGCTTGTGGTTAATTCACGGGGAAACTTCATTAACTCCCCAGAAAATGCCCCGTCGTCCTGTCGCCAGCGAAAAAGAGGCACCTTCGCTCACGATCGCCAATAAAGTTTCGAAACCATGTTTCACTGAAATTGACACACTGTCAAAAGCATAATTGAGGAGCTGGAGTGCTCAGAACGGTCAGTCACCTCTCGTTCATGGAAAGAGACTTACTTTACAGCGCTCGCTAGGCGTTGACCATTCATGTTACAAAATATTGAAATTACTGCAGATACCACTCAGCTCCGTAATAAACTATAAATGTGCTGTTGAAATCCACTTTCCTATAACTGTATAAATGAAAAGTGACGAGGAAGAAGGACAAAAAAAAAGTCGACCATCATCTCATCACAAAGCAAGATGGCATAACACATCCGTAACTTAAGATGTTACTGTGATTTGGCTATGTTTTTGTAGATGTAGCTGAGCCGTGGCTGGCTCTTGTTATGCTTTGCATTAAACCGTGGTTGCTATTCTGTGTTTAGTCTCACACAGTTATCACGATTATGCTGTCGGGTGAATATCCACCTAGCGAAATTTCTTTCCATACCCATACGTCCACAGGGATGACGAATTTAATAATTGGAGTCAATTTTCTTACGACTTGGTCTTCTACATTGGACAAAGTCATTGGTAAGTAGAGATGGCCACTCTCGACTACCTTGTCATCATACTGACGAGTGTCTCACGATGAACGACACTAGTGATCTAGTGGTTGGCGTTGCTACCGCTGGATCACTGGGTCCCGGGTTCGATTCCCTGCCGGGTTCGATATTTTCACTACCCGGGGACTGGGTGTTTGTGTTGTTCTCACCATTCCATCATCTTTCATGAAAGTGGCTAGATTGGGTGTATACAGATTGGGAATTTGTACGGACGCTGACGATCTCGCACTTGAACGTCCTACAAACCAAACATCATCATCATCATCATCATCATCATCATCATCATCATCACAAAGCACGATGGCGTAACACATCCGTTACTTAAGATGTTACTGTGATTTGGCTACGTTTTTGTGGTTGTAGTGTTTCTACTATTTCTACTTAGTAATAACATGGAAATATTGTATAAATATTACAATTTTTTCGATATATGTTTACCGTGACTTTTACGCTGGGGTGTCAAAATCATGGGATATCGATATGCACATACAGAGATGGAAGAAGTATCGCCTAAACAAGGGAGTTCTTGACAGATCTGTGATATGTACTTAGATAACCATATGAAAAAGTTTCCATTATGATTATCGTGGCACAACGGGAGTTAACAGAGCTTGAACGTTTAATGCTAGTTGGATCTAGATGTATGGGACATTCAGATTTTGAAACTTAGGGAATTAAATATGCCGGGATCCACACTGTCAACAGTGTACCGAGAATAACAAATTTCAGACATTACGTCTCACGACGGACAAAAATCTATGGCAGATGACCATCACTTAAACGACGTGGCGCAGCGGCGTTTGCGTACAGTTGTCAGTGCTAACAAACAAGTATCACTGCGTGAAATAACCGCAGTAACGAATGGGTTGTAGCAGCAGATGAGCAACGCGAGTGTCTTTGCTAAGAGTACGACATTGGCTGCGGCATCTGTCATGGTCTCGTAACGATATCCGTTGGACCCTAGACGACGGGGGAACTGTGGCCTGGTCAGATGAGTTACGAATTCAGTTGGTAAGAGCTGATGGTAGTGTTCGAGTATTGCGCTTATCCTACGAATCCATGGACCCAAGTTGTCGACACGCACAATGAAAACTCTAGGTGGTTACGTAACGACGTGGGCTGTGTATACATGGAATGGACTGGGTCCTCTGGTCCAACTGAACAGATCATTGACTGGAAATGATACTGTTTTTCTACTTTGAGACCATTTGCAGACACTCATGTTCCCAAAAATTGTCACCGGGCCACAATATTTCGTGATTGGTTTGAAGTACATTCTGGACAATCCGAGTGGATGATTTGGCCATCCAGATCGCCCTACATGAACCCAATTGATGCTAACAAGCCGAAAAGTCAGTTTGTTTTTCAAAATCCTGCACCAGCAGTACTTTCGGAACTATTTATGTCTGTAGAGGCAGCATGGCTCAGTGTATCTGCAGGGGACTTCCAACGACTAGTTGAGTCCACATCACGTCGAGTTGTTGCAGTACGCCAGGCAAGAGGAGGTCCGACACGATATCAGGAGATATCCCATGACCTTTGTAACCTCAGTTAAAATACTTCTGTTGGATGAAATAGCAGCCTTAGAGGATAAATGGTTTCATATGAACAGCTTAGCGCTCTCTGCAGTTAAATACATGAAACTACATACATTCCTCTGGCAATTATTCCGCTTCCGTATAGCTGCAGTGTGATGTTTTCCAGTCAGGCCGCGAATTTGTGTTTTACGATATCGTGTCTTTGTGCTTCATTCGCCATCCTCTTGCGTTTTCGAGATAAGGGTGCAGTGATTACATAGGTTGCACTTGTTCGTAGGAATTAATTGCCATCTTTCGTGATCGATGGGAAAATACCATCACTGGAATTGAGACGTATGAAAAATTTGCGCGGCCATTAGGCATCGCTATTGAGCTTCAGTTTTGGCGTTGGAAATATAAGTTACACAGCAGTTGTTTGTTGTTGTTGTTTTATTTACTTATACATAACTTTCCTTTTGTAGCACGTTTCGGGGTCACCGTCCCATTTTCAGTGTCCAATTCCGGTACACTGCCAAGCTGTCGAACTGGGCACAGGCACAGTCGTTGGCTGTGCGAAAACTGGGCTCAGACTATTTGTCGGTTTCTTCCCTATTATTCCAATGGAACTACTGTTCCTCTGCGTCAGGCTAGCGTGTTTGTTGGCGTAGTACTATTTTACAGCCTTTCTTTTTCTCCGACGTTTGCCCAGCTGCAGAAAGTCTATTTGTGGCCAATGATGATACCAGATTCCCCGACAACACTTTGCCAGTTTATGATGATCAGCACTTGTGAATAGGACTGTGGTTCGGAAACTAGTCGCGAAAAAGGAAATACAGAAAGCGAAATAATATAAAAACCATGAAATGTACTCGTGAAACTTCAGTTTATAAAACAATTACTGGATCGACTACTAACCTGGAAATATAATTGTCCTTCAGAAGTAATGGAGGCTGTGTGCAGAGCGCAGGATCAACCGTGATGTGGTAATGTAGGTAGGAAGAGAAGATGGTAATGCTTCTCCGTCTCTGACTTCTGTAACTATGCCTCAATTCTTGCGAAGACGATGTAACAATAGAAACAAAATATTGTCATTGTGTATACAACAACTCATTTGTAATGACCAGTATTATATTTGATCTACTTTAGCATGTTGGTGTGTGTGTGTTTGAGGTTTACGGGCGCTAAACAACGTGGTCATCAGCGCCCAAGCGCATAGAAACAGGAACACAGGCGGTGAAGGGACGAAGACGGACGCCGAACAAGGAGAACGGCTAAAAGACACAGGCCTGACGCAGTTCCAAATGCGCACATACAGAGGCAAAACAAGAGGAGAAGAAACACACTAAAAAAGGAAAGGAAACACAAGGAAAAGAGAACAGATACCGAAGTGAAACAAGGAGGTAATCGTGACTGGCGGACCTCTTACCTAAAAACTGGGTGAGCCAGTCACCCAGCAGCACATCAAAACCTTCTCCCTAAAATCCGAGGCAACAGATTGGACAGGACACAAAACCGTAAAACCTTAACCACAGTCGCTGCGTCGTCTTGCAAAATAGAGGGCAAATCCGGTGGCAAGGAAACCACCGCCCTCTGGTCAGAGAATAAAAGACAGTCAAGTAAAATGTGGCGGACAGTAATCTGGACGCCACAAGCACTGCAGATTGGGGGGTCCTCCCACCGGAGTAAAAAACCATGCGTGAAGGGACTGTGTCCAATGCGGAGGCGAGTGAGGAGAACCTCATCCCGCCTGTATGACTGGTAGGACGTACGCCATGGTCGCGTAGTGGCCTTTACCAGACGCAGCTTATTGTCAGAAACTGCCAACCACTCCTCTTCCCATTGATGCATAACACGAAAACGCAAAAGGGAGGTTACAGCATGGAGGGGGACGGCACATTCAACAACGTGAGGGAGGGAACATGCATCTTTGGCAGCCACATCCGCCAGTTCGTTTCCCCTAATACCCACGTGCCCCGGCACCCAGCAGAAAGAAACCTCCTTCCCCTGCCGTTGCAGGTGGAGTAGGGCATCATGGATGTTCTGGACGACCGTATCCGCTGGGTACAAGTGTTGAATGGTCTGAAGGGCACTCAGGGAGTCAGAACAGATGAGGAACTTAATACTGGGAACACATCTCATCTGCTCCAATGCCCGCAATATTGCAAACAATTCGGCATCGAGGATGGTAAACACCGCAGGAAGCCGTAACTTGACGACTCGATCAGGGAAAACAACAGCACAACCAACAGTGTCCCCCTGTTTAGAGCCATCTGTGAATACAGGTACATGGTCCGGATGCTGGTTTAAAATGTCGTAAAATAAGGAGGTAAAAACAAACGCCGGAGTGCAGTTCCTCCGGTTCTCCGACAAGTCTAAAAGGATGCTGGGCCTCTGGAGCAACCAGGGAGGCAGGCGAGTAAAACCTTGTGGTTGGGGGGCCACACGCTCCACACCAAGGGACTCAAGCAAATGCTTGGCACGAATCCCAAATGGTTTTGTTGCCCTGGGACCACTGGAAAAGAGACGTTCCATAGGCGGTCGGGCAACGGTAGGGTACGCAGGGGAGGTAGGACAGGCAAGGAAATGACACACCCGTCGCACCATGAGGAGTTTCCGCCGGATGGCGAGCGGCGGTTCCCCTGCCTCAGCACACAGGCTGGGGATGGGACTGGTACGGAAGGCACCAGTGGCCAGCCTGATACCCTCATGGTGTACTGCGTCAAGGATCTTCAGATACGAAGGCCTTGCTGACCCATACACGGTGCAAGCATAGTCAAGACGCGATCGGACGAAAGCCCTATAAAACTGCAGCAGACGCGCCCGATCTGCTCCCCAGGACCGATGGCTCAGACACTTCAAAATATTCAGTGCCTTCAGGGCCCGCACCTTGAGGTCTTTAAGGTGAGGCAACCACGACAACTTGGAATCAAAAGTGAGGCCCAGGAACCTCACAGTGTCTCTAAAAGGAAGAACGGTGTCCCTCAGACGCAATTCAGGGGAGGTAAAAAGACGCCAAGAACGATTAAAATGAACACACACAGATTTGTCTGCAGAAAAGGTAAAACCCGTCTTTGCAGTCCATGCCTCTAAGCGCTTTATCGTAAGCTGTAACTGCCGACTAGCACTGACAAGACTGGAGGAAGAACAGAAAACAGCAAAATCGTCCACAAACAAGGAGCATTGGGCAGGACTCCGGATAGTGGACGTGATACTGTTAATAGCAACGGCAAAGAGGGTGACACTTAAAACGCTGCCCTGAGGAACACCATTCTCCTGCACGTACAAATCCGATAGCACATTACCAACCCGATACCGAAAGAGGCGGTGAGAAAGAAAGGACCGAATGAAGATGGGGAGACGGCCACGAAAGCCCCACTCATGGAGTTGATTGAGGATAAGGCGGCGCCAAGTAGTGTCATACGCCTTATTAATGTCAAAGAAGACCCCTAGACAATGCTGGTTACGTAGAAAGGCCTGCTGGATGGCGGCCTCAAGCAGGGTCAAGTTGTCTATAGTGGAACGACATCTCCGAAAGCCACACTGAGAGGGGCTAAGGAGCTGCCTGGTCTCGAGCAGCCAAACCAGGCGGCGGTTGACCATGCGTTCCAACGTCTTCCCAACACAGCTCGTCAAGGCAATACTCCGATAACTACTGGGATGCGTTCGGTCCTTCCCTGGTTTGAGGAGGGGAATCAAAATTGCCTCCCTCCACGAGTCAGGGTACGTGCCAGATAACCATATCATATTGAAACAGTTCAGGAGAACTTCCTTGGATGGCAGCGACAGGTGCCGCAGCATGCTGTACCGGATTTGATCATGACCAGGCGCAGTATGTTGTTCAAAGAGTACTTGTTAAGTAACTTCAGTTGTAGTGTTTGGTTTATGTACGGTTGTGTACTACAAGGAAGTAACGCGTAGTAACCAGGCTATTGACGCTGTCAGACCGATGAAGGTCACCAGGACGATGATACAAGCGGCGGGCACCTTGACACTAGCATTCTAGTTCAAATACTTGCAAACCTCTAGTTGGTACAGAACGTTACACCAAGGTGTTGATAGTTCGCTCTACTGACAGACGAATGCCCGAGTAATTCCTGTGCTAATAGCGAGCCGCGGCTGACGCAAGCCGTCAACAGTGTTCCAGTTTCTTCGCACACGTTGAGTATAATACGTTTATTTAAAATGCAGTTGTCTCAACTAATCCTTTGCTTGCCTGTCGATTCCTGCGGCGACAGATCATTTGGCCGCCTTCCACCAAGTCGCGATTAGCATCGAGGACGTAACTTTTGGCTCCCTGGAATATAACGGTTGCCGACTCGCATGGTAACAGTCTGTTACCACTTCTGGGAATGCTTTCAAATGGACCGGTGGAAAAGAGCAGTTACGTAGAAACTCTGTGGGTCAGTCACAACACAATTTTAAGGATACATGACGCGCTGTATTCAGATCTATGTTCTGTCATTCTGAATTTAGTTTCTAGTGGCCCCAAAATCAGTTCAGCCATATGCATTCTTTCCACACTACTGCATAACTGATTTGAAAGTGATGGCAGTCGATGATGACGACATGTTAGCTACAGCCTTTCCTTTCCTATGACGTTTGCCCAAATTCAGAAAGGAAGTATAAGTTTCTTCCAATCCATATGTGGTAAACAGCAAACCAGTCCTTAACAGTATTCCTTAAAAACAGTCTTGGTTGCAACTTTAGTTTTTTTTTGTTTTTCAACTATGCGTTTCGCCTTCTTTAGGCATCTTCAGGTTATCTAGATGCACGCCAGAGACACGAAGATCTGCATAACGCGTTCCCGTTCACAGAAGCGAGTAACAGAATAAGCTGGGGGCTCAGGTAGTACGCATAGCACTTACTACCTGGGAGAAGGAATTTTCCAAATAGAAGGGATATTGGTAGATGTGAAGTACATGTCCAGATAAACAAATGATTTTAGTTACAGAAAAAAAAGATCTATTCAAGATAAAGAGCTTCACAAATTAAGAAAGTCAACATGCTCTGGCCCTCATGCAAGCAGGCATCCGACTTGACACTGGCTGATTGGTGGATGTACTACAGCAAAATTTTGTCCAGTTTCCATGTTATGACCTCAAAAGCCTGAGATGGCTGCCTATAAGCTCCCCACGTTCTCTAAGGGGAGAGATCCGGCGATATTACTGTCCAACGTAGTGATTGCCAAGCACGAAGACAACTAATAGAAACTCTCGCCGTGTGTGGGCAGGCGTTATTTTGTCGAAATGTAGGCCCAGGACTGCTTGTCATGAAGGGCAACAATAAAGAGCGTAAGGTATCGTCGATATACTGCAATACTGTAAGAGTGCGGCGGATGAGAACCAACGGGGCCCTTCTATGACATGAAATGACACCCTAGACCATGTTTCCTGGCTGTCGAACCGTACGGCGTGCGGCAGACAGTTTGGTATCCCACTACCATCAAGCGCCCAGACCCGTTTCCGCTGGTTGTCGATGCACAGCGGGACTCATCACGAAAGACCTATTCCCACGACTGAGATCCCCGACGCCACTGTAAAAGGGCTTCTTGGTGGCCGAAATACTAAATGTCTTTTTCCAAAGCTGTTTCACAGAGGAAGACTGCACTGTAGTTCCTTCTCTAGAATGTCGCACAGAAGACAAAATGGTAGATATCGAAATAGACGACAGAGGGATAGAGAAACAATTAAAATCGCTCAAAAAGAGGAAAGGCCGCTGGAGCTGATAGGATACCAATTCGATTTTACACAGAGTACGCGAAGGACCTTGCCCCCTTCTTGCAGTGGTGTACCGTGGGTCTCTAGAAGAGCGTAGCGTTCCAAAGGATTGGAAAAGGGCACAGGTCATCCCCGTTTTCAAGAAGGCGTGTCGAACAGATGTGCAGAACTGTAGACCTATATCTCTAACATCGATCAGTTGTAGAATTTTGGAACACGTTTTATGTTCGAGTATAATGACTTTTCTGGAGACTAGAAATCTACTCTGTAGGAATCAGCAAGGGTTTCGAAAAAGAGGGTCGTGTGAAACCCAGGTCGCGCTATTCGTCCTTGAGACTCAGAGGGCCATAGACACGGGTTCACAGGTAGATGCCGTGCTTCTTGACTTCCGCAAGGCGTTCGATACAGTCCCCCACAGTCGTTTAATGAACAAAGTAAGAGCATATGGACTATCAGACCAATTTGTGATTGGACTGAAGAGTTGCTAGATAACAGAACGCAGCATGTCATTCTCAATGGAAAGAAGTCTTCCGAAGTAAGAGTGATTTCAGGTGTGCCGCAGGGGAGTGTCATGGGACCGTTGTTATTCACAATATATATAAATGACCTTGTGGATGACATCGGACGTTCACTGAGACTTTTTGCAGATGATGCTGTGGTGTACCGAGAGGTTGTAACAATAGAAAATTGTACTGAAATGCACGAGGGTCTGCAGCGAATTGACGCATGGTGCACGGAATGGCAATGGAATGTCAATGTAGACAAGTGAAACATGCTGCGAATACATAGAAAGATAGATCCCTTATCATTTAGCTACAAAATAGCAGGTCAGCAACTGGAAGCAGTTAATTCCATAAATTAACTGTGAGTACGCACTAGGAGTGATTTAAAATTGAATGATCATATAAAGTTGATTGTTGGTAAAGCAGATGCCAGACTGAGATTCATAGGAAGAATCCTAAGGAAATGCAATCCGAAAACAAAGGAAGTAGGTTACAGTACGCTTGTTCGCCCACTGCTCGAATACTGCTCAGCAGTGTGGGATCCGTACCAGATAGGGTTGATAGAAGAGATACAGAAGATCCAACGGAGAGCAGTGCGCTTCGTTACAGGATCATTTAGTAATCGCGAAAGCGTTACGGAGTTGATAGATAACCTCCAGTGGAACACTGTGCTGGCGAGACGCTCAGTAGCTCGGTACGGGCTTTTGTTAAAGTTTCGAGAATATACCTTCACCGAAGAGTCACGCAGTATATAGCTCCCTCGTACGTATATCTCGCGAAGAGACCATGAGGATAAAATCAGAGAGATTAGAGCCCACACAGAAGCATACCGACAATACTTCTTTCCACGAAGAAGACGAGACTGGAATAGAAGGGAGAATCGATAGAGGTACTCAGGGTACCTTCCGCCACACACCGTCAGGTGGCTTGCGGAGTATGGATGTAGATGTAGAGGTCAAAGGAAGTCTGGTGCGTAAGGGGCTCCATGAGCTGAGCCTGCTTTCTGTGAGACGCCTGTCAATGGTCCTTCCAGTCACCAGAGCACCCGTTGCACGTCAGGCCGATGACAGTCATCATTCCGGCGGTCTTAGCGCTTCTCTGCCGATCGCTCGGTCCTCTCATTCTGCGTTCTCTCTCGGTCGACAGCTTCCTTCTTGACGTTCTGTTCGGACACGGGTCAACCACACCTACCAACACAGTCGAATAGTAGCACCATACCTATTCAAATCTTGAGCTCCTGTCTGCAAGGCATAGTTATCGTCCAACTGAGCATACGGAATGAAATTCGCATGCCGTGCAGACCTGTTTAGTCTCCTTGCCAGCTGCGTAGTGAAGTAGAGATGCAATGGCACACATTCATCCACCGGCTACAGAGTTTACAATTTTGTATTATCCGTTGATATCTGTATGACTATCAGTTTGTGACCAATTTGCGTCGCTTATGCGTTTTTGTTTTAGAGTGTATCCTTACGCCAAAATTCTTAGCCGACGGAGGTACCACCCATATGTATGGGTAACTACGTAATAAATTAAAAAATAACAATCTTCTCGTTGTGTTTTTCATCGCATTTTGGCTGTTAATGACACCAGTTCACTTCGAGTTTGAACTTCGTTCATTTACGCGGTTCGGACATAACCCATCATCAAAATATAAGAATAAAGACATAATACAGATTATCGTGTCATATGATTTCAGTCTTAACGACCGCTCTGTTCACATGGTATAAGGTTCCTACCCAACTTTTCGATATAACTCACACTATATTTCCGTTATCGTCCAACTGAGTACACAGAATGAAATTCGGAAAGACTTTATGCCCTGCAGCCCTGTTTACTCTACTTGCCAGCCGCGTAGTGAAGTAGAGAGGATATAAAATGTAGGCTGGCAATGGCAAGGAAAGCGTTTCTGAAGAAGAGAAATTTGTTAACATCGAGTATAGCTTTAAATGCCAGGAAGTCGTTTCTGAAAGTATTTGTACGGAGTGTAGCCATGTATGGAAGTGAAACATGGACGATAAATAGTTTGGACAAGAAGAGAATAGAAATGTGGGGCTACAGAAGAGTGCTGGAGATTAGATGGGTAGATCGCGTAACGAATGAGGAAGTACTGAATAGGACTGGGGAGAACAGGAGTTTGTGGTACAGCTTGACAAGAAGAAGGGATCGGTTGGTAGGACATGTTCTGAGGCATAAAGGGATCACCAAGTTAGTATTGGAGGGCAGCGTGGAGGGTAAAAACGTAGAGGGAGACCAAGAGATTAATACACTAAACAGATTCAGAAGGATGTAGGCCGCAGTACGTATTGGGAGATGAAGAAGCTTGCACTGGATAGAGTAGCATGGAAAGCTGCATCAAACCAGTCTCAGGACTTAAGACCACAACAACAACAACATATTTCCGTTACCTTTACAAAAAATCTCAAAAGTTTTACTCAGGCTAATTTTCAAATAATGAGCAATAAATGTGTTTTCTCTCTGGCATACTTACATTCGAACTTTTTCCAACAATCTCTGCTTGATTGTCTACAGCCCTTGATTTACCGCGTGAAACAGAGATAAGAAACAAAAGGAATTACCGACCATTCTTTGGTTAATGAAGGTTCCGGTCTTATCTCCATACGGGATCGTGTCGTTCCGCAAACTGCCGAGCACTTCAGCTGTGAATACAGGACATTTCGATTATTTGAGGCGCACACATCGATGTTAAGCAGAACTGGCACTACAAAGTGAACATAGTCCAAAATTAAATTGCGCTGGAACTATTCTGCAGCAGCATGCCCTTCAAGTGCAATTAGTCTTATGTTTGCTATTGACAAGGCCTTCATCGTGTCATCTCCGATCTATCCTGTTAAAACTGCATGGATATCTTTCCGTTTATTTCTGAATGTAGCTACCCAATATATTTGTACCTTAATAACTGTTTCCCAGAATCAGTTCTAGTCATCTGCCTCATCTGAAACACTTCTGTATTACAGAAGTGTCTCCAGAATTTAATGTAGCATGTATTTAAACTGCTCGTTTTGGAATATTTTTCTTATTAGACAATTTTAGTTATTGAGATAAATGTGTTTATTACTACTTCAGCTTACCAGTTCAGCCGGCCGCTGTGGCCGAGTGGTTCTAGGGGCTTCAGCCCGGAACCGCGCGTCTGAAACGGTCGCTGGTTCGAATCCTGCCTCGGGCATGGACGTGTGTGATGTCCTTAGGTTAGATAGATTTAAGTAGTTCTAAGTTCTACGGGACTAATGACCTCAGATTTTAAGTCTCATAGTGCTCAGAGCCATTTGAGCCGTTTACCATTTCAGGGCGATGAAGGAACATAACTTTTACTACTGAATGACTCATTTCTACACTATTACGCAAAATACAACGGAGCTACAATCTTTTGACCATCTTACGATACGAGATCTGGTGATTTCGTGGTTACGTGACACGGTAAAGAGACGGGTCAGAGCGAAGGGGAAATAATTCTAGTAACTATATGCACTTTATATCGGGAAATCCAGTGGCATAATCAGTTTTAACAAAGGGCACATTATAAAGACCAGGTGCCTGAAAACGAGCATCCAAAAGAAAGGGCGAAGCTGGGTGGCTGTTGGTGTGCTACTGTGGCGGGCATCTATGGAAATTGGTTGAAGGACTGTGAAACCACAAGCGGGTGACGCGGTGTTGAAAAAGTCAACGGTTCTTCACAGAACTTTGAAGTCACGGACTTATCCAACCTGTTAAGCGGGACAGATGGCAAGCTGCGGCTAACCTGATACTCAGGTGCAAGGAAAAGCGATTGGAGCACACCGTTCAAAATGGTTCAAATGGCTCTGAGCACTATGGGACTTAACGTCTGAGGTCATCAGTCCCCTAGTCACCTTAAACTACTTAAACCTAAGGAACCTTAGGACATCACGCACATCCATGCCCGAGGCAGGATTCGAACCTGCGACGGTATCAGTCATGCGGTTCCAGACTGTAGCGCCTAGAACCGGACGGCCAGTCCGGCCGGCGAGCACACTGTTCAGCGCACATGTTAAACATGGGGCTCCACAGCAGGCGAGCCCTACGTGTTCAGATGTTCACCAAAGGACATCGCCAGGTTCCATTGCAATCATCAAAACTGTACTGTGGATCAATGGAAACTTTAAATCTGATCGATTGACAGCAAATCGATTGTCGTTTCAAGATACGTTGTCACCATCTGGGCGAACGGCTGTTCCAAATACGCAACTGCACTAAGGTTGTAGTGGCCGAGCGGTTCTAGGCGCTACAGTCTGGAACCGCGCGACCGCTACGGTCGCAGGTTCGAATCCTGCCTCATTCATGTAAGTGTGTGATGTCCTTAGGTTAACTAGATTTAAGTAGTTCTAAGTTTTAGGGGACTTATGACCTAAGAAGTTAAGTCCCAGAGTGCTTAGAGCCATTTGAAGCATTTCAGCTACAGCCGCAGGCCGGCGGAGACAGTATTACATGAGCTTAAATGACACCTGTAGTGGTAATCGAAGGCATCATGAGAGATGTGATCCTTGTGAACTTTTTTGCGAGACACCTGCAGAAGTTAATGCTCGATTTCTACCTGTATGACGACCGGAACTACTAACTCGAAAACTGTGCGTGGCAGAAGACCATAATCGTTACACACTCACTGGCGGAGCATGATGGTTGATTCTCGTTGCTTTCTTGGCCATAAAATTTTCTTGATCCTAATGCAATGTAACAGATCTAGACTACTATCGGTGCGACAGTTTCGCGCCCACAAACCGCAAAGACTTTAATATAAGGGAATTGCGTGACCTCCAGAGTAGACATTAGGTATGACGTACCTCTGGATTCCTGCCTAAGCTTTCGAATTCATGCCATGCAGAATAATATCTGTACCGCGTTCCGAAGGTCAACCAACATGCCATTAAGTAGGTAGTTGTAAATTTTTGGCTCATCAGATAATATGCAGGGTGTTTCCTTAAGAGCGTGCAAAAATTTAAAAGGTCGTAGTGGATGCTCAGCTGAACAGTTTGAGGTGCTGAACCTGGGGTCGGAGAAGCCAGCTTAAGCAGATAATAGGAATCAAATCAAAATACTGTTAATTTTTTATTTACATTACTTACAGTTAACTGCAAATACCATCAATGACAAAATGAACGTGTCATTTGTACTGTACTTACAAAATGTGCTGAAAATGACGGCCATCAACCTCAATGCAATTATGACATCGGCGAACATCTTCAGAATCGGGTAGGCGAGTGGACCACATGTTGCCAGGCCTCATCTTTCTTCTTTCAAATGAATCAGTCTCCGGCATTCGTCGATCGAGATAAATAGTCATCGTAGCAGATGATGCCTGTTAGGATATCGTTCCCTGTACGACCTTTGGTGCATGGCAGTGAGTTCTGCGAAACTGCACCGGTACTGCTCCATCGTATTGTATTGTACGTCTCTGAATAGCATGAATAATAAATGGCTCTGTCGTTGATACACAGCACGTTCCGTCATGGGGAAATGTAAATACGATACAACAGAGCTGTCTTACGGACAAGTAATGTAAACGAGACCTGCACCGAGACTTCCTAGTAATCAGTCTCGTCCTCCTTGTTTCCTTGCTGGAAATAAAGAATGTACATGTAAATAAACAGCACAGTGCTTGTAAAGTGGGACGAATATTGGCTATAAATGGTTCAAAAGGCTTTGAGCGCTATGGGACTTAACTTCCGAGGTCATCAGTCCCCTAGAACTTAGTACTACTTAAACCTAACTAACCTAAGGACATCACACACATCCATGCCCGAGGCAGGATTCGAACCTGCTTCCGTAGCTGTCGCGTGGTTCCAGACTGTAGCGCCTAGAACCGCTCGGCCACACCGGCCGGCTATTGGTTATAAATAAGGTGGAAAACAGTAATGCTAGACAAAGCGGTAGACACGGGCTCTTCCATACCTCCTTTAGCTGGCTTCTCCGATTCCAGGTTCCCTGAGTCAAACTGTTCAATCGAGCATTCTTTACGTCCAGTTACAGTTTGCACGCTGTTATGGAAAACACCCCTTATATACTGCAACTCAGTTTTTGACATACTCGTCTGGGTGTAACAATGTTCTTAGTCGGTTGGACCAACCAACAATCGGATCAGTTTCCATGTCCTCTTTACCTTTAATGAAACTGTTGCGCAACGGATTATTGATACGAAAACAATAGCATCTCACAATGGAGAGCAAGGGAAAGGGATTATCTAAATATGAAATTAAATTATAGTCCAAATTAAACACAACTTCTTTGCAGACTTTGAGGTAAGGGCAGCCGCAGCTTATATATATCATTCTGAAAGACCGCATAGCTATAAGTCGTCCATTTATTGGCACGACAGGCTTCGCAGCATTTTTAGTTGCATCATCAGCTGCAGTCTGTTCCAGTTCACAGACGAAAACCTATTTAAGGAAAGAAAACATAACCAAAATGGAAAGAGTGTACGGGATGAACATACTTACAAAATCGTATCATTTTCCGATGGAGAAAAGAGAATGGGATGACGCAGCGTCTATCGTCATCTATTTTTCGCTAAGTAGCAGAAGTCCGGCATAAAATAACATAGAAAGCTCTCGTGATGCTTAGAAAGAAGAAAACCAACAACATGAAATTCTTAATAAAGGACCATCAGGTAGATAACATACTAATAAATTCCACTCACCATGAGCAACACTATATGGTGAGCAAGGGGGGTGCCCACGTAGAGAAACGGTGATCACAGTACAGACCGTTTATGATCACCTAAGGGATAATGTGACATGTGAGCAAACCAACGGTCTCTGATTTGCGTAAAAACCCAGTTATTGAATCTTAAATTGTAATTAGTCTACCCAAAAATTCCACCCTCTTTCACTTCATATCAGTTTAGCGACAAGCGAAAGGAGAGGATTAACTATAGGACCGAGTAACAAGTCGTTTTTACCATCACATTTTTCAATCAATTTTCAGCAAATGAGGGACATTTGGTGGCTCAAATGTCACGTTATCCACTAGGTGATCATATACGCTCTGTGCTGTGATCACTGGTTCGGTATATGAAGATCCTGATGGCTCACCAGGTACTGTTAAGCGTTGTGAATGGAACTGATTGGTACTTTACTTACCTACCTGAAAACCACTTATTACGATTTTTTTAATCTAATATATATTTATGTGTGTGTCAACACCAAAACGAAAATGTGAATAAATATTACAGGAAAGAAATATTAAAAAATGCTACCCTTGAAATCTACCTTTATCTTTTATTAGTGCATACCCCAGGGAGAATTTGGTTATGTTTTGGATGCTGTGCGAGCCATTTTGAACAAAACTAACTCGCAATGGAAATTAGTGTGGCTTGAAACCAGTTCATGCTGAACAGAGGTAGTTCCAAATTCTATGTACAACAAAAAGTTTGTAGACATTCTAATGTTTTCGAAAATGCAGCAATAATTCATTTCCTTGCTTATTTTAAACCCCTTAACGTCTTTTACTATTCCATGAGTAATATGTATATATACAAAATGAAAATATTAAAGCTTCAGTTCAAAAAAGAATGACGGCAAGAAGCAGAACACTTATGGTATCGCAGAATGTCTTTCAGTCAAAAGACCGGAGGGCAGCTACGAATATGCCTAAAGTCTAATAATGTACAGCAGGCACACAAAAATCTGAAATCTGTCAACCGTTTGAAGACTAGCACAGTACTGATGGAAAGAGCTACATCCCGGCTGTCTGAACTGATATAGATCATGAAAGCTCTTGGAGAGTACCCACTATGCTTATTTGAGCAAAGTTTACAGAGAAGGAATGTAATACTTCGAACAATTATGTGTATATCGGCATGTCAGCTTTTAGGTATTGTGTATGAAATGTAATGTTGAAAGATATTTTTTTAATAACACATCAATTTATATAACCTACAGAGAAACCACTAATTAGTAGAAAAAAATATAGACGGACACATTTTCCTAATTTCAGATTTGTTTGTTATTCAAAATTTAACAAAATCCTTTTCTCAAATACTGGCACAGTTCAGTTAACAACATCTATAAAATATCTATTAATGGCATCTACAAAGTCCATTGAATTTAATTTTAGTTCAAACCACTTGTTTACTAGTCATCATACTTTCACTGCCTCTAAGAGCGACGATCTTATGGGTCTGAATGTACTTAATACCTACATGACAACTATTGAGCCGTATAGAGCAAATAATTGATATCAGTTGCTGCTTCGTAATGAATGGTATCTTCATAATGTAAATGAAACTCTGAATGTTTTGAACAGCATTGTAACCATTCAGGAAGACTGAGTCGCATAAATCACGTTTTACTGTTATTTGATGCTAATCTTAATGAGCTGAGGAGAATGATCTTCAAAATGTTCTCTCCTCTGGTCAAGTTGCTAAATATGATTCCGTTTGTAGCAGTGTTTCATTTCATAATCCTACAACACAAGTAAATTTCATTTTTCTTCTATTACATTGTACGGTACACTTGCCCGCTTACTGATATGCTCATTTCCAAGAACCCAGGAGCAGCTCGTTAATACTGGGGTGGAATGTCTCCCGGAAGAAGGGAACCGTTCCGTCATCCAGATAAATCGGGGCGTGGACTGAATTATTCGCCCGATAAAACGCACGCACCCTGGCGGCGTGCACGCTCACCCTAATGGTGGCCGGGATTTCCCCGACCTGAGCATTTGACTGTGATGACAGGTAGTCGGCACCACCTTATCGACATCGTGTGGCCGCACATTAAGCTCCTAGTGTACATCCTGACAGCTCATTAGTGACTAATTCAATCAGCATTTAATAGTTTTCGCCTGTACATTGTGTATCTAACGAGTACGTCACAGGAAACAGAGTTGTCTAAACATAAAACTAGTCATCGATAAAGAGCGAATGCTTAGAATGTGACAGTACATTGCTAAAGTTCAAGAAGTATTAGAAGTAATCAAGGCTAAGAAGTATTGAAAAATGTTACTATGTTTTTAAGTAAGAAAATTTTGTTTTGTGTCTGTTGCTTTAGCGCCTATAACTCACATTTGGTAACTAATCTTGACGTCAGTGAGCTACAAAGTATCGCCGAGGTAATGATTCTCTTAACATTGGATCCGATGTGAGCATTGACCCACTTTCATTGCTGTTATACTCGAGGAAGAAGTCCAGCAAACTAACACCAATGAGTGGTTCTATCGGAATTTGCTGTAAAAAGACACTTATAGTTAGGGCACATAAAGTTATGACACTCTATTCATCGACCATTTTCCAATGAATGCTTTTTTCAAGTCATCTCTGTTATGGCTGGTTTGATGCTGCCTGTCACACCACTCCCCTGATTATTTGCTCGATGTATTCAAATGTCTGTCTTCCTTCAGGGGTTTTACCCTCTACAGTCCCTCCAGCATCCTGGAAATTATTCTATAATGTTTAGGCAGTGTTCCTATCAATATCCTTGAAGGATTCAATTCTCTATGACTTATTTGGAGAATTTAATTTTTTATCTTATAAATCCAGTTAATTTTCAATATAACGCTGCAATTCCCTTTTTTACCGGATTTTGCTCAATACATAATACTCTTCCACACAATGCTTTGCGTTAAATGTACGGCCTCTCTGTCTGTGGTAGTCTACTTTCTAAGTCCTCCTTGCTTCGTCCTTTTTCTGCTATTTTGTTTCCAAGGCAACAGACTTCTTTGGTCTCTTTTGCATTTCCCTTTTTGATGTAAACTCGTGTCTGCCATTTCTTATCACATTCTTCTGTTTCCTCTTAATCCAAGTTCGGTACTCCGCTAGACTGCTTATTCCATTCAGACGGTTCTATAATGCTTAACTGAAAACAACAATGTGGTGAGCGAATTTTTTCAGTGACATCCACTCACCAGAAATCAAATCTCTGTTCTTGATCTCTCTGTTATTTACATAACTGCTACTTCGAGGACAGCTTGAACAACAGGGTCAAAAGACCGTAACTTTGTCTCACACCATTTTGAATCCGAGCACTTCTTTCTTGGTCCTCTCTCTCTCTCTCTCTCTCTCTCTCTCTCTCTCTCTCTCTCTCTCTCTCTCTCTCTCTCTCACACACACACACACACACACACACACAAACACACAGTCAAAATGACTTACATCGGTTTTTTACTTTATCCCTTCTTATCCCTTCTTTCTTTTTTGCATACTAGTCAGCTGCAACACGGTTCATGAGCTCTACTGCTACTATTTGTAGGTAGCAATTGTGAGCAGAAAAGTGTGCATGTTTAACAGAATGTATAAGGATGACGTCATCTCAATTCTTAGACAGAGATGTCTGTATACGAACTGTGGATCGACTTGAAACGAGGAGTCGACGAAGCTCCATAATTAAAGTTGTGGTCCCAATACGTGGGAGAGCAATTGAAGAATTGCGTCTGTAAGAGATGTATTAGTTGAGGAAGAGTTTTCTACTCGATGCACCACTTTGTAAGACGGTAAACAGGTATCCACGGAATTTAGGATCAGAAAATGACTTCGACAAGGACGTACTTTAGCTTCTACCCCATTCAAAATCTATTTAGAGGAAGATGCACAAGAACAGAAACGTAGATGTTGCAGCACGTTAATTCCAGTTTGAAGTGAAACGTATGTATTACTTTTTGTGGATGACCAAATGAGTATTGCAATAGATACTGACTGGAGAACAATATGATTACTGGACCTTTCAAGAAATCTTCAACCACGGTGTACCCTGCAGTGGGAGAATATTAGGCAAGAAGACAATACAACAGTTTAATTCTGCCTGATGGAACAAAATACTAATCGTAAAAAGTAATATACCATACAACTGTTGGCAGTATCGGAATGTATTGCCCAGAAACATGAGAAGTAATAAAATTGATAAGCTGAGGCTTCTTGGAATGGAAATGGATAGTAGTGGAGAAGCAGAGTATTGGATCACAAAAGAAATGAAATACGTATGAAACTGGAAGTTGAAAACAGTGTTATGGATACAATTAAAACAAAAATACTACTTTGATGTGGAAATCTTAAAAAAAAAGCTGATTTAAGGTGGCTGAAACCAGTATGGCAGTAGATACCCCCTGAGAATAGGAAATGAGGTTAACCGGGAAGAACATGGAATGTAGATGAAAGCAACGGAGAAACAACGGTAGCTGTGTTAAACTCGCATATGCAAGGGCTAATTTAGAGTAATTAAAGTTGTAACCTGGCGCACCGGCTGAAAATGTTGCGTTATGTCAGCAGGAATAGCACCTGCCACTTGGGTTTTGAGGCCATCGTCGGCACCAATCATCAGATAGCTAAATTGGTTCAAATGGCTCTGAGCACTACTGGACTTAACTTCTTAGGTCATCAGTCCCCTAGAACTTAGAACTACTTAAACCTAGCTAACCTACGGACATCACAAACATCCATGCCCAAGGCAGGATTCGAACCTGCAACCGTAGCGGTCGAGCGGTTCCAGACTGAAGCGCCTAGAACCGCTCGGCCACTCCGGCTGAACTGCTGAACGCGACTAGCATAGCACACGAGGTGCGGGCGAAGTCGCTAATTGTGTCATCGTTCACTGAGCCGATCGAGGTCCCCTGGTTTAGGGCAGAGTGGAACGTTTAAACCTGAGGTTCAGACGATTCTACGACGGTATCGGACGCGTATTTCTCGATCTCCACCATCGGGAGGAAAATGAAAATGGAAATGAGCGTATGACATTGTTTGTCGGGAGGCCTCATCTGGGGTAGTTCGCCCGCCAAGTGCAATTCTTATTTCAGTTAACGCCAAAATGGGTCACGTGCGTGCCGGTGATGAGAATACAATGATGATGAGGACAACACAACACCCAGTCCCCGAGCGGAGAAAATCTCCAACCCTGCCGGGAGTCGAACCCGGCCCCGCTTGCATGGGAAGGGAGCACGTTACCACCCATCTAAGGAGGCGGACAGTGGGAGGATAATTGTAAGCTCTGGCTTGCCAGGTTGGCCATGCACTACTTGCAAGAAGTGGTACTAGATTAGTTTTTTTTTTTTTTTTTAAGGAACGGATTGTTGCCTGCAACCGAAAGCGACCAGGAACGGAATCATAAGTTGATATTGGAACATTTAACGGAAGGATAGGTTAATCGCCAGTACTGGCGGCATATTTATTGCAGTAAACAAATCGATAATATCAGGCTAGGTTATCTGGATACCAAATGTGAATTAATCCGGGTGAAGCTAAGCGTTAAAAGTCAGTCAAAAACGGTAACCGCTTGGGTCAGGAGCTGTATTGGCAGAGCGCTTGAGACAGAAGTTGCAACATATTGTTCATAACGTCCCTGAACATGCCATTGTAATAGGAGGTTCAGCTTGCCAGAGATACATTAGATTAGTTGCTAGAGAAAGGGATACGTGTGGCATTCAGAACGTCTTGTCCGAAAATTACTCCTAGCAGGAAACTAGAGAACCATCTCGTGAAGGTAACGTCTCAAACCTCCTAACAACAAAGTGACCTGAACGTATCCAATCAGTTAACACAGAGGAATATAATATGAATGCTGAAAACTATTTTATTTTATTTACATGTCAAATTCCCTAAGATCAAATTGAGGAGCAAATCTCCAAGGTCATGAAACGTGTCAGTACAAGAAATTATAACACAAGAGTAACAACACATAGAAATAAAATGTTTATGAACCCGAAAAGGTCAAGCCATATGTTTAAGTAAACGCAATCAACAATAAAACAAGAATCAGCATGATTTTTCAAGGAACACCTCGACAGAATAGAAATAGTGACCCATGAGGAAACTCTTCAGTTTCGATTTGAAAGCGCGGGGATAACTGCTAAGAGTTTTGAATTCTAGGAGTAGCTTATTCAAAATGGATGCAACAGTATACTGCACACCTTTCTGCATAACAGTGAAGGAAGTGCGATCCAAATGCAGGTTTGATTTCTGCCGAGTATTAACTGAGTGAAAGCTGCTTATTCTTGGGAATGAGCTAATATTGGTAACAAGAAATGACAGTAATGAATATATATATTGAGAGGCCAATGTCAAAATACTCAGACGCGTGAACAGCGTTCAACAAAAGGTTCGGGAACTTACACCACTTATTGCCCGAACCGCCAGTTTCTGAGCCAAAATATCCTTTTAGAATAGGAAGAGTTACCCCAAAACATAATATAATACGACGTAAGCCAATCAAAATAAGCAGAGTAGACTAATTTTCGTGGCGGACTATCACTCACTTCAGATACCACTCGAGTAGTAAAAATGACAGCATTAAGTTGTAGAACAACATCCTGAATGTGGGCTTTCCACGACGATTGACTATCTATGAGAACAACTAAAAATTTGAACTGTTCCGTTTCACTAATCATATGCCCTTTCTACCAAATTAAAACGACAGGTTTTGTTGAATTGTGTGTTAGGAACTGTAAAAACTGAGTCTTACTGTGATTTAGCGTTAGTTTATTTTCAGCAAGCCATGTACCCTATGTCATGAACTGCACTATTTGAAACCAAGCCAATGCTGCACATAGCCGGCCTGTGTGGCCGTGCGGTTCTAGGCGCTTCAGTCTGGAACCACGTGACCGCTACGGTCGCAGGTTCGAATCCTGCCTCGGGCATGGATGTGTGTTATGTCCTTAGGTTAGTTAGGTTTAAGTAGTTCTACGTTTGAAACATATTTTGCTGCACACAACGTCCTTTACTGCCAAGCTAATGTCGTCAGCAAACACAAATATATTAGAGTCACCCATAATACTAGAAGGTATGTCATTTATATAGGTCTAAAATCGGCTACATTATCACTTTCTCCCTTGTTGTCAAGCTGCTTTACTACTGACTACCTTAATCGTGCAGGAAACTAACCAATCCTAAGGGAAAAATTACAAATATGGCTAAATACAGAGCTAACATGTGCAGCACAGTACTTTAATATTCTTCTAGGCACCCCATCATAACCATGAGAGTCCTCAGTCTTCAGAGATTTAATTTTTGACTCAATCTCCCTCTTGTCTGTATCACAGATGAGTACTTCAGACATCAGCCTCGGGAAGGAAATTGCCAAGAAACTTATATGATTCCCCGTAGAAACTAAATTTTTATTTAATTCCCCAGCAATGCTCAGAAAATGATTGTTAAATACTGTACATATATCTGATTTATCAGTAACAGAAATATTTATACTACGTAATGACTTTATATCGTTGTTGTGCTGCTGACGACACACTTCTTTCACAACTGACGATGTGGTTTTAATTTTACCCTGCGAAATAGCTATTCTGTTTGCATACCACATTCTCTTTGCCTTCTTAATGACATTTTTTAAGCATCTTACAGTACAGTTTGCAATGGCTACCCTGTTGCTTGATTGTGACTACTTCTAACGTTTTATGAAATTCCCGCTTTGTTCTACATGATATCCTTATCCCATTAGTCAGCCACCTCGGCTGCCTGTTACTGCTACTACCCCATTTAGAACGTTCTAATCGAAAGCCCCTCTCAAAGAGCACGAGAAATGTGTTAAGGAAAGCATTATATTTGGCTTCTATGTTATCGGCATAATAAACATCCTTCCACTCTTGTTCCCTGACGAGGTTTAAAAATCACTGTACTGTTGATGGTTTAACTTTCCTACCGAGCTTGTAATTATACGCGACATTAGTTTGAGTACAAAAGCCTTTTAATGTTAAATTTGTGCATTGTGGTCTGAAAGGCCTTTCACCATTTTACTTACGTAATGCCCATCTAATAATGAACAATGAATAACAATATTATCTATGGCTGAGCTACTGCCCCTCTGAACCCTAGTTGGAATTAATATTCTGTACACATTAGACTGTTCATTCCGTTCAGGAGATCGCGTAATTTTTCTCCACTTTCACTCATGATAGCAATGTCAAATAGCAATGTCAAATATCAATGTCAAATAGCAATGTCATCAGCGAATCGTATCACTGATAAACTTTCACCTTGAATTTTAATTCCATCCCTGGAACTTTCTTTTATTTCCGTCATTGTTTCTTCGATGTACAAATTGAACAGTAGAGGCGAAACAATACATCTCTGCCTTTTTAATCCGAGCACTTCATTCTTGGTAGTCCACTCTTTTTATCCCCTCTTGGCTCTTGTACATGTTGTATATTACTCGCCTCTCCCTATAGCTAACCACCTAATTTTCTAGAAACTTCAAACATCTTGCACCATTTTACGTTGTCAAAAGCTTTTTTCCAGGTCAACATATGCTATGGATGTGTCTCGATTTTTCTTTGTCTTGCTTCCTTTATAATCTGCAATGTCATAATTTCCTCACTGGTGCGTTTATATTTCTTGAATCCAAACTCATCGTCATCTAACACATCCTCAGTTTTCGTTCCTGTTCTTCTGTTTATTATTCTTGTCAGCAAAATTGCATGCATGATATTTAAGCTGATTGTGCGATAATTCTCGCGCTTGTCAACTCTGGCAGTCTTCGGAATTGTGTGGATGATATTTTTCCGAGGGTCAGATGGTATGTCGCCGGACTCACACATTCTACACACCAACGTAAATAGTCGTTTTGTCTCAAATTCCCCCATTAATTTAAGAAATTCTGGTGGATTGTTATTTAACCCTTCTTCTTATTTGGTCCTAAGTCCCCCAAAGATCTCTTAAATTCTTATTCCAATACTGGAGCCGCTACTTTCTAAATCGACTCCTGTTTCTTCTTCTATCCAATCAGACAAATCTTCCCCCCTCTTAGAGGCCTTCAGTGTACTCTTTCCACATATTCACTCTCTCCTCTGTATTTCACAGTGGAATGTCCGTTGCACTCTTCATGTTTACTACCTTTGCTTTTAAATTCACAGAAGGCTATTTTGACTTTCGTATATGCTGAGTCAGTCCCTCCGACGATCATTTCTTTTTCGATTTATTCACATAAGAAGCAGTATGTACTGTAAAATTTATACATATAACCATCCAGGGACTTAATTGGAGTGATTACATAAAACAAATAGTAGGAAGAGTTGATATTAAAGTGAGATTTTAATAAGAATCACAAGGAAACGTAGTTTATTCACGAAAAAAGAGGCTTACTATCCACTTGTACGATCTATTGTTTAGTACTGCTTATCAATTTGGGACCCTTAGGAGGTCTAACTGATAGAAGTGATATAGATGATCCAACGAAGAGCGGCACGTTTCGTCATAGGATCGTTTAATCGGAACGAAAGCGTTACAGAGGTCAGTGGTAACGAAGATTCCTCCGTGACACTACGTTTGATGGCTTAATTAGTAATGGTGTAGATGTAGATGAATAGATGGTACAAAGCCAACTTGCATGAAAACGGTATCGAAACCGTATTTAAGTATTACCCCTGCCAAGCAATGTACACAAATGAAGCATAATTATTTTACAGATGTTAATTGAAACACGCTCGGCTCCTATAATGAGACAGTATTGTGACTAACATAGAATAATATTTTTAGAAGCTCTGTCCCAAAATGGTAAGAAACTTTTGAAATGTATTGCGGTACTCAGCGGCATACCGAATTAGATTATAGCACAGTAATAGCGAAATAGTGATCTCTGTCTCAAAAGGCCCTTCGCAGAGAAATGTTAACCTCATAAAATAGTCATTTCACTGCTGAGATGAGTGAATCAGAGATTAGCATGTTGTGTTACAACACAACTGACACGTTTACGCCAGAGCACGGTATTGCGTTTTTTGCTGCAGTCTGCTTTCCTTTATCTGGTGGCACTACTTTTCCCGTTCCCCTCCATGGAGCAGAGGTCATAATAAAACACTTGGACTACTATTGTAATACATTGATCACAGAGAAGACACAAAGTAATTTTACTACTCACAAATCCTTCGATATCTCATTGCTTCAAAATTCTCTCTCGTCGAAAGGTTACATAAAACTGTATTCACAGCCTTCGTAGCACCTGGGTTTCAGGTAACAAATCATACATTAATGTATTTCTGATTGTTGTTGTTGTGGTCTTCAGACCTGAGACTGGTTTAATGCAGCTCTCCATGCTACTCTATCCTGTGCAAGCTTCTTCATCTCCCAGTACCTACTGCAACCTACATCCTTCTGAATCTGCTTAGTGTATTCAACTCTTGGTCTCCCTCTACGATATTTACCCTCCACGGTGTCCTCCAATACTAAATTGGTGATCTCTTGATGCCTCAGAACATGTCCTACCAACCGATCCCTTCTAGTGAAGTTGTGCCACAAACTTCTCTTCTGCCCAATCCTATTCAATACTTCCTCATAAGTTATGTGATCTACCCGTCTAATTTTCAGCATTCTTCTGTAGTACCACATTTCTAAAGCTTCTATTCTCTTTTTGTCCAAACTATTTATTGTCCATGTTTCCTTCCATACATGGCTACACTCCATACAAATACTTTCAGAAACGACTTCCTGACACTGAAACTTACACTCGATGTTAAAAAATTTCTCTTCTTCAGAAACGTTTTCCTTGCCATTGCCAGTTTACATTTTATATTCTCTCTACTTCGACCATCATCAGTTATTTTGCTCCCAAAATAGCAAAACTCCTTTACTACTTTAAGTGTCTCATTTCCTAATCTAATTCCCTCAGCATCACCCGACTTAATTCGGCTACATTCCATTATCCTCGTTTTGCTTTTGTTGATGTTCATCTTATATCCTCCTTTCAAGACACTGTCCATTCCGTTCAATTGCTCTTCCAAGTAATTTGCTCTCTCTGAATGTCATCGGCGAACCTCAAAGTTTTTATTTCTTCTACATGGATTTTAACACTTACTTCGAATTGTTCTTTTGTATCCTTCACTGCTTGCTCCATATACATATTGAATAATATCGGGAGAGGCTACAACCCTGTCTCACTCCCTTCCCAACCACGACCTCCCTTTCATGTCCCTCGACTCTTATAACTGCCATTTCGTATCTGTACAAATTGTAAATAGCCTTTCGCTCCCTGTATTTCACCTCTGTCAACTTCAGAATGTGAAAGAGAGTATTCCAGTCAACATTGTCAAACCTTTCTCTAAGTCTACAAATGCTAGAAACGTAGGATGCCCTTTCCTTAACCTAGCTTCTAAGATAAGTCGAAGCGTCAGTATTGCTTCACGTGTAACAACATTTCTACGGAATCCAAACTGATCTTCCCCGAGGTCGGCTTCTACCAGTTTTTCCACTCGTCTGTAAAGAATTCGCGGTAGTATTTTGCATCCGTATTAAACTGATAGTTCGGTAATTTTCACATCTGTCAACACCTTCTTTCTTTGGGATTGGAATTATTACATTCTTCTTGAAGTCTGAGGGAATTTCGCCTGTCTCATACATCTTGCTCACCAGATGGTAGAGTTTTGTCAGGACTGGCTTTCCCAAGGCTGTCAGTGGCTTTAATGGAATGTTGTCTAGTCTCGGGGCCTTGTTTCGACTCAGGTCTTTCAGTGCTCTGTCAAACTCTCCACGCAGTATCATATCTCCCATTTCATCTTCATCTGCATCCTCTTCCATTTCCATAATATTGTCCTCAAGTACATCGCCGTAGTATAGATCTTCTATATACTCCTCCACCTTTATGCTTTCCCTTCTTTGCTTAGAACTGGGATTCCATCTGAGCTCTTGATATTCGTACATTCTCTTTTCTCCTAAGGTCTCTTTGGTTTTCCTTTAGGCAGGATCGTTCTTACCCCTAGTGAGACAAGCCTCTACATCCTTACATTTATCCTCTAGCCATCCCTGCTTAACCATTTTGCACTTCCTGTCTATCTCATTTTTGAGATGTTTGTATTCCTTTTTGCCTACTTACATTTACTGCATTTATATATTTATCTCCTTTTATCAATTAAATTCAATATTGCTTCTGTCGCCCAAGGATTTCTACTTGCCCTCGTCTTTTTACCTACTTGATCCTCTGCTGCCTTCACTACTTTGTCCCTCAAAGCTACCCATTGTTCTTCTACTGTATTTCTTTCCCCCATTCCTGTCAATTGTTCCCTAATGCTCTCCCTGAAAATCTCTAAAACCTCTGGTTCCGTCAGTTTATCCAGATCTCATCTCCTTAAATTCCCACCTTTTTGCAGTTTCTTCAGTTTTAATCTACAGTTCATAACCAATAGTTGTGGTCAGAGTCCACATCTGCCTCTGGAAATGTCTTATAATTTAAAACCTGGTTCCAAAATCTGTGTCTTACCATTGTATAATCTATCTGAAACATGTCAGTATCTCCAGACTTCTTCCATGTATACAACCTTCTTTTATGATTCTTGAACCAAGTTTTAGCTGTGATTAAGTTTGAAACGTCCCCTTAGAAAAATTATTGAATTACTGTGCTTAAACTTGACACACAATATTTTTAACGCAAAGCAATCTGACTTTCAAAAATCCCTACAAAAGAATGGTCCTGAGTGACATTAACCTATACGTTTCACAAATCACTTACCTCACAAAAATCTTGGTTACTCGAACTACTTCAATAAAGCGAGCGCCACTACTGCCAGCTAAATAAAAGATTCAAACTACGGAAGGCACTAACTACTGATAGGGATAGTTAGCAAATGAAAGATTTAAATAGAGAACAAACAATGTATTTACCTCAATATCATCAAAAGTCATAATATATATAGCAGTTCTTGACATCCAGTCTTACAAATTTCAAAACTCGGCCATTTCTCTCCCCACATCCACCACTGCTGGCGGATCACCCCCAACTGCGCTACGCTACGCGCTGTTATCATCCAGCTGCCCAACACTACAATGGCCGACAACATTGCAAACTAGCCACAGACTGCACACAGCACAGCCTGTGATTTTCATACTGAGCGCTACGTGGCGTTGCCAATAAGAAAACCTAAACAGGCTACTTACAAGTTGTGCTCTGTGCAAAATTCTACCAGACGGCTTCCTCTTTCATTTCTTACCCTCAATCCGTATTCATCTGCTACGTTTCGTTGTTCCCCTTTTCCTATTGCCGAATTCTAGTCACCCATGACTATTAAATTTTCGCCTCCCTTCACTATCTGAATAATTTCTTTTATTTCAGTATACATTTCTTCAATTTCTTCGTCATCTGAAGAGCTAGTTGGCATATAAACTTGTACTACTGTGGTAGGCGTGGGCTTCGTATCTATCTTGGCCACAGTAATGCGTTCACTATGTTGTTTGTAGTAGCTTACCCGCATTCCTATATTCCTATTCATTATTAAACCTACTCCGGCATTACCACTATTTGAGTTTGTGTTCATAACCCTGTAGTCATCTGACCAGAAGTCTTGTTCCTCCTGCCACCGAACTTCACTAATTCCCACTATATCTAACTTTAACCTATCCATTTCCCTTTTTAATTTTTCTAACCTACCTGCCTGCTTAAGTGATCTGACATTCCACGATCCGATCCGTAGAACGCCAGTTTTCGTTCTCCTGATAACGATGTCCTCCTGAGTAGTCCCCGCCCGGAGATCCGAATGGGGGACTGTTTCACCTCCGGAATATTTTACCCAAGAGGACGCCATCATCATTTAACCGTACAGTAAAGCTGCCTGCCCTCGGGAAAAATTACGGCTGTAGTTTCCCCTTGCTTTCAGCCGTTCTCAGTACCAGCTCTGCAGGCCGTTTTCGTTAGTGTTACAAGGCCGTTTCGGTTTGGTTATTGTTACAAGGCCAGATCTGTCAATCATCCTGACTGTTGCCCCGGCAACTACTGAAAAGGCAGCTGCCCCTCTTCAGGAACCACACGCTTGTCTGGCCCCTCAACAGATACCCCTCCGTTATGGTTGCACCTACGGCACGGCTATCTGTATCGCTGAGGCACGAAAGCCTCCCCACCAACTTCAAGGGCCATGGTTCATGGGGAGGGGGGTAGGGGTGTGGGGGTGTATTTCTTGTAGCATAATAATTTGTAGATACGACCGTTAGCCAGTGGTTGCACACGCCACACAATGGGAGGATGCAACATCATACTCGATGGGAGCATCTAGCGTGAATCACACTGTTCGATGAGAAGATGTAGGCTTAGTCAATGGTAGTATAATCCGCCCGATGAGGGTATCTACTTTGAATCACCAGTTCTACACGCCGCCTCGTGGGAGGGTGTAGCTTGACACAGTGGTGGTACACACCACCTGATGAGAGGATCTACCTTGTGCCGCCGCTGGTACATACAGTCGGATGGGAGTCTCTAGCGTGAGTCACCGGTGGTACACACTGCCTGATTGGAGAATGCACCGTGAGTTGTCGGTGGCTTACATCAATGGGAACATGTTAAATACACTACGTGATCTGGCTGAAAATGACTTACAAGTTCGTGGCGCCCTCCATCGGTAATACTGTAATTCAATTTGATTCTTTCTCGAGTGTGTGATCCTGCAAAGGCAGTAGGGAATATTTATGTCAGAGCAAGCGGGAATGGGAAAATGGACATGAGAAAACTACAACTATAATATGAGTACTGAGTTTTAGTAATAGGTGGTCAAAATAACTTGCTTTTGCTTGAGTCTTGGTGATGTATAAAACTCATACTCCCTTAGAGCATACTATCCCTCCTGAAACGTGTGTGAGATTTAAGTTCATACCACCTGGAACCACTGGACAGATGAGGCCTCTGGATGTTTGATTTTTCCTTACCTACATAAGACATTATTGCACAGACTGTTTCACAATAAGCTTGATGACATACTGCTTCACATTCAAATGCATGTCGTCGCATTCCGTTTGTTCTCATCACTCTGTTACATCAACATTTTTCTGATTACAGCTTCCACTCTCGCAGGCACACGTTCAATCAAGTGCTGGAAGGTTCCTTCGGGAATGGCTGCCCATTCTTCACGGAGTGGTGCATTGAGGAGAGGTATCGATGTCAGTCGGTGAGACCTCGAGAAAAGTCAGCGTTAAAAAACATCCCAAAGATGTTCTGTAGCATTCAGGTCAGGACTCTGTGAAGGGCAATTCATTACAGGGATGTTATTGTCGTGTAACCACTCCGCTACAGGCAGTGCGTTATGAAATGGTGTTCGATCGTGTTGAAAGATGCAACCGACATCTCTGAATTGCTCTTCAACAGTTGGTAGCCAGAAGGTGTTTAAAACATCAATGTAGGCCTGTGCTGTGTTAGTGCCACGCAAAAAACAAGGGGTGCAAGAACCTCCATGAAAAACACGACCACACCATAACACTACCGCCTCCGAATTTTACTGTTGACCTGTTGACACTACACATGCTGGCAGATGACGTTCACCGGGCATTCGCCATACCCACACCCTGCCATCGGATCGCCGCATTGTGTACGTTGATCCGTCACTCCACACAACGCTTTTCCACTGTTCAATCGTCCAATGTTTACGCTCCTTATACCAACCGAGGCGTCGTTTGGCATTTACCGGCGTGATGTGTGGCTTATGAGCAGAAGCTCGATCATGAAGTCCAAGTTTTCTCACCTCCCGCCTAACTGTCGTAGTACTTGCAGTGGATCGTGATGCAGTTTGGAATTCCTGTTTGATGCTCTGGATAGATGTCTGCCTGTTACACTTTACAACCCTTCGACTGTCGGCAGTCTCTGCCAGTCAACAGACGAAGTCAGTTGTACGCTTTTATGCTGTACGTGTACCTTCACGTTTGCACTTTACTATCAAATCGGAAACAATGGACGTAGGGATATTTAGGAGTGTGGAAATCTCGCCGACAGACGTATGACACAAGTGACGCCCAATCACCTGACCACCTTCGATATCCTTGAGTTCCGCGGACCGCCCCATTCTGCTCTCTCATGATGTCTAACTGAAGTCGCTGATATGGAGTTCCTGGCAGTAGGTGGTAGCAAAATGCACTTAATACGGAAAACGTACGTTTTTGGGGGTGTCCGGATACTTTTGATCATATAGTGTAGCTAATTTCAAAAGATCTTCAGGTCCGAACGAATCTCCGTCAAAGTTTATGCTGAACTAGTGGGCTCCACTCGTGACTATAATTTATCATTATCTTGAGGAAAGATAATTTCCTCTTTAAAGAACATAGTCTTCAATCATGTACAACGGAGGAAGTATAACTGATCGACAGAATGACCGTCCTCTACAAGAATGTTTCAAGATTCATATACGAGTTTAAAGCTTTGTAGCATTTGTTACATTAGATTTGCAATTATAATTAATACATGGAATGAAATAGCAACTCAAGAAATTTTTCTAACAAATATTCAACGCGCACCATTCGGCACACGTCGAGTTGATAGGCCGAGCCCATCCCAAGCCTTTATGAGCGTGTCAGTAGTAATTGTTACAAGAATGCTCTTTCTAAAGTCAGGTAGATCAGCTATTTGCGGAGGCACGTGAACATGATCCTTTATTAACCCGAAATATAAAAATCGCATGTTGTCTGATAGTGTGTGATCGTGGAGGTCAAGCAAAACAATTTCTGTCATCCGGCCCCTTGCAGCCAGTCCAGCGGTCAGGTACAGTTTGAGTTAAGTAGTCACGTACTGACTTACGCCATCTTACTGCCAAAAAACGTTCTGTGGCTCGGTTTCTTATTATTGAGGAAAGAGACATAGTTGTAGCGCCTTAAGTTAAGAACCATAAGTTACAGGCGCTTCGCCAAAAAAGAAAAGCCTATAATACTTCCGCTGGGAAATGGCACAAAAAAAATTATATTTAGGGAAGTCTCGGTGCAACCGTACTACCACGCGGGAATTTTCTGACTGCCAGATGTACAAATTATGTGTGTTCAAAATGCCATTTAGGCGAAATGTCAATTCATCATCGATGACAACAGGATCCTGAAAATATTCATATTCATGTAGCAATATTCCGTCTGCGAAGCAGACACATGAACTATAGTCTGTAGGCTTCAGAGCTTTTGGCAACTGTAAACGAAAAGGATATAGTTGTAAGCTTCACCTTAAAAGTCTCCACATAGACGTCACTGGAACTGCTAATTCACGACTAGCCTCCAGAACTGCTTTCTAGAGTCTACGCGAGAAAGACTCTCACTAGTTCGTTCAACACGTTCTGCAGTCGCTGTCCCTTTGCTCACAGGTATACAAAAAAAGACTGTTTAAGTTGTTCTTTCTTTGATGTCTTCCTTATAATTGTAATAAATGCTACTAAACCTTAAAACCTATTTTTTTTTCATTTTGAAAATCCCTGTACTACATCTGATACCAGCAGACCTGGAACTGCGTGGCCTACCTGTACCAGAAGAACCGTCCTTATTACCTGCTGGTGGAGCGTATAAAACTGCAGTAATAGACGTTTTAAAATTTATAATAGCAGAGAGATATAAATCAGGGTGAGCCGTGCGCGGCTCGTGTCCATGTCGTTTATTGTCTGTCATCTTCTCTTACGGTACTGTCGCCTCGTTTTCTTACTCCATTTACTGGAGTCACAAACTTTCTGCCTTACCTGCCCGCGAGTGGCAGTAGCAGCGCTTAGCGAAAAGTGCACTGTCGTGCCATCTCGGGAGCGACCGATAGCACTTCCGGGCCGTCGTTTGTCTTGAGTTCAGTTTCGGACGGACCAGCAGTGAAGTCAGTCGAGGGGATGGACCAGTAGTGAAGTCGGGGACGGAACGCCCCGCCAGTGAGGTGCGTAAAGCCAGTGCTCACCGACCGCTGGCGACACACATGAACTGTCCGATGGAAGGAGATTGAAGCAGGATGGCCGTTGGTTGGTCGTGCCGTTGGTCGTCTCATCGGGTGACGTGTATTTGATCCTTTGACTATTTCTGGGTCTCGTCAGTCGTCTTGTCGGACGTGGGTCGGTTCCTTCCTTGTACAGATATATCGTGGCCAATGGGCAGGAGTTTGCATGGTTAGGTCCGAGCCAGTGTGCCCGGGTCGCTGCGTCTCCGAATTCCGAACGGACATCGAATTGGGTCGGGCTGGAGCTGCAGTTAGCTTCGGACAGGCGAGACGCGCCCGACCGTTTCCGACACACGTAACTTCAGTGGGAACGTCCTGGATTGGTCGTTAGGTCGGTCGTCTCATCGGTCGACGTGTATTTAGTCGGCGACCGCTTGTGGAAAGTCTCTGTGTGTTGAATTGATTCGTTCTTGTTGTTACACAGTTATAGCTTTTACGATTGTTCGAGTTCTTGTGCCACTGTGTTTACGTGGAACTGTGTGTAACCTCTGTAATGTCTTTTGAGCCGATGAATGCTGCCTGAGCACTGGAGTAGGCAGTTGGTCGCTTGCGACAGAGGTCATTGATTAGGTCGTTGGTTGGTTCTTCAGCCGTCCCTAGGTCGTGTTGCCACCTGATTATTTAGTGTCACGCTTGGCTGCCTGTCTCACCTAAACTGTTGTTAGAGTTCCCTCCCCAGACCGACCCCTGGATCACTTCTTTGCACCACTTTTTGTTGTTGGCGATTGTCATTTTATTTGGTCGCAGATACTGTGCCAGGCCTTCTACCGTGTATTAATATTGTCTGTTTTGTGTTTAGTGTATGGCCTTCAGCCGACTTCATATCAACTATTTTAAGATTAGGCCTTCAGCCGTGTTTTATTTAAAATTCCTGTTGTTCTCTTTTATTGTGTAAAGAATTTTCTTTAATTGGGCTTCCAGCCGAAGAATTAACTTGAATTTTCCTTAATATGTCCTTTAGTCGGAATTTGGAAACGACTGGCTTTTAAAGAATTTCCTTAATTGATCTGAAATATTATTTCATCCTTAAGCTGGGAAGATACTGTAATTTTACTTATGTAATGCCTTCAGCCGTTACTATATATCCAGGTGTTTTAAAAGCAATCATTAAACTTACTCTGGAGAAGTTACTTGGGCCCTCAGCCGTGAATTGATCTTTGTTGTTTTAAAGACAAAACTGTACATTGGTTTGAGGAATTAAGTTGTATGTGTTCTTTCCACAACCTGATCCGTTCTCTCCTGCGAAACCAGAATTTAAAGGGATACCAATGTCTTACAAACAGGAGCACTTGAATATATTATCGCGTTAAAATCTAGTTTCCATCAGGGCAAGCTGCTGGCCTCTAAAAATATGTACACCATAATCGTAACTATAAATTCAAAGGAAAGCAGAGCACAAATAGTTGCTTGGCTAGTACCGATCGTCCATATGCTTAAAACGCACCTGGTAAACGAGGAAAAACTTTTACTTCAAAGTTATGATCTTAATTTTCTCTACATCGCAAGTAAATTACTTGTTGGCGTCAGGTGAAAGTGGTCGCCTGCCACTGCCATGCTATTAAGTTCTTTAGTCCCTAGCACACATGTCAAAAGTGGATGTTACACGTATTTTGCTCGTCAAAGAAGCTGCATTCAGTATTTCCATAGGAAACTGAATTCAGAGGACAGAGATAAAAACAAGTTTTAGTTAATACTGTTAGCATGGATGCTTCAACAAGAGAGACAACGATTTAGAAGTTCTGTTCAGTGCAAAGGACTGTGATAGCAGCACCAACTATCATAAAGATAGATTTAATTCCTTTCTTTATGCATCGCCCCAGAATAATAAAGAAGTTTTATTTAGGATTTCGGTTTCAGGACTCACTGCCGTAAAGATAAATTTCATTTCGTTTTTTATGTATCGCCATAGAATAAGGAAGTAGTTTTATACGTTCTGCAAAGTTTATGAGTCCATCCTTCTTGGAGCATAAGGTAAGTGGAAAAGGACTTGCGAAAAAATGTCTATATCGTTGAACAGAATAAACAGCGCTAGCTAAAAGCAGTAACACCTTGTCTCGCAGAACAAAATGATTAGAAACCAGATTCCTGCAATAGATAAACATTACACGTCACTTCAAAGTCCCCAAGATTCTGTGGTCAAAACCACTCTATAGTGAAATAACCCCCGGTACGAAGAGAGTCGATTGTGCCATGGAACTGTAGGAAGCGACAAGTGGTGAGACAGAGATGTTCATTAACGGATTGTTTAACAATGTCTTAGGCTAAATTCAGAACTTCAGTGTTTTATGGAATGAGGGTATGTGCCACTGCTGATGCTAATCCATTTAATGGAGTAATAGAGAAACTAGCGTCTTTCCTCCCATCCCCTCCCTTCCCCATCTGCGCTGCAGGCATCTTCATTTCTTCTTTAGTTCTCAGCATGTTTATTCGTTAATTAGACTGAATACGACTTCACAATGCACTGGCAGCTGAACGTTTGCGGCTTAATAAGTCACCCTCATTCTGCCACCAACCGCCTTGTCAAAGATGGTGGAAGAGCGGACATAGGTTCAGGGCACTCTCTTGTCCTTGGGATGGGAAACTGCCCTGAAGGCGTAGGCGTCATCAATGATCAACGGTAAGAGGATGCAGAAGGCGATGGAAACCACTGCATTAAAGACACGCAACGTGTATCCACAGGACATGTGGCCTGTAATTCAAAAAGTATCATGGTGATCCCTACACTGGCAAAAGATTCCGGAATAGTCTCCTGTTCCGACTTCCGGGAGGTGACTTACAAGAGGGAAGTGACCATGAAAAAAAGACTGAATAACCAACGAAAGGTTAACGTTCTGTAAGTCGGGGTATAGAATGTCAGAAGCTTGAACGTGGAAGCTAAGCTAGAAATTCGGAAAACAGAAATGGAAAAACTCGATCTACATATAGTAGGGACCTGTGAAGTGAAATGGAAAGAAGACAAAGTTTTCTCGTCAGATGAGTACAGGGCAACATCAACAGCAGCGGAAAATTGTACAACGGAAGTTCGATTCTTTATGAATAGGAAAGTACGGCAGAGATTGCGTTACTGTGAACAGTTCAGTGAGTTAATCTTATCAGAATCAACTGCAAACCAACACTGGCCACGATAGTTCAGGTATACATACAGACGACGAAACTGAATACGAAGCGATAGAGAAAGTACAGGAGGATAATGAAAGAGTAATACACAACGTAAAGGAAGATGAAAAGTTAATAGTCATATGGAACTGGAAAGCATTTGTAGGGGAAGGAGTAGCTGAAACGTCTGCAGGAGAATATGGGCTTGGGACAAAGAATAAGTGAAGAGAAAGACTAAAGGAGTTCTGTAATAAATTTCAGCTTGTAATAGAGAATGTTGTGTTCAAGAATCTCAAGAGGAGGTGGTATATATGGAAAAGGCCTGATGTTAAGGGAAGATTTCAATTAGATTACACCATGATCAGAGTTTTAAATATCAGATACTGATTTGTAAGGCGTAAAAAGGAGAAGATATAGACTTAGATCACGGTTTAGTAGTGATGAACAGTACGCTGAAGTTTAAGAGATTGGCCAGGAAGAATCAATACACAAAGAAGTGGGAAAAGGTAGTACTAAGGAATGACGAGATACGCTTGAAGATCTCTAAGGCTACACATACAGCAATAATGAAAACATGAGTGGGCAGTGCAGTTGAAGAGAAAAGTCATGTCTAAGAAAGGCATTTAGAGAAGTTGGAAAGAAAAACACAGGTACAAAGAAGGTAACTTCAAAGAAACCGTGCATAACAGAAGAAATATTTCAGTTGATCGATGAAAGAAGAAAGTACAAAAATTTTCAACGAAATTCAGAAGTACAGAAATACAAGTCGCTGAGGACTGAAACAAATGGGAAGCGGAGGGAAGCTAAGATAACATGGCTAAAAGAAAAATGTGAAGAAATCGGAATAGAAATGATTGGCAAAAGGAGTGTGTCAGCATATAGACAAATCAAAACTACATTTGGTACAATTAAAAGTTAGGGTAATAACATTAAAAGTCTAACGGGAATTCCACTGTTAAATGGAGAGCAGAGGGCTGATAGGTAGGAGTTCACTGAAGGCCTCTATGAGGGGGGAGATTGGTTTGATAGAGAAGCAGGAACAAGGGTCGATTTAGAAGTGATACTGGATCCAGTATTAGAATCAGTATAACATTACACCATAATTTCTAAAGTCGTTGGGAGAAGTGGCAACAAAACGACTATTCAAGTTGATGTGTATAATGTATGTTTCCCGCGACATATCATCTGACATCTAGAAAAATATCACCCACACAATTACCAAGACTGCAAGAGAAGACAGGTGCGAGAAATGTAGCACAATCAAAAAAACAGCTCATGAATCCAAGATGCTGACAAGAATAACAAACCGAGGAATGGAAATGGAAAAATTAGGATGTCGACCAGTGTAGCTATAGGAAAGGTAAAGGCACGAGAGCCAGTACTGACGTAACGGTTGGTAATGGAAACAGAATAAAGAAAAATTATACACGATCACAGGATTTGTCGACCTGGAAAAAGACTTCGACAATGTAAAATGGAACAAAATGTTCGAAATTCTGATATAAATAAGGGTAAGCTATAGGGAGAGACGGGTAATATGCCATATGTACAAGAGCCAAGAGGGAATAATGAGAGTGGACCACCAAGAACGAAGCGCTCTGATTAAAAAGGGTATAAGACAGGGATGTAGTCTTTCGCCCCTACTGTTCAATCTGTACATCGAAAAAGCACTGATGTAAATATAAGAAAGGTTCAGGAGTGGAACAGAAATTCAACGTGAAAGGTTTTGAATGATTCGAATCACTGATAACATTGCTATACTGAGTGAATGAGAAGAAGAATTAAATGATTTGCTGAATGAGTTGAACAGAGAGAGCAGAATATGGACTGAGAGTAAATCGAAGAAAGACAAGAGTAATGTGAAGTAGCAGAAATTGTAGAGCGAGAAACTTAACATCAAGAATGATGGTCACGAAGAAGATGAAGTTAAGGAATTATACTACCTAGGCAGCAAAGTAACGCGTGACGGTCGGAGCAAGGAGGACATCGAAAGTAGACTAGCACTGTCAAATAGGGCATTCCTGGCCATGATAATCTACTTGTATCAGACCTTAATTTGGGGAAGAAATTTCTGCGAATGTACGTCTGGAGTACAGCATTGTATTGTAGGGAAATGTGGAAAACCGAAACCGAAAAGGATCCAAGCGTTTGAGATGTGGTGCCACAGACGAATGTTGAAAATAAGGCGGATTGAAGAGTGAGAAGGTTCTGCTCAGAATCAGAGAAGAAAGGAGTATGTGTAAAACAAGGAGAAGGGACAGGATGATAGGACATCTGTTAAGGCATCAGGGAATTATTTCTACGGTGCTAGAGGGACCTGTAGAGGACAAAAACGGTAGAGTAGGGCAGAGATTGGAATACATTCAGCAAATAATTGAGGACGTAGGCTGCAAGTACTACTCTGAAATGAAGAGGTTTACATAAAAATCGAATGCCTCTAAGCACTCTGAGACTTAACATCTGAGGTCATCAGTCCCCTAGAAAACTACTTAAACCTAACTAACCAAGGACATCACACACATAAACGCCCAAGCCAGAATTCGAACCTGCGACCGTAGCAGCAGCGCGGTTCCGGACTGAAGCGCCTAGAACCACTTGGCCACAGAGCTTGGCAGCATGGCGGGTCGCATCAAACCAGTCAGAAGAGCGATGACTTAAAAAAAAAAAAAGGTTATGTGTTTCAATAATTCCTTTTGTGTCACGTTTTTGGAGACGTGGAATAGAACAGTGCTCAAATGTGTCACTGCTTACAACGGTAACACGATTCATTTCTCATTGCTTGATTGCCAACTGCTACAAGGCCGATACAAACAAATACCAAAGACAGAATGTAGTCTTTTCACTTTCTTCGCGTCGGCTGAGTTTACAATGAGTCACTGCATCTAGCAGCCGGAAGGTAGAAAAGTCTTCGTAACAAGGAGAGGTGCTTCTTATAGAATGTTGCTTAACGCAACGCAGTAGTAATCTCCTCATGATTTCCTTCACATACTTTAACCATTTTTCCATTTCAGTACCATCCAATCGTTTTCTTCACCTTCTTCTTCATCTGCTACTTCTCCCCGCCGCTCCCCCACTTAGTCGTCATTGTTACTCTTTCGTTTTACCCTTTTTCATATTTCTCACATGTCACAAAACTGAGTGGCAGAGGTGCCATGTCACGGATTGCGCGGCTCCTCCCACGGGAGTTTCGAGTCCTCCTTCGATCATGGGTGTGTGTGTGTGTTTTTCTTAGAATTAGTTTGGTTAAGTTAGTTTCAGTAGTGTGTAAGCCTACGGACCGATGACCTCAGCAGTTTGGTCCCTTAGGAATGCACACACACACACACACACACACACACACACACATTAAACGGCATTGTCCGTGGAGCGCAGCGATCTGGAGCTGTTGTAGTTGTGTTTCCTCTACGATTTTTACCGTCCACGCTGCCCTCCAATACTAAATTGATGATCCCTTGATGCCTCAGAACATGTCCTACCAACCGATCCCTTCTTCTGGTCAAGTTGTGCCACAAACTTCTCTTCTCCCCAATCCTATTCAATACTTCCTCATTAGTTATTTGATCTACCCATATAATCTTTAGCATTCTTCTGTAGCACCACATTTCGAAAGCTTCTATTCTCTTCTTGTACAAACTAGTTATCGTCCATATTTCACTTCCATACATGGCTACACTCCATACAAATAATTTCAGAAATGACCTCCTGACACTTAAATCTATACTACATGTTAACAAATTTCTCTTCTTCCGAAAAGCTTTCCTTGCCATTGCCAGTCTACATTTTATATCCTCTCTACTTCGACCATCATCAGTTATTTTGCTCCCAAAATAGCAAAACTCCTTTACTACCTTAAGAGTCCCATTTCCTAACCTAATTCCCTCAGCGTCACCCGACTTAATTCTACTACATTCCATTATCCTCGTTTTGCTTTTGTTGATTTTCATCTTATATCCTCCTTTCAAGAAACTGTCCATTCCATTCAACTGCTCTGACAGAATTACAATGTCATCGGCGAACCTCAAAGTTTTTATTTCTTCTCCATGGATCTTAATACCTACTCCGAATTTTTCTTTTGTTTCCTTTACTGCTTGCTCAATATACAGATTGAATAACATCGGGGAGAAGCTACAACCCTGTCTCACACCCTTCCCAACCACTGCTTCCCTTTCATGTCCCTCGACTCTTATAACTGCCATCTGGTTTGTGTACAAATTGTAAATAGCCTTTTGCTCCCTGTATTTTACCCCTGCCACCTTTAGAATTTGAAAGAGAGCATTCCAGTCAACATTGTCAAAAGCCTTCTCTAAGTCTACAAATGCTACAAACGTAGGTTTGCCTTTCCTTAATCTTTCTTCTAAGTTAAGTCGTAAGGTCAGTATCGCCTCACGTGTTCCAACATTTCTACGGAATCCAAACTGATCCTCCCCGAGGTCCGCATCTGCCAGTTTTTCCATTCGTCTGTAAAGAATTCGGGTTAGTATTTTGCAGCTGTGACTTATTAAACTGATAGTTCGGTAATTTTCACATCTGTCAACACCTGATTTATTTGGGATTGGAATTACTATATTCTTCTTGAAGTCTGAGGGAATTTCACCTGTCTCATACATCTTGCTCACCAGATGGTAGAGTTTTGTCAGGACTGGATCTCCCAAGGCTGTCAGTAGTTCTAACGGATTGTTGTCTACTCCTGGGGCCTTGTTTTGACTTGGTCTTTCAGTGCTCTGTCAAACTCTTCACGCAGTATCGTATCTCCCATTTCATCTTTATCTACATCCTCTTCCATTTCCATAATATTGTCCTCAAGTGCATCGCCCTTGTATAGACCCTCTATATACTCCTCCACCTTTCTGTTTTACCTTCTTTGCTTAGAAGTGGATTTCCATCTGAGCTCTTGATGTTCATACAAGTGGTTCTCTTATCTCCAAAAGTCTCTTTAATTTTCCTGTGGGCAGTATCTATCTTACCACTAGCGACGTAAGCCTCTACATGCTTGTCCTCTAGCCATCCCTGCTTAGCCATTTTGCACCTCCTGTCGATCTCGTTTTTGAGACGTCGGTATTCCTTTTTGCCTCCTTCACTTACTGCATTTTTATATTTTCTCCTTTCATCAATTAAATTCAATATTTCTTCTGTTACCCAAGGATTTCTACTAGCCCTTGTCTTTCTACCTACTTGATTCTCTGCTGCCTTCACTACTTCATCCCTCAAAGCTACCCATTCTACTTCTACCGTATTTCTTTCCCCCATTCCTGTCAATTGCTCCCTTATGCTCTCCCTGAAACTCAGTACAACGTCTGGTTCTTTTAGTTCATCCATGTCCCATCTCCTTAAATTCCCACCTTTTTGCTGTTTCTTCAGTTTTAATGTACAGGTCATAAACAATAGACTATGGTCAGAGTGCATATCTGCCCCTGGAAATGTCTTACAATTTAAAACCTAGTTCCTAAACCTCTGTCTTACCATTATATAATCTATTTGAAACCTGGCAGTATCTTCAGGCTTCTTCCATGTATACAGCCTTCTTTTATAATTCTTGAACCAAGTGCTAGCTATGATTAAGTTGTGCTCTGTGCAAAATTCTACCAGGCGGCTTCCTCTTTCATTTCTTTGCCCGAGTCCATATTGACCTACTACGTTTCCTTCTCTCTCTTTTCCTACTACCGAATTCCAGTCACCCATGGCTATTAAATTTTCGTCACCCTTCACTATCCGAATGATTTCTTTTATTTGATCATACATTTCTTCAATTTCTTGGTCACCTGCTCAGCTAGTTGGCATATAAACTTGTACTACTGTCGTAGGTGTGGGCTTCGTATCTATCTTGGCCACAATAATGCGTTCACTATGCTGTTTGTAGTAGCTTACCCACACTCCTATTTTCCTATTCGTTATTAAACCTACTCCTGCATTACCACTATTTGAGTTTGAGTTCATAACCCTGTAGTCACCTGACCAGAAGTCTTGTTCCTCCTGCCACCGAACTTCACTAATTCCCACTATATCTAACTTTAACCTATCCATTTCCCTTTTTAAATTTTTTAACGTACCTGCCCGACTAAGGGATCTGACATTCCAAGCTCCGATTCGTAGAACACCAGTTTTCTTTCTCCTGATAACGACATTCTCTTGAGTAGTCCCCGCCCGGAGATCCGAATGGGGGACTATTTTACCTCCGGAATATTTTACCCAAGAGGACGCCATCATCATTTAATCATACAGTAAAGCTGCATGCCTTTGGGAAAAATTACGGCCGTAGTTTCCCCTTTCTTTCAGCCGTTCGCAGTACCAGCACAGCAAGGCCGTTTTGGTTATTGTTACAAGGCCAGATCAGCCAATCATCCAGACTGTTGCCCCTGCTACTACTGAAAAGGCTGCTGCCCCTCTTCAGGAACCACACGTTTGTCTGGCCTCTCAACAGATACCCCTCCGTTGTGGCTGCACGTACGGTACGGCTATCTGCATCGCTGAGGCACGCAAGCCTCCCCACCAACGGGAAGGTCCATGGTTCATGGGGACAGGGATCTGGAGCTATACTTTGGTTAAAGCAACAGTCGAGATCGCAATAACATTTGCTTTAACCAAAGAACAGACAGGTTCTATTGTCATGGTCGAAATCATGTAAAATAAATAGTGAATAGGCAGCACACAGACGTTGCCATGGAAACATTATAAGTTTGACGAGCAAGGATCGAGTTCACAACAATAGACGCTGTGGTTATGCACGTAGAGTTGCAAAATGCTACAGCGAAATGGGGAGAGTGTAAAGAAGCTATGAACAAATCTTCTTTTTATACGGTTCACCTATTTAAACAGTTGTGTTGTGTGAAAATTTATTAAATCACTTGCTATCTATTTCGGGGTATTTCAGTCCCATTATAACACTTCCGTCCCCTACCGCTATACCATAACCTTAAAGTTGGAGGCAGGTCGTAAAATAAAATTATCATGTTAAAGCAAATATGGTATAAAGCAACAGAGCAGTGTTACTCTCTGAGAGGAATTTCGTTATGTTGTACCCAACGGAGATGGCTTATCGGAGAGCGTCAGGAAAAGCCTCTCTCGGAACCAGCACAATACAATTTTTACATGAGCAGTTGACAGTTTGGTAGCTCGTTCCCGAGTGACTCTTTGTTGCACCTTTTCAACCTAGGCCAACCACAATTTGCGCGCGCGGTAGAGCTCCGTTCCCGAAGGGAACCACAACACTTTTTGCATACAAAATAACTAGGTACCCTAAGTGAAGATCAGCAGTTTACATAACAGCAAATAAACAGTTAAATAAACCAGAACATTTGAATATGTTGGTAGTTCTACACAAAATTATTGAAATGAAATTATTTAATTTTAAACATAACCAAAGAGGTTAAATGACGAAGGCAAAACATATAATTTGCTCATATTGTACATATTACAGAGATTACACTTGCTACACTCTAAAAGACATTAAAATTTTTACAATGAAAGAGATATACCATTTGAGTTATCGATTCAAACACATTTACAGAAGCTCAGCGATGTAACATTAGATTAAACAAAAGGCAAAATAAATTTATAGAGCATTAGAGCTGTGGTGTTACACCATCCTAGGCAACTTATAAAGACAACCAGTAATGGAAGTTGCAAGCCGAGTACCAATTAAGGCCCAAGGCCTGCAAATGTCTTATGATAGAAAGAACGGTAAGAAATAAAAGACCTCTAGCATTTTACATGTGCCGGTACTGTATCTACTTTAGAATAACCGTCGTCTGTAGCTGCGTGATGTGGAAGCAGTGTTTCAATAGCCGATACAGTTCCTCTGATGTCTCGCACCAGACTGTGTGCAATGCTTTCAACGAAGATTTTTCATAAAAAAACACAAAATATCACCAAGTTATCATTATGCGTCAAGTATTTGGGTCAGACATTTGCTTTTACGTCGTGGATGCTCTTTGAGGCTTTTTGAACATATACAGCCGTTTAGTGAGGTTAAAATCTTGTTCAATTGACACTGTTCTACAGGAGGAAGACGTTAGTCTGCGTGCATGATTAAAGCTACAAGCATCGAACATGCTGCTTCAGGTTTTGTGATATTCCTATGAAGATGAAGAAGTGGCACAATGGAGAAGACTGCCGTTTCCGAGACGCAGCACTGTTCTTTCCACACTGTTGTGCAAATTCATTGCTTTCACCGTCAATTGTAGGAAGGCAGATTCCATCGTAATATTTCGAAGCCGAATAATACGCTGCTAATACAGTACTTACATCTTGGTTAATTGGTAGGCACTTGGTACTTCACGAATCCTAGTTTTCCATTTTGTAAATCACACCATCATCGCCTTAGACTGTAATAAATTAATTATACAACCCACTTTTGCATTTATAGCCTTGTGGCTGTTATCAAGCGGTATAACTGTGCTTTATAACATCTCAAACCATGAAAAACATTTGACATGCGTGCATTTCGCCTTAACATCCATATGTTTTGCCCTTAACGTTGTTAACATTTCATAGAAGAGTCACATCACATCATTACTCGTGAACAACTGACGTAACCGCGTAGTAACAATGATGAAGTTGTTATAACTTGGTAGTGAAAGATATTAACAACGATGAAGACGTTGACAATATTAAAGACGCTTATAGTCTGCACGGATTGCTATTGTGGGTAGATGTGCAGATGGCAGGGCGTGCCTGAGGAGAGCAGTAGTATTGGGGATCAGGTGTAGGCGTTGTAGGGGTAATGCTGAGCGCTGGAGGGGACGTGCCATTCTAAACTGAAGCCTACGCTTACATTTTCTGTAGGTATTAAATCGGGCCCCTCAGTGCCCACACCTGCAATGTGACAACTCAAAAAGATCTACTGTCGCCTCTGCTTTGGTTAGTATGTAAAAAGAATTCCGCCAAAAATGTAGCGATTCATTTTGGCCTCGCTTGTTAACCATTTGCAACTTTCATACAAGCGTCACGAGTGGCAAATTTTGAGTGAAATCTACACGTTTCTCTGAGTGCCATGTTAAAAAAATGCTTCTTTTTGCCAAAACACGGCGGAGTTTACAGTCTCACCTCACTAACGTATCATGTAGATGCAGTTGCGAGAGAATTCTGAAACGATGTTTTTTTAAGTTTACTTTGTGAGGAACTGAGTAAAAGTTCGGACAGTAGCTTAGGGGAAAAGCACATCTTTGGTACAAGAAAACATGCACTGTTTTCACTTATGTTGTTCCAAAACCCATAGCATCTCTCGTTTCACCACCTATAGATGACCCTTAAAAATTACATTCCTTCATCGAAAAAGTCTGTAATTAGTGGAATATCACGGTAGATAATGAAAATATGGAAAAATACTCTCGTGCCTGCATGGTATCATTTGTCAAAATCTCACTGCGATATCTGAAACCATCTATAAAATATGAGGAATGTTGTAAATATTTCGCTCTGGCTTCATCGCAGCGCTGGACGACAGCAAATGAGTGTGGTACTTTCGATATTAGAGACACATACAGGGTGATCCAAAAGTCCGGAAACACCCTCATAATATTCAAATGGAGTAGCTAACAAGGAAACAGACTCCCTACACACCAGGAACGGGAAGGGGGAAACTTTATAGGCTACGCCACCAACATGGCGGCCATCTTGAAAGCCACCATCATGGATTCAACTCCAAAATACAAATGGGAATATGATTATGTGGCATATCAAACAGATAGAGAATTTCACCAGAAAAACAATACCGTTCTTATTTTAGACATAGCGTTATTCATTCTCCGGTTATAGCCAGTTACATGTGGCAGCGGTGGGATGCTCGGCAGCATGTGTGTTATGTGGTGAAGAGACATTACGCCGATGTTACACAGTCCCGAGAGATCACCAACAGTCATAGGAATGGCTCTATATGTTGTCCATTATGTTGGATTGTTAATTCTATCCTCCGAACCCAGTCCTGATGAACTTTGACCAACACATCTGGCTGAATTTGACCACGCGCATCAACAATGCGCTGCTTTAGGTGATGCAAATCTCGTATTTTCACAGGATATACCACTGCTTTGACATGACCCCAAAGATAAAAATCCAAAGGAGTCAAATCTGGTGAACTTGGAGGCCACTCCCTACGACCAATCCACTTTTGAGGGAACTGAACATCCCGGTATGCTCGCACATTGAGCCCATAATGTGGTGGGGCTCCATCATGATGGAAGAATTCCGGGAATGTCCCATCCTCCCTTAACAACGAGGGAAACACTTCTTCATCTAATAACCTCAGATAACCATTGATTGCCGGCCGTGGTGGTCTCGCGGTTCTAGGGGCGCAGTCCGGAACCGTGCGACTGCTACGGTCGCAGGTTCGAATCCTGCCTCGGGCATGGATGTGTGTGATGTACTTAGGTTGGTTAGGTTTAAGTAGTTCTAAGTTGTAGGGGACTAATAACCACAGCAGTTGAGTCCCATAGTGCTCAGAGCCATTTGAACCATAACCATTGATTAAAAAGTTAGCATGTGTAAAGGATACCTAAACGTTAAACACATGTAACATATCAGGCATGGGATAGTCACTTTGCACCGTTTCAGACTTCATTTTATGACTTCTCAGCACGTAAGACTCACGCTGCCGAGCGTCCCACTGCTGCCGCAAGTAATTTGCTATAACCCGAGAATGAATGAAGCTATGTTTAAAATAACAACGCCATTGTTTTTCTGGTGAAATCTCTCTGTGTTTGATATGACACACGAGCACATTCCCATTTGAAATTTTGGAGTTGAATCCAAGATCATGGCTTTCAAGATGGCCACCATGTTGTTGTCATAGCCTATAAAGTTTCCCCCTTCCCGTTCATCGTGTGTAGGAACTCTGTTTCCTTGTTTGCTACTCCATTTGGATTTCATCTGGGTGTTTCCGGACTTTTGGACCACCCTGTAGATGCCTCCACCCAAGTGCACAGTAAAATTCAATATGTTACTTAAATTTCGTACAGAACAACACTAGATGTAACATGCACCAAACGCAAAATCCTAGCGACCTCTATTTTTCATTGCAAACTTTTTTGAATTTCATGCAGTGTCTTACCACCAAGTAAATATCACAGTGACTATGAAAATCAACGAAATTATGGGTATATCATCATGAACCAGACATATAAAGCTGTAAGTAAAGCCAAAATAATTTTTTTACCTGATAGAGTGTTTAAAATCGTTTGATAATGATTACTGGACGTGCACCTCGATTCTGTCATCGCTGGCCGGCCGAAAGGTGGAAAACGCTTGTCGACCTCGTCTTCAAATGAATTCGCTCAGCGCTTTGGACGAAAGCTGGTCGCTGCGCGGCGACCACTGCGTTCTACACGACTCTGATGAAGGGGTACACGCCACAGAGCGCCACGAACAGTTTCCAGTTTTTTTCAACTGTTGTCGATGTTGCGCAGCATGAGGTTGTATTTTGTGCAGAAAGCTTGGATATTATGTTATACGAATTTAAATGTTATATCATGTATATAAAGCGACTTGGAGAATAATTCTAACTCTTCAGTAACAGATTTTCATGGAAAGTATTCTATTTACTATTAATACGAGCTGTGTAATGTGTGGACTGTAAAGCCATACTTTAAAGGTACACTGCACACCATGTAATTGTTTCAACAGAGATATCAATACGTCTAGCCTTAGCTAAATGTTAGCACCACAATACCTAACAACTTTTTCGTACAGTATGGTCAGTGATCTATTTTAGGCATAATAAAGGATTATCTTCGTTTATGTTATAACGTCTTAAATAGCTGTTCCTCTCCGTTAAGCAGCTGCAATATTGTTTTTATTTTTTATTTTTTTATATGTCTGTGAATGTAGCTGCTTCATGTATAATACTGTATTACCCCACTACATACAAGTTAAACGTAGTTAGGCTCAAACGCGTATTGTGTCTGACATTCTGTTGACAAGGACTTTATTGCGCCAAGTTTCCGTTGAGGCCGAGAGGTTCTAGACTCTTCAGTCCGGAACCACGCGGCTGCTACGGTCGCAGGTTCGAATCCTGCCTCGGCCATGGATGTGTGGGATGTCCTTAGGTTAGTTAGGTTTAAGTAGTTCTAAGTCTAGGGGAGTGAAGACCTCAGATGTTAAGTCCCATAGTGGTTAGAACTATTTTAACCATTTTTGTGCCAAGTGTGTCTAAATTAGAGTTAAAGTAAGTCCTTATATGAACATTAAGCAGACTTACATTAGCTGAAAAGTTCGTACATGATTTGAGTCAACGGGCGTCTCTGTATCTGTGAAAAATCCTCAATTGGTGGTGCATTTTACGTAACTGCCGCTTTGCTGTGTTATGTGAAGTGCTGATACGATCATTTTTTTCATGAAACTGAGCGTGTTACATCTGTCATACTAAATGTTCGGCTAGGAATTGATTGTGCGTGTGGCCTGTCGCATAAAAGTTATTGCATGATGGAAGCAGTTTGCATTTGAATGTCACTATAACTTGTTTCACACTGATGCATATGAGTACATGTAAGCCATTATCTCTATGCCTTTAGTTTTCTGTCACCGCGTGTGTGATTGTAACAAGCGCAAACTGCTATTAGAAGAAACACAGAGAACACCTGTAGCAGACGGGACTCAGTTCAGTAACTGATGTATGTAAAACTCTATGACCATCTTTGGCTGTACCAATAAACGCTGATTAGCTGTTCAGTCACCTCTGTGTGGTCCAAATCTGTTCACAGGGTCAACGCCGATTACACTTTTAACATGAATGAGTACAAATCCGAGCACAGTCTTTATGGACTGACGACGTAATTTATATTATGATATGATAACAGCTAACTCTGTATATATGTGAACCATTTAGGTCATTGTGATGTATGTTTCTCGTAATGAGTCACATCACTATGTTACGGTATACTTTTACTGTATTCTCAGTGTATAATTCATGGTTTTATCACTTGATCATAACGATTTTATTTTTCGCCTAACATGATGCTGAGAATACCTTTACGTGAGTACGTGATACTCTATTATGAGCTTGTTGTTAACATTTTCATCAGTTTGCTCAATAGTTCCAATTTAAACCTGTAATGTTACTTACATTCAATTAGTTGTTAGATAGGAGCCTGCCGATGGTCAGACATCCGAAACTGGTTGTGTAAATGAAGTATTTTACCAGCAGCTCAAGGCAGTAATATGACTTTTTCATATATATAACGGCTTTGGGGCACCACTTGAAAACATATCACTAACGCCATACTTCGTCTGTCGTGTACCATTTCGTGCCTTAAAACGAAAGTCAGTCTTTTACCGCGGAACATATGAAATTGTCAAATGAACAGAGTTGCTTTGATCTCTTAAAAATTTTACATCTCTTTGAAACTAAAATCTGTGTTCGTTTCCGTAGCTTCAGTTTCATAATGTATTTAACTTTCAATGGTATGTGATAACGCTTGAACTTAATCTGACGTTGCTAACTGTGTGTTGGTATATGGTAGAGTAGTAGTGTAACAGAAAGGATATCAAAATCAGTATTTGCAAAATTCCAAGACGGTAACACATCTAAGTTTCAGCAGAATATTTGTTTCTAGGTACATAATTATTTTGTATCTTGGAACGTGTTTTCACATGTGGGAGAACCTCAATTATATAGAGTAATTTTTTAATTTCAGTATACAAGAAATGAATACCATCATTTAAAACCAGAATAAGGAAATATACTAGAGTTCTTTTACTGTGTTGGAGAGAGGTGAAAGTCTGAAAAGTGTTCGAAGCTACGACACTCTCTGATAAATTGAACGATGACACACTGAAGCCGTACGACGCTATTGTCGTACGTTGAGAACCTTCCAGTTAAAAGAAATTCATATGTCATCTAGGAGTGAGCCGCACGATTAATTATGTGAGCATCACCTCCTTCTGCTATCTTACTGACTGATTTCTTGCTCGCACTTACAGTTGGTTGAAAGTGCCCTGTCCCACTACCCGCTCCCGATCCCTTCCTCCTTCGCTGTTGGCCGCTCTATCTCTCACTCTCTCTCTCTCTACTTCTAGAGTAAGTGGTGGTAAGGTGCAGAACGCATTCCATGTCAAGTCTTCCGCAAGAGTTTGTACTACAGCCCTTTACCGCTCTTCTGAATAACAGCATTAATTAAAAAAAATACAAAAAAAGAACTGAAGCTGCAGCTCTTCGATGAATCTACTGGGTCTTCCCTGTTAATCCCCTACTATATTTAGTAACTCACCTATTAAATTTAGTAACTCATCTACTCCGTGAATGAGTTGCACTCTTATTACCCACTCAATATTAATCAGGTTATCCTCTAAGAGTTCACGTGGTTGTCGTCGCCGGCGGATACCTAAATAGACATATAAGTTCTTTCCTGACCTCCTCGAATCTTGTAAATATACCAGGGAGCCAAAATATTATGGCCACTTGTTTAATAGCATGTTGTTCCACTTTTCAAACACAATATAGCTGAGATTTTGCTTGGTATGCATTCTACAAGTCTTTGACAGCATGTCTTCTCACAGGTCGAACGATTCCCGAAAGTTACGGCATGGTTGTTTACGATCACACCGCTGGAGCTTGATTAGGCACATTTGCGGACCAAGACAGCTGTGTGAGTTCACTGTAATGCCCCTTAAATCACTGTAGCACGATTCTGAACTTGCGACAATGACAGTTATTCTGCTCGGGGAGATTTCGAGAATGGAGCGATGCAGGTGAACTGCAATAATGTTCAGGTAGTTCATTGTTGTCATGATTCCTTCGATTACCACCACAGATCCCATTAGAACCACTCAGTGTGCTTTATAGCCCTCATCGGCCTGAATCTGTGGTGCAGTGCATATTTCGTAGAGCCATTCGCCTGGGTGACGCCGTGTAAGAATGCAACCATCGACCTGATGTAACAAGACATGCGATTCGTTCCACAGGCTACAGGTTTCTATCGATACGCGGTGAAAACTCAGTGGTGATGTGCCCACTGCAATTGCAACTGACGATGTTTCTGGGTCCGTACAGGAACGCGTATGAGACCTGTGGTGTGAACCTCCTTGTTGCAACAATGGCCATTGAGCCGTGTACTACGAAACAGTTGTACTTGCATCAGCATTGCCCTCTGTCGTCGGATCTGCCACAGATCGCAGAATATCACACTGGGGATTCGTCCGACGTCTACGTTTTGTTATGAGACTTGGCCATCCAGTTCAATAAGGCCTGCTAGTTATTTCACCACCCTTCAGCCACATTTCATAGGTACTCACTACAGTAATACCCCAACAGGCCACCAGCTTGGCAGTTTCGGAGATTCTCGTTTGCAACATAATGCCACAACAATGTGTTCTTTGTCAAAACCACTTACATCAGTGGATTTCTGTATTTGCGGCTCGAACCTTCGCTATAATGACTACCCATTCCTCTCTTTTCCGCTTAAATTCTTCCCTTTTTGCGTCACTTGCTCGAAACACCACCAGCAGGCATTGAAGTTCGCGGTGGGCGATGGTCATAATGTTTTGTCTCATCAGTTTATACTATCGGGAACAGTGCACGGCAATAGGTCATTTTACGTGTTCACTCACTTTTGATCACAAAAAGGTTCCTGTAAGGATTTAGGCAGGTATTTGGTACCGCGTTGGTAAAGATCACGCACTATAGGATGCTTCCAAATATTTTACGAAGCACAATCGTTGCGCAGTTGTCAAACCACGATACTAACTCAGTGTATCGAGTAAATTTCACTCAAGATGTTCAGACTTAACACTGATATGCTCTATTAACTTATTAACTTATTTTGGACACACACACAAAAATTTCTCTTCATTATAAAGCTCAACATCGTTCACAAATGTGTGCCCACGAATTTATGTTTGAACCAATGTGCCTCTGTTCACCATTATTTTTTCAGCTGTGTCATCAAGTCCCACAGGGTTCTCCGTTCTCCACTACCACTACCAGCCAATCAGAAAGCGAATTTTCTTCATTCCGGTATAAGGGAATTTTTGCAGTTACCAACTTGAGGCATGATTTTTTTTATGTGTTTCTTTCTATTGATCTTCCACGCCTCCAGTCAGTGATAAAGACGCAGAAATCTGCTCAAAAGTTCTACATCATCAGGTTCCGAATTGCATATCTTTGCATGATTAATAATAGCAAAAACTGAAACATTAAACTAAGTTTCCTCAAGCTGAAACACAATTTCTTGTCTTATAGGATCAATCTCATTCAAGAAGAGAGCTAATTAGGCGTAATGCTACGACCTCCTGAGGGTTCTATAGATGAATCTCTTTATGACAACAGACTGCCTATCTCTAGATGTGTATGCTGATTCCGCCATCACAGCATGATAACCGTAATTAACAGATGCTCAACAGTTGTCAGTGAGTGGCGATTGTGTGATAAGTAATAGAGCTTCCTTTCATGTAATAAGGAAAACAGGTTCCTTTACGTACTTAAGTGCATTAAATTTGACTTAATGAGGAATGAAGTGATTGGGAGAGCATAAGGATGCTCACATAATTCTGCACTCATTATGATACGTTTGTAGTTACCACCTCATTCCCAATCTGCATACAGACTGAAAAGAAAGTGCCTTCGAAACACAGGGCTGTCAGATACAGTGTAATATGTGCGAGTATTTCCTGAGCAGTGCATGTATCGAATTATCCCGCCTGACACAGTGCTTGCATGTCATAACATGATGAAATACGAAGAAGGCAGAATTTCTAAAAAAAATTTCATCCACCAAACACACAGATTTCAGCCTCGTTAAAAAATGTATTCGCCCAAATACTTAAAAACCATAGCTTCAGAGCTTTGATGTAATCCGTTAACCAATAGCAGCCAGTTTCCGATAAAATGTGTAGTAATTCTGTTGCTCACATTTTTACAGCCGGTTTACTCTACATATAAGCGCTCACGATGTACTCTGCATGTAGCAGAATTTGGCCACGAAGTTCAAGACTCGTTAAATCCACCACAGAGAATGAATAAGCGTTTCTGGCTGCATTGACAGCATTCAAGAAACGGCGAACAATTCACGCAAAATTCCATATGAATGTAATCAGCCAGTTTCCGCAAGAAAGCTTTATCCAGCTAGGAAAAAACATTCTAGTGTGTCAGGTTATGAAAGACGGGAAAAATTTAGTAGTCCAGTTCATTCTTATGCTAAAAAAAATATGATAACCTATGAACTGGAGTGAAAACCAAATATATATTCATCACTCAATGGTTTTTTCAAAAAACGCGTAATTTTATTGCGATGTTCTGATTAGATTTAGGCTCTTTGCGATGTGATCTAAAGACCGATTTAAAAATGCTATAGTTAACAGTATCTATTATGGGCAAAGATGGCTGTCCGCTGCTCTTCTAAAACAAAAAACAAACTTAGTCTATGTAATTCTGACTTCTAAAAAGTGAGGCACAGCAAAGAGCTATATGTTGAAACTGGAATGAGTAGAAGAAACATGCAAGGCTGCAAAAGCACACAGAACTGAGGGGAAGAATAGATGCGACGTAGAGGAAAATTAAAGGGATCTCTCAAGAAAAGAGAATTAGCTGTACGGATATCATGAACTCAGACGGCAAGACAAGAGAGGAGAGTATAATACCTTGATATATGTTTCTCCTCCAGCCAGAGCTATAATTATAGTTAGTAAATTCTCTTATTCCATTTTTAAACAATAGCATACACTTTTTATGTGCTGCAGCCAGTTTCTCATAATTACGGTTTTTCCAAATGTTGAAACATGATCCGAGGAAAAAGATGCTCATGTACCTAAGAACAAATATTCGACTAAAATTTAAAGGCGTTAGAATCGAGAGACTCTTGTCAATAATGCACGAGACTCGGTCCGTTACATTACTACTGAACTGAACTCCATTTATCACTAAGTGAAAAGAAATTAAGCAGAAGTGTTATCAGATATTAGCTAAAAGTTAAATACATTTTGAAACAGGAGCTATTAGAAACTAAAACATGTTTCCATTTTCAAAACATAAATCTATTAAGCTTACTCGATTTGAGCCTCTAGGGGCGATCTGTGATAATGGACCAGAGAAGCTAAACTTCTATGCCAAGATTGCTGATAATAAGATTGCTTCTAATAAACTCGGTAAAGGGGTTCGTCTATCAATGTTACCATCTTCAGATGGCTGTCTATCAGGATCTGAAGATGGTACCTTCGATTACGAAAACCGGTCACTGGGAACAAATATTACAAGCAGTCTTGGCAAATAAGTTTTAGCAAAACTACCTTTGTAGCATTTGAAGATACAGGGAAACCTTTTAACAATGTTGACTGGCCTACACTACTTGAAGTTCTGAAAGTAGATGGGATAAAATACAGGGCGTGGAAGGTTATTAACAACTTGTACAATAACCAAAAAGCCGTATGAGTCGAATGACATGGAAGGGAAGCCGTAGATGAAAAAGACGTTTTATTCAATCTTTATATTGAGTAGGCAGTAACGAAAACAAAAGATAACTTTGGAAAGAAAATTAGTTCATGGAGAATAAATAAAAACTTTGATGTTTGCTGATGGCCCTGTAATCCTGCCAGAGACGGCACCGTATTTGGCGGACCAGTTGAAAGGAGTGGATGGTGTCTTGAAAATATGGTAATTAACTGTAATCTAATATAAGAACGTAGGCTTCCGCGGCCGGTGTCATAGTGATTAAAATTCTTCTGGGTAATATGCCGCGTCATTTCTAAAAAACTAACAACAATAATAAATTAAAACCGACGTTTCGGCCTAATTGCAACGGCCTTCCTCAGGGCACGACTGGTTTTAATTTATTATTGTTGTTAGTTTTTTAGAAATGACGCGGCATATTACCCAGAAGAATTTTAATCAACTGTAATCTAGTTCAATCAGGAGAAGCGAAGGGGATTGGATTAGGAATTGAGAAACTAATAGTAGTAGATGCCATTTGGGCAGTAAAATAACCGAAGATGGCCGATGTAAAGGGGCTATAAAATGCAAACTGGCAATAGCAAGAAAATAATTTCTGAAAAAGAGGGTTTGTTCGTTTAGAAGTCGTTATTGTGGGTATTTGTCGGAAATGTAGCCTTGGATAGAAATGAAGCGTAGACGATCAGCAGTTCAGCCAAGAAGAGAATACAATCTTCGGAAATGTGGAGTTATAAAAAAATACTGTAGATTATACTGGCAGATCGAATAACAAAGGAGGAAGCACTAAATCGAACTGGGGAAAAATAACTAAAGATGAACTTCCTGTATATTGTTCATTTTTTACAGTATGATTTTATTTGGCTCTCTCCTTTTATTTACTTTCCGAGCAATAGAGTAAATACACTCTCTGCTTTTAATATTACCTATTATTATTGTTTTTAGTCTTTGGAGTTTGCTCAGTTACCGAGGGGTTTTATTATTTGCTTCTGACTCTTGCATTTCGCTTCTATTGAGGAAGCACTCGTATATTAAAAGTCTCTGATGCTGTTTTGGCTACCCTGATGATTTAGGTAAGACAAAAACTTTTTTGTGAAGTTATTGTAAACTGGTATTTTATGTGACTGTCCAGTAAAATGGTGAAAGCATGTGTTCACTCACAGCTAAACACAGCTGTATAATTTTCGCTACCACCAGTACAGAAACTGGCCCTACAAGGCGCAAGTATCAGCAGTGATCAACGCTGTGACGACACATAAATGAACGCAAACCATAGTCTTTAAGATACTTCACGTGTATCCACAGGACAGGTGACCTCTGACTGAAAACATGTAATCAACAGATTTTAGATTAGTCCCCCATTTGGGGTACCAAAAGAACCCTGGCAACGGGAAGGTAAACTTGAGAAAAAAATTGAATAACCAGCGAAAGGGCAATCTTCTACAAGTCGAAGCATATAATGGGATTGGAGAGTCAGGAATTATGGAAAGGGAAAAGTAAAGGCTTAATGTAGCACTGGGAGTCATCGAAGAGAATTGTAAAGAAGATAAAGGATTTCTGCTCGCTCGAATGTAAGGCATTATCAAAAGCTGCAGAGAGATGTGTAACTGGAGTACGATTCGTTATGAACAGCAAGGTAGGTCATAAAGTGAGTAACTTACAACAATAGATGGACAGGATGATTCTCATCAGAATCGGCAGTAAACAAACAGTGACGAAAATATTCCAGTTATATTTCAGTTATACAGACCGAAGACGCAAACAGAAGATAAAGATGATGTATGAGGGCACTCAACGGGCAGTTCTGTATGTTATGCTTATTGTGGTCTTTAGTCCTAAGTGGTTTGATGCAGCCCTGCATTCTACTCTGTCCTGTGGAAGCCTCTTCACCTCCAAATACCTACTGCAATCTACATGCTTCTGAATCCACTTACTGTATTCATCTCTTGGTCATCGTCTGCGATTTTCCCTTGAATACTGAATTCGTGATCCCTTGATGTCTCAGAATGTGTCCTATCAACTGATCTCTTCCTTCAGTCGTGCCACAAATTTCTTGTCTCCCCAGTTATATGCATTATCTTCTCATTAGTTACATGATCTATCCATCTAATCTTCAGCATTATTCTGTAGCATCACATTTCAAAAGTTTCTATTCTCTTCATGTCTAAGCTGTTAATCGTTTGATCACTGCTGATACTTGCACCTTGTAGGGGCAGTTTCTGTACTGGTATCTGTTAATCGTCCAGACAAATATCTTCAATAAGGCTCACGGACACTTAAATCATATTTTAACAAATTTCTTTTCTTAGGAAACGGTTTTCTTGCCACTGGAAGTCTACATTTTATATCCTCTATGCTTTGGCTAACATCAGTTAATTTGCTGCCCAAACAGCAAAACTCATGTACAACTTAAACTGTCCCGTTTTCTAATCTGATTCCATAGCATCACCTAATTTAATTCCACTACATTCAGTCAACCTTGTTTAGGATTTATGATGTTCTTCTTAGGCCAACGGTCTTGCCGCTGTGGTAACACCAGTTCGCGTCAAATCACTGAAGTTAAGCCCTGCCGAGCTTGACCAGTACATGGATGGGTTACCGTGCGGGTCTGCTTAGAGTTGTTGACAAGCGGGGTACACTCAGCTCTTGTGAGGCCAATTGAGGGACTATTTGACTGACAAGTAGAGGCACCGTCTCGAGAACTGACAACGGCCGAGAGAGCAGTGTGCTGACCGAATGCCTCTCTGTATCCACATCTAGTGACGGCTAAGGGCTGAGGATGACACTGTGCTTGGTCAGTACCGTTGGGCCTTCAAGGCATATTCGAACAATGTTTGTTTGTTTTTATGTTCATCCTCAGTGCTAATTTCAAGACGCGGTCGATTTCTTTCATCATCTCATCCGAGTCTGTTGCTGCCTCTGACAGAATTACGATGTCATGCGATAACCTAAAAATTTTTATTTCATCCCCCTGCAATCCAATTCCTACTCCAAATTTTTCTTTGGTTTTCTTTACTGCTTGCACAATGTACAAATGAATAACATTGGGCAGGCTACAATCTTATATCACTCCCTCCTCAACAAATGCCTCCCTTCCGTGCTCCTTGACTCCTATAATTTCCATGTAGTTTCAGAACAAGTTGTCAATAGCCTTCCCCCCCCTCCCCCCCCCCCCCCCAGTATTTTAGCATTGCTACCTTCGGAATTAAAAAGTGGGTATTCCTCTCACCATTGCCGAAAAGCTTTTCTAGGTCTACAAATGCTATAAGCGTGGGATTGCCTTTGTCCTACTTAAAATCAGTTATCCATGTGGGATTAGAACAATATGCTAGAGGACCCATTGAGTTCTGCAATAAATTTCAGATTGTAAAAACGAATACGATGTTCAAAAATGACAAGAGGAGGCGTTATACTTGAAAAACGCCTACAAAAAAGGTGTAGATACAAAGCTGCAATAGATCATAATCATAATCATCGTTTAGCAGTTCCAGTTTCCCAGGTACTGGGAATAAGTCTCTTCCATTTCGTCCTCTCCTAATACACCCGTTCACGGAGAACATTACCCACTGACCATCCTGTGGTCACTAGATCAGCTTTGATCAAGTCCATCCGTCGGGTTTGAGGTCTTTCTTGAGGTCTTTTCCCATCCACCTGTCTTTCCAAATTTATGTTGGCTGTCCTAGTTGCCTCCTTACTCATCACATGCCCGTACCATCAAAGTCTAGATCTGCCAATTCGATCTAATAGGGATGTCTTTATTCCGGCGTCTTTCCTCGCCTCCTCATTCTTTAACTTGTCCATCTTGGTCTTTTGGATACTGGATCTAAGAAATTTTATCTCTGAAGGTTACCACTTTGATGATTAACTTTTTGTGAGAGATAAATTTCTCGAATCCATCGTATAGTATGGCATCCCCAGGAGCTGGTTTCGACTCTGACCAAACTTCAGTAATGACGAAGATTAAGCTGAAATCGTTAGTGTTATAGTGAATTACTGACTAATGACGATGTGTGTTTAAAACTGTGACTATAGATACTAGAAAATGGATTTCACGATAGGCAGTCCAGTAGAAGACGAATAGATACGTCTACAAAGGTCAGTCACAGATGTTGGACAGACAAAGAAGGAGGGTAACTGCTGAAAATTCTTCGGTAAAAGAAGACGTACTTTAATTGATCGACAAAAGAAGGAAGTGCAATAGTGCCTCAGAGAAAGACAGATATATAGCAATATGAGTCACTTAGGATTGAAATAAATAGAAAATGTTTCAAGAAAGTCAAGACGTAATGACTGGGGGGAAAAGTTAGGAGAAGTCGAAAAAGAATGGTCATCAGAAGAACAGATTCAACATACGGGAAAGTCAAAACAATCTTTGGTGAAAGAAGAGCAAATGTGTTAACAGTGAGAGTGCCGGAAGAATTACGCAGTTGAAGGTAAGGGAGAGAGCGAATAGGTGGAAAAAAGACATTGAAGATATTTTCGGAAAACATAGCAGGAAAGATTGGTTTAGCGTGCTGTTGATATCGAGGTCATTAACCACAGAGTACGGGCTCGGATTGTTTCAAGGTGGAAATGAAATCGGCCGTGCCTTTTCAAAGGTATCAACCCGTCATTAGCCAGGAGACATTTAGTGACATTACAGAAAACCTTCATGTAGAAGATCAGGCACGGATGGTCTCTACAAAATGGAGGAATTGTTTTCTGTCGTGATACAGGAATAAATGGAAGTTATTGTGCAACGTAAAGGGGATCCGATGGTTCCAGTTAGAGTTTGAAAGAGTTTTAGGAGACATGTTATCAAATAAGTCAGAAGGCAGAGATAATATTCTTTTCGGATGAAACTGGAGTCCATTGGATCCCTCCATGCGCAGCGACCACTGAGAATTTCAGAATTAAGAAAAGGATAGTAAGCGGTCGTATAATGGTTGTTTATTGGTACAAATCTACATTTCCATTATTACATAGTCGTCATCGGCTTTAAAAAGTGCAAAGTCAGGTGGAATCAACAATCGATACAAAAAAAAAAAATTCCTACGTCTGTGGTGTATGATCCATTTCGTATCCGTTTTTCATTCAACCTGTGTTTGTATCTTTTAGCACCCACGACGCATATGTAATAGACGAAATCTAGATCGTCTCCAATAAACGGTGGAATTTGTGACTAACTGTTGTCCGTTTCTTAATACTGAATTCTTTCGGAATTTCGATAACTCTACTTCGAAGTGGTAACCGTGTAGGAGCTATGAGACTGAAACATACCGTCAGACTTTCCCTAAAATATCGCCCTCACAATCTCGACAGTAATAAGGGCAAGTAAGCACGAGAAATATCACACAAACAGCCTGACAGATAATGCGCCCAAGTACCCTCGAGAATCACAGATGAATGGAAGTGATAACTGATCGTCAGGCGACGATCAGAAAGCATCCGCGGTCTAGGGGAGACGGAACAGTAGCTAATCGTACTCGGTCAGGGCTGCCTGCATTGTCCTGATGGTAGATGCCATCTTTCCGAGAAAAGCCAAACTGTGTACAGAGGTGGACATGTTTCCTAACGATAGATGCATACTTCTGTTGAGCCATTGTGCCTTTCAGAATGACGAGATCACCCATGGAATTCCAAGAAAACATTCCTCAGACGTAACTGATGCAGGGTGTTTGCTTTCGGGCTTTACACGCCGTACATACCAACATACCAACGACCATGAGCCCGATGGAGCATAAAACGTGATTCAACTGTAGAGACCACCTGGGGGCACTAAGTGGATGTCCGGTTGCGGTACTGTCAAGCAGCCTTTTGCTGACCGAAAAGGCCCCGGGCTCGATTCCCGACTTCACTTTCTCGTGGTCTGGGTGTTCAGTTGTCCCTACATTAATATCGTTATTACTAACAAGAAAGTCGCGTCAAACACACTGTCGTATCGCTTTTTCACTATTGAGATCTCTATATACGTACGAGCCGAAACAGGGTACCTGTTGCGAAGTCTAATACTCACAAACCTTCGCTGAACACTCGTAGATGAAACAGTTTTGTTAGCCCATTGTTTCGTCAGAGCCGTTGGTTGCTCAACCATTGTGCGCCTTTTCGCTCGTGCACATCTCTGTAGCCGTCGTTCAGTCCTGTCAGCTACGACTCGTGATGCACAAAGGTTGACTCGGCACTGGTTTCGGGTAGCAACGTTTTACCACACACGGTGGCACGCGGGCAGTTTACAAGCTTAGTCCTATAGGAAATGCTTCCAACCTTGGTCCGAAAGCCAATGTTCATGCCATTCGGGACGTCAGATAAATCGCTCCGTTTCTTCTTACGCCAAGGACTGCTCTGTTTCAGCGTCCCCCTGATAGGTTTTATACAGCCTCCACTGTTCGTTCAGCCACCTACCGTATGTGATTGTTTGACGTTGATCTCGAACATAGGCAGTAGTTACATTGATGTGATAGAACATATAGTTGACTATTTCACGAAGCAAGAGCCGTACGACAATCTATTTAATTTGTGTAGCTGAAGGCACATTCGATATTATACACAATGAAGATATCGACCAGTTAATAAAGAAGTGACATGAGCTAGAAAATCTGAGACATTGAAAATACCTTTGCGGCTTTCAGCGGTAAAATTCAGAATCAGGCAAAAATTTACAAATGTACAGCCCAAGCCGAAGAGTAAAGCATTTATAATTATTCTAATATTAGTACACTTGCTACATTCTCTCGAGACAACTATGTCGGCTATAGCGTAAACGATAGGAGACTTAACCTACGTCTGTTGGAAGTTTGAAGGGTCGGTGGAGCAGTTTCTTACTCTGAGGTTTATTCCACCTGACTACCATTATGACCAAACTGAGTGCTGGAATGTGATATAACATGAGTTACATACTATTATTAATTTATCGGTGCCAGTGGTTAGTCGCTTGAGAACGTTGGCGCCACATAGATTGTATTATATATGGCAGGGTCGACGTCAACCCAACGTTTCTTAGGGCGTCGTAAACACCACAGACCACGACCTCTGAATTTCTCGAAGATGTTTGGCTCTCAAAGCTAGCCCTGCTCTTCCACCCTCGATTATGCTCACTGTAAGCAAACTTGGGAAGCAACAAATCAACCACGTAATACTGTAATGAGAAAGGGTGTTGCAGCAAATAAGAATCCTGATAAATAAAATATAATTCAGTGTCGCAGTGTCCTCTAATAAAGCACATGTTACAAACCGCATCTGATTGATATTACAGTAATGTTTGGCTCCTGTACTTCATCCGAGAGCACACAAATGACAGAGTATCAGGCTAACGTCTTCCCTCACATGCCTTGAGATGACACATCTTCCATTTATGTTCATAAATGTCTTCACAATCAATCAAGCCCTGTCCTTCAGAACAGTGCAATTTACATTATCCAATTCTAGAACAATCTGTCTTCTTACGTACATAGCCTTCAGATCCAGTTTCACTCAGAGTTAAGCAATTAATTTTCCACTTCAAATGATGCAACTACAATAAACACTCGCTCGTCTGAACGTTGCCACATTACACAATGAATTTAGATTCGTTTAACTGCACTCGACTCTAGTGCCATCTTGCATACAGTAAAACCTTGAATAGTTACCGGACATCACACCAGCAACGAACCATGCAAGAAATCACTTACCCATGATGATGAGACTGAATCTTGATTGTGATACGTGGTTCTACCGTTGTTCTAAAGTTTATCAGTGTTCCAATGAGACTTCATATCACACAATCAAAATCATTGTCATGTGTGCACTTTTACTGGCGTGTTAAGTCGTGAAATAACCTGTTGCTATCCTGATGCTGTTGTTGATACTCAGAGCATTGCCAGGAAAGTCATTTGCACTTTAAAAGTGCTTACTACCCGAATGAAGTTAGCATTTCATCGGAGCAGTCAGATACGTGTCTGTCCATCATGAGGGACCCAGAGCAACTGTCCAGAGCGAAAGCGCAAACCCAAAAAGTAGAGCTCCCCTCCACATTATTCGTACCTCCGCACCGTTACTCATTTTATAAACTAATGAAGAAGGATAGCATTTTCTTAAGCCCTGTCCTCACTTAGATTACACTTAAAATATACTTTTCTCAACCTGAAGGTTTAAGAACAAGTGTGACTATTTACTCTCGACGCCGATATCTCGCAATATCGCCATCGAACTTTACAGGGGGGTTCCCCTCAGAATCCACAATCCCCTGCGCTTTCTGATACTGGAACGATATTACTATGCTGAAAAGATACTAGAAACCTACCATTTTCCCTCTCAACTGGCACTCTCATCTACATCCAGCCACACCAGCTAGTGTGCCCTCCCACTCAAGATGACTCGGAGTCTTCTATACCGATTGTTCGACGTATGCCTGTCCGCTACCTTCTGCATGCTTTCATTTACATTTACTTTGATTAACAACGGAAATATATTAATTCGTGTCGCCTTATGGGTGACATGAATTACTTTGGTTTTCATTTGGGTGAAGCCCTTACATTATTATTATTATTATTAAACTAACTATTGAAACCTTTAAATAAAATTGCAACATGGAGTGGATATGTTTACGCAATACTGTGCAACGTAGTTGCTGTGTTACACTTCGTACAGAACTTTATTCGGGAATTACTGTCTTCTTCCAATTATACGATACCCAGAGATATAAAATGCAATATCTGCATTACATTTAATTACAGGTTCTTGCTGAACCACTCTGAAAAATAGAGATGTAAGAGACTTCAGCTTTTAAATATGATGGGCGAATTGTATCATAGAGTTCAGTGTCCTTTGCATAATTCAACTTGTTCGAGAAAATTAGGCGTCTCCTTTCTCTCTGTGCTTAAAAAATCCTCTTAGACATATAAACCTTTAAGAAGCAAGACAGATGGAAAAGAAGTAAGTTATTTATTATTTTAAAAGTAATCACCGTAACTTTTAATACATTTATCCCATTGTCATTCAAGATGGTCCATTCCCTCACGAAAAAATGTATGTTGGACCTTGACTTTACCCACGCTTGTACCTCTGCGTCTGAAGGAAGACGATGGTCTGGAATTTCTATCTTCATGGCTCCAAAAATATAGAAATTGCATGGAGAGAGATCAGGACTCTATGGAGGAAGTGTAAGGGCTTCTCAGCGCAACACCTGCAGCATAGTCGAAGTAAACTTGGCAGCAGTGGGTAGACCCACTTGTTACCTGGGTTGTTTCCTCTATGATGTAGAAGTTACGGTAGTAAGCCCCTACATATAGTCCCTGTCTCTTCCTATGCTATTTCTATATTTTTCGAGATCTGGAGAAAGGTATTCATGTCTGTGTTCTTTTTCTGCGGGCTACCAGTTTGTAAATAAAAGGGCGTCTACAGAACAGAAATTGTCCAAAAGAAATATTTTTAGGTTGGATTTGTAAATATAACTTAGAACCTGGTGGTTATAATTAAAAAGCGGCTACTCACTGAGGTTGATACGCTCTCTTGGTAGTTAAGCTAATGCGTAAATGCAGAAGCGATTTACGCTGAACAAAAATTATCCCAGTTTTGAAAATGGTTCAAATGGCTCTGAGCACTATGGGACTTAACATGTAAGGACACCAGTCCCCTAGACTTAGAACTTCTTAAACCTAACTAACCTAAGGACATCACACACATCCATGCCCGAGGCAGGAATCGAACCTATCCCAATTTTAACCACCAGTTGCAAATTTTTAGCTTTACTGCATCTCATCCACGTACCTGTGGCTCATATTGAGTAAACTGTGAAATTGGCTGTTAATAATAAAATAAAAAAACTGCTTCAAATGCGAGATTATGTACATCTTTTGAAAAAAAAACTATAAAGAGCGTATTAACGAGAAATTTCTTTCTTTCTTTGTTGAAGCCTTCGTCCCGCGTCGCGCGGGGTCGGCCGTGTTAGTACTGATTTGTCAGTGTTAATTTCAAAGATTTGCCGGACGCTCTTCCTACCGCCGTCCCGAAACCCCTGGAACGGGGTGAGTGTACACAAGCTGTCTGCATCTAGTGTAAGCCATGGAATTGTGCGAACGTTTTCAAATGTCTGCGAGTCGTGTACCTAAGGCGGACCGTGGGGACCAACCCAGTATTCACCTGGGGGTTATGTGGAAAACCACCTAAATACCACATCGAGGCTGGCCAGCATACCGGCTCTCGTCGTTAACTATCCAGGCGGCTTTGATCCGGATCCGGCGTGCCAACCGAGTCCAGGAAGCAGCTCATTAGCGCTCTCTGCTACCCTGGCGGGTCATTTGTAATGAGAATTCTATTTACATAAATGAGAAATTCCAGGACTATAATAAGGTCATAACCCAGAATATCTTTATGCCCATCGTTAAATACAGGTTATCAAATAGGTGAAATAAAAAAGCAGGAAAGAAAAATGATCAGGAGAGTCTTCATACCAAAATACGAGAGTAGGAAACTGAAATTAAGAACTAATAATGAAATTTATGAGAAATAGTAGAACGAATATCAGACAAAATGATGAACGGGAGAGATGTATTTGATGCACAACCAAAACAGCTAGATGCATAGAGGACAGCAAAAAGAATTTTTAAATTTTTTGACAGAAATCCAAAAGAACATCAATGATAAGGATCAAAGAAGCTAAAGCAGACCTGAGAGGAAAAGAAATAACGGAGAAAGAAAGAGGAAAGAAACGTTCAGAGCAACAGTAAAAAGTTTAAGGACTTCCACAAGAAAACAAAGAAAAAGACTGCTGCTATATGGACAGAAAAAAGATGAGAAAATAACAGCGAAATAATGAGATCTGTTGGAAACAAAAAAATGAGAAAAGAGGAAAAAGACGTAAGTTATTTCATGTAATACCTAATAGGTCAAACAATTTTGAAAAAAAAAAACCAAATTATGCATTTATCACTTATCTGATCTTTTCTGCCCACGTTCCGTTCCTAATCGATTGCATATTGAAGTATTTCTAAACGTCTTTCTTGATTTAACAGCAGCAGATATCCCCCGTAGGCCCAAATAGGACAAATTTTCCCAGAGTAAATCTGTTCCACATCAACGCATTAGAATATCTACCAGTCTAGCTGCAATACGTTAATTACAGCCCACATCCGAACAGATCCACTTTATTTGTAAGCAACCGGTACGTAGACGTTTTGTGTTGTTGGGAAAAGATTAGAATGTTTTGTTGGTTCCATTGAACTCTTTCTGAGCCTGTGACAGCTTTACTGTTCCGGTTTTGTACGTATTGGTAGATTAGAATAGCCGAAACAGGATTTATCGACACTCTTTCTCCAATATGAGTCAATTTAATAAGTGTAGGCTTCAAACTTGGAAGTGCTATCACTATGAAATGAATTTAGCAGATGCTGGTGATCACATATTTTTCCTCGTCGCGGCTTTTCGATAACTGTAAAATCAACAGGGCATAATATTCACGAAACCACTCTTAGCACGAACACGTGCGGATGGCAGAACACGCACGCTTAACGTAGCTTCCACAGAGGCATGTTCGCTGCCGTCGCAGGTCTGCGCGCCCTGCTGGGGACAGACAGGATGGCGGCAGGCGGTAGCTTTGTGGGTGGCTCTCCGTGGTCGCCTCCGCCGCAGCCGCAACCGCCGCCGTGGTCGCGAGTCGATATTTTCCATTTACAAAGTTCTTCTCCATTTGGAGCGGGCTGGAATTCGGCTAGTCTCTTGCTCGTCGTCCTCCAAGAACTCGCTGCCTTCCTCTTTTTGTCCCTGCATCTTTTTGTGTGGCTGTAAGAGCAACAGATTCATCTGCCTGAAAAATGAAAGCGAAGTCGCACAATACTGACATGGACGCCGTACCACGATAAAGCCACTTTGCCTGTTGCCTTCCTTTCACGTGCAGCTGAGAGAATCTCACTGATGTGTAAAGTACGGGACCCAATCTCTCACTGAGTGCCGTATCAAGTACTTTCACTTATACTGGTTAACACACATATATTAAACACGGCGCAGTAAGTGGAATAACAATAAGCCGAAAACATGCCCAAAATAAGTCAGTTCGATGCAGTTTAGTATTTTTTGAAGCATGTCCAATCTTCACCAAGTGCCTGAAGACAGAATGTCCTCTTTTCCTCGTCATCAAACACCTAGCATTTGCTCCCACATATTTGTATCCAGAGTAGGGGTCTAGAAAAATTTTATCTTTCCTCCTCTGCTCTGCACAAAATCCACACAAATGCACTCTAATTAAGAAATCTCTCCTAAAGAAGAAATACACAGCAAATGTTTTATAAGTTATTCATTGGTCTGCTCCCAGCTTATACAATTCTGTGATGACGAAGCCGCAAACACTCACTTCTCCGATGTCTACTTCAGTCACACAATAGACTATATCCCTGACAGGCTACGGATAGAAATTGTCACTCAATACGGAGTGGAGTCTGGATGTTGCACTTCCTCCTCGAAAAGGGGGTTATGAAGAGACTGCCACCAAGCTTCCACAAGAAAGCAGAGACGACTGTCACCTGACCAGCCTGGAACCATCCGGTTTTCTGGAAAAAGCATTACTGGCGAGAAACAACAATCAGACATCATGTTCTTTGAGCAGACGGACCGACAGTAAAAATAGTTTATTCAGCACTGATCCGGCCATGTTCGGCAGTAAGCTTCAAATGGTGGTTTTTAAATTACCTCAATAATGTTTCTCACAGTTTGCCAAAAGATTGGCACGCCTTCACATGTTAACAACCGGCCACCAGCATTCGATACAGAAAGAGTTCCCTTGTTGACATGGCAGACATCTCCTCCTGCTCTACAGATTGTTGAAATCATCTGGTCATAGTCTTCAAATGATTGGCGCACCTCCACAAATTACGACTAGCCACTATCACTCTACACAGAAAGTGCTCAAGTTTTGACCCGGCCAACACCTCCTGCTGCTCTCCAGTTTATTTAAAACATCTGGTCATCGTTTGGAAAAGATTGGCACGCCACCACGTATACTTGTGCAACGGGCCTCTAGCTCTCGATACAGAAAGTATCCGATTGTCACTCTGGCCAACACCTTCTCCTGATCTCCTGTTTATTGAAAGCCTCTGGCCATTATCTGACGAGCCACCATTCGCCAGCCACAACGATTTACGAACGTTGACGTAGATTTTGACAAGAGTGGGATGATGAGCCTTTAATTGTCATCCAAGTTCCGTTTCACTTGAAGATTTCCGTTTCACTTGAAGATCGGGGAGCCGTTATTGTTACAAGCATTCGCAGAGTGGCAGCTTTGTGTATTATGAAGGCATGCTGGAAAATAATGTCTACTAATTTCTTACATAGAAACTCTTAACGGTTTTGAATTACAACGAACCTTTTTAACATTCTATATTCTCTTTCTCCGTGTCCACATATTTATTTATCAACATAGTCATCCTGCTGACAAACACATTTCTCCCAATAAGACACCAGTCTGTTAATACCGTCGCAGTAGACTGTGTGACTTTGTTGACGTCTCCACGTCAGCTCTGTTTACACCACTTCATCACTGTGAAACTGAAGTTGTCGTAGATGTCAAAAAAGGTTTAAATGGCTCTGAGTACTATGAGACTTAACATCTGAGGTCATCAGTCCCCTATAACTTAGAACTACTTAAACCTCACTAACCTAAGTGCATCACACACATCCATGTCCGATTCAGGATTCGAACCTGCGACCGCAGCGGTCACGTGGTTCCTGACTGAAGCGCCTAGAACCGCTCGGCCACTACGACCAGCCTCGAAGATGCCCTGTAGAGGCAGAGGGCTGCAAACATGTAGACATGATACATAAAGATGTAAACAGCTTTACGATTTTCCACATACGAAATTCAGTGGTACTACTTTTCAGCACGCCATGTTAATTTTTCTGCATACTTCCAAAACCACATGCAAACATCACTATGTGTTCATCCTGCTATACTTTGCGCGCAAAATAAATAAAATTCCTTCGATCTTTTCCACTCGTTCCTTTCTCGTCGATTCTGTGGTGAACCGCCTTTTTCCTTAAGTGCATTTGATCTTCAACATCCCAATACAGCCTCACATTTCAAGCGCTACTACTCTCTCCTTCTCCGGTTTCCCTACAGTTCACGATTCAGTTTCATACTATGCTGTGTTCCAAACATCATGCTGACAGAGACGTCTTTCACAAATCACCTCTGGAAGTCTTCTTTCCTCCAGGAATGCCCTATTTCCCTTTCGTAACCTGTTTCCTTCTTCTCCTTGATTTGTACACCATGTGTCATTTTGTTTCGTCTACTTCATGGCCCCCAATAACGATAGTTTTATTCGTCATTTCATTTCTGCTATTCTTCATCAGTTTCTTCACGTATTGCGCTCATTCCTCTCCTACGTCTTGTGATTCTGTCCAGAGATCGCAGTGCCATAACAAAGTCGGCACCTCACAACGATAGCGATGTGTCGCTGCATACTGCAAGGACGAATGCGAGGCACTGGTGAAGCCACGTCCTCTCTTCCATTTCCGCAACGCTGCTGCACATAGGCCGATGTACAATAGAGCAGAGTAAGGTTTTCTCCGGTTCGTGAACTCCGATCAAGCAGAAAACGTTGTCTAGTTAGCACAAAAGTATTACTCATGTCTTAGATAGAACTACCATTCTGAACTTTGTAAACTTACTACTTCGAGAGAAGAGTTTAGCAAACATGTGTTTCAAACGATGGTTTAATAGTCAAACGCAGTTGTACACATTTCATACATTCATGAGGTAATGGACTGTATAAAAATGGATATATCTTGTTATCATTCTTGTAATGAAGTTAACTAATATTTCGTATGTTGTACTTTCATTCCATCATCTTCCAGAGCAATTACAAAACCTACTGTTATACTGGACATTTGTAGTTTCGTCATGTTATAACAAGTCTCATAACTCTTTCTCATTTCCACTGAGGATAAAAATATGATCAGCTATTTTTAACATTCACATCCTTTCACGATGCATACTTTCTGAGAGTAGTTCCCTCCTTCAAAACTGGTTGTTAATCCGCTGTTCGCTAGCTAGGCCTATCAAGCTTCACCAAAGGCACGTGAGCCGCCAATTCTCGGAGTTCCTACAAGGCCTTCGCAAGTACCGTATCTGTCCCAGGGCACTCAAAGTCCCCACTATATGTCACCCCTGTAGGTCATCCCCCACTCTGTGGCCTTGGACGAGGAGTTGGTCTTCTGTGAGGTCAAGGGGTTGATCTCATATTTAGTGACGTAGCACCAGCAGAAATGCTACGAATTTCTGTGAGAACATGTGATGGTGTTTCTCGATATACAAAAGGTATAATTTATGGCATCTGTAGAAGAAAGGTCTGGGAAGCACTTGTAAAAGAGGGAGTGGAAAAAGATACAACAAGCAGAGTGGACTAGATGAATTGTGGAAGTCTGAATTTTGTGAAGGTGGGAGATGAAAGGATGGATTGGTTCCAGCCAACAACTTGGGTGAAGCAGGGCAGTGCATTGTCACCTCTCCTCTTCCTTGTGCCCACGGTTGAGATGATAACTAAGGTGGCGGAAAAGAATGGAAAAGACAAGACGACAGCAATGGTGTTCACATATAATTAGCCGATTTGGGGAGGTGATGTGGACCAAACAGCGGCCGGCCGAAATGCCCGAGCGGTTCTATGTGCAATTGTCTGGAACCGCGAGCCCGATACGGTCACAGGTTCGAATCCTGCCTCGGGCATGGATGTGTGTGATGTCCTTATGGTAGTTACATCTACATCTACATCTACATGATTACTCTGCAGTTCACATTTAAGTGCATGGCAGAGGGTTCATCGAACCACACTCATACTATCTCTCTACCACTCAACTCCCAAACAGTGCGCGGGAAAAACGAACACCTAAACCTTTCTGTTCAAGCTCTGATTTCTCTTATTTTATTTTCATGATCATTCCTACCTATGTAGGTTGGGCTCAACGAAATATTTTCGCATTCGGAAGAGAAAGTTGGTGACTGAAATTTCGTAAATAGATCTCGCGCGACGAAAAACGTCTTTGCTTTTATGACTTCCACCCAAACTCGCGTATCATATCTGCCACACCCTCTCCCCTATTACGAGATAATACAAAACGAGGTGACCTTTATTGCACCCTTTGGATGTCCTCTGTCAATCCCAACTGGTAAGGATCCCACATCGCACAGCAATACTCTAACAGAGGACGAACGAGTGTAGTGTAAGCTGTCTCTTTAGTGACTTGTAGCATCTTATAAGTGTCCTGCAAATGAAACGCAACCTTTGGCTCGCCTTCCCCACAATATTATCTATGTGGTACTTCAAACTGAAGTTGTTCGTAATTTTAACGCCCAGGTACTTAGTTGAATTGACAGCCTTGAGAATTGTGCTATTTATCGAGTAATCGAATTCCAAAGGATTTCTTTTGGAAATCATGTGGATCACTTCGTTATTTAGCGTCAACTGCCACCTGCAACACCATACAGCAATCTTTTCTAAATCGCTTTGAAACTGATACTGGTCTTCGGATGACCTTATTAGACGGTAAATTACAGCATCATCTGCTAACAGCCTAAGAGAACTGCTCAGATTGTCACCCAGGTCATTTATGTAGATCAGGAAAAGCAGAGGTCCCAGAACGCTTCGCTGGAGAACACATGATATCACTTCAGTTTTACTCGTTGATTTGGCATCTATTACTACGAACTGCGACCTTCCTGACAGGAAATCACGAATCCAGTTGCACAACTGAGACGATACCCCATAGGCCCGCAGCTTGATTAGAAGTCGCTTGTGAGGAACGGTGTCAAAAGCTTTCCGGAAATCTAGAAATACGGAATCAACTTGAGATCCCCTGTCGATAGCGGCCATTACTTCGTGTGAATAAATAGCTAGCGGCGTTGTACAAGAACGATGTTTTCTGAAAACATGCTGATTACGTATCAATAGATCGTTCCCTTCGACGTGATTCATAATGTTTGAATACAGTATATGCTCCAAAACTCTACTGAAAACCGACGTCAGTGATATAGGTCTGTAGTTCGATGGATTACTCCTACTACCCTTCTGAAACACTGGTGCTACCTGCGCTATTTTCCAATCTGTAGGTACAGATCTACCGGTGAGCGAGCGGTTGTATATGATTGCTATGTAGGGAGCTATTGTATCAGCGTAATCTGAAAGGAACCTAATCGGTATACAATCTCAACCTGAAGACTTGTCCGTATCAGGCGATTTGAGTTGCTTCGCAACCCCTAAGGTATCTACCACTAAGAAACTCATGCTAGCAACTCTTCGTGTTTCAAATTCTGGAATAGCGGCGCAGTCGTCGGTAACAGTACCATCGGCACTGCGCAGCGAAGGTATTGACTGCGTATTGCCGCTTGTGTACTTTACATACGACCAGAATTTCTTCTGATTTTCTACCAAACTTCGAGACAATGTTTCATTGTGGAACCTATTAAAGGTATCTCGCATTGAAGTCCGTGCCAAATTTCGAGCGTCTGTAAATTGTAGCCAGACTTCGGGATTTCGCTTTCTTCTTAACTTCGCATGCTTTTTCCGTTACCTCTGCAACAGCTTTCGGACTTGTTTTGTGTACCATGGGGGATCAGTTCCCTCTCTTACCAATTTATGAGGTATAAATCTCTCAATTGCTGCTATATCTTTGAATTTGAACCATATCTTTTCTACATTTGCGTAGTCAGTTCGGAAGGAATGGAGATTGTCTCTTAGGAAGGCTTCTAGTCACACTTCTTCCGCTTTTTTAAATAAAATTATTTTGCGTTTGTTTCTGGTGGATTTGGAAGAAACGGTATTGAGCCTAGCTACAACGACCTTGTGATCACTAATCCTTGTATCAGTCATGATGCTCTCTATTAGCTCTGGATTGTTTGTGGCTAAGAGGTGAAGTGTGTTTTCGCAACCCTTTACAATTCGCATGGGTTCGTGGACTAACTGCTCGAAATAATTTTCGGAGAAAGCATTGAGGACAATCTCGGAAGATGTTTTCTGCCTACCACCTGTTTAGAACAAGTATTTTTGCCAACATATCGAGGAAAGGTTGAAGTCCCCACCAACTATAACCGTATGAGTGCGGTATTTATTTGTTACGAGACTCAAATTTTCTCTGAACTGTTCAGCAACTATATCATCGGAGTCTGGGGGTAGGTAGAAGGAGACAATTATTAACTTAGTTAAGTATAACCTCCACCCATACCAATTCGCACGGATTATCTACTTCGACTTCACTACAAGATAAACCGCTACTGACAGACACGAACACTCCACCACCAATTCTGCCTAATCTATCTTTCCTGGACATCATTTGAGACTTCGTTAAAATTTCTGCAGAACTTATTTCAGGCTTTAGCCAGCTTTCTGTACCTATAATGATTTCAGCTTCTGTGCTTTCTATTAGCGCTTAAAGCTCAGGGACGTTCCCAGCACAACTACAACAATTTACAACTACAATTCCGACTGTTCCTTGATCCAAGCACGTCCTGTATTTTTCATGCACCCTTTGAGATTGCAGCCCACCCTGTACTTTCCCGAGGGCTTCTAACCTAAAAAAAACCCAGTCCACGCCACACAGCCTCCGCTACCCGTGTAGCCGCCAGCTGAATGTAGTGAACTCCTGACCTATTCAGCGGAACCTGAAACCCCACAACCCTATGGCGCAAGTCAAGGAATCTGCAGCCAACACGGTCGCAAAACCGTCTGAGCCTCTGATTCAGACCCTCCACCCGGCTCTGCAGCAAAGGTCCGCAATCGGTTCTGTCAACAATGCAGCAGATGGTGAGCTCTGCCTTCATGTCGTAAGCAAGACCGGCAGCCTTCACCAAATCAGATAGCTGCTGGAATCCAGAGAGAATTTCCTCAGATCCAAAGCGACACACGTCATTAGTGCCGACATGTGCCACCACCTGCAGCTGGCTGCACCCTGTGCTCTTCATGGCATCCGGAAGGACCCTTTCCACATCAGGAACGACTCCACCCGGAATGCACACGGAGTGCGCACTGGATTTCTTCCCCTCTTTAGCCGCCGTATCCCTAAGGGGCCCCATTACGCGCCTAAAATTGGAGCTCCCAACTACCAATAAGCCCACCCTCTGCGATTGCCCGGACCTTGAAGGCTGAGAATCATCCTCTGAAACAGGGCAGGCAGCTGCATCTGGCACAGCCGGAGACAGTACCTGAAACCTGTTTGTCAGACGCACCGGGGAGGCTTTCTGATCAGCCTCCAGGGACGTCTTTCGCTGCCTGCCACGCCTTGGAACGACCTCCCAATCAACCACAGGCGAGGGCTCAGCCCCACTGCGGGCAGCAACTGGGGCAACCACAGCGGCAGACCGATCTGGGGGCAGACGGGACGAGGTTGACATCCCCGTGATACCCAAGTCTGGCTCCCCACAGTGGTGCCCATCGGCAACAGCCTCAAGCTGTGCTACCGGAGTCAGTGCCGCTTGCAGCTGTGAGCGAAGGGATACCAACTCAGCCCTTAGGTATAAGTAGTTCTAAGTTCTAGGGGCCTGGTGACCTCAGAAATTAAGTCCAATAGTGCTGGGAGCCATTTGAACCATTGGAACCAAACAGCGGGTCACCGGTCCCAGCGAATTAGGGGAAGGAGTCAGCTGTGCCATTTCTTAGGAACTATCCCGGCATTTGCTGAGGAGATCTAGGGAAATAATGGAAAATCTAAATTACGATGGCTGGACGCGGATTTGAACCTTCGTCCTTCCGAATGCGTGTCCAGTGTACTAAGCACAGCGCTATCGCGCTCGTGGATTGTTTAGGCCGTAACGATCGGGAGAAATAGGGAGGAGGAGGTTCAGTGACAGCTCGATGCTTGGGAAGATACTGTGAGACAGTACGGAATCAAATTAAATGTACGCAAATGTGCGATTCTTGTTACAACAAGAAAGAAAAATAAACTAATTAGCGAAATAAGTACTGGATGTGAGCAGTTGAAAAAGGAGGGAAGCGTCAAATACTTCGGAAGTGTGACAGAGGAAAATGAGAGAAAAGAGATTGAGTTCAGTGAACGTGGGAGACAGGCAGACGCATTCCTGCGAAGTATTAGGAGCCGTGTTTGTAACAGTGATGTACCACAAAAAAGCAAAGAAATTTTATATAGAAGTTACTACAGCCCTGAGTGGTCTGATACTTGAGTAATGAAGAAAAGAGAGGTAAATAGATTGCATGGTTCTGAAATGAAGCTCCTGAGAAGTAGGATAGGAGTAATAAGGAGAGATACGATGAAGGATCGAAATGTGAGGGAAATAGTGGAAGATGAATCCTTGCAGACCACGACAGAGACATCAAAGTTAAGACAATGGAAAACAAGGTACACGAAATGTGGGGAAAAACAAGGGGTGGATGGGTGAAACGTGTGGGGGAGTGTGTAAAAAAGAGCCGAGGACTGGATCAGAGTGAACGCAGGAAGAGGGTCAAAAAACAGGACTACATGGCGAGACTTGTGCTACAGGCACAGCCGGAGGCTGGAAACTGTTCACGTTGATGATGCTTTCACCATGAGTTGTAACCTTACTCGTGAATCTTTCTCTTATTTGTTCAACTGCGTCTTATAAGAACAGTAGGAGAGAAAAACTGCATTCTTTTCGTACACTATTTTATCGGAACACATGACTCTTGCACTGAATACCCGTGAAAATTTTTAAAAGAAAAAAAAAACTATTTTCACGAGAAGGCGTCTCCAAAGACCATGAAACGGAATGAAAGGACGCTCTTGTTTTGATGTAACAGATTATGAGTTCCTGAAAAAGTTTTAAATACATGGTTGCTCGCTTTTTAATTCACGAATCTCTGTGGATCATCGGTTTCGTTGCATGAGTGCAGAGAGGGTTGTTGTCATTTAGCGGGACTAGGCGTCCCGCGCTAACCGGCGACATGAATGCAAAACGCCCGCCGAAAACATGGCGCGTCACTCTGGTTGTGTAGTGCGTTTCGCTGCCTTCATTTCAAAGGACTGGAAGGTGCGACCGGCGTGGGCGTGAGTGAGTCAGGTCCAGGCGAGCGCCGACCGCGCCGCCCCCTCGCGTCTCTTCATTTCGCCGCCTGAAAGCGGCGGGCACGACGGGCGACCATTCTCGCCGTTATTACAGCTCCGCCGCCTCAGATTCTCGTAATACGCCCTGGGACCTCGTAATAGTTCCTTTAGCTGCGCGGAGCTCTCCTCGTAGATGCCACGGCGCTCAGCTCCTGCGTCTGGTTAGAGTAGGAGTCGAAACGTTGTGCACACAATGCAGCTAGCTGTATTTCTTTGTGTCAGAGTGATACTACAGTAGTGGAAATCAGTAAAAAGTCATATAAATCTGTAGAAAAATTGACATTGTCGGTTGGACTAGTTGCGCACAGCGTATATGCAACAGTATGATACCCAGTACGCAGGGTAACATTAATAAAACCGTAAAACTGCGGGGACGGATTTGTGACGGGAAATAGAGGAAAATAGGTCCTATGAACAGCTGTTCGGAAATGCATCGTTGCCATGGTACATGGCGCTGACAAATGACAATTCTTTGACCATATGCCGTGCGTTCCTTATAGTATATTGCGCCTGTCTGAGTGGCTGTGCGGTTGTAGGTGCTGCAGTCTGGAACCGCGCGAGCGCTACTGTCGCAGGTTCGAATCCTGCTTCGGGCATGGAAGTGTGTGATGTCCTTAGGTTAGTTAGGTTTAAGTAGTTCTAAGTTCTAGGACAACTTCTTTTCGTTTCACGTGCAGCGTTCATTTCCGGACACATGTTCATACCACCTTTTTTCCTCCATTTCTCGAGTCAGGATTCTGTCCTTGAAGTTTGTCCGTTTTCTTAACGTTCACCCTGTACTGAACAATTCAGTCAAATGGATCGCATTTGACATTAGTAGCGCAGTATATAACAAGACATCAACGATCACGGTGGTTGACGGTCGAAGTCGGTATTAAGGCAATCGGCTCAGTGAGCTGTTAGTGTTGTGCATAAGTTCCTTATCTGTAGAAAGGAAACAGACAAATTAGTTACAGTTCGTACTGTGTGCATAAACCACGATTGTGACATAGCCACTAGGAAAGAAGTTATAATGTGATGCAAAAAACAGAAATCGGAGCGTAAAAGGAAATGGTACTCTGTAACCGTCAAGTTGCCAAGAAACTGAACCGTACAAGTACAGTGATTTATAATTTCGTTACATTCGGTGTTCCATATGGACGGCAATGAAAATATGGGCAAACTAGAACTTAGGCATCGAAGCGGTTACCTTTGCACAGAGCAACGGCCACAGCCTTCATTCTTCTTAACTCGTTGGTGGTTTACAGTTGCCAGTAATTGTCAAACGAGTACGACAAACTTCATCAAATGAAAATAGCTTGAATTCAAGAAAGAACTCCAGAAATCTCCTCTAACAGCTAACAAAGTGGCTAGATTCGAGTTTTCTGAAACAAATATGGACTTGAGCATGGGATAAGTGATTTTCAGTGATAAGAAGTTTAATTTAGATCGTCCTAATGGATTTCAATATGATTGGCATGATCTGAGCAGCAGATAACAATGAGCAGAAATTTTGGTTACTGCAATGTTAGGGCAGCAGTCTGCGCTAGAGATAAATCACACTATTGCTTGGGTTAACACTAGAACGAACTCTCGTATGATCAGTAATATGCTGGAGACAGAATCTATTGGAATGTATGACGACCTATGGGACAAAAGTCTAATGCTTCAACATGTTAATGCATCAATGCAGCTAACTGCACAACACGAACGTGGTTTAAAGTAAAGATGTCGATGTCTTGCCCTACCGAGCACGTAACCTAGATTTGAACCCGCTGGAGAGCATTTGTGGAATACTTGCAAATAGTGTTTACCGGCGTAGAAGACAATTTGATGCCATATGTGAGCTGAAAAGAGCGATGAGTGGGCGACAATTTCACTGCATGAACTTAAAACCCCAACAGTATCCATGTCGAAGATATTTTTTGAGGACATTAGGAAGAAGAGGGTTAGGACAAGGTACTAATAATGCAAAAACACAGTAAGTCAACGAGTGTCATTATTTCAATATCGATCAAGGAAAAATGCAGACACCTCATTTTGTAACTCGTGTTGTGAAGGAAACCATGTAATTTCGTATTTATTGTTTATGTCTTATATGCATCAACTCCATCCATAATAAGTTCGATGCATGTATGCTTCAAACATTGTATACAGCTTCCATAGGAAACCTCCTTTTATGCTGATTTCAACTACTGCTAATGTCTGTGTATTCTAACATACAGAGCTAGGTGGCGCAGTGGTTAGCACACTGGACTCGCAGTAGGGAGGACGACGGTTCGAACCCACATCCGGCCATTGAAGATTTAGGTTTTCCGTGATTTCCCTAAATCACTACTGGCAAATTACTGGATGGTTTCTTTCAAAGGGGACGACCGAGTTCCTTCCCCTCCCTTCCCTAACCTGATGGGATCGATGACCTCACCGTTTGGTCCCCTCCCCCAAACCAACCAACCTTTCTACAGCAAATAATTTTGAACAATATAGAAAATATTTTAAAAAACTGGTTTGTGAATGTGTAGCGTTTATGCCACGCTGCCTGTAGCGGCCGTCTCGAAAACAGATACCTGAAGGTCATCTCACTGTCCTACTGCATTGCCGGTTAGTGACAAATTCAGATGTTAGTAAAAATTACGAAAAATGTAGTACACATCTCTACTTTCAGTCTAGAATATTATGACGTATTTTATAAAAGAAAGTTCTTGCCAACTAACGTTAAAAGAAATATATACACAGGGTGTCTCATTTATCTTGACAAAAATATTTCAAGAAAATTTTCTTTAGCCGTCAGGGGACAACAATCAGCATGATTGCTTTCGTTATTTTCTTTTTTTTACGAAGATATGAACAGCTGTATGACTTTTCTTTAAATGGAACACTGTATTTTTTATTCGGTAGTTCATTTCCTCTCCTAAAGACCTATTCAAAAATGTATCACAATGTATCATTCACTGAAACACAACGTTTTTAATTACATAACAAAACATTGATTTTGATCACAAACTCGTCCACTTTGCAGGAGTCATCAGAAAACAAATGTAAACCAAGTAAAAACATAACACAAAATTGACTTTGGCTCTCCTGTAGAGTAGAACATTCAAAGGTGCTCAAAGTGGTGACCCTGAACATCGATACACTGGTGCACTCGTTGAATGAAAGAATTATTTACTGCTTCTAGTGTTGCCTGCTGAAGAGGATTACAAGCAAACACGATACGTTCATACCATGTCCTCTGGAATTGTTGGAACATCACGCTAGACAGTGTCTTTAATGCATCCCCCCAAAGAAAGTCCAGAGGATTCAAATCAGGATATGTGGCAGGTCAAGTAACTGTTCCTCCTCCACCAATGCATCTAGCAGGATACCTTCTGTTCAGAACACGACGTGCACGCAAGGCATTATGTGCTGGACATCCATCGTCTTGTTACCACACAAGCATTCTGGTTCTCTGTGGCACTTCATCCAGAAGAGGAGGAAGAATTCGTCTGAGGAACTTGGCATACGCTGTGCCGTTCACACTACCATTGATGAAATAAAGGCCAATAACTCTATTAGCAAGCATCCCACACCAGACGTTAACTCTCCGTTGACGCTGATGTTCCACCTGTCAAAGCCATCATTGGTTGCAGCTGCACCAATAATGCATGTTCCTTGTACGTACCTGTCCCTTGTTTGAGAAATAACATTCATCGGTAATTAGAACATTGGAGAAGAAGTTCGGGCTGGCGAGGATTTGCTGCTGTGCCCACTGACAGAACTGTACACGATTCTAGAAATCATTTCCATGCAATTCTTGATGTAGGTGCACATGGTAAGGATGGAACCGGTGACGTGTAAGAATACGATGTACACTGGTCTTAGGAATGCCAGTCGTGTGCTCACATGGGGATTCATAGCAACGGAAGCGAGAACAGTGATTTGGGGAGCTTCGTCCGTACGAGTGCTACGACGATTGCGTTGTCGTGGGTTGAAACTTCCTGTTTCCTGAAGCCTCGCAACAAGATGAGAAAACATCCGTCGGGAAGGTGGGTTCTTGTCAGGATGTCGCTCTCTGTACAGTTCCTTTGCCTGAGCAGTATGTCGCCTATCTTCAATAACAACAATAAAAGAAACGTTATGTCGACGCTGTTTGTAGGAAGGACAGCCTTTACTGTATGTCTACCCTACACAACAGTATTTAAAAGGGCTATACTAAATGTACCCTTACAATAGAAAACAGTATTGCAATTACTGTTCTGCTAAATTACATTTCCCGTAAGTGAGTAGTATTTCTACCTTCTCTTCGTTGGTTTACATTCTTCTCAAACAACTCAACTGACGATGGTTGACGGAATGACGGTTGTACATTCTACTTATGTTTACTTTTGTCCTCTGTCAAAGTCAGCACATGGATGTGTTCCATTACCCCGAGTACCTGCACTAAGCACTGGGAGCCTCAACGTCAATGTTGTGTTATGTAATTAATAACGTTAAGTTTCAGCGAATGGTACACTGTGATACATTTTTGAATAGATCTTTAGGAGAGGAAATGAATTACCGAATGAAAAAATACAGAGTGCCATTTAAAAATGTCATACCTCTGTTCATATGTTTGTAAAAAACAATGCTACAACGAAGGCAATCATGCTGATTGATGTTCCCCTGACGGCTAAAGAATATTTGCTTGAAACTTTTTATAATTATCATCTGCACAAACAGTTATTTAGAGTGACTAAGATACATGAGACGTCCTGTGTATATTCTTTTACCTGAGCCTGCGGGATAAGTAGAACCACTGATATATTTGGACTGAAAATAATACTTGAACACTCTCGAAGTTTATAGATGCAGGTGATATGTATTTTATTGTGAAACACAGAAGTATTCCGAGATAAGAAATGAAGTATCGTAAGAGGTGTGAAACTGATCATCCAGCGTAACGACAAAATGTCCTCGCTAATGCATCTGCGTTCAGTAGGACCTTGCAGAAACTTCTAGCGAGAATGCTGCAAAAATGCTATAAAATTAATGTTAGTAACATCTGAGACATCATTATGGTATCGTTTCGCTTGTGAACGCATTGTATTTAGTAGAGACTCTTTGTGCGACAGTGCTTTATTACTCGTGTGACGTCATTATAGGACCGAGGATGTTCCCTACCTTCCGAACATTTATTTGCAGCTCTTAGTGACTCTTTGTCACTGCACCCATCGCCAAAATCGTAGATATACGTTGTACAGAAGTAACTGCATGTATTTTCTAGCCAATACTTACGCTCAGGTCCAGTAAAACATGTCTTTTCACGTGGCTTTATGAAAGCCCAATTTGATCGAATTATACTACACGACTATGTCCTCAGCACGCAGTAAGTGCATTTTACTCAAAACTTTGTTCTTGCTGCAGCAGTGTTTCTGCATTACATTACAGTATTCGTCTACCATTATAATTTCGGGATGAAAAGCCAAGTAAGAGCAGAAGACGAAGAAATGAGGTCTCTGAGTCAGAATCATTAACTTTTTTCACGGAGATCTCTGTGTATTTTTCTAGCCGTTGGATTCTCTCCTCTGTCGTAGTGTACAAGTACAGTCGTGCTCAAAAGTATCCGAACGACCTGAATTGCATTTCGCCTAATTCGCATGAAACTCGCATAACGCAGCTGTCTAGCAGGTCCTCTAATCACTCCTTGGCGCAGTCGTTTGACTATTGAAAATGGTTCTAACAAGTGACTACTAGAAAACACTGGTCTGTATCGCAGTAACTCAATATGTAAAGTAACACCACGATACTACAAATATCAGGGAACTCCTTATCACAGATAAGACTGTCCTTAAGCCTTGAAAGCTCACATTTATTACAATAAATGACATACTTGAAATGTTACCACTCTCATTATTACGTCAGATAGGTAATACACGTAGTACGTTTGTCGTATTCATGATTTCCTCTTCAAAGTAACATACCGTACTTATTATTTAACTCAAAATGACATTACAAAAATTTAAGTTCTTCACGAGCAGCTAGCTGAGAATATGTATGAACTTCAAATGACACGACGAACCGTCTCGTTCTACATATGGATTCAAACCCAGGTCATGCAGACTAAGCAAATATTTCGTGACGGACGGAAACTAACAGTCATTCCTGATTAGGCATACAGAGAGTGATATACCTCGATTTTAAACAGTATCAGTTAGCAATATCAACTTTAAATTACATAACGCAAACATTTTTAACGGACCCGATTTCCTATCCAGCATCTACTGTCCCTGTTAACGAACTATGAGAGGTATTAAATATTGCTTCTTCACAAGTAACTTACTTAAAATGCCGTGAGGTAAAGCTTTGTGTTTGACAGGGAATCGAATCCACAACCTAATCGGAATGATATCGATGCACAATCAACTGTGACATAACGGGTTTTCTCGGAGGTAGCTGGATGTTCTAACTGATATGACGAGACGAAAAATTAAGTTTTTCCTTCCCAGGACTCCAACCCGGCACCTATCGCTGTTATATTCTAGAGAAAACGAACGTTAAATATGGGTTTGTTGCACCAGCAGCGATCTCGCAAATAGTTATGTGTCTCACTGCGAGTTAAAAAGTCAGATTGTTTAGTGCTGACAACGAATTAAAATACATTAAAAATCGAAATTATTATCCACCAGCAGATAGGTATTCTCATCCTAGAGCTTGATAATGCATAATTAAATCTTTAGTGCCGGGCAAGGATTCGAAACCATTCGCGCGCAATATGTGGAGATGTTGAGGAATCGACAGTTTTGAACAGACAACAAATTGTAGCCGAACTGTATTGTCAAGAAGGGATCAAGTCCGCGTTAAGGGCGGTCGAGTTGCATTCCCAGGTCAGAACCAATTTTTTCGACATACAGAAGCTCAGACAAAAGATGGAATAAGTGTCCTGTGACCCTACATAGCGTTTGTTTCATCACTAGAAATAAATAACGAGTATAAGAAAGGTTACTGGTGATAGAGTTTCTACATGTCGTCACTCCAGACTTAATTGTGGCTAAACCTAACGGCTAATTGGTAGAGCAGGAATACCATTTTTAATACCAATTTCAGACCACAATGCCACTATATCTTCTTCACTTGGTGTACCCAAATGGGAATGGAATCTGTCTCTCCTCGTATAAAACCATTGACAGAAGTTGTAATCGAGCCCAGACCATCAATGTATGAACCTATCATCAATCCAACAGACCACCAAACCCCTTTTTCTGCTACTCAATTTACTATCATAACACCGTTGCGGCACACTCAATGAGAATTCTGACACACAGGCTCCCTATAGTGGTTTCCATCATTTTCAGTACATTCATTTACTTGGTTGACCGAATCACCATGAACTAGCTACCTCAGCTACCCAGCGAATACATTCGACACTATTATTTTTCAATCACCGAAATAAAATCACGTAACTGCCACCTACACCAAACTGCCAACAGTGTAGGATGCACAAATTTAAATAGGAAGTGTTCCTTTCCACTTGAGCTACTCTATTGCGCTATCTGTTTGTTGAAATCGTCGTGAAGTGCAGAAGAAAAGCTGTAGCTGTTGGTCTCTCAGACGCCTTGACTCGGCGATATGCATTATCGCATTGCCCTGTGAAATGCAGAAGTTCTGGAAGGGTTGTTATTCAGTTCTGGAGGTGTTGTTGCTACGTGTTAGTCAGTAGCGTAGTGGTAAGTGTTATGCACCCTAGATAAGATGTCGCGATTTCGACTACATTCGCTGCGACATTTTTTTAAACGCAATTCTGCTGTCTGCTGAAGTTATCAATCTAATGGAACTTTGAACATAATTCCCTTCACTTCTAATCCAAAATAGTCGCATGTGGAAAAAGGGGTAACTTCGGAGACATTGTGTTCTTTTCAGGTTTAAAATCCAAAATAGTCGCATGTGGAAAAAGGGCTAACTTCAGAGACATTGTGTTCTTTTCAGGTTTAATACACAGCCGGGCAGCAGATGCATCTCGAAACTTTTGTATTATGTATGGAGAGAGCGCATCGTGCCAGAAAAGTATTTTCTACATTAGCTGTAGTGTGGTAGCAGCATTTTATTCTTCTTCAAACCTTGTTTGACAGCTTTAACTCAGAACAAGTTTTCTACATGCATGTAATCAATCAGCTGCATGTGCATTGTCAGACTGTTATAGATAACAACAGAGAATCCGCATGTATCGTTGATGATGAATTTCTCTCTCATGTTTACTGTTGTTTTAACAACACTAAATGAAACCTTACGAAAATTGTGCACTGTATTATAAGAAATGAAATAAAACTATCCACGATAACCTTGCGGCGAAAGTCTGTTTTAATAAAACTGAGTATCTGTATACAAGCGTGTCTCTATCGACACAAATTAGTAAAATACTTCTCACTTAGATTTTCACTAGGTCTGTGTTTAACTGGTATGCTGTGTCATATTCAAGAGGTATACAAATGTGGCATTTCATAAATATTCCTAGAAACCCAAAATTTGCTTGTCAGCAGCGGAAAGAGGCGTTAGCTGTTGTGCAGCATTGTAAGTTTTTCACCATTGCACTATGAACCGAAAGAACTTTCTTGAGATTTCCTTATCGATGTCTGATCTGACTGCTTGTAGCTCTTTCACAGAAGGGATAAAAACGTTACAGTCAGTGAGACAGGAACTGCTAACCATTACTGACGTTTTCTTACAGCTCAGCACGTTACCACGGAACTGGTGAAGATGTGTGTGCCTGTCGTTTCCTGTTACGACACCAATGGTGGCTAGAACTCGTAAACCGCTATTTAAAGGACGAGATTAGTTGCGATTTCCACGTGCAACGACTTTTCTGGGCTGAAAACCGTAAATTTACAATCTTTTGTTACACCTCAATCGATAATAACTCAGATTATTCAATGGAAATGACACATAAAATCAAGTGAACTTTGAGACTTATTTCCGTGCACACCAGGAAGTAACTCGTCGAATACAGAGTTGCCAAACATACCCTGTCTTGTTACCAAATCTCAGTTACAGCACCAGCAGGAAGAACCGATGTGATCCTACAGCGGGCTGGGAAGTGACCATAGCTTGTGTCTGCACGTCGCGGCTGCCACGGCTTAGAATACGTAATGCCTCTGATTCGCGTTTCTTTAACTAGGTTTAGGGACTAGAGCGTAGCTACTAGTAATACTCAGAACTGACTGCAAACGAAGCGTCATAGATCAGCAACTCACATAGTTGTTTTTACATTTCTTTCGTAAATGTACTCAAAACTAAGAAACTTATTCACATGCGTTTTCGTGCCTCGCCGATAGTCGAGCACAACAAACAAATAAAAATAAAAAAAGAATATGTGTGTGTGCGTGTATGTGTGACAGAGAGAGAGAGAGAGAGAGAGAGAGAGAGATAAAAATCAAAAAGAATGAGAGAGAGAGAGAGAGAGTAAAAAATTGTTGTAAAGAAATTGAATCATGGTATTTAAAGAAATCTTTCATTAAGATGACACGTTCCATCATTACGAAATGTAGCATTCATGATCTATGGAACAAGAATTAATCTAATGTATTCTAATCCAATCATATCATATTGATGACTAGCCATGAAGAGTCATGTATTACCGAAACTTTTACCAATACCAATAACCAAATCTAAAAAGACAACAATTTTTGTAATAAAACGGGACTCCTATCAAGACCCTTTCATCCCTGTTAACTAACCACGACAGATGTCTAATATATCGCCATTTTGAAGTAACAAAGTGTGCATGCATTTAAAGATGAAGTGCATGATGTGAAGTTCTGTGACGGCGATACGAACCCAACACGTAATCGGATTGTTAACTACGTAAAATCAAATGTTACGTATTGGTTTTTCTTACCAGCTGCTAAGTGTTTGAATCTAAAGTAAGGATACAAACTTTTATGCCTAAGCAACAATCGAATTGCACACCTACCGTGCATCTACGAATATAGCTTAAGTATCAGTCGCTTACTCACCAACAGTAAGATGTGTCCGTGTTTGACCAGAAATAACGACAACTATTGTGATTGTTTGCAACACATGATCAGACATTAAAAATACACGTTAATTTTCACTAGCAGGCCGTAGTGCACGTGATAGGGCTTGAAATGGAATTATGAATATTTTTGTACTGGATCAGTAGTCGGACCCACATACTTACCTTCGGAGGAGACCTAGAGAAGATTGAAGTCTTGGGAAAAGGAACGAAATGATTGAACTATACTGTTCCGAGAGATTCAGATCCTTGAAAGAGGAGATACGAATTCGAATCCCAGTCCAGCACCAAATTTTTCAACGTCTCTAGTTCAATCAAGTACAATTAAAATATGAGCCATGTTCCTTTAAATGGCTATTTGTTCATGGAATAAAAGAAAATTTTATAGTGTAAGTAAGTTTACTGGCGATTGTATCTCTGTTTACCATGACTTCCCAGCGTAAACCGGCTCTGCCCAGTTGGTAATGAAGGAACGTGATGTTTAACGCGGATTCTGGATTATAACGTGTTTCTCTTGCAGTTACCAGAGGTAAAGTGAATCTATTTGTGCCTCTTAAAAGTAAATGCCTGAACCCACGCATTGCACCTGTGATAGTTCGTTCCACCATACCATTGCGGCCACATTTCCCAGCCCCAGGAGAGTGCTGTAACGGATGATGTACCTAGCTTACAAAATTAGTCACGGTGGAAAAAATGCGAGTCTATTAAATGGTTAAGTAGAAGCAAGCTTCATTTGCTTGCGCCTAGAAATGGCTATCGAGTACTGCAAAAATGATTATCAACCTATATCTGAGTTCATCCACAAACTGAGGCGTATTTATAACATTGAACCTAGACTGTGTATCCTTGTGTTCCTTGAGTAGGCATTAGAAGGCGTTTACACTCACGCATACAATACTATGAATACCTCGAACGCTCTAGTTAACGATGCTCTCATAAACTACTTGGCGCTACCACACGACAGCTAATGTAGAAAATACTTTTCTGGCATATTCTGGCACGATGCGCTCTCCCCATACATAATACAAAAGTTTCGAGATGATTCTGCCGCCCGGCTGTGTATTAAACCTGAAAAGAACACAATGTCGCTGAAGTTAACCCTTTTTCCACATTCGACTATTTTGGATTAGAAGTGAAGGGAATTATGTTCAAAGTTCCATTAGATTGATAACTTCAGCAGACAGCAGAATTGCGTTTTAAAAAGAGTAGCAGCGAATGTAGTCGAAATCGCGACCTCTTATCTAGGGTGCATAACACTTACCACTACGCTACTAACTAACACGTAGCAACAACAGCTCCAGAACTCAATAACAACTCTTCCAGAACTTCTGCATTTCACAGTGCTGTGAGATAAAGCATAACGCCGGGCCTAGACTTCTGAGAGACCAACAGTTACAGCTTTTCTTTTGCACTGCACGACGTTTTCAACAAACAGATAGCGCAATAGAGTAGCTCAAGTGGAAAGGAAAACTTCCTATTTAATTTTGTGCATCCTACACTGTTGGCAGTTCTGTGTAGGTGTCAGTTAAGTGATTTTATTTCGGTGATTGCAAAATAATAGTGTCGAATGTATGCACTGGGTAGCTGAGGTAGCTAGTTCATGGTGATTCGGTCAACCAAGTAAATGAATGTACTGAAAATGATGGAAACCACTATAGGGAGCATGTGTGTCAGAATTCTCATTGAGTGTGCCGCAACGGTGTTATGATAGTAAATTGAGTAGCAGAAAAAGGGGTTTGGTGGTCTGTTCCTTTGATGATAGGTTCATACATTGATGGTCTGGGTTCGATTCCAACTTCTGTCAATGGTTTTAGATGAGGTGAGACAGATTCCATTCCCATCTGGGTACACCAAGTGAAGAAGATATAGTGGCATTGTGGTCTGAAATTCGCATTAAAAACGGTATTCCTTCTCTACCAATTAGACGTTAGGTTTAACCACAATTAAGTCTGGAGTAACGACATGTAGAAACTCTATCACCAGCAACCTTTCTTATACTCGTTATTTATTTCTAGTGACAAAACAAACGCTATGTAGGGTCACAGGACACTTATTCCATCTTTTACTGGAGCTTCTGTATGTCGATAAAGTAGGTTCTGACCTGGGAATGCAACTCGACCGCCCTTAACGCGGAATTTGATCCCTTCGTGACAATACAGTTCGGCTACAATTTGTTGTCTGTTCAAAACTGTCGATTCCTCAACATCTCCACATATTTCGCCCGAATGGGTTCGAATCCTAGCCTTGCACTAAAGATTTAATTATGCATTATCAAGCTCTAGGATGAGAACACCTATCTGCTGGTGGATAATAATTTCGATTTTTAATGTATTTTAATTCGTTGTCAACACTAAAGGATCTGACTTTTTGACTCGCAGTGAGGCACATAACTATTTGCGAGATCACTGTAAGTTCAAGATGTTATTCCTAGCCGCTGGTGGATAAAAAATGAGCAGCTGACGTCTCTTTGTGTGTAGTTAACAACGATCTGTCTGGGTTTCAATTGCCAGTCAGCACTGAACTCTCCGTCATATTACTTGTAATACAAAGATACTCACATGTCGCTGCTGGTGAAACAAACCCATATTTAACGTTCGTTTTCTCTAGAATATAACAGCGATAGGTGCCGGGTTGGAGTCCTGGGAAGGAAAAACTTAATTTTTCGTCTCGTCATATCAGTTAGAACATCTAGCTTCTGCCGAGAAAACCCGTTATGTCACAGGTGATTGTGCATCGATATCATTCCGATTAGGTTGTGGATTCGAATCCCTGTCAAACACAAAGCTTTACCTCACGGCATTTTAAGTAAGTTACTTGTGAAGAAGCAATATTTGATACCTCTCATAGTTCGTTAACAGGGACAGTAGATGCTGGATAGGAAGTCGGGTCCGTTAAAAATGTTTGCGTTATGTAATTTAAAGTTGATATTGCTAACTGATACTGTGTAAAATCGAGGTATATCACTCTCTGTATGCCTAATCAGGAATGACTGTTAGTTTCCGTCCGTCACGAAATATTTGCTTTGTCTGCATGATCTGGGTTTGAATCCATATGCAGAACGAGACGGTTCGTCGTGTCATTTGAAGTTCATACATATTCTCAACTAGCTGCTCGTGAAGAACTTAAATTTTTGTAATGTCATTTTGAGTTAAATAATAAGTACGGTATGTTACTTTGAAGAGGAAATCATGAATACGACAAACGTACTACGTGTATTACCTATCTGACGTAATAATGAGAGTGGTAACATTTCAAGTATGTCATTTATTGTAATAAATGTGAGGTTTCAAGGCTTAAGGACAGTCTTATCTGTGATAAGGGGTTCCCTGATATTTGTAGTATCGTGGTATTACTTTACATCTTGAGTTACTGCGATACAGACCAGTGTTTTCTAGTAGTGACTTGTTAGATACATTTTCAATAGTCAAACGACTGTACCAAGGAGTGATTAGAGGACCTGCTAGACAACTGCGTTATGCGGGTTGGATGCCAATTAGGCGAAATGCAATTTAGGTCGTTCGGATACTTTTGAGCATGACTGTACAAGTCGACGAACTAACTTATTGTCCAAATTCTCAGATTCCACAACTTTCGTTTTCATTTATATCCGTTTCTTGGAGAATGAAAAGACCTGCTCACCTGTAGACATTCTGCTGATGTTAATACACTGGTAATATTGCAGCGAGTCGAGTCCGAAGTACCATAAGGTTTTATCGTGATTTTATGAACTTGAGCATTATTTATGCTGGTCCTGTTATCTACTGTTAAACAGACCACTAGCAAACCTTCAGTACGTTCGATAAGACAATTTCAGAACGTTTCTAATGTCTTTTCGCCCTTTATGTTTACAGACCGGATTAGCACTACACCTGGGACGCTGCTTCTTAATGCCACTCGCTACTAAACACACGTCAGAAGACTGAAACCACACGGTAATACAGAACACTCAGCTGCTGCTGACCTGATGCACAGGGTACAGTGTACATTCGGCAACAAAGCAATAGGCGGACGAATCACAGCGCTTAGCGCCACGGGCTGACTGCAGGGAGCCTGTATAATCTTGAGGTGACTGATTTTGTAGTGGACACTCCAATCAGTTTATTTCAAAACAGATTTACATTTACTGCTTTTGCTGTGCATGTCAGAAAAGATTGACAAGTAATCCACTTCACTATGACATATGGTTAAGTCAGATCGAGCTGCAGTGTGGAAAAATTTTTCTCTGAATTTCAGCGGACCGTAGAAGCTCCTGCACAAATTTTTGTCGTTAAGAATAAGTGCAAATGATATTTGGTAGATTTATACTGATATATTCTGGGTAAACTTGTGGCGGTGCTTTGACTTGGTAATCTTTGGCAAGCCGCGGGAGCGTGGTGCTTTTGAATGGGCGGTCTTGAAATGCCACAGAAGAGCAAAAGAGAAGAGAGGGGCTCAAGACGACGTTGATGGCCACTTTACTAGCAGCAAGGAAGCGTGAACGTTGTCCAGGATGGTAGAGGATGTTGACTTTGAAAGACGACAAGATTTCCTGTTTGGAAGTGGTCACACTGTAGGTAGCCATCTCGCTTCCTGTTGTGGAAATTTCAGTGTGGTTGAGCCAAGTTTTAATTCCGCTACAAAATTTCCTCATCGAGATGCCTCTACTGCGATGCTCTATGGTTTATCGTGAAAATTAATGTTGAGCTCCCGTCTACTGTACTGCATAATTACTGACTTGCGCCAAAGGCGAGTGAAGTAGTTGATTCCCGTGCGAGTTTGTCTGATCCATCATTGTAGTGTTTTTTTATTCAAACCCCTAAGAGAGTAACCTGGTTGTGTATTCTTGGGGATTTGTCTGTGCCCGTAACAACTGCACTTTCTGGATGGCCTTTGGGACTCCCTTAAATGTGCGGTTTTTATCCAAAGAGCCTGTGCAGTAACTTATTATCTATTTCTTAATTTATTTATGCCCCTGCTATACCTTAAATGACATGTAGTTATTTTTAAGGTGCGGCGCTATGTGTGGTATCTTTTTTCTGTTTTAGAGTCTAATACTCAATTGTTCTTATTTTAGCTGTGTGAAAGTAGAGGAATAATCTGATGCACCCAGTGTCGCATATGACTGTCATCTTCTAGGCAAAGTTTCAGAGCGAGGGTTTGGCATTCATCTTCGGTGACATATCTGTAATTTAATTTAACCTGTATCATTTGAAGTCAGAGTATATTAAGTTTAAATCCACGCAACGATGCACTGTTTGCTCTAATAATTTGACGGTTGTACAATAATTTTCGATGTTACATTGTTTAATTTGGTCTTTGGTGTTTAAGAGGCCTTTTGATGCTAAACTTTCTTATTATTGTCCTTTTAAAACAAAATTTTTCTATTAGATTAATTTGGTCATCGTGGTTTATAAAAGTCTTTGATCCTAAACTATCTCTTTATTGACACTTGGTAAGTATTTTATTAATACCCGCTTCTGACCAAATTATTAACACACCTTTAAATAATTTTGATGTTAAATTATTAACTAAACTACTTGTCGTTTTAAATATGTTTTGATGTTAAGCTTTGCCTACAATTAGCGGCACTTTAAATATGTGTTTGTGTGTTACACTATCAGATCTTTTTATCTGGTGTACCGTTGATGGTTTGATAATAACCTACATTTGCTCAGCTGAATAAGTGATCAGTTTAGTAGCATGTGGATTATGTAAATTGTGTTACATCAAGTTGAGATGTAATTTTCTGTTAAGATTGACCTCATTGACTTACAACTACCTGACCCCCACGTAGTTAACCAGTTTAATAATAACAAATTATGAAAGAACGAAGCTGACCGTAATGGAGTCCTTAACCTGACTTTCATATATTTATAGTGTTATTCATTAAAAAGGACTTCGGAGAGATAAACAAATGGATCACATTAACGTGACGAATATGACCAGGCATGGTTGATCTTTGATGTAAAAGCGCCATACACTGGCATATATGGAACTGTTAGGTACGCTTATCTGACATTTTACTTCGGTGCCCAGAAATGTTAAACATGACATCTTATAGAATGACAAGTTATAGTTTGAGGCTAAATCTTAAATTATCCTGGATTGAGTGTTTGAAGAAATTTCCGGATTGCAGCCGGTCGTCGTTATCTACATACACTCCACGGAATTTCGACAGGATACCTGCCAGTCATCACCATCGAAGACTGACGACCACGTCCTCCGTTCCGCAGTATACCTGTGTAGAGCGCTGTGAGTATTCCATGCATGCGTCAAAAGCATGTTGACCGACGGACCACACTACACGGCAGCAGCACGCTCGCTGATACAACTGCTGAACTCACTTTCCCCTGCGGTAACGGTTGCTTTGGCATCCGACGCTCTACAGTGAGATGTAGTCATCAGATAGCCATATACACATACGCAGATGGCGGTAGTGTAGTGTACACTTATAAGACATCACTGCATTGGCGGAGGTGTCACTTGTACTCAGAATATTCGTGTGAAAAGGTTTCCGACGAGCTTAAGGCCGCACAATGGGGAATTAACAACTTCGAAGGCGGATGGGTTGTTGGAGCTACACGCATGGGACATCAGGGAGTTCAGTATTCTGAGACAATACCAATTTTCAGGCATTACCTCTGTCCACGGCTAATGAAGTGGCCAAAGGCCTTCCTTCACTTAACGTCCGAGAGCAGCGGTGTCTGCGTAGAGTTGTAAGTGCTAACAGACGTGCAACACTGCATCAGATCAACGCAGAAATCGATGTCGGACCTACGACGAACGTAACCGTTAGGAGTCTACATCGAAATTCGGCGTTCATGTGCTGTGACAGGGATGCCTGTTGCGAGTCGAGTGCCCTTGCCAACAGTACATCATGTGCAGCGCCTCTCCTAGCCTCGTGACCATGTCGGCTGGACCCTACACGATTGGAAAGCTGTGGCCTTGTGAGATGAGTCCTGTGGTGTCAGCGCCAGACACCACACTTGCTAGGTGGTAGCCTTTAAATCGGCCGCGGTCCGGTAGTATACGTCGGACCCGCGTGTCGCCACTATCAATGATTGCAGACCGAGCTCCGCCACTCGGCACGTCTAGAGAGACTTCCTAGCACTCACCCCAGTTGTACAGCCGACTTTGCTAGCGATGGTTCACTGAGTTCTACGCTCTCATTTGCCGAGACGATAGTTAGCATAGCCATCAGCTACGTTATTTGCTGCGACCTAGCAAGGCGCCAGTATCCGTACTATTGATATTGTGAATCATGTACCATAAAGAGCGACGTTCGTCATTAATGGATTAAAGTTAAGTATTCCACCAGCTACTGTCCGTTTTTCTCACTTCTAATTCCCTTGTCATGTTCCAGACCTCACGCCAGCCTGCGTGAGCTAAAACGCGTGCATATCAGCCTCCTTTAACCATACGGTTGGCTCTCCTGCCAACCACAACAAATTCCGACTTCAGTTGGTGAGAGCTGATGGTAGGGTTCATGTGCGGAACATACTCATGAATCCGCAAAGCCCAGTTGTCAACAAGGCACTGTGCAAGCTGGTGATGGTTCCATAATAGTGTGGGCTGTGTTTACATGATATGGACTGGATCCTCTGGTCCAACTGACCAGATCATTGACTAGGAATGGGTATTTTCGGGTACTTTGAAACTATTTGCGAATGATACGGGCAGCCAGATCGCTCACCATGAATCCCATCGAACAATGGAACATCTATGGGACATAATCGAGTGATCAGTTCGTGCACAAAATCCTGCACCGAGAATAACTTCGCAATTAAGGACGGTTATAGAGGCAGCATGGCTCAGTATTTCTGTGGAGGACTTCCAACGACTTGTTGAGTTCATGCGCCATGCCGGAAAAAAGGCGGTCCAACAGGGTATTCGGACATGTTTAACGATTTTTGTTACATCCTTGCTCATAGTCTTCAATTTCAGCAATTCGTGGTGGTGATAGGATTACTCGTATTATGCAGTCGGTTCGATTTTCCTTCTTGCGTTTTACCTACTAGTTTTAGTAATGAAGTCTCCCGAAGACTTAAAATAAGCAGGGCCCTCTTCGAACAATCAACGAGCGACCTAATACAGACATAAAGGATTTTATCGCACCGGCCATCCAACGTAGCCCTTCATTTGAAGCTACATAGAGGGAACAACTTACACATATTTGTCGTGCATAGCTCGCGTGCACCGAAGTTTGTAGCCATGAACCTCTCTGATCCCCATATGAGTAAAGTAGTGTTTTATTCTATGTTCCAATCTCAGGTCGCGAAAATAGCTGCATCACCGATTGTGCCATCTTAGTAATTCATTATTATCATATGAGCCATTTAAAAGCAAAGAAACATGGAGCGGTAAAACACTTGGAAAGTAAAGCGAAAAAAAACCATACCAATTTCTGCACACAGCCATACGCAGCTGAGTAAGTTACACAGTAACTCAACTGAACAGGCCAGGCGAGGCGCTCGCATTATGAACATACCATGAGACAGAAAGCAGGTGCTGACAAATGTGAAAATTACCGAACTATCAGTTTAATAAGTCACAGCTGCAAAATACTAACACGAATTCTTTGCAGACGAATGGAAAAACTGGTAGATGCGGACTTCGGGGAGGGTCAGTTTGGATTCCGTAGAAATGTTGGAACACGTGAGGCAATACTGACCTTACGAATTATCTTAGAAGAACGATTAAGAGAAGGCAAACCTACGTTTCTAGCATTTGTAGACTTAGAGAAAGCTTTTGACAATGTTGACTGGAATACTCTCTTTCAAATTCTAAAGGTGGCAGGGATAAAATACAGCGAGCGAAAGGCTATTTACAATTTGTACAGAAACCAGATGGCAGTCATAAGAGTCGAGGGGCATGAAAGGGAAGCAGTGGTTGGGAAGGGAGTGAGACAGGGTTGTAGCCTCTCCCCGATGTTATTCAATCTGTATATTGAGCAAGCAGTAAAGGAAACAAAAGAAAAATTTGGAGTAGGTATTAAAATTCATGAAGAAGAAGTAAAAACTTTGAGGTTCGCCGATGACATTGTAATTCTGTCAGAGACGGCAAAGGACTTGGAAGAGCAGTTGAACGGAATGGACAGTGTCTTGAAACATCAACAAAGCAAAACGAGGATAATAGAATGTAGTCAAATCAAATCGGGTGATGCTGAGGGAATTTGATTAGGAAATGAGACACTTAAAGTAGTAAAGGAGTTTTGCTATTTAGGAAGTAAAATAACTGATGATGGTCGAAGTAGAGAGGATATAAAATGTAGACTGGCAATGGCAAGGAAAGCGTTTCTGAAGAAGAGAAATTTGTTAACATCGAATATAGATTTATGTATTAGGAAGTCGTTTCTGAAAGTATTTGTTTGGAGTGTAGCCATGTATGGAAGTGAAACATGGACGATAACTAGTTTGGACAAGAAGAGAATAGAAGCTTTCGAAATGTGGTTCTACAGAAGAATGCTGAAGATACGGTGGATAGATCACGTAACTAATGAGGAGGTAATGAATAGGATTGGGGAGAAGAGATGTCTGTGGCACAACTTGATTAGAAGAAGGGATCGGTAGGTAGGGCATGTTTTGAGGCATCAAGGGATCACATATTTAGCATTGGAGGGCAGCGTGGAGGGTAAAAATCGTAGAGGGAGACCAAGAGATGAATACACTAAGCAGATTCAGAAGGATGTAGGTTGCAGTAAGTACTGGGAGATGAAGAAGCTTGCACATGATAGAGTAGCATGGAGAGCTGCATCAAACCAGTCTCAGGACTGAAGACAACAACAACAACAACAACATGAGACAGAAGGCTAAAGTTACTGCGTAATGAGTTTGTAACTAATAACTTCCATGAAATGTATTCGTAGTTGCATAAAAGTACAACTATTAGTTGCATAATAAAATGACGATAATGAAAATCTGAGCCGAACTAGGACTCGAATCCAGATTTCCAGCTTAACGCTGGTGGTTGCACGTGATTAGGCTATCCGTGCACGCTTTACAGCCAGACCCAGACTTCTCTATGACGTCGGCCATTTGTCTACAACCTGCATCCGTACATCCATTATGTATGTTCCTGTACAAAGGGAGCCATTTTAATTGAAACTCAATTACCCGGAGTCAGCGGATAAATAATTCATTGCAGTGCCTGTGTTGTTCCAAAGTACGATGCATGACACGCATTCGTGTCCGAAGGAAGATTACATCATACATCAGAACAACACAGGCACTGCAGCATCATAAATTTCAAATAGTACAATGCAAATATTCACAATATAAAACGAACTACGTTTTGCCGCAAGAATGTCAGTGCTTTCCTCAGGAGCAGTGTTTGGAGATGTGTGGGTAAACTATACATCATGAAGTCAGCGACTTCAGTCAGTATGAATTAGAAGTAATACAGGAGATTTTTGTTTTTTGGTGCGGCCCGCCAAGAATTCCTCTCCTTTGCTAACATCTTCATCTCAGAGAAGCTTTTGCAACCTACGTCCTCAATTATCTGCTAGATGCATTCCAACCTCTGTTTTCCTTTCCAGTTCTTGACCTCTATAGCTTCCTCTATTACCATGGAAGTCATCCCCTCATGTCTTAACGGATGTCCTATCAACCGGTCCCTTAGGCTCGATAGTGTTTCCCACATGTTCCTTTCCTCTCGGATTCAACGCAGAACCTCCTCATTCCGTACCTTATCAGTCCAACTAATTTTCAACATTCGTCTGTAACATCGCACCTCAAGTGCTTCGATTCTCTTCTGTACTGGTTTTCCCACAGTCCAAGTTTCACTACCCTACGATGCTGTGCTCCAAACGTGCATTCTCAGAAATTTCTTTGTCAGATTTGATACTAGTGAACTTGTCTTGTCCAGAAATACAGTTTTTGCCAATGCTAGTCTGCTTTTGATGTCGACCTTGCTCCGTCCGTTATTGGTTATTTTGCTACCTAGGTAACAGTTGCCTAACTTCATCTGCTTCGTGACCATGAATTCTGATGTTAAGTTTCTCGCTGTTCTCATTTCTGTTACTTCTCATTACTTTCGTCTGTTTTCGATTTACTTTCAATCCATAATCTATACTCATTAGACTGTCCACACTTTTCAGAAGGTCAAGTAATTCTTCTTCACTTCCTCTCAAGAGAGCTACTTCCCATTACTTTCGGCTTTCTTCAATTTTCTCTCAATTCGTTTTCAGTATTTATTACACTGTTCTTTTCTTTCAGGAGATCATGTAATTCTTCTTCACTTTCATTCAGGATAACAATGTTATCAGTTATCATATCATTGATACGTTTTGATCTTCAATTTTAACTCCACTCGGAAACCTATCTTCCATTTCCATCATCGCTTCTTCGATGTACAGATTCAACAATAGGGCGAAAGACTACATTCCTGTCCCACACCCTCTTTAATCCGAGCATTTCGGTCTTCATTGTCCACTCTTATTATTTCCTCTTGGCTCTTTTATATTATTGTCTCTTCCTATAGCGTAGCCATATTTTTCCCAGATTTTGGAAAACTTGCACTATTTTACATTGTCGAACATTTTTTCTAGGTCGACAAATATTACGAACGTGTCTTGATTTTTTTTAGTCTTGCTTCCATTCTCAACCACAACATCAGAATTGCCTGTCTGGTGCCTTCACCTTTCCCAAAGACAAACTAACCATCATCTAACACATCCTCAATTTTCTTTTCCATTCTTCTGATAATATTCTTGTCAGGAACTTGATTGTGTGGATGATATTTGTCCAAAAGTCAGACGGTATATACCTATACTCATACATTCTACACACCAACGTGGATAGCCGTTTTGTTGCCACTTTTCCTAATGATTTTAGAAATTCTGTTAACGATCCCTTCTAGTTATTTCATCTCAAGTCCTCCTAAGATTTCATAAATTCTGATTCTAATACTGGAATCCCTATTTCTTCTAAATCGACTCCTGTTTCTTCTCCTATCGCATCAGACAAAGCTTCCTCCTCATAGAATGCCTTCAATGTTCTCTTTTCAAGTATACGCTTTCTCCTCTGCATTTAACAGTGAAATTCCGGTTGCACTCTGAATGTTACCTGCCTTGGTTTTAATTTCACCAAAGCTTTTTTTTTCTTTCCTATGTGCTAAATCAGTGCTTCCAAATATCATTGCTTTTTCCATTTCTTCATATTTTACTTGCAGCCATTTCGTCTTAACTTCCCTTCACTCCCTACTTACTTCATTTCTCAGCTACTTGTATTTCTGTATTCCTCAATTTTCCTGAACATTTTTTTTATTTCCTTCTTTCATCGATTACCTGAAGTACACTAATGGCCATTAATGTTGCTACACCATAAAAAGAAATGCAGATGATAAACAGGTATTCATTGGACAAATATATTATACTGGAACTGACATGTGATTACATTTTCACGCAATTTGGGTGCATAGATCATGTGACATCAGTACCCAGAACAATCATCTCTGGTCGTAATAACTGCCTTGATACGCCTGGGCATTGAGTCAAACAGAGCTTGGATGGCGTGTACAGATACAGCTGCCCACGCAGCTTCAACACGTTCATCAAGAATAGTGACTGGCGTATTGTGACGAGCCAGTTGTTCGGCCACCATTCACGTTTTCAATTCGTGAGAGATCTGGAGAATGTGCTGGCCAGGGCAGCAGTCGAACATTTTCTGTATCCAGAAAAGACCCGTACAGGATCTGCAACTTGCGGTCGTGCATTGTCCTACTGAAATGTACGGTTTCGCAGGGATCGAATGAAGGGTATGGCCACGGGTCGTAACACATCTGAAATGCAACGTCTACTGTTCAAAGTGCCTTCAATGCGAACAAGAGGTGACCGAGACGTGTAACCAAATGCACCCAATTCCATCATGCCGGGTGATACGCCAGTATGGCGATGACGAATACACGCAACCAATGTGCGTTCTCCGCGATGTCGCCAAACACGGATGCGACCATCATGATGATGTAAACAGAACCTGGATTCATCCGTGAAAATGACGTTTTGCCATTCGTGCACGCTGGTTTGTCGTTGAGTACACCATCGCAGGCGCTCCTGTCTGTGATGCACCGTGAAGGGTAACCTCAGCCATGGTCTCCGAGCTGATAGTCCATGCTGCTACAAACGTCGTCGAACTATTTGTGCAGATGGTTGCTTTCTTGCCAATGTCCCCATCTGTTGACTCAGGGATCGAGACGTGGCTGTACGATCCGTTACAGCCATGCGGACAAGATGCCTGTCATCTCGACTGCTCGTGATAAGAGGCTCTTGCGATCCAGCACGGCGTTCCGTATTACCCTCATGAACCCACCGATTCTATATTCTGCTAACAGTCATTGGATCTCACCAACGCGAGCAGCAATGTCGCGATACGATAAACCGCAATCGCGATAGGCTACAATCCGTCCTTTATCAAAGTCGGAAACGTGTGGTACGCATTTCTCCTTCTTACACGAGGCATTACAACAATGATTCACCAGGAACGCCGGTCAACTGCTGCTTTGTATATGACATATCGTTTGGAAACTTTCCTCATGTCAGCACGTTGTAGGTGTCGCCACAGGCGCCAAACTTGTTTGAATGCTCTGAAAAGCTAATCATTTGCATATCGCAGCGTCCACTTCCTGTCGGTTAAATTTCGCGTCTGTAGCACGTCATCTTCGTGGTGTAGCAATTTTGTTAACCATAGTCTACCTTTTTTCTACCTATGTTTTTCTTTCCAGTTTCTGTGATTAACTTTTTTAGAGATGTCCATTCCTTTTCAACTTTACTACCTACTGGATTATTCTTTATTGCAATATCTACAGCCTTAGAGAACTTCAAGTGTATCTCGTCATCCATTAGTACTTCCCTATACCACTTATTTGCGTATTGATTCTCTCCGACTAATGTCTTAAACTTCAGCCTACTCTTCAGCAGTCCTATAGTGTAATCTGAGTCTGTATCTGCTCCTGGGTACACTTTGCAATGAGGAATCTTATTTCGGAATCTCTGATGTAATCTAACTGAAATCTTCCCACGTCATCCGGTCTTTTGCAAGTATACCTCCTCCTCTTGTGATTCTTGAACAAAGTATTCCCTTTTACTAGCTGAGATTTATTACAGAACTCAGTCTTTTCCCTTTCTCATTCCTTATCCCAAGCCCATATTCTCCTCTAATATTTTCTTCTACTCGTGCCCCTACATCTGCATTCCAGTCCCCATGACTATTATATTTGTATCTACATTTGCGTATAGTATTACCCTTCCAATATCCTGATATTCTTTCTCTATCTCTTCATCTTCAGCTTGCAACGTCGGTATGTATACTTGAACTATCGTTGTCGGTTTTGATTTACTGTACATTCTGATAAGAATAACGCTATCACTGAACTGTTTATAGTAATACACTCCCTGTTCTAGCGTCGTAGTAATAATGAATCCTACTCCCACTATAATATGCTGCTGTTGATCTTACCCTATACTCATGTGACCAGAAATCCTTGTTTACTTTCCATTTCACTTCACTGACTCCTGCTGTATCTAGATTGAGAGTTTGGATTTTCCATTTTAGATTTTCTAGCTTCCCGACCACTGTAGGTCAAGGAAGAAATTTCGGAAGTCGTGTGATATTATAGTTGCTAAATTCACTGAGCAGCACTGTCTGTAAAATGTTATCCACTTTTTACTATGACATCTGTCGACGTAGTGTTTGCTGTGAGAAATACTGTGACTGTAGTGGTGCTTTACTGTTGTGTGGGTATTTACAGATGTCAGACGAGGTGAAGCTGTTAAGAAGGACCGCTGTTTGTTTCTTCGTCGATATTAAGAAACGCATATGTACCAGGAGTGAATAGAACTACAGTACCTATATCACGGTAGCACACAGAGTTCAAACTTCGTCCGAAAAAAATTATATATAAAAAAAAGCTTACATATAGATAATAACGGAATGTAAAAGACGTTGTTATCGGCAGTAAACAGATCACTATTGTGGAAGTGTGCGGTGAGGTGGATATCAGTCTGCAGAACAATACTTCAGGCACTGAGTGAATAAATAAACAAAATAAAATAAAAACTGACAAGCTGCTGCTGCAAAGCGCAGTGAAGCCAGGTGAATGCAAACACGAAAACTCAATGGTGTTGGGAGTAACCTAGGACAGCAATTAGTGACTGCATGTCGTACGTGTATTGCGCATAACGAGTCCCCATTTAAAGTCTTTTCTGCCGTACGATGCATTTACATATATAAAACAACGCTACGTGTATTACAATTGTGAAGCATGGTAGAGTGTATGTTGTGGCTTCCGCAAAGAGCACTGTCGTTCTGGCTCGAGACTGGCCATTCAAGCTCCAGCTAAGAGAAACGTATCTCCTCACTATTACTGATGATTACGTTTGTCCGAATTCTCGTTGCGTAAGATGGATGTAGAGTTGAATAGTGAAAGAGTGGCATTTAGTCACTGGAAACATACTGAAAAATGTTTCAATTTATTTCACATGCGAGGCTTTTCCATTAACGCAACAAAAAGAGACCTCACATGTTCACACTGGCAGAATGCGTGGAGCACCGTGAAAGAGCAGCCGCACTTTAACGAATTCCTTTAGCAAGAGACTCTGTACTGTAAGGTTGATGAACTCTCTGGGAAAATGTTACAGGAAACTGTAACATCCACGAGATAAATTTTAGCTACAGTGCGACGAGAGGAAATTATGCCTGTAACAGCTACAAACATAATCTATCCGACATATGAAAAAACAGTGAAATAAAACGATGATAAATATAATTATTTATATAATATTTTATGATGTAACTGGACATATCGATGTGTATCATACAAAGACAATGATAATTGTATATTCTTTTTATGATCTGCGTTTGTCTTCCTTTGTTATTACCTTTTATTGGTTGGGAATAGAGTTCATTATTATTATAAATATGATTGAAAAATTATTAGTGACTTTAATTCCTCTCCCAATAAGCATTATCTGTGTTAATTATTTCTTTCCGCGGCAAGGAGCGCAGCCATTGATGATAGCGATTCGTATCGCGTTTTTATCTGTGTTTCTTACGAAAGTATCAAAGGTTTGCTTGATGAAAATTAGTCGAAATAGTGCACAATATGAGAGTAAAGTTTAATAAGCATTTCAAATACTTATCCTGTTAAAAGGCAATTTCCTTAAACAATAGAAAGTCTCAATCAGTTGTCTGCCGCCATCTGAACAATTATCTCAGCGGCAAATTCATATTACGCAACTCTGCTGACATAAATGCCGAAGGTAATAAAAATGTCTAAAAATAAATGTGCACCGGTGGTCCCGAACTCATTTTAATGAAAATAATTCGAATCAGACTGGTTCTTTATAAAAAACAGTGCTCATAGCACGATCCATATAACAAACTTTTCTTGCTAATGTATGGAGCCGAAATTAATTACGCCCGAGTTGCGAAGAATATTTTGTTCAGGTAACATATGTCAGTGTTGTGTGCGGCTGATATTCGTTGGTTTTAATGATCATTTTGCTAAAGATGGCTCGGGGGTAGCTGAAAACGATCGCGAAAACACCGACGACCTGGCCATTACCCTCGTGCGTGAGAAACTTGGCGTGCAGATCGGCGTGGCCGATATTGACAGAAGCCACCGTGTTGGGCGCAGGATACCAGGTGCCATGAAACCCAGGCCCATAATAATTAAATTTGTGTCTTACCGGAAAAGAGCTGAGGTGTTTGCTCAGAAAAGAAAACTCGCCGAGAGTGGGGTTACCCTGAGGGAAGATCTGACGCGCGAAAGACTAAAAGTTTTGAATGATGCGATCACACAGTTCGGCCTTCAAAATGTATGGACTCAGGATGGCAAGATCGTAGTCAAGACGGAAGGAGAGAGGAAAACGCTGACGAACATGTTCGAACTGAAAGACTGAGCGAAATCTCGCGAGACACAAAGTCTCATATTGTAATATGTCTAATATAAGTTAATTTTTATTCTTTCTTTTCACTTTTTTAGCTTAAATATTGCTGCGTTATTTCTATAAGTACCATAAGTACTCTATTTAAAATCAGTCAATTGTTTCTTTATTTGTCTATCATAAGTGCTCATGTATATTCATATTGTCAATCAAATGGGAATTAACATTCTCCATTAACAGGAATCTCCTTACAACCGCCTTTCTATATCTGTTATATTCATCAACGCCATTACCACTACTACTACTATTATCTTTCTCGTAACCACTACTGCCACTTTCCATCTTTTTTTTCGCTCCCTTCTCCAATACTTCCAGCGTGTTTTTCACCTTTAGTCCACAGACGCTTGAGTCAGTCACGACCCTGGACACACCTGTAAATATGTCTTCCCCCTCGAAATCCAGCTTTTGTCCCTCTTCCGGCCAGCAGGTAAACGGAGCGCGCTCGGTCCTACAGGCGGCCACAATGGGACGGACCGGTTCCGGCGGCGGGCTCTTTGTGGCCCACGCGAACGCGCAGTCGCTAACGGTTCACTTCGACGAGTTCTGTGACCTGTTCTGCCAATCGCTGTTCCATATTATCCTCGTCTCTGAAACTTGGTTGAAACCAAACATTTCTTCCGACGCTATCCAAATCACTGGTTACTCTCTCCTAAGGGCAGATCGTGAAACACGACGCGGGGGTGGTGTGGGTGTCTATGTTCGCTCTGATCTGACACCTACTGTACTATGCACATCGGATGCAAAGGGCGAAGGAGAAGCAGAGTTCTTGTTTTTCGAAATAAATACATCAAATCAGAAACTGCTAATTGGAGTAATCTATAAACCTCCAAACGTCGGTGCCATGTCCTCCTTTCAGTCTGCCCTGTCCTCACTCGTGACACAGTATGAACACATAATCATTATGGGCGACACAAACATCGACTTACAGTTAAAATCTCCCTCTGCCGAAAAACTAAGGCGACTGTTCCACTCCCATGATATGAGTTTAACACCGCTGGACCCAACTCATTACACGCCACACAGCCATACACTCATAGATATAATAGCAACAAAGCGACCAGATAAAATAATCCGCGCCAATCAGACATCCGCTCCGGGACACTCTGCTCATGACGTGATATTCTTAAATTACTCAGTGCACACTACCAAAGAAAAATCTCACCTGGTAACCTACAGCAACTTAAAAAATGTTAACCATGACGCTCTTCAAAAGGATTTCTCAGACATCCCTGGCATGATATAAGCAATGAACCGACTTTAGACGGAAAAATTCGGCAATTATGTCGCAAAATTATTGCACTGTATGATAAACATATTCCTCAACGCACTGTCAAGGTAAAGAGAGCTCCCGCTCCGTGGCTCACCACTGCATTACGCCAGTTAATGAATAAACGGGATGCTGCACATAGGGCCTTCAAGCGTAACCCAACTCCCGAGGCGTACGAAGCTTATAGGAAACTCCGAAACAGAACCAAGCAAACCGTGAGGAATGCCAAAATCAGACATGTCCGCTCTGTCGTATGCGGCATATCAAAATCTGAAGCACTGTGGAAAAAGCTGCGCAGTTTCGGTATAGGGAAGCGAAGCTCTGACGCGGTTTATCAAGCGTCTGCAGAAGAATTAAACGATTTCTTCTCAACAGCTGTAAACTGCCACGCAGCGAGAAATTACCAGCCCCAAGATATCAATCTCTCGAGAGACAAGTTTTTCCTAAAACATGTCACTACCGGCACAGTACACAAGACAATTATGGGAATCTCTTCCGAGGCAGTGGAAATGATGGAGTGAGCATTGGCATGATTAAGAACGTCGTAGACACTATTATTCCAGTTATAACAGACGTCTTCAACCTGTCTCTTGTCAGTAGTACATATCCTACTGAGTGGAAGCAAAGTTTAATTCAACCTATACCCAAGACTGACAACCCTAAGTCGCCAGGTGACTACAGGCCGATTAGCATACTACCTGCAATATCTAAAGCCCTAGAATACATCGTCCATGAACAGCTGACGGATTACCTCAAAACTCATAACATCCATGACGAATATCATTCAGGCTTTCGAAAGCATCATAGTACAGCAACTGCATTAATCAAAGTAACTGATGTCATTAAACATGCTATGGACAGACGTGAAGCTACTATCCTAACACTGCTTGACTTTAGCAAGGCTTTTGACACAGTTGACTTCGATATATTACTAATTAAAATGAAACAGCTGAATTTCTCAAACAGCGCAATACACTGGTTCGACAGCTACCTCAAAAACAGAAGTCAACAAGTCATTTGTGGGTCGGAAAAGTCATCATGGAAAAACGTGCGCTCTGGAGTTCCCCAAGGCTCCTCCTTGGTCCTCTACTCTTCTCACTGTACATTAATGATATTTCTTCAGTGATTCACTCCTGCAACTACCATCTATATGCCGACGACATCCAACTGTACATAAATGCAAGCCCCAAAAACACTGCTGACGCAGTAGCGAGTATGAACGCAAATCTTTGCTCTGTTTCTCGATGGGCACAGAACCTAGGTCTGAAACTAAACCCCAAGAAATCCCAGGTCATACTTATATCTCATCCAAAGTTAATCAGCCGGTACTTTCGCGAAACAGTCCCTAAAATACTCCTCAATGGTACCCAACTACCATACCAAAAAACAGTAAAAGACCTTGGAATAATCTTTGATGAACACAACAAAAAACAGTAAAAGACCTTGGAATAATCTTTGATGAACACCTAAACTGGGAAGAACAAACAGTCACAGCTTGCCGGAAATCGCTCTCCTCCCTACATGCAATTCAAAAATTTAGAAAAATATTTCCAACCCATGTTAAACAAAAATTAGTCCAAACACTAGTCTTGCCTAATCTTTACTACTGCGATGTAGTTCAACACGGCACAAATAGTGAAAATTCTAGATGCCTCGAGCTAGTGATGAATGCTTGCGTTATATACGTGTGCAATATTCGGTTATGATCATATCAGTCCTTCATACTCCCAGCTAGGTTGGATATGCCCACAAAAGGCACGCGATCTCCACACGATGTGCTTACTTGATCGATTTCTTAGCCACTGGTGCCCCCCAATACTTATCTTCTCACATTAAACACCTATCATCATTCCACAATCGCAATACCAGATCGGATACGTCTAGCATCTTGGCTGTACCTTTTCATAACACAAATTCTTTCTCCGTATCATTCTCCATCTCAGCCATACGACTATGGAACGCGCTCCCCTGTGATCTGCATCTTATCCAGAACTACTCAACATTCAAGAGGGAACTCAAAACTTACATATTAGGGACGGTATAGCCACCATTGTTGTGCCCTCCCATCTCTTTCTTTCTCCTCTCCATCACAGCTTCGAATTTTACCATTCTATTTCTCTTCCTCTAACCTATCTACCTCTTATACATCTCTTTCACCCCATTCTATCATCTTATGTCTCTGCTCGATGAGAATAACTCACAAGCTGCAAGAACAAACGAGGAAATTCCCAACTAACAATGGGACTGACATTCAAAAAAGAAAAGTATGTTTAGTTTCATATACATAGTCATTATTATTATTATTATTATTATTATTATTATTATTATTCTTGATTGTTATAATTATTTCTTATTGTTATAATTATCATTGTACTACTGTTATAATCTCCATTTTTTTCTTTAAGATCAATATTGCATAATACGTTATATATCCTTAATGTTCTGTAGAAACTGTAACTCGTTCAATCTGAGTATGCCTGGTTAGGTGTAAGAGAGGGCCTGAAGGCCATAATCTTGCCAGGTAAAATAAATGCATAAATAAATAAAGATAACTTTTTCCATCATAATCAATAGTTGTATAGAATCTGTTGTATGAGCTGTGATTTAGTGACACATATCTTACAGACAACACTTTAACACAACAGTAACTTGGAGTTCTTTAGCAACTTGACCAAATCTTTAACCGGAAGAAAAAATTATTTAGTAATTACTCACTGTAATGAAATAGGATTATCATTTTAATTTACAAATTAGTTAAATACCAAACCACTGAATAACACAGCGAACGCCACAAAACTCAGCCGTTGCACTGAGAAGTGTGAGACTGCTCAGAGTAGAATGTAAGTTAGGCGTCTCTTACGACAGCTAGAGCTACCACAAAATCTTTCAAAATATTAAGAATCAGCGAAACTGATATCGTCAAATATTTCACTTCTTTACCTTCTGTGGTCGCCCTGAAGTGAATACAGTTTTGTATTGTGCAACCATACGCTCCTAGAGACATGGGCTTCCTGTAACGCATCGATCTACTAGTTTCAGTTACACAACCATTCGCTGGTCGACATAGATTTTACCTAAACAACAAAGTGAAGTGACACACGAAGAGTGCAATAATTTTAGAAAATCATCACAGTTTGTGGTATTGGCATGGAATATGTTACATACAATGTACGAAATATTTGGCTTGGCATCAGTGACGACAAAAACAAATATGTGACGAACGGTGATATAGTATTGAAATAATTCTCAAATTTTTCTCGAGAGTAAAATTTGAATATGTGTATGTGATATGCAACATGTCAGGGAATATAAACACAAACAGGTGTTTCATTACGCAAAATTTCTCAGACCACAGCAAGCTTATGAGATAGTAAAAAACAGAAGGTGAAATTCAGAATATGTCAGTTGGCTTTGAAACATTCAGCTTACTTGGAACGAAAGCTGATGACAAGTTGGAAGTGATCTTTATAGTGAGGAGTGCTCTTCAATACTCAACACACATCAGTCATTTATTTCATCCTTGAGATACACATTGGAACCACGTTCTCTCAACGCATGTTTTTTTTAACGAGTGTAGCTCATTCTGTACAGAATCTTGAAGAATTCTTAAGTAGGTTTAAACCGGATCATCATGCAAAACGTTATTTTTAAAAAAGTAAAAAATTATGACTTTCTGTATGTCTAATTTTATACTCAAAATTAGATTTAAAACTAAATGTTCATAAAAAATTAATATTCATTTCAAAGCGAGGAAGTACAGAATTTGTATAATAACCAATACAAGAGCACTACAATCGATGTAGGTACTGAGTTACAGCCAGGCGGTTTGAGGCGCCTTACCACGGATCAGGCGGCTTCCTCCGTTGGAGGTTCGAGTCTTCCCCCGTGCATGGGTTTGTTTGTTGTCCTTAGCGTTAGTTTAAGCTAGACTGCGTAGTGTGTAAGCCTATCGAGTGATGACCTCAGCAGTTCGGTCCCATGGGAACCTACCACCACCAAAAAATTGAGTTACGTGTTCATGCTCGTCTTCTTAAGATAATTTAGAGAGCCAAGTCTTCTAATATTATTAACAAGGTAATAAACCATCAAAGTAACACAATGATGAATCTACACGGAGAAAAGAGGTCTCTGGTGGCTGGCGGCAGATTACTAATAATTTTGAATAATTACTCAAAATGTTAGATTGACAGTAAATCACAATTAATTTTACTATACAGGAACTATTTCTCAATGGTTCTAGAGTATTTATTATTTTCACTCATAATTACAGACAATATAAGCTTTTTCCAAAAAAAATTCTTCTTGTTTTGAGAAATGAAGTCTTCTTTTGACTGGTTTTCCATTTTCATACAGGATTTTACTAGTTATGTGAGATTTCAGCAGTTCCCCACAAGTATTCAGTATTAGCATCGCATTCGTTCATTTACGTAACACTGAACAACTAAGTATCTAGTATTCACGTTAAATGATTTACTTGCTCGTTTCGGCAGCCGGCCGCTGTGGCAGAGCTGTTCTAGGCGCTTCAGTCTGGAACCGCGCGACCGCTACGGGCGCAGGTTCGAATCCTGCCTTGGGCATGGATGTGTGTGATGTCCTTAGGTTAGTTAGGTTGAAGTATTTCTTAGTTCTAGAAGACTGATGACCTCAGCTGATAAGTCCCATAGTGCTCAAGGCCATTTGAAAAAAAAAAAAACCTCACGTAAGGCAATATTATTCCACTACTAACAGATAATTTAAGAACTATACTCCCAAAGCCTCCCCCCATGAACCATGGACCTTGCCGTTGGTGGGGAGGCTTGCGTGCCTCAGCGATACAGATGGCCGTACCGTAGGTACAACCACAACGGAGGGGTTTCTGTTGAGAGGCCAGACAAACGTGTGGTTCCTGAAGAGGGGCAGCAGCCTTTTCAGTAGTTGCAGGGGCAACAGTCTGGATGATTGACTGATCTGGCCTTGCAACATTAACCAAAACGGCCTTGCTGTGCTGGTACTGCGAACGGCTGAAAGCAAGGGGAAACTACAGCCGTAATTTTTCCCGAGGACATGCAGCTTTACTGTATGATTAAATGATGATGGCATCCTCTTGGGTAAAATATTCCGGAGGTAAAATAGTCCCCCATTCGGATCTCCGGGCGGGGACTACTCAGGAGGATGTCGTTATCAGGAGAAAGAAAACTGGCGTTCTACGGATCGGAGCGTGGAATGTCAGATCCCTTAATCGGGCAGGTAGGTTAGAAAATTTAAAAAGGGAAATGGATAGGTTAAAGTTAGATATAGTGGGAATTAGTGAAGTTCGGTGGCAGGAGGAACAAGATTTCTGGTCAGGTGACTACAGGGTTATAAACACAAAATCAAATAGGGGTAATGCAGGAGTAGGTTTAATAATGAATAGGAAAATAGGAATGCGGGTAAGCTACTACAAACAGCATAGTGAACGCATTATTGTGGCCAAGATAGATACGAAGCCCACACCTACTACAGTAGTACAAGTTTATATGCCAACTAGCTCTTCAGATGACGAAGAAATTGAAGAAATGTACGATGAAATAAAAGAAATTATTCAGATAGTGAAGGGAGACGAAAATTTAATAGTAATGGGTGACTGGAATTCGAGTGTAGGAAAAGGGAGAGAAGGAAACATAATAGGTGAATATGGATTGGGGCTAAGAAATGAAAGAGGAAGCCGCCTAATAGAATTTTGCACAGAGCACAACTTAATCATAGCTAACACTTGGTTTAAGAATCATGAAAGAAGGCTGTATACGTGGAAGAACCCTGGAGATACTAAAAGGTATCAGATAGATTATATAATGGTAAGACAGAGATTTAGGAACCAGGTTTTAAGTTGTAAGACATTTCCAGGGGCAGATGTGGACTCTGACCACAATCTATTGGTTATGACCTGTAGATTAAAACTGAAGAAACTGCAAAAAGGTGGGAAATTAAGGAGATGGGACCTGGACGAACTGAAAGAACCAGAGGTTGTACAGAGTTTCAGAGAGAGCATAAGGGAACAATTGACAGGAATAGGGGAAAGAAATACAGTAGAAGAAGAATGGGTAGCTCTGAGGGATGTAGTAGTGAAGGCAGCAGAGGATAAAGTAGGTACAAAGACGAGGGCTGCTAGAAATCCTTGGGTAACAGAAGAAATATTGAATTTAATTGATGAAAGGAGAAAATATAAAAATGCAGTAAATGAAGCAGGCAAAAAGGAATACAAACGTCTCAGAAATGAGATCGACAGGAAGTGCAAAATGGCTAAACAGGGATGGCTAGAGGACAAATGTAAGGATGTAGAAGCTTATCTCACTAGGGGTAAGATAGATACTGCCTACAGGAAAATTAAAGAGACCTTTGGAGAGAAGAGAACCACGTGTATGAATATCAAGAGCTCAGATGGCAGCCCAGTTCTAAGCAAAGAAGGGAAGGCAGAAAGGTGAAAGGAGTATATAGAAGGTTTATACAAGGGCGATGTACTTGAGGACGATATTATGGAAATAGAAGAGGATGTAGATGAAGACGAAATGGGAGATACGATACAGCGTGAAGAGTTTGACAGAGCACTGAAAGACCTAAGTCAAAACAAGGCCCCAGGAGTAGACAACAATCCGTTAGAACTACTGACAGCCTTGGGAGATCCAGTCCTGACAAAACTCTACCATCTGGTGAGCAAGATGTATGAGACAGGCGAAATTCCCTCAGACTTCTAGAAGTATATAGTAATTCCAATCCCAAATAAATCAGGTGTTGACAGATGTGAAAATTACCGAACTATCAGTTTAATAAGCCACGGCTGCAAAATACTAACGCGAATTCTTTACAGACGAATTGAAAAACTGGTAGATGCAGACCTCGGGGAGGATCAGTTTGGATTCCGTCGAAAGTTGGAACACGTGAGGCAATACTGACCTTACGACTTATCTTAGAAGAAAGATTAAGAAAAGGCAAACCTACGTTTCTAGCATTTGTAGACTTAGAGAAAGCTTTTGACAATGTTGACTGGAATACTCTTTTTCAAATTCTAAAGGTGGCAGGGGTAAAATACAGGGAGCGAAAGGCTATTTATAATTTGTACAGAAACCAGATGGCAGTAATAAGAGTCGAGGGGCATGAAAGGGAAGCAGTGGTTGGGAAAGGAGTGAGACAGGGTTGTAGCCTCTCCCCGATGTTATTCAATCTGTATATTGAGCAAGCAGTAAAGGAAACAAAAGAAAAATTTGGAGTAGGTATTAAAATTCATGGAGACGAAGTAAAAACCTTGAGGTTCGCCGATGACATTGTAATTCTGTCAGAGACGGCAAAGGACTTGGAAGAGCAGTTGAACGGAATGGACAGTGTCTTGAAAGGAGGATATAAGATGAACATTAACAAAAGCAAAACGAGGATAATGGAATGTAGTCAAATTAAATCGGGTGATGCTGAGGGAATTAGATTAGGAAATGAGACACTTAAAGTAGAAAAGGAGTTTTGCTATTTAGGAAGTAAAATAACTGATGATGGTCGAAGTAGAGAGGATATAAAATGTAGACTGGCAATGGCAAGGAAAGCGTTTCTGAAGAAGAGAAATTTGTTAACATCGAATATAGATTTATGTATCAGGAAGTCGTTTCTGAAAGTATTTGTTTGGAGTGTAGCCATGTATGGAAGTGAAACATGGACGATAACTAGTTTGGACAAGAAGAGAATAGAAGCTTTCGAAATGTGGTGCTACAGAAGAATACTGAAGATAAGGTGGATAGATCACGTAACTAATGAGGAGGTATTGAATAGGATTGGGGAGAAGAGAAGTTTGTGGCACAACTTGACTAGAAGAAGGGATCGGTTGGTAGGACATGTTTTGAGGCATCAAGGGATCACAAATTTAGCATTGGAGGGCAGCGTGGAGGGTAAAAATCGTAGAGGGAGACCGAGAGATGAGTACACTAAGCAGATTCAGAAGGATGTAGGTTGCAGTAGGTACTGGGAGATGAAGCAGCTTGCACAGAATAGAGTAGCATGGAGAGCTGCATCAAACCAGTCTCAGGACTGAAGACAACAACAACAACTCCCAAAGAGGCTAGCTTTCGATTGTTAAATATGCAGGTATCATGTACTTCACTGGTCCAGGGTAACGCACAGTACACTTCTCCTTAGCGTAGCGCTGTCAGTTGTATTTCAATATCTTCATTTTGTTCTCGCGTGAGGAAGTCGCACACTAAAAATTCTCAATTACATCTGGCCCATCCTAGGTGTAAGTAAATAAGACTATTAAGGTTCGTGCATGTACAGCAGGTAGTGAACGCATCTGATGCCTGTTTTCCGGTTTACTCTTAAACAGTGCGCCGTCCACCTACCTTGTGAAGAGCCGAAAGCGGGGCAGCGACCGCGTGCGGTGCTCCCATCTGTTTTTGTTATGACTCTCGGCGAGTGGCGTGGGTTTTCAATGGCCCAGCACGAGCGCCGAACATAATGCGTGGCACCTGCTGTGATGGATGACGCGCCAATCGTCGCCCGCGGCCCCCCCGCCGTGAGCGATATTGAAAAAAACCGCCCCTCACGCCGTCGTTAATAGCTCAGGGGGTGGCGACAGCGTGGGAAGAGGAAGCGGACACCGGGGAAACAGTTATTTGCAGGCACCCGTAGTGCAAAGGGCGCACTGCTTCCGGCTAGCTCACACAGTCACTGTGGACATATTGTCCTCGTTTGCAGTTTTGTTGAATATGTATGTAAGTTTGTGCGTGTGCGTGTGTTTGTTCGTTTACGAGAACGCGCGTGCCAGCAGTCGTGCGCTTTCCTGGGAGCGGCTCCCCAGCTTACATTTGATAACATTCACTAATTTATATGCTGCTGTAAATGTGGCGCCGGCCAGTGTGGCCGAGCTGTTCTAGGCGCTTCAGTCTGGAACCGCTCGACCGATACGGTCGCAGGTTCGAATCCTGCCTCGGGCATGGTTGTGTGTGATGTCCTTAGATTAGTTAGGTTTAAGTAGTTCTAAGTTCTAGGGGACTGATGACCTCAGATGTTAAGTCACATAGTGCTCAGAGCCATTTGAACCATAATGGTGAAAGTGTTGCCGGTGCAGGAATTTGTGCACTAGCTGACATCTCGCTTATGTCCTCTTATTGATCGGTGGAATTCGTATCGAGTAATCTGGGTGGTCAAATCATTCTCTTGAACTGTTGCGAACAATTGTACACACTGACGTAGTACTTAGACAGCCGCAACAATTCCATATTTGTTTGAGAAGATGGAGTCCGTAAATGGCTGCAAATGGTCTACAAGTAGACGAACATAACCATTTGCAGTCAATGCCTGCAGTTGGACCAGAGGACACAGTACCGGGTGATCAAAAAGTCAGTATAAATTTGAAAACTTAATAAACCACGGAATAATGTAGATAGAGACGGTAAAAATTGACACACATGTTTGGAATGACATGGGGCTTTATTAGAACAAAGAAAAAGTATTGCTAGACTCGTGAAAGATTTCTTGCGCACGTCGTTTGGTGATGATCGTGTGTTCAGCTGCCACTTTTTGTCATGCTTGGCCTCTCAGGTCCCCAGACCTCAGTCCGTGTGATTATTGGTTTTGGGTTTACCTGAAGTCACAAGTGTTGCGTAATCGACCGACTTCTAATGGATACTGAAAGACAACATTCGACGCCAATGCCTCACCATAACTCCGGACATGCTTTATAGTGCTGTTCACAAGATTATTCCTCGATTACAGCTATTGTTGAGGAATGATGGAAGACATATTGAACATTACCTGTAAAGAACATCATCTTTGCTTTGTCTTGCTTTGTTATGCTAATTATTGCTATTCTGATCAATTGAAGGCCATATGTCGGGCATTTTTTGCACGTTTGTATTTTTTGGTTCTAATAAAACCCCATGTGACTCCAAGCATGTGTATCAATTTGTACCTCTCTATTTACATTATTCCGTGATTTATTCAGTTTTCAAATTTATACTGACTTTTTGATCACCCGGTATATTTCATGTAAACGCAAACCACACCAGCTTGCACAGTGTCGTGTTGGCAACTTGAAAGCCCGGCTCCATAGGCTCTGCGCCGTATGTGAACTTTACCGTCAGCTCATACCACTGAAATCGGAAGTCATCTGACTAGGCCTTGGTTTTCCAGTCTCCTAGTGTCCAACCAACATGTTCACGACCCCAAGAGAGGTGCTGCATACGATGTCCTGCTGTCGGCAAGGGCACTCGACTCGCATTAGTCGTCTGCTGCCAAAGCCCATTAACACCCAATTCCGCAGCACTAATCTAATGGATACGTTCGACTTCCGTCCCATGTTGATTTCGGAGTTTATTTCACGCAATGTTGCCTTTCTGTTAATGACATCTCTAATCAAACGCCACCTCTCTCGGTCGTTAAGTGGAGGCCGTCAGCCACTGCGTTGTCCGTGGTGAGAGGTAATGCTTAAAATTTGGTACTCTCGGCATCCTTTTGATACTATGGATCTCGGAATACTGAATTCCATGACGTTGTTCGAAATGGAAGTCACATGCGTCTAGCTCCAACTACCTTTCCCCATTCAAACAAATACTGTTGAAATTTTTAGAAATATCGGGAATCTGATATGTCGATATTTAAAAATGTCTCGTTATCGGCAATTGATAATCAAAGAAAATACATCGATATGACGGTACGTGGTTAGAAGCATAATTCACGTATCGCATAAAAGTAAATAAATAAATAGAATATCGGCTGATGGTTTTAAAGCTTTATATCTAGGTACTGATACATTATTAGATATTCCGTACATCAACAAGCTAGCAGCCCCTTAGAGCAAGAATTGAAAGGAAAAAGACGCTCGATCACGCTTGACGATAATCACTTTGCTGATAATGTCAACTGCAGGTACGTGGCACAATAAAAGGTGTCCGATGGGTCCATCATTCGGTTTCGTCAGATATTGTACTTGTCTGGGACACTTCATGTCGACTTCCCTGTTTTATCATTAATGCAAAAGAGAACGACCTAGCAGTTGTAGTGTCAAAATTACTTGTTGTAATTAAAAGTTGCAGTTGCTCTTGCTAACAGTAAACGCCGTTTACATCAGCTCTTCCCCTCACACATCTCCACCCACAGCAAAGACCACTCTTGTCATTTGAATTTTAGGTCATACTTCAGCAACTGTTTTTGAAGAATGCCGATGTGAAAAAGTAGCACAATAGTTGCGCTAGGGATGATGATGGCATTGAAACAGAGGATGACACGCGTAAAGCTGAAATACTAAATTCCTTTTTCCAAAGTTGTTTCACAGAGAAACACCGCACTGCAGTTCCTTCTCTAAATCCTCGCATAAACGAAAAAATGGCTGACATCGAAATTAGTGTCCAAGGAATAGAAAAGCAACTGGAATCACTCAACAGAGGAAAGTCCACTGGAACTGACGGGATACCAATTCGATTCTACACAGAGTACGCGAAAGAACTTGGCCCCCTTCTAACAGCCGAGTACCGCAAGTCTCTAGAGGAACGGAAGGTTCCAAATGACTGGAAAAGAGCACAGGTTCAATAAGGGTCGTCGAGCAGATGCGCAAAACTATAGACCTATATCTCTGACGTCGATCTGTTGTAGAATTTTAGAACATGTTTTTTGCTCGAGTATCATGACGTTTTTAGAAACCCAGAATCTATTCTGTAGGAATCAACAGGGATTCCGGAAACAGCGATCGTGTGAGACCCAACTCGCTTTATTTTTCATGGAACCCAGAAAATATTAGATACAGGCTCCCAGGTAGATGCTATTTTTCTTGACTTCCGGAAGGCGTTCGATACAGTTCCGCACTGTCGCCTGATAAACAAAGTAAGAGCCTACGGAATATCAGACCAGCTGTGTGGGTGGATTGAAGAGTTTTTCGCAAACAGAACACAGCATGTTGTTGTCAATGGAGAGACGTCTACAGACGTTTAGGTAACCTCTGGCGTGCCACAGGGTAGTGTTATGGGACCATTCCTTTTCACAATATATATAAATGACCTAGTAGATAGTGTCGGAAGTTCCATGCGGCTTTTCGCGGATGACGCTGTAGTATACAGAGAAGTTGCAGCGTTAGAAAATTGTAGCGAAATGCAGGAAGAGCTGTAGCGGATAGGCACTTGGTGCAGGGAGTGGCAACTGACCCTTAACATAGACAAATGTAATGTATTGCGAATAGATAGAAAGAAAGATCCTTTATTGTATGATTATAAGATAGCAGAAAAAACACTGGTAGCAGTTACTTCTGTAAAATATCTGGGAGTATGCGTGCGGAACGATTTGAAGTGGAATGATCATATAAAATTAATTGTAGGTAAGGCGGGTACCAGGTTGAGATTCATTGGGAGAGTCCTTAGGAAATGTAGTCCATCAACAAAGGAGGTGGCTTACAAAACACTCGTTTAACCTATACTTGAGTATTGCTCATCAGTGTGGGATCCGTACCAGATCGGGTTGATGGAGGAGATAGAGAAGATCGAAAGAAGAGCGGCGCGTTTCGTCACAGGGTTATTTGGTAACCGTGATAGCGTTACGGAGATGTTTAGCAAACTCAAGTGGCAAACTCTGCAAGAGAGGCGCTCTGCATCGCGGTGTAGGTTGCTCGCCAGGTTTCAAGAGGAGATCATGAATGTAAAATCAGAGAGATTAGAGCGCGCACGGAGGCTTTCAGACAGTCGTTCTTCCCGCGAACCATACGCGACTAGAACAGGAAAGGGAGGTAATGACAATGGCACGTAAAGTGCCCTCCGCCACACACCGTTAGATGGCTTGCGGAGTATAAATGTAGATGTAGATGTAGATGTAGATCTTCACATCGGATATCTTTTTATTCTTTTCACATTGCTATACCCAGTGCCATAGGGCTTCTTCTTTGTGCCATCTAATTTGCTTCACACAATCGGAGGGAAATACTCGACATGATGAAAGCTCAGAAAGAAGTATGCCATCTTCATACAGCGAATGTAAAATTATGTTCTACTTTTTGATCAACAGTTTTCTGACTGGTTTGATACAGCTCGCCACGAATTCATCTCCTGTGCTAACCTCTTCATCTCAGAGCAGCACTTGCAACCTACGTCATCAATTAATTTCTGGATGTATTTCAATCTCCGTCTTCCTCTACAGTTTTTGCCTTCTGCAGCTCCCTCTAGAACTATGGAAGTCATTCCCTCATGTCCTACCAGATGTCCTATCATCCTGTCCCTTCTCCTTATTAGTGTTCTCCACACGTTCGTACCCTCTCCGATTCAGCGCAGAACCTCCTCATTCCTTACCTTATCAGTCCATCTAATTTTCAACATTCGTCTGTAGCACCACATCTCAAATGGCTCGATTCTCTTTTGTCCCGTTTTCCCCACAGACCATGTTTCACTACCGTACAATGCTGTACTTCAGACGTACATTCTCAGAAACTTCTTCCTCAAATTAAGGCCTATATTTGATATTAGTAGACTTGTCTTGGCCAGAAATTGCCCTTTTGCCATTGCTAAACTGCTTCTGATGTCCTTGCTCCGTCTGTCATTGGTTATTTTACTGCCTAGGTAGCAGAATCCCTTTACTTCATTTACTTCGTGACCATCAATCCTGATGTTAAGTTTCTCACTCTTCTCATTTCTACTACTTCTCATTGTCTTCGTCTTTCTTCGATTTACTCTCAGTCCATACTGTGCACTCAGAAGACTGTGCATTCCGTTCAGAAGATAACGTAATTCTTCTTCACTTTCACTCAAGATAGCAATGTCATCAGCGAATCGTATCATAGATATACTTTCACCTTGAATTTTAATTCCCCTCTTGAACCTTTCCTTTATTTCCATAATTGCTTCCTCGATGTACAGATTGAAGAGTAGGGGAGAAAGGCTACAGCCTTGTCTTACTCCCTTCTTAATACGAGCACTTCGTACATGATCGTCCACTCTTATTATTCGCTCTTGATTGTTGTACATATTGTATATGAGCCGTCTCTCCCTATAGCTTACCCCTAATTTTTTCAGAATCTTGAACAGCTTGCACCATTTTATATTGCAGAACGCTTTTTCCAGGTCGACAAATCCTATGAACGTGTCTGGATTTTTCTTTAGCCTTGTTTCCATTATTAGCCGTAACGTCAGAATTGCCTCTCTCGTGCCTTTACTTATCCTAAAGCCAAACTGAACGTCATCTAGCGCATCCTCAATTTTCGCTTCCATTCTTCTGTATATTATTCTTGTAAGCAACTTGGATGCATGAGCTGTTAAGCTGACTGTGCGATAATTCTCGCACTCGTCAGGTCTTGCCGCCTTCGAAATTGAAGACAGATGGTAAGTCGCCAGACTCATACGTTCTACGCACCAATGTGAATTATTTGTTTGCCAATTCCCCAAACGGTTTTAGATTGTGAAGGAATATTATCTATCCCTTCTGCCTTATTTGATCTTAACTCCTCCATTGCTCTTTCAAATTCTGATTTTAATACTGGACCCCCTTCTTCTTCTTCTATCACAATAGGCAAATCTTCCCTTTCAAAGAGGCTTACAATGTATTCTTCCCACCTATCCGCTCTCTCCTCTGCATTTAGCAGTGGAATTTGCGTTGCGATCTTAATGTTGCCACTCTTGCTTTTAATATCACCGAAAGTTGTTTTGACTTTCCTGTATGATGTAGATGTCGTTCCGACAATCATTTCTTTTTCGATATCTTCAAATTTTTTCCTGCAGATATTAAATCTTAGCTTCCCTTCACTTCCTATTTATATTCCTCAGCGACTTGTATTTCTGTTTTCCTGAGATTCCCAAAACATTTTTGTACTTCCTCCTTTCATCGAACAGTTGAACTATCTCTTCTGTTACATACTGTTTCTTCACAGTTACCTTCTTTTTACCTATGTTTTCCATCCGAACTTCTGTGAAGGCACTTTTTAGAGATGTCCATTCCTCTTCAACTGTACTGTCTACTAAGCCATTCTTTATTGCTGTATCTGTAGAGCACTTCAAGTGTATCTCGTCATTCCTTAGTTTTTACGTGTCCAACTTCGTTGCGTATTGATTCTTCCTGACTAATGTCTTAAACTTCAGCCTACTCTTCATCACTACTATACTGTGATCTGAGTCTATATCTGCTCCTGAGTACGCCTTACAATCCAGTATCTGATTTCGGAATCTTTGTCTGTTCATGATGTAACCTAATTGAAATCTTGCCTTATCACCCGGACTTTTCCTAGCATACCTCCTCCTCTTTAAATTCTTGGACAGAGTATTCGCTATTACTAGCCGGATAGCAAACGGGAAGTTGCAGTACAGATAATGGCCCAGAGATCACCAGTGTATGTGTGTGTGTGTGTGTGTGTGTGTGTGTGGGTGTGGGTGGGTGGGTGGGTAAGTGGGTCGGTGGGTGGGTGTGTAGTGAGTGAAGTTTTATGAAACAATGTGTGTTAATGTGTGCAGTGTCTGATAATGAGATATGTGTGAACAATGTGGCATTACATTATGTAATAAGTTACTTGAAAAAAGAAAGTATTGTATACCAGCAGTTAATCTAATGATTGTCTCTAACTAGAAGTCTGTAAATACATGTGCATACGAAATAGCTTATTTTAAATTGATCTAAATTTTTTAAATACTTTGACATGTCCTATTGTAAATAGGTTTTTATGTTGGTAACGTCACTAGCGCTCTCTATGAAAATCACTGGCTGTGCTGTGTGCAGTCTGTGGCGGGTTGGCATTGTTGGAATATTGGATATTGTAGTGTTGGGCAGTTGGATGTGAACAGCGCGTAGCGTTGCGCAGTTGGAGGTGAGCCGCCAGCAGTGGTGGATGTGGGGAGAGCGATGGTAGAATCTCGAGAGTTTTGAGAGCGGACGATCTGGACGTGTGTCCGTCAGAAAAATGACATTTGGCAGACTGGATGTCATGAACTGATTTATATGTTATGACTTTTGAACACTATTATGGTAAATACATTGTTTGTTCTCTATCAAAATCTTTCATTTGCTAACTATGCCTATCAGTAGTAAGTGCCTTCAGTGGTTAGAATCACTTATTTAGCTGGCAGTATTGGCGTTCGCTGTATTGCAGTAGTACGAGTAACAAAGATTTTTGAGAGGTAAGTGATTCATGCAAGGTATAGGTTACTGTTAGTCAGGGCCATTCTTTTGTAGTGATTATTGAAAGTCAGATTAAGTTGCGCTAAAAATATTGTGTGTCAGTTTAGTGATGATAAGATAAGTAAAGAGAGAAATGTCTGAGTCCGTTCAGTTTTGCTCAGCTGTTCGAAAATCAAATAATGTAAGAGGTTTACCAGCACAGTAATCAATAAATTTTCCAAAGAGGACATTTCACTATATCCTTGTAAAAAGAGATCTACGGATGTATAAAGCTACTACTACTACTACTACTACTACTACTACTACTACTAACTTGTTACAGAACTCAATTAGTCTTTCTCCTCTCTCATTTCTTGTCCCAATCCCAGTAACACTTTCTTCTACTCCTTCCCCTGCATCTGAGTTGCAGTCCCTCATAATTATTAGATTTTCTTCGTCCTTCACTTATTGCACTCTCTCTTCCCATCTTCGGCTTGCTACGTCAGCATGTACACCTGAACTATTGCTGTCGGTGTTGGTTTGCTATTGATACTGATAAGAACAACCCTGTCACTGAACTGTTCACAGTAACACGTTCTCTGCCATACCGTCCTTTTCATAACGAAAAGAATTTATCCTTTCGTTGATTATCGAATCTTTTTCTCATGGTAACCTCCCCATTAGCAGTCCCGTACTGGAGATCCGCATGAGGGACTATTCCGGAGAGATCTTCATGACACTTCTTCCATTACAGGCCACATGTCCCATGGGTACACGTTACGTGTCTTCAAATGCAGTAGCTTCCATTGTCTTCCGCATCCGCATGCCGTTGATCACTGCTGATTCTTCCTCCTTTAGGGGCATTTTCCCACCCCTAGGACAAGAGAGTGCCCTGTACCTCTGTCCGCTGCTCCGCCCTCTTTGACAAGGCTGTTGGCAGAATGAGGGTGACTTCTTATGCCGGAAGTCTTCGGCCGCCAATGTTGATCATTAATCAAAATTTAAACAGTGCAGGGATTCGAACTAGAACCGAAGACGTTCTGATTACGAATCAAAGTCGCTACACCTTTTTGTAAATTTTTTTGGACCTATCTTCTTATTTAGACAAATTTAATCTCCAAAAATAAAAGAAACAAAGTCAAAACAACCCCTAATTCGTACCTCCACTTTAACTCTACCATAAAAAAAGAAATGAAATAATCCTTTTCAGGCGTTGCACCTAACTATTCCCTCACTTTTTAAAAAATTTATTTACTTATTTTTTTTTTACATGATTAGATTTAACCTAGACCGCGGGTGTTGTACTACAATTTCAAAAGAACAACTTCAAATATTTATCGAAAATAGCGAAAAAAGTAATATATATATATATATATATATATATATATATATATATATATATATATATATATATATATATATATTATGATCAGCTGTTTTCGGCGCGCTGAAACAGCACGTCATTCGGGAGCTGTTAAGACGTGTTGTGTGATCTATTCTGGTGCAGTTACCGTATTCTGTTGTTGCTGCCAAGGCCTATGTAATTATTCCCTGATTTCTGAATTTGCTATTTCCGGGAAGTTTGGAAGAAATGGTTCAAATGTCTGTGAGCACTAAGGGACTTACCATCTGAGGTCATCAGTCCCCTAGAGTTAGAACTACTTAATCCTAACTAACCTAAGGACATCACACACATCCATTCCCGAGGCAAGATTCGAACCTGCGACCGCAGCAGGAGCGAGGTTAAGGACTGAAGCGCCTAGAACCACTCGGTCACAGTGACCGGCGGGAAGTTTGGATCCACCGTTACTGTGTTCTGTATCGCTTATAGAAACTGTCTGATACTGCCCACCTCGTTGCAAGCTAAGTACCCTGCGTTGCTTTTATGAAACATAGCTTAGTTGTGATCAGCGCGTGTGACGATTGTGTTTTATTGTTTGGACTTAACAGTGTTTTTCCAGGCCAAATAATCCCTAACATTATTACTGTCACCTTCTGTGCAAGCGACGGGGATGTGACGGTGGCCTCAGGTACAACTGGTGCTGCGAAGAGTATTTGTGATTAAAGTGCTCTTTTAATTTTGGTTTAGATTCTGATCTAGCTAGATTTATTATTATACCTTTCACGGTTCCGGTGAGCTGTGAAATTTTCTGTGGTGGAACCCTTGGGTGTTGTAAGGCGAGATTTCTTACCTGATTCTGGGACCCTGTTTGGGATCCGTCTCGTACTGGTATTTGACTATTATATTGTTAAGATAACTTTGATTTCAACCCGGAAGGGAAGTTCAAAATTATCAATTAGAATTTATTTAAACTATTTTTACAGCTTGGTCATTTTAATCATTTAAATCTTGGTTCCCGCTAGTGTTGAAATTGTACTACTCTTGTAGTTCTTAGTTTAGTCTGTTAATCGCCGTTTGCCAGCTGTTGCGCCTTATTCTGTATTTCTTGTTCAGGCAGCTATTTGTTGAATGTGTGTTATAGTCCTCATTGACTGCTTACACTACGCTTGTCCGTCCTAATCTGGAGTATTGGTGTGTGATATGGGATCCGCTTCAGGTGGGACTGACGTATGACATCTAAGAAGTACAAAGAAGGGCAGCTACTTTAGTATTATCGCGAAATAGGGGAGATAGAGTCACAGACATGATACGTGAATTGGAGTGGCAATCATTAAAACAAAGGCGGTTTTCGTTGCGACGGATTTTATCATGAAATTTCAGTCACCAGTTTTCTCCTCCGATTGCAAAAATATTCTGTTGGCACTCACTTACATAGGGAGAAATGATCATCACGATAAAATAAGAGAAATCAGGGGGCGCACAGGAGAATTTAAGTGCTCGTTTATTGTGCATACCAGAGTAATCACGTATATGTAGATGCTGGTATTTCTAGGCGTCAACTTGTCTGATTACCCTTATTTTACGAGCTCCCTGTTGTTGCCTGGTATGTCAGCTATTGTTTACGCAGCCCATGCGCACAACTGGCCCAGCCTGGCAAGGGCGAGCGTATGGGTGGCACGACACTAGAGACCAGCATTTGCGACTCGCCGCTGCTGTTACATTGTTTGAAGCAACTCTATGTCACGGTGACAGCTGTTGAAGTTTTGCTTGGATCCCTTTGGGGCCGTGCCCTTTCTGTATCAAGTTGTCTCTAATCAGCCGGGCCATATGCTGGCCCTTGTATTGTTTGAATTTGTCGGGAAACTTAAACGACTATGTTAAATTTTGGCCTGTAATTTAAAACCATTCTATTAGCTTCGACATTTAAATCTCTTTAAACATTTCACCCGTTACTTCAAAATTGTTCAAATGTGTGTGAAATCTTATGGGACTTAACTGCTAAGGTCATCATTTAAAACCATTCTATTAGCTTCGACATTTAAATCTCTTTAAACATTTCACCCGTTACTTCAAAATTGTTCAAATGTGTGTGAAATCTTATGGGACTTAACTGCTAAGGTCATCAGTCCCTAAGCTTACACACTACTTAACCTAAATTATCCTAAGTACAAACACACACACCCATGCTCGAGGGAGGACTTGAACCTCCGCCGGGACCAGCCGCAGTGCCCATGACTGCAGCGCCCAAGACCGCTCAGATAATCCCTCGCATCTTCACCCGTTACTAAGTTTCTTCTAGTCGTTGTTACATTTGACGTTCAAGAGTTTTGGACTGTAATTAAAACCATTCTGTTAGCTTGGGACATTCAAATTTGTTTAAATTTTTACCTGTTACTAAATTTGTGCTAGTCGTTGTTACATTTAACCTTCAAAAATTTTTCTTTAAATTTTGTCTGCTCTCCTAAAGGCCAGCGTTAAATCTTGGGTCTGTATTTGAAAACACTGTATTAGCCTGGTATCACTTTGATTAAGCCATTGTGCTCCTTTGAATCCAAAACATTCCACTCACCGTTTTAAGAACAGCTGATTTCAATCAAAAATCATTTCATTAACTTTTATTATTGTTACCCTTTTAAATAATTGATTAATAAATGGCAAATAATGTGTTTAAGGACAGAGTTGATTTTTATTTTAGTATTTGAACGTTGCAGGTTGCATTTGACCAATGTGAAACTGCTACATGTGCTCGCATCGCACATTAAAGTAAGTCATACCTTTGCAACCAGTGTGAGGAAGTTACAGACAGGCTGCAAATCATGTAATGACGAACAAAAGAAACGAGATACAAGATAATGAGCGAACTAGTCAGATGCTCCATTTAAATTTGCATGGAAGTTCTATACTATTGTATTTTATTGTACCTTCGGCTCGTTAATCGACCCATCTTAGTACTGCAAGAATGTTGAAAATAAATTAAATGATTTGTGTCCCAGCCTTTTTCACTAGTAAGCAAGTATGTACTTCAGATGAAGGACTAATAACACCGTTATTTACTTTTCCAACAGTTCACCTACCGTACAACAACGTGTCTAGACCCAGACGTACCCAGGGTAGCTAAATGGGGCACTATAGAACAGGGATGGCCGTAGTTCCGTCTTTGCTCTGTTTTCCTTTTCATTTGCGAATAGACAAACTGTGTGTGAATGTAATTTTCTGAATACTGGTACGATAACTACCACTGAAATTATCTAACCATCAGCATACAGTTACAATTTGAGACAATAAAAATTTAAGAAAGTCGTATCAAAAAGGAAACTTTTTACACACAATTTTATAAGAATTAATATTTAATATCCCTTATGTCACTGTATTGTTACCAAGATTTCTGTCTTGGAGTGAGTACTCCGGTACAAAGCTGACTATCTGAGTCTAGGCTTGCAGAACTACGACATGGGAAATTCTCGAACTGTCTCAACGTGGACCACTGATTTAGCAACTGCGAAGCATAATTACTGTGACAACTGAAGCTGCGTGAATATTGTGTTACGCTGTGACTGTAACCAGTGTCCACGGTGCTGACATAGACATTGACCCGCTGACCGTTAAAAGATCAATGTGCACCTTCTGTTACCTTCAGTAATTAAAATCTCAGTCATTTATTATTTACGGAAACGTCTTCAACGTCAGAATATAATATGTTCACTTTTTCCTGATTTCAATTATTCAGCTGATTCTACTTTGGACATGTTACAGTTAATGCTAAATTCTACAAATATACATAGGGTATTATGAAGTAAACAGTTTAGTTTTAAAAAAGTAAAACTCAGCCGAAATAAATGAAAGTGAAAATAAATGAAAGTGAATTGTATTATCCTTATTAAAGGTATTGCACTGATGGAAATGGAAAGTGCTACGCAATGAAAACCTTTACCGCACCATACCAAATGAATAAATTGGTCTTGCCATGGTTTTTGGAGGTAGTAAGTTAAAATTTCTTTCTCATGTCGGCTTATTTACAGTATTTTCCGTAAGTGAACAGTCATTCCTACGAATAAAGAATGTGAGTGCAGGATGGCCATCGTGTGTCCAGCGTTACTAGAATTTTTCCTGGGCATCACCAGAGGATATGCCAGTGCAGCTTATCGCAGTATTTCTGACTCTTGGAAAAATGTGATCTTTGGCAATATGGGCATGGGATCACCATAAAGACAGATGGCGCAGATATTTGTCTGTAGCTCGGTGACTTCAGAACAAGTTGTTACGATGGACAGATGGATTTAAAATTATTAGACGCTGAATAGTGGGACAATCAGCGCCTTTTAAAAATTCGTTGTAGTTGTTTACGAGTAGTTACTCTTGTAGAAACGAAAAGCAAAGGACACAGAACTGCAGCCACACATTATACAAACTTACGTATTTAATCTGCGGTAGATCTGTTCCTACTTTTGCCACACGTTGAAAATGTTACCAAATGAACACAGTATCACAACGCCGCAGGAAGAGTTGCGAACTTCCGAAGGCATTAGGATTGAAGGCTCGACACTGACAAGTGGACAGAGGGCAGCGCTCAAAACCGGGGAGAATTTTCATGTACATTGTCAGCACGAACTGTCAGGGACACATTACTGTAAGACGGGTTCACATCTACAGTTACTGTGACTCATTCTGAGACCTGCGCGACGTATAGTCAGAGTTAAGTGAGACCATGACTCAGGTGGCAGCACGTTCTGTGGTATTCGGCGATGAGCCTCGCATCTGTCTGTGCTGGTGTTATGGACTGAAAATGGCTTACCGGTGCTGCATTCTGCCTTTTTCAGCACTTTTAAAATCTTGCCCAAAAAAGATGGGATGCATATCCGCGAGTTATTTTTTTCTTCCAAGAAACTCGCCTCTAACTCCCACAAGCTCCTCTACCTGCAACTCACACACACTACTCCATCGCTGTAAGTCGCGCCTATCCATCCACTTCTTGTTGCCCATTCTCATTCACTCATTCAGCCCAACTCATTGTCGTTATCTCTTTGTGTCTGCTGTGTCAGCCACAACTGCCTTTGTTCTGTCATAACACTACTACTACCAACAGCAAAACTACAAGAACTTTTCTACTCCTTACGTTTCGTCCAGGACTGCGCTGGACTTCCTCAGAGGCGCTGCTCCGCTGAGTCTTGCCGACTGTCTGGCCGGGTGTCTGGGTGTCTGGGGGCGACTTATATGTTGTGAGAAAGGGGGGGGGGGGGCGTGGTTCAGGAGACACGTGATAAGCAGTGATAATCCATAGCAAAGATAACGTTGACTATCGATTACCACCTTGTCAAAGATAAAAATTGTTAGCAATTTTGTAGAGCCACTGTCCATAAATCGCTAAGTTTCCTAGCCTCCTCTTTCCTATTAAAATTATCGTGATGTTTACAAATTTCAATAGCTTCTCTATACAACCGTGGACATTAATTTAACGTTGTAGATAAAACTTCGTTATCCGAAAACTTCACTTGGTGGTAATCGATAGTCAACCTTATCTTTGCTATGGATTATCACTGCTTATCACGTGTCTCTTGAACGACGCCCCCCCCCCCCCCCCCCTTTCTCACAACATATAAGTCGCTCTCAGACACTCGACCAGTCGGCAAGACTCAGCGGAGCAGCGCCTCTGAGGAAGTCCAGCGCAGTCCTGGACGAAACGTAAGGAGCAGAAAAGTTCTTGGACCATGACCTCACATCCCGGAAAGTATATCAACAGCCATGTCATCCGGTCGTGAAAGCCTTCATTCTACAAGGAAAACTACAGTTTCCTCTCGCTGCCACTGTCTCCCTCTTGCTCTTTCTTTCTGCTAATATCTCATTCCATCCAGCCTACTGCTGCTGTCTGTTCTCGATGCCACTATCTCTCTCTTCTACGTTGTCGTTTTCACACACTCTGTCCCTTATTATCACTAGCTCTCACCCATTTCAAATTTCACGTTATTCCTCCCCCTACCCCCCCCCCCCCCCCCCGGCAACCCCCTCCTGGCACCATCGCCTTTACTCTTTCCCTAGCACTGTTCCGTCATTGTCAACCACGTCCCATTGCCACTGTGTCCCTCTCTCTATCACACACAGCCATTGTTTCCTTCGCTTTTTCTACGATATGACCACTGTTCACAATCTTCCAATAGGTACTACATTTCCGTCCCTTTGTGACTGCCACCGTCTTCTTCTCTCTCATCATAAAGAAGCGCAAATATGTTCACATCCGAGAAGTTTAAGAAAAATTGTCAGAGGTGATGAGAATGTTGATTGAGGCCGCTGATACCCCACTTTTCAGTCAGAGTCTTTTGAACAAACAGGAACATACTCCCCTTATTTGTGATCCGATAGGAAAAATTTTTAGCTGGTTCCACTGATTTCACAGATGCAGCCTGGCATGTAACTAATACTAAAAGATGCAGTGGTCGGCAACATTTAGATAGTTCAGTAATATTGAAGTGAAATAACGCAAAACTAATTTTATACTTCAGACTGGACTTGATGGGCAGAACAATTTGCATGTCCCTTAGTACTACAACGTGGAGTTCCCAGATGAAAATGGAGACCCTTTAGAGCTTATTTCTCCGGGATATGTCACCATATAAACTACATTATCACCTTTCGGTGGATTTTACGTGCGTATATTACGTGTACAATCATGGTGACTTTCAACTTCTATATCTCAGTAACGAATAAAAATATGAAGAAAACTGTCAAGGTTGTTCGATATCGGGATGATAGGAATACAGAGAAAAAAATTACAGCCATTTGCTGTGAGTAGCAGTTTCGGAATCTTCGGCTGGGTTTCGGTACGCTGGTGGCAAAGAAAATTTAGTAAAAAACGCTTATTGAGGGATTTGCCGAAAAAACGCCAGTGAACTATTTATTCCTCGACAAGCCCCATCAAGCCCACCGTCGACATCCTACTGGAATTGATGTTAGGCATAAGATCCGACTCGAATGAAAGCTTCATATTTCAATATGCTTTACATGATGAACATCGCCATAATGAGAAACACTGGTCTGGTGCTTCATGGCTTAAGGGTTTGAAATTCATAGGTGTATGTATTAAAAATTACCTGTTTTTACAGCTGTGAAACTGACAGTAGCTTCCACGTAAGAGGGTTTATCTCATATACTATGACGCAGTGACACATAGGCTAAGGCAGAGGATTAGGGATGCGACAGAGCATTGCAGTGGCGTCATTCTACAGGAGCAAGAGGACAGTCATGGAAAAAAATCAAGAAACACTGCCTTGGATGGTTATAAATTGAATTGAGCGGCGCTACAAGTAACCTTGAAAATGGCACCTGTAATTAACGTGTGTTGAAAGCAGAGAGCTGTCACTGAGTTTGTTTTGGCGGAAAATTAAATCATCACAGATATCAACAGGAGCATGCAGAATGTCTACGGAGACCTGGCAGTAAACAAAAGCATGGTGAGTCGTTGGACGAGGCGTCTGTAATCATCGCAGGAAGGTAGCGTAAATCTGTCCGAACTTTCTAGTGCCGGGCGGCCACACAGCTGTAACTGTAATGTTCGATCGTGTAGACACTGTCATTCGAACTGATAGTCGGTTCACAATCAAACACATCGCTGCAGAGCTTGGTGTCTCTGTTGATAATGGTAACACACTCGTCCACCATCAAAAAACAAAGCCTAAAGCCCATAAATATTTCTTTATTTAAAGTAGTGGGTTAGGACAGGCATTGCTGCCATCTTGTGGTCCTAAAAATTCTTTTTGTTGTGAATTGTCTTCATTTTAAGTCGAACTTCACTACAGGTTGCCATATGCAACATAAAAACAACACGTTTCATAAGAACAAGTTTTTTTAAGACCTCAAGAAGACAGCGAAGTCTGTCGAGGCAGGTTTTTTGAAATAAAGAAATCTTTATGCGATGATGCGATCTTGGCTCTAGAATATTTTAAACAAGTAAAAAAGATCGCTCCTTCTTTTGTCTCAAAACTGAATAATTCCCAAGTCCACCAATTGGGGTACTCAATAATCTGAGCCAGCTGGGTTCCTCGTCGTGTAATTGCTTACACATGATCGTGAATAATTTTTGGCAAAAAAAAAAAATGTTCAAATGTGTGTGAAATCTTACGGGACTTAACTGCTAAGCTCATCAGTCCCTAGGCTTACACACTACTTAACCTAAATTATCCTAAGGAAAAACAGACACACCCATGTCCGAGGTAGGACTCGAACCTCTGCCGGGACAAATTTTTGTCGAACAGCGTCACAGACGCCAAAGCATAGTCACTTAGAACAGGAAACACAAGGGCAATCCATGGAGTGGCGCCACATCACCTTTCCTGCGAAGAAAATGTTCAAGGCTACACCATCAGCCAGCCTTCTGGGACTCTGACGGGGTTGTTCTGTTTGATATCTTACCTTATGGTGGAACGATCAACTCGGAAGTGTATTGTGCTACCGTAAGGAAATTGGAGAAATGAATTCAAAGTGTTTGTCGCCACAAAAATGCAAACGAATTTCTTATTCTCCAGGAGAACCGCACGGCCTCATACAATCCTTTGCACCCGAGAGGAGTCACAACACTTCACTGGACTGTTCTTCCTCGTCCATCCTACAGCCTAGATCTCGCACCTTCAGACTTCCACATCTTTTCCCAAAAGCATGCACTCCACCGAACACAGTACGTGGTAATGGAATTGTTATTGTTGAAGCAAGCCGTTGCCTCTGACGACAAGAAGAGTGGTACCACTCGGGCATACAGGGCTTCCCAGTAAGATGGAGTTGGGCCGTCGCATTGAACAGAGATTTTGTTGAAAAATAGGATTTATTGGCAAAATAAGGAGGAATAATACATTGTATTGGAATCCTGTATAAAACCAAACTGGTTTCAGAAAAAGAAGTGTGGCATTACTTAACTCCGCTTGTACAGTACGACTTCACAAGTGATATAATTGGTAACCTCTTTTTATTTTCTCTTTCAGCGTATCAACGACAACTAACTATTTTCAGGCACGATGCGGTCTGTTCTCAGTAGCTTGGCTCCACTCCCCTGTATATCGGGCTGCCTCCTGAGACCAGCTTCCCGAGGCCAGCGCCTCCTCGCCGACGTCTTCGGTCGCACATTATCTCGACGTCCAGTAATGAGCATCGAGCAGGGCAAACTTCGACGTGGACATAGAGCTTAGCCCGCCAGCTTATCTGCCAAGCTGATAACCGTAGAACGAAGCTCGGCGGTCTCAACAGTCCCTCCTCGTGTTAATGGACGCCGGAGGAGGGAACTTTGCACACGCGTGGCGTCCCACTGGGACGTGACTCCGCTTCCTGTGGGGAACGATAACTAGAGCCGCACATAACTATACTCTTTGCTGTGTAATACTATCATAGAGTACAATTTACTGTGTGTTGGCTCCTCTTCCTGTGCTCTCAGAGCCGGACGCGGTGGTCTAGCGGTTCTAGGCGTGCAGTCCGGAACCGCGCGACTGCTACGGTCGCAGGTTCGAATCCTGCCTCGGGCATGGATATGTGTGTGATGTCCTTAGGTTAGTTAGGTTTAAGTAGTTCTAAGCTCTAGGGGACTGATGACCACAGATGTTAAGTCCCATAGTGCTCAGAGGCATTTTTTGTTCTCTCAGATGGTTTCATTTCCTCTTATTCTCGAGTCTAAGTTAATACTTGTCTAAACATTCATGGTGGTGTCTGTTTGTTCTATATTGTGTCTCCCTACCTTTTCGCGCATCGAAGTTCTGAGCGAGTTTTTTAGGGAATTGACTAGTTTTAACCTGGGACCTGTTGCTGGTAAGGAGACGCCAGACCACATATGACATGTAGAATTCAGAAGAGTTCAATGAGACTAGCGATGATAGAACCAAATACTTAATGATTTCAGCGTCAGCTCCATTGCACTCCCTGTAAAAGAATCTTAATACTAACTAAATGTAGTGAAAGGGTTTCAAGGCTTTCCTATTTTTAGTTAGCTGGTAAAATAACGTCGAAAAAGCAGTTAAGTTTACCATTGGAGATTTTATTCTACTCACAAAACATCGTTTATAAATAGCACTATGGATAAAACGAAATGTTTTAATACAGGATGGTAAATACCAACTGCATTCAACAAAAATGAGAACGAATATTCCCTGAATGGGTTTCCAAGTTCTACAATGGATCGAAGGATGACCTATGCCACATTGTCTACAGTGACCCTCAATTATCTTCAATTACTTATCTAACTTGTCATAAATTACAGTGGCTGATGTGGCTTCTCAATAACTATATAACAGAAAAATGATCGCGTTTCAGATTTTTACTTCAAGTGGCAAATGTGAACACCATGAGCTTTAATTGACGATCGACACTAGTATTACGCAAAAAGGGTGTTTGACAGATGAGACTTCTGCAGTTCTGAGTGAAGCTTTATGCTCTGTTATGCGGCATCGCGTGCGTTCATTACTTTGTTGGTGTTCGTCAGGGGCGGCGGCCGGAGCAGCAGCCATCCAGCTCGCCGTCTCGGAACTGACTAACGTCTCCTAACTTCTCCTTACTAACATTTACCGAAGTTGGTTTAAAAAAAAAAAAAACTATCTGGCTGCGTTTTCATCTGACCAATCAGGGTCTCAATGTCAACCTTAAGCTCCGCCTCCAAAAATTATGTCTATCCAATGAGAAACGTTATACTTTTCGTGGTGGGGCAAGGTTTTTAAAGTTTGCAACGTAACAGAAATGCGAAAAAGTCTCACGCTAAAACTTGCAGCTGGTGTGGTCCTTTTAGCGTTATCGCAAGATCTATACTGTTCTTCTGGAGTGCTGTAGCCTTTAACATTGGATATGGGGGGGGGGGGGGGTCCTTGACGTACCAGAGACGCGAAAATGTCTGACGCTAAAACTTGTCGGTGGTGTGGCCCTAATGGTTAGTTGGCGATGTGGGTGTCCAGTCCGTCCCTTATCATAGGGCCTTCTAGCTTAACACAGTTCTGCTCTCGGCTTCTGTTCTCGTTTCTCCGTTCCGAATTGCGTCTGTCTCTCAGTCTGAACGCATTCTGGTGTTAGTCTGTGGTATTCCATTTGCTCACTCGTTACTCGTATTACTTTGGTTAATTTAATGTCACGATTTATTCGGAGCTATGTGACATACTACTGGATTTGCTTATCATGTCAGGGTTTTCATGGAAGGTGTTGGATTTGCCTGACACCTTACACTTGTTGCAAGCAGATATTCAGGGTGGATCCTAAAGTTCACAGTTATCTCGTGGATTTTCTAGTGGATATACTGGCAATGGCAAGGAAAGCAGTTCTGAAGAAGAGAAATTTGTTAACATCGAGTATAGATTTAAGTGTCAGCAAGTCGTTTCTGAAAGTATTTGTATGGAACGTAGCCATGTATGGAAGTGAAACATGGATGATAAACAGTTTAGACAAGAAGAGAATAGAAGCTTTCGAAATGTGGTGCTACAGAAGAATGCAGAAGATTATATGGGTAGATCACATAACTAACGATGAGGTATTGAATAGAAATGGAGAGAAGAGAAATTTGTTACACAACTTGACTAGAAGAAGAGATCGGTTGGTAGGGCATATTCTGAGGCATCAAGGGATCACAAATTTTGTATTGGAGTGCAGCGTGGAGGGTAAAAATTGTAGAGGGAGACCAAGAGATGAATACACTAAGCAGATTCAGAAGGATGTAGATTGCAGTAAGTACTGGGAGATGACGAAGCTTGCACAAGATAGAGTAGTATGGAGAGCTGCAGCAAACCAGTCTCTGGACTGAAGACTACAACAACAACATTAGCTGAGGAATCTGGAATATGTGACTTGTGACCTCGATTATTTTACGCAGTAATAATTAATGGGATTCATTGTCCGACTATGTATTTACTCCAACCCCTTTCTCTCCAGCTCCTCATTCACCTTCTCTTTGTCCACTTCCTTCACCTCCCACTTGTCCATATCATCCTACTCGTCTTTCCATCCATCTCCCCCTCTCCCCCTCCCTCTCTGTGAGTCTGCTCCTCTCCCCTCTGCCCAAATGCTACTTCCTCTTCTGCCCATATCCTCCTTTCTCCCTCTAATTCCATCACCTTATCCTCCTCATTTTGTCCATCTCCTCCTACTCCCTCTCTCTGCCTTCTCCTTTAATCCTCCGTCGTCTCTCTGTCCATCTTCTCCAACGTTCCCTCTCTGTTCCTCTCTTCCACTTCCTCTTCTCTAGCCTTCTCCCCCTCTATCTCTGCATCTCCCCTTTTCTGTTCATTTCCTCCTCCTCTCTGTGTGTTCAGCTCTTTCTCCTTCCTCTCTCTGGTTTCCTCCTCATGTCCATATCCTGCAATTTCCTTTTCTGTCCATCTCATCCTTTCCCTTCTTTCTTTCTATTTGCCCATCGCGCTCTCTCTCTCTCTATCTGATTGTTCCTCTCCCTTGCCTGTGCCCATCTTCTCTTTCTCCCTCACAATGTGTTAATCATCTCCTTCTCGTTGCTCTCTCCACTTTACAGCGCTCACCGTAATGGGGTGGTCCTTTTCCTCGCAGTTTTTCCTTCCAAATTGTGACTAATACATGTACTAAATTCGATTGAAATCGTTCAAGGGGTTAAGAATAAGCTTTTTATGCCTGTCTTTGCCTGCGTACATACATGTCGTACATATTTCACTTACATTTTATTTCACACGTATTTGTATACATACTTCTCTTGCATTGTGAATTTCACCAAGAGTTTTATTTCACGCAGTTCAGTTTTTATGATGTCGTATCTCGTGAAATATGTGATGTAAAGTAATATAGTGGCTACTGTTTGCGAAAAGTGTTGTGAATAGAATAGGTAGCAAGGAACCAATAAATTAATACGTCTTGCATGATACGATAATCTTTCAAGCATTATAGTTTTTACGACATTATACCTGTATCTCGTGAAATATGTATCGTATCATGATATAATTTCTCTGGTACGTTCAGTGATATATGTGAGTACTGCTTGCGAAATGTGTCTCTAATACAGTTAGTAGTACGGAAGCAATCAATAAAACAACATGCGTCATACGCTATGTTTACTGCATGAACAGTAAAAAGTCTTCAGCGATAAACTTTTTCCTTTCATCCTATCGTGAATGCCGTCAGCGAGAAGTAATTTCGTGAAGATACGAAATTAGGTGTAAAGTTTGTTTTAAGTCTCTAAGTACTTTCATTGTCAAATACTTGATCACTGAAGTAAGGGTATTCAAGGGCCGTAGGATATACTTGTCTTTAACCTCCCCCCCCCCCCCCTGCCTTCCTCCACCAACCACCCTTCCGATAGGTGGTTCTTAACTACACACAATTTCTTTCCTAACAGTGCGTAACATTTGTTCCAAGTTTGACTGAAATAGGTCCAGTGGTTAAGAGCAGATGTTGAACATGCGTATATCCATAGATGCATACATGCATACATGTATACGTATGTATGTACATCCATTTTTATAATACGCTACTGGCCATTAAAATTGATACACCACGAAGATGATGTGCTAATGACGCGAAGTTTAACCGACAGGAAGAAGATGCCGTGATATGCAAATGACTCGCTTTTCAGACCATTCACACAAGGTTGGCGCCGGTGGCGACACCTACAACGTGCTGAAATGAGGAAAGTTTCCAACCGATTTCTCATACACTAACAGCAGTTGACTGGCGTTGCCTGGTGAAACGTTGTTTGATGCCCCGTGTAAGGAGGAGAAATGCGTACCATCACGTTTCCGACTTTGAAAAAGGTCGGATTATAGCCTATCGCGATTGCTGTTTATAATATCGCGACATTGCTGCTCGGGTTGGTCGAGACAAATGATTATTAGCAGAGTATGGAATCGATGGGTTCAAGAGGGGTATACGGAACGCCATGCTGGGTCCCAAAGGCTTCGTATCACTAGCAGTCGAAATGATAGGTATCTTATCCGCATCGCTGTAACGTATCGTGAAGCCACGTCCGATGGTGTACTCAACGACGTACCTGGGTGCACGAATGGCAAAACGTCATTTTTTCGGATGAATCGAGGTTGTGTTTATAGCATAATGATGGTCGCATCCGTGTTTTTCAACATCGCGGTGAACGCACGTTGGAAGCATGTATCCGTCATCGCCATACTGGTGCAACACCCGGCGTGATGGTAGGGGGTGCCATTGGTTACACGTCTCGGTCACCTCTTGTTCGCATTGACGGCACTTCGAACAGTGGACGTTACATTTCAGATGCGTTACGACCCTTGGCTTTACCCTTCATTCGATCCCTGCGAAACCCTACATTTCAGCTGGATAATGCACGACTGCATGTTGCAGGTTCTGTACGGGCCTTTCTGGGTACAGAAAATGTTCGAATGCTGCCCTTGCCAGCACATTTTCCAGATCTCTCACCACTTGAAAACGTCTGGTCAATGTTGGCCGAGCAACTGGCTCGTCACAATACGCCAGTCACTACTCTTGATGGACTGTGGTATCGTGTTGAAGCTGCACGGGCAGCTGTACCTGTGCACGCCATCCAACCTCTGTTTGACACAATGCCCAGGCATATCAAGACCGTTTTTACGGCCAGAGGTGGTTATTCTGGGTACTGATTTCTCAGGATCTATGTACCCAAATTGCGTTAAAATGTTATCTCATGTCAGTTCTAGTATAATATATTTGTCCAATGAATACCAGTTTATCGTGTACATTTCTTCATGGTGTACCAATTTTAATGGCCAGTAGTGTAATTCTGTACAAAAATTTTGTAAACAAATATATATCCTAGTTTTGAAATTATTGCAACGTTTTAACAAGCCAACAAAGTACGAGGCTGTGTTGAAAAGTAATGCCTCCAAAGTTTTCATGTGAAAACCATTACAGTTATATTGAGTAAAACATAGGTTATTATTGTTCTTCTTCTTGTTTCTTCATATCTACATAGTTATTTCTCAACATAGTCACCGTGACGACAAATGTTACGCAACGAGACACTCGTTTATTGTTACCGTCACTGTATTTAGTTTTATTTTGATGAGGAAGCTATAGTCTCACCTCCCCTTACGATGCTCCATCACTATCAAAGTGAAGTCCTTTAGGATTTGGAAACAGATGAAAAGCGGTTGCTGCAAAGTCTGACCTGTATTGAGTATGAACCCACGACATCAGATTGTTCCTGATGTCGCATTACTCGTGTGTGTTCGGGCACTGTCACACTGAAGGACAGGGTGTTCCCTGTGTGGGTGAAGTCTTCGCATTTGAAACTCGATTACAGCACGTCGTCCCTTACGAATCGACAATAACTGCGCTACACACCACCAGGTTATACTCTGCCGTTCGGAGCCTTCTAGTAGCAGAGCGCTGCAAATATGTAGGCTTGGAGAATGAAGATGGTATTAATAACGATTGTTTTATTTCAAAAGCTGTAAGAGTTTACACATAAAATATTCGCAGCCATTGCTTCTCAGCACGCCCTGGTACATCGTACGTTATGGTGAATGACAAAACGTAACAATATAATACGTAGTAATATAAAATATCATACCAAGGGAGAAAAAGCATTTATTACGAAAAGTCCGAGGGATACCGCTATTTTATGACAGAGTGCGGCATGTATATGAAGACGTGATTCATTTTGAAAAAAATATGTGATATATATAAAACATTGCAAGGATTGAAAATACAACGTAGCATAAAATTAATATACAGGTGTTGTTGTATTCAGCAGCAAGCGATGTGTGCTCCCGCCAAGTTTTATTATAATGGCCGTCACTGAGAGCTACAAGTTATGGAGGAATAAAAATGAAGTAAGAGTCGTGTAAGATATCACGCGCACTTCTGTAATCTCTTAAAACAGAGGTACCTGGCCGTCACTGGATTTAGTGTCAAGACGTCAATTACAGATAGCAGCCATTCTATGAATGATTATGCCTCTCTGTCAAATGGACAACATAGTCACCCTGTGATATCACGACACTTTTGAAAAGATTGCAGTACTGATATACGTTAAAAGAAACGAGTTGAGCAGAAAATGTTTGTGACTGTTGATTCCTGTTACGTGGAACCACTACCTATTAAACTGCTGTGGAGTATATCCCATGATAAAATATCATGCACTTCTTACACTTCTCATTCTTTTATTTTCAGTCATCAGTCTTCTGACTGGTTTTGAAGTGACCTGTCACGAATCTCCCTCCCGTGCCAATCTTTTCATTTCAGATTACCATCTGTAACCTAAGTCGTCAATTATTTGGTGGATGTATTCACATCTCTTTCTCTACCGTTTTCACCATCTATAGCTCCTTCTCGTACGATGGAAGTTATTCCCCCATGTCTTAACCGATGTCATGTCATCCTGTCCTACCTTCTTGTCTGTGTTTTCCATATATTCCTTTCCTCTCTGACTCCGTGCAGTACTGCCTTATTTCTTATCTTACCAGTCGTCTTAATTATCGACATTCGTCTGTAACACCACTTCACAGGTGCTTGTGGTCGCCGCAGTGCATTGTCACCAGAATAACACAGGCAATGCAATGTCACGTTCAGTTACAGACCACATGTCCTACGGAGACACATTATGTGTCTTTAATGCAGTGGTTTCCACTGGGTTCTGCGTCCTCATACCGTTAATCATTGCTGGTTCTTCCGTCTTTAAGGGAATTTCCCACCCCAAGGGCAAGAGTGTGCTCTGAACCTCGGGCCGAGGAGCCGTCCGCTTTGACAAGGCCGTTGGCAGAATGAGGATGACTTTATAAACCGGAAGTCTTCGGCCACCACTGCATATCATTTTAATTCAAAATTTAAACTGTGCGATGGGACAAACATGGGACTAAGAATGTGTTGATTACTGATCAAAGAAGCTACCACTCTTTTTTATTGCACACGTAAGGTGATCTTGCAATTGGAAACCGAAATAGGAAAAAAAGGTCAGGTTTTCACCGGGTATCGCATAGGAGAGCCTCTACGTGTAAAGCAGCTATACCGCCTTTTTTAACAATAGGAATTTACTGAGCGAGTGCCATATACAGTTAGTTTAAACTGAAATAACGATCATAAACCTGATCACGACATAGTTAAATGTAGGATATTTGGATTAATTAGAACATGCTGAGCAGAAGTGTGTAAATGTTCGTGCAAACAGGAAATACTTTTCCAAACAGGTAGCAGTAATGGTAATAGATAGCTTCGGGCTGGTCGAGGTAAGGTAAGGAGGGGTCGACTCCCGAGGCCTGGCCAGAATTAACCATTCCCTGCCACTGAGCTGCCCCCTCACATAGTTTTTATTTTTCGTCTTGTAAGTTTCAAAAAATAAGACCAATAGCACCAAAGGAAGGAATACACAGGAGGAACAGAGACGAGAAAGCAAAAGCATATCGAGAGCACCAGCTGCTGCTGGAACTATGCAAAGCGCATTCTTTGACAAGTAAGATTCAGCATGTTGGCAATGAGTTCTCGAAATCGAATTAGTTATACGCAGAACCAGTAAGCCGTAGATGTAAACTGGCGAAAAAGCAAATGGTCATCACCTCCTTCACCACCAACGACAAACTGTACAAAATGACCAATCAGTCAAATTACCGTATTTATCTTCGTCCTCGGTAAAAAAGTAGCAGTCCGCAAAATGAGATCTGTGGAATATGCAGCTTCTACTGAACAAGAGAGGAGAGCCAGGACCAGTAAACCAGTGTTGCAGCATTTCTAGGGGTACATACCTACTGCATTTATCCGTTTCACTAATCTCGATACGATGTAGACGCTCGTTGGTGGAAATCCAATTTTGGCCGCCCGGTACCAGGTGGATGCCACTGCCATTGATAAAACAGGGACGCTGACGTTGCCTCACGCAATTTTTTAGGAAGTATGCTGTGATAATTGTTCAACAGAATTGGGGCGTGGAATCCCTTCCCAGCGGGTCAACAAAAACGTGGTCATGTGCACCGAGGCCACCAAATAGCTCACAGGTAAATAGAACGCTCGAATGTGTCTCTTCTTAAAATAAAGACAGCAAACATCAACAGGGCGATCAATAGTCGCTCGATTCACTAAAGTGAACAGCCGAGACGTAACTGTGTGTAACAACTGAGTAATAGTCAAAATGGTACGCCGAACATATACAGTCAGTTCCACAAGGAAGTTTATCCCATAATTTTAAATGTAACGTCCGCAGCAACATTTCTGATAGTGTCTCGAATCTGTGATCAATACGCTTTTCTACAGTGTAAAGCTAAACAGTGGGACAGTTTGTTTTGTTTCGTCGGTTTAAGTTAAAAATTAGTGCAAAATATTTGAAGCGTTACGAGAGTGTTCCTTGTAAATCATCCAAAGTGACCAAAGCTTTCATATGAAGCTGCTGTTGAAATTCTTACAAAGTCAAAGACATTCGTTGCGAAGTGGGTCAAACGATATTTAGAGATTGGAAACGTGGATGATTTACCAGAGAGATGTTTAAGGTGACAAGCTATAATCGATAATGGTCGGGATTGGATTAACCATTAGGTAATTGTGATATTAGTATTAACATGTATTATCATGTAAACACATATTTATAATAGTGTCTTTTATTTCATAGAGATAACGGCGTACACTTTCTTGCGGAACTGACTGTAAGACAGACAGACGCCTTCCGCTTCATGTCAGAAAGGCCCAGTCCGGCGAGAGAACACAGATTCGTCACAGTCTCGTATCGCAACCTCAAGAAATGACGCTGCCATAAAAAGCGAACAGACATATGCTTCAGTATCTCAGCCATTATAGAGAGAAGGAGGAAAAGTTGTGCGATGTAGTAGGTCTTGCACAACACATACGTATCCCAGATTCGTACCTTCTGAAGATGGGTAAGAGAGCGAGGCAGATGTTCCAGTAGTGCCCCCTGAATCTGATCAGTAACCAATTTTCAATTGAGAGTCGACACCTGGAGCGGACAACGATGAATAACGACTCCTAGTGACGTATGACGATATACAGGTGATTGCTGCTCCACTGATTAGTGCTCCACCGAAACCCCGTAAATTAAAGAGTTTACTTTTGCCGTCTTTAAGACACACCCCAGAGACCGGCAATAATCATCGATGACAGCCTTCAGCAGTGGTATCTGTGCACGTCGACGGAGTAAAACCATCACATTATCAGCGTATTCGCGATCAGCGAGGGTCCTTCCACAAAGCGTTCAAACCCAAGGCTGGGACGCAACCTTTCGAAGCAGCGGCTCCAGATACAAGACAAAAACATCAACAGTGAGCTCTTCTGTGGCACTCCCCGACGTATGGGAATTGGAGGCCTCAGGTGCTCATTCACAACTACCGAAGCTGCAATTTCTGTGAACATGTTGGATAACACTGCACGAGCCTCAAGAGTGAACCGATCATCTCCAAAATCGGAAGCAGAATGTCATGTTTTACAAGATCGATAGCTTTAATAAAATCCAAAGAGGCAAATGCACAATGAGCAGAATTAACGGCAGCAACCGAAACCACCTCATGGTATTTGGCCACAGGGATAACAATAGAGCGATCATGGAGACAACTCTGATGCTCGCCGACAAAATCTGCCAGCAAGGTAGACATCCTGTGAATTACCACCCTCGCCACTGTCTTATAATAAAAATTCAGTTACGTCACAGGACGAAAATTATCAACAGTATTACGACTAAGATATTTAGGTATCAGCTAAGTTTACCCCGCCTTGAATGGAGAGGATACCTCATTCAACATGGACGTACATTTTCTTGTGTTGGCTGAAGAGCCAACACCGTGTTACTAGAGGAGGCCGAAATGCACGCATTTTAGCTCACGCAGGCTGGCGTGAGGAGGGAAGGACTATACTGACGTAAGGTCTGGAGCATGACAATGAATTAGAATTCAGAAAGCGGACGTAGGTAGTTGATACTTAACTTTAATCCATTTACGATGAACGTCACTCTTGACGGTACATGATTCACAATATTATCTGTTCAGATTATAGTAACTGAATGCTATGCTAAACGGTCGTCTCTGCAAATGAGAGCGTATGTAGTCAGTGAACGATCGCTAGCAAAGTCGGCTGTACAACTGCACAACTGAGGCGAGTGCTAGGGAGTCTCTCTAGACCTGCCGTGTGGCGGTGCTCGGTGTGCAATCACTGATAGTGGCGACACGCGGGTCCAACGTATACTAGCGGACCGCGGACGATTGAAATGCAACCACCTAGCAAGTGTGGTGTCTGGCGGTGACACCACACATTTGACGCCCAAGCGAGGTCAAAACGCACATAAAATTCCTTGGGGAGCCCTTCCATACTTGGCGATTTGTGAGTAGGTGAAGAAGCACTGAGATCGTGTACACCATCTGGGTGAAAGGTGAACATGAATTCGGTGTGATGCTCAAGTGTGAGTAGCGTACCTAGGGTCTCAATGGACGGGTGGAAGAGAAAGTCGGTAGGTGTATTCACGTCGAAAAGATCCATATAGTACTAATGAAGGCGTGAAGTACTTCAGCTGGCTCTGTTAGCTGGCGGTCGTCGGATGCTATAAGAGAAGCAGTGCAAGAGTGGCGACGCCCAGCTCGATGACGAAGCAAATGGTATGACGAACTAATTCATCAATCGTATCCGCAACCCTTCCACTGCCGCCGCTTGAGCTGCAACAACTTTGCTTTTATACATCGTACATCGGCATGCCTTAGGAGGGTGGGATCTGTACCACCTTAGAAGTCGCGAAGAAGAACATGATAACATTCGTAACGCCCTAGCTGCATATTAATAATCAAATTCGGCAGTGCTTTGGTTTAGTCAGGGCAGTTCACCATTCTAGAGTGACAGAGTACGTCTCAGCGGACCGAAGACGACGCTCCCACACATTGTGTATCACATAATCGAGAGAAGTGTCTGCCGAGTGAGTGACATTTAACAGCCACGAGGAAAGGAATAGTTCCACTGGTTGCCAAAGCACAGTGATCAGAAAAGCTAGCAGGGATAACGTCGACTGCAAGAATGCGACAGCGCATATAATCCGATAAAAAGAAGCGGTGAATCCGGCTACAAGATGTAGCAGCAAAGTGCGTAAATTTAACCAGTGTCGGATATTTACACACCCAAAAATCTTTCAGGCGCATCGTCCTTATCATCTCGTTTAAATATCAACAGTAATTAAAATTACGAGGCTGATCAATAGCACGCAAAACACACTTAAAATCACCACGCAAGAACACATCCTGAAGACTCCCACGGCAGAAAAAAAAAGTGCAGAAGTATGTGAATTCCTAAGGGACCAAACTGCTGATGTCCCTTGACTTACACACTACTTAATCTAATTCAAGGTAACGTATAATAAGAGCAACACACACACACACCCATGCCCGAGGGAGGACTCGAACCTCTGGCGGGAGAAGTTGCGCAAACCATGAAATGGCACCTCTAACCGCGCGGCGACTCGTACGCAAAAGATAAATAATCTCCTCTTTATAATAACGCGGAGGTTCCACTGTTTGACCACAGCCCGACGGAGTATGGAAGACAACCAAGACGACGTCATAAAGACTACATAATATTCCTCATAATTGGGAATGTCTTCTCGAATGTACACTCCTGGAAATTGAAATAAGAACACCATGAATTCATTGTCCCAGGAAGGGGAAACTTTACTGACAATTTCCTGGGGTCAGATACATCACATGATAACACTGACAGAACCACAGGCACATAGACACAGGCAACAGAACATGCACAATGTCGGCACTAGTACAGTGTATATCCATCTTTCGCAGCAATGCAGGCTGCTATTCTCCCATGGAGACGATCGTAGAGATGCTGGATGTAGTCCTGTGGAACGGCTTGCCATGCCATTTCCACCTGGCACCTCATTTGGACCAGCGTTCGTGCTGGACGTGCAGACCGCGAGAGACGACGCTTCAACCAGTCCCAAACATGGTCAATGGGGGACAGATCCGGAGATCTTGCTGGCCAGGGTAGTTGACTTACACCTTCTAGAGCACGTTGGGTGGCACGGGATACATGCGGACGTGCATTGTCCTGTTGGAACAGCAAGTTCCCTTACCGGTCTGGGAATGGTAGGACGATGGGTTCGATGACGGTTTGGATGTACCGTGCACTATTCAGTGTCCCCTCAACGATCACCAGAGGTGTACGGCCAGTGTAGGAGATCGCTCCCCACACCATGATGCCGGGTGTTGGCCCTGTGTGCCTCGTTCGTATACAGTCCTGATTGTGGCGCTCACCTGCACGGCGCCAAACACGCATACGACCATCATTGGCACCAAGGCAGAAGCGACTCTCATCGCTGAAGACGACACGTCTCCATTCGTCCCTCCGTTCACGCCTGTCGCGACACCACTGGAGGCGGGCTGCACGATGTTGGGGCGTGAGTGGAAGACGGCCTAACGGTGTGCGGGACCGTAGCCCAGCTTCATGGAGACGGTTGCGAATGGACCTCGCCGATACCCCAGGAGCAACAGTGTCCCTAATTTGCTGGGAAGTGGCGGTGCGGTCCCCTACGGCATTGCGTAGGATCCTACGGTCTTGGCGTGCATCCGTGGGTCGCTGCGGTCTGGTCCCAGGTCGACGGGCACGTGTACCTTCCGCCGACCACTGGCGACAACATCGATGTATTGTGGAGACCTCACGCCCCACGTGTTGAGCAATTCGGCGGTACGTCCACCCGGCCTCCCGCATGCCCACTATACGCCCTTGCTCAAAGTCCGTCAACTGCACATATTGTTCACGTCCACGCTGTAGCGGCATGCTACCAGTGTTAAAGACTGCGATGGAGCTCCGTATGCCACGGCAAACTGGCTGACACTGGCGGCGGCGGTGTACAAATGCTGCGCAGCTAGCGCCATTCGACGGCCAACACCGCGGTTCCTGGTGTGTCCGCTGTGCCGTGAGTGTGATCATTGCTTGTACAGCCCTCTGGCAGTGTCCGGAGCAAGTATGGTGGGTCTGACACACCGGTATCAATGTGTTCTTTTTTCCATTTCCAGGAGTGTATATTGAAGTTCACGTCCAAATTTCTGGCGCCACGTAAAAAATAGTGAGAAATCCAGGAAGAGCGAGACCGGTAAATAAAACTTCTTGCAAGAACTGAATCTTTACCTAGGTTGTTTTCCGCAGTGCTGCCCGTTCCGACTGTACACGTTGTTTAACTCGGCTGCGAGGCATATGAGTCTCTGCAATAGGTGACGTAGTTGAATCTTGCACCACATCCATATCAATCTGTGACTGCCCAGGTACGAGACCTGTGCTGCAAAAGGGCAGTCTGCAACACATGCGCCGGCCGGGGTGGCCGTGCGGTTCTAGGCGCTTCAGTCCGGAACCGCGAGACTGCTACGGTCGCAGGTTCGAATCCTGCTTCGGGCATGGATGTGTGTGATATTCTTAGGTTAGTTAGGTTTAAGTAGTTCTAAGTTCTAGGGGACTGATGACCTCAGATGTTAAGTTCCATAGTGCTCAGAGCCATTTTTTTATTTTTTTTTTTATTTTTTTTTTTTTTTTTGCAAGACATGCCGACTGTCTAATGGGGGAGGAGAGGGGAGGGGCAATCAGAGTGACTCTCAGAGACAGCGAGAGGTAGCTCTGGGCTATAGCAATAAGCGGCAAATCACGATCTCCATCGCCGAGAGCAGACAGAGGAACACGAGGGCATTGCTACATTAACTGTTGGACTTCTGATGGAGGCTGCGAAGGAGATGACTTCGACAAACACTTGCTCCAGGGGGCGCCATCCCTGCAGCAGCAGGAACACCTGGCACTGCCTACCCGGTCTCCACCTCGCCAGGGCAACATGATAACACACTATGGTACCACACCACTGGTAGGAGTGATAGACAAAGACGTCTCAGGTGAAGGTGGGACAGGGTAAGGCACCATCATAACCGCTCATTAGGAATCGTGCGCGCCGACGTCCAAGCAGTGGTTGGAACGGGGTCAGACTATATTTGAAGAGAGATCTATTGGATGTTCTCCAGACTAGTAGAAAGATGTTAAGTTCTTTACTGGAGAGGACAAGGCCAACAGCCGTTAACTTGCGGCGGCGTTCCACCGAGGACCATAACCCAAAAATTCTCAGCGAGTTGTTAGTCCGGAGATGGCCACTTTTTTTGCACAGAAAACAGATCCCCATCTGTCTGCTGCACGTAAAATGAATATGACAGTCACAAATTTGCGAATCAGATGAAGTGTACTTCATGAATTGCATCTGCACCGAACGTATGCCGCTATAACTTTGTATCTTGTGTTGACTTGACCAGCGTTAACTGCGAATGCCTCTCACGTCACCACATTGCACAAAAACTCCTTTGAGATAAATATCCTCTACCTCCTGAGGAGCCGGCCGCGGTGGCCGAGCGGTTCTAGGCGCTTCAGTCCGACTGCTACAGTCGCAGGTTCGAATCGTTCCTCGGGCATGGATGTGTGTGATGTCCTTAGGTCAGTTACGTTTCAGTAGTTTTAAGTTCTAGGGGACTGATGACCTCAGATATTAAGTCCCATAGTGCTCAGAGCGATTTGAATCATTTTTGAACCTCCGGAGGAAGACTGAATATTTGAACGTTCGTATACTTAATGGCCGCATTTGCAAGCAGCACCATACTGCCCGAAACATCTGTATGCTGGATGGGAACCTTAGTACAGTGTTTGTAGAAGAACTTTTCCACTCTAAGTGGATCAACGAATTTCACAAAGAATACGTAATTCTTAGTATCAAAATAGGCGGTATGCACTTGGTCCGAGGTAACATGCAAAGTAGCAACTTACCAGTCATGGATTTCCATAAGCAGTAATTTTAATAAAAGATACTATGTATGGTATGTAACTCACCTTCACTATGTCATTGTTATGACCTTTTCTCTACATTGTCTTCCGTTACAATATTCTACAACAGAATGATAATGGTGACACCGAAACTGGTCATGAGGAGTGAGAAATAAAGAAAATATAATTTTCGGCTATGAAGAGAGGTGAAATATTTAGAATCAAGCATCTTCACAGACCCCGTGAAAGATTTCTTTCTGCAGTCTCTCAATTCTTTTGTAAGTGTATTCCGAAGTGGCCTTACGTAACTGTTCAGAATATATTAATATAGAATCCAAGGTTGTGAAACAAAAGACATCAAAGTAAAAATAACAAAAAAAAATGAAACCTCTACACGTTCATTTATTTAATAATTGGCGAACCGGTTCCGATTCAGTTTTTCACATGAAGCATTAAGTACATATTGTGAGACGATTATGTGCCACAGAGTATTCCATTTGCAGACCAGTGCGTGCAGTTAGGTATAAATTTCTGAGAAGAATATCAAGAAACTGAATTACATCAAAGTAACCCGATGTATGCACCGATCACCAGGAAAGGTATCCGGAGGCTTGAAAACTTAAATGTTAAGTGTTCTGTACTAAACTGAAGTTTGACGTGACATATTATGGCAATAATAGGAGCACATCGGAAGGTATTGTATGCTGTTAGAGTTTGTGGGCGCGTGTGCTTTGAGTGATTCAGCATGTGTCACAAACAAAGCAAAAGATTAAAAAACCACGGGTGATATAAATGTTTATTTAGCATGTGTCACAACACCCTCTTGTTAAGCTTAGTACGCACTATGATGCACAGTTGGGACTCATTGCCGCAATCCTTTGTCATGGGCGCTTTATGGCACACTTCTTCGCTCACCAAGCAAACAATCGTGTCCACATTTAGGTGTGAGTCAAGGAAGACGCAAAACTGAAAGCTGAGTCATCTGCAGCACTGCATAAAGAGCGTACCGAATGGAAACGAAACATAGCTGGTGAAGTATTATATCAGAAAACATTTTAATTTAGTGTAAAAAATAGGGCACCATATATTTTGAATTCGCTACACAATTGTTCTCAGACGACTGCAGGAGAACTAGTAGTCAAAAATATTTGAATATTTCAAATTGCAAGTCTCGCAATGCAGCTTGACGATCAGGAGATTATAGTTTCATTATTGGCCTTATTTATCAGAATTCTTCAAAGTTGAGTACCTCACTGCCCTTTGTGACAAGAGTTAGTAGTGAATCTACAGTGCAAATTGCAATTGTTAATATGAGGGAAACACAAATTGGTGTCAGAAATTGTTCTCATGTTTCAAACAGCGTATCTCCACATCACTGAGAGGTGACTGCAACGTTAAAAGGCAGAATGTATAGTGCCTCACCCTCTTTCGGGATACGAATGTGTCTAAAATACTTGGCAATGTGTAATTCATATTTTCTATAGAGAGTAAGACATGTATTCCTAAGGTAACTGGATAAATAAAAGGCAAGAGTCACTGCAGTTCCATGCATACAGTTATAATACGTGAAAGTAACTATTAAAACCAATGATAAAGTAAACTGTCGCCAGCAGTGCGTAGCCTTAATTGATCTTTGAAAATGTTCAGTTCACTCAGAAGTTATGTGTAACTACTCTCAACTGTAAAATATCCCTTTTAATCTCAGAAACACGATCCAAATGCATTTACCCACATCAGATAATGAAAGTACACTACTTATTACTTTTCCCCCAAAATATAACATAAGCTGAACAATAGACATATTACAGACAGATCACTGAACTTCGCTAAAGAACACAACAATAGGTCATTGCTTACTTCAGGTGAAATGTTACTGAATCTACAAACACCAACATGTTTAACAATTTGGAAAATGAGTGTAAAGTTCGTTACGAGAACAGAAGCGGTAACTTCAGCTTGAACTACTCTTAACAGTTTTACCAGCTTGAAGTGCCATTTGTGTAACAATTTGGGAAGTAAGTTAAATGAAATTCTTGTGAAACTAAATTAGTCAGGGAAACTAAATTAGTCAGGGGTCAATTAACATTAGTACCCATTTCACTGTAATACAAAATAAAGTAACTTATTTGAACTCCACATCTGGGTGCCTTCCTCCCTGACAGTAGCCTGATCATTTAAACACTACTCTTTCACCTTCCTGTACCAACACCTTTGACTTTCCTATAGCATATTTAATGAAATTAATCATTTTATATACTCAGAGAAAATTGAAATAAGTCTTTGTAAGTCAACAGCAGAGCAGTAGTTAACATGTACTTTTCTAAACAAATATTAGGTAGTTTTTAATATAGTCCACAGAAGTGGAGAGTCAATTACATTTACTGTTGTGAACGTTTTAATAACCTCAGGGAAAGCCCTACTATAGTACTCATACAATTGAAGACTGGTTCAGTTACGATGGAAAGGTTGCATACCAAACGCTTATATCTTTATTTTTTGTGGCTACTGTCTGGAAGTGTGGTTTAACCAATCTTCCCAAATTCCATTCCACTTAATCATAACAACAAGGTATATTTGCCAGCTCACACTTAGACTTGCCACTCTTTCAACACCATTCCATTGTTGTCACAAACGTAAGTTGTAAATATTCTGCATACCACACAATTCTTAAAATTTCCCCCTTCAGAATGTTGTTCTAAGGCACTAGCCCATAGCACTAATTGCACTTAAGTCAGCCAATACTGTCTTCCTTCAGTTCATGATATTCAGCCCAAACGCAAGCCTACCACACATTGCTTTTTAAGCTACCTCTTGCGAAATTGTCTCTTACGAAATCTACATTTTCAAAAGCGTCAAAAACCAATCTCAGTGTTGTTCCTTTATTGTACTCATCTGTCCTGCCAACTATACTTAAATAAGTTATTATTATATTTACATACTGAAATTCGTTCCTAAATTCTCTTGTGTTACAACGAGATTGTATGCATTATTATAATATGTTTTTCCAAAAAGAATTACATTACAGACTCACAAAATACATTAAGTACAATTGACACAAATATGTTTAATGTCTTAGATTAAGAATTAGTCTTTCTTCCTACGATTCATAATACGAATTTCCACACAGTGGTGGCTATCGGAAAATAACTTCGCTGTTGTGCAATTCAGCTACAAGATGTCATAAACGTGCACCTTCCTTCAGTATCACAGTTATTAACTTTACTCATGCATGTCTCCATGTTGCACAGCATAAGACACAGATGGCACGGTCGTTTGTTTGCAGTACTTGATGTGATGTAGACCTCTGAGACTTTACCAGTGGAAGAGAGTGGCTCCATCAGGATTTGACCCCACTACCATTTGGTTTCCAGCCACACGTTCTACCACTAGATAACCACACCAAATACCAGGCAGATCCCACTTACAACCTTCTCGATGCACTGCTGCTCTTGCAATTCATGACAGATGTTTGCTAGGTGGAAATGACATCTTTTTCACAAGTATACTTTCATTCCTTACCTGTAAGACAAGTTCTACGAAATATTTATAAATTATATACAAAAGACTTTATAGTAAATGAGTGCACCTATTAGTCAGAACTGGATCAACATCATTACAACTTGATACTGCATATACAGATAGATGCAAGGAAGTGACTCAATTATAGTACTTATCGACAATAAGGCTGTATTGTTTCATAGATTGGTGACTCATTTGAAACAGAATAAGAACTTATTGTGTTCTTTGAAGCCCAAAGTGATGGCTGAACTATTTTCTTTCTTTCTTAACATTTACTGAGGTTTCCAGTTTACACAATCTAAGCCATAGCTGCCAACAGCAGGTCGTATAAACACAGCTCTCTATTTCCGTAGTCGATTTAAAGCACTGATGTTATTCGCCTTTTGATATCTTTCAAAATAATGTGCAGACAGCCGTGTTGTGTGCCTGTGGTGGTCCCAACCTTTCTTCTCATAGAACTAGATAGACACTGATTACCCATTCTTATTACCACACTGAGGAAAAACATTATGTTAATACTGTATGTCACCAAATCTGTCTGAGAAAATGGCCTCAGTTGGAGGAGGATGATAATGCTAAGCTATCACCAGCTTTGGAGATCTGTAGTAGTCCAACTTTTCTTCAACACATTAACTTGTTTCCTAGTTTGATCAGAGGTGATTAAAATAATCAAAAACAAATTCTCCCAAGTGACCCAATGTACCCACTTACTACTTAGTAAAAATTTTATTCCACATCACGAAATTCTTTATCATTACTTTTAAGTTTCTTAATTCTTAATTTATCATTTTAATACCCCCTTCTTCAAAAAATTGAAAATCCCAATTATAAATTATTTTGAAATATCTGTCTGGCAAAATAATTTTAAGTTCATTATCCTGTTTGAAACATATTTTATCTCCATATAATGTATGAAGATATCCACAGCCTTTAATGGTATATGAAACATTTACATATAACTCACTAACATTTTTAAAGTTATTGCTAATGAAGTTTAGCTCCTTCAGAAATGTTTCCATTTGTATAGAATAAAAACTGCATCATAATGTTGAAGAACAATTCTTAGATCATATTGAAATCTAAATTCTTTTTTGTTTGTTGACTACATTTTTAGTATTTACATCTCTAGCTATTTGATTATATTTTAGTTGAATTTTATTTTTTACTTCATCCTTAGTTACTTTTATCATAGATTCATCATTCAAGTTTGGAAGATTTTATCTTCATATCTGTTTTTCCATCTTTTTCTCATAATAATGACTTTTACCTGTGGAAGCACAGTTTGTAATCGATTTGTCTTTTACTGATTTATCTGCCCATTCACCTAACATACAACCCTTTTCCATAGTATTTTCATCATTGTCAGTATATATTGCAATGTCCAAATATACAAATGCTTCTCCTAGTTTGTCTAACATTTAAAGTCTAAGCCTTGCATTTTATGCAATGAACATTGCTATAAAATATTTGTAGTCTTGTTATTTTCCACACAATTATCCTAGCAACCAGAAATGGACCAAATTTTCATTAATAAAATTACATCTATATTATCTAATTCATCATCCAATAGTATTTAATATGGGTTTTCTAAATCTGTAACATACTATGTTAAGCTCAACTTTAGATGCCATCCCAATTTTCCCTATAAATTATGTAGACATATTTCAGCAATGGCATATTTCCAGCATTTTGTTTCATCTTACCAGGATGAAAGTCAATATCCAAATTTATCATTTCTTTGATATACATCTCACAATCTTCAAAATAATTTTTACTTTTTTCTCATTTTATTTTTATGAAATCTTCCACATAACTTTTGAACAATGTATTGTTCTTATTTCTGAAGTTCCAAACTTCATAGATATCTAAAATTTTATATTCTTTTCGTGCAGCACCATTCACTCCGTCAGTTTTCCTTCTTCCAATAACTTCTTTCATCATAGTTATGATCACATGTATTAATTTTCTCTTCTGCACATCTAACACACAAAGGAAACAACAGTTTTTCATTTTTATTAATCTTCATTCATATAGTCAAAACAGGGCGAGCCAAATGTCTGTGTGCCATACCTTGCATTTTATAAATATGCACCATTCCTTATTATAATAGTAGTTCGTTTATATCTTTGTATTGGATGTTGTACAGGATAAAAGTCGTAAAGTTGTACAGTTGGGCAAAGACTGTATATGTCGATATAACTTATTTTTACGATAATGTATCGCTTTTACATTTTAAATTTACTGTATTTGTATGTCCACTATAAGAAGCATCTCTCGGATTAAACGTTTTGACTATTTCCAGAATTTGTTATAATTTTCTAAGTTGTTTGTATGCTTCTGAGTTAATTCAATTATTTTTACACATCTCAACTAAAGTATATCCAGTGATCTGTATTTCTGTACTTCTCATTAATATCTTCCACTATAAATCATCCATTGATTCTTGAGTTGTGTTGTTAATCGTTTCAGATTCGAAACATTTTTTATAACCATGCCATAAACAGCAATGGTATAATGCTAAACAGTTTTTGTTTCCTCATAAAAAAACCTGTACTTTTTCTCCAAATACTTTTAGTTCTCCACTGTTAAGCAAGCGTTGAAGATTTTTATTTTTTAAATCAGGTTATGGTTTCTTTACTAAAGTTTATTTCTGTTCTTTATCTACTATAGCAGTTGCACCTTTAGGGAAATATTTGGATCTGTAAATACCCATACTAACTCCAGTGAATGTTAAATAACAGGATGGAGCAATATCTGATATTTCTAGAAATTGGTTTCTTAGTTATAGACAACTCCTTCCCAACATGTGAACAGCAGAGTTACAGCATCTACAATTTATTTTTCTCATAGTGAATGCATAATTTTCCTTAACATTTTATCTTTTGGGTTATACAACTCAATAAATTCTTCCCTGTGTTCTGATTTAATAGTGTCAACACAGTAATACACGATAATGCGGGTCAGTCTTATATAATTTTCATTTCCTTTGGTATTGAATAAATGTGGAAAATATCCTTTCTTCAATTGTTTCAAATAAAATATTTCTGGAAATATGCTAAAATTGTCATTCGCAACATTGCTTCTATTTATAATTTTTAAACCTAACTGTTTATATATAAGAGCAACTGTGTATAAGAGAAACTTTGATTATTTTAAAATTATAGCACAATAACTGTGAATATCATTATTATGTTATCACAGCACACCTAAAAAATTTACAAAAACAGTTAAACAGAAACAAAAGACAGACTTGCGGATTTTAAAAATGTTAGAATTATTTATGATCCTAATTCTATAAACATACACCTCAGAATGAGAGAATTCTTACTTATTATTTACTATCGCTCTTTATCCATATTTTGAACGATTACACTGAAGAAGAATAGTTCAGTATCATTGAACAAATTTGTTAATTAAATTCCTTTAATAACACATCTACTTATGGAAAGGAAAACATGTTCTATTAACCACTCATCAACACATTCCTTATGAAAATTTTGAGAAATTAAGAGTACAGACCATCAACACATTCTGAAGGATCTGATATTTCATAATGTTTTACTATGTTTAGGATAAAACATACTGATAGTTGTCGATTCTAAAAAAAATTTACCAGTTAACTGTATCTTTAAATTCTATGGTAAAATCTTCAAGAAATATTTGTTTATTTGAAACATAATTTCCATCTAATTTTCTTGAAATTCTTTTAAAAGTCTTCAGACAATCCTTGATCAAATATGTATTCCCAGACTATTTTACCTTTTTTTCTCATACAAATTCTTTAGAAAAATCTTTACTATATGAGACATCAATCCACCTTCTTTTTTATATTCCCTTATAAATTTGGGAGGTAATTTTTGGTGTACTGATATGTGCTTCCCATGTATTTTATCTTGTAATTCTCTTACAAAATCGTCAAATAATTGGTGGTACCTTAATATATATATTTCATTTTTTAAATTCTCTTATGAAATTTTCAGGTATTACTTGGCGCCTCCATAAATAATCCAGCACAATTTATTATGAAATTCTCTCATAAAGCTTTCAGGTAATTTACAACATTATGAAATTAGTTGTTTTTATCAGCTTCACATAATCAATTTTCCATTTTAATATAAACCACAGCTATAACTCCATCTCCACTTTCATTTGCTAAATACAATTCCTATAATTGCCAGAAATTTAATTTCTTACATAAAATGAATCATTTGGGTAAATGGTTGTTTTTTAACTTTTAGTTCTTTCAGCTAATTAATTTTAATAAGATCATTCATATTTTGTGCATTATTCTCACAGAGACAATCAGTAAGTTCTTGTTTACTTTGTTGAGACTAACATTTTATTCATATCTGTTTTTCTCTAGCTTTTAATTTTTTTCTTTTAGGACTTTTAGACTCTTCATTTGAGATAATTAGTTTTATTGCAATAGTTAAAAATGGCCATTACTATACCTCCATAATTATGAAGATTTTATACTTTATTTATGAAGATCTCAAAGTGGTCAAACACTGAACCCCCCTCCACTGGTGATATAGATTCTCATCACAATAAAAGAAGTCTACTGAGCCACATTTGTATGTGGCACCTGAATATGATTTTTTAAGTGGTGTATGTCTTTGATAGGCTTTATATCCCTGATTGAATAATACTATAGACCCAGAGATACTACTTACAACCTAAAATTACTATATTGTTGAGTAATAAAACGCTGGGTGCAACAGTTGTAGGTAGTGGTTGGTGAGTGAAAGACAATGGAACAGGCAGTTTTTGTCATGTGCTGTGAGAATCCACCAAAGGTCTGATTAAGTTAGGTATGACAATATTGTTGAGCTTGGAAGCAGAAATCTTCATGCAAGCAAGGTAAAGATGTTAAATAATTACGATTTTTTCTTTTTTCGAGTGCGTTAGTATAGATGAGATGGCTAATATTTGTAATTGTTGAGTTGCCCCAGAATATACATTAAGTGATTTGGTAATATGGCTGGTTAACTGTTTCACCTTTGTTATGAAAGGAGTCAATGGTTCACATTCATATGTGCTACCTGAATATGATTTTTTGATGATGTATGTATTTAATAGGCTTAATATCGCTGACTGTGTAAGAATGTATACCCAGAGATACTACTTCTGGGCTGCTATTAGTATAGTGTTAGAATAAGAGAGTGCTGGTGTTATTGGATTCTGGTTATTTTATTGTTAACCTATTTTTGGCCATTAATTTCGAGGATCTGTGCACTTCTGTTAAATCAGATGGGCATTGCAAATAAATGGACCAGATATATGTGGAGAAAATTTAGTTTTTATTGGTGTAGCACTACATTGCTTTGATGCAAGGTTGCATACCAAACGCTTATATCTTTATTTTTTGTGGCTACTGTCTGGAAGTGTGGTTTAACCAATCTTCCCAAATTCCATTCCACTTAATCATAACAACAAGGTATATTTGCCAGCTCACACTTAGACTTGCCACTCTTTCAACACCATTCCATTGTTGTCACAAACGTAAGTTGTAAATATTCTGCATACCACACAATTCTTAAAATTTCCCCCTTCAGAATGTTGTTCTAAGGCACTAGCCCATAGCACTAATTGCACTTAAGTCAGCCAATACTGTCTTCCTTCAGTTCATGATATTCAGCCCAAACGCAAGCCTACCACACATTGCTTTTTAAGCTACCTCTTGCGAAATTGTCTCTTACGAAATCTACATTTTCAAAAGCGTCAAAAACCAATCTCAGTGTTGTTCCTTTATTGTACTCATCTGTCCTGCCAACTATACTTAAATAAGTTATTATTATATTTACATACTGAAATTCGTTCCTAAATTCTCTTGTGTTACAACGAGATTGTATGCATTATTATAATATGTTTTTCCAAAAAGAATTACATTACAGACTCACAAAATACATTAAGTACAATTGACACAAATATGTGTGAAGAAGAATAGTTCAGTATCATTGAACAAATTTGTTAATTAAATTCCTTTAATAACACATCTACTTATGGAAAGGAAAACATGTTCTATTAACCACTCATCAACACATTCCTTATGAAAATTTTGAGAAATTAAGAGTACAGACCATCAACACATTCTGAAGGATCTGATATTTCATAATGTTTTACTATGTTTAGGATAAAACATACTGATAGTTGTCGATTCTAAAAAAAATTTACCAGTTAACTGTATCTTTAAATTCTATGGTAAAATCTTCAAGAAATATTTGTTTATTTGAAACATAATTTCCATCTAATTTTCTTGAAATTCTTTTAAAAGTCTTCAGACAATCCTTGATCAAATATGTATTCCCAGACTATTTTACCTTTTTTTCTCATACAAATTCTTTAGAAAAATCTTTACTATATGAGACATCAATCCACCTTCTTTTTTATATTCCCTTATAAATTTGGGAGGTAATTTTTGGTGTACTGATATGTGCTTCCCATGTATTTTATCTTGTAATTCTCTTACAAAATCGTCAAATAATTGGTGGTACCTTAATATATATATTTCATTTTTTAAATTCTCTTATGAAATTTTCAGGTATTACTTGGCGCCTCCATAAATAATCCAGCACAATTTATTATGAAATTCTCTCATAAAGCTTTCAGGTAATTTACAACATTATGAAATTAGTTGTTTTTATCAGCTTCACATAATCAATTTTCCATTTTAATATAAACCACAGCTATAACTCCATCTCCACTTTCATTTGCTAAATACAATTCCTATAATTGCCAGAAATTTAATTTCTTACATAAAATGAATCATTTGGGTAAATGGTTGTTTTTTAACTTTTAGTTCTTTCAGCTAATTAATTTTAATAAGATCATTCATATTTTGTGCATTATTCTCACAGAGACAATCAGTAAGTTCTTGTTTACTTTGTTGAGACTAACATTTTATTCATATCTGTTTTTCTCTAGCTTTTAATTTTTTTCTTTTAGGACTTTTAGACTCTTCATTTGAGATAATTAGTTTTATTGCAATAGTTAAAAATGGCCATTACTATACCTCCATAATTATGAAGATTTTATACTTTATTTATGAAGATCTCAAAGTGGTCAAACACTGAACCCCCCTCCACTGGTGATATAGATTCTCATCACAATAAAAGAAGTCTACTGAGCCACATTTGTATGTGGCACCTGAATATGATTTTTTAAGTGGTGTATGTCTTTGATAGGCTTTATATCCCTGATTGAATAATACTATAGACCCAGAGATACTACTTACAACCTAAAATTACTATATTGTTGAGTAATAAAACGCTGGGTGCAACAGTTGTAGGTAGTGGTTGGTGAGTGAAAGACAATGGAACAGGCAGTTTTTGTCATGTGCTGTGAGAATCCACCAAAGGTCTGATTAAGTTAGGTATGACAATATTGTTGAGCTTGGAAGCAGAAATCTTCATGCAAGCAAGGTAAAGATGTTAAATAATTACGATTTTTTCTTTTTTCGAGTGCGTTAGTATAGATGAGATGGCTAATATTTGTAATTGTTGAGTTGCCCCAGAATATACATTAAGTGATTTGGTAATATGGCTGGTTAACTGTTTCACCTTTGTTATGAAAGGAGTCAATGGTTCACATTCATATGTGCTACCTGAATATGATTTTTTGATGATGTATGTATTTAATAGGCTTAATATCGCTGACTGTGTAAGAATGTATACCCAGAGATACTACTTCTGGGCTGCTATTAGTATAGTGTTAGAATAAGAGAGTGCTGGTGTTATTGGATTCTGGTTATTTTATTGTTAACCTATTTTTGGCCATTAATTTCGAGGATCTGTGCACTTCTGTTAAATCAGATGGGCATTGCAAATAAATGGACCAGATATATGTGGAGAAAATTTAGTTTTTATTGGTGTAGCACTACATTGCTTTGATGCAAGCTGTGGCGTGATATTGTGCAGCTTAACAGTATTGTTGACTACGCTGCTGCTGGTTTCAAAGATGGCATTCCACTTACCTGTTGCAGGTATCACACTTCCTCTGACTGTAGGCTCTATGCTTTCAATAGGCTATTCATTAATTCTTAAATAAAAAAGTCAGACAATATATAAAATTTGTGACACAGGATGTCTTGCCTTCCATCAGAAAATATAAACTGCGATCAACAATTGAAAATTTACAGGAAAAATTGAAGATTTGCAAATTGGAGAAGATGTTCAAAATTTAAGAAGGTGAGAGGATATCGTTGTAAAAGAATGAATGTGTTAGAAGCATATATAGTAATGCTAACTGTAGATATTAATTTGATAAATACATTTATTATTCTACAATTAATTGATAATGACTTTGCATTTGACTACTATGTGATTACATGTCAAAAAAGATAACTTCAAACAAGATTAAATGTACTTTTAGACATATTTTCATATTTTGCAGAATTAAATAAGAATAGAACATAACCCAAAATTAATCAACTTGAACAATAAAATGAAGGAAGAATAGGATTGAATATTAATTTTTATAGGAACCACTTTCCATTAGGTAATGGATACACTGATCAACAACAGGATATATAAAATCTTTTAAAGTATATTAAAAATTATAAAGAATTAAATTGTAACCAGCAGCAGCACATACATTGAGACACAAATCTTTTTATTGATTCAGATTAGAATTAATAACTGAGATCCAAAGAATTATGGGTTGTATCTCTAATATAAATGACATTATTTTTATCTACCCAACTATTATGTGAATTATGAAATCCCATTCATTTAAGATATAGCTGATCTCCTTTCTTTCCCAAAACTTTTTCAACCACATATGCAACTGGAAATTTAGTTTTCTGTAACTAATTCATATAAAAATTACCTTTAACTTCTTGACAATTTAAATCTATCTCTTTGTATATTACTGGATTAGAATGAATAACATCGTCAGTTTTGGACATTTCTGTTGACTAGGTACCCATGCATTCTTTTTAAAAAATTGCTTAAGCTTACTAATGCTTACTTTATCTCATATTTTAACTTTCACTTTATCATTAGATACAACAATAGGTGGTATCTAATTTTTCATTAACTTCTATTGGTTTCATTTTTATTGTTGACTATTTTGTGTTTTTTGTATTCACCAACTATATTTTCTCCTATATTTTGAACTAAATCAACCCACTAATAATTTCCTTGAGGACTAAATCTCTTCAACACCTTTTCTTCAAGCATTCCATACATTTTTCTGCATCATGTGTTTAGTTCAGTAAAACTTAAACAATGATTAAGGCTACATTTTTCATAAGCTCTGGAAAAAGTTTATTGTAGAATTCTTTGCCCTTATCTGTCTGTAATTTCTCTGAGTTCTGTCTCTAAATATTCTTTCAAAAGTATCAAGCACATTCTAGACCCTTTTATCTGGAATAGGTCAACCATATTTTGAGAAAGCATTCACAACAATTAATACAAATTTATCTCCAATATTTCTTTTTATAATCTGTCAGTAAACTTCTAGGTATGATCCATTTACATCTAGTAAATATTTAATAATTTTTAAGTAATATTTCATTCTATCATCATCATTTGATTCTAAGACCAGTTCTCCAAAAATAGTAATAGATAGAGTTTTAACAGATTTATTTAGAGATGTAAATATTTTATCTTTCATTTTCACTTCAAGTCATGGGTTTTTGAGTTCTGTTACCTACAAAATTTGCCATTCATCAACGTTGTATCTTTTTATTTCTGTTTTAAAATTAGTAGGTATCAGGTCACCATTTACATTGGCTTGTCATAAAATAAATCTGTTGATTTTTACATCATACCCAAATTTGTAATTCCTTCTTGAAGAGGACCTAGTAACTTATATTTTCTGTTAAATCAGTCTTTGAGAAATAATGTATAAAAGTTAGTTCTACTTCCTTCTTTGTAAATTGATATTTAAAATTTTATTGTTATAATTATGAATTTGTTTATTTTTTTCATTACACCACGTTTTAGAGAATAAATTATTGATATGTTGGAAAACTTGTATATTCAATTTTTCTAAATATTCTTTTTCTAAATATGCTTTGGTAACTGGATCGTTACCACTTATTGGATCCTTTAAATCTACTAATCTTCTACCTTTAAATATGATATAAACTTGAAGTACCTTAAAAATTCCTTGTAATTCTAATCAAACAATTTGATGATATTTTCTATTTTTAGAATTATTTTTGTTTCAAAATCATTTCAGTTTATTTTCATATCAGTGGCGTCCTTGCACTGGCAGCAGCTGGAGTGGGCTTCAGACTTTGCCTGAAACTTATTCTCAAAAATGTCCCCTAATTAAATTCAATACAAGGTTAAATTGATAATTGTAGATAATAGCTTCAATACAAATACAAACAAACGACCACAAATCACTTCTTTAAAATGCCATATTCAAATATAGTACACCTCAATTGAATCATGACATTTAACCAGTTCTTTAGGTATATTTCCTCCAAATGTTATTTTTTATTGTTAATCTTTAGTAAGAAAGCTGTTACATACTTGGATTATTAGATGTATCTAAATTTGCTATTCAAGAGTCAATACTTTGTTTTTGTTTTTGGAGGTAATTTATCAATCATATTAACAAATTAAAAGTATGTGTTTCTTAGTCACTTAGCTAACTTTTCTAGTAAAAATTTGATAACTATCGATCATACTTTATAATTATTTTTCATAATTATTTTTCTATGTCTACTTCCATTCTGCTTAATTTACCTTTTTTGTTCTTCCAAATCAGCATTATTCTTATTTATAGCTGAGTTTACTAGAGCAGTTGCTCTGCCAGCAGGTGAATCAGTAGTTACTTTTAACTTTAATTTTAAAAATGAACAGCCTCAGCTGCACAAGTTACCTACATTTACGTCGGTTTTAGTCAGGAGTTATCCTGACTGAAACCTAGGCAAATCTACCTCCTTCAGAATAAAACTAACTACCGTTTGTCCATAGTGGACATCATGAAGCTAAAATTACAAATCCATCAATTATAGTCAGACTGCAGAAACTTATCTGAAACTGCCTTGTCCCTACTTTGTGACCGTGATGCAGCAGTCATGAGTGCTTTACTGAAACTGACCATATTGTCACGAGTCCCACTTAGATGGACACAGTACCTTGTGCCTGCATGTAAACTGTGTGAGGGGTACTGCCTGGGACAAGATGTGAACCTAACTCTTGTCCTTGAATTTACTATTTAAGTGAAATAAAAGAAAGGTATAGCTGAGGAAAAAAGTGTATATATTATGCTGTGCACAATGTACTTAGATCGACTGTCTTAACATTTACGAAGTATTCGTTGGTCATAATATGAAGAGACATCATGTGTTAACAACATGTGGCCTCTGTAGGAAAATTTTTTGCCTAAGCACGAAGTTTAGTCATGTTGAAGAACTTAGGAGTGGGAAGGACAATATAAAGCCAACATCGTCACTATTGTGACTAGGTAAAAGAAATTTTTTGAGATGTAAATGTTAAGCATTTGCTTAGCTATGGTTACAATGCATGAGCATCCTCTTGACTTAGCACACAAATCTACATCTAATCTGTAACAGCTGGCAGTATGGGCCATATAATATACATGGTCATTATCCAGGATTAGTATATTTGACCTTAAATTGTCAAAATAAACTAATGAAAATGCCTGATTGAGCATTGTGAAGAAGTTATGGTTATGAGTTACAGAAAATACTGAAATAGGGGATAATGTGGCGGCAATAGGATACTCAATTCGTCTTCATAGAGGTGTCCATTATGGACAAATGGTAGCTACTTTTGTTCTGAAGAAGGTTGGTTTATCCGGACTGAAACCGAGGTAATTCTAGGTAATGTGTGCAACTGAGGTTGTTGATTTATAAAATTAATATTTAGACAGGTAGCTGCCAGGGCCGAAAAATGTAGAAAATAATTAAGTTCTAATTAGTAGTGGCTAAATATGGTAATGCAGCCAAGAGTGATGGAAAAAAATTTTTGTCAATCCAGAACCTTATTGCTTTCTTGTTAGATATTAAAATAATATTTTTACAACAGGAACAACTAATGTTATAAATAAATTTCCACCAGTTTTCTTATCATTCTTGAGCATCAGTTAAAAAACTGTCATTACTATTTAATTGTTCATTGTTGAGATCATATTTATATAGATAAAAAAATTATAAGAAAGAACATTTTTAATTGGCACTGAAAACCGGCTAGTAAAATATTTTTAGATAGCAGTATTTTATTACTATTGAAATTTCTAAAACTGCCTACCATTTTCATCAAGACGAAGTCTAAGGTCTACTTCAGCTAGTACAAGATCATACTTCATACTCAAACCTTCAGGGAGATCATTTCTCATTTTAAATCTTGCTTTACATACAATATCCTATTATTCGCTGTTGCTGCTAATTTTTCTGCTAATGAAGTATCAGGATCATGCATCCTTTCTTTGGCAGCAAAAAAATTTCTTTATCAGTTTTATGTCATTTTTCAAAATCTTTGTTGTTTCTTTTGGCAAATTCTTTTGTATGACTTATCTAATGGATTTATTTCTTGATCTCCCCTAACTAATCATTTATCTACTTTGCCTCCTGCACCACAAAATCTATAGCCTTAAATATTCATTTTGATAGTATATTTTCAATTAATGTATTTACTAAGCCCTTTCCAAATAAATCACTTTCCCAAAATGTATGGGGTTAATTAATCAAGAACCTAATGAAATGCAGAGTTTCTTCTGGATTGTTGATTATAAAATCAGTAATTTTATTCGTTAACATCAGTGTTCTGCTTGCTTTTTCATTATCATAATTTTTATTTCCAGCTAAATTTTCTCTGTGAACTGCTGCTAATCTATCGATTAAATCTCTAACATCATTGAAATAATTATGATAGTAAGTAAGGAGTAATGTTTCTCTCATTCCCAGGTGTAGATTTATCAAATTAGGATCATAATTGTTGCTCACACTTTTAAAATCCACATGTATGTCTTTTGTTTCTGTTTAACTGTTTTTGTAATTTTGTTGTTCTGCTGTAATAACATAATAATGATATTCACAGTTATCATCCAATACTTTCAAAGTTGCTCTTATATCCCACTCTAATGTCTGAGGAACCAAATGAGGTAATAATGCACCTGTTTCTCTGCATCTTTGTGTTATTGTTTCTATAACATAATTTAATAACTCCTCTGAACCCATATCTACTTTCAGTTTATATTTTGTTTAAATTTTCTAAGTGATTTTTTTCCTTTATTTTACATTCTCCATTTTTGAATCTTCAGCAGAACCTCATGTGTATTTCACTTTTTAAATTGTCGAGTCACTGATAATTTGGATCCCATAAGTAGTTCATACAAACCATTCTCTTATGAAAATAGTATTTCTTCTTGAACAAGTATTGTATTTACCATTTTCTGTGTATCTTGCTTATCAACAAGTGGTTTTATTTCTTTTATATCTTTATATTCCAGTGCATCATAAACATGTGTAGTCTTCAAGTAAGGATTATTCTAATAATCAATTATCACAAAATTTTCTTTGTTGTATGAAAATTTTATTTTTATTCTGAGTAAGTTCCAATTAACTCATCAAACTGGATGTACTTGAAATTACAGCTGTATAGTATAAAAGTTTTTATTAGAACTTTTGTTTGTATTAATACAAATTTTATGTGAAGAGTAGTTTCATTAACATATATAGTCCAATTTTCATTTCCTATCAGTACATCCAAAATATTCAGGTTTACAATAATGTCATAACACTTTATTTTTATATTAATGAAGCAACTGCTGGTATTATTGTTTCAGAAAATAGTAGTTACAAATTCCAGAAATGAAGTAATGAGATATTAAAATGATTAGGTTGCTTAGATAACCAGGCACAATCTGAAAACTGGTGCAGCCAGGAAGGCTACTTCACCAGTTGATAGTGATGACAGACAACAAGTGACTGTTATTGAGTTCAGGAGACACAAGGTATGGAAATAAGTGGTTACTCATCTGGTTTCTCTGTATATTTTTCAATTACAGCTTCCCCTAGACATTGGCTAAGGCCTGTTTTGGCTTGTGTTGCTACAAATGGCGATGCATAATGTGGAGAACCTGGATCTGATGGTATTTAATATAATTCTCGAAAATAGACACCAGCACTTTCATTTTTTACCTCCACTTTATTTTATTTCAGATTACAGTGCTCCTGAGCGATCCATTATATCTGCATAATTTTATAAATTAACACCAGTAAATTTTTAACCCAAACATCCATAGGAATCTATTTTCAGTTAAGAGATTAATATGTCAGTCTGTGTCTTCTCATTTTTTGTCAATATTTAATTTATCTTTATTGTATTTGAGCCATTCCTGGTTTGTGTTTCTGATATCATGTTTTTTTTCTCTGTGCTTTTAACATACTTCCACCTCACTACGTTAATTTAAATTACTACTGTCGCTGAGTTGCTGCTATACCTGATAATGAGTGTCATTAGCAGCGTGTATCGATATATCCCCTCTCATAGTATCCTTCCTGGGCTGCTGTTAGTTCCTGGTCCTGGTCTGTCATAGGGAGTTCAGGCTGATAGGTCAGGTCACGAGTTCAGGCAGCCAATCGGTTGGAATGTGTCTGGAGTGCAGTCCGGACCTGCCTGTCAGGGAGTCGCAATGCGGCACTAGTGCAGTGGGGTTGGAGCAGTGTCGACATGGCTTGCCTTACCATTGCTGCCATGGATAACTTGAGCTGAGCCATGGTCTTGGTGGATCGTCGGTCGGTCGTTCTACTGGACAACGCGTTTTGGCTCGCTGATCGTTCATGATTCGGCTATGTGTGTGTGTGTGTGTGTGTGTGTGTGTGTGTGTGTGTGTGTGTGTGCAGCAGCTCCCAGTTTGTCTTCATGTGTGTTCAGTTACTGTTATGTATTATTCATGTTTTCGTGCCAATGTTTCTCAGGTTATGTGTGTACTTTGCGTTATTTCCACTAACTACGATTTTATCGGCATTCTTCGGGCAGTCGGTCGGTTGTTGCGGACGAGGGAAGTTTTCTCCATGCGGTCCAGTCGGCTGGGTCTGCTGGCAGTCCCTGTGCAATATCGCAACGTTTGTGGAGCTGCCTGATCGCTACGAGCTTCATGGTTCAACGACCCAGGACGTCAAAGTTGAGTAGTACTTTCAACTACCCAAGCCACACCCATTTATGTAGTGGTGATTCATTTCGGTGGTTTGCTGTTGTGGAGGTTTTCTTGTGAACAACACAAAGTGTTTCTACTGCTGAAACTTGGCTTCCACATGTTGCAATTAACCTTTTTGGCTGACTACAATTTGAGTGAATCAGTGGAATTTTCTGCCTTGTGACCATTTGTGTTTTGGTTACCTACCCTGGGTACTGACGTAAATTCAGGCACTGTTCTTTCAGGTGAAGTTAACTATATTACCGCGTTTCATATTCAAGTGTACTTGAGGAATTTTCTGCCTAGTGACCGTTAGTGTTCGGGTTACCTGCCCTGGCCATTAACATAATTTCATGCAGCATTCTTCCCTCATCTGTTGTCGCTGTCCAACACGGTGTGTAATTTTAATGACTAATACATACTCCAATGTCGATTATCACGTTTGTAACCTTTTGTGTTTGAGTTCTCATATACTGATTGATGGGAAGCAAGTTGTTTTGTAGGCCAGTGCATAGCTGTTCCCTGGTTGGGTTCCGGTGGATCAAGTGTTGTTGGCTCACCACCTGTTTCGCCTAAGTGAACTAGGGCAGACCAACCTGCATGGAGGCTTCTGAGTACTGATGTTTTTATTGTCCTTCCCTCCAGTGTTTAATTATCTGTTTTCAGCTGCTTAAAATTTAAGCCTTATGCTTATTTATCCTTTCTGTCTTAAAATTTTGCAAAGTTAATTGTGGGCTTTAAGTCTTGTAAACTAATTCTCAAAATTATCTTTCAAGCTCAAACATTGCAGCCTTCTGCCTTTAGAAAACTATGGCAATATATTTTAAAATTTTGAAACTTCATTGTGGGCTTCAGCCATTGGTATTGCATCTTGCATATGTTTGTTCTATCTGCTTTGCCTCGAAGCATTCGACTTAGCTGTGATTTTTGTTTTTATTTATTTATGTAATTTGCTTTTTTAATTGCATTTATACCTTGATGATTTATAAGATTTCTTGTTTATAAACATTGTGGCCTTTTGCCTTTAAATGTCTATGGTAGTATATTCTAACATTTTGGAACTTAATTGTAGCCTTCAGCCACTTGTAATGCACCTTGCATATGTTTATTCTATCTACTTTGCTTTGAGCATTTCCAACCACCTGTGGTAGATGTTTTTTATTATTTCATTGCTATTTTCATTTGATTTTTAACTTGTTGATTGTTAAGGTTTTTGTTTGGAAGCCTCAGACATGGAAGAGTTGCATTTGATAAAGGTTTGGCAATGTGCCACTTTGGTTGTAAATGAGTTATTAAATTACAATAAATGACAATTAGAAGGTGAAACTGACCCCAACCTAATTTGGCCCTTTCCACAATACTAATTACTATTCTGTCCAACAGGTTTAGTGGGCGTTTCAGTAATCAGCTAGCTGGGGCCAAAAAATTTATATGTACCATCAGGTTTTATTCCAAAAATTCTTTCTTTGCTATTCATGATAAATACTAACATTCTTTCACTTATATTTTGTTCTTTAATATTACCGTGAGCTTTGTCTTTTAACTTTTTCCTATGTTTAGTCTCTTCTTGTATTTCCATTTTCTTTCTTTTAGTCTTTTCATATTTATGCAATAAATCTTGTATTTCAGACTCACTTATTGCCACACACTAGACTTTCACAATGTTTAATTGATGAAAATTCTCTTAAATATTCATGATGATATGGAACCATTTCTTTTTTAACCTCTTTATTTTCTTCAATAGCCTTCAGAATATTATCACCTAAACCATTAATTCCTTTATTTACTTTTTTTGTAGAATCAATACCTGGTTAATGTTCTCTTTCATGTTTTCCATATTCTGTTATTGAATAATTTTTCCAAAACTTGAATTGTTCTTTCATTTGTGCTTTTTAGCTATTTTTAACCATCTCTGCATCATATTTCGAGAACATTTCATATTGATGACACATTAACAATTATTTTTGAAACATTTATGTCTGATGAACGATTTGTTCACCTCTTATTATTAAGAATTTTTTTCTTTTATCTCCAGACATACTTTCTTTGGGTTTACTAGTCATGCCCCTAACTGGTTATTCCAGCATATACTACAGATCTATTTAACATCATCAAATTTTAAATGTCCACCAATAAACTCAGAGTAATATGATTTAAATTTGTGTCATCTTGTAATAAAATATTTAAAACATTCATATTATCTCTGACTAATTGTTTTGGTCTTTTTGAACATGTTCCAGTTTAATAAAAACAGTCTGTTCCTTTACATCTTTCACCAATTATATATTCTCTAAGTCTATTCTAATTTTCAAGAATGAAATCATTGAGTACTATAAGTGAATTATCTTGGCACGAACTAGTGGTGTAATTTCTATGTCATTTCCAAAAATAGTTGCAATTTTCTCATTATGAGAGTGTTTACATTTTTTGGACATTTTTCTAAATTTTTGATATTTTAGTTGATCCAGACTTCCAGAGTAAATGTTCAAATTATTAATTTTATTCTAATTTAACCAACCATGGGTAAAATAAAACTATTATTCATTAATGTCATTTTTTGACATCCACTTGGTCCTCGTATTATGTACTGAATAGAATTTGGCAAAATCCTACCATGATTTTATTTTGATTTCCTGTTAGGAAATCTGATTTTGGGTTCCCAATTAGTTTTTATTTAATTAAGATAATTTTGACAATATAGATGAGTAGGCTATTTTAACTGAGTGGTAAGTCACCTGTTTACTGAATGGAATTTTCACTTTTGCAGAGGAATGTACACTGATATGAAACTTCCTGGAACATTAACACTGTGTGCCAGACCAAGAACCCTCAAACACAGGACCTTTGCCTCACAGAGGCAAGTGCTCTGACTTTGAATCTTGTTCTGAAACATAGGTTTAATCTGTTAGGAAGTTTCAAGTCATTACCTTTGTCTACATGAGACAGCTATACTAATGTAACACTCTTTGGTTTTTATACATTTCTATACCAAAATATTTCAGCAACAATTTTGAACATTATTGACAAGGAGAGATTCCTGTTGTTCAGTATATTTTTAAAAAATCAGATAAATTTGTTCATAGAAAAATCCAATTATTCACATTAAAGCAGATGAAAATTTAAGCAGAATTATTAATTAGAGAGGTGTTAAATTGTATGTAGATATAAGAGACGCTATCGAAAGTGGGGTTGGATTTAGTGATCAAACAGTTCAAGGTAATAAAAGCACTATTTGCTACTGACATTCCTAAAATTATACCATTCTCATTAGCTTGTATAAATTTTAATTTAGCTGATGAAGTGTTTGAATTCATACCAATTACTTTCATTGAGAAACTACATTATTGCTTCATTCAAAACAATTGCATAATTTTGTGGAAAAATATTTCATGAACCAAATTATCATGAGTTTATTCCAACATTTGATTCTATTGAAGATTTAGAAATAACTGTAAGTAATGAAAATGACAATTTGATCGACTACAATTGTCTTTGTGTGATAGTTGTTTTAGAAATGGTTTAGTCATGGTCAAACTGTCTGCTATTGCTGATCCTTAATAAAATGTATTCTTTAACAGATACTGAACAAAATTGTGAGTAGGCTACTACTCAGTGAATGTGAATGAAAAATATAAAAATAATTTAAATGTACCAAACAGTGATACAGGGATTAATATTGGTGATCGATAGGTAGTCCTAGCCATACTCAGTTATATATGGACTTCAATATTATCCAGTGGGTCATTCTATGTCAAATCAACCAATTGTACAATCTGATTTGAACCATGACCTCTCAGATTTGGATGATTTTTTTTCAGGTTATGTACCAACTAACACTAGTTTAAATTTGAGATTTCAAATTTTTCTGATCTTCGGCTTTTGAGTTTCAAGGGTTTAAAAAAAAAACTTTTTTCATCACTCAATGATTGTTTTAAAATGCTGTAGCTCAAAAACTATACAACCTAGAGAGCTCAAACATCCACCATTGTTTTGCTCTATAAATTCCCTTCAATTCATATGTAACATGACTATGCTACCTAAATCAGAAATTTTTTAAATATTCCAAGAAAGCATTTTTTGAAATTTCCAAAATATGTAATCTCGGATTTCTTTATAAAAATTATATGGGTTGTCCAGTCTACCTGACTGCAAGCATGCAAAATTTCAAGATGGAATCTTAATGGATTCTTGTATAAAATAATATTTTACAACTGCAATACACTCTAGTAAGGTGAAAAGCAGACTATTTCTAGGCTATGAATACTAACAAACTTAAATTATTTTGTTAGCCTTTTTATGGAATATTAGCCTCTTATTATGTTAATTCATTAAATGATATAGTCTTGTTTTAATTTAATGTTCATGATTCTTTCAGGTACGCATCAGAACGAAGTGAACACATTTTAGTTGGTAATATACGTGCTACAACATAAAATTTTGAATAAAGCCACTCACCTTCATCTTTAGTTGTATATGGCGGAGATTATCTTTTTCTTGGTTTTCCATTGTTATTTGTAATCATTTACAATGAGTTCCTTATATTAGAAATTGGCACTTAAGTAATTTCACTTGGGAAAAAGATTAACTTCTTTATACATGCATGGATAGAAATATATTTCTAATACCAATTGGTATTTACAAAGTTAATACATATGGTATCTATACATCTTACTGTTTAGTGAGGGTAGAAGTACATAATTTAATCATGATTCTTTTATGATCTTTTAACATATTTTTCCAAAGCAAGAAAAGACAACTTCTATTCTTTACCACTTAAAGTGTAGGTTCTTCCCATAGCTTTTGTTGGATTCGCTGTTTGTAAAAGAGTATTTCCTGGGACATCTAATATATCTCTTGGTTGTGGATAGTAAAAAGACTGGGCTGGACCCTTTGGGTTTAAAACATTTATTCAGTACATGTCATTGTATTTCTCTTCAATGCATCCTAGCCACTAAGAGTCGTCATATGCTACTGTCACAAAACCAGTAGTAAAATTTTACATATGTGACGATGTTATTTGGTTTAGTGTTGTCACATATTCCAGAGACTCATCCAAACTAAAATGATAAGGCTTGACAGTAATTTGACTCTCTGTGTAGCATTTATACGAGTGAAACTTTTGTGTTCCCACAATCACTTTTGAGTCACTAAACTGATGAAGTAAGTATTCTTTAGTCAGTTCATAGTCCTCTGTTGTGCAATAATCAAAGTCAATGTTTTATATTTTCCATGGCAAATACATGAAGTGATTTGGGTGTTAAGATTTGTTGGTCATATGGCCTTTGTAAGCTGGCTTTAGCAGCTAGCCACTTAACAGTTACACCAAGGCCAGCACATGCGCTATTGCCCTGGGATGTTGCAAAAAACTCCCACTCTGCCTCAACCTTAAAATCAGTTATATGCAAACAGAAATTAAGGAAATTTTTCTTATTTTTATATTGTGCAGCACTGCCAGCAGAAAAGTAAGTAATCTTTTTAAGTGGAAAAGGCAAGATTTAGTTTATGATTTCCAGCAGTCTTTTCTGGAATACATAGAAAGCGACTGCAATATGTTTCGGGCAATTTGATTTGAAGACATACTGCAGATGTTTTAGTTTTTCCTCCCATTTATAATATATGATGAAAGGATGCAGTGTAGCTTTCCTGTTACATCAAGGTGGCCACAAGTGGGGTAGTGGCCAAAACTAGAGCCTTGACCATACATGAAAATCTCACGTTTTTTATAGTAAAAAGTGAATATTGTACAAAATTGTAAGGTTCCTAAGTTATTATTTCTTTATATATTTTATTCTCACATTAAAATATAATTTAATGAATTAACAAACAATAAGAGGGTAATGTTGCATAAAAAGGCTAGCATAAAAAATTTAAGTTAGTTAGAATTACATATGCCTACCTTAGTATTCATAGCTTAGAAATAGTCTGCTCTTCACCTCACTAATGTGTATTGCATTGTAAAATATGATTTTATACAAGAACCCATTGAGATCCCATCTTGAAATTTTGCACGCATGTAGTCAATTAGACTGGACAACACATACAATTTTTATAATAAAATCTGAGGGTACATATTTTGGAAATTTCAAAAAGGATTTTTTGGAATAGTTTAAAATTTTTAATGTAGGTAGCAGAGTCATGTTACATATCAAATTGAAGGGAATGTATAGAGGAAAACAATGGTGCAAGTTTGAGATCTCTAGGTTGTATAGTTTTTTAGCTGCAGCATTTTAAAACAATCATCGACTGATCAAAAATTGAGTTTTTTTTATTTTTAAACCCTTGAAACTAAAACCCAAAAGTCAGAAAAATTAGAAATTTCAAATTCAAACTAGTGTTAGTGGGTACTTTACCTAAAAAAAAATCATCCAAATCTGAGATATCAAGGTTCAGACTGTTAGTTGATTTGAGATGGAATGACCCCAGTATATGCTGTAGAGTTGTATAAAAATTAATTGATAATGAAGTAGCAAAACTGTTTGCTTTTATAACCATAAAGGAAGGAAATGATGTTTCCTCTAGAACTGAGCACCCTTTTATTTGTTCAAAAAATTGTTCAAATGGCTCTGAGCAGTATGGGACTTAACATCTGAGGTCATCAGTCGCCTAGGACATAGAACTACTTAAACCTAACTAACCTAAGAACATCACACACATCCATGCCTGTAGCAGTTGCGCAGTTCCAGACTGAAGTGCCTAGAACCACTCAGCCGCACCGGCCAGCTTTATTTCTTCATCAGCTTTGTTCTTGTAGACTTTATGTCTTATCATTAAGTATAGCAAAGTAGACAGTAAGAAAATGAGAGTTTTTATCCACTGAATATGCTTGGTAGTTTCTTAAAGGACTAGAAAGGAACTTTTTTTGTGAGGACATCTTAATGTAATCTGTCTCGGATTTCCAGTGCTGGTAATTCTCTTCTTAGATTGTCGGACTACAGCCAAGCTGGATTCAAAATAAATGATACACTTCTGAAAGAAGAAAATTGAAATATAATCTGTGGAATTTCATGTAACAATTGTTAAACAAGACGCAAATTACGAATTAGAACCATTAGAAAAACCCTTAAGAAAACATGGTTTTGTTGTTGTTGTTGTCTTCAGTCCTGAGACTGGTTTGATGCAGCTCTCCATGCTACTCTATCCTGTGCAAGCTGCTTCATCTCCCTGTACCTACTGCAACCTACATCCTTCTGAATCTGCTTAGTGTACTCATCTCTCGGTCTCCCTCTACGATTTTTACCCTCCACCCAGCCCTCCAATGCTAAATTTGTGATCCCTTGATGCCTCAAAACATGTCCTACCAACCGATCCCTTCTTCTAGTCAAGTTGTGCCACAAACTTCTCTTCTCCCCAATCCTATTCAATACCTCCTCATTAGTTACGTGATCTATCCACCTTATCTTCAGTATTCTTCTGTAGCACCACATTTCGAAAGCTTCTATTCTCTTCTTGTCCAAACTAGTAATCGTCCATGTTTCACTTCCATACATGGCTACACTCCAAATAAATACTTTCAGAAACGACTTCCTGATACATAAATCTATATTCGATGTTAACAAATTTCTCTTCTTCAGAAACGCTTTCCTTGCCATTGCCAGTCTACATTTTATATCCTCTCTACTTCGACCATCATCAGTTATTTTACTTCCTAAATAGCAAAACTCCTTTACTACTTTAAGTGTCTCATTTCCTAATCTAATTCCCTCAGCATCACCCGATTTAATTTGACTACATTCCATTATCCTCGTTTTGCTTTTGTTAATGTTCATCTTATATCCTCCTTTCAAGACACTCTCCATTCCGTTCAACTGCTCTTCCAAGTCCTTTGCCGTCTCTGACAGAATTACAATGTCATCGGCGAACCTCAAAGTTTTTACTTCGTCTCCATGAATTTTAATACCTACTCCAAATTTTTCTTTTGTTTCCTTTACTGCTTGCTCAATATACAGATTGAATAACATCGGGGAGAGGCTACAACCCTGTCTCACTCCTTTCCCAACCACTGCTTCCCTTTCATGCCCCTCGACTCTTATGACTGCCATCTGGTTTCTGTACAAATTATAAATAGCCTTTCGCTCCCTGTATTTTACCCCTGCCACCTTTAGAATTTGAAAAAGAGTATTCCAGTCAACATTGTCAAAAGCTTTCTCTAAGTCTACAAATGCTAGAAACGTAGGTTTGCCTTTTCTTAATCTTTCTTCTAAGATAAGTCGTAAGGTCAGTATTGCCTCACGTGTTCCAACATTTCGACGGAATGCAAACTGATCCTCCCCGAGGTCTGCATCTACCAGTTTTTCCATTCGTCTGTAAAGAATTCGCGTTAGTATTTTGCAGCTGTGGCTTATTAAACTGATAGTTCGGTAATTTTCACATCTGTCAGCACCTGCTTTCTTTGGGATTGGAATTATTATATTCTTCTTGAAGTCTGAGGGTATTTCGCCTGTCTCATACATCTTGCTCACCAGCTGGTAGAGTTTTCTCAGGACTGGTTGTCCCAAGGCCGTCAGTAGTTCTAATGGAATGTTGTCTACTCCGGGGGCATTGTTTCGACTCAGGTCTTTCAGTGCTCTGTCAAACTCATCACGCAGTATCGTATCTCCCATTTCGTCTTCATCTACATCTTCTTCCATTTCCATAATATTGTCCTCAAGTACATCGCCCTTGTATAAACCTTCTATATACTCCTTCCACCTTTCTGCCTTCCCTTCTTTGCTTAGAACTGGGCTGCCATCTGAGCTCTTGATATTCATACACATGGTTCTCTTCTCTCCAAAGGTCTCTTTAATTTTCCTGTGGGTAGTATCTATCTTACCCCTAGTGAGATAAGCTTCTAGATCCTTACATTTGTCCTCTAGCTATCCCTGTTTAGCCATTTTGCACTTCCTGTCGATCTCATTTTTGAGACGTTTGTATTCCTTTTTGCCTGCTTCATTTACTGCATTTTTATATCTTCTCCTTTCATCAATTAAATTCAATATTTCTTCTGTTACCCAAGGATTTCTAGCAGCCCTCGTCTTTTTACCTACTTTATCCTCTGCTGCCTTCACTACTACATCCCTCAGAGCTACCCATTCTTCTTCTACTGTATTTCTTTCCCCTATTCCTGTCAATTGTTCCCTTATGCTCTCCCTGAAACTCTGTACAACCTCTGGTTCTTTCAGTTTATCCAGGTCCCATCTCCTTAATTTCCCACATTTTTGCAGTTTTGTCAGTTTTAATCTACAGGTCATAACCAATAGATTGTGGTCAGAGTCCACATCTGCCCCTGGAAATGTCTTACAACTTAAAACCTGGTTCCTAAATCTCTGTCTTACCATTATATAATCTATCTGATACCTTTTAGTATCTCCAGGATTCTTCCACGTATACAACCTTCTTTCATGATTCTTAAACCAAGTGTTAGCTATGATTAAGTTAGAGCCGCAAACTGTAGAAGGTGCTGGACTAACTGGTAAGAAAAATTTTGAGTTAGACATTAGAAATTTTTATAACTCTCTGGAATTTGATGTGCCACATTTTGTGTTTGTTGCATTTCAAACAAATCATGAAATTAACAAGTTGCATGACTCTCACATACAAGTGCCATCTTCGGAAGTGCAGTCCAAATGTAGACACACGGAGGGGAAGTGGTGGGATTTGGGTTGAGGGATTAATTGGCCCTTCCTCGTCCTCTCCTGAAAGGCAGAATTTGTTTAAGTCCTCAGTGGGACCTCGCATTATTGGCATGCACAATTTGAGGAGCTCTTTCTCTTGAATAGATCATCCAACTTGAAGGAGTTTTAATTATTTGTTTGTTCATGTACATGACATCTACCGATTTCTGTCCGATTCGGATAATTCCTTCAATGGCGCGTTGCCTATTTTTGTCGTAGATTGTGTGACAAGGATACATGAAGTATGGTCCGAGATCTCAAAGAAGGGACGCTGCTCGTTGTTAACGAAAAGAGAAAACGAGTTCGGTCAGTTGGCCGCTACTTGAAATTTGTTGCTCGAGCGCGGTGGTACCATGGCGCCGCTACAGTTGTGTGCGAGAGACAGAGCGAGTTTGTGTGTAGGCGAGTGTTTTTCCGGGCGCTCGCGCCTGCGCGGGGCGTGTCCGCCGCTGGTGGCCGGTGACGTCCTAAGTAACGACCCCAGCCGCGGGCTACGGATGGCCACCATAAAGCTCGTTACGGCACGCTACACTGGCCGGCCGGACAATGGGAGGGGCGGAGCGGCAGGGCAGCGGCACAGCGGCGCTGGCTGCACAATGCGGCCCTGTGTCGCGGTACGCTCGCCCGCCCTTTCCGGTTCGCCGCGGCGACTACTGCCGCTACCGCCGCTGCTGCTGCTGCTGTGGCGGCTCGGCGTGCGACCAGCGCCCGGGGAGGGGACTGCGTATCTATTACAGAGGACCAGTCGGACGAGTGCACAATGTCTATTATGAGATCCGTCAACAGCCGCGAGCTGTATGCACTACGCGGCGCAAATGTAGTGCAGCTCTAAACCAGCCAATATCTCCGAGTTTTGGTTTGAAATTTTGCTTCATATTGCTTTTCTCTTAAAAAGGAGAAGGCAAGATTTAAATTAGGAAATTTCTAATGAACATAAATAGTGACTTACAGAAAGAAAAAAAAATTAAGTAAAACGTTCTCCATTGCTCCGTCCACCGCTACCACTCACCATCATGGTGCCTGCATATGGTCTGAAGTAAAGGCCTAAAGCGGTTGCCAACTACGCGGGCTAACCAGGAAGTAAAATAAAAAATTACCAGTTCAGAAAAACCAAACTTCATTCAATGCATTTTAAAGATACACACCCAAGCAATTTTTCTACAGGGTGGCGCACGAATTGTGTTACCATTTTGTTTTAGAATATAAACTTTATTGTCAATACAATCTGAAAAGAACACATACTACAATGAAGAGCCGTCCATGGAGATTTGTTCTAACTCAGCCTATGCTCAATATGTCCACCATTTCGTTTCCTAACTTCCTTCAAACGAACACTCAAGTTAGTGATTACCCTACGGCACATGTCTTCCGTAATTTCACTCCAAGCTTGAAGAATAAGTCTTCTGAGCACCATTAAATCACGTAGACGTTTTGGGAAAAAGTTTCTTTAGGTACCCCCAAAGAAAAAAGTCACATGGATTGAAGTCTGGACTATTAGGGGGGGCAATTTTTTCCCTGGAAACATGAGTGAAATGATCCACATGTCGCAATGCTCGTGTAAATATTCCAACACAGTGTTTGCAGCATGTGGCCTTGCTCCATCTTGCATGAACCAATGCGTGTTGAAGGGCAAGGCAGTAGCAAAAAGCTGTGGAATTTAATGGAGCTCAGAAGACTTACTCTTCAAGCTTGCAGTGAAATTACGGAAGACATGTGCCGTAGGGTAATGAATAACTTCCGTGTTCGTTTGAAGGAAGTTAGGAAACGAAATGTTGGATAAATTGAGCATGTGCTAAGTTAGACGGCTAATCATTATAGTATATGTTCCTTTAGGATTGTATTGAAAATAAAGGTTATATTCAAAAACACATTTCGTGCGCCACCTTGTGTTTTCGCCACTCAAATTGAGGCACTGATCATCCTATGGCACTAGATTCTCAGTACCATATCTGTAGAAGCTGCACCTGCGACTGCAACCATTGGTTCCGTTCCGCTTCAGTATCAATGCACTTTGTAGCGAGCCATGTGCTCATTGTTGGGAAGTGGTGATTGTCGCTCAGCTCCAAATCTTGTCTGTATGATGGTTGCTAGACCTTCCCGTCCAAAACGGTATAGGAGCTCTCGGATATGACTGTCCTTGTAACGACGTGCGTTGTCATAAAAACAACAACAACAAAAACGGAAACACAATAACTCCCGTGACGTACCAGAACCCAGTAGCCAATGACAGCGATTTAAAACCATTTCTCAATTTTTAGGGATAGTTTGCCTGTCCCTGTCCCATAAACTGTCGTTTTGGTTTGCAACTGACACGCTTCACCCAAGTCTCGTCCCCAGTTACGATCCGATCGTCAACATTGATACAATTTGTCTCACAATCTTCTAGGAAAGTCAGAGCTGCAGCTAGTTTCACTGTTTTCTGGTGTTGCGTTAGGATTTTGGGAACCCAACTAGCGCAAAATTTATAATAACCAAGCTTCTCCGCCACAGTTTGACGCACCGAACTCCGTGAAAAATGGTGAAAATATTGAGAAAGCTCCACAGTCGTGAAACGACGATTTTCATGAATGTTGCAGTTGTGTTTTATCACCAGTTCGTGAGTCACAAGGCTAAGCTTACCACTGCGGCCTTCATCGGAAGCATTAGCACAGCCATTTTTAAAATCAGTACACTACCACTTTACTAATGTTTCACTCATTGTTCCTTTTCCGTGCACATTACAAAGGTCGCGATAAATTTCAATCGGTTTGCAGTGTTTTGCCAATCACAGATAGTACCTCACATGTGGTGCGTTTTTGTATTGCAGCACACATTTTAACACATCACAGAAAGCAAAGTAGCTGAGACACACACCACACGCTACCACCACTAGATGGACACTGAGTGTAGGAACATTGTGGCACCAAGATGGCGCATATAGCCCCGCCCACCACTGCAATAGTTAAAAACGTCTGTAACTTTCTGGATAACGGTCAAATAAGATATTTAATAAAACTGCAGCCAAATAGCCATATACAGTTATTTTTCTTAACATTTTATACTTACATTTTACATTTTTTCATATTCATTTACCGATTTCACTCTTTTACTGCACAGTTCTACATGATATTGTTCACGGGGTTCGTTACATAGTTCACATACACATGTTGTGGTTGGGGCGTGATTAGTTTTGTTTTTGCAAATCAGATGATGAAAACTGTCAATAGAAAGTTCAAAGTTTGGTGCTGTCCATGAGCGGTTAGTCATTGCTTCGGTGCCATAAAACTCCGGCCATACTTTTTCTCGTTTGTCCTCCATGATCTTCAGTTGATTTCTGGAAACCATGGCGTCTGGCATTATATATAGAAGTATGATGCCTTCAATTAGGAATGTCTCTCTCCCTAGCAGGTACACTAGTCTAGATCTTGTTGTCTTTGAAAGACCTAGTGCTCTTTTTAGATAAGTCGATTTTACCTTTTGTAGTGTTTATAGATTTTTTTATGTCAGGTGGTACCATATAACGTCCATCCCATAGGTCAGACAATAAACATCTATTGCGATCGAGAGTGTTTTATTAATTTCAATTTTTTATCGAAACTCATTAACTGAATTTTAATATTTTCCCACGACTACTCTTATATCTCCAGAAGAAGAATACTTTCTAAAATTTTACAAAATACTGTTATTGGGAGAAAATGACAATCTATGCTGAGATGTGACTCACACGTATTATACAATGTGTTTTATGTGTGAAAATAGTTACCGTAGATACTTTGTTAGTTGTATTGTAATGTGACAAATTGTTCGACGTGTTACGTTCCTCGAGTGCTGAACCAACTTATGTGAGTTTCTTTTATTTTTAAGTAATGCTTTCGTTGTATTAAGACCAAAGTAGTATATATTACTATATATTTCGCTTTTTCTGTCTGTGGAATGTCACAGAGAAAGAGCGCAGGAGACCAAAGGCATTACGATCATTCTAATGGGTCTGAACAGCACAGGTCGCCCACATGGCAAGATGCTGCTGGACTTCTCTGCACCACAGATACATAATTATTGTACGTTGTGGAAAGGGAAAAGAATTGTATTATTCTAAATGGATCAGATATTGTCAGACTGTCAGTGAGTCAGTCTGTGTCCTCCTGTCAGACTTTAGAGTTTAATGCGCTGCCAAGCTATTCACAGCCCTCAAAGTATTACATCAGATTAAAATGGTGAAGAATATAATTTAAGTGAATCGCATTTTTTCTATATACAACAGTGAAAAATGTGGTGTAAAATTTAATAAATTTAGTGGCAAACAAGTTGTAGGGAAGTTATTGGGCACGTCTGAAGAACTGATTTTTCGTAAATTGTCATGAGCAGTGATTTGGTATGAATCTTCAAAGCAAATTTAATTAGAGATACAATGTGAGTAGTCCAAGTTATACGCACTCGTCCATTTATTTGCTTACCAAGCCATTTTAAGTGTATAATCAGTAATAAATTTTCTACAAGTAATAAATCTGAATTGACACACGAGCTACTATGTACGATCAATGGAACATTTTTGGAGCAGAAAAGTCAGAGCATCATTGAACATTGGCCACAGCCACTGAATAACTAAGTACAATAAAAAGAATATTTTTAATGACATTTTCTCCTGCCATTAGTTTCATTTTACTTCAAGGTAAGAAGAACATGTAATAATGAATGAAGAGAATAGGTCACAAATATACCGATTAATAATTTTTACGGAATAAAGAATATAAGTGATACATTCTAATTAAAGTAGTAAAACATGTAGCAGTCATTTGTATGAACTCCCATTGCAGTTAAAGGTACCGAGTTAGTGCTAATGCAGTGCAGTGGGACCTTCAAGCAAGTTACAACGTAACAATGCAATATGCTACGTATGATAGCAATTCAGAAAATGGCCAGTATGAAGGGTATATTACAGGGCAACTTAACCATAAACTGTCACAAAACGTTTTTCATAATGTCCATGCCCATCCCCATGGTCTATGCAGTCGACTCTTTAAAGCTGTGTAATAACCACAAACAGTATTCAGTAACACCAGAGGCTGCTCAGCTATTTTACCTCGTTTTCCGTGGCTATGGAGAGGCTTTCGTAACTGGCTCACAACAAGGGAGTTCACTTAACGGAACATGGAGTGTCATAAATTGGTTCAGAGCTGAAAAGGTTCCGTTGAGATGAACTAAATAAGGGCAGAATTTGCTTTGTGCCACAGTGGGAGACTGCAAAATGGTTCAAATGTCTCTGAGTACTATGGGACTTAACATCCGAGATCATCAGTCCCCTATAACTTAGAACTACTTAAACCTAACAAACCTAAGGACATCACACACATCCACGCCCGGGGCAGGATTCGTACCTGCGAGCGCTGCAGCAGCGCGGTTCCGGGCTGAAGCGCCTAGAACGGCTCGGACACTCCGTCGGGTGGGTGACTGCAGCCAACTTTCTTAATGGCTCATAACATTTATTTCTGTAAAGTGTGCCTGTGAGTAAGCCTTGCGATTGGCCCATTTAAGAGTCTTCTCACGGAATGGCAGATGTTTTCTGCCTTCCTCCTCGTGTCTCAGGATCACTGGCTACTCACAAAAAAATCGGAAGGAGTAGAGTTTGTTTAATATATTTACAAAGTAAAATCTGGATGGAACTTGCAAGATCTGATGCAAGATTCCTACACTACCATAAACAATCAAGTTTACGGGGGTAATGATAGACATCTCAAGTCCGTTGGAGATAGAACAGTAAAGACTCATTGCCAAGTGATCAGAGACGAGTTTTGCTGTCGTTCTCTAGGCTGTCTTCAATTATAATGAGCACAGAGAGTGAACTAGAATCAGATTTGTCAGCAATTACTAGCGCCCCCTTCCTGCTCCAAGCTGTGAGGAACGGTAAGAATTAGTCTGTGAATCAGTTACCGATTCTGTATGGAGATAGAATGCTATTTAACTTTCATCAGGGGCTAAGTGCACAGTTTTAATGTTCGCGGCCAGCTAGTTACTTCCACCATGTGCTTTGGCGATTCTACTGTTTGTACTTCTTTTCTTGTACTTTGTCGTTAAGCCACTAACCGTTCTTGCACTCATTGGTCATATTCGCGATTCGTTCTCATTGTTATCGTTTTATTCATCTCATATTAAATATTTATTACCTGGTCTCAGATGATAAGTCGAATTTAAATATTATACGGCTCGAACCTAGAAAGATTCTGCTGAGTCAATCTCTCACCTATTTTGTGCGTATGGAGAATTATTAAACATTTTATTACAACCTGATGGACCTTGGGCGAAACTCCAGAAAGTTAACAGCCTGAGCACACGTTAATGGAGCCTGCTAGGGCTCTAAAAGCATGAGGTAATTATATGTCTCTTAGCTTGTAGAAACGGCATATTGGAAGTTGAAGGCAATTGGCGGCGAACACAACAATTAGTAAATCTTGATGGACAGGCCCACAGCCATACATAGGAGGCTGGGCAGCCCCTTGTTGAGACAGGGCTCCAGCAGGACAATACTGCAGTACCTGCTGCAGTTCCAGCAGAAGCCTGGGCAGGGGCGATGGTCTACAGGAACCTGTCTACACAGCAGAGTCGTAAGCAGCTGTGTGCTGAGTCACAAGTAACATAGGTTCACATGTTTTCGAGTTTACTGACAATCCAAGTAGGCCGGTGAACCACTTCCATTGGCAGCCTCTGTTGTATAAGAAAGCTACAGCATCTGAGAAACGTCGAGAGACAGAATATTTATTAGATCTCATAGCTAGGACTAACAAGCTCCAAGGCACAGGCAATTTATATGAAGATCTTTGAGATTGTATGTGTTCGCTTGTTGCTGTGGGAAGCGACACGACTTCATAGAAAATCATCTCTTCCCTTTCTGTGAAAACTTAAAAAAAAAGCCAGTAATTGGTGGTTTCTTTTTTTTAGAGACAGTTTTCTTAACGCTGGCCCTCGTTCGACGTAAGTTTATGCTGTTGTGTTGGAGGGGAGATTTAGCGCTTCTAGAACATTGTGATTATCTCAAGACGGGGCATAGGTGGTGTCGTTCGGGCACTTTGCAGAAAAATGGAATTTTTTCTGGGGAGGTGCGAAGGGACTTCTGGTTGAAACTCTGGCATGTGTGGTTGGTACTTGAGGCCTGTCCTGAGACTGTCTTCAGTTGCAAATAGTTTGGACTGGAGAGCCTGTAGTGATCTTCTTACTGTACAGACAGTGTGACTTCAAATGTCTCAGACTACTCATTTGCCGGGTGCACACTTATTCGTTGTTGGTTTACCAGTATTGATGTTTAATATCCTTGTGTGCTCTGTAGTATAAGTGAGCAAAATTGTTCATTGGTATGACCAGCTAACTGGTGTGTCACACAATGAAATCTATCGAGATTTCAGGGCTCTGGATGAGAGTAAATTGCGATCCGTCTGGCTGGCTGGCTGGTTTGGGGGGAGGAGAATAGACAGCGAGGTCATCGGTCTCATCTGATTAGGCAAGGACGGGAAGGGAAGTCGGCCGTGCCCTTTGAAAGGAACCATCCGGCATTTACCTGGAGCGACGTAGGGAAATCACGAAAAACCTAAATCAGGATGGCCGGAAGGGGGAATGTACCGCCGTCCTCCCGAATGCGAGTCCAGTGTGCTAACCACTGCGCCACCTCGCTTGGTGTAATCTATAACTTGTTTAGTATAATTTATTCCTTGTTCGGTAAAATAAATGTTGTTAGCACACTAAATTTCTCCAACACTCTTAATCAATGGAATAGTCCAAACAAGTTACCCTTCACTACCTCCTGTCATTAACATATTGATCTGTGGTGTAGTACCCATATTTATATGCTTTATTGGTTCATCTCTATTAAGTATCATTCAATAAGACGTTTCTGTCGTGTGACTTTGTTATTTCCTTTCTAACTGCATGATCTCATATGGAGCTTCCCCTCTCTGTAGGTCACTAGAGATCAGATTTAAAGTACATTAAGTGTATGCTAAACATCTCAACTACCGTCTAACAGGCTATAATAGAGTTATAATTCTCACCTTGGAAAATAAGGCTACATGATTACAAAATGGCGCAGCTCATCTGTATTTCATCAGTGGGCTATACCACTTTGTTTTGGTTCCCCTAGCACTCACTGTGACAGGGAATTTTGTTGTTCCTGCAAACAAACAAACAAACAAACAAACAACAGAGTAATTACGTGACTTTACTTCTTCGTGGTGAAAGTAAAAATTTCTGATACAGGGTGCGGCTTATAAGATGGAACACCCCACATAAACTTTATGAAAAAAAAAAGAAAAGAAAAGATTTGTCACGGAGGAATCATACAAATGTGACAGATATCGGTAGATATCATTTACATGTCCAGACAAGAAAGTGACTGTGATTTCAAGAAGACTAGATGGTTAATTCAAGAGAATGAGCTTTACAAATTGAGTATGTCACTGACGCACTGGCCCGTCTTTGGCTCTTATGTAAGCAGTTATTCGTCTTGGATTGATTGATAGAGTTGTTGGATGTCCTCCTGAGGTATATTGTGCCAAATTCTCTTCAGTTGCGGGGGTAGATAGTGAAAATCCCGAGCTGCTCGGATAAATCCTGCTCCTTATGCTCCAAATGTTCTCAAATAGGGAGAGATCCCAGGACCAATTAGGGAGACATCCGATGTCTAACTGGCCAAGGTACGTTTGGTAAGCACGAAGACAAGCGTTTGCAGTTGCTGTCTCTGGATCACAGGGTGCCAGGTTCGATTCCCTGCTGGGCGGTGGATTTTCTCTGTCTGGGGCTGCGTATTGTCTTCGTCATTTCATCGTTATTCTGGACAGTGGGGAGACTAGAATGTGTAAGGAATGGGCATTCGGACAGGCTCTGATAACAACGCAGTTGAGCACCCACACCCAAACATCATCATCATTGTCACGATGAGAAGAAGGAATACAGCCATTATCTAGAAGAAACGTAATCCCAGGATGGCTTGTCATGAAGGACAACCGAATGGGACATATAATGTTGTCGAAGAACAGCTGCGCTGTATGATTAGCAAAGGGGTCCTCCTATGAAAAGAAATGGCAACCCAGCCCAGCACTCCTTTCTTTTTCAGGCCATATGGTGGGCTCAGAATTCCATCTAATCATTGTGTGGGGCGTCTCCAGATAAGGCTTTGGCCCGGAATCCTATTGAATGGAGTAGAACTGTCTTGAGTGATGAGTTCTGTTTTGAACTGAGCCATGGTGATGAGGGTTTGTTTTAGATTTAGTTGGTAGTTGAATAGGTATGGTTTCTCATATTAGACCTCCTTCCGCATTAATGAAAATATTTAAATATTACTGGATCATTGACAGTGAATTTTATCCGTAATTTTTGTGTTTTAATCATTAAATCTGTAATATAAGTATTAAAAAAACATTCAGAGATGAGCTATATGGGTGATACTACAGCCAGAAATGGCCACAGCGGTCGCGGATGGCATAGGGAGCGCCACACACCGGTCAGGCATAAATATGGGACAAGGTCAGCTCATCAACCAGTGTCAGGGAACACCTGATGAAGACGCCGAGTTACGACGTCGAAATATCGTGTTGGGAAGACGCGAACCACCGGCAGTATACCCGATTCTACGTGTTGACTACCAAAATTGTGTTCACTGTCGTTTTAATTACAACTGTCTGCCAACACAGCGTGTACCTATAGCCACCTGTCTCAAATATGCATGATCGTTCGTTTTGAATGAGTGCTGATGTAATTAAGAATTCAGGTGGAAGGTGTTGGTTTAGCTTTGCTGTTGCAGAAAAGGCAGTTGAATGTAATCTCTGAAATCAGGTCCGGTGACAACACCTTGTCTCATCACTTGGTTGCATGTCCCAAGACATGCTGCCATGCAATTGGCCTTTTCGAATCCAAGCGCTGGGATGCCATCTTCAAAAGTTCAGCCGTTGAGCCGAGTGGAAAATTTTACGCTGGAAGAATCCGGCGTTATCTCTCCTGTCTTCTGATTGGAGAAGACGCCGGTTTTTACTGGAAAACTCCTCAAGGTGATTGGTCAGTGCAATCACACCCAGGTTCTTCAATCTCTACACACAGAAGCAGTTTGTTTTTCAGACAAAACTGAGCCTGACACACGTGAATGGAGTCGCAGGAAGCACGCCCTGCTCATTAGTCAGGTAAGTATGACGTGCTGTTTCTGTACACAATAGATAGGAGTCACATTTCTCTACAATGAGTAAAGTAAGCCGTTAGGAAGGACGCAGGATTTTTGAGGGTGGCGATTTCAGTATCACTTCACATAAATTCCCAAGGAACCGAACGTGGTCCTTAATCGATTATGAATCACTTCATGCATCCTGTGCCATGTTAACCTTCATGCTTCTTTTCGCTGTGAGTCACAAGCCAGTGATTCATTACTAATAAAAATTGGTCAACTTTGCTTTTGGTTACTCGGTAAGTCTGAATCTTTGTGTGTGAACTATTGCAGGTCCATGTAGCATTTCCTTAGACGTTAGGTCCTTGCTGACTAGTAACGATGGGTAAGCTATTATCATTTGCATGTATGGAACCATAGGAGTACTATTTATGTTTGTGTCTCCGGCCGCGGTGGTCTCGCGGTTCTAGGCGCTCAGTCCGGAGCCGCGCGACAGCTACGGTCGCAGGTTCGAATCCTACCTCGGGCATGGATGTGTGTGATGTCCTTAGGTTAGTTAGGTTTAAGTCGTTCTAAGTTCTAGGGGACTGATGACCTAAGATGTTAAGTCCCATAGTTCTCAGAGCCATTTGAACCATTTTTGTTTGTTCGTGTCCCATGTAAATGTAGTTTCAGGAGTATACTCCATCTATTAGACAAATGTTCGTTATGCAGCTAGTTAGTTCGTTAATTCACCACAATATGTTTATTTCCTCCTGTAATATCTAAACTCAAATATATTGTGAGAGGAAATTACTTTACATGGTTAGTAAATTGTTACCCTCTGAGTTCCCTAATTAAGTTTCTGTTGCGCAATTTTCTCCTTAATACAAAGCCTAAGTTAATTCTTAATTGCTGTTCATGCAACGTCAGACGATAGTGGCATTCAGGGCCAGGTAGATGATGTTAAGCACGATATTTGTGCATCAGATACCCGTCAGATTAAGAAAGTTCTTGGTATAAGGCAAAAGGCAATCCTACCTCAAAAAACTGGGAAGCTATTTTTATTTTTCGAGTTCTTTCCATAGTTTTTGAAGTGTATGCCGTGACTGAGTCGTATTCAGAATATGGTAATCGAGACAGCCCTAAGGTAGACAGATTTGGTGAAGGTATGTGAATTTAGGGCCCATGAAGATAATCTGAAGTGATGATTGAACTCTTGCAGTAATTTCCGAAATTTCCAATAGTATTCTAGGGTTTTCGCTAGATGAATCAACCATCGTCGTAGTAGATGCTACCCTCCATCTTTTCCACTCGCATGTTAACTTTTTCAACTCCACGTTCCTCGCACTGCGTCCACCATCCTCTACAATCCGTCACATATTTTAGTCTTTTTCTGTCCTTGCTATTCTCCCCCCGTTCCACCTTCCCCTTTATTGACTGTACCTAGATGACGTATTAGATGTTCTACTAATTCATTGATTACCGAGTTGTTTTCAACTTAGATGCTAAGCAAGCCGTTATATATCTGTCTAACTTTTCATCATCTTTGGGTTCTTTTCTTTTCCTTAGCTATATGCAGATTTAAGAGTGTTGTCAGGGCAAATTCTTGCCTTTGTGGTGTGAAAAGCCCATAAAGGAGGAATAATCAGCAATGATCAATACCTTGAGGATTAAGAAGACAATGGAAAAGCTTCATAATGAATTCTACCTTGGCAAAAGATTCCGTAATATACCCCGATTCGGATCTCCCAGAGGAGACTGTCAAGGGGGAGGCGCCCATGTGAAAAATAACGAATAACTGAGACTATAGGGAAGGGATCAGAGGAAAGTGTTACTGGAGAATATGGGCTTGGTAATAGGAACGATAAAGGGGAAATACTAGTTGAGTTCTGCAATAAATAACAGCCATTCGTAGACAATACTCTGTTCAAGAATCACAAAAGGACGAGGTATACTTGGATTATGCTGGGAGATACGGAAGATCGCAGGGAGCTTACATCATCGTCAAGCAGAGATTCCTAAATCAGATATAGGAGTGTCAGTCTTATCCAGGAGCAGATATTGAATCTGATCACAATTCAGTGGACATGAAGAGTAGGATGAAGCCTAAGAGACGTGTCAGGGGAATGAATTTGCAAAGAAGTAGAATAAGAAAATACTAAGGAATGATCAGATACGATTGAAGTTCTTTGCGGCTATAGATACAGCAATAAAGAACAGCTCAGTAGGTAGATTTCTTGAAGAGAAATGGACATCTACAAAAAGGGCAAACACAGAAGTTCGGAAGGAAAACACGATACAGGGAAGGTGACTCCGAAGAAACCTTGGGTAACAGAATAAATCGATGTTCAAGGAAATTCAGGAGTACAGAAATGTAAGTTGATGAGGAATGAAGTAAACAGGAAGTACAGGGAAGATAAGACGAATTTACTGCATGAAAAATGTGTAGAAATCGAAAAGCAAATGATTGTCGGAAGGACTGACTCAGCGTAAAGGGAAGTCAAAACATCCTTCGGTGAAATTAAAATCAAGGGTGGTTACATTATGAATGCAGATGGAGTTCCACTGTGATGCGGCCGATTTGTCTGCGGTGATAGAGGAAGAAACAGGAGTCGATTTAGAACAGACAAGAGATCCAGTATTAGAATTTAAGAGGACTCTGGAGGACTTAAGATCAAATAAGCCAAAAAGGGTTACATAAATTTCCGTCAGAATCTGTAATATCGTTGGGAAAAGTGCCAACAAAATGACTATTCACGTTGGTGCGTGGGATGTACGTGTCTCGTGACATACCATTTGACTTTCGGAAAAATATCATTCAAATAATTCCGGAGACTGCAATTGCTGACAAGTGCGAGAGTTATCGCACAATCAGAGTAACAGCTCTTGCATCCAAGTTGCTGACAAGAATAATGGGCAGAAGAATGGAAAAGAAAGTTGAGGATGTGTTAGATAACGATCGGTTTGGCTGTAGAAAAGGCAAAGGCACCAGGGAGGCCATCACAGGATTTGTCAATCTGGAAAATGCGGTTGACAACGTAAAATGGTGCAAGATTTTCGAAATTCAGAGAAAAATAGTGTAAGCTATAGGGAGAGACGGATAATATACAATACGTACAAGATCCAAGAGGGAATAATAAGAGTGGACCACCAAGAACGAAGTGCTCGAATTAAAAAATGGGTAAGACCGGGATCTAGCCCTTTGTCCGTACTGTTCCATCTGTACATTGAAGATGCAATGGGGGAAATAAAAGAAAGTTAAGGAGTTGGATGAAAATTCAAGGTGAAAGGATATCAAAGAGAGGATTCGCTGATGACATTGCTATCCTGGGTCAAAGAGAAGAAGAATTACATGATCTTCTGAATGGAAGGAACAGTCTAATGATTACATAACATTGATTGAGAGTAAATCAGAAACAGTTTAAAGGAATGGGAAGTAGCAGAAATGAGAACAACGAGAAACTTAACATTAGGATTGATGGTCACGAAGTAGATGAAGTTAAGGAATTCTGCTACCTGCCAACAAAATAACCAATGATGGACAGAGCAAGGAGGACATCAAAAGCAGATTAGCACTGGCAAAAAGGGCATTTATGACCAAGAAAAATCTAGTATAATAATATCAAAAACTGGCCTGAATTTGGGGAAGAAATTCTTGAGAATGTACGTTTAGAGCTCAGCAGTGTTTGCAAGTGAAAGATGGGCTGTGGGGAAATCGGAATAGAAGAGAATGGAATCATTTGAGAAGCGCAGCTTCAGACGAATTCTGAAAATTAGGTGGTCTGACGAGGTAGGCAAAGGTTCTGCACAAAGTCGAAGAGGAAAGGAATATGTAGAAAAACCTGACAAGAAAGGACAGGATGATAGAAGATCTGCTAAGCGATGACTGAGTGACTCCCATTGTACTACAGGGAGCTGTAGAGGGTAAGAACAGTAACTAAGACAGAGATTGTAGTACATCCAGCAAATATTTGAGGTCGTAGGTTACAAGTGCTACTTTGAGATGAGTAGGTTGGCACGGGAGAGGAATTCGTGGCGGTCCGCATCAGACTAGTCAGGAGACCGATGACTCAAAAAAAGGTAATTTAATAATTCACATTCTTAACAGTTTACGAAACTATTTTTACGTAGGTACCTGTAAAGATGTTCTGAAAGTATATTAAATGTTCACATTAGGTGTTGTTCCTTATCCTTAATGATTAGTCTTGTATATCAGATCTGTTAATGTGTTAAAGTGGAACTATCAGAGGTTAAAATCATGTATTCCATTGCTGGTATTTAAGTACACTTGCTAAAAATACAGTGTCTTGACAATACGCCGCAGTTTTTGGACATCATTTATGTTCCAAAAGGACCCACTGCAGAAACAATTCGAAAACTCTTTCACAAATTGGAACTGACTGTCAGCGTGGCTGAAGATCTTGTGAGGGATGTTGGCCCAGGCTAAATGGGGGTAATCCCGAAAATGTTTCGTTGATCTGTGAACTTATTCAAAGGCGTCCGAGGAATTCCGTCCGAAGAATTGCAACAGGTAGTGGAATACAGTATTGAGAAACATTCTACACATGTTGTCAGTCAAATTCTGAAGTTATCAAGTCATGCTCGTACCCGCTGCGAGACAAGCTGTGGAGTTTGCGAACCGCATTCTCAAAATGAGTGATAATGAAGATTTGATTTTAGCTGGATCTGGCACACAGATATGAAGCATACTTCCACCAGAATGGATCTGTGAAGCGAAGCTACTAAATTTTCACAAGTTACTTTCCTCATTAGAAACTCGACAAGTAACGAACGTTACGTGGCAGTATAAGAATAAGGTGTCGTCACACTTGAAGAATTGGAGAATCGACCAAGTGTTTCATGCAAGGTGGGGTCCGAACTCATCACACAGTTAAGATGGTTCCCTTACCTGATAAATACTACAGAATGCTGCTTTGGATTATCCCAAATCTCTTGGCGTAGGCGTACATTGGCGTCCATATTCAGGTAGATGATTACCTGTGAGTATTTTTTGTTGTAAACATTGACACTGACAACTGGAAGCATCCCACCACACTCGATGAGCTCGGACCGTCGATCGGTGAGGCAACTGAATCCGCTTCCACTGGGACACAAGAGGTTTGAGTGCAACAGTTTCATTATCCATTGGTGTTTTCTACGTAATTTGAAAGGTGGACATTTTGCGAAGGCTGCGATGGGACTGCAAAGACTATTTGCTGAAGACAATTTTATTATTGTATGCTGTCATAAACTGTACAACAAACAGCGCCTTTTGTTAGCAATTTTGGTTAGCAATTTTTGTAACTATAATTTTGAAACTTCTGCAGAAATTAAATGCAAATTTGCATTGTTGCGTTGTTCTATTCACCTTTGTTTTAATGTTATTTAATTTGAAAGTGAGGCACCTATTGCTGGACTCACTATATGATCACAGTGGAATATTAGAATATATATCAAACTACAATAAGAGCAATTATAACGTTTATTAAGTAACTAACTCCAAACATTTGGAATTTAACATACTTTCAAACTGAAAATTCAAATATCTATTTTTAAACAGTTGGTAAGTTAATTCAAATATCTATTTTTAAACAGTTGGTAAGTTAATATTAATGAATTAACTGTTTTTCAAAATTAGCTGTTTTTCAACATTTGGAATTTCACATATTCTTAACAATAAACACAAGTATCAATTTCTATAACAGTTTAGTAAGTTAATTCTAAGAAAACTATAAGAGTTTAGTTTTGGAAATGTGAGAAACTGCCTATCGAGCTTACGTTGAAGTCAGTGTTTATGTTAACATTATAAACAATGTTAGTGCCATTGATACAAATAATCGTAAGAAGGTACCAACAGAAAACTCAGTGCACACCTATATAAAACAAGCACTGATATGTGTACAGTCTTGCCTTCTGATAGAGACTGGCATTTGGAGATATGATAGATCCAGACCATAACTAGATCTCTTACAATAATTTTAGATCTACGCGAAGCTCTTAGGATACAGTATATTTAACCATGTTAGTAAAAGTCTCAATGCGGAAATGCACATTTCAAAGCTATTCGCTAGATACAATGTTATACCAGTGGCCAGTGTGGCTTAGAGACGCCAAAATGCACCGTATAGCTGAGTTACTGGACCTGGAAGGAGGTTCACTGCTGAAATTCTGAATGTTGTTTCTCGAGCTTTGCAACCCCATCTGTTGCTGGGAACTGCGTTACTACAGGGAAGGCAAGAGTCGTAAACCTACGAGTGTACAGCGAGATGTGACGTCAGCACTGGTACCCTGCCACCTCATCTGCATAACAAGGATGGAGCGTGGCACTCAGACCAAATGGTCGCGCAAAGTTGGAGCAGTGATGAACAGTGCACTGGCGCACATCAGAGTCATTATCGAGAATTCTTGACAGTTACAATATTTTATATTCTCACTATAATTTGACGAAACAATAACTTTATAAATATTGACGTATTCTGAATCTCTACTAACTAGCAGCATATTTCACACAGAAGTCAGTGCCGGTTCTTCACAAACATCTGCAAATATCTTTCGAGCGGTTTGTCTGCAGATGCATGTTCACTGGAGCCCTTTTCCTTTTTTTCATATACTTTCACCGATGTCAGTTTCCCTTGTTAATCACGAGGCACCCAGTAATTTCTAAACCTCTGTGAGATTCAAAGATGCAGTCTTAGAATTTTGTAGCTCCCCAAATAGATTTGTCATGCTTCCAACACTGTGGTTTTGTGGTTTAGGAACGCTAGCGACGAAGTTACCAACGCGCAACAGACGTAATGATAGCGGTATCCTAAATTTAATAAATCTTATTGTACAAAAACAGTGGAAGGGTAGATGCTGACATATGATAGATTCTGTCACAAAGAGTTGTTTTATAGTAATTTGTATTATAATTTGTGAGAAGTGTTGCAGTAGCTACAGTTATGTCGTAGAGGAATTATGTGTGATAAAAGCGATTTGCTGTTGTGCTGACAGGAGACATATTTAGAAGCGAAATTAGAATGCATAACTTCAGGCATTTATTCGCCGATAATTTTTTACCAATCCTTGCCTCGGAAACTAGCTATCTTATGTATCATTAGAATAAATCTGCTTGGCGGGACATATCATTTTCGCTCCATTGTCGGTTCTCTCATACCTGATACATTGTCAATAGTTCCATAGGAGACATTCAGATCTATTTCCAAGCGATTATTTTATCTAATTTCAATACTAGATTGTAATTTAAGAGCATGTGCATTGTAACACACACGATACAAAATTTGAACAAAAAATTCTCTAAAAATAATAGCAACTGCATTGAAGGAAACACTTGATTTTAATCAGGTAAAGTACTGGAGGGGACTAGGAAATGCCATTAAGGTCCTAGACCCGATGAAGGGAAACTCCTGATCTACACCTCCAAGCGGTAGAGAGTGGGCAACATCACTTCATATGATGGCTAACGTAGACAGGGACCGAAGGATGACCGGGATAAGTCATCACCCCAGCATCTGCTGGACAGGGCACCCTCTTGCCCTGGAAATGAGAAATCATTTCCAAAGGCGGAAGAACCAGCTGATGGTCAACGGCATAGGATGTGGAAGGCAACGGGAAACCACCACATTAAAGAACTACGGTTATCCCAAGCATCAGCAGTAAACCATGTCAGTATCTTCTGTAAAATTTTCCGGAGATAAAATAGTCCCCCAATCGGATCTCCGGGTGGGGACTGCAAAAGATATAGACAACGTGAAGGAAATGAATCCCAATTTTAATATAGCCACTTGGAATGTGAGAACACTGCTTCAGTGTAGCAAGCTAGAAAATGTAAAACTTGAAATGGAGCGACTGGAAATCGATATCCTGGGCATATCGGAGATGAGATGGCCCCAACCAGGTGATTTCTGGTCTGGAGAATACAGAGTCATTCACACCGGAACTGACCAAGGTAGACCGGGAATGGGAGGAGTTGGAATAATTTTGAGGAAAAACTATGGCTCACGTGTCAAGGGATATGTCCAATATAGCTCTCGAATAATACTAGTCAAACTTGAAACTAAACCAAAGGACACTGTGATAATACAAATATACATGCCAACATCCAAAGAAGAAGATGCAGTCATTGACGAAATATACGAAGAAATAAGTGATGCGATGAGAAATGTTAAGGGAGATGAATACCTGATTGCTATGGGGGACTGGAACGCGATTGTGGGTGAAGACCCGGAGGAAGGAATTGTTGGCAAATATGGACTTGGAAGAAGAAATGAAAGAGGTGATCGACTGATCGAGTTCTGCTCAAAGCACCAATTAGTTGTTGCAAACACACTTTTCCAACACCACAAACGAAGAAGATATACATGGAAGGCCCCTGGAGACCTGAGGAGACAACAGATTGACTACATTCTAGTGAAAGCACGTTTTAGGAGCCAGATAAAAGATTGCAGGAGCTATCCATCTGCAGACATAGGCAGTGATCATAACCTGGTCATGATGAAAAGTTCACTGAGATTCAAACGTTTGAAGAAGAGGCCAGTAAAACTTAAATGGGAACTAGAAAAACTGAAAACTGAGGGACTGGCAAAGCACTATGCTCATGAAACAGACAACCTAATTAAAAATTTTCAACATGGTGGAGTAAATGAAGACTGGAATCAGATTAAATCTGGTATATACAAAGCAGCAGAAAAGATAGTTGGAAGAACTGAACCCAAAAACAAGAGGAAATGGATTACAGCAGATATTATTGAGCTTATAGAAAACAGAAGATTATACAAAAATGCAACTGAGGAACAAGGAAAAGCTGAATACAGAAGACTAAGGAATTTAGTTAATAGAGAAGCTAGGAAAGCAAAAGAAAATTTTCTTGGAGAAATGTGCAGAAAAGTAGAAGAAAATATGCAAAACGAAAGAACTGATTTAGCCTACAGAACAGCAAATCAATTTTTTTTAACAAACGTAAAACAGTACTCTTAGGCACAATAGAAAATAAAGAGGGGAAAATGCTGTTTGGTGAAGACATGCTGAAGAGATGGAAAGAATACATAGAGGAGTTGTATGCTGGAACACCTCTTTCGGAGGAAGTAATAGGAAGAGAAGAGGAAGTAGACGAAGATGACAAGGGAGATGACATTCTGCAAGAAGAATTTGACAGAGCTCTGAAAGAACTACAGGACAACAAAGCAACGGGTATTGATGACATCCCTGCAGAACTAATAAAGAATGCTGGTGACGGCATGAAAATGATGCTGCTTAAACTTATTAGGTCCATCTATAACACAGGAGAGATACCGACAGACTTCCAGAAATGTATCATTGTTCCTATACCAAAGAAGGCAGCAGCTACAAAATGTGAACAGCACCGAACTCTTAGCCTAATATCACATGCATCAAAAATTCTCATAAAAATAGTTCTGAAGAGAATTGAAGAGAAGGTGGAGGATATGCTGAGTGAAGATCAGTTTGGTTTCAGAAGGGGATTGGGAACAAGAGAGGCGATTCTGGCACTAAGACTCATTATCGAAAAGCAATTACAGAAAAATAAACCAACTTATATTGCCTTTATAGACATGGAAAAGGCATTTGATAACGTTATCTGGCAAGAGATGCTCAGAGTGCTGAGGAAAATTGGAATAAAGTACAAAGACATCCGCGTGATACTCAGTTTCTATAAGAATGAAGTGGCAGTGATTAGGAACTGTCACCAGGAACAACAAGCAAATATTAGAAAAGGGGTAAGACAAGGATGTGCTCTCTCTCCTCTTATATTCAATGCTTACATCCAGGAAGCTATAGACCAAGTTCGAGAAACTACTGAGGTGGGGATCAAAATTAATGGGCAGAAGATAGACATGGTACGTTATGCAGATGATATTGCTATAGTCACGGAGACAGAAGAAGATCTAGAGGAAGTCCTCAGAACAACGGAAAAAATTCTATACAATCAGTATGGAATGAGAATAAACAAGAAAAAGACTAAAGTGATGGTATGCAGTACAGGAGAAGAATATGAACCTCCGAGAATTAGAATTGGAAGAGAGGAGCTGGAAGTGATACAGGAATTTACTTACCTGGGAAGCAAAATCACAAGGGATGGTAGAAGCCGGAAAGAAATTGCGACCAGAATACAAAAGGCCAAAATTGCATTTAATCGGAGAAGGAACTTACTCACCAGCAACAACATCAGTCTGAAAATAAGGAAACGCATCATGAAAGGTTTCGTTTGGAGTGTGGCCCTATATGGATGTGAAACTTGGACAGTTGGAAGAGCAGAGAGAAGACGGCTAGAGGCCCTGGAGATGTGGTGCTATAGAAGGATGATGAAGATCAGCTGGACAGACAAAGTAACAAATGAAGAGGTGCTTAGAAGAGTACAGGAAACCAGATCTCTGTGGAGGCACATCCAAACAAGAAGAGACAAACTTGTAGGGCACATCCTACGACACAACAATATCATTGGAACAATAGCAGAAGGAGTTATTGAGGGAAGGAATCGGAGGGGGCGACCAAGGATATCATACATGCAACAGATCATGAATGACGTTGGATGTAACACATATGTGGAAATGAAGAGGAAAGCAGACAGAAGAGAGGAATGGCGCTCTGCTACAAACCAACCTCAGGGTTGAACACTAAAGAAGAAAGAAGAAAGAAAGCAGCAAACTTTCCTTAGTTGAGTACAACTTATGACCTAAATTACAGAAGGCGGTTGTGGCTGAGAAATACAGCTTTTCCCCAGAATCACAAATTTTGTGAAAGTTATCGGCTCCTTCAACGAAATCACTTCCAGCAGTCCTTAAGAAATAAGGCATTGATGAGAATGTAATCTCCGGGCCAGGAGGAGGTGAAGCTCGACAGTGAACGGAAGTATTTAACAGAGCAAAAATGATAATAGTTTTATGGGTGTATAATAATACAGAAATAATGTTAACGACCAATATAGAATTGTGGAAATAATCAACGAAGTTTTAGTACCTGTTGGTGAATATTTTCGTACTTTGAACTGCCGTATGGGTAGCATATAATAAATACAAAGAGAGGTGTAACAATGGACTCGAATTCCTTTGGTACACAAACAATGGTCTTACGAACTAATTATGTGATGTGTCTGAAAAGAAAAGTGTACAATCACGGTGTCTTTCTTTTCTTATCTTTCCCCAGTGACACGTCGGCATTTATTGCGAAAATCGAGAGTTGTCAGCGAGCAAGCCAGAGATGTAGGTTGCCTTCCAATTACTGGTACAAAAAGTAAAAGTAACAAATGAAGAAGAGACCAGACTAGAACTAAATATTTCATCAGAGCGGTGAAGAAAATTAAATGTCCGTGAAGGTAATGTAACATCTGTGAGTATAGCATGCCGGCAGGCGCGGTAGTGATATGTGGACTTAAGAAGATCGTTGTTGGATGTCGAAAAGAAGCCAAGACAAATTTCCTGTGAGTTATGGTTAGCTGGCATTAAGACAGCTGTATATGGGGGGTTCCCGTGGTCTAGGGGTAGCGTCTTTGATTCTTAATCAAAAACGTCTTCGGTCTTGGTTTCGATCCACACCACTGCCTAAATTTTGATAAACAATCCGCATTGGCGGCCGAAGACTTCCGGCATAAGAAGTCAGCCTCATTCTGCCAACGGCCTTGTCAAAGAGGGCGTAGGAGCGGATAGAGTTTCAGGGTACTCTGTTGCCCTAGGGGTGGGAAGAATCAGCAATGATCAACGACATGAGGATGCAGAAGGCAATGGAAACCACTGCATTAAAGACCCGTAACGTGTATCCACAGGACATGTGGCCTGTAGTTGAAGAAATGTCATGATGATCTCTCCATTGGCAAAAGATTCCGGAATAGTCCCCCATTCGGATCTCTGGGAGGGGACTACAAAGGGGGAGGTTACCATGAGAAAAAGATTGAATAAACAACGAATGGATAATGCTCTACCAGTCGGTGCGTGGAATGTCGGAAGCTTGAACGTGGTAGGAAAAGAAGAAAATCTGAAAAGGGAAATGCAAAGGCTCAATATAGATATAGTTGGGGTCAGTGAAGTGGAAGGAAGACAGCTTTCTGGTCAGATGAGTATCGTGTAATATCAACAGCAGCAGAAAATGGTATAACAGGTGTAGGATTCGTTATGAATAGGAAGGTAGAGCAGAGGGTGTGTTACTGTGAACAGTTCAGTGGCCGGGTTGTTCTAATCAGAATCGACAGCAGACCAACACCGACAACGATAGATCAGGTATACATGCCGGCGTCAGAAGCTGAAGATGAACAGATAGAGAAAGTGTATGAGGATATTGAAAGGGTAATGCAGTACGTAAAGGGGGACGAAAATGTAACAGTCTTGGGCGACTGGAATGCAGTTGTAGGGAAACGAGTAGAAGAAAAGGTTACAGGAGAATATGGGCTTGGGACAAGGAATGAAAGAGGAGAAAGACTAATCGAGTTCTGTAACAAGTTTCAGCTAGTAATAGCGAATACCCGTTTCAAGAATCACAAGAGCAGGAGGTATACTTGGAAAAGGCCGGGAGATACGGGAAGATTTCAATTAGATTACATCATGGTCAGACAGAGATTCCGAAATCAGATACTGGATTGTAAGGCGTACCCAGGAGCAGATATAGACTCAGATCACAATATAGTAGTGATGAAGAGTAGGCTGAAGTTCAAGACATTAGACAGGAAGAATCAATACGCAAAGAAGTGGGATACGGAAGTTCTAAGGAATGACGAGATACGTTTGAAGTTCTCTAACGCTATAGATACAGCAATAAGGAATAGCTCAGTAGGCAACACAGTTGAAAAGGAATGGAAGTCTCTAAAAAGGGCCATCACAGAAGTTGGGAAGGAAAACATAGGTACAAAGAAGGTAGCTGCGAAGAAATCATGGGTAACAAAAGAAATACTTCAGTTGATTGATGAAAGGAGGAAGTACAAACATGTTCCAGGACATCAGGAATACAGAAATACAAGTCGCTGAGGAATGAAATAAATAGAAAGTGCAGGGAAGCTAAGACGAAATGGCTGCAGGAAAACTGTGAAGACATAGAAAAAGATAGGATTGTCGGAAGGACAGACTCAGCATACAGGAAAGTCAAAACAACCTTTGGTGACATTAAAAACAACGGTGGTAACGTTAAGAGTGCAACGGCAATTCCACTGTTAAATGCAGAGGAGAGAGAAGATAGGCGGAAAGAATACATTGAAACCCTCTATGAGGGTGAAGATTTGTCTGATGTGATAGAAGAAGAAACAGGAGTCGATTTAGAAGAGATAGGGGATCCAGTATTAGAATCGGAATTTAAAGAGCTTTGGAGGACTTACGGTCTAATAAGGCAGAAGTGATAGATAACATTCCATCAGAATTTCTAAAATCATTAGGGGAAGTGGCAGCAAAACGACTATTCACGTTGGTGTGTAGAATATATGAGCCTGGCGACATACCATCTGACTTTCGGAAAAGCATCATCCACCCAATTCCGAAGACGGCAAGAGCTGACAAGTGCGAGAATTATCGCACAATCAGCTTAACAGCTCATGCATCGAAGCTGCTTACAAGAATAATATACAGAAGAATGGAAAAGAAAATTGAGAATGCGCTAGGTGACGATCAGTTTGGCTTTAGGAAAAGTAAAGGCACGAGAAAGGCGTTACGGCTAATAATGGAAGCAAGGCTAAAGAAAAATCAAGACACGTTCATAGGATTTGTCGACCTGGAAAAAGCGTTCGACAATATAAAATGGTGCAAGCTGTTCAAGATTCTGAAAAAAGTAGGTGTAAGCTATAGGGAGAGATGGGTCATATACAATATGTACAACAACCAAGAGGGAATAATAAGAGTGACGAGCAAGAACGTGCTCGTATTAAGAAGGGAGTAAGACAAGGCTGTAGCCTTTCGTCCCTACTCTTCAATCTGTACATCAAGGAAGCAATGATGGAAATAAAAGAAAGGTTCAGGAGTGGAATTAAAATACAAGGTGAAAGGATATCAATGATACGATTCGCTGATGACGTTGCTATCCTGATTGAAAGTGAAGAAGAATTAAATGATCTGCTGAACGGAATGAACTGTCTAATGAGTACACAGTATGGTTTAAGAGTAAATCGGAGAAAGACGAAGATAATGAGAAGTAGTAGAAATGAGAACAGCGAGCAACTTAACATCAGGATTGATGGTCACGAAGTCAATGAAGTCAAGGAATTCTGCTACCTAGGCAGTAAAATAACTAATGACGGACGGAGCAAGGAGGACATCAAAAGCAGATTCGCTACGGCAAAAAGGCATTTCTGGCCAAGAGAAGTCTACTAATATCAAATACCGGCCTTAATTTGAGGAAGAAATTTCTGAGGATATACGTCTGGAGTACAGCATTGTATGGTAGTGAGACATGGACTGTGGGAAAACAGAAGAGAATCGAAGCATTTGGAGTATGCGGATATTCCTGATGAATGCAGATATACCAGTGCAATCTACGATTTTTACAAAATTATTCAGCTTTCTTCTTATTTCGTGCTCCGATGGAACAGCACTGAAGAAAATGTGACTAATATCTCGTCGCTCATCTACGGCACCGCCAGCAACTTCTTTTTGAACTACAATATGTTGAGATGTTCTCCAGCGATACAATTTTGTACACGATGTAGTGAGAGGGCACAGTTAACAATCAATTACATCAAAAATGCTTGCACAATAAACATAACGAAGTCCGCCAGAGCCGTTTATTACCAGTTCTTCATTCGAAGCCGCTGTGGGAAATTCCGACTCGAGCGGCCACCGCGCTAACCTCTGCCGAAAGTATAATTTTATTCGCATGCGATAGGGAGGGGCAAGCTGTCAGCACACTACTTTCTCGTCTAACGTTGGCTTTCCATGCTTTGAAACTGTTATTTCTAACTCAATTAGCACCGGAGTGGCCATTACGACATTACGAGAGTCCGTGCATCCCATTACACTCCCCGTATTGTGAAAAATTCCGTGGCGGTATCAGGAAATGAACCCGGTGTGTCTGCCCGGCAGTTAGACACAATGATCACTCAATTACTGCAGTTGGGGCTAAGGGGGGGAGGGTGCTGTATTTATTGCTTTACTTATCACATCTGCAAGACTTCAGTACCCTAGCATTCACAGAAATATGTTGAAAATGATGTAGTAACATGTAGAATATTACAGCAAAATTTAATAGTTACATTTTTGTAATGCCTTTATTTCCTGTGTATATTCACAGTTGAACAGTGAGTATGTGTGCTCTTTATTGCTGTATTTTGAATTGGATTAAACATCTGGGCGTAACGTTGCAAAAGCGATATGAGGTGGACAGAGCGTGTGAGAACTGTCGTAAGGAATCGAATGATCGACTTCGGTTTATTGGGTGAATTTTAGGAAAGAATGTTTCACTTGTAAACGAGACCGAATATACACTCCTGGAAATTGAAATAAGAACACCGTGAATTCATTGTCCCAGGAAGGGGAAACTTTATTGACACATTCCTGGGGTCAGATACATCACATGACCACACTGACAGAACCACAGGCACATAGACACAGGCAACAGAGCATGCACAATGTCGGCACTAGTACAGTGTATATCCACCTTTCGCAGCAATGCAGGCTGCTATTCTCCCATGGAGACGATCGTAGAGATGCTGGATGTAGTCCTGTGGAACGGCTTGCCATACCATTTCCATCTGGCGCCTCAGTTGGACCAGCGTTCGTGCTGGACGTGCAGATCGCGTGAGACGACGCTTCATCCAGTCCCAAACATGCTCAATGGGGGACAGATCCGGAGACCTTGCTGGCCAGGATAGTTGACTTACACCTTCTAGAGCACGTTGGGTGGCACGGGATAAATGCGGACGTGCATCGTCCTGTTGGAACAGCTAGTTCTCTTGCCGGTCTAGGAATGGTAGAACGATGGGTTCGATGACGGTTTGGATGTACCGTGCACTATTCAGTGTCCCCTCGACGATCACCAGAGGTGTACGGCCAGTGTAGGAGATCGCTCCCCACACCATGATGCCGGGTGTTGGCCCTGTGTGCCTCGGTCGTATGCAGTCCCGATTGTGGCGCTCACCTGCACGGCGCCAAACACGCATACGACCATCATTGGCACCAAGGCAGAAGTGACTCTCATCGCTGAAGACGACACGTCTCCATTCGTCCCTCCATTCACGCCTGTCGCGACACCACTGGAGGCGGGCTGCGCGATGTTGGGGCGTGAGCGGAAGACGGCCTAACGGAGTGCGGGACCGTAGCCCAGCTTCATGGAGACGGTTGCGAATGGTCCTCGCCGATACCCCAGGAGCAACAGTGTCCCTAATTTGCTGGGAAGTGGTGGTGCGGTGCCCTACGGCACTGCGTAGGATCCTACGGTCTTGGCGTGCATCCGTGCGTCGCTGCGGTCCGGTCCCAGGTCGACGGGCACGTGCACCTTCCGGCGACTACTGGCGACAACATCGATGTACTGTGGAGACCTCACGCCCCACGTGTTGAGCAATTCGGCGGTACGTCCACCCGGCCTCCCGCATGCCAACTATACGCCCTCGCTCAAAGTCCGTCAACTGCCCATACGGTTCACGTCCACGCTGTCGCGGCATGCTACCAGTGTTAAAGACTGCGATGGAGCTCCGTATGCCACGGCAAACTGGCTGACACTGACGGCGGCGGTGCACAAATGCTGCGCAGCTAGCGCCATTCGACGGCCAACACCGCGGTTCCTGGTGTGTCCGCTGTGCCGTGCGTGTTATCATTGCTTGTACAGCTCTCTCGCAGTGTCCGGAGCAAGTATGGTGGGTCTGACACACCGGTGTCAATGTGTTCTTTTTTCCATTTCCAGGAGTGTTTGACGCTGGTGCGATCTGTTCTTGACTATTGCTCGAGTATTTGGTATCCGTACCAAGCTGGACTAAAGGAAGATATCGAAGCAACTCAGAAGCGGACTGCTACATCAGTTACCGGTAGGTTCGAACAAGTGTTACGGAGATGCTTCAGGAACTCAAATGGTTCCTGGAGAAAAGGCGACGTTGTTTTCCAAAAAGAGTATTGAGAAAAGTATGGCACCACTTTTCTCTTTTTTTACAGTTGCCATTATTATAACTTCTACAACAGAAAAATTAAAATCTGGAGTGAAATAAATGTCTTATGACAGGAATGTTAAAACCGGTAAGGTGCTACCTAATCAAACCAAGTAGATATATTTATCACTAATATGTTTCACAGTATGAAACTGGCGTCAGACCACTAAGTGTAACACAGATGTGTCTTTCTACCAGTCTTCCAGAATTCACTAAATAACAGCACTGTGGTCCCATCGTTTGTCGTAATAGCAGAAGGATTTTAGGAAAATTGTGCTTCATCACAAAGTTGAAAATCAACCACACAAATTACGCACTAGTTAGGGATTTCTGGAAAGCAAACACTAATACTAGATATAATTGTATGTGTTAGTGGCCTGTCGTGGCAGAAGCATTATCTGTAACAACAAGGACAGTGCAGTGACATGTTAGTGTAACTAGCATAGCTGCTACGCCAAGCTCGTAGCAATCACTATTTATGATCAGACAATAAAAAAAAAATCTACTTGCACGCACTCGGAGCACCTAATGTGGAATGACCGCAGCAAAGATGTATTACAAAATAAAAACAGGTGCCAGATTGCACTTTACAGGACAAATTATGAATAATTGTAATTTATCCAAGGAAGATGCAGCCTAAAAACATTCGTTTAGCAGATTATTGAGTATTGGTTGTCACAGAATAGTAATTAAGGAGTTAGGGAAAATTAGAAGAAGAGTGGCGAGTTTCACTATGAGTAAATTCACCAAGTGAGTGAGTGCTACAGCAGTCTCAACATTCAGTAGTAAAGATACTCCACTTCGCGGCGTTCAGCACTGAGAACTGTACTGGGCAAGTTTAAAGAGCGAAAGTGGCCAGAAAATTCTTCCACATACGTTTCTCAAAATCATCAAACGCGAAAATCAGATAATTACGAACCAGTGTCGAATATTTATTTATTTCTGTATTTTTTTAGGCCAGTATTCGAAAATAGGTAGTACTTTTTTGTAAGAAAGTTTTTATAATATGTTACTTTCTTAAATTTAGGAGGCTGGAAAGTATAGCTAGAATAAAAAACACAGACAGCTGAAACGTAAAAAGCTACAGCAAAAGGTATAAAAAGACCAGTTAGGGCAAATTGATGCAATCAATCCAAATAGGAGGAAGGAATTGAACCAAAAATACGAGTAAATTGTATATCACTGAAAAAATACGGCAACCAGCTACTTTTTAATGAGTTTTTTTATTTACGCCAATATGCGTTTCGGGTTTGCACCCATCTTCAGCTGGCAAATTACATGGATCTTCAGTTACTACAGTAGTACAATCTTGACAGCAGTTTGGATGCTGCAGCAGGCCTGTGCAAAAGCAACAACTCCAATCATTTACTTCAATTTCGCGAGTTTAAAGTCACACACTATCAGCTGTTCATTTTACTTACATTCTCCTATCCTTGAATGAACAGCTGATAGTGTGTGACTTTAAACTCGCGAAATTGAAGTAAATGATTGGAGTTGTTGCTTTTGCACAGGCCTGCTGCAGCATCCAAACTGCTGTCGAGATTGTACTACTGTAGTAACTGAAGATCCATGTAATTTGCCAGCTGAAGATGGGTGCAAACCCGAAATGCATATTGGCGTAAATAAAAAACGCATTAAAAAGTGGCTGGTTGCCGTATTTTTTTCAGTGAAATATCATTATCCACGGCCACGGAGCTCAACAGTCCAAATAAAATGGACAAATTGTTACGAGTAAATTGATTGGGACGAAATGGAGCTAAGCGTGTGTAAACTGTCTGAACTACTGGGAAAGGTAGGAAAGAAAAAGAAGCACATGTGGTGGGAACAAGGAACGTGAAGAAGCGGTGAAGAATAGCTGGAAAACTTGGTGAGACTGGTGCGACGAGAACACATAAACACTGGACGTTTTTCTACGAAGATGGAAGGAAGCGTCCAGAACAGTAAGACTGACCAGAAGAAACGAAGCAGGAATTGAACGAGCTTGATAAAAATTTTTGGGAAACGGAAATAGAGTCAGACTAGGTATAATGGCAGAGACCTGTTCACTGGAGAGGCGAAAGGGAAATTGACCGTTAGAGGGAAGGAGAACTCTAGAATGCTTGCATAGTACTCTCAGGACCTGCTGAACTAAACTTAAAACGACCTGGATTTGGGGACAGACGAAAAAGATAGAGAGTCTCACCTTCCAACCAGGAATGAGGTTGCACAGGCCTTAGAGGATATTAAATATAGTCAAGCAACTGGGATATAAGCCGAGATGTTAAAGTAGGGAGGTGACAGATTAGCAGAACAAAGTAATTACCAGTATGGAACATGGAAAACACGGTCGTTTTGCCAGTCATCAAAAAAAAAGGAAAATAGGAATGCAAATTTTTTTTGAGTCAATAGTTTATTTTTTATGTCGTCTATGTTGGACTGTTGGAAGGAACTATTAATATCAGTGAACCTTCAAATAAAACCATTATCTACTTCAGTCACTCTTTTTATTTCTTACCACGGCACATTTCGGGTGTTTACATTCTCATCTTTGGGAGGAACAATGATATTACTTTACATCTTTTGCTTGCTGGATGCAACCAGTTGTTTGTCGTGGTTTCATTTTGCTAACAATACTTACATTTGTTAGCGTAATGTGGCACTAAGATAATAAATTTTTAACGGTGATAGAGTTACTTACAACCTGTTCCAGCGCGCAGAGCCCTACGCTTCGTCATAAAAATACATTTTTAATTTCATTTGTCTCACAGAGGACGATACAATAACATAAACAAATCAATGATTATAACCATTCCTAAGAGATCACTGATTACTAACTTACAATCTGCGCCTCAGATACGACGTTCTTTCGCAGTATTTTTTCTGTTAGCTGGGGTTACTTCAGATAACATTATTGTGTCTGTGTCTGACTGTCCAATACGTGTGATTGCCTTAACTAGAGTTGTCCACTCCTCCTCAGCTGAACCACCCTGTGTGACATTCCTAATTGCTGTACCCACATTTTTAGCAAACTTCAAATGCGTCTCATTATGAGAACAAAGGTATCCGGACACCATTAAAAATATACATTTTTCATATTAGGTGCATTGTGCTGCCCCCTACTGCCAGGTACTCCATTTGAGCGACTTCAGCAGTCATTAGGCATCGTGAGAGAGCACAATAAGGCGTTCCGCGTAACTCACGGGCTTCGAACGTGGTCAGGTGATTGAGTGTCACTTGTGTCATACGTCTGCACACAAAATTTCCAAACTCCTAAACATCGCTAGGTCCACTGTTTCCGATGTGATAGTGAAGTGGAAACGTGAAGGGACACGTCCAGCACAAAAGCGTACGGGCTGACCTCGTCTGTGGAATGACACAGACCGCCAACAGTTGAAGATGGTCATAACGTGTAAAAGGTAGACATCTATCCAAACCATCATACAGGAATTGCAAATTGCATCAGAATCTACTGCAAGTACTATGACAGTTAGGCGGGAGGTGAGAAAACTTGGATTTAATGGTCGAGCGGCTGCTCATAACCCACAGATCACGCCAGTAAATACCAAACGACGCCTCGCTTGGTGTAAGGAGCGTAAACATTGGACGATTGAACTGTGGAAAAACGTTGTGTGGAGTGACGAATCAAAGTACGCAATGTGTCCATCCGATGGCAGGGTGTAGGCATGGCGAATGCCCGGTGAACGTCATCTGCCAGCGTGTGTAGTGTGAACAGTAAAATTCGGAGGCGGTGGTGTTATGGTGTGGTCGTGTTTTTCGTGGAGGGGGCTTGCAACCCTTGTGATTTTGCGTGGATCTATCGCAGTACAGGCCTACATTGATGTTTTAAGCACCTTCTTGCTTCCCACTGTTGAAGAGCAATGACTATTACATCTGTCAACATATCGAGCTCCTGTTCATAATTCACGTCCTGGGGCGGTGTGGTTACACGACAATAACATCCCAGTAATGGACTGCCCTGCCCAGAGTCCTGACCTGAATCCTATAGAACACCTTTAGGACGTTTCGGAACGCCGACTTCGTCCCAGGGTTCACCGACCTACATCGATACCTCTCCTTAGTCGAGCACTCCGTGAAGAATGGGCTGCCATTCTCTAAGAAACCATCCAGCACCTGATTGAACGTATGCCTGCGAGAGTGGAAGCTATCATGGCTAAGGGTGGGCCAACACCGTACTGAATTCCAAAATTACCGATGGAGAGGGCCACGAACTTGTAAATAATTTTCAGCTAGGTGTCCGGATACTTTTGATCTAGGAGGTTACCTCAGTACCAAAGTAGTCTCCATCATTACTAAATTATTATTTTAGTCAATGTCTGCTTCTGGTACGCCTTACAATACGATTTCTGATTTGGGAATCTCTGTCATCTATGATGATATTCAGTTGCGTTCATTCCGCATCTCCAGGCCTTTTCCTAGTAAACCTCCTTCTCTCACGATTCTTCCTGAGAGTACGTGTATAACCATCACAAAATTATTGTAGAACTCAGTCTTTTTCCTCTCTCATTCCTACTGCCTAGGCCATGATGTAATTCAGCTAGATTCATCCCGCTTTTCCTAGTCTTTTCCAAGTATACCTCGTTCTCTAGTACTTCTTCATCGGAGTACGTATATAACAATCTGTAATTTATTGTCTTTTTCATGTCTCATTCCTACTGACTAGACCATATTCTCCTGGAGCTATTGCTTCTATTTCTTCCCCTACAACCGCGTTCTAGCCCCCCACGATTACTAGATTTTCATCTCCCTTTATGAACTGCATTATTTGTTCAATATCCTCATGTATTTTCACTATTCTTCATCTTCTAGTGGTGACGTCGACATATATACCAGAACTATCGTTGTCGGTGCTGATTTTCTGTCGTATCTTATGAGGACAATCTTGTCAATTAACTGTTCACAGCAGTTCACTCTCAGGACTGGTTTTCTATTCGCAAGGAATCGTTCACCGTCAGATTATTTTCTTCTACTGTTGCTGTTGCCGTATATTCATCTGAACAGAAACACTTATCTTCTTTCCATTTCACTTCACTGACTCCTACTATGTCTGGACTGAGCCTTTGCATTTTCCTTTTCAGATTTTCTAACTTTCCTACTACGTTCAAACTTCTCACATTCAATGCTCCGACTCGTAGAATGTTACCTGTTTGTTGATTGTTCCATATTTTGCTCATTGTCACCTCCCCTTTGGCTGTCACCGATGGCATATATGAATGAGGAACTAATCTGGAATCTTTTTCCAATGTAGAGATCATCATCTCACTTTCACAGTCACAGGCCACATGTCCTGTAGATACACTTTTTGTGCTTAAAATGCAGTGGTTTCCTTTGCCTCGCGCTCCCGCATGCCATTGTTCATTCTTGATTCTTCAACAGATATTCAAGAGAGTGTCTCGAATCTCTGTCTGCTTCTACGTCTTTTTTGACAACGCCACTGGCAGAACGGTAATGACTTCTTATCCCGAAAGTCTTCAGCTTCCATTACTGATGACTTTTTCAAAATATAAACGGTGGCTATGTTCGAACGCATTCTGATTACTAGTCAAAGACGCTACTCCGAGACGGCAAACATTTACAGAGGAAAATTGCTGCTAGAGGTCAGCTATAAGGTGCTGTCGAAACTCCTTCTCATTAAAGTACAGATGGAGACCATCAAGCAGGATTTAGGAAAGAAAATGATGCTTAGAACAGATATTTGTCTTGAAACAACAGATAGAAAACATGGTTCTATAGAACGAAAAGAAGGTTGTAACCTTCATGGACTTCACGATGGCATATGACTCCATCGACAGAGAGACTCTTGGAATGATTCTGAAGAATCGAGGACTAGACGGCTGTAAACCAGAATAAATGATGGAAATTCGGACAGATTCATGTCTGAGATTCGGAGGAGCAATATCAAAAGAGGTACAGATCAAGATACGTGTCGATCAGGAAGAGGGATAGTTGCCAGTTTCGGTGAGCGTACCACTGGATGGAATGGTAAAGCAGAGGAGAGCAATAAATAAGAAAATAGGGAATACTGAAGACGCTTGTTGGAAACAAAAAAGAGCAATACGTCCCATGTGGACAGCATAGCCTTTGCGGACTACATGGTGATAGTACGTGGTACGGAAGATGATGCAGAACTTAAGTCGACAACACAAGTAGGGCAGACATAAGAGTGGGACCGATGATACTCAACGAATAGACCACGTTATTAAATACGATCGTGAGCTAGAGAAAACAGGACATCGTGTAGAGGGCGGAAATATTGCATACCTGGGAGAATATATAACAGAAACAACAGGAGCAATGACGGAATACCAAAGTGTATAAAAATATGTCAGCCTTTTGTATGGCCAGAAATATACATTATGATAAGAAAATATTTACAAAAATAAAAGTCGTACACTACGAGGCAACGGTGAGGAATGCGGTATTACATGCAGCAGCAACAGTTACAGTAGCAAGACATGGTGCAGAAGAATTAGACAAAGAGTAGACAAAATATTGAGGAAAATGCTAGTCCCTGAATGAGGTGGTGAGAGGTAGTGGCAAAGACATAGGGAAGAACTGCAGATCGAAATCAAGAGAAATCGGACTGAAAACGGCCAGATTTGCTGGTCATATAATCAGCATAAACATTGATTTTTTTGGAATCATCATTCTTATGACTGGTTTGATGCGGCCCGCCGGGAATTCCTCTCCAGAAACAGCCTTTGCATCTCAGAGTAGCACTTGCCACCTGCTTCCTCAATTATATGCGGCGAGTATTCCAACCTCAGTCTTCTTCTACAACTTTTACCATCTGCAACTCCTTCTAGTACCATGGAAGTTACTACCTGATGTATTAACGGATGTCCTGTCTTCCTTTCCCTTCTTCCTGTTCGGTTTTCCAGATAATCCTGTAATCTCTTATTCTGCGCATAACGTCCTCATTCCTGACCTCTTCATTATCAACATTCGTCTGTAACACCACATCTCAAATGTTTCTTCGGCTACAGTTTTCCCAAGGTCGATGTTTCACAACCATAAAAAGTTGTGTTTCAAACGTACTTTCTCTGGAAATACTTCATCACATCAGGTCTTACGATCGATACTAGTAGACTTCTTTTGGCCTGGAATACCTTTTTTACCAGTGATAATATGCCACTGATGTTAAGCTTCTCACTGCTCTATCTTCTGCTACTTGTCATTACTTTCGGCTCTCTTCGTTTTACTCCCAATCAGTATTCTGTACTTTTGAAATCTGGTGCTACAAAAGATTGCTGAAGATTAGATCAAGTAACTAACGAGCAGGTACTGAGTAGAATTGGGGAGAAGAGGAATTTGTGGCACAACTTGACTAGAAGAAGGGATCTGTTGCTAGGCCACGTTCTGAGGTATCAAGGGATCACCAATTTAAGATTGGAGGGAAGCGTTGAGGTTACAAGCCTTAGAGGGAGTCGAAGGCATGAATTCACTAAACAGATTCAAAAGAATCCACTCCCTGATGTCCTGTCATCCTGCTCCTTCTCATTCTCAGTGTTTCCCACATATTCCTTTCCTCGCTGATTCTGTACAGAACCTCCTCATACCTTACCCCGTGAGTCCACCTAATTCTCAACATTCGTCTGTAGCACGACATCTGAAACGCTTTGGTTCTCTTCTGTTCTGGTTTTCCCATAGTCAGTGTTTCTCTATCATAGAATACTGTGCTCCAAAAGTACATTTTCAGAAATTTCTTCCTGAAATTGAGACCTATGACTGATATTAGTAGAGTTCTCTTGGTGGGGAATGCCCTTTTCCCCAGTTCAAGTCTGTTTTTGATGTCCTCCTTGTTCGGTCCGTCATTGGTTATTTTGATACATAGACAGCAGCATTCCTTAACTTCATCTGCTTCATGACTATCAATACGGATGTAAACTTTCTCTCTTTTCTCATTGATGCTATTTCTATTTGCTTCTGTATTTTTTTCGATTTACTCTTAAGGCGTGTTTGTACTCTTTAGACTCTTCATTTCACTCAGCAGATCTTGAAACTCTTTTTTAATTTCACTAAGGATAGCAATGTCATCAGCGAATCTTATCACTGATATCTTTTCACCTCGAACCTTAATTTCGTTCCTGAACATTTCTTTTATTTTCATCATTGCTTTTTCGATGTGTAGATTGAACAGTAAGGACGGTAGACTACATCCCTGTCTTTCGCAATTTTTTGTCTTCTATTCTTATTATATTCTCTAGGATTTTGTGCACTTCTATTTTCCTCAGTATTTCGAAAGTCTTGCACCATTTGACATTGTTGAATGCTTTTTCCAGGTTGACAAATTCTATGAAGGTTGATACGTGGCTCGCGTTGGCTCCAGTCGCTTCTCTGTATTCATTTAAAATCTCTGCGATCGACTCTGTATCGCGTGGCCGCAGTTTTTCTCTTTGGTCGCTTTTCGGCTATTTAAGGGCACTACGCTGTTGGGAGAAGGCTGGTTTTAGTCGGTTGGTTGGCGCTACGGTGTGCAGTGTGGTTGTTGGCTGTCGCTCTTCCTCTTTCTGTCACGTGGGCAATGGGGCTGCGGATGGAGACGTACTTGCAGCCGGCGAGTGTGAACTGCGTCTAGTGAGAGGGCGATGATCTCATCTGTGCTGCTAAACGATGTGAACATGTGAATGTGGCTTTGGAATTTATTAGCTTGCAACCGGAAATGCTACAGAATCAAACTTTGGAGATTATTCAGGTTCTTAAATTCTGGCCATTAAAATTGCTACACCACGAAGATGACGTGTTACAGACGCGTAATGTAAGATACAGAAAGAAGATGCTGCGATATGCAAATTATTAGCTTTTCAGAGCATTCACACAAGGTTGGCGCCGGTGGCGACACCTACAAAATGCTGACATGAGGAACGTTTCCAACCGATTTCTCATACACAAACAATAGTTGACAAGCGGTGGCTGCTGAAACGTTGTTGTGTTACATCGTGTAAGGAGGAGAAATGCGTACCATCACGTTTCTGAGTTTGATAAAGGTCGGATTGTAGCCTATCGCGATTGTGGTGGGTTCAGGACGGTAATAGGAAACGCCGTTCTGGATCCCAAAGGCCTCGTATCACTAGCAGTCGAGATGACAGGCATCTTATCCGCATGGCTGTAACGGATCGTGCAGCCACGTCTCGATCCCTTAGTCAACAGATGGGGACGTTTGCAAGACAACAAGCATCTGCATGAAAAATTCGACGACATTTGCAGCAGCACTGACTATCAGCTCGGAGACCATGGCTGCGGTTACCCTTGACGCTGCATCACAGACAGGAGCGACTGCGACCCAGCGACGAACCTGGGTGCACGAATGGCAGGACGTCATTTTTTCGGATGAATCCAGGTTCTGTTCACAGCATCATGGTGTCGCATCCGTGTTTGGAAACATCGCGGTGAACGCACATTTGAAGCCTGTATTAGTCATCGCCATACTAGCGTATCACCCGGTGTGATGGTATGGGGTTCCATTGGTTACACGTCTCGGTCACCTCTGGTTCGCATTGACGGCACTTTGAACAGTGGACGGTACATTTCAGATATGTCACGACCCGTGGCTCTACCCTTCATTCGATCCATGCAAAACCCTACATTGCAGCAGGATAATGCACGAACGCATGTTCCAGCTCCTGTACGGGCCTTTCTGGATACAGAGAATGTTCGACTGCTGTCCTGGCCAGCACAATCTCCAGATCTCTCACCACTTGAAAACGTCTGGTCAATGGTGGCCGAGCAACTGGCTCGTCACAATACGCCAGTCACTTCTCTTGAGGAACTGTGGTATCGTGTTGAAGCTGCATGGGCACCTGTACCTATACACACCATCCAAGCTCTGCTTGACTCAATGCCCAGGCGTATCAAGGCCGTTATTACTGCCAGAGGTGGTTGTCCTGGGTACTGATATCTCAGCATCTATGCACCCAAACTGCTTGAAAATTTAATCACATGTCTGTTCTAGTATAATATATTTGTCCAATGAATACCCATGTATCATCTGCATTTCTTCTTAGTGTAGCAATGCTGTTTTCAGCTAATGGCTCTCCCAGTGTTTGGAGGCCCATGTATCTGTTTTGTATTGATCACTGGTGCACATCTTATTGAACAGTGATTACCTGTGTGAATGAATTTAGCCTTTTTTGGACGCACTTGAGATACGGACAAGGAGTGTATATCTAAGTTCGTGTCTGTGCGCTCAGAAGTAACCACAAGTTCGATTTTCTGGCTGTCTCCAGGTATTTAGGTAATGTGTTCAGAGGTAAAGAAGCACGGGCTTAATGATGAAAAATTTATTGTGTCCTAGAGTCCTGTCATATTGTAATCATTGATTGTGTGTTTGTGTAATATATATAATATAATCAATCGGCTGTGGGGTTATGTTATAAGTTAAGCTACGAGTGCATGATTTAGCACTATGTTCAGCATATTGTAGATTTAAGTATATTATCACTTTCTGCTCTGCCGGTAATAAGCCTGTCTACACATACTAGTAATGAAAAAAATAGTGCAACGCGGGATTAGCCGAGCTGTCAAAGGCGCTGCAGTCATGGACTGTTCGGCTGGCCCCGGCGGAGATTCGAGTCCTCCCTCGGGCATGTGTCTGTGTATCTGTCCTTACGATAATTTGGGTTAAGTAGTGTTTAAGCTTAGGGACTGGTGACCTTAGCAGTTAAGTCCCATAAGACTTCTCACAAATTTGAACATTTTTTTTTTAAATAGTGCAGATATTTAAAGTGGTTGGCTTGTGAGTCCCTTGTGGCCGTATTTCTGCTTTGAAATCTTTCTGATGTTTTTGTGTTACTCTGGATAATGCCCAGTTGCTGTGTGGTTTTATGTTGTTCTTTCAGTGGTATAATCAGCGGTGCGCATCGTGCGTTGTATGCGGTTATTTAAGTGGCCACAACGCCTCCGTGGCGGCCAGTTTGGATTGTAACAGATAGCGCGGTCGTTGGTTTTGTCAGTGGACTCCAGTTCTTCTGCGAAATTAAGCTGAGCGTTTTATTATTTGTTCCTGGTGAAGCCGAGGCGTCCGTCTTTCCTTCTTCACCCTTCTTTCAGCTTTCATTCAGGCTCGATCTGAGTTGTACTTCCCGAGCACGTCTGATGTGCCGTTACTTGTCAACGAAATTTTGTAATACCTGAAAGGTGTCTTTCATTGTACTGGGTTTTTAATATCTTATGCAGGAAGGGGAAATGTGAATTGTTTCTGATAAGGTGTCCTGCTTCTGTAGAAGTACTTCTCAGTAAAACATTTACTGTTTGTATGAATCGTAAGATTTATGTAAAGTGGGTTTTAAAATTATTTATTGTTTGGAGTGGGCTTTGACTCTCTTAGACATTTGTCTGTTTAATAATGTTTCAAATTCTAGGGAAATTATGTGTATTGCTCTTTGGTAACAGCAGTTTACTGTTGTCATGCAGTTGTTAACTAAAGTCTGTTGGAAATTTCAAGACAGAGATTATGTTTGATTGGTAATTATGGCCTCGTTGGGGCTCGTTTATATTAATTTAAAGTATCCTTGAGCGTGTGTCCCACTTCTCAACGGTGTCTATATTTTTCTTTAGTTTTGCCTATACTATCAATCATCAGAACTACCTCTGTGGTGTATTTTACCTTTCCTACAGCCAAACTCATGTTCATCTAACAGATCCCCAATTTTCTTTTCCATTCTTCTGCACATTATTCTTGTCAGCAAGTTGTATGCATGACCTGTTACGCTAATTGTGCGATAGTTCTCGTACTTGTCGGCTCTTGCAATCTTCGGAAATGTTTGGATTATGTTTTTACGTCAAATGGTATACTTCTAGACTCATACGTGCTACACACCAACGTGAATAATCGCTTTGTTGCCACATTCCCCCATGATTCTAGAAACTCTGGTGGAATGCTATCTTCCGAAGCTCGTTACAGGTCTGATTCTAATACTTGATTCCCTATGTCTTCTAAATGTACTTCTGTTTCTTCTTCTGTGTCATCTGACAAGCCATCCTCCTCACAGAGGCCTTCAGTGTGTTCATTCCACCTGTCTGCTCCCTCCTTTGCAGTTAACAGTGGAATTCCCATTGTACTCTTGATGCCACCGCCCTTTCCTTTGATTTCAGCGAAGGTTACTTTAGCTTTCCTGTATGCCATGTCAGTCCTTCTGACAGTCACATCGTTGTCAATTTCTTCATATTTTGCATGCAGGCATTCCGCCTTTGTGACCCTACACTTCCTATGTATTTCATTCCTAAGTGACTTACATTTATGTATTCCCGAATTTCCCAGAACTTTTATGTACTTCCTTCTTTCATTGATCAACTGAAGTATTTCTTCTGTTACCCATGATATTTTCACAGTTACCTTTTTTATATCTATGCGTTTCTTTCCAACTTCTGCGGTTGACCCTTTTAAACATGTCCATTACCCTTCAACTGAACAATCTACTGAGCTATTCCTTGTAGCACTATATGTCGCTGTAGAGAGCTTCAAACTTATCTCCTCATTTCTTAGTACTTACGTATCACACTTCTTTGCGTACTGATTTTTTCCGGGCTATTCTTTTAAACTTCAGCCTACTCTTCATCATTACCAAATTCTGATCTGAGTCTGTATCGGCTCCTGGATACGCCTTTCAATCTAGTTTATGATTTCGGAATCTCTGTCTGACCATGATGTAATCTAAATGAAATCTTGCCCCAGCTACGGGTTTTTATCAAGTGTACCTCCTCCACTCTAGATTCCTAACGAGGGTATTCTGTGTTCCTAGCTGAAATATATTGCAGAACTCAATTAATCTGTCTCCTCTTTCATGCCTAGTAACAGGGCTTATATGATGACCATTATAAACAATGGTAAACAGTGTGGGGGGCTAGGTGAGGGGGGGGGGGCTCTGTGGACTCCCCCCAACGGTGCCTCACTGCAGACGTGGCAGTGATTACGTCACACATGATGACTCAGCACTTTCGATTGGCATACTATATAACTGACTAACACCAGTAAGGCCAGTGCGCCCGTCCGCTATAACACCAAAATATGAATTCTTAAAATTGATTATTCTGACAACGCCAATCGAAAGTACTAGTCTTACTGATGATGTGTACCAAATATTACTTCAAAATCCCAACAAATGACCAAGATATTAACAATGACCCTGTCTTGTACTCCTACCCCTGCAACTGTATTCCAAACCTCCATGACTACAAGATTTTCGGCTCCCTTTACATAATGCCTTACCCGTTCATTATCCTCATATACTACTTCTATCTCTTCATCTTCTGCTTGCGACGTCGGCATGTATACTTGAACTATTTGTTTTGGTTTGCTGTCGATTCTGATAAGAAGAACCCTATCACTGAACTGTTCACAGTAACACACTCTCTGTCCTACCTTCCTTTTCATAACGGATACTACTCCTTTACACCATTGTCTGCTGCTATTGATATTGTCCTATGCTCGTCTGACAAAAAATCCTTGTCTCCTTTCCGTCTCACTTAACTGAGCCCTATTTATCTAGATTGAGCCTTTGCATATCACTTTTCAGGTTTTCTACCCTCCCTACCAGGTTAAAAGAAGTTCTGACATTCCACGTGCCAAATCGTAGAACGTTATCCTTTCGTTGATTATTCGATCTTTTTCCCTTGGTCACCCCATTGGCTGTCCTCTCCTGGATAACCGAATGAGGGGCAAATATTTTGCCAATGGAGATATCATCATGACAGTTTTACATTTACAAGCCACATGTTCGACAGATGCACAGTGTGTGTCTTTCATTCAGTGGTTTCCATAGGTCTGTCGAAAAGAGCATGAGAAGCAACAGAGAGCTTAAGAGGAAAGAGAGAAACCAAGTGGGTAGTTGAACTCTGATAGGGAATTTGGGATCAAGGTGGAGGTAAACGAAATTTGGAGCAGTAAACACACCGACTAATATGTTGGAGGTGGACTGCAAGGGAGGATACAAGAAAGGATAGAGAGTCACCAGTTGAGATGACAAGAAGAAACTCAAGATCTCGGAAGAAGTGTGGAGAAGAAGGAGACGAGGGATGAGGAGTGTCTGCGACGTAAAAAAGAAAGTACAATCCCATGTTCCTATTCTCCACGTAGCAACAGTCAAAGGGTGACGTGTATGCTTGGGTGGAGGGAGGGGAGGGGAGAGGCGTAGAGAATGGGGGAGGAAGGAGGAAAAGGAATATCGCCCGATGAACACCCTTGGATGGCTGTTTGTAGATCGATATGTAAGCTAAAGCTTCTGTTCTGCATTTTGGCCCAAATGGGTCAATTGGAACAGACCGACCACTGTGTCATTTTGTTGACTGAGCCACTGGTTGCCGTTTGGAAAATGTGGGGATCAGCAAACCGCTCTCCTGGAAGTTATCGGTATTCTTGATCTGGGAACCGTTATTTCTCATGTAAGTAGCTCCTCATTTGGCATCTCGAGGTGCTCGAAATTTCCAGCCAGATTCGCTGGTAAATGGCTCGAATGGCGCTGAGCACTACGCGACTTAACTTCTGAGGTCGTCAGTCGCCTAGAACTTAGAATTAATTAAACCTAACTAACCTAAGGACATCACAGACATCCATGCTCGAGGCAGGATTCGAACCTGCGACCGTAGCGGTGGCTCGGCTCCAGAATGTAGCGCCTAGAACCGCACGGCCACTCTGGCCGGCGATTCGGTGACGAAACAGCATTGGTGGCCGACAGTGATGTACAATACAATAAAAATTACCCTCAGCCACATATTAAACATGCATTGACGTGGAGTTAAATTTGTGGGTATACGTATGAAGTGTACACAGAAAAACCAAGTTTTCGAATACGTTCAGAGCTGTCATCCGTCGAGTGAGCAACCGATGTTTCGCTTCTCCACTGTCGAGAGGTATTTGTACGGCGAATACCCTCGTATTCAGGTGCAATTCCCGGAATGCCCGTCAGAGCGGACGTCTGAATTTGCGGGATTCCAGCAGGATGGATCACAGCCCATACCTGGCCGCACCCTCGGCTCCGTCCCTGCGGTCTGGCCTTTAGCCGTACTCGACTCGTCGCTTCAGCCGCTGCTGCCGCCCCCAGCCGACCGCCGCGCCGCTAATGAACCGGCGAGGGCCGCCTCCCGCCCCCAGCCCCCGCGGCCGTCCGTGTTTTTGGGCGCCGATGTCGGCAGCGGCGGCGGCGGCGGTGGAGGCAGCGGCAGCGGCGGGGGCGGCGCGTGCCAGCCGGGTGGGACGCGCGCCAGATTTATCGGGGGCGGGTGGGGGCGGCGCGTGACTGATGCGGGCCGCATTGTTCAGCCCCAGCCGGCGGGCACGCCCCCGGCCGCCCGCACCCCTACTCCCACAGCCCTAGAGCGACTCACAGCCCCCCCCCCCCCCCCCGCCGTGTTTCCAGTCGTATCTCTTTTTATTGCCGCGCGATCGAACACACTCGTCAGACCGTGCATCGGGGAATAACAGTGATGGCCAAGATATGACTACGGCGGCACGAAAGGAAACAATATCCGTTATCGTAAAACATTTGGTCGTACGTCGCACACTGCCCGTTTGTGGCACACATTTAATAGCGCTGAATACTGTAGTGTGTTACACTTTTCGGCCCTCCACGTTCCTGAGCGATGTTATGTGATATTGCATTATTTAAAGCAAATCGTTCAGTATGTTACGATGAAAGTACTAAATAAAGTAAAAGTAATTGTGTTTATTTTGTTAGTTGCGTGTCAGATAGCGAGTGCTGAGGAGACCAGAGTCATACACGTCCTGGGCAATAGGTCTTTTAAGGGACGGTAGCGGAAAACCTACCAGCCGACGACCAACACACACCATTAGATGGCACTGAAGCCGCCAGCGTATAGATATTTAATTACGATACAGCGTTAATGAAAACAAAATATTACTTTGTTCTAAGCAATACAAATGTTTTAAATCACATCTTCTATGTTGCTCTTCAAATCTGTAAAACTTTAATTGCCAAGATACTCACTTTCTCGAAAGTATTACATTTTACCATGCCAGATAATTTTCTTGTACTCTGTATATGATTATTTATTAATAATACAAAAAAGTTGACTCACAAGATTTTTTTGGTCAGACAAAACTCCTTGGAATGTATTTTGTCCGAATTTTAATTAACAAATGAAGCGTAGGAAATAAACAAATGGGATACCAAATTGACAATCATGAGGTCTATTATGAGAAAAGAAAAGAATTCATTGCTTGATACTAATCGTGGTAATTGAGAAACGTTAACTACTGTCCCGATTGAAACTGAAATATTTCATGGACAGTTATTGCTAACTATGTAAACCAAGGGTCAAAAATATCAATTTACAGAATAAATTGAAACTTCTCTGCTTTCTCTTGATCTTCATAGACTTAATAATAACAAAATACTGATCAATATTGAAATATTATATTTACTGACTTCTGAACGAAACTTGCAAAAAATGGAAAAGAAGTTGGAAAAACCGGTCAAATGTCTTTCGAAATGGTTTGTCTAAAAATGAGGAATAAAACACATCAGAGAATCATTTGACACGCCTTTGAATGATTGGTCGAAATCATGATTCCGATTGAGAACTTAAAGCTCAATGTTTAACTGACAATATTAGAACTTTCAAGAGTGTAGACGATGTTTCTTGGTGAAAGTTCACTCAGTGGTCTCCTTTACGTCACTAAGGTGTGAACGTCTCAGCTGCTGTACATCATTTGGCTAATCATTCAAAGACGGGTCAAATGTTGGTCTAATCTGTTTTATTTTGTATTTTCAGAGAATTCATTTCACAAAACCTTGAGCATCCTATAGATTTTTCTAAATCTAATCGTGTAACAAGTGTGAAAGTTTTTACGAAAATTTAAAAAAATATTAACAAAAGAGCTAATAATAATAGTAATGAACGTCTATGGTGGACTGACTTTACGTGAAACATTAAGATATTTTACAGTGATTTTCAAGTAAATTCAGTTTTCCCGTCCAATTACGAGGGCTACTTTTTATTCAACATATCATCAGTAGCGAAATGGAAACCAAATCGAAATCGATAATGTTTTATTCGCAGAATTTACTCACATCCTCCAGTTACCTCTCTCCGTATTCAGCGTTCCGACTTAGACACTTTCTGTAACGTGGTACTAACTTTCGAGTACCCGCGTCAAAGAACACAGCCGCCTGCGGTTTCCGCCAATTCCCTACGTTGGTCAACATCTCGTTATCTGTGTCTAAATGCTGTCCTCATCGCCATAAGTTCATGTGAACGAAGAGATCCAAATCAGGGGGAGCCAAATGTGGGCTGCATGGTGGAGGGTCAAGAGATGAAAACCGGAGTTAGGCAGGTCTGGGCAATGCGGTGGGTGATCGAACCCTTCCCATGGAATACACATCAAGAGCGTCGTTGCTGTAGGTGCACTATGAGGCCGAATTTGACACGAAGTAGGAAAAAATATGACAGTTATGTTACGTGGACTGCATGAAGTAAGCCGAAACCCTTTGCTGGCATTATATACTTGACGGGAGACACTATTGTTTTAAGCGTGTTCATGCAGAACATCATGACCGCCTACCTAGTAGCCGGTATGTTCATCTTTGGCACTGGTAACAGCACCAACGCGTCGTGCCACGTCAGCAATGAGGCCTTGGTAGGTCTCTAGAGAGAATTGGCACCACATCTGCACACAAAAGTAACGTAATTCCCATAAATTGTTGGAAGGGGGGGGGGGGTCCATGAGCTGTGAGGCCACTGTCAGTCCCACCCCAGATGTATTCGATGGAGTTCAAGTCTGGCGAGACGGCGGCCAAGCAGATCAAGGGGCATCGTGGTGACTTGCACGAGTTCCGCTAGACCCTTGGATGCCCACGTGAACGTTGCCTACAGCAAATGGAGCCCCGCCAGCTAGTGTCCTTCCTGCAGTACGGGTTTCGAGGGGCTGTTTCCATTAATAGCTCTTGCGTTTAAATCGTTTCCAGTCTTTTCATTATTGCTAAATCTTTTTGTGTTTTCTTTATTTACCCCCAAAGATTTTTTATTTGTGTTCTGTTGACTGTTCCACGTACTGCATGACACTAATGTAACTTTTAATCTTCATCATATTATAAATCGTGTACTAGCTCAAATATTCGTATTTAAAATGCTTTACCTTTTTAATTATTTTGTCATTAATTACTGTGTTAGACGTACCTGGAAATGCCATGATTTTTCCTCTTATGGAACGGCATCTTGAGATTATACTGTTTATGTGGTTGGTATAGGCAAACAGCAACTAAAGATAGGCAAACTGCACTTTGTTGTACTTTAGTGTTCTTATAGGCAAATAGTAATGCACTTCGCTATTTTAGCGACGCTGCTGGAAATAAAATTACTACACCCTTTTAGTGGCTCCAAAAGAGTATATGGAGTACATTAAATTATTACAGTTACAGTTCAATAGCACAAAATGTTCTAAGGCACCACGTATCGATCCATGCTTGAACACCCATATTATTAAGTGGTATAGCCTCCACGAGCGGCAATGCAAACACTGACTCTGGAATCAAGCCGGTCGTACAGATGGTGGATACTGTTATGGGATACGTTGTTCCACGCCTGCTCGACCTGTTCACGTAGTTACGTAAGAGTTGTTGGTTGACGAGTCAGTTCTCTTCTCATCATATTCCACAAGAGCGCTGTTGGAGACAAATCCGGAGGTGGTTCTGGGCAGGTAAGTTTCTGCACGCCTTGCAGAGTAATTTGAGTACCGCGAGCAGAATGAGGGCGAACATTATTCTGTCAGAACAACAAATCTCCATGTTGCAAGACGGGGAAAAGAATGGATTTAATAACAATGTGCAGTTACTGAGAGCAGGGGAGCGTCCCGTTCAGAATCACCAGTGGTAAACGAGAGTTTATTGCACCATAGACCTTAAGATCTGGAATGGGGCAGTGTGACTTGAACGAAAGCATTCTTGCATTCTACGACACACCTCTTATGAGGTCTGCGTCGTACGCGCAAACCACCGTAGCATACGCTCAGGCCGAGTCTGCTTTTATTGCTGAAGCCCAAGCCGCGCCATTCCATCTTCCAAGTTATCGTCTGATCGCACCAGTAGGGCCGTGCACGTCGATGCTGTGGCGTGGCTGGAAGACAGGCTGGAAGCGTGCGTGCGCTTAGTCCCACTGCTGATAACCAGTTCGCAACACTCTACGATGACCCGCAAGCCTTCTTATCGGTGCTGTGATGGGTGTACCATCTGCCATTGCTACACTCACAATACACTACGATCCTGGCTGCGGTCTGTGTTGCATTGTTGCCCAGAACCTCGCCTACTGGTTCAAATGGTTCAAATGGCTCTGAGCACTATGGGACTTGACACTGAGGCCATCAGTCTTCTAGAACTTAGAACTACTTAAACCTAACTAACCTAAGGACATCACACAAATCCATGCCCGAGGCATGATTCGAACCTGCGACCGTAGCGGGCACGCGGTTCCAGACTGTAGCGCCTAGAACCGCTCGTCCACACCGGGCGGCTTGGCTACTGGTATCAGAATGTTCACGTGACCACTGACAACAGCATCGTTGCACAATAGATGTAGTAACGTGTGTAGCAGTTCTTCGAAAGGAACATACATAGCTTGATCCCTTTCAAATTTGCCCAGTTGGCTATAGGAAGCATGAGTGCATGTCCGTGGCATCATCGCCTGCTTGTTTCACAAGTATGCACCACACGGAGCCTATCGGCTATGAGAATTTCCTGTTAACGGGTAGGCACAGATGGCGCACTGGTAGCTATGCTACTACGCTACCTGTTGGCGGACGACGCTGAAACCACTGTCAGTACATCTACTATCCCCGAGGTGGCACATGCTGTCATCGGATCATAATCGACGCCGTCTTTCCAGGTGTACTAATTTGTTTTACCGCCAGTGTACGTTGCTGGATACTTCTCTTACTCCAGTTTTTAACGATATTGTCTATATAGATGTTCAGGAGTGTAAATGAAGGAGACCATAGCTGTCTCAAGGGGCTGCCGCCACCTGCTAACTGGGAGGAAAATTTGTTTACCTCCTGACTTCCTTACTTCGTTAAGTTTAAAATTCATGTATTAGGATTCTCTTGTCAGAAATTAATTGGATCTTCGATTCCGTCACGTATCGAGGCGTTGGTTGCACAAAAGTAAATAAGTGAATAAAAAGGGAAACACCCCTTGAGGGGGGCAGATCGCATGGGCGGGCACGGAACGACCACTGTCAGTAGGCAAATCCCCGGCTTTGTTCGGCCGGCGGGGCGCCCGGGCTGCAGTATGCGCGTCACGTCCGGAGCGTCCCTTCCGCCCTTCTCGCACACCACCTCCGCCACTGTTCGGGGGATGAGCCGCCACCGCTGGCTGCAGCACGTCTGCAATCGTGCTTGTCAAAGGGTGCCCAAGGAAGAGCCGCCGTCAGGGATGCGTCTGGCCAAGTACGGATAGGGGTCTCAGTACATACGATTCAACCCTTCTGCAGCAATACTTACAGCATTTTGCAAATTATTTGACAAAGCCATTACGCTGTATATGTTTTTAATTAAAACTGGCGGCATCCAGCATACTTGAGACTGGAATTTTGTATACTGCGTCCAGCAACACTGGAATGACTAGCACTTCAGGACGACTGAACAAATAGGTAGGAGTAACGCCACCTACATTCTGTGTGTAAGGAAAGATTACTCGGGTAGTTTCTCATTCAGAAACGGCTTTTAAATGTTGCTGTTTTATGAAAAGCTTTTATGCCTCGCATAAGAACGAGAAACGTGTATCGGTTCATGTTACATCATCGGTAATGACAGGATAGTGGTCTAGCGAGAGTAGTTCTGCAATACTGCTGTTTGCGCTCATCCGTATCCCAAGACCACTTTGTGGATATGGAATCGATGGTGTCAGGAGGAGCATACTCTAACTCATGGAGGACTTCATTGGCCCAGCGTGCCTTGGACATAGTGCCACAGTTCCGGATGGCACAGCCACGACACATACCTCGAGTCAAGAAACGGACTTGTTCGGAGCAAGATCACGCACAATGCGACAATGTCAGAAGCACAATGCACTCTCGGCACTGAGAATATTTTTTATAATTACCGAGATTAGAGAAATGAGATTTGACATAAATGGACACTGTGTTGACACCACGTAGCCTTTGGAGACTGTGGTATAAAGCACCACAGTGCACGTATCCGTGTGTGGAGCCTGCGAGGAGAAATAATGTTATCAAATCACATTGAACATCATCATACAGGCGCAGATCGCCGGCCGGGGTGGCCGAGCGGTTCTAGGCGCTATAGTCTGGAACCGCGCGACCACTACGGTAGCAGGTTCGAATCCTGCCTCGGGCATGGATGTGTGTGATGTCCTTAGGTTAGTTAGGTTTAAGTAGTTGTAGGTTCTAGAGGACTGATGGCCTTAGAAGTTAGTCCCATAGTGCTCAGAGCCATTTGAACCAGGCGCAGCTCCTCAAGGTGTGCAAGCCACTTGACACATAACACCATTCCTTAAACGACGCTGCACGTGGTAATTATCCAAAGGGGCTGGAAATCGATACATGTAGTGTACATGTATGGACATCAAGTACCATGCTTCTTAACAGAACGTAGGGAAACGATGCGAGAGACCCGCACTGCCGTACTAGGCAAGGTTCTAATGACGGTGGTTTGCCGTTGCTTTCCTCCGACCGTAACGGGGTAAAATGATAATGATGAAGGCGATACACCAAGACCTAGCCAACTCAGGGCAGGTGAAAACCCCTGACCAGGCAGGAATCGAACCCGGGACCCCGTGTTCGGGAAGCGAGAGGCGGACGTACACGAGCAGACAGTAAAAAGATTACAATTTCAAAGAAGCTGGATGATTTATTCAAGAGGAAGAGGTTCACAAATAGTGCAAGTCAGTAACACGTTTTTCAATCTCCAGCCATTACACGATGTCATCAAAAGTATCCGGAAACCTCCCCCCCCCCCCAAACATATGTTTTTCATATTAGGGGTATATTGCGGACACCTACTGCCAGGTACTCCATTTCAGCGACCTCAGAAGCCATTGGACATCGTGAAAGAGCACAATGGGGCTCTCCGCGGAACTTACAGACTTCCAACACGGTCAGGTGATTGGTCGTCACTTGTGTCATACATCTTTACCCGAGATTTTCACGCTCCTAAACGTCCCTAGGTCCACTTTTTCCAATGTGGTAGTGAGGTATAAACGTGAAGGAAACGTACAGCACAAAAGCGTCCTGGGCGACACTGTCAGTATTGACTGACAGAGACCGCCGACAGCTGAAGAGGATCGTAATGTGAAATACGCAGACGTTTATACAGACCATCACACTGGAATTCCAAACTGCATCAGCATCCACTGCAAGTACTATGACAATTAGGCGGGAAGTGAGAAAACTTAAATTTCATAGTCGAGAGGTTTCTCATAAGCCACACATCACGTCGGTAAATGCCAAACGACGCCTCGCTTGGTGTAAGGAGCGTAAACATTGGACAATTGAACAGCAGAAAAAGTTTGTGTGACGAATCACGGTACACAATGTGTCGATCCGATGGAAGGGTGTGGGTATGGCGAATGCCCGGTGAACGTCATCTGCCAGCGTGTGTAGTGCCAATATTAAAATTCTGAGGCGGTGGTGTTATGGTGTGGTTGTGTTTTTCATGGGGGTGGCTTGCACCCCTTGTTGTTTTGCGTGGCACTATCACAGCACAGGCCTACATTGATGTTCTAGGCACCTTCTTGCTTCCCACTGCTGAAGTGTAATTCGGGGATCGCAATTGCATCTTTCAACACGATCGCGCACCTGTTCATAATTCACGGCTGTGGTGGAGTGATTACACGACAATAACATCCCTGGAATGAACTGGCCTAGACAGTACCCTGACTTGAATCCCATGGAACACTTTGGGATGTTTTGGAGCGCCGACTTCATGCCAGGCCCTACCGAGCGACATCGATACCGCTCCTCAGTGTTGCACTCCGTGAAGAATGGGCTGCCATTCCCCAAGAAACCTTCCAGCAACTGATGGCACGTATGCCTGCGAGAGTGGAAGCTGTCATCAAGGCTAAGGATGGGCCAACATCTTATTGTATTACAGCATTACCGATAGAGGGCTCCACGAAATTGTAAGTCATTTTCAGCCAGGTGTCCGGATACTTTTGATCACATAGTGTATGTAAGCAGTTATTCGACTTGGCGTTGATAGACAGAGTTGCTGGATATCCTCCTGAGGAAGTCGTGCCAATTTCTATCCAATTGGCGCGTTAGATTGTCAGAGTCACGAGCCTGACCAGGATGCTCCAAACTTTTTCAATATGGGAGAGGTCCTGAGACCTTGCTGGGCAAGGTAGGGTTTTGCGAGCAGCAAGACAAACAGTAGAAACTCTTTCCTTCTGCAAGAGCGCATTTTATTGCTGAAATATAAGCCCTAGATGGCTGTCCATGATGGCGTCTGTATGGGACATAGAATATCGCCGACGTACGAAGTGCTGAAACGCCCCCCCCCCCCCCTCCCCCCGGTGGTGACAACCAAAGCGATCCTCCTATGAAAATAAATTCATCTCAGACTACCGCTCGTGACTATCAGTCCGTAAGGCGGGCATCAGTCAGGTTGGTATCACACCACTCTCTGGGAAGTCTCCAGTCACATCTCCTCTAGTTATGGGGACTCAGTTCACAGCGAGACTCATTACTGAAGACAATTCCACTCCAGTCATTCCTGGCCGAAGACGTACCTCGAGGCTCCCAGACAGCTGTGGGATACCAATCTGACTTTTGTACGCCATATACAACCCGGCAACCAGTCCTTTTGTAGCAGCACCCCTTTATTATTATCTGTTGCACCCCTATAACATAGCGGTACGTCGATGATATTTTGCATCCAGTTTTGTTTCCTTCATTACAAGCCACTCTGGGCTTACATTCCAGCAAGATAATGCCCACTCGCAAATGGCGAGAGATTCTACCGCTTGTCTTAGTGCTTGATAATCCCTACCTTGACCAGCCCCGTCGCCGGATCTCTCCACAGTTCAAAGATTAGAAAGTGTTACGGGCAGGGTCTTCCAACCAGTTTGAAATTTTGACGATCTCACTCGCCAATTGCAAAGAATTTTGCACGATATCTCTCAGTAGGGCATCCAGCAACTCTGTCAATGAGTTACAAGCCGAATATCTGTTTGCATATGACAGAGTTGGATCAGTGCATTACAGACTTGCTCTGTTTGTGAGCTCTTTTTCTCTTGAACAAAACATCAGTTTTTTTCTGAAATTGTAATATTTTGTTGTATGTACACGTACATCATATCGAACGTGATGAGTTCCATTAGGATTACTGATCGTGGTGAGTCGTTCTGTCTTACTCTCCTTCTCATCAGCTTCTTCCGCTACGAAATAACTTATTTTCAATAATAAATAGAATATTGTAACTTGCGATAAACTGTACTCTTTCTCAAATAGATATGTCTGGAAGAAGTTTCTAATCTTCATCAGGTCATCCTGGTTCACGTTTTCTGTGGTTTCCCTTAATAACAAAGTCCGGAATCGTTTACGCAGTATCCTCCAGAAAGTGCACCGGCATCGATGTGTGAAATTATGAAATTCGCTTTCTCGTAGCACATTTACAGAATACATAAATATGCTGACCACACCTTCCCATCTCAGGTACTTAAAAAGAAGGTAGGCATATGAAATCCTCTACTGCACTGCAGGCAAGAGCTCTTTTAAATTCACTGCGATTACCTGAGAAGACTGCACCTGAATTTTGCCAACAAAGTCCTGAATGACATACACCAATGATTTTAGCTAACAAACAAAGAAAAAAGTCGCAAGGTGTTGAGCCACTTGAGCTTGATGGTAATTGTTGGTCACCATTAAGCGAGATGTCGCAATCCGAAAACATTTCTTGGAGCTACCCAATTGCTACGCATGAAGTGTGAGAGGGGACCCCATCCTGCTAAAATCTTCTCTCTTCAACAACTACACTACTGGAAATTGAAATAAGAACACCGTGAATTCATTGTCCCAGGAAGGGGAAACTTTATTGACACATTCCTGGGGTCAGATACATCACATGATCACACTGACAGAACCACAAGCACATAGACACAGGCAACAGAGCATGCACAATGTCGGCACTAGTACAGTGTATATCCACCTTTCGCAGCAATGCAGGCTGCTATTCTCCCATGGAGACGATCGTAGAGATGCTGGATGTAGTCCTGTGGAACGGCTTGCCATGCCATTTCCACCTGGCGCCTCAGTTGGACCAACGTTCGTGCTGGACGTGCAGACCGCCTGAGACGACGCTTCATCCAGTCCCAAACATGCTCAATGGGGGACAGATTCGGAGATCATGCTGGCCAGGTTAGTTGACTTACACCTTCTAGAGCACGTTGGGTGGGACGGGATACATGCGGACATGCATTGTCCTGTTGGAACAGGAAGTTCCCTTGCCGGTCTAGGAATGGTAGAACGATGGGTTCGATGACGGTTTGGATGTACCGTGCACTATTCAGTGTCCCCTCGACGATCACCAGAGGTGTACGGCCAGTGTAGGAGATCGCTCCCCACACTATGATGCCGGGTGTTGGCCCTGTGTGCCTCGGTCGTATGCAGTCCTGATTGCGGCGCTCACCTGCACGGCGCCAAACACGCATACGACCATCATTGGCACCAAGGCAGAAGTTACTCTCATCGCTGAAGACGACACGTCTCCATTCGTCCCTCCATTCACGCCTGTCGCGACACCACTGGAGGCGGGCTGCACGATGTTGGGGCGTTAGCGGAAGACGGCCTAACGGTATGCGGGACCGTTGCCCAGCTTCATGGAGACGGTTGCGAATGGTCCTCGCCGATACCTCAGGAGCAACAGTGTCCCTAATTTGCTGGGAAGTGGCGGTGCGGTCCCCTACGGCACTGCGTAGGATCCTACGGTCTTGGCGTGCATCTGTGCGTCGCTGCGGTCCGGTCCCAGGTCGACGGGCACGTGCACCTTCCGCCGACCACTGGCGACAACATCGATGTACTGTGGAGACCTCACGCCCCACGTGTTGAGCAACTCGGCGGTACGTCCACCCGGCCTCCCGCATGCCCACTACACGCCCTCGCTCAAAGTCCGTCAACTGCACATACGGTTCACGTCCACGCCGTCGCAGCATGCTACCATTGTTAAAGACTGCGATGGAGCTCCGTATGCCACGGCAAACTGGCTGACACTGACGGCGGCGGTGCACAAATGCTGCGCAGCTAGCGCCATTCGACGGCCAACACCGCGGTTCCTGGTGTGTCCGCTGTGCCGTGCGTGTGATCATTGCTTGTACAGCCCTCTCGCAGTGTCCGGAGCAAGTATGATGGGTCTGACACACCGGTGTCAATGTGTTCTGTTTTCCATTTCCAGGAGTGTATTTTATTAGAATGCGGCCACAAAAAATCTAACATTACACGATACCAGTTTCCATTAACGTTTTCCTCACTCATTAAAATAAAGAAAAATCTATGTAAGTGGAAGTGCGCCTCGTCACTGAATATGAATTTTGTGGCAAACCATTGTCTTCCTGTAATCTTCTCAGAAAGCAATCAACAAAATGTCGCCTTTTCTTATGATTAGCTTCTTTCCGTTGCTACGTTAACTGAACTGTGTAAAGGCACTAATGGACATCATATCGTATCATTCACCGTTCAGAAGAGTATTTTAAGCCCAATTCCACACCACTCTTTACCAGCTTGATCCGCAGTACTGTTAGTGAAACTCTCCCTCCATGGGAACCTGTTTTCCACATGAGTGTAAGTTCAACGTTATTCTAGTACTGTCAAGATACAAAGCGACTCTTCACTATTGATTACCCTTACAGAAGTGATTATGAAATGAATAAAAATTCTACTAAGACTAAATTTTTAACTAAAAATATAAGTTTAGCAGTAATGCAGTCCAAAAGAAAGACAGCAAATGTTATGACGGAGGCAACATCGTATGAAACATATGATTCCTAAAAAAAGAAAATACGTCAGCATATAACTGAAATAAAAAATATCGAGCAACTAACTGTCAAGCATTAATTGTACCTATTATGCCCTCAGCAGTTGTAGCCAGTCTTTAAACGTATTTCAGTCTTCTATGAGTAGCACATACGCCATTTTAAAAGGCCAAAGATACATAACAAATACTTGCCTTATGAAACAACTTTAAAAATGCAAAAAAAGAAGCCGTAATATAATATGAACATTAAGAAAGGAGATTTATGTATAAAATGATATTAATCTGTTGGGTTTCTCGAGAACTGTATTTTTCATGAGAAAATGCCCTATCAAGATCTGTAGTGGCAAAATTATGTCTTGCTGTGATTCAAACGGTCTAGCCTCGTGTGAATGGAGGTATATCGTGACGGAGGTATTTTAGCTTTGTAGCATGCTACCATGAATACCAAGAGCTAAGTGATAATCAATAAAATTTCATTAAGGGGAACTAGGTGGGGTGTACGTACACGGTAAGTGGAGTGGGGGCGTTTCTACGTATCCGATGGTGTATATGTGATAACAACGCACCATCGAGATGGCATTTATAGCCTCTAGACTCTGAATGTCCTTGATGATTTTCTGGACACAAACATGTGGATCTACTGTAGTTCCAGAGCGTTTAAACCATGGCTTTTTTTTATAATTGTAAACTCTTTCACTTGCAAGTATTGTCGGGAAACAGTTCACAGTTAACCAGCTACATCAAATCATTGGTAAACAATGCCAACGAAGTATTACAACTTTTTTTTAAATTTAGCTATTAAAAGTTGACCACCGCATGATCGCAGTCGTTTGGGGCTTTCTGTTTATTTGTCTCTATGAGAATGACCTAACTGAAACCTGCGACGAGTATGAACAGACATACATTATGCCTGTGGATTCACTTCCACAGCAAACTGTGAAATATGACAGTTTACAAACTAAGTTTAGCATTAATAATATCTACTCATTGAGTAATAAAATTAATATTTCGTTACTGATCAGTTTGCACAAATTGTTATTGAGCATTAATTGAGTGTTGTTGATGTGATGAGCGAGCAGATATCATTGTAAGCTCCATGGTGCCTGGCCTTCGGTAAATTTTCGTGTACGACATTTTACTGATCCGGCGCTGCAGCCAGCTGAAGGTGAAATAACATCACTCACCACAAAGTACTGATATTAGTATTTTATATCAACAGCTGTGTCGACCTAACTGAAATCTGGAACACCTTGTGCAAATATCTCTTAAACGAAGATCAGTGCCAACCATTGTAAAGCACATCACAAAAGATGACCTCAGTTCGGCTCCATCGTCTATTTTTATAAACAGTCATCTTCAATGGAATGGTACTACCTGATAATTCTGAATATTTAGATCACCCATTTTCTGTAAAACTGCCTTAGTATATCATGCTGTTTACAATTACGGGTCCTAGGCTATAACGTGGTACTCCGTGTACCAGATACGCTCAGAACAGGTGAGATCCAAGAAAATGTTGAACAATGTGTACACAACATTTACCAAGATTCTCTTCATTCCTCTCTATTAAGCATACGTAATGGAAGGTAGATCTCTCACGACCTTCGCCGATGATCTCATGATAGGTATGACAAAATTTGGGAGGAGTATTGGCGACCTCTTTCAAAGGATCTAGCAGTATCGACACAGGGAAACCTCAGAAAACCTAAATGCAGAAGGGTGGAACGGGATTTGATCCTATCTCAATCGTAGGGCGATTCCTTTTCTTAATCTATCGTAGTACTGTAACGGCCTTAACTTCTTATTATTTACTTTGTCTTATCCCGATTTACAACTGCAGTTCAGTTATGAATGGTTAATGAAAAGCTGAAGGGACTCTCATTCGGCTTTGTGTTCTATAATAATTTCCTCAGTGCCCGACAAGTAAACATGTCCTACAAGTAAATACGCAGCTGGTAAGTTTCCGCACATTGTCAGTTAGCTTGTAAACCTCAAATCTGCTTATCACACGTAACCCATAAAGGTTTTGTGACCAACATTTTCACCTCGTCACCTCGTAAACCGTTGCAATTAAAACGCCACGAACCTGTTCATTTAATACAACCCCAACCAGACTGTGTATTCTGGACTAGTTGTCTCTGATATTTTCTAGTATACAACGTTAATGCTTAGTCTACGGATAGCGTCAATGATAAGTAATCAAAACGTCCTCGGTCCCAGGTTCGAACCCAGCCACCATCTAAAATGATTAAATATGAGACCGCCTGCACTTGCGGCCGAAGACTTCCGGAACATGAAGTCACACTCATTCTTCCAACGGCCTTGTCAAAGAGGGCGAAGGAACAGACAAATTTTCAGCACACTCTCTTGTCCTTGGAGTGGGAAAGTGCTCCTAAAGGCGGAGAAATCAGTAACTATCAACGGCATACATATGCAGAAGGCAATAGAAATCACTGCACTAAAGATATATAAAGTGCATGCACAGAACATGTGACCTTTATTTGAAAAAGAATCACGATGGTCTCTCCATTGGTAAAAGTTTCCGGAAGAGGTCTCCATTCAGACCTCCGAGAGGGATCTACCAAAGGGGAGGTGACCACGAGAAAAAGATTGAATGATCAACGAAAGGGAAACGTTTTACAGGTTGGGGCGTGATATGTCAGAAGTTTGAACCTGATAGGAAAATTATAAAATCTGAAAAGGGAAATGCAAAGGCTTGACCTAGATACAGTGGGGGTCAGTGAAGTTAAATATAAAGAAAACAACGATTTCTGCTCAGATGAATATAGGATAATATCTGCAGCAGCAGAAAATGGTATAACTGGAGTAGAATTCGTTATAAATAGAAAGGTAGGGCAAAGAGGGTGTTACTGTGAGCAGTTCAGTGATAGGGTTGCCTTGATCACAATCGACAGCAAATCAACGTCAACAGCGATAGTGATAGTTCAGGTATACATGCCGAAGTCACATGCTAAAGACGAAGAGATAGAGAGAGTGTGTAGGGATTTTGAATGTGTAATTCAGTATACAAAGGGGGAAGAAAACCTAATAGTCATGGGGGACTGGAATTCAATTGTAGGGAAAAGAGTAGAAGAAAAGGTTACAGGAGAATATGGGCTTGGGACAAGGAATGACAGAGGAGAAAGACTAATTGAGTTCTGTAATAAGTTTAAGCTAGTAACAGAGAATATTCTGTTCAAGAATCGAAAGACGAGGAGATATACTTGGAAAAGGCCTTGTGATACGGGAAAGTTTCAGTTAAATTACATCATGGTCAGACAGGAATTCCGAAATCAGATATTGGATTGTAATGTGTACTCAGGAGCAGATATAGACTCAGATCACGATACAGTAGTGATGAAGAGTCGGCTGAAGTTTAAGACATTAGTCAGGAAGAACCAATATGCAATGAAGTGGGGTACGGAAGTAATAACGAATGACGAAATACGCTTTAAGTTCTCTAAGGCTATATATACAGCAATAAGGAATAGCTCAGTAAGCAGTACAGTTGAAGAGGAATGGACATCTCTGAAAAGAGCAATCACAGAAGTTGGAAAAGAAAAACACAAATACAAAGAAGGTAACTGCGAAGAAACCACGGATAACAGAAAAGTACCTCAGTTAATCGATGTGAGAAGGAAGTACAAAAATGCTCAAGAAAATTCACGAATATAGAAATACCAGTCGCTGAGGGATGAAATAAATAGGAATTGCATGGAAGATAAGAAGAAATTGCAGCGTGATTAATGTGCAGAAAAACACCTGGAACGGTTGTCGGAGAAACTGACTCAGCATATTGAAAAGTCAACGCAACCTTCGGTGAAATTAAAAGCAAGAGTGGTAGTATTTAGAGTGCAATGTGAATTCCGCTATTAAATGCTGAGGAGAGAGTGGATAGGTGGAAAGAGCATGTTGAATCAGACCTCCATGATGGGAAGATTTTAAAGACGTGACAGAAGAAGAAACAGGGTTCGATATAGAAGAGACAGGGTACCCGATATTAGAATTTAAAACAGGTTTGGGTAAAAGAAAAAACACACGAGTGAGTATAGAAGGGATAGGGGATCTGGTATTACACTCAAAAATAAAAATAACTTTGGAAGCCTTCATTTCAAATAAGGCAGAAGGAATAGGTAAGACACCATCTGAATTTCTAAAATCATTGGTGGAAGTGGCGACAAAACGACTATTCAGACTGGCGATATACCATCTGATTTTTGGAGAAATATCATTCAGACAGTTCCGAATACTGCAAGAGCTGACACGTGCCAGAATTACCGCACAATCGGCTTACCAGTTCATGAGACCAAGTTGCAGACAAAAGTAATGTACAGAAGAATGAAGATGGAAATTGAGGTTGTGTTAGATGACGATCAGTTTGGCTTTAGGAGAGTCAGTTATGACTTTGCTATCGATTGTTAATGGAAGCAATAATAAAGGAAAGTCAACACAAGTTCATAAGGTTTGTCCATCTGTAAAAAAGCGTTCGACAATGTCTAATGGTGCAAGATGTTAGAAATTGTGAGGAAAATGGGCGTAAGCTATAGGAAGAAACGGGTAACATACAATATGTACAAGAACCAAGAGGAAATAATAATAGTGGATGACGAAAACGAAATGCTCGGATAAAAAGGGGTTTAAGACAGCGATGTAGTCTCTCGCTCCTGCTGTTCAAGTCGTAAATCGAAGAAACAATAATGGAAATAAAAGTAAGATTCGGTAATGAAAATATACTTCAAGGTGAAAGGATTTCAACAATACGATTCACTGATGACAATACTATCCTTAGTAAAAGTGCATAACTGTTACATGACATGCTGATCGGAATGGACAGGCTAATGAGTAAAGACTATGGACTAAGAGTAAAGCGAAGAAAGACTGAAGTAAGGAGAAGTAGCAGGGGTGAGAACATCGAGATTGTTGTCACGAAGTTAAGGAATTCTGCTATCTGGATAGAAAAATAACCAATGATGAACGGGTAAGGAGAACACCAAAAGCAATCTAGCAATGCCAAGAAGGTAATATCTGCCCAATAGACGTCTACTAGTATCGAACATAGGCCTCAATTTAAGAAAAGAATTTCTGAGAATGTTCGCTTGGAGTACAGCGTTGTGTGGTAGTGAAACATGGACTGTGGGAAAACCGGAAGAGAAGACAATCGAAGCATTTGAAATGTGGTGGTAGAGACGAATGTTGAAAATTATTTATATCAATGAAGTAAGCAATGAGGAGGTTCTGCGCGGAATCAGAGAGAAAAGAAAAATATGAGAAACGCTGACAAGAAGAAAGGACATTAAGATAGGACATCTATTAAGTCTTCAGGGAATAATTTCCATGGTACTAGAAGGGGCTGTAGAGAGTAAGAACTGGAGAGTAAGACAGTCGAATACACCCAACAAATAATTGAGGACGTAGGTTGCAAGAGCTACTTTGAAATGGTTCAAATAGCTCTAAGCACTATGGGACTTAACATCTGAGGTCATTAGTCCCTAGACTTAAAACTACTTAAGCCTAACTAACCTAAAGACATCACACACAACAATGCCCGAGGCAGGATTCGAACCTGCGACCGTAGCAGATGCGCGGTTCCACACTGAAGCGCCAAGAACCGCTCGGCGACAGTTACTGGCTAGCTACTTTGATATGAAGAGGTTGGCACAGGACAGATATTCATGGCGGCAAGTATGAAATCAGTCAGGACACTGATTACCCACAAAAAAAGGATAATAGACACATACACACAAGTATTGTTTATATTAGAGCCGGTGTAACAATGAAGATGAATGTGGGGGGAGGGTAAGCAGTGCAACTTCGTTATAGGAAAACGTCTTTCACCAGGCTAGTATATTGGATATGTGTTGGCTTATTACTATTTGGTACTTAGATCTGTATTCAGAATGTCCTTGGTGAGAACTTTAGTTATTAAGTAGGGCAATCAACAAAGAAGCAAATGATCTCTGTTGGGATTGCAGATAATGGCACAGCTAGGAAATAATTGATGACCTAGCTTCAAATAACGGAGCTATAAACAGTTTCGACTTCATGTCGTTGTTAACTAATTGTGGATGCCTCTATCGCTTCATGGACAGTGTTCTTAATAACGTGAGTTCACAGAATCAATAGAACAAAATTGTTCAGTCTTTATGCCCAGTGCATTCAACATTAAATTATGGCTTTGTGTTACCTCAAATTAACAAAGCAAAGGAGCACTGATGTCCTCAGCAATATCGTTACGTCAACACACTTTTTCAAGAGACAACTACGTAAAGTTCTGACATGCTCTTAACAGCGCAAACGTAATTTTCATTTGGGGTGTTACTGGAGGACAGCGGTTGGAATATAAATCGAAAACTAACTTGCACTTACGTCATATACTTCAATATTTATCGATGCGAGTTCGTACTGACGCGTTCCTGCAATGAAAAGTCAGTTGACAGTCGACAGAGTGACTGTAGAGATGTGCGTGTTGATAGTACCTACCTAATAATAGTGGTGTTGGAATTCTAGAGCCAACGTTCCGTTGTCTCGTTGACCACTCGCCCGTCAAAATACACCACAATAAACATTTACTGTTTCTGTAGACGGAACAGAACAGGGCTAGCTGGCTTAATGTAATATTAAGAACATAAATTTTCAGCAGACGTCTGGTCGAACATAAAGCCCGACTTGCAGTGCTACAGCTTACTTGCCCATCACGAAAATTAAACTGTTCAGAAGCGCAACAATGCCGTATATTCTGATACACCTCTGATTGCACTCAACCAGACAATACGTCGGTTATTGCCGCTAATGAAAACCGTACGTTATGATCGTGGTGTTTAGCTCCGTTCACAGTTACCACTCCTAAAGCTCACTACCGCTCCTCAGCTGTCTCTTCGAAGTATTATTCACAGATTTTAATTTCACTAACGGGCCAGAGCTGCAATTACAACGATATTATATACATAACTTTACACAATAAATAACAGTACTGATTTTGTTTAATGCATTACACAGCATCTGTAAACAAGAAGTAATACTGAAGGGAAAAAAATAAAAACCAAAATACGTACATACTGCGTTAATGTTTGACAGAACTGTAAAAGATTAATAGTAGCAGATTTTCAATACATAACATAAGTCAAATAAGGCAGTTACAGTACCCTCAGTTCTATGCGAGACTAGTATGTGTTATCGAAATGTAACCCACGGGAAACGTCAAAACTAACTTCTCTACGAACTGAATAAATGCATTTTATTTAACCCTGGAACGAAGCCGCAGAAAGCGCTTATGATATTAATGGAATACGGTACTATACACTATAACATCTTGCGTTCTGCTGTCAATATCAGCGTTTTGTTAAACAGCATTAGGTGCTGAGGAAAATTTGTCACTTGAGATGGCGTATCCTGTAAGAACTTTATGCGAAACAGCACTATACGTTTCCACTTAACGACAAAACTATATACATACTCATCTCTCGAGTCACCAGGTTTCAATGCCCACTGTGATCATATCTGACAATATCCTTGGGCAACAACGAAATTCACTATTATGGCAGGCGTTTTATACGATTTGTCTTTTCTTCCAATGATATGTTTGTATTTGAGCAGAATTATACTCGTCTGTTAAGTGATCCACAGATCCCAATAGATCCCTTCTTCAGACTGGGAAAGCCCACAGTCCTCGAAGAGCACTGGACACCGACATTCTGTCGCCTACCGCGATTGTTCCCACCAGTAATCAAACGTCGACAGGTATTGCTGAGAAAAAAATCTCACCTTCTCAAATCTAAAGATTTCAAAATGCTCGAATACCGTGCAAATGATCCAAGGAACATGAAACTAACTACAGCCGTCGATTATCATGTTCTGCAGTTATTTTTTATGTCTACCTTATTAATGCATGTTTTGGTGACACCCGACGTTTTATGGCGATGATTAGTTTATCTTGAGAGATTAAATGCAATTCGGATAATGACCACAAAAATTGTTTTCAGTTTTCAGCGCCATAACCACGACCTGGGGTATAAAATATTATTTAAAACCCAATTAATTATACTGTGAATTATGTCCTTCTTTCAGCTGTTTGGGCCTTGAGAGGAACATTTTAAATTTTTAGTCACTTTTTTTACATACATTACATGAAGATTAATTGAAAAAAAATTCAAGCAGTATCAGTCTACATTATTGAAGGAAATGATTAAAGGAACAGGTTACTTTCATAGAAATATTTCGACAGAATTCAGAGCTCACGTATTTCGTAAGGGAAACATGCTGTTACGGCAAAATGAACCCAGCAGCGGAAAGCTGCTTTAATTATGCAATGAAGATTTTCATGCCAGTTATTTAATTGTATTAAACCTCCAGGAGTGAGACACCGTGGTTATTATGTAAGACTATTTACTGAAGTTTCGTTCCCATGTACGGCAAACTTCTTCAGAGTTCTCCCAGTTTTATCTCTGAAGCTGTTTCCCGTGCATGCGTACGGAACGTAAATTAATAGTTTCGTAAACAGACCACGTCCTCTAAGAACGTGGGTGGTAACATATATTACTGCAGTTGCTGGAGGTAATATTGGACTGTTACCTTGGTAGCTAAATATAAAGAGCACTTAATTTTTTGTACGAGAAATACAACAAACAATTAGCTCAATATCTATTACAGACAATATCTTTCACGTCAGATATTCCGCAACACCACGTTTTTTAACATTTATCTTAACAGTTTCAGCTGCAAATTGGGAAAAACGATCACTAGTTTCAATTATATTTAGGTGTGATCATCAGTAGTTTGAAGAGTAATTGTTTTTTGTAAAAGAACAGTCATAAACAGTCAAATAAGACGAAATGCACTGCACCGATCTTGCAACACCATTCAATGGTACGAAACATATTACTCAGTTAAGTAAATCTACATCTACATCTACATTTATACTCCGCAAGCCACCCAACGGTGTGTGGCGGAGGGCACTTTACGTGCCACTGTCATTACCTCTCTTTCCTGTTCCAGTCTCGTATGGTTCACGGGAAGAACGACTGTCTGAAAGCCTCCGTGCGCGCTCTAATCTCACTAATTGTACATTCGTGATCTGCTCGGGAGGTATAAGTAGGGAGAAGCAATATATTTGATACCTCATCCAGAAACGCACCCTCTCGAAACCTGTCGAGCAAGCTACACCGCGATGCACAGCGCCTCTCTTGCAGAGTTTGCCACTTGAGTTTGTTAATCATCTCCGTAACGCTATCACGGTTACCAAATAACCCTGTGACGAAACACGCCGCTCTTCTTTGGATCTTCTCTATCTCCTCCGTCAACCCGATCTGGTACGGATCCCACACTGATGAGCAACACTCAATTATAGGTCGAACGAGTGTTTTGTAAGCCACCTCCTTTGTTGATGGACTACATTTTCTAAGGACTCTCCCAATGAATCTCGACCTGGTACCCGCCTTACCAACAATTAATTTTATATGATCATTCCACTTCAAATCGTTCCTCACGCATACTCCCAGATATTTTACAGAAGTAACTGCTACCAGTGTTGGTTCCGCTATCATATAATCATACAATAAAGGATCCTTCTTTCTATGTATTCGCAATACATTACATTTGTCTATGTTAAGGGTCAGTTGCCACTCCCTACACCAAGTGCCTATCCGCTGCAGATCTTCCTGCATTTCGCTACAATTTTCTAATGCTGCAACTTCCCTGTATACTACAGCATCATCCGCGAAAAGTCGCATGCAACTTCCGACACTATCTACTAGGTCATTTATATATATTGTGAAAAACAATGGTCCCATAACACTCCCCTGTGGCACACCAGGGGTTACTTTAACGTCTGTAGACGTCTCTCCATTGATAACAACATGCTGTGTTCTGTTTGCTAAAAACTCTTCAATCTAGCCACACAGCTGGTCTGATATTACGTAGGCTCTTACTTTGTATATCAGGCGACAGTGCGGAACTGTATCGAACGCCTTCCGGAAGTCAAGAAAAATAGCATCTACCTGGGAGCCTGTATCTAATATTTTCTTGGTCTCATGAACAAATAAAGCGAGTTGGGTCTCACACGATCGCTGTTTCCAGAATCCATGTTGATTCCTACAGAGTAGATTCTGGGTTTCCAAAAACGACATGATATTCAAGCAAAAAACATGTTCTAAAATTCTACAACAGATCGACGTCAGAGATATAGGTCTATTGTTTTGCACATCTGCTCGACGACCCGTCTTGAAGACTGGGACTACCTGTGCTCTTTTCCCATCATTTGGATCCTTCCGTTCCTCTAGAGACTTGCGGTACACGGCTGTTAGAAGGGGGGCAAGTTCTTTCGCGTACTCTGTGTAGAACGTCTTATTCGATGTCAGCCATTTTTTCGTTTGTGCGAGAATTTAGAGAAGGAACTGCAGTGCGGTGTTCCTCTGTGAAACAGCTTTGGAAAAAGGAATTTAGTATTTCAGCTTTACGCGTTTCATCCTCTGTTTCAATGCCATCATCATCCCGGAGTGTCTGCATATGCTGTTTCGAGCCACTTATTGATTTAACGTAAGACCAGAACTTTCTAGGATTTTCTGTCAAGTCGGTACATAAAATTACATTTACTATTCTCTGAACGCTTCACGCATAGCCCTCCTTACACTAACATTGAAATCGTGTAGCTTCTGTTTGTCTGAGGGGTTTTGGCTGCGTTTAAATTTGCAGTGAAGCTCTCTTTGCTTTCGCAATAGTTTCCTAACTTTGTTGTTGTACCACGGTGGGTTTTTCCTGTCCCTCACAGTTTTACTCGGCACGTACCTGTCTAAAACGCATTTTACGATTGCCTTGAACTTTTTCCATAAACACTCAATATTGTCAGTGTCCGAACAGAAATTTTCGTTTTGATCTGTTAGGTAGTCTGAAATCTGCCTTCTATTACTCTTGCTAAACAGATAAACCTTCCTCCCTTTTTTTATATTCCTATTAACTTCCATATTCAGGGATGCTGCAGCGGCCTTATGATCACTGATTCCCTGTTCTGCACATACAGAGTCGAAAAGTTCGGGTCTGTTTGTTATCAGTAGGTCCAAGATGTTATCTCCACGAGTCGGTTCTCTATTTTATTGCTCGAGGTAATTTTCGGATAGTGCACTCAGTATAATGTCACTCGATGCTCTGTCCCTAACACCCGTCCCAAACATCTGAGTGTCCCAGTCTGTATCTGGTAAATTGAAATCTCCACCTAAGACCATAATATGCTGAGAAAATTTATGTGAAATGTATTCCAAATTTTCTTTCAGTTGTTATGCCTCTAATGCTGCTGAGTCAGGAGGTCGGTAAAAGGAGCCAATTATTAACCTAGTTCGGTTGTTGAGTGTAACCTCCACCCATAATAATTCACAGGAACTATCCACTTCTACTTCACTACAGGATAAACTACTACTAAGAGGGACGAACACTCCACCAGCGGTTTCATGCAATCTATCCTTTCTAAACACCGTCTGTACCTTTGTAAAAATTTCGGCAGAATTTATCTCTGGCTTCAGCCAGCTTTCTGTACCTATAACGATTTCAGCTTCGGTGCTTTCTCTCAGCGCTTGAAGTTCCGGTACTTTACCAACGCAGCTTCGAGAGTTTACAATTGCAATACCGATTGCTGCTTGGTCCCCGCATGTCTTGACTTTGCCCCGCACCCGTTGAGCCTGTTGCCCTTTCTGTACTTGTCCGAGGCCATCTAACCTAAAAAACAGCCCAGCCCACGCCACACAACCCCTGCTACCCGTGTAGACGCTTGTTGCGTGTAGTGGACTCCTGACCTATCCAGCGGAATCCGAAACCCCACCACCCTATGGCGCAAGTCGAAGAATCTGCAGCCCACATGCTCGCAGAACCGTCTCAGCGTCTGATTCAGACCCTCCACTCGGCTCTGTACCAAAGGTCCGCAATCAGCCCTCTCGACGATGCTGCAGATGGTGAGCTCTGCTTTCATCCCGCTAATATGTTGCATATCACTCATAATTTGTCACGCCTGAAGATGATTAATAGTTCATAAAATTAGTAATAATATGTGTGAAGTAAAACTATCAGTATATGTGAACGTTTCTATAAATAGTTTTAAGCTAATTTTACTAAATAATCCCAGTTTTCCTAGGGAGCTGGAGGGAGAAGCAGGAGGTTTCACCAGAATATTTCATAATACTAAGTCCTGTTCTCTGCATACTTTACGAAATAAGCTAAATTACTAATACAAAACATTTTCTGCCGAGTGTTACGGCATTTTAAAGAAAAAAGAATAGAGCTACGAGCGAGTGCGGTAGGCAGGTGTCACAATCTGTGTTTCTTTATTTGTTACTGCTGATATGTATCGATACTATGACGGCTGTCGCTTTTGTGAGAAAAGTGCCGGGGGGCTGCGCCAGCGATATGCCTTTCGGTAACACGTGCTGCCTACGCCTTCCGGTCGCCGCGTGTAGCGAAACAACACCTCCACGAGGCTTTGGCCACCCCTGGCTAGGCAGGCGCCGCCGGATATTGTCTGTAAAATACGTGTTTAGCCTGGGGAACACCGGAGGCCCCTTTGCTCGCCGAGTACCTGACTCTGGAGAGCCCTGGAGGGGCGACAGCGAACCTCCCATTCACGAGCAAACTCGATTGAGACGTTCAAATTGAATTTGTCTCCTCCTATCCGTGTTAATACAAGAAAGCTCGAAATCCAGCGGGGGAAGGGAGGGAGAGGTGCTCTTCAGATGCCTCTCTTGCGTCCGATTCAGTCTCGCTTTTTGTCCTCAAAGTAACGGAAGCCTATCACTTCGAAGTGTTCGTCTGTTCTCTTCTGCAGGGCGAAGTCTTGTGGAAATATCGGCCGCAAGAATCGTCCGTTTTCGTGGCGAGGAACATCCGCAGAACGTACGTAGCGTACGAAAAGATTAAAGCGACAAAAGTGAGATGGCTGTTGTTTGCCTAACGCTTTTCGCACAGTACCTTCTCGACATTCAGTTCTATTCTTGAAATTCAGGGTGCTGTCATATGGCGACCAGAAAGTTTTGGAAAAGTTTCCAATTCCACCTTCATGTTTCTTCAGGTGCTGATTCCGAATTTGCTCGAAACTATATTTCACAAGAATATGAACAGTTTTTAAAAACTCAGTACCTTGGTTATATGCTCAGAACTTGAAAACTACTCATTTGTGAGTAACATTATTAAGTTCTAATCTAATCAGGAATAGATACCCTATTATTGTAACCATGACAAGCACGTTGTTTTGCAGCTAGAGGGCTTCCTAGCAATGAGCTTTCTTTTTTGGCATTTTCACTCCCACTCAAAACCAATACTTAGATCTGCACGTGGATTTCTTTTGTTTGACACCCTTACCTTTTCCCTTACAGTCATTCACTGATAACCACATATCCAAATAAAGGTGTCACTTGTTTGCTTCAAAAGACTGCAAAATGTAATAAGGTTCCTAGTCCTACCAGAAATCTTCTTCAGAGGAAGAGGAACGTCTTCAAATAGATTAGACCCACGTATGTTTTCACAAATCCCTCATTTAACGTTTAATGCGTTGAACGTATGATTGTTTTGAAGAGAAGTGCTGCCTCAAGGTTGATGTGGCAATGCGAAAGAGGGTGACAGTGTGTTGCTTTTTGGAAGTGCAGTGACACATCTGTAACAAAAAGAATTAAAATATTTTGTAAAGGAGGTTTGAAAAGAAAGGGTCAGAAGTGCATTTATGTCAACGGGAAAAGTGTCTGTAACAGTCACATGACATTTCCAGAAGTAACGTACCAATGTAAAATTCATTGCTGCCTATTTAATGAGTACTGAACAAGGAGGTCAGGACGAATGATAAAGATCTGTGTGTATCTTGTCAATCGAAACCAGTGTGTCTTTCACTCTGCGGATCGGTGAAGATACCACAGTTTCTGATTGGGCAAAGTCGGTTGCCCGAAGATAAACGCAATTTCATGTCCAGTGTTTAGAAACTAAAAGTAAATGCTAAGTTACTGGAAATCACTTAGTTACAACAAATCTTAAAAAAATTGTTCCATCTGTTTCAGACTTCACAGCAGCTTGTGAGCACTATTGTTTTTGTATGGAAAAGCTTCATACTGGTCCACAGAGTGAAGAGTGAAGAGCTGGTCGTTTCAAGAATGACACTGAGGAAGAGTGCAGTTGGTGTTTTCGCCTCTTGGTAATAACAAGGAAACTTGCCAATTCTCTCTAGATGAATTGTTGGACAAAATATCGATTGACTTGTGTCGGCTCATAAAAACTTACAATGCCCAACTTCTAAAAAGTGTAATGAAAGCAATATACTAACTACCACATGTCGAAACAGAGGTGACAGCTGTGTGCTTCATAAGATTGTGATACATTGTAGAGTTCCTCCTCCCAGAAAAAATACTCTTCGCAGGCGACCGAAGTTTTGAAACAGCTGAGGTGACTGTTACAATTATTGTCAAAGATATATGGTTCCAGATTTCATTGATATAATGTACCCATCAACACAACGGTCTCTGGGAAGATAGGATTAGCTTATTCCTGACTTTATTTCGCTTCCACTGAAACTGATAAAGTAGAATACGTGGCGATATTGATAAACGTAAGAAAAAGTGTAACACACAATATTATGGCTGGTGTGAGGCAAAATTTATTTCCTTTGCTATGGGAGGCAGGTTTGTCCTTACATGTTAAAAAACGGATAGCTTCCGAAATGAACTTCACATAGTATTACAACAAATAATGGAACCGTACATTTTCAGTACCAACTATCACGATTTTGGCCCTGAAAGTTTTTGGACAACATTTCTCCCAAACTGTTTATCGCAATGTGTATTTTAATATTGGTTCCCTGATGGCTGCCATACTTCTCACTTGTTGGAAATCACTCCATAAACTGACATTATTCTATATAAGTTTTAGTATAGTAAAAGGGGACTCGTTCAGCTACAAACTTTTGGGTGGCGGCTGCTTGATCGTTTATCCACCTTGAGGAGTTCTTTATATTTTATAGCTTTATAGAAAAATAAAACACCTAGTGAAAACACTTCACTGAAAGGAATTTTTGGAGGAAGCTGCCTAAGTTATTCCTCATGAAATAATCTTTTACAATTCCTCCTCCTAATGTCTTTGTTGTGTCAATGGAACAGTCTGAAGATACGCTTCATGAAACTAACTTGTAAAGTAACACCTGACCTTCATTTATATTCGATAGCCTGAGACCACCCATCAGGTCGGCAAGGAACTCACACACTTTAGAAACATAATAAAATGTAAGCGATACCGTCTTGTCTGGTCTCTAACGGTAGTAATAGGATACAAAATAGGAATTGGAGTAGCCCGAAAGGACTGTTCAAGAGGCGAACTAGCGGACATTCTGGTAGACGATCCTAAGCAACTCGGGACTTCCAGATTAAAATCATATCAACTACTTTGATTTAGATATTCATCTCCTGCAAAGATACGCATGTTGAGAACGCACGGCCCATTAGTAACAGTTCATTAAAAGGTCCCGTGTTAAAGCCAGAGGAGAGAGATGATAGGACAGAGAGGAACAGTCTGCTGATGTGTTACAATAAAGGAGACCTTCTGTGAGACATAGGAGATCCAGTATTAGGGTCCTAATTTATCACTAGAACGGTGGAGTTTCTGACATTCCTAAAACGGCAGAATTTTTTTATATTTGACATGAACAAGTACTTTTTTTTTAGTGTTTGTTCATCCAGACTTTATTTCTAGTAATCACAACAGTTATTTGCAGTTATAAATAATAATTACTAATTTATTTCTACAACAATGTGTAATAAAAATTTGTTGTTGCTGTTGGTAACAAGTTTCTTGACTCTACATTTTAATTTATTAACTATTCATACAACCTTCTAGCCGCATTTAGTACATTTGGTCCATTTTACTCTCACATGTGTTTTACAAACAGCTCTGTACTACTGAAGTCATTTTAAGCTGCTAGACGCACTTAGCACGGGTGATTTCAGTTTGACGCGCACGTTTAACGACACTTTACACATTTTTTGCTGGTGTTGCCTTTACAGAGGCTGATTTGGCACTTCCTCCGCTTTCTAGGTGATTTCAGTCCCATATCCTCTTTCTCTGCCTGATGTTATTGTTCTTCCGCTTCCTTTAGTTGCCAGTTGAAGTACGAACTTCTTCTTTTCCATTTTCTTGTTTGTTAGTATCTTATAGATTGCCCATGCATTTACTGCCGCCAAGTCCAGTATGTTGTAGAAGACATGCCTTGGCCATCTCCTATATGCAACCTTCGTAGTATATTTATGGGTCATTGGATCAACCACGTCCACCCCCAGGACTTTGGTGCATTGTAGAACGTTATGGTTTCTGTTTTTCTTCTTTCCTTCCTTGCTTATTGCTACTTCAACATAAAGTGTACTCAGAAGAATGATATTTTTATTCTTGTTTCCTTGTTATACAGTCAAAGCGCAGTCTCTGTTGCCACTTTTGTGCAGTATTGTAGTGGAGTGTATTTCCTTATTAGGCGGATCTTGTTCATTGCACCGACTATGGAAGTTTTCTTTTCTTTGAGTGTTTTATCAGGTTGAAGAGACATAAAGAAGTTGTCTGTGGTCACATTTCTTCCTTGGTTTACAAATGACTCCATGGGACGCAGAGCGACGTACTCTCTAAGTGGTTGTTTCACTCTACGCGTGTCCTCTTTGCCGAGGTATGGGAAAGTATTACATATATATTGTCGTTACATCAACAGCCAACCATAATTTGGGACCATATTTGCCTGGTTTGCTGGACATGGATTGAGTATACCTGCATCTTTCTTTGCTTGGTAACAGTTGCTCGTCAGTGGTTATATTTTCTCCAGGGCGGTTATCGCGAATACTGTTTTCAATGAACTTTCTCCAAATTTCAGACACAAGTGCGAATTTGTTGGCTGCCTTGAGTTCAGCCCGGGTTAATCTTTCATCACAACGGAGAAATGTGAGAAGCTCTTGAAATCTGTCCCTTGGAATAACGTGCTTGATGAAGGCAGGCCCCCAAGAGTGCGACCGGAGTTCATCCACAGACCTACCTTTTGTGCACAATAAACCCCGAACGTGCATGATGACGATCAGTTTCTGTAGTTCATCAGGTGACACAGTCCTGTTACAATTTTTAAGTACTTTTCGAGCATTGGATCCTGTGTATTTTTTCATGAGACGTAGCACTGCTTCATCAAAAATAAGACGGAAGATACTGATGACAGAGCTGTCTACTCGTTGGCAAGCATAAGCAGTGGGACCTCCTCTCTCCTTCAGAACATTCACAGCTGATCGCCATCCAGAAGATGAATAATTTCCAATCTCCCAATCGCTTCCATCCCTTCCAATCGTCTTTGTAGACGCTTCCAACTGTTCATGCTGTGGTGTTGATTGACGTATATCAGCATCGGTATCCTCTTCTACTAATCGCCCCTCTTTCACAATGTCTTCACCTTCATTTGCTTCAGGTACGACAATTTCCGATTCAGTTTCGGAATTCTCTAAGAGATCTAACACTTCTTCATCAGGAAGTCCACGCTGAGGATTCAAGTTCGAAAACGTGTTTCACGGACAGACTGCCTGAGTGACACAACATAAACTCAGGAGGACTGGGTTCTAGGTATACTTAATCAAATGGCGAAGAAGATTGAAATATTTTGTAAATACTAAAACAGCATCAATAAGACGAGAAAAAATTAGAAAATGTCATTTAATTTCATCAACGAAGTAAACAAAATGGATATGACAATGAACGAAAAACTTATGACAGGGGTCATTTTGATCCCTTCCGCTGTTCCATTTTTAACAGAGCTTTGGAAGATTCCCGATCACATAAGGCAGTAGGTACAGACAACACTCCCTTTGACTCTGCATTAATGAGGAGGCGTGGCAACAACCGTCTTGGGTCGGTGGTGTGCAGAATCTATGAGATTTTACTTATACGATCAGACTTTCCCAAACACATCATCCACACCATCTAATAGCTAACAAGGGCAGATAAGTGCGATAACTTCCCCATAATCAGCTAGAACTCTTATCCATCCACAGGGCTGACAAGAATATTATGCCCAAGAATGGAAAATAAAATTTTTGACAGACTTCGTTTAGTTTGACTTTAGAAAAGATATGGCCGCGGGAAAGCCAATTCTCGCGTTGCCCTTGGTAGTGGAAGCAAGACCTGTGAAAAGTCAAGACACTTTCACAAATTTGGTGATATAGGAAAACCGTTCGAGAATGTAAAATGACGCTATATACTAGTAATTCTCAGAAAAATATCGAGATAGATGGAATAACATTTAAGACGGAACAAGGAAAACGAAAGGCCGCACATATTAAACACGGTGGTTGTTATATATTTGGAAGTACTGACAGACAAAAAATTTCAGTAGAGGTATTAAAATGCAACCGGAAATGACATCAATAATAAGATTTCTTGATGACATTGCTGTGTTAATTGAAAGTGATGGAGCATTACACGATGAAATGAACAGGCAGAGTGCGGTATGTGGATTGTGAGTAAGTGAAGAACGACGAAAGTAACGTGGAGTACCAGTAATTAGATCACGGATAAACCTGCCATCGAAATTAGAGACTACGACGAAGGCGAGGTGAGGGAATGTGCCACTTTGGAAACAGAACACTACATGACGGCCGAAGCAAGGAGGACACAAAAAGCGGTCAAGTAGGGGTAAAGACAAAATTCCTGGCCAAATGAAACGTGCTAGTATAAAAGGTCGTCTTAATTTGAGGAAATTACTTGCGGGAATGTAAACGAAAATGAATTCTTGAGGGTGGAAAAATTGAAAAAGGGGAGAGTTGTGGCGTTTTACATGGGATAATATCGAAGGATGTTGAAATTAAGAAGTGAGGGGGTTTCCATAGAATCTGCAAGGAAAAGGACACGTTGGCCATAGAACAAGGGGAGGGACAGGGTGATAAGCTAACACCTCATGGAAAAATTTTAATGGCGTTGGAAGGAACTGTATAGGATAAAAGTTAGAGGGGAAGAGCGGAATGTGAATAAGTACCACCTGTTATTGAGGAGACAAGGATATACTCAGATGTACCACAGGAAGTACGATTGGACCTTACTTATTCCTTATATACGTCAATGATCTGACAGACAGGGTGAGGAGTTGTCTGCGTGTGTTTGCTGATGACGCCGAGATAGGGATGGCGGTTATCGCTGAAGCAACGGTTTTTTCCGTCTCTAATTTAACCTGTCTGTTAAAACTATTCAAAATAAACGGTTTCTGAAATAACAGATTTTCGGTTTTTATTGCTGTTACTGCCAGTATTAAACGTCGACTTCGCACAAAGGTGGAAAAATGCCACTGAAGGTGAAGGAGCAGGAGATCACTATCGATTTCGAGTTAAGGAGTCGGCACAAATCGTGCTCATTGTCACTAGCACAGACTGCGAAAATGAAAGAGACGGGCTTGTCGACAAGCGACAGTGGAAGGTCACAAGCTGATGCTTACTCTGCATCGTCACTTTTGGATATCAATTTTCTATCGTGGAAAAACGACAAAATTAAAGATTCAGTTTTATTACTCCGGTTTTAAAACATGACATTAAAATTAAATCAATGAAATGTACCGTTTCCTCCAAAGAATCTTTTTGACGTTTTCCCCTTATATGTATACCAGGTTTCTTGTGCCTCCTTCTGTTCAATAAATGGTTTAAATGGCTCTGAGCGCTATGGGACTTAATATCTTAGGTCACCAGTCCCCTAGAACATAGAACTACTTAAACCTAACTAACCTATCACACACATCCATGCCTGAGGCAGGATTCGAACCTGCGACCGTAGCAGTCGCACGGTTCCGGACTGAAGCGCCTAGAACCGCTCGGCCATCACGGCCGGTTTCTCCTCCTCTTTATTACCCTTTTAAAGCAAATGTAGCACTGTGCTTCATCGCTACTGCAATTCGTAAAATACTTCCGAACTTGGGATGGTGTCATTCTGCAGTACAACTGATGTCCCAGGAGGAAAAACCAGGTGGAGGGAAAAGTAAGGAAGGAGGGTTAGGGCTTAACGTCCTGTAGACGTCGAGGTCATTAGAGAAAGAGTTCTATGTTTTTCTCGGATGGGGAAAGGAGTCAGTTGTGCCCTCACAAAGAAACCGTCCTATCACTCACCTAGAGTGATTTAAGGAAATCAAGGGAAACTTACACCTGCATGGCCTGATTTGGGTTCGAATTCTCTTAATCCAGAATGTGTGTCCACAGTTTTGACCAATTGCACCAACTCGGTAGGTCACTAGTTGTAAGGCTCGCATATAACCCTGCACTTCCACGCCAACCTATAGGCCACACCATACCACAAGAGGTACGGTGGTGACACTGGAATGCTGCACCTATCCTTTTGGCTAGTGTTTCATGCTAGTTTCCAATTATAGATGTTATTAAAATAATGCTGTTCATTTTTCCCAATTTCTATAACAATCAATGGAAAATCTGAGAACAAACGTAACTTATGGCAAATTGATATGACGGTTTTCTTACATTGTTATTAGCAAAAATTGAAAAAAAACCTGTTATAACTGGGACTAAATAAATACTGAAAAATACCGGTATCGGTTTTAACCGGTCGTTTTTTCCCATCCCTACGATAAGATGTAGGGAAGGCATAGCCGTTGTGTGCCTGCAGGACGATACGAGATAACTCAGACAAAATTTCATGCTCCTGTGGTCAATGGCAGCTTTCTCTACATGTAGAACAGGGTGATTTAATGCTCATGAGTAGAAAAAAAAACAGTTCCACAATTTTCGACAAAATCATTAGTAGTATGCTGCTGGACACAGTCAGGCCGATGACGCAACAAAGCGAAAATAAATGGAACAAGCGCATAAGCAAGGTAGTGTAGATGATGAATAATTGTCTACTTCAGTTTGTTGGAAGAACTTTGGGAAAATGTACTGTAGATCCTCTGCAAAGGAGACCGCGTACTGAACATCAGTTCGACCCATTGTTGCATATTGATCGAGTGTTTTGGACTCCCACCAGGTCGGATTAAAGGAAGACTTGGAAGCAGTTCAGACGCCGAAGTGAGCTGCTAGATTTGTTACGGGTAGGTTCGACCAGCACACGAATTATGGACTGAAATGGGTATACCTGGAGGGAGGCCAGCATTCTTTCCGAGAAACCCTGCTGAGAAAATTTCGAGAACCGGCATTTGAGGATGACTGCAGAACGATTCTACTGTCCCAGAGTGTATTTCTCTTAAGGACCACGAGGATCAGTTAATAGAAGGTAGACCTCGATCGGTGGCATAAAGACAGTCGCGAAGGTCTCTTGAAAGTCTTTAACTGGCATCGTTCGGAGGCACGTAGACAGTGGTTTTTCCCTTGTTCTATTTGCAACTGGGGCAGGAAAGGAAATGACCAGCTGTAGTAGTCACTCTTTGCTATAGATCATACGTGGCTTACCGAGTATGATTGTAGATGAAGATGAGCATTCTGGGTGAGGACATGAGATGCTTCATCTCATAGCACACAAGAGAGATTATTAGCGCGCCGTATCATATTAGCCAGATGAATGCTGACAGAAGTAATAATAATAATAATAATAACAATAATAATAATAATAATAATAATAATAAAATCTTTTACGAAAATTTCGGCCTTGTAATTATGTCAACACAATTTTAAAAAAACCAACAAGAAACTGTTTACTTGGAAGTCGCCCAACACAATGTTGGCTGAATTCCAGATAGACCATGTGGCCATCTCCAAGACTAACACAGCAAAAATTCTGAATGTGAAGAGGATTTTTTGAATCAGACCACCATCTTCTACAGATAAAGACCTGACTACAACTCAATAGAAAAAAATCAAAACTAAACAAAGTGCTGAGACCAGGCCCCGAATACATAAAACTCAACAACGAAAACATATTTCAGGAAATTAGTCAGACAAACACCACAAACTGGACAGATCAATCCGCGATCAAATTAGGTCAACCCCCGAGAAGGAGAAAACACAGGTGGTGGAATATAATATGTGACCAAGCAATAGAAGGAAGGACAAATGTCTGGAAAAACTTCAATAGTCACAAAACATCAGAAAAATGGCAGCAATTTCTAGTAATCCGAAAACAAACATCGAAAACAATTCGGAGGGAACAAAGAAATTATGACAAACAGCGACTGGATGAGACTGAACAAGACTTTAAGAAGAACAACACCAGGAATTTTTATGAGACGTTTAAAGACCATATTGCAGGATACCAGCCACCCAATCTTTGCTTCAAGAAACCGGATGCTTCACTATAAACTAACACAAAGAATAACTGCCAAATCTTCGCAGACTATTTCAACAAAATTCACCTAAAGAGGATATTCACTACCAAACGTCTACACCAAATCCCTACGCTAAACCGCCAACCATGAACGAAATAGCAGAAATTATCAAGACACTGAAAAACAATAGAGCCCCAGGATAAGATGGAATTATTGCAGAGCTATGGAAGTTAAATGATGAAAGATTAACAGGAAAAAGCCACAAAATCATATTAAACATTTGGGAAAATGTTTAATATGAATGGAAATGAGCATTCATCCATCCACTCCACAAAAAAGGGACAAAATTGAACCAAATAATTACAGGGGTATCTCACTCGTACCGGTCACATATAAAATCCTATCAAAAGCTCTCATGAATAGATTAGAAGAACAATCTGACCCACAAATAGGAGAATAAAAGGCTGGTTTTCGCGAGGGACGATCGTGCATAGAACAGATCTGGCATCTGAAAATGATTCTCCAGATGAGAAACACCCGAAACAGTGGTCACTTTTGTAGACTTTAAAAAGGCCTACGACTCAATAGACAGAGTAGCGCTCTGCAACACGCTGGAAGAATTCAGGATTGACAGAAAGACATGAGCAATCATTAGGCAGACAATAACTGACACAGTCTCCACGGTCAAATTTATGGGGGATATCTCTGAGCCATTTGAAATCCAAACTGGAGTGTCACAGGGTGACGGACTTTCACCATTACTCTTTAATATCATTCTTGAAAAAATCATTAGGACATGGGAAAAAGAAGTCAAAGGAATCCAAATTGGCATTACAAAAGATAATAGATTCAATGTGAAGTGTTTAGCTTTTGCAGATGACCTTGCAACCCTCACAAATAATAGAAAAGAAGCCACTATCGCCATACAGAAGTTACACGAAATAGCACAAAGAACTGGCCTGCAAATTTCGTACGAGAAAATCCAGTACTTAGAAAGAGTGCCACAAGACAAATTGTCTATTGTGACAACCCATGGGAAAATCGTACAAGTACCACATTTTAAATATCTGGGGGAAATCATCCAGCCATCAGGGATCAACCTAAAGGACATTGAGGACTGAACAATAAACTACAGAAAGCATATAAACTCACGAGGAAGTATTATAACAAAAAATCCATAGCCGGTAACGCAAAATTGGGGCACTCTAACACTGTCGTACTTCGAGAGGCAGTGTATGAATCTGAAACAACACAAATAGGTGGGCAAACTAAATCAAAGAAATAGAGAAACAAGAAAGGAAAATTCTCAGGAAAATTTTTGGCCCAATACTAGAGCAAGGAATCTGGAAGAAGGGACCAACATCAGAATTATATAAATACACAGACATGATAACAGATACAATAAGGAAAAGAAGAATGCATTTCTACGGACATATCCACAGGATGAATGAAAACAGAATTTCAAAGCGAATTCTTAAAGCCGTCAACTCAGGCAGGGGAAAAACAAAATGGATAAAAGAAGTTGAAGAGGACCTCAGACAAGCACACATAACAGTAAACGATGCAGAAAATAGAATTGAATTCAGGAACATCATCTAAAATATAAATTTCACACTACTACACAGTAGAGACCAGGATGCAAATGGATAGCGGAGCGAAAGAAACAACACAGTGAATACATGAAGAAAATTTGGGCTCAGAAAAAAACATAAACAATCATCATATAGGAATTCAAGTTCAAACGCCCTCTGTAAATGGGAATAATCGAAAATAATAATAATAATAATGATAATAGAGTTGTCATTGTTCCAGCATCATCTAGTTCTTGTCTTCATATCAAGAACACCAATTTCGTAGTGATATGATCTCGTTGAAGACGAACCTGCTTTCAATGAGCAAAAGTGATAACACCGAGCTGCGGTAATCAAAACAGATAATATCTTGATACCGCGGAAAGATATTAGTCGATGGGAGCCAAACAACTTTTCATTGTGGACTAGTGAACATCGAAGTTACTTCGTTGTTGGTGATTGTGTAGTGTTGTCGCTGTGAGTGACGAAACTGACTTTATATTTTAAAAAAATGTTATGGTCTTACCAGGTGGTTAATATAGAGCCAAATCTTCTTGTATAATGCAGTCAGTGGCATCATTAAGAGAATATGGAACTTAAGAGAAGCTAGAGAGAAAAAGACAATAGGATAACAGTTAGGTCTGTTATTAGAACTGTTGTAATGTTTAATTATGAAATACTTTGAGACCTGTTACAACCTTTCCTCCAGTTTAAAGAAGACAACTAAAGGAGTGATCAGCAGGTTAAACTGATGACTACGGATACATTTCTGATGAAGATCCCTGGTGTCAGTTAAGTGAACATATATTTCAAACCACCAACTAATGAACTTCTGACACATTTTATGGAAAGCTAGTTTATTATTTTCCCCAATTTCTTTTTGTGTGTTCTACATCAATTGCAGTCTAATTATTCGAATAACTCAATCCCAGTATTAAATACTGTACTATCTCACAATAAGAAGTAATACGTTTGCAACTTTGAGGGTATACAGTGAAGTACAACTGGAAAACCCCATGCGAGATTTACGCATACATGCATAAGTGGATACAAAAATTGATAACAATGACCAATTACGAATTAGTATATCTCTATTTCCGTGACTAGTTCCAGAGTCTGTTCAGATGTAACTTCCGAAGGGGCTGAAAAGGCTAGAAATCTACTTCACGGAAATAATGAAATATTTCACAAGTGACTGACCGTAGTTTTTTGCATTTATGTCCATTGAATGTTACATTTGTAGTATTCTTCAGTATCCATAATGGATGAGTTTAATTAGTTTTTAATATTTTTGTACCACTACAGATTGTCAGAATCTCATCGTGGTAGTAAAGAAATTTCCGAATTTTTTTAAAGGTATGCATCGTCAACCAAGAGCATCTTTTCTTGAGTACTCTGAAATTACGATCTTGTGATGTTGTTCTCATACTGATCCCTATCATATAATGAATATTTTGTGTAAATTGGTTAAATGCTACAACTGTCAACGTTAAACGTTTCTTGCAACAAATTAGCAACAGTTAAATCTGCATATTGAAGTAATTTCTGAAAATCTCAGTGTAAGCGATTTCGCGAGGAGAGAATGATCTTTACGTTACTGTTATTGAGATTATGTAGTAATAACACTGACTCATGAGATCCTCGCCGATTTGTACTGCTGAACCTACTCAAGAGGTATTCAGTACAAGTGACTATTTATACTATATATAAGCCGTAGGTTTCACGTAGGGGTGTAATAGTGACATTTAGGACTGCAGTGGTATTTCAAGGCACAACGAGAAATATCTGCAGCCAGCTTTGTTATTCATACAGTCATCCGGACACCGACTGGGCCAATAGGTACACTCCATGAGCTGGGAAGAGTTCAAGATGTCCCAGTTTAGATAAAGCGTTAGTATCAAAAATATTTCGGAAGACACAATCCCTAACATGCTGTTAATCATGAACAGATTTTATTTACCACTGGTGAGGAGAGTAACAGAATGACAATTTGTCCCGAGAAATTCAAGAATTGATTACCCTAAAACACTAGAGCGTTTCTTTTACTCTGTGATATCAAGATCTGTGACATTTATTTATTGTCAGGCTATTGTCATAGTCCTGACTTTGTAACTAAAGATATATATATAGTAGTTTAGTCAATAACTGGCTTCAGTGTAGCATGTATACTCCTCTTGTCCAACAATGTCCTACACTGGATGGTACTTCTTGACTAATAAGAGGCAGTGAAAGCCTATATCGCCTCAGTATTAATGCAGTCAACGTGTCCGTTCATAATTGACACGACAAGCGTGACATTTCACTGTAATGGAACACGATTCGACCATCCTGTCCATTAGATGCAATCAACAAACCCTCCAATGGCGATTCATCTCAATGTCCAAATCGCTCTCCTCATGACAGAATCGGAATTCCTCCAGTTAACGGAACAACTAGCGCCGTGAAGCATGACTGTATAATGCTAACACTGACATGTTAATAATTTATCTTGCTGGCTCCATATAAATACGTACATAGTATGCAGGGATACCACTGTTCGGTCGTTAAGGTTCCATGTATCAGTTGAGACACACACATACGTCCATCTGCTAAATTTAGAGTCAGAAAAAACAGCAGTCGTCATAGTTACCGAAACATTGTATACTGCAACACTGTGTAAAGGTAAATCCTTTTAGAGACGAGCCAATGTCATTATCCACAGCTGGTGAAAGTGATGGCCATAGACGATGAAGTGGGTTAGTAAACTGAGAAGATATATATCAGGTTGTGGGTTTTTAGGCATAAATCGGTATTTCAGTAGCTGTTCTGAAGGAAATCGTAATTAATTACTTTAAACAAAAATTTCTTCTTTATAACTTTTAGTGTGGCACACTTGACAATCATAAAAATACGTTATAAAATTGAGGCATGGGGACATGAACTGATACCTCGCTTGGAATATGGTTTCGAATAATTACACTCGTACTGGAGACACAAGAGGTCGAATAATGTATCCTACTGTGCTACTGTATGTAGTGTTTGGCAGCAAATAAACACAATGCATCTAACTTTCCTTCCTGGAGTTTTTAACATTACAGAGCGAACATTTTACAATTTACAGTCTGCCATCAAGTTTGTTCCCGAAGTTTTTAACATTATGGAGTGAACATTTCACAATTTAGAGTCTGAGTTATCATTTAACAAATTATTACTCAGGCGAAGGATTAGAAATTAACTACACTAGCACTTACCCAAGGTTCTTGCAAACAGTATTAGGAGTTATCACACAAACAAAAACTGTTTTTGTTAGTCAGACTGTGCTCTCTTCGCATAGATTCCAGCCACTTTTTAATCTGATGCGTCATTTTTGTTTTTTGCTGCCACCAGCTAGGAAATGTAATTAAAAATTATAATGTAACATGATAATACGGATAGTGGGGCATTGACCTTAGTAATTTGCAGTGAATGTAATTAGTGTGACTGACGCAACTGTTTGCTGATACTTTTTTGTTAGCTATTCAGTCACTCGCAGTCCTCTAAACACAAAACCTTACCAACAAATTACTTTTTTACAGGTCATCTCAGTAGACCATGAGAGTCAATTACAGCATTTCGGAAGGAAATTACTCTAAGAGAAGGAAAACAGTCTTGTGAAAATTACTGCGGTTGGTTTTACGTTATACTATGAAAAGTAAAATTTTTCTTTCGCCATTACATTCCTTCGAAGTATCACAAGATTATCGGACGAAATGTTCTCAAATTAAAGACCAGTTCTTACACACGATTAGTGTCTTTATATTTTTTCTTCCTCTGGTGCCTTAGTTTGACCCTAAAATTCATAGACACTTTATAAGACTGGAACTGTGAGGTTTTGTCCATAGTTTGAACTTATCAGTGAACAAATTATTTATTTGCCTCAGTCAGCAACACAAAACAGTAATCCTCCTTAACAATTTTCAATGAAACAAATTACGACAATGGTTGAACGTAAAAGGCTTGCTGAAGTGGCAGAAGTACAGAGGTGTGTATTGAAACGTTGGAGTTCAGTTAGCAGTGACAGTTAGCGGAGTTCCATTATATTCGTTTTTACTTCGGCTGATGTTTGAATAATGCCAGATGGTTTATTCCTTCGTAAAACAGTTTGCGTGGGACCAACAAGAAGGTAACGTTGTGTAAATCGTGTGATCGTTATCAGGCAGAAATACAAATGCTAAAGTGGAGAGTGAGACCCTTTTTCTTCCCAAGTTCCTGGCGCCTCTCTTTTTGTCCTTTTTGTGCTTTTTATGTGCCAGAATGATGTGGATGTAGTCGACATCCTTGGTACAGCACAGATCGTCCTTGAGTTTAACCTGTGGTTTGAAAAACATGAACGCATCATACTGATGGACGTGGAATGCCTTTCTCTGATATTCAGTTTCAAAAAAAAGAAAAAAAAAAAGAAAGGCTTTCGTTAAATTTGAAGTTGAACTCTGGAACAAGATATTCCTCTACACGTTTAGTTAACCAGTTTGCGGAGTGATTATTTCAAAGGAATAAATCATATAAAGTAAAACAATGCCTTCGATACCAATTTTTGTTAGAGTTTTCTAAAAGCCGCTGCTTTTTGGCTGTGGGTTTCAAACACGAATCTCAAACTATTTTTAAACCAGTGGAACAATTCTCCTATCGGAGCACAAAAAAGGCGAATATGCTCCTGTCTAAAAAACTCTGACTGAAAAGTCTCGTTCTACTTTCCTCAGCAACGTTAAAATTTTTTCCAAGAATTTTGGCATGTGAACATATTGGAATTCTTCTTAACATTCAGCTTACTCCTCACTCTCACGAATTCCCCTAACTGTAACTCGCTCACACCCTCTAGTCCATTGCTGTAATTCGCTCATACCCATCCACTCCGACTTACTCATTCAGTCCAAGTGAATGTCATTATCTCTGTGTGTCGCTCTGCCATTGTCTCGTGTGTCTCAGCGACAGTCTCGTTCTCTCATAGTACTACTGTCTCCTCTCAGACTGTCTCCCTGTTGGTCCTTCTTACTGCTAGTATCTCATTCATTCCTTCCCACTGCTGCTATTTCTTCTCATTGTCACTATCTTTCTCTTCTTTTTTATTATTGTCATAGACTCTGTCTCCACTAACTACTGGCTCTCACCCACTTCCACAGTCTCCTGGTCTTTATTCCTCTAACACTGGCATTGCTTCTCTCACTCTTTTCCAAGCACTGTTCTGTCACTGTCAACTATATTCCACTACAACTGTGTCCCTCTCTTTTGCTCATACGGTCATGTCTCCTTAGCTTTCTCTACAACACAACTACTGTCTACAATCTCCCAGTGTTAATTACTTCTCTGCATCCTTGCCACTGCCACTGCCTTCTTCCCTCTCACGAAAAAATCGCGAACGTTTTCGTATGCCAAAATTTTTGGGAAAATTTTTAAACGTGTTGACGGAGGTAGAATGAGGCAACTGGTATCCCACTTTTCAGTCGAAGTATTATAAATAAACAGGGAAGTATTTTCATATTTTGTGCTCCGACTGGAGCATTTTTATGCTGATGCCCTTCCTTTTCCTGCCAGAACAGGCCGTTTCACTCATATGAAAAGATCTTTAGGCGTCAGCAAAACTAATTTTACACCTCAGGCCGGATTTTACATGCACAAAAATTTCTGCTTGTGCTTCAGAGCAACATATGCCTTTTGATGATAACGAAGAAAGTTTACAGCATATTTCTCCGCGCTACGTCAGTGTATAAGGCACGTTTCCGCCTCACACCGGATTTTACGTGGGTATTTTACGTGTGTAAGCAGGGTAACTTTGAGCCTCTGTATCTCCGAAACGAGAAAACATATGAAGAGAATTTTTAGGGCCGTTCGATATCTAATTCTTAGGAATACATCGTAAAAATGAAGCTCTTTTGCTGTACATACCCGTCTTGGAATACGCGGCTAGGTTTTGGAGCCAAAAAAAAAATCTGTTTCTCAATAATGGTTAATATTTTTCAAAACAGAAGGGTGTTACTTCTATATACATGCCGAGGGAACACAACATTAAAATTTGAGTAACTTTCTGCGGCTATTTGTTATTTAGATTTCGTACCATACAGGACTTTACGTGCATATTTTACGCTTATATGAAAAGTAACTTTGATTCTCTGTATCTCAGGAAAAGATAAAGATATCAATGAAATTTTTAAGGTCGGTAGAGACCGAGATCGTAGAAATATGTAGCGAAAATTTCAGACATTTCCTGTGCATAGTCGTCTTGGAAACTGCGGCTCAGTTTCGTTACGAGAAATGATAATGGAAAGCTCTTTCTAGGGTTTCTTAAGGAATTGCCCATGAACTAATAATGATTTTTCAAAACGGCAAGATTGCACTGGGAAATAAATGCCTTAAGAATAACCCGGAAAATTTTGAGCAATTTTCAGCAGTTATTTATTATTTAGAATTTATGTGCGTACTTTGTATGTAGAAGTTGGGTAGCTTCGAATGTCTGTACTTAGGAAAGGGATAAAGATATGAAGAAAATTTTCAGTTTTATTCGAGACTGGAAACATAGAACTATATGATAAAAATTTCAGCCATTTACTGTCTACAGCAATCTTGGAATTAGCCGCTCATTGGTGTTGCGAAAAAATTGCAAAAAAAAATCCCTTTTTCTGTTGTTTGCTAAGGAATCGCCGATGAACTAATGGAGCCTCCATTAATCCCTTAAGGTGCACCGTTGACTGCATCAAATGCAAAAAGAACCAACCCTTTTTCTCTATTTGCATAAGCAGGAGGAATTGTGATATATTCATACTTACAGTACTGCAGGACAGTGACACAAAGACGATCCTTCTGTTGGCTACACAAATCGTCCCTAGTCCATGGGCTATCAAAACACTTCACTTTGCCTTTCTAAGACCAATAGATCTCGAAGTAAAATTCCCAGAAGAAAGATGTTTTTATGCACGGATTTCTGGAAGTTTTTAGGTAGCGTTTGCTGTAGCCTGCGTAACTATTAACATTTGGTACTTAGTTTTGGCCACCAATATTTCGTTCAAAACGTTTTATCTTAAACGTTACTGGATTATTATAAGTAATCCTTTGTTAGCCAAGATCGAAAAAATTATTTATATTAATTACTAACAGCCAGCTTGATATATAAAGTTTTACGTGAAACTGGAATGAGAGAAAGTAGAGTGACGGGATCAATATGGCAAAAGTTTCGCAAAGTCAATACATACCAAATATGACAAATGTTGCTGGCCGTGTCTTAACTTGGTTTGTATTGACGTGATGTGACGTTTGTCATAATGACTGTTTGTCACATTCTACTCTCCGTTATGTGTAATTTTTACAAAATTTCAGAAATGCAGATGGCTTGCTGTTTTGGCCGAAACTAGATGAAAACAGTTATAATTAACTTTTGCGATCTTGACTAATATAGGATAATTTATAAGAATCCAATAACCTTCAACATTTATTGATCTCGTAACTACTATATTTCTGCAGTTAGATATATTAATTTTTGTAATGAATTTCTGCTGTGTGTCAGCAGTAAGGATTTTGACTATTTGGTCATTTCGTATTTCACAGCTTCCTTAACAATGGTAAGGTCCCGTCTGTATATATGAAAGTTTCCTAACATACGTTTCGTATACATCAGTAAATAATCTTACCTCTATCGGCAAAAATTTATGAGGGTTGGTGTCATCTATACTGTATTGAACTCATGAGTGTCCATTTGCAAATAGTGTCCAGTGCAACGTCTTCATAATATAGTTGAGTTTTCTAGAAGCAGATTTCATAGGAACAGTAAAACATGGGAGAGCTATAACTGTGCAAAACATGTGGTATAGCTAAAAGTAGATCGACAAGGGTTCTTAGTAACTAGGATACTCGAATTACCGATCTGCTGCTTTTGTGAGCTACAGTGTTTGCATTTTGTAAGTTTTATAATTATTACAATAAATGTGTAGTTTGAGGCTTTCCCGACGTAATAAACTCTTGAGAGTTGAACTGGCTTATTGTCGGATCGTCTTGTCTAACTGCAAAATATTTCCACGAGGCAGCTGCTCATTATCATCCCATGGCAGTTGTATATTATGAAGACCTGTTCATAGGGCTCGAGCTATCTCAATTCCAGAGAGTTTGTTAGCAAAGCCCAGAGACCTCCGCTCTGTGTTTGTCCAGATACCGTATTCCGATGACTAGATTCTCCAAGCACTCCGATCAGCACTTGTTAGACTTACAAAAGAAACTGAGAAAACAACTAGCATTGTTTTAATGTCCTACGGTGGCGGTCTGCCCTTCACTACCAGCAGAGTCCTCAAGAAACCCCAAATGAAATTTCTCTTCCATGGCGATTGCAAACTGTGATGCGTTCGGCAAAGGATGAGTTAGGCTTAAGGAGACCAAGAATATGAGAGATCCCGTGTCATCGGCGGGACGTGTTAGAATGTGAGGTGAACACAGACGTCACACAAGACTAGATCAGTCAAAAAAATCTGCTGTTGCTGAACATTGTCTTGATATAGGACACGGCATTAATTGCGGAAAGATTAACTGCCTATCGCTTGCGTAAATGTTCTGAGACTGTCACTGAAGAAACGTAGCAAGATTTGACCAACGGAGACAAGTGTTTTCAACTGAGAAACGCGTGGGAAACAGCACTCGCTATACTAAGGAATCGTCAGCTGCAGACAAACCAAGTCAGCGGGATTACGCTAATCGGGACTTTAAGTCAGGCAGCTAAGCCGGCCACCAACAACTTGTCCATGAGCATTCGACAGGATCTGCGGTTTGCAGCCGAACTTTTCCCGTGTCGCGTATGCAGGTTCCACGGCGAGCTTCATCAGCAGGGGGCTTTGGGCATTAACGTCCAGTGCTGTGATGTTACAGCCCCGCCTCTTGACGTCTACGCTTTTCTAGCGAACCATTGTAGAAACTAGAGAGCCACGATAACTACTGACAGACGCACCTGAATGTGGCGAGTAGCTGCCTCGTGGAAATGCTGTGCAGTTGAGACAATATTATCCGACGTTGCACCCGAGAACAATTCCAGCCGATTAATACAGGGTGATGGACGAATAGCTGATACATTAAACATGAAATAAACATTTTCGAATTTTATAAACAAGTTTTATGGTCCATAGAAATGTGTTTAACTTCATCACATGTTCAATATGCCCACCATAATAGTGGACAACGCACCACTATAGTGGACAGCGTCGGCTAGGCGAGTACACATATTTCTGAAAACTTTAGGACGTTTCATTTACCTCGTTGCGCATTTGCTCTATACGGGCACACATTTCAGTAATGTTCTGTGGTCTCAAAATTGTTTCTCTTTTCAATATCCACATAAAAATCACGTGGGCTTAAATCTGGACTTAAAGGCGGCCAAAAGATTCCCCTCGTGATGGCTCTGCGGGTACGATGGAGCATCAGACGATTGATGAAAATTTCGCGTAGAAAATCCAGTACAGCATTAGCCGAAAGAGGTGTTGCGCCATATTGGATGAACAACTGTGCGTTCATTGGAAGATTGGTGGCAAGCAGATGTGACACAAAGTCATTTTGCAAATTGCCTTCAGCAGCTCAGCACTGACAGTTTCATTTAAGAACACCGGTCCGCTTTGTCCCTGTCTGGATAGAGCTACCTACATTGTCTCTTTTTTTAGGTAGGTCTTTTTCCTCTACCCTTTTTCTCTACCCCAGAATCTACCATTTTGTTTCACTGAGGTGGAAATAAGCTTCGTCTTAGAATCACGTGTTGAGTACCTTTTTCTTCTGCCCATAATGAATACTACTTGGAAAAGCAGTTTAACAGAATGGATAGCTTCTTGAAATGAGGGTACAAGATGAACATCAACAAAAGCGAATCGAGGATAATGGAATGTAGTCGAATAAAGTCGGGTGATGCTGAGGGAATTAGATTAGGAAATGAGACACTTAAGGTAGTAAAGGAGTTTTTCTATTTAGGGAGGAAAATAACTGATGATGGTCGAAGTAGAGAGGATATAAAATGTAGACTGGCAATTGCAAGGAAAGCGTTTCTGAAGAAGAGAAATTTGTTAACATCGAGTATAGATTTAAGTGTCAGGAAGGCATTTCTGAAAGTATTTGTATGGAGTGTAGCCATGTATGGAAGTGAAACATGGACGATAACTAGTTTGGACAAGAAGAGAATAGAAGCTTTGGAAATGTGGTGCTACAGAAGAATGCTGAAGATTAGATGGGTAGATCATATAACTAATGAGGAAGTATTGAATAGGATTGTGGAGAAGAGAAGTTTGTGGCACAACTTGACTAGAAGAAGGGATCGGTTGGTAGGACACGTTCTGAGGCATCAAGGGATCACCAAGTTAGTATTGGAGGGCAGCGCGGAGGGTAAAAATCGTAGAGGGAGACCAAGAGATGAATACACTATGCAGATTGAGAAGGATGTAGGTTGCGGTAGGTACTGGGAGATGAAGAAGCTTGCACGGGATAGAGTAGCATGGAGAGCTGCATCAAACTAGTCTTAGGACTGAAGACCACAACAACAACAACACAGTCTTCTCATTTTGTTCTGCTCAGTTAGTTTCTGTAACATAGTCATTTTGTAACTGTAGAGATTGAGGTCACAGGTGAATTTTTTTGTACATGAAGTAGAAGTATCCCCACTTCCCTTGCTACCCACCAGGGATGACTTTTTCAGCTTGATTGAATAGCTACACGCTTCGATGCTTTCCAGAAAACAATAGTCGCTGCCCGAGGCCGTTTCTCTTCCAAAGACACTGCCTTCTTCTTCAAATTCTTTCGTTCCTCGGAGAACTGTATCCCCTGATGGAGCCCAACGCATATGGAGCATTGTTCTACATCTTTTTCTCGTTGCTGTGGCACTTTTCCGTTCAGCATAAAGAACCACCTAAACAATCTGCTGAATACATAAACGTCCACGCTCGGCCATGGCGAAACGCTAGAGGGAAAAATAACTTACTGAAGACGTTGCAGCAAATTTGAATCAAATGTAACTAAATGTAAATTTTTTATTCAGTCTTAAAATGCGTCAGCTATTTGTGTGCCCTCCTGTAGTTGCAGTAAGGGTTAGGATAAATTAAACAATAACTGCTGCCAGATGTTAAGAGAAATTTCTGTAGTTCCCAGAAGCACGATATTTGTCGGTGTGGAACTCATGGGAATGAAAAACGATGTAATTCCGCTAAACTGCTTATTTTTGAGTCATCGTAAAAGCACTGTTACTAAATCAGACATTGCAATAGGCAAACCTGATCTAATCAAGGGTCGATACCTCAAGAGCAGGGCTTCCCAACGTATGGTCCGCCGGCTATTTCTAGGGGGTCCGCGGCCATCTTTCACCAAATCGTGTAAAATAATGAGTAAAATTATTGAATAACGATGTGAAAATAAAATTCATTACCATTTTCTCTTTTCTTGTGAAAAACATGTTTACTTTTACTTCAGGTCGTATTCCCAAGCAGCCTTTGCGGTTCTTAAGCGAGGACGCATACACAGTTTAGTGCCGAAGAATGCGGCTTTCCTGATCGACTGTTTCGCGGCAATACGGGAGTCGTTTGTGCGCCGGCTCACGGCGCTAGATGCGTTGAAACCTTTTACGCATGCGCGGAGCGAGCTTTGTCGACCAATCAGCGAACAGTTTGGACGTGACGTTGATTGCTCTGGTAGGAAGGCAGCTCCAACGTGTGAAACGTCAATTAAAAAGTAATTTTAATCAGGCTATAGTGTGTTGAAAAAAGGGAGTAAATCCACTAGCAAGTGTCTGGATAGAGTGGGAATTCAAACTGGATCGTTAGTTTCAAGTTGTTTTCATTCATCTCTAAACCAATGACTATTCATACTTTGGGGGGGGGGGGGAAGGGGAAGGGGATCATTTGGAACATGGCACTTGCATTAAGAAGCTTTCAGTTACCATGTGTTTCTCTCTGAAAGTTAAAGTTACTGTGCTCTTGACTGATTAGGGGTCAGCCATGGATTTTCGATTGCAGAAGGGGTCCGCCAGCTCAAAATCCTTAAAAGATTTAGCAATATCTCAGTCTTTGTTATAAGCAGTTGTTCATGACTTTTGCAATTAAGGTTGCTATAGAGCAAAATTCTCAGCTGACAAACAGTTAACGACCTAGGTGGATGGAAGGTGTGCCACACATAGGTCACTGCATTTCGAGTGAAAGCGACCATTGATGACTTTTCAGGTGAGATCGTAAGTCTAATTAGGAAAGATCACTTATAATGATAATTTGTTGCATCATAGAATCTGGTGTTATGGTGATGAAGTCAATTACAAATGACACATATATTCAGCCAGTCGCATTACATGGCAATACAACGTAGCGTCCTTGTTTTTCCTACAATGTAATGGTGAAATGAAAGCTACAATAACACAAAAAATACTGAATAAATGTGAAATCCCGTTGGAAGTTCTTTACGTAACAAGGAGGTTAAAATACAGTTATGATTAGTATCGATTGCGAATTGTCTGAAATATAGTTTGCGATCAAGATGAAAAAAACTTCTACAGAATAACTGATCGCATTCTCCACGACTTAAACATGTCAAACTTTGTATAATAGTGGAAGCTTTTTAAAAAAGTATATTGCAGACTTAGAAATTCATAGCTGAAACTTGTTTGGAACGAATCTCTTCGACAAATATCTACCAAAGACAACAGTAAATCATTCACCCGATTAAGTTGTTCATACGCCAGTTTTAACGCAAGAAAATTAATTCGTGGGAATGTGCCTTAGAATAGGGATATAATGAGGATGCTGGGTAAAGGAGCTTTATTCGTGTTCAGAACTGGTAACCCGAGACGACGCAAAACAATGACTCCGGTATTGTTGCGATAAGGTATCACAATATTTAATTAAAGTCTGCTAAAAGTAGAATGATTCTATCTTTGAACGCAACAGTCTCGTGAATGTTGTGATTTAGGTTCGATTAGCAACTATCAAGAAATTAAGAGTATTATGACTGCCACGGAAGAACAGTTAGCTATTTACTTGTGAAGTTATTCTTTTCCAGGTTCTCAGACGATGCGGAAATTAAGAGGTGTGATTCTGGAAGCCTTCCCGATGGGTGTATTCTTCCAATAAGTACCTGATGTGCATCCGTGACATGAATACACTATCTGACCAAAAGTATTCGTCAATTGGGCACTAACCCGGAGTGTCTCCAGCCGTCGCCTTTATGATGGTTTCAGCTCTGCTGAGGAGACTTTCAAACGAAATATTAGGATGTGTGTGTGTGGAACACTGACAGCCCGGACTTCCTCAGGAGCCAAAGCAAGAGACGGTAGTGATGTTGGGCACTTCGGTCATAAACGAAGTCGACGTTCTAACTCATGCAATATACAGGGTGATTCAAAAAGAATAGCACAACTTTAAAAATGTGTATTTAATGAAAGAAACATAATATAAACTTCTGTTATACATAATTACAAAGAGTATTTAAAAAGGTTTTTTTTCACTCAAAAACAACTTCAGAGATGTTCCAGACACTCGAGCAATATCAGCCTGATACTCCAACTCGTTCAACACTCTCTGTAGCATATCAGGCGTAACAGTTTGGATAGCTGCTGTTATTTCTCGTTTCAAATCATCAATGGTGGCTGGGAGAGGTGGCCGAAACACCATATCCTTAACATACCCCCATAATAAAAAATCGCAGGGGGTAAGATCAGGGCTTCTTGGAGGCCAGAGATGATGTGCTGTGTCACGGGCTGCCTGGCGGCCGATCCATCGCCTCGGGTAGTTGACGTTGAGGTAGTTACGGACAGATAAGTGCCAATGTGGTGGCGCTCCATCCTGCTGAAATATGAACTGTTGTGCTTCTTGTTCGAGCTGAGGGAACAGCCAGTTCTCTAACATCTCCAGGTAGTGTAGTCCAGTTACAGTAGCACCTTCGAAGAAAAAGGGACCAAAAACTTAACTGGCTGAAATGGCACAGAAAACGTTCACCTTAGGCGAGTCACGTTCATACTGAGTTGTTTCCCGCGGATTCTCAGGACTATCTAGGACTCGATTCACTTCTGCCGTTCTCAATAACACAAAAAGCTTTCTGTTGAGCGGTCGCCATCTTAGGATCAACTGACGCTGACGCCTAGTCAACAGCGCCTCAAGCGAACAAATGTACAACTAAATGAACTTTATAGCTCCCTTAATTCGGCGACAGATAGTGCTTAGCTCTGCCTTTTGTCGTTGCAGAGTTTTAAATTCCTAAAGTTGTGGTATTCTTTTTGAATCACCCTGTACATTCCATTGGTGAAGGTTGCGACACCTGGCATGTCAGTCGTTTTTAGATATATTACTGACCACAAAATACTGCCTCCCAGACGCTGCTGTTTGACAGGCTACATTGTCACTAGGATCATCGTCTAAGGAAGTGTTCCTCTACTGTGTGCAGTCACAATGCTGTAAAATATGTTCATAGAGTTCCACACTTATCGTTTTCTGTATGCCAATAGTGGGAGCAAAACCTAACTAATTAACACCACCTGACTACGATCACTGTTGGCGTTAAACATGATGGCTAGGAACGCTGACCTTCGTCAAACAAAATGGCTTCCATTGGGTTGCTACAGAATATAGTCTCATTCATCACTAGAGATCACTCATTACCAGTATTGGCCTGTCCAGTGACGTCGTTCTTCGCAGGACCTGAAGCGTCATTTCTGTATTTAATATAGGTACGTGTTGGTTATGACGAGCACCATTCTCTACGCACAGTCACTATGCTAACAAGAGTGCTGACAGAACTCTGGAACTCGCGAGAGGTTTTTTTTCCCCCCCTGGTTTAAGGAAATATGTTACAACCGCCCTCTGCAGTACTCTTCGTCAAAACATGAGGTCTGCCAGGTCTTGGAATAGCGGCTGTCGGGGTCCTTCGTCTTTCCACTTCACAGTGACATTACCATCAGTCGACTTGGGATGCTTGAGAAAGTTTGAAATGTCCACCACAAATATGTTACTCAGCTGACACCCACTGAGTAGTCCACGTTAATCTACATCTACATTTATACTCCTCAAGCAACTCAACGGTGTGTGGTGAAGGGAACTTTACGTGCCACTGTCATTAACTCCCTTTCCTGTTCCACTCGCGTATGGTTCGGGGGAAGAACGATTGCCGGAAAGCCTCCGTGAGCGCTCGAAACTCTCTACTTTTACATTCGTGATCTTCTCGGGAGGTATAAGTAGGGGGAAGCAATATACTCGATACCTCATCCAGAAACGCACCCTCTCGAAAGCTGGACAGCAAGTTACACCGCGATGCAGAGCGCCTCTCTTGCAGAGTCTGACACTTGAGTTTGCTAAACATCTCCGTAACGCAATCACGCTTACCAAATAACCCTGTGACGAAACGCGTCGCTCTTCTTTGAATCTTCTCTATCTCCTCTGTCAACCCGACCTGGTACAGATCCCACACTGATGAGCAATACTCAAATACAGGTCGAACGAGTGTTTTATAAGCCACCTCCTTTGTTGATGGACTACATTTTCTAAGGACTCTCCCAATGAATATAACCTGGCACCCGCCTTAGCAACAATTAATTTCATGTGATCATTCCACTTCAAATCGTTCCATAGGCACAATCCCAGGTATTTTACAGGAGTAACTGATACCAGTGTTTGTTCTGCTATCATATAATAATACAGTAAATGATTCTTCTTTCTTGGTATTCGTAATACATTACATTTGTCTAGGTTTAGGGTCAGTTGCCACTCCCTGCACCGCTGCAGATCTTTCTGCATTTTGCTGCAATTTTCTAATGATACAACTTCTCTGTAAACTACAGCATCATCCGCGAAAAGCCATATGGAACTTCCGACAGTATCTACTAGGTCATTTATACATATGTATTGTGAAAAGCAATGGTCCCATAACACTCCCTGTTGCACGCCAGAGGTTACTTTAACGTCTGTAGACGTCTCTCCACTGAGAACAACATACTGTGTTCTGTTTGTTAAAAACTCTTCAATCCAGTCATACAGCTGGTCTGATATTCCGTAGGCTCTTACTTTGTTTATCAGGTGACAGTGCGGAACTGTATCGAACACCTTCCGGAAGTCAAGGAAAATGGCATCTACCTGGGAGCCTGTATGTAATATTTTCTGGGTCTCATGAACAAATAATGCCAGTTGGGACTCACACGATCGCTGTTTCCGGAATCCATGTTGATTCCTACAGAGTAGATTCTGGCTTTCCAGAAATGACATGATACGTTACCAAAAAAAAAAGCTTCTAAAATTCTACAACAGATCGATGTCAGAGATATAGGCCTATAGTTTAGCGCATCTGCTCGACGACCCTTCTTGAAAACTGGAACTACCTGTGCTCTTTTCCAATCATTTGGAACCTTCCATTCCTCTGTAACACCCCACCCGTCACTTATCTGGTTTTGGTGTGTGTTCACCCCAGGTAATTGACTAACAGATCAACAGAGAGTCCAAAAATGCCGTAATGTCGGATAACGCAAAGAAAGTAATAAGGCCCTGTGACTCCTGATTGAACTGCGGTGGCAGTGTTGACATTAATTGATTCAGAATTGATCACTTTTAATTAAAAAGGGGTGCACATTGATGTTATATTCAGCTATTGAACACCAGATGCAAATGTTGAACATAAAATTAATTAAGAAAGTGACTTGGGATTTCAACTACATGATTGAAAACAGATGCAATCAATTATCACAGATTTATTTAACTCACGACCTTCAATCATCACATTATATGACTCTCCTAACAGGCAGTGGTAATAAATTGCGTTTGCGTGGAGTAAAGCGTGATAAATCAAAAGTAATTCCTATCGACTGACCCAGGTGTAATGCGAAGTGCGAGAAGAATTCTACAATACACAGCCCATGAAACCCTCGTGGAAACTTTGCCAATGTGATACAACAAATTAATCAGTGGCCGGAGAGGGCGCAATATCACCGAATTCAGCTTGGCGGAGCGGTGTCGTTGTGCGGACGTCGGCCGACCTCGTGATGCTGCAAGGCTGCGCTCGTCTATTCACTCCTAGCTATCTTGCTCAGTACATAGCTGAACCAAAACTTCCTATCTCCAAGCTCAATCGTTCCATTTGCTAAGTCATAAACTGCAGAGATGCTCACTCTCTCAGGCAAGCTGAGTAAAGAACGGAGATTTATCCCAGTCCACACTTCACCTCGGTTTCCCCTCCAGCAAAATCACTTATGCCAATTGTAGCGCAAGTCATGTTAATTATGCGTAGGTTCCGAGTGCCGACCAATGCCTGCTCTGAGAAGTGAACAAATTCCCACAAGTGTCCTCTCAGGCCACCCACCAAGGTTAGTGTCTGCATGAACACCAATTTTTCTGGAATTCTGACTCCCAGGAGAGTACTTCAAATTCCTTGGTCCTACGTTCCCATCGGAGGCCGGTGAATTTCATTCTGTCGCTCTTCACCTGATTTACTTCAGACTCTGCGAACTGTGAATTCAACATGAAGTTGCTATAGTCAAAAACGCGCATATTTTGACCTCTCTTGACCGCGCCACCGTAGCTTTGCGCGGCTTTCTCTCATGTTTCCCTGAAAACAGGACGACGGACATTTATCAACAGGTGTACAAGTTTTGGATCTGCTTCCCGGTACACCAGAATGGGTCAACCACTCCCCCTCACTGTCACTCATCTTAAGGCAGCTGGAGGCCACGCCCCATTACCACTTTCTCAGAGCTTGAATACTTCCCTGGGTTAAACTAGTCTTCAGTAAATCGAAGCGTTTCCACATTTTTCATGTCGTGTGAATTACTTTAATACCATCACCCGACATTCATTACTTCAGTACATCCACACTATACCCTCTACAAGATGCATTGTGCCTTGTCAGTTATTTTTGTTCAGCCCTACTGTTCGCTCAACGTGAGTTAGGTGATTTTTAATGACTTCATGTAAGGGGCATAGTTCTTTCCATCTTACACGTGTAGAGACTTGCGGTACACGGCTGTTAGAAGAGGGGCACGTTTTTCTGCATAATCTGTGTAGAATCGCATTGGTATCCCGTCAGGTCTAGTGGACTTTCCTCTGTTGTGTGATTTCAGTTGCTTTTCTATTCCTTGGACACTTATTTCGATGTCAGCCATTTTTTAGTTCGTGTGAGGATTTAGAGAAGGAACTGCAGTGCAGTCTTCCTCTGTGAAACAGCTTTGGAAAAAGGTGTTTAGTATTTCAGTTTTATGCGTGTCATCCTCTGTTCTAATGCCATTATCATCCCAGAGTGTCTGGATATGCTGATTCGATCCTCTTACTGATTTATTGTAAGCCCAGAACTTCCTAGGGTTTTCTGTCAAGTCGGTACATAGAAATACATTTCGAATTCACTGAACGCTTCACGCGTAGCCCTCCTTACACAAACTTTGACATCGTTTAGCTTCTGTTTGTCTGAGAGGTTTTGGCTGCGTTTAAATTTCCAGTGAAGCTCTCTTTGCTTTCGCAGTAGTTTCCTAACTTTGTGGTTGAACCACAGTGGGTTTTTCCCGTCCCTCACAGATTTACTGGACCACATGCCTGTCTAAAACGCATTGCATGATTGTCATGAACTTTTTCCATAAACACTCCACATTGTCAGTGCCGGGACAGAAAGTTTCCTTTTGATCTGTTAGGTAGTCTGAAATCTGCCTCCTATTACTCTTGCTAAACAGATAAACCTTCCTCCCTTTTTTTATATTCCTCTTTGCATCAGGGATGCTGCACCCGCCGTATGATCACTGAGTCCCTGTTTTGCGCTTACAGAGTCGAAAAGTTTGGGTCTGTTTGTTATCAGTAGGTCCTAGATTTTATCTCCACGAGTTCTCTGTTTATTTGATCGAGGTAATTTTTTGATAGTGCACTGAGTACAATGTCTCTCCATGCTCTGTCCCTACCACCCGTCCTAAACATCTGAGTGTCCCAGTCTATATCTGGTAAATTGGAATCTCCACCTAAGACTATAAAATGCTGAGGAAATTTATGTTAAATGTATGCCAGATTTTCTCTCAGTTGTTCTGCCACTAATGCTGCTGACTCGGGGGTCGGTAAAAGGAGCCAATTATTGACCTAGCTCGGTTGTTGAGTATAACTTCCACCCATACTAATTCACAGGAACTATCCACTTCTATTTCACTGCAGGGTAAACTACTACTAACAGGGACAAACAAGTCGCTGACATCTACAGACCGTTCCATTCTGCTGCCAATGCTTGTCTCCACCTCACAGTCGTCTACATCACATTACATAAGGCTTGTCTAGTACTTTTGATCAGATAGTGTGATCTGACTTCCTCGAATACACTCAGAGGGAAAAAATGAAAAAGAAAAGGCACCACGAAGGATTTGTCCGAATTGTGCGGAATCTGGTAGATGTGATATACATGTAGAGACAAACGATTAAAATTTCAAAAAAATTGGATGATATATTCTGTAGATAGAGCTTCACATACATACAGACATTCATACTGGTGCTTCGCTAGTAAAGAACACCAGGTTTTGAGTCGGACGCCTAAACATTTGACGTATTCCGTCTCGTATATTCGTGTCATGGAGTCAAACTGCCTTGACAGACCAGCAAACGGGTCTACCTGTACACTGGAATACATCGGGTTTCAGAAGCTCTTAGAGAAGTATCTGTGTTCCCAATCAAACGAACGCGAGACCACGCACTTGCTTATCTCCGGGCGCGCGCCGTTCACAACAGATTGCCGCTGTCCGTGAATGCAATCGGCGAGCGCGTCGTATCGTGCGGCACTCGCCTACAGAAGGGTAAAGTATTCGCTGCTACGGCGGATGGCTCCAATACATGCTTCTCAGCAACCTGTTGTTTGGAACCATATTTTTCTGTTCGTAATAATTGAGAATGGATGCTTGACAGTAGCGTGGATTTTGGGCCATACCGCACATTCACATTTATGAAGTCAGCTAAAGCGGTTATTTCTGGTTAGTGTGGTGCGTTGATCCATAGCCGATCACTTTGTTAACCATAGACAGCATATTAGTGAAAGGGATTGTCAGATAAATGTTTGTGTGGCATTTCTTTAGCCATCATTTGTTAGTTGATTTTAGGAAAGAATCAGTTGTTATTTAGACCACAACTCCTCCCAGTGTTCTGATTTACATTACTTTTGCCATCTTATTATAGTCATGGATTTTTCAAAAATCAAGGTTCAGTCACAATGAGATTGAATAAATTCATTAACATTTTTTGATATTTTGATTAATATGTGTGTTTATTTTATTTATTCAAGGTTTTAATTTTCAGTGGCACCCTGTCAATCAGAACATTTTCTTTTACTCGCCAAGCAACAGTTTGCAATTGTTGACAAAAACAACCACCATCTTACAAATAGCAACCACTGCCAGAATCTTCCAATTGGTTGAACCCAGAAGGTTGAAAGAGCAAGTTTATGGTACAAACCGTATGACTATTAAGAAGCAGATTCGTAAAGTGCCATGCCACCTGAGTTCTATGACGCGATTGTTTATTTGTTGAGGCCTCAAACTGATTAAATGGAGAAGTCACAAGTAATACTCATTATGTATAGTTTGACACGCAAAAACAGAGCCTCAAAAAAGTCGTACCTTAGTCTTAATTCATCAAATGGTTGTTCATTTAAATCGTCAGAATGAAATTTTCCATGAGAGCTCGTATGGGATATTAGTGGGTCCCATGCATTGTCTAAACAAGTTATCTCGATTTATCAGATTTGCTGATAGACGACTACCCGCCGCTTCCTTAATTGCAGGGTCCTAAAACGACGTGATACTGACCAATATCTGAGGGTGATTAACACCACTCACTGTATATGAACACTGTGTAGATCACCAGCGGCATACTGGCTTTCTTAAGTCGAGCAGTTGTACCTTTTCTGCATACTACATCCCTACAACCCACTCTACAGCTTAAAGTCAGCCGCGCAGGATTAGTCGAGTAGTCTTGGCCCTGCAGTCATGGACTGTGCGGCTGGTCCCGGCGGAGGTTCTAGTCCTCCCTCGGGCATGGGTGTGAGTGTTTGTCCTTAGGTTAATTTAGGTTAAGTTAGGTTAAGTAGTGTGTGAGCTTAAGGACTGATAACCTTAGCAGTTCAGTCCCATAGGATTTCAAACACATTTAAACAGCTTAAAGTGAATTACAGCAATGTTCAAATATCGGTCCAGGCGGCAACTGTCTTTTTTATTTTGTAGTGATATTACCTGTAGAAATGTAAGTGGACCACTTATCAAGCTGGATGAGGCTTTAGTTTATAAAAAATGGAATGCACTTATATTTTGACAAGATGTAGGATGCACCGACTGACAATATTTTAATGTGAACAACCTACGAAAATTTATGGTGCATCGGCATTTTCGACCTTTAGTTGTCGTGTAATGATGAACGCTTAACCCAGGTTGTCTCCTTTGCTGTATCATTTTTGACGTATCATGGGTTAAACCGACAAGGCATCTCATTAACCTTTTCCTAATGGTACTATTTGACAGTATCGGTACGGTTTGAAACTGTGAAGTGCGGTACCGGCCAATATCCGGATCAGCCGCACTTTTAAGTACTCGAGCTGCGTTTCCTACAGCACCCATAGCGTCACGAGGGAGCAGCCATGAACCATCGCCCTGCTCCCAATTAGATCCAAGCGTATCCTCACCGGCTACAGCGGCAGGTGTTCTTACGTTCGAGAATTCATGTTGGCCAAAGCTTGACATCTTCTGAATAGACATTGTATTGAGAAGGGACAGATTTATAGATCTTCTATATCTGTATATGCAGACTGACTGTTAGCAACTGACGCTGCAACTTGACCAACAAAGCTACGTATTGTTTTTACTATTTAATATTTTTAAATTAATGTCTTAATCCTCTACCCATAAACAGCATGTGTGCCTCGTTGCTGTATCCACTAAAGAACCACATAGCGCGCAAAAGAAGAAACAATCTAAAGCAGGAAGTGACAGTTTCCTGGAACTTCCTGGGCGCTCTCACAGTGCTCTTCGAATAGACTGAAGATTTTCATGCGGTACATACCTGCAAAAAAAGTGTAGACGGATTTTAAATTAAAGACATGTGCTTTATGAATCGACGATCATTATCCATAGAACCTGTAGCAGGCGAAAAAATTACACAAATCCCTTTACTACGTAATATGCCTCAATGAAAGGAAGTTTCTATAGTTTTATAATCATTGCCATAGAAATCTTAGCTGTAGAGCACATGAGTGGAGAAGGTCTCTTCGGTTCACCAGAGTGAACCTTGTCGCGAGTAGATGACATTGCTTTTTACCGGCTCTCTTACTTCTCAGGCACACGTTTCATATGGGTTTATACCGCTGTCAGCGATGATGTGGAGTTTTACTTTCGGGATGTCATTTTCTCCATATTGGAGCTTGCTGAATCAGGTTATATCCCGTAAGAGATTTTGTCTGCTGCGGTCACATATTGTGTGAGCCATAAGACTAATAAATATTTGCTTTTTTGAGTCATAATGCCGAATTTAAGTTCTTGGTTACCAGAACCCCGTTTGGATGGTTATTTCACAATTAATATGCTTGAACTGATGCTTGTAGAACAGTTCACCCGTTATATGTACCAAATGTAGAAGCTGTAGCTAGTTGGAGATGTTCAGTTGACTAACATAATTTTACATTTCTGCGCTTGTGTCAAAGTGGTTGCTAATTCAGCTATAATCAGAGACACGTCCTCATTTTCAAACACTCAATTTTTAACCATCCATGCTTTCTCAGTTAAAATACACGAATTAGGATTTTTTTGAGTCATCAACCTTCTGACTGGTTTTATTCGATCCGCCACAACTTTTGCTCCTGCTTCAACTTCACTTCACAGTAGCACCTGAATCCTACGACCTCATTTATCTGCTAGAAATATCCGAATCCCTGTTTTCCTCAATAGCTCCCTCTAGTAAAATGGAAGTTATTTCGCGATGTCTTAAATGATACCCTGCCCTTCTTCTTGTCAGTATTTCCCATATATTCCTTTTCTCTCCGATTTTTCGAAGAAACCATCATTCAGTAATATTCAACATTCCTCCGTAGCACCACATCTCAAGTGCTTCGATTCTATTTTTTTCCGGTTTTCCCACAGACTGTGTTCCACTACCATACAATGCAGTGCTCCAGCCGTACATTCTAAGGAATTTCTTCCTCAAATTAACGCCTATATTTGCTACTAGTAGTTTTCTGCTGGCCCGCAATGCACTTTTTGCTAGTGTTAGGCTGCTTCTTATCTCCCCCTTGTCCGAAGGTCATGGGTTATTTTGCAGTCTAGGTAGCAGAATTCCTTAACTTCACCTACTTTGTGATTTTAAGTTCTCCGCTGTTCTCATTTCTGCTGTTTCTCATTACTTTTGTCTCCGTTCAACTTACTCCCTGTCAGTATTCAATACACATCAGACTCTTCACTTCATTTAGGAAATGCTGTAAATCTTCATCGCTTTCACTGCGTACAGCAATGTCATCAGCAAATTTTATTACAGATATCCTTTCAATGTAAATTTTAATTCTACTGTTCGTCCTTCCTTTTTATCCGTCATTACTTCTTCGATGTATAACTGAACAGTAGAGGTAAAAGACTATAGCCATTTCTTACACCCTTTCTAATACGAGCACATCGTTCTTCCTATTACAGACCTATCGTTTCCTAATGGCTCTTGTACATATTGTTGTTGTTGTTGTCTTCAGTCCTGAGACTGGTTTGATGCAGCTCTCCATGCTACTCTATCCTGTGCAAGCTTCTTCATCTCCCAGTACCTACTACAACCTACATCATTCTGAATCTGCTTAGTGTATTCATCTCTTGGTCTCCCTCTACGATTTTTACCCTCCACGCTGCCCTCCAATGCTAAATTTGTGATCCCTTGATGCCTCAAAACATGTCCTACCAACCGATCCCTTCTTCTAGTCAAGTTGTGCCACAAACTTCTCTTCTCCCCAATCCTATTCAATACTTCCTCATTAGTTATGTGATCTACCCATCTAATCTTCAGCATTCTTCTGTAGCACCACATTTCGAAAGCTTCTATTCTCTTCTTGTCCAAACTAGTTATCGTCCATGTTTCACTTCTATACATGGCTACACTCCATACAAATACTTCCAGAAACGACTTCCTGATACATAAATCTATATTCGATGTTAACAACTTTCTCTTCTTCAGAAACGCTTTCCTTACTATTGCCAGTCTACATTTTATATCCTCTCTACTTCGACCATCATCAGTTATTTTACTTCCTAAATAGCAAAACTTCTTTACTACTTTAAGTGTCTCATTTCCTAATCTAATTCCCTCAGCATCACCCGATTTAATTTGACTGCATTCCATTATCCTCGTTTTGCTTTTGTTGATGTTCATCTTATATCCTCCTTTCAAGGCACTGTCCATTCCGTTCAACTGCTCTTCCAAGTCCTTTGCCGTCTCTGACAGAATTACAATGTCATCGGCGAACCTCAAAGTTTTTACTTCTTCTCCATGAATTTTAATCCCTACTCCAAATTTTTCTTTTGTTTCCTTGCCTGCTTGCTCCAATATACAGATTGAATAACATCGGGGAGAGGCTACAACCCTGTCTCACTCCTTTCCCAACCACTGCTTCTCTTTCATGCCCCTTGACTCTTATGACTGCCATCTGGTTTCTGTACAAATTGTAAATAGTCTTTCGCTCCCTGTATTTTACCCCTGCCATCTTCAGAATTTGAAAGAGAGTATTCGAGTCAACATTGTCAAAAGCTTTCTCTAAGTCTACAAATGCTAGAAACGTAGGTTTGCCTTTTCTTAATCTTTCTTCTAAGGTAAGTCGTAAGGTCAGTATCGCCTCACGTGTTCCAACATTTCTACGGAATCCAAACTGATCCTCCCCGAGGTCCGCATCTACCAGTTTTTCCATTCGTCTGTAAAGAATTCGGGTTAGTATTTTGCAGCTGTGACTTATTAAACTGATAGTTGGGTAATTTTCACATCTGTCAGCACTTGCTTTCTTTGGGATTGTAATTATTATATTCTTCTTGAAGTCTGAGGGTATTTCGCCTGTCTCATGCATCTTGCTCACCAGCTGGTAGAGTTTTGTCATGACTGGCTCTCCCAAGGTCGTCAGTAGTTCTAATGGAATGTTGTCTACTCCGGGGGCCTTGTTTCGACTCAGGTCTTTCAGTGCTCTGTCAAACTCTTCAAGCAGTATCTTATCTCCCATTTCGTCTTCATCTACATCATCTTCCATTTCCATAATATTGTCCTCAAGTACATCGCCCTTGTATAAACCTTCTATATACTCCTTCCACCTTTCTGCCTTCCCTTCTTTGCTTAGAACTGGGTTGCCATCTGAGCTCTTGATATTCATACAAGTGGTTCTCTTCTCTCCAAAGGTCTCTTTAATTTTCCTGTAGGCAGTATCTATCTTACCCCTAGTGAGATAAGCTTCTACATCCTTACATTTGTCCTCTATCCATCCGTGCTTAGCCATTTTGCACTTCCTGTCGATGTCATTTTTGAGACGTTTGTATTCCTTTTTGCCTGCTTCATTTACTGCATTTTTATATTTTCTCCTTTCATCAATTAAATTCAATATTTCTTCTGTTACCCAAGGATTTCTAGCAGCCCTCGTCTCTTTACCTACTTTGTCCTCTGCTGCCTTCACGACTTCATCACTCAGAGCTACCCATTCTTCTTCTACTGTGTTTCTTTCCCCCATTCCTGTCAATTGTTCCCTTATGCTCTCCTTGAAACTCTGTACAACCTCTGGTTCTTTCAGCTTATCCAGATCCCATGTCCTTAAATTCCCACCTTTTTGCAGTTTCTTCAGTTTTAACCTACAGTTCATAACCAATAGATTGTGGTCAGAGTCCACATCTGCCCCTGGAAATGTTCTACAATTTAAAACCTGATTCCTAAATCTCTGCCTTACCATTATATAATCTATTTGATAGCTTTTAGTATCTCCAGGATTCCTCCATGTATACAACCTTCTTTTATGATTCTTGAACCAAGTGTTAGCTATGATTAAGCTATGCTCTGTGCAAAATTCTACCAGACGGCTTCCTCTTTCATTTCTTAGCCCCAATCCATAATCACATACTATGTTTCCTTCTCTCCCTTTTCCTACTACCGAATTTCAGTCACCCATGACTAGTAAATTTTCGTCTCCCTTCACTACGTGAATAATTTCTTTTATCTCATCATACATTTCATCAATTTCTTCATCACCTGCAGATCTAGTTGGCATATAAACTTGTACTACTGTAGTAGGCATGGGCTTTGTGTCTATCTTGGCCACAATAATGCGTTCACTGTGCTGTTTGTAGTAGCTTACCAGCACTCCTATTTTTTTATTCATTATTAAACCTACTCCTGCATTACCCCTATTACCAGTCATTCCCCACAACGTATCCCTATTTTCTTTATAATTTAGAACATTTTTCAGCATCATACGTTGTCGAACATTTTTTACAGGTCGACAAATCGTATGACTGTATCTTGATTTTTTCTAGTCTTGCTTTCATTATCAAACATATGGTCAGATTTGCCTTTCTGGTGCCTTTACTTTTCCTAAAGCCAAACTGATCGCCATCCAACACATCCTGAATTTACTTTTCCATTCTTCTGTGTTTTATTTTTGTTACCAACGTCGGTGCGTGTTTCTTCTTCTATCACGTCGTCAGACGTGTCTTCTCCCTTCTGTCCTCTCCTTCAGTGTACTCTTTCCACCTATTTGTTCTCTCCTTTGCATTTAACAATAGAATTCTCACTGCACTCCTAATGTAAATTTCAGTGAAGATTGTTTTGACTTTTCTATATTTTGAGTCAGCCCTTTCGATAATCATTTCTTTTTCTATTTCTCTATATTTTTCATGCAGCGATTTCGCCTTAGCTCCACTGCGCTTCTATTAATTTCTTACGTAAGTTACTTTTGTCTCTCCATTCCTGGGTTTCCCCGAGAATTTTTATACCCCTTCTTTTATAGGTTAACTGAAGTTTTTTCTTCTTTTACCCACAGTTTCTTCGAAGTTACCCTCTTTGTACCTATGTTTTCTTTTCAAACTTCTATTATTGTGCTTTTTAGAGATGTCCATTTCTCCTCAACTGAACTGCCTGTTGAGCTATTCCTTATCGCAAGCAAATCTCTTTATTCTTTGTTGCTTCCCTACCCCTCTTACTTGTGCAATGATTCTTCCTGACTTCTTCATAAACTTCCGTCTACTCTTCATCGCCACTAGATTGTATTCTGATTCTATATTGCCTCCTGGATACGCCTTAAAATTCTTTATCTGAATTTGGAATCTCTGCCTGACCACGATGTAATGCAACTGACTCTTAACGCCCCGGCCTTTTGCAACCGCAGTTGCTCCTCTTGTGATTCCTGAACAAAACATTCACTATTAGTAGCTGAATTAAATTTTCGTCTTCAATCAATATCCGCGTATACATTCTCTGTCTTCATTTTTGGCTTGTGACATTAGTATGTATACCTGAACAATCGTTTTGGCTTGATGTCGATTCTCATGAGAACAACCCTGTCACTGAATTGTCACTGTCACTCACACTCTTCCATACATTCCTATTCGTAGCGAATCGCACTCTTGTTACTGTTTTCTGCAGCTGTTGATATTATTCTGTACTCATCGGACCAGAAATCCATTTCACTGTACTGACCCCCCGTATATATAGATTTAATGACAGCTTCTTCCTTTTCAAATTTTCTATCTTCCGTACCACGTTTAAACTTGTGACACTCCATGCCCCGACCCATAGATCGTTATTCTTTCGTTGGTTATTGAATCTTTCTCTCATGGTCACCTTCCCCTTGTTAGTCCTCTCCCATTCGAATGAAGGACTAATCCTGAATCTTTTGCCAGTGGTGAAACTATCAAGACCTTTTTTACAATTACAGATCATATTAGTTGTGGATACACATTATCTGTCTTTAATGCAATGGTTTCCAGTGCATTCTGCATTCTCATGCCGTTGATCATTGGTGTTTCCGACCCTAGGGGCAGTTTCCACCACTAGTGTGAGAGAGTGTCCTGAATTTCTGCACCGTCCTCCACCCTATTTGACAATGCCGTTGGCTGAACGAGCGTTACTTGTTATGCTATTCTTCGGTCCCCTTTGCTTATGATTTTATTCAGAATTTAAGCGGTGGTGAGGTTCGAACCCATAATCAATGATGTTTTGTTTAAAAATCAATGATTCTACCATTTACTTAATCCTGCAACTACACATTTCTATTGGATGACTGAAAATCTACTGAGTGTAGGCTTGCAGCTTCGCCACATGCATTGCTTGCAAGTTCTTTGAGTAGAGTCCGCATGCTTTATATCCGGTTGCGGCAAAGTGTTCGATTAAAGGTATTGTCGCAGAGCAAAGCAGAACTTCGTTGTCCTTGTTGTGCATGTATGTATTAATAGTAGGTCAATGACAAATCTTTACTCACAGTATTCCGGAGACAGTGAAAGATTACATATCTCAATATAGATCGAGAGAATTAGTAGTTACTAGACACGGTTGCTCTGTGCAAGTCAGTATCAGACCTTGGCTGTTGAAAAGTTGTCACTCACCGATGCTATTTCACACTTGCTTTAACATTATTGCATTAAGAGAATACTTTATCTCTCTGCAGTTATAGTGTAGTAGAGACACGTTCCATATAGGTAAGTCTACATTGTCATCTAACGTTGGTGCTAAAGTACGCAGGCTAAGCAGCTAAATATTTACAAAGCAAGCACAATTACAGCATTCCATTCTGCTGTTGAAATGCTGCGCGGTAATATTAAACGGAAGTTTAAACCATGAAGGTTATGAATTTATTATGGTATAGTCTACAGAATTGGAAGAATACCAAATGCAGATTACCACTAACAGGCTATATACGGAAGTTATACAGTAGTAGTTGAAACATTGAAGTATCAACAGCTACACAGCTCGTCGCATTTAAGGCTTGGATTCATCTATGACAGTACATAACATTTACGTGGAGTAGCTAGTAGAAGCGACCAAAGCCATTTTTCCTAAATTTTTTAATATGATAAACCTACCTCTCCAATATCATATTTCTGTGTCTCATTCCTGAGAGAAGATAAGTGATCCTGTGTGTTTCTCAACATACGTCTAACTTGCTTCTTAGAGAGCTATCCATTTTTATCACTTGGAGGACTCACAACGTGTCCGAGATAAAATGTGCTTTTATCACACGTCCTGCACTCGATCTTATGTTGACTCTGTTGATGGGTAATTGATACCACTGTTAGTTGCTATAGTGAACTACCCCAGTGGCCATCATAGACAGCAGCGTTCTCTCTTCAAGCCCAACTTAGTAGGTTATTGGAAAGTATTGCAACCTACACAGACTGTTTGACCAGTCAGGAAATGTCAAGAGCTCTATAAACAAAATCAGCTAGGGAAACATCACTAACTCCTTTCTAATGAGGACACAGGGTGCTCTGGAGCGCTGCAGATGGTGTCTAACTGGTTTGTAAATTTGCCCGATTTGTTGACGCGTCAATGCCGATTGTTCAACGTGTCAGTGAGGAATGGTACACCTTTATCAGTCAAGTAACATGATATAACAAACAAGGGAGAGAGAGTAGCGTCACACCAACAGGAATCACGAGTCAATGGGACGAGCTTTTGCCTCTTCTCGAATATGTCTCACTTTCCGCGAACCAATGAGGCGTCTAACTGCAGGTTGTGTGTGAAATGAGTATTTCTGGCCAGCGGTGGTTGGTTGGTTGGTTGGTTTGTGGGATTAAAGGGACCAGACTACGATGGTCATCGGTCCCTTGTTCCATAAAAATAAAACCACACGAAGAGAATAAAAAACGAACAACAGGAAAGACAGCAGACGAAACAGGTCATGAAATACTCTGACAGAGACCAGACAAAACAAATTAAAACACACAGTGTGACGGTGGATGGCCGACCGTAGAGAAAAGGAGTAAAAGCCAACCACCAAGAACACTTTAAAAACTCAGTTTAAAATCAGAGGCTAAAAGCCAGAATCAACACTAAAAAACAAACACTCAGATTAAAGGATAAAAACCCCCTGCCCGAATAAAACACAAAACCAAGTCCACCATGGCAGAGTCATCTGATAAAAGAGCAGAGAGCGTGTCAGGCATTGGAAAAGTCTGCCTGAGCACGGTTAAAAGGGCGCACTCCGACAGAATATGGACCACCGTCAAGGACGCCCCACAACTACAAACAGGGGGATCCTCACGACACAGTAAATAACTGTGCGTGAGTCGGGTGTGGCCAATGCGGAGCCGACAAAGGACGACTGAGTCCCTGCGGTTGGCTCGCATGGATGACCGCCACACAGCCGTCGTGTCCTTGACGGCACGGAGTTTGTTAGGGGTGGTCAGACCGCGCCATTCAGCATCCCAAAACGAGAACTTTGCGGCGTAAGACTGCCCGCAAATCAGCCGCCAGGAGGCCAATCTCCAGAGATGGCGCACTGGTGGCCTCTTTCGCCAGGCGGTCAACAGTTTCATTGCCGGGTATACCAACATGGCCTGGGGTCCAAACAAAGACCACAGACCTGGCGCTACGGGCGAGAGAAGGCAGGGACTCCTGGATAGCCATCACCAGACGAGAACGAGGGAAATACTGGTCGAGAGCTCGTAAACCGCTCAGGGAATCGCTACAGATAACGAAGGACTCACCTGAGCAGGAGCGGATATACTCTAGGGCACGAAAGATGGCGACCTGCTCAGCAGTGTAAACACTGCAGCCAGCCGGCAACGAACGTTGTTCAGAATCGTCCCCTAGAGTTAGTGCATAACCGACCAGACCAGCAACCATCGAACCGTCGGTGTAGACAACGCCAGAGCCCTGATACGTGACCAGGATGGAATAAAAGCGGCGTCGCAAGGCCTCCGGAGGGACTGAGTCCTTCGGGCCCTGTGCCAAGTCGAGCCGAAGGCAAGGGCGAGGCACATACCACGGGGGTGTACGCAGAGGAGCCCGGAAAGGAGGTGGAACAGGAAAGTCAGGAAAGAAGCTGTTTGACACGTACGGCGATCGGACAACCCAACCGGGGCCGACGTTCTGGCAGATGGACGACTGACTGCAGGAAGAGGACATGATAATTTGGATGCCCGGGCAATCTAAAAACATGGGCAGCATAAGCAGCCAGTAATTGTTGGCGTCGTAACCACAGTGGAGGGACACCTGCCTCCACAAGTATCCTGTCCACAGGGCTGGTTCGGAAGGCACCAGTGGCAAGGCGTATCCCGCTGTGGAGGATTGGGTCCAGCACCCGCAACGCAGATGGGGATGCTGAGCCATAAGCCAGACTCCCGCAGTCCAGACGGGACTGGATTAACGCCTGGTAAAGCCGTAGGAGAGTAGATCGGTCGCCCCACCTGGTGTGGCTCAGGCATCGCATAGCATTTAGATGCCGCCAACACGCCTGTTGAAGCTGCCGAATATGAGGCAGCCAAGTCAACCGGGCATCAAAAACCATCCCCAAAAACCTATGTGACTCCACCACTTTAAGAATCTCGCCGTCAAGATAAAGCCGCGGCTCCGGGTGAACAGTGCGTCGCCGGCAGAAATGCATAACGCAGGTCTTGGCTGCGGAAAACTGAAAACCATGCGCTACAGCCCAAGACTGCGCCTTGCGGATTGCGCCCTGTAGCTGACGTTCAGCAGCTGCAATGCCAATAGAGCTGTAGTAAAGGCAGAAGTCGTCAGCATACAGGGAAGCGGAGACAGTATTTCCCACGGCCGCAGCGAGCCCGTTAATAGCTATTAAAAACAGACACACACTGAGAACAGAACCCTGTGGCACACCGTTCTCCTGGACTTGGGAGGAACTATACGAGGCCGCGACGTGCACGCGGAAGGTACGATACGACAGAAAATTGCGGATATAGATCGGAAGAGGGCCCCGAAGACCCCATCCAGGAAGCGTAGAAAGGATGTGATGACGCCATGTCGTATCATACGCCTTCTGCATGTCGAAAAAGACAGCAACCAGATGCTGACGGCGGGCAAAGGCAGTACGGATGGCTGACTCCAGGCTCACCAGATTGTCGGCGGCGGAGCGGCCTTTACGGAACCCACCCTGAGACGGAGCCAGAAGGCCCCGAGACTCCAGTACCCAATTCAAGCGCTGGCTCACCATCCGTTCAAGCAACTTGCAAAGGACGTTGGTGAGGCTAATGGGACGGTAGCTGTCCACCTCCAAAGGGTTCTTCCCTGGTTTCACAATGGGGACAAAAAGACTTTCCCGCCATTGCGACGGAAACTCACCCTCGACCCAAATGCGGTTGTAAAGATCGAGGAGGAGTCGCTGGCAGTCCACTGAAAGGTGTTTCAGCATCTGAGAGTGGATGCTATCTGGCCCAGAAGCGGTATCAGGACAAGCGGCGAGGGCACTTCGAAATTCCCACTCACTGAATGGAACATTGTACAATTCAGGATGGTGAGTGCGAAAAGAAAGACTCCGACGTTCTATCCGCTCCTTAATGGAGCGGAAGCCCAAGGGGTAGTTGGCAGAAGCGGAATTCATAGCATAGTGCTCTGCCAAGCGGTTTGCAATGACGTCGGAGTCAGTACAAACTGCTCCATTCAGTGAGACCGCAGGGACACTGACAGGGTCCGATAGCCATAGAGGCGGCGAATCTTGGCCCAGACCTGCGATGGAGTGACATGGAGGCCAATGGTGGACACATATCGCTCCCAGAACTCCTGCTTGCGTTGGCGGGTAATGCAGCGGGCTCGCGCACGCAACCGTTTGAAGGCGATAAGGTGGTCGATTGAGAGATGTCGCTTGTGACGCTGGAGCGCCCGCCGGCAAGCTTTAATCGCTTCAGCGATCTCAGGCGACCACCAAGGCACAGTCCGCCGCCGAAGGGACCCAGAAGAACGGGGAATGGCCGATTCGGCGGCAGTAACGATGCCGGTGGTGACCGATTGAACCCTTCATCAATGGCATCGTTAGAGAGAGGCTCAATAGCGGCAGTGGAGGAGAACAAGTCCCAGTCAGCCTTATTCAGAGTCCATCTGATAGGGCGCCCAGAAGACTGACGCTGTGGCAGTGACAGAAAGATCGGAAAGTGGTCACTACCACACAGGTCGTCATACACTCTCCACTGGACAGGCTAGGGCTACAGATGGAAAGGTCAATGGCGGAGTATGTGCCATGCGCCACACTGAAGTGTGTGAAGGCACCATCATTTAAGATCGAGAGATCGAGCTGCGCCAATAAATGTTCAACGATGGCGCCTCTACCTGTTGCCACTGACCCACCCCACAGACGGTTATGGGCGTTAAAGTCGCCCAGTAACAGGAAAGGTGGAGGCAATTGAGCTATCAGAGCAGCCAGGACATGCTGCGCGACATCACCATCCGGTGGAAGGTAAAGACTGCAGACGGTAACAGCCTGTGGCGTCCACACCCGAACAGCGACAGCCTCTAAAGGTGTGTGGAGAGGTACAGACTCGCTGTGAAGAGAGTTCAGGACATAGATGCAGACGCCACCAGACACCCTTTCATAAGCTGCCCGGTTCTTATAATAACCACGATAGACACGGAGGGCGGGGGTTCGCATTGCCGGAAACCAAGTTTCCTGCAGAGCAATGCAGAGAAAAGGGTGAAGACTGATGAGTTGGCAGAGCTCATCTAGATGGTGGAAGAAACCGCTGCAGTTCCACTAAAGGATGGTGTTGTCCATGGCTGCGAAAAGCTTGACGGGACTGGGAAGGGAGATTACGCCGCTGGGTCACCTGCTGCCTCCGATTTAGCACCTGTGATAGTGCTTTCCATGGCGTCTGATGGACCGGCGAGATCGAGGTCCTCAGCGGACGCCAGAATCTCCACCGCATCCTCAGACGCAGAGCTGGAAGGTTTGCGGTGGGATGGCTGCCACCGCGAGTTCCTTGGGCTGAGAGCTCTTCTTGGGTTTCTCACGCCTTTCCTTGGGTCGCACCGGCTGGGAGGGCTTCACCGATTCAGTCTGCGGGACGGAGGAGGATCGTGAAGCCCTACGACCAGCTGATTGCGGGAACTTACGCCATTGTCGGTCGTCAGGCTTCTCGCTGGCGGAAACCTGGGAAGGGAGGGACCCAAGTGACCCTTTTCGAGCGTGAGAAGCCGAAGAAGTTGGACACTTCTCCGGCTTAGAAGTGGGGACGGACGTCCCCGATGGGTGGGATGGTGTTGCTCCTGAGGTAGGTGGTGCAGGAGCAACCCGGTGGGTAGAGCCCCCCACTGGCGACGGGGCAGGAGGAGTTTTACTACTCGTCGATCCGGCCACAATTGGAGAAACAGATGGGGCTAGCACAGGTGTTGTAGCAGCAGCGTAGGTAGATGTCATTCTCACAGGATGGAGTCGGTCGTATTTCCTCTTGGCCTCAGTATAGGTTAGTCGGTCCAGTCTTGTATTCCATGATTTTACGCTCTTTCTGAAAAATTCGGCAGTCTGGCGAGCAAGGTGAATGGTGCTTCCCGCAGTTGACACAGATGGGAGGCGGGGCACATGGAGTACTGGGATGTGATGGGCGTCCGCAATCTCGACATGTGAGGCTGGAAGTGCAGCGAGAAGACATATGGCCGAACTTCCAGCACTTAAAGCATCACATCTGGGGAGGGATATAGGGCTTAACGTCACATCGGTAGACCATCACCTTGACTTTTTCCGGTAATGTATCCCCTTCGAAGGCCAAGATGAAGGCACCGGTAGCAATCTGATTTTCCTTCGGACCCCGATGAACGCGCCGGACGAAATGTACACCTCAGCGCTCTAAATTGGCGCGCAGCTCTTCATCAGACTGCAAAAGAAGATACCTATGGTAAATAACTCCCTGGACCATATTTAAACTCTTATGGGGTGTGATCGCAACGGAAACATCCTCCAACTTGTCACAAGCGAGTAACCGTCGTGACTGGGCAGAGGATGCCGTTTGTATCAGGACTGACCCAGAGCGCATTTTTGACAAGCCCTCCACCTCCCCAAACATGTCCTCTAAATGCTCGACGAAGAACTGAGGCTTTGTGGAGAGAAAAGACTCCCCATCAACCCTCGTACAAACTAAGAAGCGGGGCGAATAACTGCTACTGCCATCCTGAGACTTACGTTCCTCCCACGGTGTGGCCAGGGAGGGAACGTTTTCGGATCGTACTTCTGAGCGTTAAACTGAGCCCGAGAACGCTTAGAGACTGCTGGCGGCTGGCCACCAGCGAGAGACGATGTAGCACGCTTCATTGCGGGTCACCCGCCCTGATGCCACATACTCCGACCAAGGGCCCTCCCCACGGGCGCCACCGAGCCACGGCAAGAGCCACCTGGCAGGATGGCCGTTGCCGGGAGTCCCGATACCCCAGGAGGATAGGCATCTACTCCTTGGCATACGTGGGGAGTTAACGGCGCAAGCATCAGTAGAGCGATCCCTGTGTTGTCAGGGGGCTACAACGAACAGGGTACATGGCGGCCCCACCACAACGGACTGGCTACCGTGCTGGATATTAGGTAACATGTGGTCCATGGTCGCCGTCGGTGCAGAAAGAGGCACTGCACAGTGCAAGGTATTATCTGCACGCAGAAAAAGAGTCATGCCCAAGAGATTGAGAGCGGACAGGATTGCAGTTCAACGGTGTATAAGCTGGCGAAAGGTCTGATGGCAAGATGGACACAATGCACCAAGTAAGGCGCCCTTCCCCAATCGGATCGCTCTTCGGAAAATTTTGAGAGATGTAGGTCAAACCCAAAAGGGGACCATCATATAAGGCCGAAAAGTTTGAGTCTCCTTTTAGTCGCCTCTTACGACAGGCAGGAATGCCGCGGGCCTATTCTAACCCCCGAACCCGCAGGGGGCGCCAGCGGTGGTTCTGTGGCGTTTGAGGATTGTTTTTCGAACAGTGAGGCCGAGCGCAATCGTTCTGGTTATCGTGCACGCGAAACCAGCAACTTGCTTCAACGCTATCGGGACCAAGTGTTGCCCTTTTCCCTACGTCGTTATGAACAGCACGTTGCGGAAACGTCCTTGCCCCAGATGACAACTGCAGTGTTCACAGGACTATAAGTTTTGATGAACACCAGACAAACTAATGCTCCTCGGCTGGCCAGCTGAACCATCCGATAGTAAACCTATACAAAATTTTAGGGTCTATCGGAGCAGTGGGTGAAACGTAGCCGTCAACATCTCTACAGTTTGTTAGCACTAGGGTATCGAATCATTAATGAGTGATATCAGACGTTCCGCAACTTTAGAGGCTTGTGGGCTCTCATTATTCCCAAAAGGGGCTGGTTGCCGTAGACAGAGGTTGTATTAAATGCCATAGGCGTGCTGTCTCGTGGATGAATTACTTTCAATAGTGATTTAAACCGACTGAATACTAACAAAATACAGTAGTTGAGTGTTGCAGAAGGATCGGAAGGAGATGTACAGATTCAGTTCGAAAAACACACACACACACACAACAACCGCGCGCGTGCTCGCGCAAAACAGTCCACCTAAAAATACGAAATTCAAAACATTAGAGTGATAGTGACTGTCGCTCTAGTATACTCCACCTCTAGCTAAGATAATGATCTGCACCCGACGAGGTAGAGAATCCACAAATTGTCTTCAAGTATGCCAGATACGTTTGAAACCAATTACGTAAAGATTAAAGGAGGGTACCACTCAACTGAATAGTAATTTCAGCTGCAGAGAAATTAACGTAGATTAATAATCCAGTCGCAGAACTACAAACTACTGACTGAAAGTAAGCAGAAATTTCGGATTTCTGGTGTGGCTCGTATTTTGATACTTCAAGGAATAGTAACTAAAGAAGAAAATACCATGGAACACAAAAAAACTAGTTAATGGCGAAGTGACATGTGCGGCAACACAGAGGACACAGAAGAAATAGTGATCGTAATATTGTCGTTCGACCCGCAAACAAAAATTGAAATCCAGTCCATCGTACACCATTTAAACGCTGGTGACTTCCCCACTCGTATGATCCAAGAATGTTATAGAATTGCATACTTCTTTTGTGATTAGTTTAACGAGATAGAAAATCTATGAATTGCTTGAGATATCATTCCTTAAAGCTACTAATTATATCAGAATTCTGGATGTGATACCAGATGTATCTTATGCACACAATGAAATGTAACACGCCCATGTTGAACATGACAAATTTAAATGAGCGACATAATATGCGTTTTATGGCAATTAGCGACGATATCCGCAAACCACTATACGGGGTGTTTTAATTTGAGACAACTAAACACCTCGGAAACGACGAATCGTACGAAAGAATGTTCTAGGTGAAAAGTTCATATTAATGAAGGTGGCATCTCTCTGCATTACATCGCCCATCGGGGGCCGGGATGAACATATTTTCCTATGGGAACCCCTCTAGGATATTCGGATTCTGCGCCAAACATTATGTACTGTTTACTCAAATCATTGTTTCCCATTCGTAGTAGACGGCACGTAGATGCGTGAATATTTGGTTGTTCTGTAGAATTTGTTCCAAAACAGTGTGTTGCCCGTACTAAAAATGACAGAGGAAAAGTAGAACTAAGCTTTTATTCATCTGAAATTGCAGGCGCTTATTACTCAGCTGCCACTAATATCCTGGATCCTTTAGATAATTTGCATACGTGAGTGAACTTAATATTTGAGGTTTAAATTGTTAAATTTCATCATCTATTTAAATTTTCTACAAATACATCATTTGTTTTTGTTCTTCAGAATACAGACACAACTGCATGTTCTGACTGGCTTACAGCCAAAAGGTTGTACTTTGATAGCAAAAGCTTGATGGGCAATAATTAACTATTCAGAGATATAAAACGAATGTTATTAATTGTTTGTATTTTGTGGAACTGATTTATAATTTGAATTTTTACATGACTTTTGCAAGATTTCAGATTACGACCATGGTTTTACACAATTAAGTAACGCTTCAAGTCATCAAAGTCAAAGTCTTACAACATGAATAAAAAATTACAATTGGTTTCATAGCTGTTTTGTGTGTGACATAAGGACACACACACACACACACACACACACACACACACACACACACACACACACACACACAGCTGGTAATGTCGTAACATTTACATTAAAAAACATAAATGATGAAGCTGGACCTTATGTTCAGAAAATTACAAAATGAGTTAAGCGATACCGTGTCTCGACAATAAGTAAAAAGACATATACTGCGCGATGTGAAAAGCTTAAGCCCGCTAAAAACCTTCCCGATACGCTGTGCCATAAAAGTAAACTCATTTCAGACTATAGGTACTTGAAAAACGATAACGAGCGTCCCGCAGGTTTCGATACACTTCCGTTTAAAGGCTGTGTACCTCGTATTTATAGTTTCGTATTCCTTGGCGAGATTCCTGCTTCAGACATCGTGAGAGCCATTGTAAATCTTTGCCACACAAGTCTCAATGTCCCAGCCTTCGTTCTTCTCGAGATACTTAAAGCACAGAGAGAATGCTCAAAGCCCGCGTCTCGTGGTCGTGCGGTCGGGTTCTCGCTTCCCACGCCCGGGTTCCCCGGTTCTATTCCCGCCGGTGCCAGGGATTTTCTCTGCCTCGTGATGGTTGGGTGTTGTGTGATGTCCTTATGTTCCTTAGGTTTAAGTAGTTCTAAGCTCCAGGGGACTAACGACCACAGATGCTAAGTCCCATAGTGCTCAGAGCCACTTTTTTTTTTTTTTTTAATGGTCAGAAACAGCCTGAAGATCTCGAAAGGGCGTTGCATGTGAGAATGTGATGAGAAATAATGGTTAAGAAAAATGCAATACGTTGCAGCGTTTCCGAACTATTTAATATCGAAATTAGCTAATCAGGTCGTGGTACCAGCCATTTCTACCACTTGAAAGCACTAATAGGCGTTAATGCACAGATATCTGTGGGTACATGAGTTACCACTAGCTGAAACATTCATTATCCATTAAAACGTGCTACTTTCGGATGTGATAATTTAAGATAGGTGAGAAAAAGGTATACTTGAGGAAACCAAACGAAGAAGAGGTTGGCCTTTAGCAGGCTTGCTATAATTGTGCATGCGACGATCTGTTTGGCTAATGCTAAATAACTCAGAAATGTTGCAACATACTTTACATTTTTCCAAACAATTATGTTCCACCTCAGCCGTTCTGGAACAACCTTCCAAGCTTTCTAAACGGTTTTTAACCACTCTGTATTTTGCGATATGTCAAAAGTAAATACAGTTTCGAAGTCCCTTTTGATTGGAACGATGCCGCGACAAAATATTACGCGTAAGTGTCATTTGCTGAGAAGGTAACTGCTGTATCCCTTCCTCCTCGTGCAGCACTGGCTGTTCGTCCACAAACGATCTGGACTGCCTCGACTGTTCGACTGTATGCTGTCTGAGAGGGACAGCGCCGTATCGGTAACACGGCAGTAACAAGGTAGCCGCGCCGGCGGAGCTGAGTGGAGGCGGCAGCTCCCTCTGTTGGTGTAAACTCCGGAGAGCGCCGGAGAACTGTGTAAGTGCAAACATAGTTGCTAAAACAGGCGGCGCCGCGCCGAGCAGGCCCCTCCGGTTCGCAAGGTGGGCGCGCGCTAACTACTGTACTTGCTGTTGGCGGCGTGTTTCGTGTTTCGCGGCGCTCGCTGCTCGCGCCAACTTGTTACCAACTTGTGCTGTATCGGCAGCGGCAGCAAGGCTGCCGGCGGCGCCTGGTTCGTGACAAATGACCGGCGTACAGCTCAGGGCGTCGCCCGCGCCACGTACGTGCCGACACTCTTGGGTTTCAGCCCTCTGTAGGTGACTGTTGCCGGGCTACTGCACCCGCATTTTGAGGGAGCAGGGAGCCGCTTTATGCAACGTCTGGCCCCGTTCTAGGTAATTATATCCTACTACTCGTGCTTGGTCCTAAATTTCAGTTATCTACAGTGTGCAGGCCACGGTACTAGGAGATCTCAGAAACGCTACTAGCCGCTCCGACAGCAATACGAAGAGTGTGAGAAAAGTAATGATACTGGCAACACAGTGAGCGATCTGGTAATGCTGTATTGTTCTACTTGTGTGTTCATCCTTTCCAGATGCTGAATACGAGTTTCAGCTCCGTACAGCCATCACATGATCTTTGAGGGTGCAATCAGCGAAGTTGCATTTTCGTTATGTGTTATGATAATGGATCAGCGGGAGTTACACCAACGTTATGCCATCAAGTTTTGTGTTAAACTTGGAGAATGAGCGAGTGTGACCTATGAAGTGTTGAAACAGGGAGTATCTGTATCACGAGCACAAGTTTTCGCTGGCGCAAATCACTTTTGGAAGGCTGAGAACACACTGAAAATGAACCTCGTTCAGGGAACCCTTCAGCTTCAAAAACCGAAGAAAGCCTCGAAAGTGTGTTTGTTCTTGTGATATCAGACCAACGTTAAACAATAAGGATCGTGGGTGACTTGTAAAGATTAAACACTTCTATCGTACATCAAATTTTCACCGAAGGTTTACGAGTGCGAAAGGTTTGTGCCAAAATGGTGCCGAAAAATCTCACAATTGAGCAGATGGACAATCGAAGAATGATGTGTGGTGATGTTCTTGAGAGGAATGCCAATGGCCACGAATGGTTCACTCGTGTGATCAGAGGTGATGAATCCTGGAGTTTTGAGTATGAGCAAGCCGGGGTGGCCGAGCGGTTCAAGGCGCTACAGTCTGGAACCGCGCGACCGCTACTGCCGCAGGTTCGAATGCTGCCTCGGGCATGGATGTGTGTGATGTTCTTAGGTTAAGTTAGGTTTAAGTAGTTCGAAGTTCTAGGGGACTGATGACCTTAGAAGTTAAGTCGCATAGTGCTCAGAGCCATTCTGAACTTCTACCAAGACTGGGAACAACGACCGCCGTTCTCTAGCTGCAGAAGGCAACTACTTTGGAAGGGGCCACTTTATTTTTTGAAAAAATAAAAACTGTGGTAGGTAAAACGCAATGTGATTACTTCCCTCACACTCCTCGTATGTACTGCACACACATCTGCGACCATTGGAGTGTGAGACTAAATCTCCTTTATCAGGTTCAGCTACAAAGACAATCTAGTGTTTACCGCCTTTTTCATTTTATACTGAATAATAGTCTTCCATTTTGGCACTTTGTGAACAGAATTAGTGATTTTTTAAGACAGCATTATTTGTGTATCCAACTACTTCAATACAACGTTAACAGGAAACATCTCATCAACATATAAGCAAGAGGATGAGTGAAATACGCCGATCCTTGTGGCCGATCGGTTCTAGGCGCTCCAGTCCGGAACTGCGCGACTGCTACGGCCGCAGGTTCGAATCCTGCCTCGGGCATGGGGGTGTGTGATGTCCTTAGGTAAGTTAGGTTTACGTAGTTCCAAGCTCTAGCGGACTGATAACATCAGACGTTTAGTCCAATAGTGATCAGAGCCATTTGAAACATTTTGAGTGAAATACATGCACCACTACACGGTCGTGTTCTCGCGCTAGCAACCGTTCTTGCTGTTTATGGCGTGATTTACATGGGGAACGTGATGGATTAAATAACGGAAAACACTTTGACGAAATAACACGCTGTTCTCTCACATGTTGTCTTCCATTCCTCATTCTTGAAAATGTAAATTGAATTATAACGAGAAATGAAATAAAATTAATCCGCTTTAAATGGTCAAACTGCGTTAATGTTGATTTAAGGAATAGTGAAATGATGTAAAATTTTTAATTGATTTTCCATCTTCATCTCTTCCCGTTTCATTTCACTGACAAAAGGAAAGCAAGTTTTCTGTAAATCTTCACATTTTTGGTTCAGGAAAATTAATAATAAATACACTGTCTGAAAAAGTAGTGCATCCTTCCGCAATTGTGTATATGAAGTAAATGAAACGGTTATATTTATAGGTTCATAGTGCAAGTGGTTCTTAGGTACCAGGTATCGACCCATGAGGTAACACCCGCACTAATACGTGGTGTAGCCACCACAGGTGGCTATGCAGTCACTGACTTTCCTGACGCATTCATTATCTCTGCTGTAAGAACAGCAAATGAAAGAGTCTAACAAAATTCGAACGTATCATTTGCATGCAGAGAGAATCTGCTTTCATGGCTGAAGATCACAGCGCGCCTTTCCACTTTCCAGGTAATCCTCAGATAGCATCAGTCGAGCCATGTACGTTGATGCTTTGACTTGAGTAGAAAATGGCCTAGAGACGTGCGTGCCAGTAGCCCCATTGCCAATAACGGTTCGCGACAGTTTTTGTTGACACGTCTGGGCTCATAAGCCCTCTTATCTGTGCTCTGGTAGTTGTACGATCTGCTTCTGCTGTCTTTACAATACGACGATCCTTGGGGTCGTCCGTGCTGCGTGGACATCCAGAACCTCATCTATGGGTGTGAGACTGTTCACGTGACCACCGACACCAGCAACGTTGCACAGCTGGCGCAGAACGTGCTACTTCTGTGGCATTTCTCAAAAAGGACCGTCCCCCCCCCCCCCCCCCCCCTGGGAGACTACAAATTGACCTCTTTTGAACTCGTTCAGCTCGGTGTAGGAAGCACGAATGCATCCCCGTGGCAGGGTTGCCCGCTTAATTCACACGGTTGCACCACACAGAGCCTTCTGGCTGCGAGCGTTCCCTATTCAACATAGACACAGATGGCGCTTTGGCAGCTATGCCACTACGATGCCTGTTGGAGGACGATGTTGAAACCATTATCTGGACATCTGCTGTCCCCCAGTTGGCATATGCCACCATCGGATGAAAATCGGCGTCGCCTTTACAGGTGTACTATTGTTTTCTCCAGCAATGTAGTTCAGAAAAACGTTTTGAAGCATGTCGTGGTGTGGATTCCTGATGGTTAAGTATCACATCGAGAGATTTAACAAAAAAATCTAGGTTGTGCGGGTTGCCAATGGTGGGTGTCCGATCAAACACTGTTACGCTAGTCATTTTCTCTAGCTCACCTTTAAAATGTTCCTTCTATCAATCATAACATTTGCAGTGAATTTCACGAGCCTCAGTATCGTTCTCTTTCAGGGACATGTGATGATTTTGTAACTGCATAGGATCATAAGACCTAATGACTCGATAACTCGACAGTCGGTGGGTTTGGTGCTTCGTTGATCTTGTGTGTTTTCTATTTCGTCCAGGCGGTTTCTGTAAATACATGCACCGTATAAAGTGCACATATAGCAGAAGCATTATGCAATGCACGTTGTCGCAAATCATGTAACAGTCGCAAAGTAGAAGACTATTGCATGGGGTGGATGCTTGAGCTGGGCTTTCTAAATATGGGTCGCCTACATCTTCAAGTACTTCCACACCAACATAGGTGTGTTCGGGGCTTTTAACTGTGTACGAATGTTGAACCGGAAAGAATAGTTCGAACATACTCCGTGTCTCTTAGGTTTTGTATTCTTCATAGGTGCAGGGTGAAGTTATTGAACTATATCAAAAGAAAAACATAAATTAGTTACAAAATTACTGCGTGCACACACTTTATTTAACATGTAAACGTCACTACAGATATTTGGATTTAAGTTAGAACATATTCGAAATGCCTGCGATCATTGGCGAAGGCGTGGCGCAGACGAGTAGCGTCATCCCGCATGACCCACTGAAGTGTTGGAACACCGATGCCGACGATGTCGTCCTGAATGGCTGTTTTTGGCTCAGCAATACTTTTGGGATTATTGCTATACACACCCACAAAAACTATTAGCATGTGTTCAGCTCTGAAGAATATGGCGACCAATCAAAGTTCATGCCAGTTGTTATAGGTACCCCAGAGTCAAAATGTGGTCGCTGAAGTGCTCCTCCAGGACACCAAAATCTCTCCTGCTTCGATGAGGTCGAGCTCCGTGTTGCGTGTACCACATCTTGTCAATATATGGGTCACTTTGGATAATTGGGGTGAAATCATCTTCCAAAACCTTCACGTACCATTCGGTATTCACCGTGCCATCAAGGAATTTCGCACCGATTATCCGGTGGCTGGACACTGCACACCACACAGTCACACTTTAGGGTGAAGGAACTTTTCTGTCGCCAAATGTGGATTCTCAGTCCCCCAAATGCGCCAGTTTTGCTTATTGACGAACCCATCCAAAAGAAAGTGGGCTTTGTTGCTAAACCAAACGATACAGTGCATAATAATTCCCTTCATGTCCTGCGGCTAACTGTGCAGTTTGGAGGTCCTAACGCAAACCATTCAGAAGTTATGATGTGTTATTTTATATAGTTCAATAATTGTCACTCTGTATATGACATGACGTGTGATCAGAAAAACTAACCGGCCAATACATACGTGCAAGCTCTGACATTGGGTCTGAGGCCTGGCTGAACATAATTTCCGTCTAGCCTGCTGGCAGACATGTATGTAAGTGTAAGCGGCAGTATGTAGATGTAGTAGCTGCAAGATCGGCAAGATTTAATTTCCAAGCGAGTGTGTGTCACTCAGCTACTGGTACATTTACGATATATCAGTACATAAATATGTCACGTCGCCTTTGTATCTTTTTGTTGTGTTATGGGAATGTTGGTAATTATGTAATCGGTCTGCAATATCCTGGCCTGTATGAAAAATCACTTGCAGGGCGCATAAAATGCTTTGCTTATATCTTGTCATTGTACCATTAACCTTTGCCTATAGTTATGATGGAATCGTAGTTTAAATAATCAAAACTCTCGGAAGAATGATGGCACTCATTTTCACAGATATGGTCAGAAAATGTGAATATTTAGATGTGGTGCAATGAGACTAGCTTTAAGTAACGCACAGTTGTACATTTGCGTTATTATAGGTTAGCACTTCTCTAAACATTCATGGTGGTGTCTGTTTGTTCTATATCGTGTCTCCCTACCACTTTCGCGCAACGATGCTCTGAGTGTGTTTTTTAGGGAATTAACTAGTTTGAACATGGGACTTGTTGCTGGTAAGGAGACGCCAGACCACACATGACATGTAGAATTCAGAAGAGTTCAGTAAGACTAGCGATGATATAACAAAATACTTAATGATCTCAGGGTCAGCTCCACTGCACTCCCTGTAAAAGAATCTTAATACTAACTAAATTTAGTGGAAGGGGTTCAAGTCTTTCGTATTTTTAATTAGCTGGTAAAATAACGTCGAAAAAGCAGTTAAGTTTACCATTGGAAATTTTATTCTACTCACAAAACATTGTTTATAAATTGCACTATTGATAAAAGGAGATGTTTTAATACAGGATGGTAAAAACCAACTGCGTTCAACAAAAATGTGAACGAATATTCCCTGAATGGGTTTCCAAGTTCTACAATGGATCGAAGGATGACCTATGCCATATCACATCTATAATCTAGGTTTAAATTAAGTTTCACAAAAGAGCAAACTTTGAAAATGGTCTACAGTGACCCTCAATTATCTTTAATTACTTATCTAACTTGTGTAAATTACAGTGGCTGATGTCGCTTCTCTGTAACTATATAACAGAAAAATCATCGCGTTTCAGATTTTTACCTCAAGTGGCAAATGTGAACACCATGAGCTTTAATTGACGATCGACACTAGTATTCCGCAAAAGGGAGGTGTAACAGTTGAGACTTCTGCAGTTCTGAGTGAAGCCTTATGCGCTCAAAAATGCGGCATCTCGTCCGTTCATTACCTTGTCGGTGTTTAGGCAGCGTCACAGCAGGGGCGGGCAGCGCAGCTCCACTCACCTCGCCATCTCGGAAGCAACTCACCTCTCCTAACTTCTCCTTACTACAATTTACCGAAGTTGTATAAAAAAAACTGTCTGGCTGTGTTTTCATCTGATCAATCAGGGTCTCAATGTTAACCTTAAGCTCTGACTACAAAAATTCTGTCTATCCAATGAGAAACGTTATACTTTTCGTGGTGGGGCAATGTATTTAAAGTTTGCAACGTAACAGAGACTCGAAAAAGTCTCATGCTAAAACCTGCAGCCGGTGTGGTCCTTTTAGCGTTATCGTAAGATCTATACTGTTCCTCTGGAGGGCTCTAGCTTTTAACATGGGCTGGGGGGGGGGGGGGGTGGTCTTTGACGTAACAGAGACGCAAAACAATCTGAAGCTGAAATGTGCGGGTTGTGTGGCGCTAGTGGTTAGCTGGCGACGTGGGTGTCCCGTCCGTCCCTTATCGTAGGGCCTTATAGCTTAACACGATTCTGCTCTCGGCTTCTGTTCTCGTTTCTCCCCTCGGAACTGCGTCGGTCTCACGGTGGGAAGGTGCGACATGCATTTAGGCATTCTTGTGTTAGTCTGTGGTATTCCATTTGCTCACTCGTTACTCGTATTGCTTTGGTTAATTTAATGTCACGATTTATTCGGAGCTATGTAACATACTACTGGATTTGCTTATCATGTCAGGGTTTCCATGGAAGGTATTGGATTTGTGTGACACCTTACACTTAGTCTTCATTCTAGTCTGCCCGCAGTGTGTGAGAGTGGTGTACCTGTCTAGTGGACTGAATCGGAAGGTCTTGAGTAGTTGCACTGGGAGTTGTTTTCGGGTTTCTCAATTAGAAATCAAGTACCATGCCATGCGTCTTCTAAAACACGTCTCTGAACTTGACGGCGACCCGATTGTTCCACAATGAGGCTTCTCGCGTTGTACGGTGTCCTACGACTGTCACGTCAATATGGCTTTGATACGTTTAGGAGAACCAAACTCGGGCGTGTAGGATTTTACAACCACGTCACGCACTTTCAGACAGGCAATGTGTTTCTCTGCAGAAAGACAGGAACGCACACGAACATTGCAACGGCGTATTAACGACCATGGACTGTTAGCGAGGCTATCATTGTCACGTCTTGCTCTGACGAGGCCACTGAGAGGCTTCGCCGATTGCGGTAAGTATAACTACAACACCCCACACAGAAATTACAGATATCTTTTTTCCTGCGTAAAGCATCAGAATGGACGTATCCCAACGTGGAGGCTCGTAGGAGAAGTTGCGTTGCCACACTGCTTTCATCATCAGCACACAGGCCCAGCAGCCAGTGAGTTGATATAGAGTGACACTGGAAACAGTTTGCGTAGATGTTATTTTGGAAATCTGCCGTTAAATTTCTTTCGAAACGAAAATTACGAACAATTTAGCTACATATAATATTCATGTGTTCACAGGGAGTGCAAGGGGCTATAGATCGAATCTGTATTATGTCGTAGTAAATAGAAAATTGAGAAGACTAGTACAAGATATAAGAGAACCTAGAGAACTTCCCGATGATTTCCCAGGTAAACTAGATTGAACGTAACAAACTCGAAGACGAAATTTTGAAAGTCTACTTCTTGCAACAAGGCAGAGTAATAAGTCTATTTCAACAGCAATTCGTGCATTATTTAAAAAATAAATTTATACAATATAATATTAATACAGATTATGAAAACCCAAAATTATGTGTTATCCAAGTGGCGACGTAGGTAACAAGAAAGAAAAAGAAATTCAGGATAAGGATGGGTGTCAAAATTTAAATACCGTAGTAAACGAGGAAATGGGAGTGGCAAGGTTTCAACCCACAAAGATATAACACGTCATCCAGAAAGTCTTTCTTTAGTAAATAGTTTTTGTTTTTCTTTTTCTTTTTAAACATATGAATTTTAACATCTGCAGTTAAATCTAAGGAAATCAGCAAAGTAATTTCATAATTGAAAATTGAGAAACTTTCTGGTACAGTGTAGGATTGGAAGCAAGGCACATGGGCTGTTTTAGTGGAATGCTGACAGCATCTGAGGATACAAACATTTAAAATCACCATGTTAATTAAAACAGAACACTCGTAATAACACAATGACTAATTAGAGTATGCAAAATGGGATGATCTACACCGATTAACCAATTTATAAAAGCAACGACAATACAAAAAATTTTAAAATAACCTTATGACCTCAACTTTAAATTAATAAAAATATTACTTCACACAAATATACCTTTAACATACCTGCACACCGGGTTCCCGGGTTGATTCCCGGCGGGGTCAGGGATTTTCTCTGCCTCGTGATGGCTGGGTGTTATGTGATGTCTTTAGGTTAGTTAGGTTTAAGTAGTTCTAAGTTCTAGGGGACTGATGAGCATAGATGTTAAGTCCCTTAGTGCTCAGAGCCATTTTTTAGACATACCTGCAGATCTGAGCTCTTTGGTCGTGAAATTAAGTCAATTATCAGGCCTTCTGAATATGTAAAATAACAATTTGTAAAACCTATTGGGTTTCCAAAATGCTCAAATAGCAAGATCTCATAAATACAAGAAATAACTATTTTGGAAATCATTCGACAATACGCTGTTGTGATAGCCTCAAAGATCTACGCAGCAATCAGCACATTCTCGACGTTTGCCGGTCACATCGGTCGCGCGTCTGAATACCGTGCTCGAGAGCTCAAGCAGGCCGCTGTGACCGAGCGATCCTAGGCGTTTCAGTACGGAACCGCGCTGCTGCTAAGGTCGCTGGTTCGGATCCTGCCTCGGGCATGGATGTGTGTGATGTCCTTAGGTTGGTTAGATTTAAGAGTTCTAAGTCTAGGGAACTGATGACCTCAGATATTAAGTCCATTAGTGCTCAGAGCCATTTGAATCATTTTCCGAGAGCTCAAGTGACAACAATACGCACGATCGCCTGCGCATAGCGGTAACGACTTCTAGAACACACTGTTCACTGCAATACTAAAACCAACAGCTAGGCACTGGGTAGACCCAAATACAGGAAGAGATGTTAAACGTTATAGTGTGACAACCGCAGTTACTATTAAAGCAATAGTTCATTAAAACAATCTCCAATGACGTGAAAGTTCACTAGATAAATTTTTAAACCACAACTATCTGAAGGTGATAATGACCAGACAATCCGCACACAACCTTAAATACCATAGCACCGGTTGACGCCGCAAAATTGTTACTATAATACACTCCTGGTAATTGAAATAAGAACACCGTGAATTCATTGTCCCAGGAAGGGGAAACTTTATTGGCACATTCCTGGAGTCAGATACATCACATGATCACACTGACTGAACCACAGGCACATAGACACAGGCAACAGAGCATGCACAATGTCGGCACTAGTACAGTGTATATCCACCTTTTGCAGCAATGCAGGCTGCTATTCTCCCATGGAGACGATCGTAGAGATGCTGGATGTAGTCCTGTGGAACGGATTGCCATGCCATTTCCACCTGGCACCTCAGTTGGACCAGCGTTCGTGCTGGACGTGCAGACCGCGTGAGACGACGCTTCATCCAGTCCCAAACATGCTCAATGGGGGACAGATCCGGAGATCTTGCTGGCCAGGGTAGTTGACTTACACCTTCTAGAGCACGTTGGGTGGCATGGGATACATGCGGACGTGCATTGTCCTGTTGGAACAGCAAGTTCCCTTGCCGGTCTAGGAATGGTAGAACGATGGGTTCGATGACAGTTTGGATGTACCGTGCACTATTCAGTGTCCCCTCGACGATCACCAGAGGTGTACGGCCAGTGTAGGAGATCGCTCCCCACACCATGATGCCGGATGTTGGCCCTGTGTGCCTCGGTCGTATGCAGTCCTGATTGTGGCGCTCACCTGCACGGCGCCAAACAAGCATACGACCATCATTGGCACCAAGGCAGAAGCGACTCTCATCGCTGAAGACGACACGTCTCCATTCGTCCCTCCATTCACGCCTGTCGCGACACCAGTGGAGGCGGGCTGCACGATATTGGCGCGTGAGCGGAAGACGGCCTAACGGTGTGCGGGACCGTATCCCAGCTTCATGGAGACGGTTGCGAATGGTCCTCGCCGATACCCCAGGAGCAACAGTGTCCCTAATTTGCTGGGAAGTGGCGGTGCGGTCCCCTACGGCACTGCGTAGGATCCTACGGTCTTGGCGTGCATCCGTGCGTCGCTGCGATCCGGTCCCAGGTCGACGGGCACGTGCACCTTCCGCCGTCCACTGGCGACAACATCGATGTACTGTGGAGACCTCACGCCCCACGTGTTGAGCAATTCGGCGGTACGTCCACCCGGCCTCCCGCATGCCCACTATACGCCCTCGCTCAAAGTCCGTCAACTGCACATACGGTTCACGTCCACGCTGTCGCTTCATGCCACCAGTGTTAAAGACTGCGATGGAGCTCCGTATGCCACGGCAAACTGGCTGACACTGACGGCGGCGGTGCACAAATGCTGCGCAGCTAGCGCCATTCGACGGCCAACACCGCGGTTCCTGGTGTGTCCGCTGTGCCGTGCGTGTGATCATTGCTTGTACAGCCCTCTCGCAGTGTCCGGAGCACACCGGTGTCAATGTGTTCTTTTTTCCATTTCCAGGAGTGTAGTTGGCCACAAGACGTTTGCATTTACAATTTAAATAGGCGTCTGAATTTTTAAACAGTGAATAAGCTTTCATAAACATAATTCACCACTTAACATATTAATAATAACAAATTTAAAAAAAAGAATCACCGAATGTTTGTCACACTTGTAATGGAACGGAACCAGGTCAGAGCGCAGTTAGATGCACTTGCAATACCAAGTATCCAGGACCCAAGTCCAAGTGGTTTAAGGAATGACTAGCGAAAATCCAAGTGGCTACACGGAGCAATGACATCCGAAGGTTCCACCACAAAATGGCTCACCATTTAAGGTCAGACCAGGAGCTCGCGCCCTCCTCAGGATTCCAGATAGACACGACCCTTAAACAGCACCCATGTTGGCCGGTGGCTGCTTCTGGATTCCATTTCCTCTCGCCTCCAGACCCAAGCGCCGAAACGTCAACAGCATCAGTCCCCGCAGCACACCAAGAGCCGACTGACTACTCGCGATGCTCCGTGCTGTCTTCCCTGTGTCACTGCCCCGACCGACTTTCAGTCACTGCCCCCGACCGAGTCTGACCTCGTGAGCCGCGGCCGTCGTAAATAGAGGGCGCTAACCATCCAGGGCGCCGCAAAGCGCTTATCTTCGACAGAGAAACTATCCTCCCAAGAGCAATGCAGAAAGTTACTGCTCACTTTCATTTGATATTAAGCAACACTTTAACAATTCCTATTAAATTCAAAAAAAGCAAAAATTTAGTAACTGAAAACTGACAAACTTTCAGTTGATGTTCATACCCACTAGATAGCGTGAACATTCTATGAAAAAAAAATTAAATCGCATGGCATGGTATCCAGGCGTTACTAGAACACACCAAGAAGGTTTCAGTTAACACATGTTCAAAAGAAAAAAAAAACATCAATAGTCAACGTATCAATTGAGACCTTCAAGGGCAATGATAAAATGATAATGGAGAACCGCGCGAAAGTAAAATATATGCTTAGCTAAATTGGAAGTTACCTGTATAGTTGGGAGTCATATGCTGAAACTGTGTGTAATTGAATTTCTCACTAACAATCTGAAAACTTCTAAAATTCCGATTAAGATTCAGATGTGAAATCGGCGTAGCTACCCTACTTTTGAACATCATCGTATTTAGGAATGTGACTGAGATTAGTCTTAAATGCATAAGCGTGTCTGTAAGAATGACTAACGGTTACGTAATTTAAATGAGCCCCCACTACAAAAACCCATGTGTTGAAAATGTAATTTCACTAACTGTCAGCTATTCCTTACACTGTGTCAAAAACGTTCATCTGGGTGTTACAACAAATTATTACACTGTAAAGAATAAACTGACTCTACTCTGGTTTCATACGAAATAATGATCAAAAATATATCACTGTGAGGCAGTTTGCCTTCTTGTTCGTTCTTCTTTTAAGCTGATGTTTTAGCAACTTAGTTTTTGATTGTCGTTTCAGGATTATCAGTTACTGTTCACGCAAAAGAGCAAGGCATGACAATGCAAATTCTATAAACATATTTCTCTGAACATTGGAGACATGCTTTGTGAAATATTTACGAATAATAAAAGAAAGTACTTTAAAATCCTTTTAATGAAACAAATGTGAACTTCGACTAACCCGCCTGAAGGTTTCATTTTAATTTGCTACCTAATACGACAAATAATACACGTACGCATGAATGAAACGTAACCATAAAATCTTTATGGCGATAAAATTGAGGCTGCTCTCTGTCGATGAACAGGTCAAAGGTCAGCGTCTTCTACGGCCTTTGCTGCGTGTTTATTTGGCATTTTAAAAACAAAAGAAAAATAAGATACTGCATGTACAGTTCATGCAAACAGACGCGAACATAATAAACAAAATTCGCAGTCGACAGCCACCGTCAGACATGTTATTTTTGAGTCAGGCGGGTCGCTTCACTAGTAAATACTCTGGGACAAGACATTCTAAGTTGAAGATGTTATCAGTACAAAGCAAGTTAACGGGGATTGGACGTCAAACGGGCCGACTTGGAGCAGGAGAGGCACCAGAGGACATTTTAATTTCCACTGTCTATACTTTTACAAGTAAAATCATAAAACTTTGTCAGCATTACCAGGAACGATTCAGGATTCACACTCGTAGCAGCGGAAGTTCAAAAACATAACAAAATAATTTTTTTAGATATGAAATTTCATCATTTTTTCACTTAATGTTGGCTGCATTTGTTGCTATAGGCACACGTTTCTTCATAAGTAAGACTGTTCGATGAATTTTGCACAGCATACAAACCATATCTGCAGGTGTCTGAAACTCTAGAATCTATTTAATTTATGAAAAAATGAATGCGCTGTTACGTTTTATACTTTATGTTTAGAAAAAAATCTAATTTTGTAGTTAATTATCTCAATTTTTACCACAGTTTTTAATAAATTTGGAAAGTTTTAGAGTTTCGTACACCTGTAAGTATGGTTTGTATGCTGTGCAAAATTCATGAAAGAATCTCTCTTACTTGTGAAGAAAAGTGTACCTATAGCAACAAATGCAGCCAACAGTAAGTGCAAAAATGGTGAAATTTCATATCTAAACAAAATTATTTTGTTACATTTTGCACTTCCACTGCTGTGAGTGTGAATCCTGGTCATGCTGACAAAGTTTTATTAATTTATTTGTAAAATTTTAGACAGCAGAAAATAAAATGCCTGTGGTGCCTCTCCTGCTCCAAGTCGGCCCGTTTGACGTCCTACCCCCCATAAAGGACAAAGTCCTTCATAGTCGAACACGCGAAGTGCATGCAAACGTCCACCAGTTTTTATGAAGAATGTGCCTGGTGCTCCACTGAAATGAAAATCCACTTTGACAAGAGTTACCCAGTCAACTGCTGTATCCCTTACTGCCGTTTGGCTAATCAACAGAACTGGAGAGAGTCTGGCAGGTGAATCCTCGACATTTTCAGCACCTCATAAGGAAGGCCACGAAAATATTAGGCCAGTTTAGACCATTTTGATCAACAAGTTTCTCGCGTCACAGTGAATAACTCGTGCATAGCAGATAAAAGAATACCCAAATTGAAGGAAATCCATATAGTTTCATAAATACTGAAGGCAATATAAAAACACCAGGTAAAATTCCTCACGCTCTAGATTTTAGATGGAAGAAGACGGCGAAAAATCGGAAAGTTCCCCAGGAACGATAGAATTAGGGCAAAAGAAACTGCTTACTTAAAAATATCTGAGGGTACAGATGCGAGTGTCGTCCAGTCGCCTATAAGGACGAGATGTGTGTTCACATCTGTCACACAGCAACGTACCGTAGAGAACCAGTTCAGCAATGGATATGATGAAACCTGTTTCCAAAGGAGACAAAATGATCATCATACATGCTGGTGGGGAGGGAAATTTTTACTGAATTCTACGTAGGAATTAAATCTAGTATGAAAAAGGGGATAATAGCAACGACATGAGCGTCTCAAATTAAGAACAGTAGGTCTACCGCCTCACACTGTTCTCATTATAGATAATACCCTTACTGCAACAAGTAAGTGACTCGTGCTCTAGCATCCAACTCCACGAGGAGAGAAATGATGTAGTGGTTTACGGAAAGAGGATTCCTTTCCACAAGTACATACTAAGCCCAGTAGTATTTACTGATCAAAATGAACAAACACGGCCACATCAGTTATAAAAAGACAGTATTTTAACCAAACATAGTAAGACAGTGTTATGTCTTCCTCTATACCATCCAGAATTGAATCCTGTAGCGTTTGATAGTGGCAAGATTTCATGACATGGTGTGACCACAGTGGACACAATATTAAAACTTATAGAAAAACAAATTGCTTCCATTAATAGAACATCGGTACACTGCAAGTGAAGGTATACTGGACGAAGCGCTGGACACGATAATAAATGTCGAATGTAGAACAACGGTTAATATTGGTAGATATAGTGATGTACGCAATACCGATTCCGCAAGTGAAGAAAACAGTAAATCATCTGACTTTTCCAGTGCAAGTGAAACAGACAGGGCTACTAAAAAAGAAGAAACGTAGGGTGAGGCATTTTCGAAATGTGTTTTGTGAATGGAAACATCCATAGTATGATGTCAATCAATGAACTGTGTTACTTGTATAGTCTGAAGATTTATGAACGTGTTCGTAACAGTGAAGCTATTGTTTACGAACAAGTTGTACGTTTCACATGGCTACGCTTGTAAAATATACCCGCTTAAATCTTCTTATGTAAGATCGAGCCATCCCAAACCACCTTGTTCACCCACTACACTGCAACACCTTACCCTCTCTTGCATTTTCTGCTCATACTAGAGTCCTCCGCTGTTTGCATGAAACGTACAGGGAGAACCCGAACCCCACCAATAAATTTCAGAGGCTGTTACAGAACATTTACTACTTTGGTATCAGTGACTTTTGATCACTAGCGGTTTGTTTCAGAGTAATAGTTTATTCAGTTTGATACCACTCTTACCTTTTTCTTGAGCAAATCCCATCACAGCAGTAAAAAGCGTGTGACATACCACCACAAATATTTACAACTGAAATTTCGAGACAGCACTTTTCAGGAGGAGGTTGACAACATCTTACTTCCCCCCACATACAATACATCTCGCGTACTGACCGCGAGGACAAAATTCGAGAAATTATAGCCAATACGGCGGCTAACCGACAATCATTCTTCCCAATCACTATTCGCGAGTTTGAGGGATCAGGTAGAGGTACCCAAAGTACCCTACGCCATATAAAATTATGTGGCTTGCGAATTCTGATGTACATGTAGATGTACGACTATAAACAGCGCAACAAACCGTTGATATTGCGCCCTTGCCCAGCGTTCAGTGAACCCACATAGTATGTGCATATCGGACAACAATTCATCAGTAAACATATCCGTAATGCTCTGCATAACAATGTTCAACTAATACTGCCGGAACAACAAACCTGAGAGAGAACCGAATTCTAGCGAATGGCAGCTTGAGAGCGATGGGTAAAGCGGACATTACTGTTGTCAACAGCAAGCATCGTGATAGAATGGAACAAGATTGTTTCCCAACAAGCCACAAAGCAAATATGCACCGTTGTTTCAATGTTTGCAGCTCAATACTTATACAAAGTTAAGCGGGTAAACTACCACAGGGAATGTCATTAATCTGTAACGACTCGAAGGAGACCAGGGTCACTTGTACCAAAATTACAGTGACGAAAAAAGATCATATCAGGATGAAAGAGTTGTGCTACATAAACGAAAGTTGATGGCCATCGTTGTACAACTAAAATATGACTATTCAAATTTAACGATGGTCGCATAAGAGTGACGCTAGTAGCCGCACTATAACAATACAAATCAGGTTTGCTTTAAATACATGTTGCAAAAATACTGAGCGTTCGTTACGTTTGAGATTGAACGCGGTGAGTTGATGTTAGTCAAGAATGACTTAAAAAAATAAAAGACGCCGCAGAGTTTGAACAAGGTCTTGTAATAGGGCTCCGAGAAGCTGGATATTCCTTCTGCGATACTACAGAAAGACATAGCACGAATGGAAACACTGTACATGACTGTTTGTAGCGGTGGTCACGAGAGTGTACTGTAGCTACAAGACCGGGCACAAACGGCCACTTGGGGCTACCGAGAGGGAAGACTATCATGATAGGCGTATGGTTCTGGCTCATAGTTGCAGCAGCAGTTTAAGCAGGTGTTGGTACCACAGTAGCACGACGGGCACAAATCGGTTACTTCATGGACACCATATAGAGTGCACTCCACTGACTCCAAACCACCGCCATTTGCTACTTCACTAATATCAAGCGGGATATCATTGGAGGGCAGAGTAGAGGTCTGAGTGATGCATACGCTGCACCTGTTCATGGAGTTATGATGTAAAAATGGTTCAAATGGCTCTGAGCACAATGGGACTTAACTTCTGAGGTCACCAGTCCCCCAGAACTTAGAACTACTTAAACCATGCCTGCCCGAGGCAGGATTCGAATCTGCGACCGTAGCGGTCGCGCGGTTCCAGACTGCAGCGTCTAGGAGCGCTCGGCAGCCCCGGCCAGCGTGTTATGATCCGGGGTTATTTTGAGTGAAAGCACGAGCACTCTTGTGGTTTTTCTATACAGCCTAACTGCAAATTTTTACATCAGTCTAGTGATTCGACCTGCTGTGCTGAAGTCTGTGAACAGCATTCCTAGGAGAACGTGAGGTTTCCAACAGGAAAACGCTCGCCCACATATTGTTGCTTTAACCCAGTATGTTCTACAGAGTATGGACGTGTTCTCTTGGCCTCCTAGATCATCAGAACTGTCTCCAGTCGAGAACATTTAGGACATCATCAGACGATAACTTCAACGTTGTCCACGAACAGCATTAGCCGTGCCTGTACAGCTCAACCAAATGCAACAGGCGTGGAACTCCATCCCACTAACGAGGTACGGCACCTGTAAAACACAATGAATGCACTTTTGTATGGTTGCATGCGACATTATGGCGATTATATCGATTATTAACGTACCACAACGGTACATTGGCAATGGACTATCTCAAGAATGCATCAACTCTTGATAATAATAATAATGAGCTTATGGCATTGGTGGCCGGGAGACCCCCTCATGGGGCGGTTCGGCTGCCGCTCCACAGGTTCTTTAACGCCACTACGGCGACTTTCGAGTGAATGAGGATAAAATGATGATGAAAAACCCACAGCAGCCAGTCATCTCGAGGCACAGAAAATCCTCGACCCCGCCGGGAATCGAACCCGGGACCCCGTACGAGGGAAGCGAGAACGCTACCTTTTTTTTAAAATATAAAACCTTTATTAAAAAACAATATTACACATCCCAAATTCATACTAAGTTATACATACATGAAGTTATTTAAACAAAACGGTTTGATCATTTCAATTGCGCTGACGTTAACGAAAGACAACAGAAGATTGTGTTACTGACTAAATCACCAGAAAGAATTAAGTTAAACATAAATACTTGAGAATGGCGGAAAGGAGATATATAATAAAGTTGACGAGCTTTCCAAGTACACACTCTGGACATTAATTGAATCTAAGTATCTGAAGTGATCAGATCTATATAATCTGTCTTTTACTGCAAAAATGAGCAGGGCAATGTGCCAGCCATTGAATATTACATTTATCGGATAGAATCTTATGGTTTTAACCAATCGATAAGGACATTTCTATAAAAACCGTCTATTTCCAAATTTCTAGTATAAGCTAATTTGTGCACCTTTAATGTTTTGTGTTTGGCACTATCAGACACACGATCTCAGTGTCACGTAAGTTCTGTACATTAGCTTATACATTTTAAAAAACTACATTCTGAAGTAGAAAAAGCACACATCATAAATATACCGTAAAACCTTAAATAGTATCCTTAAGGTAACTACAATACATCACTGTCAACACAGTCTTCTTTTTTATATTAACCAATGCCCATTCTTTCAAATACAATTTTTAGCATATTACCGAACTTTTTCTTGTGATTCGAATAGCTTCTAATTCTGTGGAACTCACACAGCATGTGTACCTTGAACTCTATGATGCTATCGGATCCTAATTTGTTTAGGACGTAGTTAACAAAATTTCCCAGCAACCAGTACACAGCGCTATTTTTTGCTTCTGGGAAATAGCGTGTTTCAGGCCTGTGTATCAATGACAGCGAAATATACTCAGGGGATGTTCTTGTAATCAGAGCTATTTGCTCCCGGATCCACTTCCAACTATTCATGTGACCACTGCAAGTATATCTATGAATTAATGTGTCAACTAGATGGCATTGTTGACATAAATTTGTTTCACAGAGTCCGATTGCGTGCAGCCTTTCATTGGTGCTAACTATGTTGTTAACTGTCTTGTACCATGACGTTTTTATATCAGACGTGAGCACATTAGAACTAATGTTTTTTTCCAAATCTCAGTCCACTCAATGTTTGGAAATTGTTGTTCTACTTTGTTTCTTCCTTCGCTTTTCTTTCGTTCCCGCATTATGGCTCTCGATGTTAAGTGTCGGGACCGCCTGAGTTCGACACTGACATAACTAAACTCAACATAGAAAATCCTCACGTGATGTAAGCGACTGTTGATATTCTGCACATCAATCGGGGGAAGCAGGCTTGGAGGTTTAATGATCTCGAAAAGTTGGCTGGTTATGCTTTCTCTCGAGTCTCTTATTAAATTAATTTGCCTTTTGATAAAAAGAGCAGAGGCTTTATCCGTTATATCAGTTAATCCTAGTCCACCATTTTTAGGATCTAAAGTGGCTACTTTAGCAGGTACTCTGAACACCACCTCTCCACAAAAATTTTCTGATTTTGGACATTATTCTCTTCGCTATTATTCTCGGTATTGGAAACAGCTGGGCAGTATAATAAGCCTTAGCAAGGGTGCATGAGTTGATATACTGCGTTCTTTGAACTTGGTTCATATATCAAGTTAAATTCTCTACAATGGCTCCTTGCACTTTATCTGCTGCAACTTTCCAATTTAAAGCCGTCATTTTCATAGGGCATGCTGTCAGGATGATCCCAAGTGTTTTATGTTGTCGGACTAATTTTGCCCACTCGACGTTGATATTATCAAAACCTCTGAGATTTAACATCTTACTTTTTTCCGTTTGCATTGGCTCCAGATGCTCTACAGTACAAATCAATCAGTGTTGCTAGCGTGGTTACCTTGTCATTATTCCTTATAACGACCTCTATATCGTCAGCATAGGCTCTTATAACTGTTTTATTTCCTGATAATGTTAAGCCTTTTAATGTAGCATGGACATGTCGGAGGAAAGGTTCCAGCGAAATTGCGAAGAGCGACATTGACAGAGGACTTACTTGAGGAACACCTCGTTGTATTTGCAAAGGTCTGGATTGTTGACAATTCACTGCTATTTTAGCAATTATTCCAGTTGCTATGTTCTTAATCAACTGTATAACCCTATCGTTGAAACCTATTTTCTTCAATGTCTGTAGAAGATATTCATGGTTTACTACATCGAAAGCCTTATAAAAATCTAAAAACAATAAAGCACACTTTATGTTTTTTACAGAAGTTATTGCAATGATATCCCTGAATTCCGCTAGATTTTGAAAAATGGTTCTGCCTTGCGCACAGTTCTGAAGTTGACTAGTAATTTTATCTGTAAGGCATAAAATTCTCTTGTTTATTATTCTAGCTATTAATTTATAATCAGAATTCAGCAGTGAAATTGGACGAAAATTATTTAAATCTTTGTTTCCATTATTTTTTGGCACCAGAACAATTTTACTCTCCTTAAGCTCAACCGGAATCATTTTACCCTGGATAATCTCATTTACAATGTCCGTGATTTTCGCACGTACTATTGGCCAGTAACAGATGTAAAACTTTGCTGGCAGACCATCCGGTCCTGGGGATATTTTTGGTGGTGAGGCGCACAGTGTCTCATACACGTCTTCTTCAGTGACAACCTCGAGAAAATTTCCGTTGTCATCTTCTGTCAGCTGTGGGGCGTAGATGTCAAGGAATTCTTCCAAGGAAGCATCACTACATTGATGTACAGAATATATCTCGCAATAATAGCGATAAATCTCGTCCATGATATCCTGCTGGGTTCTGAGAATCGTACCGTGTTTTGTTCGAATTTCTTCAATAAAAGTCCTTCTCCCGTTTTCCGTATGCTTCACTAAATGATATAGGGAAGTAGTTTCATCTGCTGACACCGAATTTGCCTTCGATTTTATTTTCAACCCTTCCATTTCACTTCTCTTGATATTAAGTAACTTGGCTTTGACTTTTTTGATGTCTGCTATCCGAAGTGAGGAACCTGCTCAGACTTGATCATATAGATCTCTCAAAAAGGAATAGTAATACTCTATAGTGCATTTCATTTCCCTTGCGCTCTGGGCACTGTATTGAATAAGAACTTTCCTCAACTTTGGGTTTGCCATTTTAACCCATAAGTCAATAGCAGTGGCAAATCTACTACGGGCTCGCAGGCATATATTGCCCATGTTTCTTTAATCAGATCTTCTAAATCAAGATTTACTAACAAGGAAGTGTTCAAATTCCACTGATTCTTGAATCGGCGAACCGGCTGTCTTGTTAGATTTATGCTAGCTAAGACACTTGAATGGTCTGAAAAGTACGTAGGAATGGTTTCTACTTTTGTCACGGAAGGTACAAGATTTTTAGAAATATATAGTCTATCAGTCCTGCTACGTGATGTTGCCGTGACATAAGTGAACTCAACAGTGGAGGGGTATTTGATTTCCTATGTATCCTTTAATTCTAAACCAATAACTAAGTGTTCTGGTTCACTTGAGAAATTAAAATTAGGTAACTGATCTTTTCGATTTAAAACACAATTAAAATCACCTCTAAGTAATAACTGTCTTGGCGATTTCCTTAACAAGTATATCAAGTCATCTTTGAAGAAACGTGTTCTGTCAGCTAGATGAGAACTTCCTGAAGGGGCGTAAAAGTTGATGATAGTCACATCATAGATATTTAGTCCCATTCCCCTTCCAGATTCCGGTCGTTCCACCTCGCTTACTGTAATCCCTTCCCTCACCAAAATAGCTGTTCCAATACTTGTTTCGGGAAACACATTTATGTAATTGACAAAACCCGGAAATACTAACTCCGAAATTATAACTTCTTGTAACAGGGCAATGTCAGTCGCGGATTCGTACAGAAATTCCTTAAGGGCCGATAATTTCAAACCGGTCGTGATTTTATTTATGTTTATAGTGGTGACAGAATAAGATTGCGTCATTGTGCTGTCACTATGTAGTTGTTTTGTTGAACTAATTTAGTTTACTGTGGTTCAGGGTTCAGTTAAGCTGTAACAGTTTTCTCGGAAGGCTGAACATGGAATAACACTTCAATCAGTTTATTAGTCACTGTCCCTTTTTTTCTACTTTTGATGTTTTCTCTTGTACCGCATGCAGACTGATTTCCTGGTAAACTTTCTAATTTTTTCTCCAGTGATTCGTGTACGACCGTTTCGGACTGAACATTCTTTGGGCTTGGGTCGCCCCCACCGGATTTTCCCTTCCCTTGGTTACGAACTACATTCTCATTTGGTTGCGTCGGTATTTTACTTCGCGACTTATCTGGAGCAGCAGCAGACACTTTAGCAATTTCGGTTGCAGGCGCCTGCCCTGAGGTGTTGACCGTGATTTCAGTTTGGCCACCTCTTCCTCGTTCTTTATTAATTTCACTCACTTTCTGATCGAGGGAAACAAATGGGGACTGCAGTTTTGCAACCTCTCCTTGAATTTGTTTATTACCAGACAGATTCTGATCTTTGCAGTCGACTACTGCACCTGTCGTTTCTTGCAAATTAATGCTGCTTACACCCTCTTCATTATCTGGTACTGTATGTGTATTATCTTTCTGTTTATTATCTTCCATTCGCATTTTGCCTTCAGGTTCCTCTGCCTTCTCATCGCACTGTCTTTGCTTGCGAAGTGAGGGAGTGGGACAAGGCAGCTCGTCCTCTGAACAACTATCAGTTATCTTCAGAGGTCGTTTTTTCGGTTGCGTTTCTGTTTCACGGGTAGTGGCAACAGGGTTCCCTTTAGTTGTTAACGGGGGAAATTGTTATCGTGAAGGGAGACATCAGCTTGGCCCGCTGCGTTAACATCCTCGACCAGTTATTCCGGGCTATTCTTTGGTAACAGATCATTTAAGGTAAGCTTCTGACGCTGTATCAAATTACTTTTAAGAACAACAGTTCGCCGCGGACATTCCTGTCTGAAGTGGCCGGTTTCGTTACATATATGACATGTAGCTTCCTGACCTGTATAAACAATTTGTGGCTTATACTCACAAACAGTTATGTGAGCCGGAATATTTGTCTTAACGTCCATCTCTACACAGCGGGCCCCGTTAAAACACTTCAGTTTAAAGCGAGGCGACCATCTTTCATTTGCAGTTGATTTAACGTCTCCGTAGTTTGAAAGAGCTTCCTTAATCTTATCCTTTTCAATTTCAATGGGAAGATTCAAGACACGAACGGTTTTGTAATGAATTTCCGCTCTATAGATGGAAACCTTAATTTTATAACCATTTCTATGCACAAAATCTGTTTCATAGCCCCACTTTCGTAACACTTTATCAACAGTCTCAGCACTGATTAACTTGACAAAAACACAGTATTTTTCCTGATCCAGATGCCAGGTATGAACTGTTTCAGAATTTAGACCAATTACCCGTGTAATCCAGTCATTATTTCCAGGGATGTCGGCTGAACAGGACGGGATTCTTTGTCAAAAACAAATATCAGAGTATTCTTCCTGAGGTTTGTAGCCATGGTTAATCCAGCGAAGCAATTTCGGTTGAACAACCGAAATTCCAAGTAACAGGAGCAAGACCAGAAAGAGCGATCAGATCACAAGGAATAGGAACGCACACGGAGGTTAACGGACGGACGGCACTCGGCGAAGCACAAGTACAGCGATGTAAACACAGAAGCGCAGCGCAACAGTCAACAGCGGCCACTCGAGAACGCGGCTGAAACGGAACTGCCGTAGGACCACGAGCTGCGTAAAACTCGTGATCTTGCAATATTAATCACTTAAATATGTTACCTACACAGATGTTTCCCAAAATTTCATTACTCTACATCAATTATTACTTTTGGTGCCGTGATTTTCTTCCGTCAGTGTACTAAGAGAACTTTCCTGATACTCCCATAAAGTTTCGCCGATGCAGTTCGCGGTTCACTGTGTACTTCAGTATGTATTTAATTTGGCTACGTCGACAATAATTTCAGTTTAAACATATAAAATAGTATTTATGTGTTGCGGCGAGAAATATTCTTCGTGTAAATGGAAATTGCAGCTTCGTCGTACTCGCAGAGTTGTGTGAAATTTTGTAAGTGTTTAGGCACTGAGAAAATAAAACGCAGTTGCTGTTAAAGACTGTGGACTTCAGGACCCTGCGCGACGGTGACGCAGTGGAGTACGTGTGCCCTGGCATATACTGAATGGGGGGGTGGGGGGTGGGGGTGGGGGGGGGGGGAAGACGCGGGCTAATTTCTGCGTCTGTGTGCGCCACCACTGGCGCGCCTCCAGACGTGGCCAGCAGCGGCCTAATAAGGCCCCAGGCTTTTACCATGCAAATTCCCTGCCGAAAGGCAGCGGCTGCCTCCCAAATAACTTCCCACTCTGTTTTAAAAATGGCTTACTTTATCTGATTGATGGAGCTCAATCTTCTCTCTAGATACATCCGCGGCGCATGTAAATAGGGGGAAGAGTGGTTGCAGGGGAGGGGAGAGGGGCGGAGACTGTGAGGAGAGGAGAAATGGAGAGCCTTGTCACGAATTGCGCGGCCCCGGATTTCGTCGGGCGCAGTGGTTACGGCTCGAGGTGGTCGGGGGGGGGGGGGGGGGGGGGGGGTGCTGGTGAAGCGGCCCTTGGAAGCGACGCGACGGGGCTGGGGTCGGTTTCTCTTCGGGGTTGAGAGCAATTTGCAGAGTCGGCAGGAGGGCTGTGCCGCTCTCCGTTAAACAGTATTAAAACGTGGCGGTGTGAAGCCTAGGGTAACAGGGCTCGAAAAATTAAATTAGCAGGTCAGGAACCGCCAATGACGCGAGCGCTCCTAGTGGCCGCTGCGAGTCCGTTTGTCTGCTCTGTGCACCCATCTTTCAGCGCCGTAACTTTGTGTACGACGTACGTTCTCTTTCTCCTTGCACGCAGCAGGCTAAGTCCTTCAGGCTTCTTCTCCACCCTCCCCTTCCTCACAGAGAACTTTACTGTTTAGGAAGCAGAGACATTCTTCGTTAAACTATAAAACTGTTCTGATGGTCTTCATGCTGCCTTATCCTGTCCATGCCTCTTCACCCCTGAATAAATATCGTGACTTACATCATTCTGAATCTGCTTACTGCATTCATATCTTCGTCTTTTTTTACGATTTCTGCCCCACATACTTTCCTCCACACTAAACTGGTGATACTGTGATGTCTCAGAATGTGTCCTATCAATCGATCCCCCGTCTTCCAGTCAGGTTGTGCCCTAAAATTCTTTACTCTACAAGTCTATTTTGTAGTTCCTCATTAGTTAAATGATATACCTATCTATTCTTCAGCACTCTTCTGTAGCACAAGGTACCAGAAGCTTCTGTTCTCTTCTTATCTAAACTCTTGCCGTTCGTGTTTCACTGCCACACATGCCCACAGTCCACACAAATACTTTCAGAAAAGCCTTCCTGACGCATAAGCCTACGTTCGATGTTCTTCAGAAACGCTTTTCTTCCCATTGCCACTCTACATTGTCCATACTCCCTACTTTGGACATCACCAGTTATTTTGCTCCTCAAATAACAAAATTCATCTATTACTAAGCATCTAGAGTCCTAACTAATGCCCTCAGCATCATTTGATTTAATTCGCCTGCATTCCAAAATCCTTGTTTTGCTTTTGTTCATGTTTATCTTACACCCTGCTTCATGACACTGTCCATTACGTTCTACTGCTCTTCCAAATCGTTTGTTGTCCCCTACAGTTGTATTTAATCTGATGTTCTGGCTATTTTTGTATCTGACGGTCGTATTAAAAGTTCGATGCGCTTATGTGACTTCTTTCATGTTACATTCTATCAGTAGATTTCATTATGAAGAACAAATCGACTTGAATAAGGGACGAGGAAGAAACAAAACTATCCAGGATAAATACAGTTTATTTTTATCGCGAACTAAACGTCGTCGATTTACTACCCTGACAGAACTTAATTAGATAACAAAATGTGTTTCAATATCTGGTTTTATAATCATGGGCCTAGCAAACGAAAATGAATTTTCGTTTTATTTGAAAACTACTTTTTTTTTTTTTTTTTTTTTTTTTTCCAAAAATGATTTCAATGCTTGCTTTCAACAGCGACCAGAGATGTTGGGCCGACACTTAGTGTTGACTGGTTATAGAACAATGGACTATCGGTTAGCATAATATTCGCTACCTTAAAATTTTCAGAAAACTAATATCCAATATTATCGCGTCAACGTTTTTCGCTTTCCATATTCTTTATCTGTTAATAATTTCAGTCTTATTAACTAACTCCAAAATAAGGCTTTCTATTTCCTTAACTGATTTATCAAAACGACAACCATACAGCTAATTTACACTACTGGCCATTATAATTGCTACGCCACGAAGATGACGTTCTACAGACGCGAAATTTAACCGACAGGAAGGAGATGGTGTGATATGCAAATGATTAGCTTTTCAGAGCATTCATACAAGGTTGGAGCCGGTGGAGACACCTACAGCTTATTGATATGAGAAAATTTTCCAACCGATTTCTCATACACAAACAGCAGTTGACCGCCGTTGAATATTGTTGTCATGCCTCGTGTAAGGAGGAGAAATGCGTACCATCACGTTTCCGACTTTGATGAAGGTCGGATTGTAGCCAATCGTGTTTGCGGTTTATCGTATCGCGACATTGCTGCTCGCGTTGGTTGAGATCCAATGACTGTTAGCAGAATATGGAACCGGTGGTATCAGGAGGGTAATACGGAACGCCGTGCTGGATCCCAACGGCCTCGTTTGATTAGCGGTCGAGATGACAGGCGTCTTATCCGTATGGCTTTAACGGATCGTGCAGCCACGTCTCGATCCCTGAGTCAGCAGGTGGTGACGTTTGCAAGACAACAACCATCTGCACGAACAGTTCGATGAGGTTTGCAGCAGCATGGACTATCAGCTCAGAGACCATGGCTGTGGTTACCCTTGACGCTGCATTACAGACAGGAGCGCCAGAGATGGTCTACTCAACGACGAACCTGGGCTCACGAATGGCAAAACGTCATTTTTTCGGATGAATCCAGGTTCTGTTTAGAGCATCATGATTGTCTTATCCGTGTTTGGCGACATCGCGGTGATCGATTCCTGTAAACCCTACATTTCAGAAGGATAATGCACGACCGCATGTTGCAGGTCCTGTACGGACCTTTCTGGATACTGAAAATGTTCGACTGCTTCCCTGGCCAGCACATTGGTCAGATCCCTCACCAACTGAAAAATTCTGGTCAATGGTGGCCGAGCAACTGGCTCGTCACAATACGTCAGTCGCTACTCTTGATGAACTGTGGTATCGTGTTGAAGCTGCATGAGCAGCTGTACCTGTACACGCCATCCAAGCTCTGTTTATCATCATGCGTTTATCATCTGCATATCTTCTTGGTGTAGGAATTTTAATGGCCATTAGTGTAGCTTTTGGAATAAATTAGGTAATAATACTAGTACATTGTTTCAACTCCTAGTTCACAATTACACATCATATCGAAGCGATTAGTGGTAACGGACAAGTTTTTACAAAACAAATCTGAACAGAGTGAGAGCGGGACACTATCTTCTCTTTTGCTTGTAGATTAACACAAACAAACGAGATGCGTCGTACTCCTTTTACGCTCTTAGGAATATATTATATTCTTCTGTATAACTAATACTTCATTTAAACTAATTAAAGTTACTTACGGTCCCATGTGCCATCTGTTGACCCACGTGGGTTCTTCTTTTTAAGAACCATGTGCCACACTACCGACTTTGATTAAGGTTTCAGCAGCAAGTCGCAACTAGAAACTAAGAGTAGTATTTAACATTCAACGGTGCAAGCCATGTGTTGGACGAATATCAAACATATTACGATGAACTAATGCCATGCTGTATAAATGGTTCAAATGGCTCTGAGCACTATGGAACTTAACATCAGAGGTCTTCAGTCCAGTAGAACTTAGGACTACTTGAACCTAACTAACCTAAGGACATCACACACATCCATGTCCGAGGAAGGATTCGAACCTGCGACCGTAGTGGTCGCGAGGTTCCAGACTGAAGCGCCTAGAATCGCTCGGCCACTGCGGCCGGCACGTTGTTTAGTCTGGCTGCAATATCAGTGGCAAACGCTGTGTGCTATCTGTTGACTAACGTTGGTACCTCATGTATCATGGATGTATAACGTGACTGTGCTTTAAGAAACGACAAAGAAGCCAATTTGTGCAAGGAAAAATATGGTGTTTTACCTGGCAGCAGCACAGATATGTTTGACTAGTGTGTGATATTAGACCCCCTAATATTTTGGTCGTGAAGTGTAGCAAGAAGTCCAGTGAAAGGCGACAATTCTATCGAGAATCAATGAAGACAAAGAATGTGAAAGTCGTTAGAGGTTGTTGTAACAGACTAACCTAAAATTTAGTCTAATGCTTATGTTTGTACCATATTTAATCACACTTAAATCAATTTAATTGTAAAAACTATAACTCATGTTAAATTCAGGAAAGGTATGTTACATAATGGACAATGCTCCTACGAGTATTTTGATACGCGCTGTACTCATGTATCGCACATAATATACGAAAATTGCCAGGCGGTGTACACTACATAACTTATGAACTACACTCCTGGAAATTGAAATAAGAACACCGTGAATTCAATTTCCCAGGAAGGGGAAACTTTATTGACACATTCCTGGGGTCAGATACATTACATGATCACACTGACAGAACCACAGGCACATAGACACAGGCAACAGAGCTTGCACAATGTCGGCACTAGTACAGTGTATATCCACCTTTCGCAGCAATGCAGGCTGCTATTCTCCCATGGAGACGATCGTAGAGATGCTGGATGTAGTCCTGTGGAACGGCTTGCCATGCCATTTCCACCTGGCGCCGCAGTTGGACCAGCGTTCGTGCTGGACGTGCAGACCGCGTGAGACGACGCTTCATCCAGTCCCAAACATGCTCAATGGCGGACAGATCCGGAGATCTTGCTGGCCATGGTAGTTGACTTACACCTTCTAGAGCACGTTGGGTGGCACGGGATACATGCGGACGTGCATTGTCCTGTTGGAACAGCAAGTTCCCTTGCCGGTCTAGGAATGGTAGAACGATGGGTTCGATGACGGTTTGGATGTACCGTGCACTATTCAGTGTCCCCTCGACGATCACCAGATGTGTACGGCCAGTGTAAGAGATCGCTCCCCACACCATGATGCCGGGTGTTGGCCCTGTGTTCCTCGGCCGTATGCAGTCCTGATTGTGGCACTCACCTGCACGGCACCAAACACGCATACGACCATCATTGGCACCAAGGCAGAAGCGACTCTCATCGCTGAAGGCGACACGTCTCCATTCGTCCCTCCATTCACGCCTGTCACGACACCACTGGAGGCGGGCTGCACGATGTTGGGGCGTGAGCGGAAGACGGCCTAACGGTGTGCGGGACCGTAGCCCAGCTTCATGGAGACGGTTGTGAATGGTCCTCGCCGAGACCCCAGGAGCAACAGTGTCCCTAATTTGCTGGGAAGTGGCGGTGCGGTCCGCTACGGCACTGCGTAGGATCCTACGGTCTTGGCGTGCATCCGTGCGTCGCTGCGGTCCGGTCTCAGGTCGACGGGCACGTGCACCTTCCGCCGACCACTGGCGACAACATCGATGTACTGTGGAGACCTCACGCCCCACGTGTTGAGCAGTTCGGCGGTACGTCCACCCGGCCTCCCGCATGCCCACTATACGAACTCGCTCAAAGTCCGTCAACTGCACATACGGTTCACGTCCACGCTGTCGCGGCATGCTACCAGTGTTAAAGACTGCGATGGAGCTCCGTATGCCACGGCAAACTGGCTGACACTGGCGGCGGCGGTGCACAAATGATGCGCAGCTAGCGCCATTCGACGGCCAACACCGCGGTTCCTGGTGTGTCCGCTGTGCCGTGCGTGTGATCATTGCTTGTACAGCCCTCTCACAGTGTCCGGAGCAAGTATGGTGGGTCTGACACACCGGTGTCAATGTGTTCTTTTTTCCATTTCCAGGAGTGTATTTTTTTAAAGACTACCTACAATAAACAAGTAAAATATATGTGTATCTTCAAGTAATGCACGTATGCTATTCCTCATGTCAACTTTTACCTGTAAGACATCTACATCCTACCCTTTTCACTTGCATATCATCAAACTTAAAACACATGTGCAAGTCTTTATCAATAATTAGTTGGCAGAAAATGTAGGGGCACGGAACGACTTTATCAAAAAGGAAATTGAATTTTCTTTATTTATATTTCATTTTTATTAATCATCCCTTTGAAATTACACAACGACTCTCATGACACTTTCATGGCATTCTCAGTTTGCACCCTTTGTTGGCGAGACATTATTGCTTCTGTCGCACTGATGCAATTTGCCTGGTCAGAAATACCAATTAGCAGAAATACATGCGAGTGCCTGCTAGTTGCTGCATGTGACTAATCACAATGTAAGATCTTCGGTTAATAATCGGGGAAGTTCGAGAAATACCAACAGTCGTAGAGATCGCATTTTAACGTTGGTACTGTAAGAAGAAATACAAGTTGTGAACTCGGAAACTGCGATTTTACACTGTGACGTATCTCAACTGAAGATCGCTATTCCCTAAAAGTAATATTCACAGAAATAACTCGTACTGGTAAGTGACTATTTAAAACGTCACTACTGCCATTGGATCTGTCCCCGTTATATTTATTGCACTGCTGTATACTAGAAATTACTGTTATAGTACGCAACTCATGATAGACCCGTAACGGCATTTGCAACCCTGACAAAGGGACATGCTATAGTACTTCGCGTCTAAAAGCCAGTGACGCGAAATCACACATTTTGTCAGAGTGACAAGCAGGGACACGCGTCGCTGTGACGGGGCAGCGCGAAATGGGATTAGTGCGCGACGTCGCAGCCCGGTTCTGTGGCTTGAGGCGCCGTGGCGTCTCCCAGGTGACCGCGTTCGTGTCATATTAGCGGCTCCGTGCCTCGCATGCGCAACCACACCTCTGGTTCCGTGTATTACACGTCTGTTGGGGACCTGTATGCCAAGTGACGTCTAATCACTATAAGGAATAGTCTACGTTAAACAAACTCCGCCATTCCTTTCATTTAAAATCTTGTGCCATCTTGTATTCTCACATATCTATGTTTGCCATGTTGTTTTTGTGATGTTCTATCCAAAAACTAGTTTTGTGCAGCACTCCTGTGGAAGCCTATTCATCTCTACATAAATGCTACAGCGCACATCCTTTTGAACCGCCTTACCATGCTGAAGTCTTTGATTCCTGCTACAATTTTTACCCATCGGACTTCCTTCCCATTATCAGAGAGATCCCCTTGATGCCTATTTTCTGGTACAAAATTTTAATTAAAGCAAATACCACGGTTGATTGCAATGGTTTTTACTTCATAAACCGCTTTGTAGTACCTAAATTCGTTGCTCTTAATTAACATACTGAAGATGTGGTAAGAGAAAGAGAGCTTCATACAATTTTGCAAAGGTATATTCGTAAAAGAAGTAAACATTGCGATTTTACAACACTGTTCACTGATTCCTATGTGCTCTGGCTAACTTGAAAATGTTACTGAACTGAACAAATATCGTTTTAAGGTCAATGTCTGACAGATCACTGAAACAGCTCTGAGCCCCCAGCATTACCGTGCCACTTATCTGTTAATTAAAGATCTAGTTAATACACTACTTGCCATTAAAATTGCTACAGCTTGCATGGTGTGTACAGGTACAGCTGCCCATGCAGCTTCAACACGATACCACAGTTCATCAAGAGTAGTGACTGACGTGTTGTGACGAGCCAGTTGCTCGGCCACCATTGACCAGAAGTTTTCAGTTGGTAAGGGATCTGGACAATGTGCTGGCCAGGGAAGCAGTCGAACATTTTCAGTATCCAGAAAGGCCCTAAAACATGCGGTCGTGCATTATCCTGCTGAAATATAGTGTTTCGCAGGGATCGATTGAAGGGTAGAGCCGGCCGTTGTGGCCACGGGGTTCTAGGAGCTTCACTCTAGAACCGCGAGACCGCTACGGTCGCAGGTTCGAATTCTGCGTCGGGCATGGGTGTGTATGATGTCCTTAGGTTAGTTAGGTTTAAGTAGTTCTAAGTTATAGGGGACATATAACCTCAGATGTTAAGTCCCATAGTGCTCAGAGCCATTTGAACCATTTTTGAAGGGAAGAGTCACGGGTCGTAATACATCTGGAATGTAACGTCCACTGTTCAAAGTGCTGTCAGTTCGAACAAGACGTGGCCGAGAAGTGTAACGAACAGCATCCCATACCATCACGCCGGGTGATAGGCCAGTCTGGTGATGACGAATACACGCTTCGAATCTGCGTTCACTGCGATGTTGCCAAAACACGTATGCGATCATCATGATGCTGTAAACGAACCTGGATTAATCCGAAAAAATGACGTTTTGCCATTCGTGAACCCAGGTTCGTCGTTGAGTACACCATCGCAGGCGCTCCTGTCTGTGATGTAGTGTCAAGGGTAACCGCAGCCATGGTCTCTGAGCTGATAATCCATGCTGCTGCAGACGTCGTCGAACTGTTCGTGCAGATGGTTGTTGTCTTGCAAACGTCCCCATCTGTTGCCTCAGGTATCGCTACGTGGCTGCACGTTCCGTAACAGCAATGCCTGTCATCTTGACTGCTAGTGATACGTGGCCGTTGGGATCCAGCACGACGTTCCGTATGACAGTCCTGAACCCACCGATTCCATGTTCTGCTAACAGTCACTGGATCTCGACCAACACGACCAGCAATGTCGCGATATGATAAACCGCAGCGGCGATAGGCTACAATCCGACCTTTATCAAAGTCGGAAACGTCATTCTACGGATTTCTCCTCCTTACACGGGGAATCACAACAACGTTTCACTAGACAACGCCGGTCACCTGTGTTTGTGTATGAGAAATCGGTTGGAAACTTTCCTGATGTCAGCACGTTGTAGGTGTCGCCACCGACTCAAACCTTGTGTGAATGCTCCGAAAAGCTAATCAATTACGTATCACAACATGTTCTTCCTGTCGGTTAAATTTCGCGTCTGTTGCACGTCATCTTCTTGGTGCAGCAATTTTAATCGGCAGTATTGTAGTATACCGTCACAGGCCACAGTGAAAGCCTGGATTATTCTAAAGTTTTTCTGCATTAGCTTATAGGGACCAACTAATCACTCTTTGCATTTGCCCAAATTATTCAACTGATCGCAGGTGCGGATTTGCGTTGAAAAGTTCAGAGCTCACAAAGGGCTTCAATGTCACGAAATAGTGGGATTTACTTTCCTTATGACCGGCAACAACAAGTTTAATCAACTTCCAAACAGGAATGTTTATGCTGTGCGAGAATGTAAATAACCAGGCAACTCTCAGTTGGATTTCTACTAATTCTAGCTTGTTTCACGTTCATATTAAACATCTCAGAAGCTAACTGGAAAATATCACAAATCTGAATCTACACTTTACATTGGTGGTAAAATTTCAGAGTTCAGAATCGTCCCCGACGGAAAATACTCAAAGTCGACAGCTCTAACAAATGTTCTCTTGCGGCACACGCGAAAATTTTCTAAGTCCACAACTCGGCACTTTCTCTCGCCACCCATCCAACTCATACTGAGACTGCTCGAGAATACTGCCCAAACCAGACTGCCTCAACCAAGATGGCGGCCATATTTTTTGGTTGGTTAGTTGGATTAGGGTAGAGGACCAAACAGCGAGGTCATCGATCTCATAGCATTACCGAAGGCTGGGGAAGGAAGTCAGCCGTCCCCTTTCAAAGGGACCAAACCGGCATTTGTTTGATGCGATTTGGTGAAATCACAGAAAACCTAAATCAGGATAGCCGGAGGCGGGTTTGAACCGTCGTCCCTTCAAATGCGTGTCCAGTGTGCAAACTTCTGCTCCACCTCGCTCGGTTGGCGTCCTTGTATTTATACTCTCACATAGGTCGCATGAGTCAAATCAAGCACATTTGCTTCCTGATCATCTAAATATATAAATCTACTTATATGTACAAGTAATATACACTCCTGGAAATTGAAATAAGAACACCGTGAATTCATCGTTCCAGGAAGGGGAAACTTTATTGACACATTCCTGGGGTCAGATACATCACATGATCACACTGACAGAACCACAGGCACATAGACGCAGGCAACAGAGCATGCACAATGTCGGCACTAGTACAGTGTATATCCACCTTTTGCAGCAATGCAGGCTGCTATTATCCCATGGAGACGATCGTAGAGATGCTGGATGTAGTCCTGTGGAACGGCTTGCCATGCCATTTCCACCTGGCGAATCAGTTGGAACAGCCTTCGTGCTGGACGTGCAGACCGCGTGAGACGACACTTCATACAGTCCCAAACATGCTCAATGGGGGACAGATCCAGAGATCTTGCTGGCCAGGGTAGTTGACTTACACCTTCTAGAGCACGTTGGGTGGCACGGGATACATGCGGACGTGCATCGTCCTGTTGGAACAGCAAGTTCCCTTGCCGCTCTAGGAATGGTAGAACGATGGGTTCGATGACGGTTTGGATGTAGCGTGCACTATTCAGTGTCCCCTCGACGATCACCAGAGGTGTACGGCCAGTGTAGGAGATCGCTCCCCACACCATGATGCCGGGTGTTGACCCTGTGTGCCTCGGTCGTATGCAGTCCTGATTGTGGCGCTCACCTGCATGGCGCCAAACACGCATAAGACCATCATTGGCACCAAGGCAGAAGCGACTCTCATCGCTGAAGACGACACGTCTCCATTCGTCCCTCCATTCACGCCTGTCGCGACACCACTGGAGGCGGGCTGCACGATGTTGGGGCGTGAGAGGAAGACGGCCTAATGGTGTGCGGGACCGTAGCCCAGCTTCATGGAGACGGTTGCGAATGGTCCTCGCCGATACCCCAGGAGCAACAGTGTCCCTAATTTGCTGGGAAGTGGCGGTGCAGTCCCCTACGGCACTGCATAGGATCCTACGGTCTTGGCGTGCATCCGTGCGTCGCTATGGTCCGGTCCCAGGTCGACGGGCACGTGTACCTTCCGCCGACCACTGGCGACAACATCGATGTACTGTGGTGACCTCACGCCCCACGTGTTGAGCAATTCGGCGGTACGTCCACCCGGCCTCCCGCATGCCCACTATACGAACTCGCTCAAAGTCCGTCAACTGCACATACGGTTCACGTCCACGCTGTCGCGGCATGCTACCAGTGTTAAAGACTGCGATGGAGCTCCGTATGCAACGGCAAACTGGCTGACACTGACGGCGGCGATGCACAAATGCTGCGCAGCTAGCGCCATTTGACGGCCAACACCGCTTTTCCTGGTGTGTCCGCTGTGCCTTGCGTGTGATCATTGCTTGTACAGCCCTCTCGCAGTGTTCCGAGCAAGTATGGTGGGTCTGACACACCGGTGTCAATGTGTTCTTTTTTCCATTTCCAGGAGTGTATATGAAATTGATTCCAAATTTCAGAGCTGAAATTAGATTTTAGTGCACTAAGTGGCTTTCGCATACATTTCAGTTCTGACATGAAAAACATTACTTTCGGTGATGTTATTGTTAACAAACACAGACAATTAATGAAGAACCTATTTCTTCTTTGCTAAGTATTGTTATTCTTTAATGCTGCTGCTACTTTTACGATATAAATTAATCTTGATACTAAATTTGCAGTTTTTTCAGCATAGAATATACATTCCGGATTATGTTTCAAAAATTCTGGTGTTCATCGCAGTTCTGTTTAGGCGTCAAAAGTGGCGGATACATATGGGGGACGCTCGTTACGCGCCGCCCCCCCCCCCCCCCCAAATCCCCCTTGCATTGCCACCAGCGCCAGCGCCGCCAGTCCGCCTGCACGCTATTCGTTCGTTTCTTTCATCAGTCGACTCGAGTGAATCGAGTTATCGAGCAGTTGTGCTTTCCTATTTAGCATGTGTGTCCACGTCATCGTATTTTATACGTTTCTGTCTGGCACATAGATAGGTTACACATAGCTACGAGAAGAGTGGCGTTCAATCTAGTGATCTCGATACGTTATTCTGTCTGACATTTGTCCGAGTAAAGTCGCGAATATTCTACTGTTTTCTTGTACAGACAACCTTCGATACGTAGCGTCATAAATAAGGACTATACGCCGAATAGTAAGCTAGTTCACATTGAGCAGCATAAACATTTTCTTGTCTAACTGCATCTATTGTTACAGTAGAAAGAAGTTTTTTTCAATATTGCGCCGTACAGAGAAATGGCTGAGGCCGACAATAGGGGATGATCGACTTAATGGTTTAGCTCTGTTGATCACTCACCTTGACATTGATTGTCCTATTTACGATGTAATTAAGCAATTTGCCAGGAAGAATAGGCGCATAGAATTCATCATTTGACGAAGAGAACCAAAATAATAACTTTTTTTACACCATAAGATGGCATTGTCTTGTATATGTGTAATCCGTTTAAATCAAACTTTCTGAAACTTTGCATGTGACTGGATTATTGTTTTACTACGGTAAATGTAAAGGTAGCTCAAGATATCTTTAGCGATACCACCTTGACGTCTTTCTGTATCAGCCATTGGATCCACCGAGTTAAATTTTTTAAGTTCATATAGTTTATAAGTTGTTTAACACAGAATAACTTCAAAAGTATTCATCGCACCGAGGGGGCACCTATACCCTCGTACTAGTTATAAATTTCCCTTTGTTTCCTTGGTAATGACATTCCAGTACCTTAATAGGTTCACATTTTATTCCAACATACTGATCTTTCAGTCTTTAACAAGGTCCTATTGTCTCCCATGGAGACCGTTTCCACCATTTTCCTACCCAAAGGCTTTCGGCTACTGGAAATGCCGGTCAAAGGCTTTTAGAGCGAATTAGTCGACTGTTAGCATCAGAATTTCTCATACATTGTTTCGGCTCAAATAGCAAAGCTCAAAGAGCAGCGACCTCTAGCGGACGAAGCACAAATATGCTGTAGCAAAGAGCAGGCATGCTCCAAAGGTCCTTCTTGGAGCCTGTGCCACCACAGTGTACACTTAAAGACTCCTTAGGAAGATTGTCACTGACTACATTTCATGTCCTCCCAACGCTCCCCCCTCCCTACTCCATATCACCCTTCCTCTCCCCTCCCTGGGAATCGCTTAAAGATGCATTGCGAACTTGACAGATTATTTCCCCAAACGTTCTAATCTTATACTTCACTGGAACAAGTGGAAAGATTTCGTATTCTGGTCAACCAGCAGGCCTTTTGATTCTCATGTGCTTGATTATCTGAAAGGAAACGGACTATACACAGTCGATCAATATAAATACTGAATATCTTTCATCTTGCCGGTGAAGAACTTGGGCAAACATTTAGTAACTTCACGCAGAGCTTCAAATGGTTTTTTGAGTCAACTCTCTACCCTACAAATCCTAAGAACACAATTTTTGATTGTACTTTTCTTTAATTCACCAGTCAGTTGTCAGTTCTTACTATATTTACTCTAAAAGAAAAAAGGAAAAAAAAACGAAAAGAAAAGAACTGCAGATGTCGTAACAACTGGGGAGTTTCATAAATGTTTGCAAAGACATCTTTGGCAAAGAAGTCTTAATTTCTTCTCCCTCGAATGTAGTTCCCTTTCCAAGATAGAAAAATACCCAACAAAGGCTACAACCCTGTCTCACTCGCTTTTCAACTACTGTATCCTTTTCACGATCGACTACTCTTTCAACTGCGGTCTGGTTTCTGTAGAGGTAGTAAATACCTATAGGTTAGCTGTATAATACTGCTTGTGGCTTCATAATTTCTAAGGGCTTATTGCTGTCAAAGTTGCCAAATGCTTTCCTTAAGTCTGCAAATGAATGAAACGTAGGCTTGCTTTATATCTTACAAGACAAAGCTGTCACTTTTAAGAAAAAATCGGTATTAAACGACATAATTTCTTATCAGCCCGAGACTTCACACGCAAATTAAGATGTTTCCTAGAAATTGCTCATTTGATTAGCGCTGTATTAATATCCCTGACCTTTCAGTTTAAGTTCACTCTTCCTCAGTTTCCTCCAGTCCAGGTGAATTCAGTGTTGTGGAAAGTAAAAAATATCTGCCGACGAATCCGTATGATATTTTTATCCGGTCCTCTTTTATGATGTCGTCATGCACAGAACATTAAACTCACAACGTCTTTCCTTGCACTAATATTCAAATGGAGAATACTGCTGAAATTTGTTCCGTCCAATTTTACAAGATATCGAAGCATATGTTTACTCGGATGAACCTAATAATGCATGTATTAAATTATCTGTGTTATCTCTCACTAGTTAGCCAGGTACTATTCATTTTAAGTTCCCTTATAGTATAATTCATACAACTTGATATAGCGGCATGCACCACTAGGTTTCTAATTGAATTCTGTTGTTAACCTGCAGCCACAATTGAGTTTAGTAAATAAAACCTAAACCAAGTAGATTTCAGTTCAGTAATTACGTGTAGTGGGAGGAGTTGTTAACGAACGAAGTTCCCAATTTGTTTTCAACGCGGAGTTTAATGTCTGGCAGCAAGGCTGGTAACCAGCTAGACATGTGATTCAGATTCCTAACCACATGCGCGACGCTACACTGCTGGGAACATGCTCATACTAGAAATAGTTGAGAGTACATAGTACGTCACTTTTATATCGTTTCAGCATTAATTTCACCTTTTGTTACACCCCGTCACCAGGCAAGACATATTAACACACAGCGTGACTGGGTTACACTGGCCGAAATTGTCTGATGCAGTCGATATTACCCTAGTGTCTAACTGTCGGATACTAATATTCAATAAACTCATGTTGCAAACGCTTCTGAACGCACGTGACAGATAGTACAGTCCGCTCACAAAACATCAATCCTTTAAGTCATTTATCTACATCCATCTATCATGTAACCAAGTTAATTCGTCGTCTAATGTTTTTTATTCCGGTCTTTGATCACAGTATGAAGTCCTTCGAAGATGACCGGTTTCAGTCAGCAACGACCATCTTCAGATCTGTTCTACACGATGTCCTAATGTGATAAAGCCGTAATGGCATCGTCAAAACATTAAAATACAAACGGCAAAGCATCATCATGTAGAACTAAAATACGGTGTAAAATAGGCCACATCGTCCACACAGTCATTTTACAAAATTAATATTTTGATCAAAGAGTGGAATAAAAAACATTTGACAGCAGGTGGATAATTGTTTCTATTCGCGACTATGTCGCAGCTTGTGAAATTAAATCAAATGGCTCAAATGGCTCTGAGCACTATGGGATTTAACATCGGAGGTCACCAGTCCCCTAGAACTACTAAAACCTAAATAACCTAAGGACATCGCGCATATCCATGCCCGAGGCAGAATTCGAACCTGCGACCGTAGCGGTTTCGCGGTTCCAGACTGAAGCGCCTAGAGCCGCTCTGTCACTGTGGCCGGCCTGAAATTAATTCCTCGTGCCAAGTGACTGTGTGCAACAAAGAGCGAAGTTAATGCTTAAAACGGAGTAACCGTGAAGTAAATAGTGTATTAAACGCCGAACTGGCGAAATATACACTCTGAGTCTATTTGTAATACAAGCGTGTTTCTAAGTATGTAACGTGGCCCATGTGTTTAGTCATTCCAGGCTGCATAAAACTGTATAGGTAGAGGCAGCTGGATCACTCTGTAGAGTGAGGGATGACCCCTACAGCTGCATCTAATGAGGTAGAAAGAACCTGTCGGACGTAAGAGACCGCTAATGAAACAGTGTTTGTGTACTCTATTATAAAAGGAACAAACAATGGCAAATTCGGTCATTCCATTGTTATCCGCATTTGCAGATTTAAAGAGATTTAATATGAGTTGTCGCACTGTCTTTTTTAGATTGTTGTGTGGAACAATGATACTGAAAGAGTTTAATTTCAAAATTCAAAATTTCCTCTCCATTTACCTAAATATGAAAGTTCAGAACTGTTAAAAAATGTAAGACAGTTAAATACGGTGGCTTTCCGTTTGGATGTAGTGATTAATTCTAGTTGCCAATTACAGCAGCATAAATTCTCATTAAATACGTTACAACCTGCGATCACTTTCATTTATTCAGAAGTGCGATTGTCTTTTAGAATCTTAAGATTCATACAGTTGAAGAAAATATTAACGATGTCAGCCAATTGAACCAAATGAATTATTTCTAAGCAAACTGTGGGTCGTTGCTTTTCCGAAAGTATCAGTAGAGAAACGCCAGAGATTTTTCAATAGTTTATTAATTGTATTAAAGACAGAAATCAGTGTGTAAGTCGAAGATAATTTTTGGGTCCTATTCACTATGTTTGTCGTTGCCGCAAGTGAAGTAAATAGCACACAGTGTTATTTTAGGTGGCAATCTGTATGACGATCGCTCTGTTTAATACAGACCAATAATGTTTCATAGTAACAAATTTTATTTTGGTTACAGTAGTGATGACTTGAATAAATAGAGGAGAGGAAAATGTTTTTAAATATAGCTGTTACATAGTGTGTGGAGACTTATAGATAGTACAGGGGACTTACATGGCACAGGTTTGTTTTCTTGTAAAAAGTGTAAATTGGTGGAGCGCTTATGCTTATGCATGAGTACCTTGAAATGAACTATAAAAAGTACAGGTTTTTGTACTTTAATTTCGGTAACTGAAAAAACTGGACTAACGGAAGATAAGATAAAAAAAGTGTAATTAACAAAAACGCAGCAAAGTACCAAACAGCCTATACAGGCAAAACAGTGTTAGAATATATATTGTTTACTGATGCGGAACGAAAAGAAGACCAGATACGTTTTCTAGCTCGACAGAGCTATCTTACTTTGGAATGGAAGCGGGATCGCCACGCCTGCACTCGCATGAGGACAATGAATCACTGCAAAATAAATCAAATTATGCATTTCCAAGACAGGGGATACTGAAATTACTTCAAGGAAAAAAGTAGGTATTGTCGAAATATAGTTACAAAGGTGGTCGCTTAAGTGAGTTAGATAATTGAACTGGTTCGTTACCACTGGCACAAAATTTCGTTAATTAGCATCTCATTAAGGTGAACTTAACTGCGGTCTCACTAGTGTTGCGATGGTGCTTTGACTCAAATTAACGCAGATTTAAGACCATTAACCTAATGACGACATGGCAACGAACTTGACAGCTGGAAATATACATGAGAGAGCTGTACACACGTTCATCTGTTCAGTTCTTTGATAATATTCACGAAACGGAAAAATATTATACGCTTTCTCGTAGCTAAGTCCACTTTGTCCTTCAGAACATCTGGCTCTCTTACTGTGAACATCACACTTTCCACCAACAGATTAAATTGTGAGAGTTTAGATTTTATGAGAAAACGTCTCAAATAAAAAAGGAAGAAAACTGTGTTTCGTCAGTGATATGCAAAATGCCCAGTGCAGTAAACAGTAATGATGATGACGCAACACGACTAAACATTCCAGAAGATCCTTAGCAGTCCCATTTCTAATTCAGAGCGCTTTATGAATACTGTATCAGTTTCGCTGACTTACCCTTTGTTCGTGACGGGAAGGCACAGAGAAACACGCGATCTGTCCTCTGCGTCACAATGGCTTTGACGGAAGCGATCGGTTGTATACACAGGGAACAAACAACAAAGGAGACAGCTGAAAAGTGTGGAACAGTTAAATGGCCGTGAACTGGCGAAAATAAGTAGAATACTACGAAGTACTAGCGTATACGAATGAAATATTTGGCACTACGAAGGCAATAATTTCTCGATGGAATGGAAGGATTCCGTTTCGCGTGCAGAATAAACTGTAAATGAAACCTTAATCCACCTATCAAGTCTATGCTTTGTTTACTCAGCCTGATGCAATACCAACTTCATGCTGAAAAGCAAAAATAATACTTTCACGTTCATGTGAGATTGTGATCTACCGACAGAAATGTAACGAACTTAAGGATTTGAAGCTCTTTAGTTATTTAAAACGAAATGTGGAGGAAGATGGAATCTTTTTTTCAGTTTTTTCCCCGATCTTTGCATTGCCATTTTTCCATTTAAAACCTAGGTCTCTGTTTCCGATGAGAGTCCCGAAAATTAGTTCCTTAATTTTTGTTTATTGTCAAAACGTTAGGCCAGACGGATAAACCACACAAATATCTGGAAAGGAGTTTAGTATCATTGCGCATCTGCGAACGTGTGTCGGCCTAGATTCAATGGTAGCAAACGTTGTAACTTAAATTGGTACAAGAAAGGAAAGTGAAATCAATATTTACTGCTGAACAACAGTCAGAGTCATGTTACTCTACTTCATGCGTTGCAAAGTGGTAGTTTACTCGTTTGCATGCTATTCACAAAGATGCAGAGATGATGCAGCCGAAGCCATTCGCTACTTTTGACGTATGCCCTCATTTGTCTAGATAGAAAATATTTATTATCAGATTTTATGTGTACCTTTTATTTATGAGTGCCTTATCTTTGTAGGCTGTTTGGTGCTCCTTTGCGTGTTTCTGAGACGGCGTGTTGCATCTCTCAACCGCTCCCATGCTAGTGGAATCGAATTCAAGTCGGAATACATCATGGTCTATTCGGTTCGATAGACGCCTGTGCCTTCCCAGAAAGCGATCACAAAGGGCGCCCGAGATGCTCGAGTATTACGCTCTTGAAAGATGAACCAAATGCCGGAATATTGACTAGTGAGCTAGACAATACCTTGGATGATACTGTGGTGGTACTTCGCAGCCTTCAAGTTACTTTTGTCACCTACGAGACTACTTGCTGTCCATGTATCGTGTTTTACGGTCACCGCTTTGAATTTGATCGTTTCTTTCCGTCTTTAATTGTGATTCAATTAATTCAGATCTCAGATGCCACGTAAAATAACACTGGGTGCTATTTACTTCACTTGCGGCAACGACAAACATAGTAATTAGGACCCAAAAATTATCTTTGACTTACACACTGAATATAATTCATATAGACGGCAGACAAAATATTGAGACACAAAAAACAAAACACACCGCCAAGCCTAACACGGAGTCATTGAAAAGCAGCTCGTAGTGATCTCGGAATAGATGAATACACATCCCACGTTGTTTTCAAGGGAAGCTTACAGTAGTATTCCTGCAAAAGGTGGCAAGTTCAGCTAACAACGATTAAGGTGGCCAGCGTTCGCTGAGCCTTCTCTGTTAAGGTGACGATAAGGGCTCAATAATATCAAGATCACGTCGGTGCGGTGGCCAGGGAATATACCTCAGTTTCATCCTTGTGCTTACACAATCAGTAGTGGACGATAAGAACTATGTGAATTGGCTCCTTGTCGTCTTGGAATACCGCTTTACCATAGGGGAACAAACAATGGAATAGATCTGATCAGCCGAAAAGTTCTCATAATGATCGGCATTAATATGATACCCCAGAGTAACTGTGGGTACATGGAACACCACGATATGATTACAAAATCCATCACAGAACTCCCAACATGCCGCGTCCGGCCATTCTCATTTAGGTTTCCCGTGATTTCTCTAAATCGCTCCAGGCGAATGTCGTGATGGTTCCTTTGAAAGGACACGGCCGACTTCCTTCCCCGTCCTTCCCAAATCCGATGAGACGCAAACTAGTCCAGGAGTTGAAAAAATACGAAGTAAGATTCATCAAAGCAAATCTGTTTTTTCTGTTACTAGAGTCTAGGTTTTATGACCTCAGAACCACATTTCCACGTTTCGGGTATTTCCATCACTGGTTATCCTGCTCTCCCTGGAATTCCCTGGTCATGGATCTCCCTTTGTGTTGTTTCGGTGCTGACATATTTCATGGTTGCGACATTCGGTGCTGCAGGGTCTTTTGCAACTTTCGTCCTCTTGCTTTTCACCACCAACCTATTTAGCGACTATCTGCACGATCTAACTCTAAAGACTTTCGCCCGCGTAGTGGGTTAGTACGCGACGATGTCTTTCCACTTTCCCTGTATGTGGTACAAATCTTCCATACGGTGCCTTTTGAAATCCAACACCTTGGCTCACTCCATTAAGGAAGCACTACCACCAACAGTTTTCCCACTTTCGAATTCACTTTGTCCACTATAATGCACAATCAAATGCACAGAACAGTGTTCTGACCCAGACTAACACCTGAAACGTACTGAGGATGTTCCACAGTTGCCGTTCGTAGTCAAATACAACAGCACAACCTGTAGACTTCGCTATTATCTGCATCTATGTTGAACCAAGCATTTCTGGAGGTGTTCCCATTCATTTCCAACCCGTATAACTACCTGCTAAGGTTCGATTGGACCACTACACGCCTTATTCTTTAATGAATCAAATGGCCGTTTACATGACATCTTATAATTTTCGATTAATTTACAAATGAGTTAAAAATGTTTGACGTTCAATGCGTAAGCAAGAAGAAATTCATAAAAGTATCGAAATGATCAGTTTCATAGGAAGTCACTAAGTACACCTGTTATCAAACTTTTATGAGTGTGGTTTGTGTTATTTGAGTTCCGCTTTAAGAAGAAGCTATTTTTCGCGCGTCTGTTAACTATGTGTCATACGCATATCGTAAAATGCGATCAGAACAAAATTTTTCAACTTCAAGAGAAAAACATGATAATTTTAAAAATAAATATGGAGACACAAATTCATGGTATTATAGGTCATACGTCTACATACAAATTTAAAATAGGTTCGACACGCAGCTCATGCTTTTATAACATGAAAAATTAAAAGTTAGTGTTTGAGATCGGATCGCTAGATGGATGATTAGGAACTGCAGCTTATATCCCATTTTGTTTTCTATTTATAGGTCTTTGGGATGAACAGAAAAGTTACTAATCAATTGTCAATTTAGGAGAATAAGAAACAAAATTTAATTGATTCCAAGAATTTTATTTAGTAAAATAACTAAAAATATTTCATGAAATCTTGTTTTTTATTCTGTTTTCCAGATAAAAAGTGTTATACAACGAAGTACATTATTTTAAGGTTAAATTTATGAACATGATTTGTTTGTTAATACCGTAAGTCACCTATATGACGGATAAATATGAATTAAAGATCAGCTTTCGAACAACGACCCCTTGTCTAAAAAATTATACCTCATCTCTTAAAGTAAACATGTTTATTCACAAAAACGTCATCATAATATGTGGATACTAAATAAAAAATTTTACATGCATACAATCTAAATGACTGCTTACCTTTTCCAGATACTTCATTCACAGCCTAATCTGTGGTCTGAGAACAGTGGCATTTACCTTTTTCGTCAAAATCTTGTTCTTTGTCCGAAGGAACACTGACGATTATTATTTCTAATCACCCCAATAATTGCGAAAACACAACTACATGTCTAATTAGCCACAAGCTAAACTAAACTTTAAAACTATACTCTTTGTTATTGAAACTGGGTTGTAATTTTTCTTATCGTGTACTTAAAACATAAGAATTCAATTCAGGCTGGTACTTACAATTAAAGTTCTACGTAAAAAAGTTCGACAAAACATTAGATGTACATAATAGAGTGTTCAAACATCGACTGACAGTACATCAAATTTTAAATTAACAATTTCCCTGTATTATTGGTTGACTAACAATGTAGGTAAATCTTTGAATAATATTGCCATTTGTCTTTTGATGCAATAGCATAGAACTTTTAAGATGTTTCATTTCAGATCATCTCACTGTTTCTGTTCACCCCATTTGACACTTTCAAATTCATTGGAATATTTCAGTGGTAAATGTGGATACTGTATTCAAAATGTATTGCAACTACAGTTGTTGAAGAACTCATAAGTTAAAATGTTTTTGATATGAAGTTGTTTTATTGCATTTACACCGAAAATGTTCTACGTGATAAACTTTGTTCTTTTCATCATTTATGACAGATGTCATCGACAAAAAGTTTCGTCAAAGTTTCAGGTTAAGTGCGACGTTGTTGCAAATCACGAAGCGTTTTCATTATCAAATATTGATTAATGATGAATAACAGGACCTGTTGCGAACACTCTCATGTTTTTAAGGTGCAGACATGTCCTGAAGGAACTTGGATGATGTAGCGATTGGATGCACATGTCTGGTAGACCCTCATTTGGTCATGGACTCTGTTAATGGACTTCAGTGACTGAGAGAAAAGGAGCAGTTAATAGATCTTTCCTGAGGCAAGCTCCACTTACTGATGAACAAGGCCCTACAACACAGAAAGTACTCTCAAGAACTAACTATACCGCAGATGAGTAGAGATACTGTTGCCACATCGAAACAACTGCCTGTCATCAGTAAAACTTACACAGCACAATAACAATTTTGAGTCAAAATAGTTGAATCTAATGCTTTATTGCTATCCCTGTAGATTGAACTATTGGAGATGTTACAAGATTATGCCCAGGTATTTGAGGAGAAACTAGGACTAATTCAAGGTTATGTTTGCCACCGTGGATTAAGAATTCACATACACCTACTGCCACAATCAGTATTCAATTCCATGGACACTAAGATCTTACACTGATCAAGAAATGCTTTAGTAGGACATCATCGATCCTTCAGATAGTCTGTATTGCAGCCCACTACTCCTAGCTGCGAAGCCAGGAGTGAGTATCTGATGTGTATAAGGCGCCATCGAATGTTTTTTTTGAGAGTTAAACCGATTCATCCAAACATACTGACAGCAAAAATAAACAATGTACATCGAATGCCAATGATCATTTGATGAACTATTTAAAAATCTTGTCCATGTGCAATGAACGCAACTCCCTTTGAACAGATGCTGAAAAAAACTTTAATACAATGTATATATCGATTACTGGGAACTTCTTATGACGATGAGTCATTGTAACAGAATGTTAGAGCAACACTGATTAGTGAAGGTACTCCAAAGAAAATGGCATTGCGACGAAAATATTAAGAAAGTGCAGCACTTCGATGTTGGGTGGCCTTTGAAATTTTCACTTCTTCGGAGAAGAAATAAGAAATTGAAGTTACTGTACTCCAGATCTTTTGAAATAATTGCCGTGCCAAATCCAGGTGCCTACCACTTGGGATATCAAAGAAGTAGCAACGTTAAAGGACTACATCCACATAAAGATTTGGGGAGTTAATTTCTTATGAGGGTCTGTTCGAGGACTAAATGTGAAAGTGTGATGTGAATAACTCTAGTGTCTAGCATTAAGTAGTAGAAATGGCTAAATGATTTCTATCAATTTTTCCTATGTTCTATGTGTATAATAACTAATTCAATGTATAGATATGTAACTATGTAGATGTGGACTGCCCTTCCCAATGATACAAAATAATACTCTATGAGGCAGAGAACTAAGTTCATATATTTGAGATATTGTAATGTTATGTACCTGTCTAGCAATAATTACAGTTATATAGTACATAGAGGTTTCCAATTAAGTTCCTAGAGAAGGTTTCTATGTCGGTTAAGGTATAATACCTCTGGTGACAGCTTTACCATGGGATAAAAGCTTGGCTAAAGCGAACAAAAATGACAATCTGCCAGCTCGGAACTGTCAGTTAAGTGAGGGTTGGGCCTTTATAACTTCTGGTTTTTCCTTGTTGTGACACTGCCATGACTAGGTTACTGAAACAATACCCTTTGTCCTTCTTGCTAAATCGTGAAATGGGTGTATAGATGTTGCTGCAAAGCAAATATGGTACTGTTAGCTTATGGAGTTAATAAATAATCAGTTGTGTTAATTCCAAACAATGTCGATGAATATGGGACAAACAGAATTTTCTGGACATTCGGAAAAAGCATATGCCTCAAACCCGTGTACCACATGTATAATCGGAGTGTGGTCTATCAACGGACATGTGTACATTTTGTGTTATGTATTATGTCATTTGTGCAAAAGAACCGAAGTATCGTAATAGAGACATGATCACGTCTTCTAGTGTCAAGTGCATAAACCGATTCCAAAACACATGAGCTTGTAATGGCCATCGTAGCATGAGAAAACACTTGCACTTTTGCAGCAAGTGTCATATGCATATAGGGGTTTTTGCAGCAGTATTTGTTTTATTCACATCTTGATGAATTTGTAAGTGTGGACCGTGTTGTGCTCTGTCTGAGTGCGCTCAATCACTACGTCTTAAACATAGACATAACTGTAACTTCCTGGCAGATTAAAACTGTGTGCCCGACCGAGACTCGAACTCGGAACCTTTGCCTTTCGCGGGCAAGTGCTCTACCAACTGAGCTACCGAAGCACGACTCACGTCCGGTACTCACAGCTTTACTTCTGCCAGTACCCGTCTCCTACCTTCCAAACTTTACAGAAGCTCTTCTGCGAACCTTGCAGAACTAGCACTCCTGAAAGAAAGGATACTGCGGAGACATGGCTTAGCCACAGCCTGCGGGATGTTTCCAGAATGAGATTTTCACTCTGCAGCGGAGTGTGCGCTGATATGAAACTTCCTGGCAGATTAAAACTGTGTGCCCGACCGAGACTCGAACTCGGAACCTTTGCCTTTCGCGGGCAAGTGCTCTATCAACTTTTTTTTTTTTTTTTTAATAATTGAATTTAGGCAGTGGCGTGGATCGAACCCGGGACCGAAGACGTTTTGATTATGAATCAAAGACGCTACCCCTTTTTTTTTTCAAAATAATTTCCGGTACCGGGAATCGAACCCGGGCCTGCTGGGTGAGAGCCAGCTATCCTAACCACTTTTTTTTTTTTGCCTGATCCATGTTTTTTTTCATAGTACAAAATTTATTTTTTTAATACAAATGAGATTCAATTACAAAATAGTACACAAGAAAACAACTTATTGGGAAAAGTCTTACAAAGCTTCACCTTTGTGGTGCAGAACATAACAATTAAGCTCAAATTTTACACTTCAAATGGAAAATAAAAATATTACAAAAAAAGAAAAGAAAAAATCAGTCTGTGCATAAAATAACCTCCCATCTTTTTGGTTACTTTCATGGAAATGCGATGACAAAGCCACAAAACTGAAGTTGTACTAAGGCACTTATGCAAATAACATGTACAGAAATATGTCAATGAATACTTAAAGAAAATGGTGTTTCTACACACACTAATTATTAAGCTCAACAAAAATATAATCACAGCCTACAATGCTTATTTCACAAACTACTAACTACATTTTTTTTATTTTTTATTTTTTGATAATGCATTAAAAAAAAAACAAGGCAGCCATGCGCAAAAAGTTGCCAATAAAGTGAACTAAAAAGGGCCATCTTGCTCGCCGCGGTCACATTGCTAGGCGGGCGGCCAGGAACGGGCGGTCGTCATTGCATTGGACATCACCAGCCACCAATCGTTGGAGCGCCCGGGGCCGCTGCACACAGTCAGAGACTGTTTCTGTTACCATAGGGGAATCGTGGAAAGATCACATCTACAAGTTAATGTCTTCTCACACCCGGCACACCCCAGCTGGGTGGTGGGTCCATGAATGACGAACCCAAATAGTTCGCAAAAAGGTTCCGGTAATCCTGTCTGTTCGTTAAGACCAGAAACTCGTCGATCATATAGTACCATAAATCGAGGACGTCTTTGTCTCCATCGCGGTATATGTAGTGTATCGCCATTCCTCGTACCCAATTAACCGCATTCATCCGGGTCATAGGGAAATAGACAGCGTCGGGATGAAAGAGTTCTTGGGGTAAAATCGAAACGTAGGGGCGGCGGAGCAGGAAAGCCAGGATCTGGCGGATCAGTTTCCAGCACTCACGCGCGGGGCCACAGTTCAGTCTATGTTCGTCCGTGTCTAACGTCGTGCAACGGGGGCACACAGGGTCGTCAATTAGGTGAATGGCATGCAGCCGTTGTCGGGTTGGAAGTTTCTCGTTAACGACCACATACCACGTCGATCGCACGAAAGTAGAAAGGAACGGCGCGTGGATGGCTCGCCATACTCGTGGCCAGTCGACCGTAGGGTGGCGCCGTACAATGTCGTTATCCGGAGTCCAGTGCTGGAGAGCACTATAATAAGTCTTCGCTGTCGGATTCCGTGTCTCCGATATAACCCGCAACACATAGCTATGCTCGACGAAAAACGTTCTAATGTGTGACAGCGAGGGCGATAAATGTCCAACTGGTACCGGTGGGTACAGCGTACGTGGGGCCACTTCTTCAATCAGTAGGCCGGGGAGACTGGCTGTTGGTGAAAGCCAGAGTCGCCTCATGGAACGGAGATACAGTGCCAGCGCTCTGTGCTTGACGTGAGTGAGTCCAACACCGCCTTTGTCGAAGGGTAAAGTAAGCGTAACAAAACGGATCTTGAAAACAGCACCATCGTTCACCACGTGTCCAAACACTGCCTGTATCCTGGAAGCCATCGTGTCCGTTATCGGCAGTACATGGGCGTAATGGTTAAGGTGAGAAGCCATGTACACATTAACGTATTGGGCGCGCTGCAAAATGTACAATGATCTGAATTTATTGAGACGAGCCTCTAAACGGAGTCGTCGTAAGACCATACGATACGTAAAGGCCGCCGTGCGTTGTATTTGTCGATGGAGTGATATCCCTAAACACTTGAGCATCGGGACCTTTGTCAGAGGTACGGCCAGACCTGCAGGCATTCCTCGTCCTACCTCCATGTAGCGTGATTTCCGAAGGTTGAGCACACTGCCTGCCACCACCCCATACTGGTGGAGCCAGGAAAACGCCGTGTGTATTTCGTCACCAGACCGTGCTAAGAACATCACATCGTCGGCGTATGCACCACATCGAAAGGTTACGGAACGGAGGGTAAGTCCTTCTAAGCGTCGCCGTAGTCCGTGAAGAGCTGGTTCGAGGGCAACGGCGAAGAGCATGGCAGAAAGAGGACAACCCTGCCGGACGGACCTGTTGACACGGACGGGGGCGGACCGACAGCCGTTGATCATAATCCTCGTGACAGCCCCGTGGATCAATCGAAGCACAACAGACGTCGACAGACGCGGGACACCGATGTGTTCCATAACAGTACGCAGGAAACCATGGTTAACGCGGTCGAAAGCATGGTCGAAGTCCAGCGCAACAAGAGCGCCTTGGAGGCGGCAAGTTTGCATGAGCGCCACCACGTCTCTATAGGTGCTTAAAGTCGTAAACACATTAGTGTCACCCCCGAGGCAGGTTTGATCAGTGTGAATGGCCGCCATTACCGTAGGTTTGAGCCTCTCACGGAGCATGAGTGTCAACAGCTTATAGTCAGTGTTTATCATTGTCAACGGGCGAAAATCAAGAGGGCGACGGCCTCCACCGGGTTTGGGCACAGGGATCAAGAGACCCTCAGTAAAGTCAGATGGTACCTGAAAATCGGCGTCCAGGAGTTCACTGTACATCCTGACCCACATTGGGCCCATGAGATCAAAGAACCGCTTGTAAAATTCAAGAGGGAGGCCGTCAGGGCCAGGCGTTTTGTTGGGAGAGCCACGCAACAGAGCCTCTCGCAGTTCTTCCAAAGTCACCGCCGACAAGAGCGTAGCATCATCTTGTAGGTTCCGAGAGACTGGTAGGTCAGATAGGACTTCCCTGACCCCTACATTCATGTGGGACTCCCTCTCGTAAAGAAGTTTATATGACTGTGTGAACGCTCGGACGATATCCATTTGTGCGTCAACGCGTCGCCCGTCCTCCGTCTCAACCTCGGTAATGAGCTGCCTCTTGCGTCTTCGGCGTTCTTGAATGATATGGTGGAGGGAAGGTCGTTCACCACGAACATCATCAGTCGTCCTCGCTCGCACCCGCACACCCGCAAGACGTACGGCGTTGATACGAAACAATTGTGCCTTGACGCGTTGTACTGCTGATTGTCGCTCTGGCGACGGCGGTTGTACAGCCAGTTCGCGGAGCGCAGTATAGTAAAAATCAGTAGTCGCAGTATACCAGCGCGCTCGGTCGCGTCCATAGCTGACTAATGTTCGGCACAGTGCGGGTTTTGCACACCGTAACCACCATTGAAGTACAGAACGGTAGGCGGGTAAACGCCGTTGGCAATTGGTCCATGTGGACTCGACTGCGCGTCTGCAATGTATCTCATCAAGAAGGGCCACATTGAGGCGCCACGGACCCCTGCTTCGGCGGACGCGCTGGCGGGGAAGGGTGAGAGTACACACATATGCGAGGTGATCCGTGAACGCTGCCGGCCACATCTCAGCGTCGACAACGGCCGATCGTAGGCCGCGGGTGACGTAGACTCGATCCAAACGGCTCGCGGAGTGACTAGTAAAGTAGGTGTGTGCTCGACGGTCGCCGTGTTGGATGATCCAGGTGTCCAACAAGGCCAAGTCCTGTACAAGTGCCTGGAGTGCCGGGCAGGTGGTATAGTGTGGCTCCTGGTCGGATGGGCGGAGCACACAATTAAAATCGCCGCCTACTACCAAGTGGTCGGTATTGCCCTGGAAGAGCGGGGCTATATCTTCGGCAAAAAAGGTGCGCCGTTCTCTCCTTTTGCCGGTGCCTGAAGGAGCATGTAAGTTCACCAGACGTACTGTACCAATCGTAAGTGCGACCCCCCGGGCCGACGGTAAATAGGAGACATCAGTGGCCATTATCCCTTCCCGCAGTAGAATCGCCGTACCTCCGCCGCCCACATCTGCAGGCATAGTGTAGGCGTCATATCCGTAGGCATCGAGACAGAGTCCTGATCGGACTTCTTGAAGGAAAACAACGTCCAGATCCGCAGCGCGTAACGTATCCTTCAGCATACGGGTCTTGACATCAGATGTAATGCCATTGACGTTGATCGTGGCGAGGCGGTATGCCTGGTCCATCAAGTCTCGGGAGGTGACCATGGTATGACAGGAGGGCAGTAGTCGTGACGTGGAGCGCCGGTCTTGCGAAGTGCTAGGCAGCGACGAGAGGTGCTCATGCCATCCTAGGCGTCTGTCGCCGGCCGCGTAGACGCTGCCATCGGCATCGGTGCATCGTCTTGGTTCTGAAACGCATCCTGCAACTCCATCTCCTGCGCCCAGTCGCCCAGGGACGTTGACACCACTGGATCTCGAGAGGCAGACGGAGACAAGGGTGCATCCCCGGTGTCGGAGCTGCGGTGATCTCCCGCATCCCCATGTGGTCCAGACCCAGCGGTAGTGGGAGAAGACGTCGAACCGTGTGAGACGGTAGGGTCGCCTGTGTCGGCGCGGTGGAGCGATTGAGGCACCTCGTCATCCAGCGGTGTCGCCTCGGGCTGTTCTACGTCGTCGGTTGTCTTGCGCCGCTTCTTATGACGCTTGGGTGATTTCTGCTTACGCTGCCGCGCCTCTGTTTCCGACGTAGGGCAAGAGGAGGACGCTGCATCCTGTGCTTCAACTTCCATCGCACCGTCGGCGAGCCGTTGTGACGGTGCGCCGGGGTCCGACGAAAGGACATCAGTAGCATCAGCACTGAAAGACGCTTGGGGCTCAGTGGAAGCTACTGCAGGGTCCTCCAAAGCTCGCACCAATACAGTGGGGTCGTCATATATAGCTGGCGTCTCCCGTCTCGCCGCCGCAACATACGTAATCGGCAGAGAGGTCGGTGTCGACGGACGAATCTGGTCGGTCGAGGGTGTCTGCGCGAGACGGCGTTGCAGGCATTCGGTACGCATGTGTCCCGTCTGGCCACAACCGGAGCAGGTTCTCGGCTGACCGTCGTAAATAATTATTGCCCTGCAACCAGCGATCGTGAGATACGAAGGAATATGGCGATGCAGATCAATACGGACTTGTCGCACCCCGTTAAGGACAGGGTAGGTGTCGAAGGTCTTCCATTATTCGGCCGTGTGGCCGAGAACTGTTCCATAGGGTCGAAGAGCAAGGGTGACCAAATCCGCTGGAACTTCAAAAGGGAGCTCAAACACGCGCACATTTTGGATTCCCAATCCAGCACGTTCAAGCGTCACCACACCCACGTTTCCGTCTGAGTGGCAGAACCGATAACCTGCCGTCGAGCGTCTGAGAAGTTTGTCACATGCTTCGTCGTCAGTGAACTTAAGATATACGACGCTGGAGACAATAGATAAGTGGATACCGATCAGCTCGTTAGGATCAACATGTACCACATCGCGTAAAAAACGCTCTACTTCGTGGGCCTTGGGTCTAGAATACGTAGTGTCGAACTGCAGCTTGATCGTGGCTTTCCGATACGAAAGAGCCATCGTGTGTCAGGAACGTGACGGCTATACGTAACACTAGCGCGCCGGCGCGGTAAACAACAGCACACCCGGAAACGCGACACGGAGCGGCCGGGACGTACCGCACCGCTCCACAGCCAAAGGCCGACTGACCAACTGAGCTACCGAAGCACGACTCACGTCCGGTACTCACAGCTTTACTTCTGCCAGTATCCGTCTCCTACCTCCCAAACTTTACAGAAGCTCTTCTGCGAACCTTGCAGAACTAGCACTCCTGAAAGAAAGGATACTGCGGAGATATGGCTTAGCCACAGCCTGCGGGATGTTTCCAGAATGAGATTTTCACTCTGCAGCGGAGTGTGCGCTGATATGAAACTATAGACATAACTGTTGTGGTTCCTTTCATGACCTAACCAGTGTATACTAAATTTCACGTTGTAGCTAATTAATCTGAGTTTCTACAGGGGACAGATCACTCAAGTAGAATTGAAGGCAAACACGAACTAATCGGTTTCTTTCAATTTGTATAAACAATGAATAATTCTGTTCTGTCTCTGAGAGCATTGTTCGATTGTTTCTTCTGTGCTGTCAACATTTCTGTTTGGCCCTGGCAGGAGACCGTACCTGTTTGAGACGGTGTTGGTGACACCATTCCTACTTCACTGACGGATTTGGGGGAGAGAACCAAATATGTAATTGGTCACCATTCCTGAATCCACTAGTTCACATCCTGAAGTACCTTCCCGTCTTACCAACCTCATGCAATCACCGTCTTAACACCAAAGCCATCCATCACTTCTTGTAACTGATCCACATATTGACCACTATATGAACTTTCTAAAACTGATTAAAGTCCTCTTACTTATGCAGTTGCCAACCAGTTCCATTCCCCTTTGCTTATCACAGTTAATTTTCGATGTGAGCTATATATGTAACAGAATGTTTTCATATACCACATTACTGAAACGTAATTAACGCTTTGGAAATATTTCTTACATTGAGTGCTGACCCTGACCTAAACATCAAATGGTTCAAATGGCTCTGAGCACTATGGGACTTAACATCTGAGATCATCAGTCCCCTAGAACTTAGAACTACTTAAACCTTAGTAACGTAAGGACATCACACATATCCATGCCCAAGGCAGGATTCGAACCTGGGACCGCTCGGCCACAACGGCTGCCACCTAAATATCTCCAGGTGGGTCGTCTAATGGTTGTTTTTTACTGATTAACGACTGAAATCTTCTGCAACTGCGTCCTTTATCGTCAGTGTGAAAATAAAATGAACACTGATGTTCGTAGTGATTACTTCCCTCAGAGTTTCAATGTTGAAGCTCTTGTCCTGGTTCTACTTGGTTTTCCTCAGAACTGTGGGAAAATGGGAAGGTTTCGTCAGTAACCTAGATAAAGTCTGTTTTCCAACTCTGAGATATATAGTTGTATAGAGTTTTAGGTACATGTAGCTACACTACACTAATACACCATTCAAGTCAATTGACTACACAGACTTCCTAATAAGATACTAATATTTTGACAACATACATCCAAGAAGTTATGTGTTTGGGGAAAGTGACTGTTTCATGAGAACTTTACCTACCGTACATGAGTGTTGAAAGATAATTCACTGATAATTAACTGAAAGAAAAGATCTTCTATTAGATAAATTGAATTGAAACTCTTACTTCATTTGTACTCTATGTGAACTCATCACTAAGGAAACTCTTTTTTTCCTTAAAATGATCGCTTTATCATTTCACATCTGCATACTCTGTTCATATTAGTGGCCGATCTAATATCACTCTGTTTTTCCAAGCTGTTATTCAAGTTAAATATGTGTACAGTTAATGGGCCACTTTAGCGACCAGAGTTAGTATTTTTACATTACATCAGCAGCCTTATGCACTCAATTCGCCTTTTATGCTTTGTTGCTTTCTATCGTTAAGATCTGGATGAAGAAGAACTATGTGTTATCTGCGTTTCCGGTCAACGTGAAGTCGTTGGTAACGGACCTATAATTGAACACACCATATAGTTCGACCTCATTATACTTGTAATTATTAACTGTGGAGTTCTGATGCTAGATCGGCAACAAACATTTTATCAAGAGTCAGATGGCGGGGCTTAACTGGAATAATGTAATTTTATTTATTTCATTAATCCATTAATCAACAACCCAGATATTCATCTGTATGGAAATAATGGGAGTCTTGGGCGGTCATGAGCAAACCTACTGCTGGTCATCAAATACTTCACAAACTCGCAGTAAGATTGTCCAGCTCCACTATCGACTTATTTTCTATTGACTCGATCGTTAAATTCAGTTCATGTTGTCACTTTAAACTTGTGAATGGTTAATAATTTTAAAGACTCGTATCAAACAGTAAATTCAAATTAATTCAAACTTAATTCAATAGGATAGAAAAAACTGCTATTTTACTCTGCAGGTACTTAAACTCCTTATGGTTGCGGGTAAATTATCGAAAATGTGTTTTCCTGAATAATTTACATATTTCTTGACCAATGTATATGACTTTCAGACTTTCGTGAAAATTATTCCTATTTATACTGTTGATTCACAGTTCTTAGATGCTATTTTGAAAAAGATATATATTATATTTGACAAATATCGTTAAGAAATGTAGTGAGAAACATTAATTGGTATCTACACTTCCTGGAACTGGAGTCTGTAGGATATTTCCGTCACACACTTCAGCTTCGCTTGATAAGTTACCCGAAAAAAGTTATCGTGTATGACGTTACAGAACGAAAGTAAGCGAAATATGTTATGTTTTGTATTTTTACACCTCCCACCTGTGATAACATTCTAATTGTAAACAAAGATTTGTTAAGGCTCTTCACCAGTTCTGTGGAATTCTCCTCCCAGTTTAATTCATTATCAATTGGCAATACCAAGTACTTAAACATTGTCAGCCTTCTCTTGCTATCGTTATATTTTAGGCTGGTACTGGGAGAAACTCTTTTACAAATAGTTCTGAAATTCAAGTAGTGTCTGTTAAGAAAGTTTAGTGACAAATGAATGGCTACGAATCGTTTGTTTAGGTCAATGAAAAATCGACTGGTCGATATTTCTAAGACTGAAGCTACTTTGCTGTTTAGTAGAAGGAAACGACTGTGAATATGTGTAAAACACGGGACAAGAAGAAGGAACAGGATGGTGAGACGTGTTTTAAGGCAAAAGGAAATAGCGTCCATGGTACTACAGTGAGATACAGAGAGAGAACATTGTTGAGGAAGACAGAGACTCGAATACATCCAGCAAATAATTGACAATGTATATTGCAAGTGGTTGGAACTCAATTCACAAACAAGATTCACCAGTGAAGACAGTTATACTGCAGTCAAGAGATTACAAGCCAAAGGTGTGTCTGGAGACGTCCCGGACACCGGTGGGATAACAACCTGACTGCTGCCCAACATATGGCCCAACAGCCAGCAATGGTAATATGGGGTGCCACTTCTTTTCATAGCAGGACTCCTATGATTCTCATCTGCGGCACATTTACAAAACAGCAGCACGTCGATGATATTCTACAGCCCGTTTTGTTACCCTTCGTGGCAAGCCATCCTTCGCTTGCATTTCAACAAGATAACGCCCACCCGCACACGTCAAGCTTTTCTTGGTCTTGTATGCGTGCTTGCCAAACCCTACCTTGTCCATCAATGCCACCGCGTCTCTCTCTCCAGCAGAGAACTTTTGGAGTATTATGGGCAGAGCCCTGTCACCAGATCGGGATATTGATATATCTCGCCAATTGGACAGAATTTGGCAGGAATGCTCTGATTCGGACATACAATAACTCTTTCACTATATACCAAGGCGAATAAGTGCTTAACTGCTACAGGTAGACTAACTCATTATTAACTTTCTCAAATTGTGACGCTGTTTCTTCTGAATAAATCATACAGTTTTTCTGAAATTTTTTTTTTTTCTGTCTGAACATGTAAATCACATCTACAGATTTTCCTCCCATCGGATAATTCCTTCGTGGCGTGCCGTTTCTTCTTTTTTAATTGTCTTAGAGTGTATATTGGAGTAATCGAATATGTTCAGTTACTCACATAGATGTACTCTGATAATATTTTCACACAGAAACGCTGCTACAGTTTTAGGTCCGTTTTTATGTGTAGTATCGTAAAAAGATTGCGTTGCCATAGCAAAGTCGGCAACTTGCAAAGTGATGTTTCACTGCATACTGTAATGACTAATGTGAGGTGCTGGCGAAGACATACCATCTCTCCAAACTTAGCAGCGTTACTGCATGGAGGCTGATATGTAACCGAGGAGAGGAAGGCTTGGCCGAGTTCGTGACTTTCGATCAAGCAGACAATATCGTCTAGTTAGGAATCACGTGTTACTCACGTCTTACACTGAGCTTTTATTTTGAACTCTGATTTCGAGCCTCAAGGGAAAAGTTTGATAAATGTCTGAATCAAGTCATGCTTTATATTCAAAGACAGTTGTACATATTCGGCGTATTCCTCTCCCAATGTATAATGTTACGAAATCTTTTTACCACTCTTGTAGTACAGTGGTCCAGCGTTTCCCTTGCTGTTTTGTGACCCCACCATGTCCCAAAGCAAACATAGAACCCACAGTTCTACTGAACGATTGTAGTTTCTTAAGGTCATAACATTATAAGTGCTGTTCATATCTTTTACATTTACCAGTGAATTTTCGACGGTTTACACATGATGAGCTCCTCAAGACGACAGTACTTAAATAATTCCGACTTGTCTCGTTTCATGTGGGGGTCACTTACTTAGGAATCAAGAGAGGGAACGTAACCTCATTCTTGGAACAAGCTTACCCAGCTTGTCTTGGTGTCAAGATAGGCAACCAAGATAAAGCATTCGCTCTGCACAGCGTATTCCTTGCTTTTGTTACGGTATTAAGAAAGTGGATAAAGAGGAAGCAGAAGTCATTACGTTGTGGAATTTTGATGATGTGGCGAAAGCAAAAAGAAACTCATAGCTGGTTGTTATTTTGCGTGGTAAAAGCTAGGCTAAGTAACAATAGGAGTAGGCCTATTGACAGCATTGTTGAAGGTGATTATAATTAGAGTTAAACTTAGAAAACGTTGTAGAAATAACACCTGTAATCAAAATGACGTCAGATTGCAACGGAATATTATCGGAGAAGGGGAAAACGTATGTCAGAAGAAAAAAATTGTGTGAAAATTAATCAATAGATGGCCCTGTACGTGTCAGAACAAGTGGAGGAAAACACTTGTCATGCTCACGACACGTTGAAGTTGGTATAAAGACGCCGGGTACACGGCTTTTCTTCCTTTCGCGTCCGCAACGTTCGTCACGACTGTCTCAATGCAGGATCGCACTCTGCTAGTAAAGCTGTATTACAGGACTAATGACTGCGCTCTGCAAAAGTTCCGGACACTATAGGTTTGAAAAAAGGCGTTGGTCCTATGGTTGCTGTAGGTCTGGAAGTAATTATTCGAAAAATCGAAAATACGGGTTCTTTTGGTGTGCAACCTGGTAGAGGGAGGAAAGGAACTGATTCGACGTCAGTGGAAGCAGTGGCCACACCAATACAGGAGGAGACGAGTGGTGGTGTGCAAACGTGTAGAACACCGAGAATTTCCCGAACATTGGACATACCCGTAAGCACGGTGAGTAAATCCTACGAGACATCCCTCCTTGCTATCCATTCAACATTACCAATGTGCACGAGCTGCTTCCTGTTGACCTGCCAGCAACAGGTACCTTTCTTGCTCGCATGGAAGTGTACAATGATTGGTCGTGGAAGATTTTGTGGACAGACGTAGCCCATTCCCATCTAACAGGATATGTCAATACACAGAATTGTCGAATATAGGCAACGGAAAATCCACACGCAAATCAGCCAGTACCACTTCACCCTGAAAAAGTCACTGTGCGGTGTGGGTTTACGGCATCATTTATCACAGAGCCACATTTTTTTTCGAAGAGACAGATGCTTCCGTCCTGTTACCTGCACCGTCACTGGTAAGAGCTATGAGAATCTTTTGCGTAAACACGTCATTTCAGCTCTCCAACAGCGTGGATGTGTGGAAGGGATAATTTTTATGCAAGATGTCAAACCTCCCCACATTGCAGATCCAGTTAAGCTGCTGCAGAAGCGCCATTTCAGAAATGCTAGAATTATCAGCCGCCATTTCCCTACAGCCCGGCTGTGCCAATCACCTGATCTTAATCTGTGTGACTTCTGGCTGTGGGGCTATCTGAAAGATGTTGTGTTCAGTGTTCCGATTTCAATCTTGGTTGCATTGAAGGCTCGCATGCGCAACACATTCTGACAGTGACCCCGGAAACACTTCGATCAGTCGCGGAACATACTGTTTCTCAATTTCAACTTGTTTCAGAAAACGGTGGACAGCATAAGGACCATTTTTGCACCAGTCACACGGAAATCATCCGATTTGATATTGATTTTGGCTTGTTATGCGGTTTTGGCCTCAGGACAATTAAAAACCAATATGATTGATGTTTTTATGCGGTTTTTCGCCTGAGGACAGTTATAAACCTATGTGAGTCATGCTTTTTATGCCGTTTGTGGTATCAGGACAAATAAACCGATTTTTCCCATCCGATGTCATATGGCCTTGCCATCTTAGATGGGCTTACGTAGCTAACAGTATCACAGCTGTACACCCATGCACGGTGAGTAGTATAGTTTGTTTAACGTCAAACGTACACCTTAGGCATAGTTGAACGATTCATTTATTACCTGTAGTCGACCACTATTAAATTATGACGCTTACAGCGCCATCTATTCCTACAATTCTTAACTATTTATTTTTCTTCTGCCGTACGGTTCCTCCCTTCTTGATAATATCCTGTTGCAATTCAACGACATTCTGACCAGTGGTTTTTTTTTCCTACAGAATTTTGAAAGTTTAACTTTAATTATAATCACCCTGCATATCCATACCTGAAATCAGCCATCAGGCCGGCGCACATGGATCTAGCATACATGTAACTATAGAGTCATCATCATCATCATCATCATCATCATCATCATCATCAACGTAATTTTCATCTGATCCTACAGACGGTGAAATTGTGATGCCAACAGAAGAATTGAAACGATAGCTGTTAACACAAAGTGAACTAAATAACTCACTTAGAGATTTGGGGCCCTCAAAGAAGTTGGTTCAAGGAGAAATGACTGATATCCCCCGGTGTAACATTCTCATATAGGAGAATGTGAGTTTCATGGGTACTTCACTGAGGGTGGTCCTCTTGTTTACTGTAGTAACTTTGATGGAGTAATGTAAACACATGGATTCACTTAAATAAGAACGAAATGATATTCTAAAAATTTCAAGTCTGTACAATTACACATTACCAATAAGTATTGTTCGATATCAGTAGGGTACTCTCACGTCTTGAAGTAAAACTAGGAAATCCTTGGAATGGTGTTAACGGCTATAAAGTATTCACTTCACGAGTATGTTGTGTGTGTTGTGATCTAAAGGTTATCGGAATGGTTTCTGGACAACAGTCAGGTTACACAAAATATCACTGCTTCCTCTGCTTGTGGGATAGTCGTGTATGTGATTGACACTGGGATGAAAAGGAAATGGCAGCTAGAATAAATCTGAATCCCGGAGACAAGAACGCGATGAAAGCAGGTTCGGTGAAATAAGACTAACTAATTCTGCCATCTCTCCAATCAAAACTCGGTAACATGAGACAATTCGTAAAGACACTGAATACAGAATGTTTTAAGCATATCTGTCAGAAATTCTCTTTTCTCTCTGCTGCTGAATTGGAAGAAGGATTCTTTGTGGGACCAGAGATAATGAATCTCAAGACAGACGTATTATTTGGGGAAATGATAATTTACGAGGAAAAAATGGCTTTGGTAGGGTTGAAGACAGCGATAAACGGTTTTCTGGGGAACACAAATTACCAAGATTACAAGAAATGTGTGGAAGAAATGTTAGTGGGTATAAAAAATTTCTCTTCAAAGTCATCTCGACCTTTTCCCTTAAAAACGTGGGAGATTTTAGTGCAGAACAAGTTCAGTGGTCCCACTAGGACATGAAAGATAGAAAGGCGTTATAAGGGCAATAGTAGCTCTAAGACATTAGCTTATCAAAAAGGTCAATGAGGAGTCGCAACATATAAGGCAATCTCGAAGACAACATTACAGCAGCATAATAAAGCGAGATTGAGACATCATTCAGTTGGACTTTCCTCGTGCCATAAACCTCATTATACGTTGACAATGTCATAAATACACCGTTTCCTTTGATGATTTCATTTTAAGAGAGCTACAAGTACCTTTCTATGACTAGTTTCCTGTGGAAGTTTTATAGGTTAAACAAAAGTTAAAATTGAAATTTTGTTAAGTCCTTACATTATTACAAAATCTGAGTTCAAATTCTTAAACAAGAGACAAAATTATATTATGAAATTAAAGCCTTGGCTAAAAATTATAATTTGTAGCTCTGTATATTGGTCACTAGTTACTCGATATACAGAAAAATGGCAGTTGTGTCTCTAATTTCAAGTTCTCATTAACGCCGTGTAAGGATGTGTGCATATAAACAGTAGTAAGTACCAAAAACATGCATGCTAGTAGTATTAGCGTGTACGGTGTTCCTGCCATGAAAATGCTGTTTAGGGTCAATTTGTACAAATCCAAGGATAATGACTATAGCTTCTGCTAAGATAAGGATTCTGAATAGGTCCCTGAACGAAGATGCGGCTCAGAAGCTGTTGGTCGTCAGGTAAAGGTGAATAATTCTTTAAGCAAGTAAACAAATTTAAGTTCCTTACAAATAACGTCACAGTGAGATATCTCAAATTTTAGGGGCGATCCGTAACATGCTGTACGTGCTGTAGTAAGGCGACAGTGAAGTTTAATTCACATTGTGCTGAACCACAGATAATGTTTTTAGGTTATTATGCATCATTATTTTAGAAATTGATCATGTATATCTTAGTATCATAAAATGAAACAATTTTGATGTTTTAAATTTGTATTTGTGAGCTGTTTCAAGTAATATTTCGTTACCACAGCCAGCAAGTAAACAATTGTAAGTCGATGTTAATGATTGAAAACTTGGAAATTCGTGTTAAATGCATTCAGTTTCCAAGTAAACAATTTAAGTACTCACTGAAGCTTTTTCAAGAATAAAATTTTGGAAAGAATTTACGATTCAATTAACACTTCGTTATTCAAATTAGAAATGGTTTGCAACAACGATTTATCCAAATACAATAAAATCACAATCGTCTCACTTGAAATATCTTTTAAATACGATATGTTATTAAAACGTCAGTGTACAAAAACCTCAAATCAAACAGCGTTTCCCTTACCGTTGTTGACGGCCAAGTTCTCCAGCTTAGATTATGGAACTGCTTCCGATAATTAAACTGAGAGGAAGAAACAGTGACAAAGGTGAATATGAAATTAATTCTTGCTCTCTCAGAAAAGCATGAAACTACAGAAGGTACTCAAACAGCAGCGAGGTCTGTCACACGCCACGTGCTTGACGTAAGTATCCCACGAATGTCTCCATGTCAGTGTGTAGGTGACCCTTTCCTCTGCTGAACCCTTTATCACTAGACCACTGTTGATACATGATTGTACTCAGCTCCATTGTCACTTGATTTTACTGAGCACAGCGAATATGGCATCTCTGACTGAAACCTCCCCTTAGAAACATTTATGAATGATTGTGCTGATAAACCCCTTACGTTATTTGATTTTCAAACAGCTAACAGCGAACTGAACGTACCCAGACATTTCGCTCTTTACTTATTCTGATCAACACTAAACTGATACACAATATTTTTAGCGCAACGCAATCTGTCTCTCAAAGATCTCTACAAAAGAATGGCCCTGGCTAACAATAACCTATACCTTTCATGAATCACTTACCTCACAAAAATCTTCGTTACTTGAACTACGGCAATTCAGCTAAATAAAAGATTCTGACTACTGAAGTCACTAACTACTGATAGGCATAGTTAGCAAATGAAAGATTTTGATAGAGATCAAACAATGTATTTACCTCAGTAGTGTTCACAAGTCATAATATATATAGCAGTTTATGACATCCAGTCTTACAAATTTACTCTCTCTGATGGACACACGTCAAGATCATCCGCTCTCAAAACTCCGCCATCTCATTCCCCACATCCACCACTGCTGGCGGCTCACCTCAAACTGCGCAACGCTATGCGCTGTTCACAGCCATCTGCCCAACATTACAGTAGCGAATATTCCAACAATGCCAACCAGACACAGACTGCATACAGAACATCCAGTGACTTTCATACACAGCGCTATGTGGCGTTACCAACATAAAAACCTAAACAGCCTACTTACATGACCAGCAAATGAGTATCCGCAAGAAATGAATGACTGTTTATAATGCATGGGAAGTTCTTTCTGTTCGCACACGCAGATATACGTGCGACTTAAATTAAAACAGGTACTAATACTAAAATATCACGTAGTTAATGAGTCAGCACCACGTAGAAGGGACCTTTCAATGTGGAAAAATACGGGTGAAATAGTCACCCGTGTGATGAAAAAAAGGATTACTAAAACTAAGTACTGGCAAAAGTAATTCGGTTCTCTGTGAGTACAGCTGAAAAACATCTTTCTAAAAGTATCACAAGATTCTATGTATGTTATGATAAAGTGTCTACGTTGTGAACGTGCGAATATACACTCCTGGAAATGGAAAAAAGAACACATTGACACCTGTGTGTCAGACCCACCATACTTGCTCCGGACACTGCGAGAGGGCTGTACAAGCAATGATCACACGCACGGCACAGCGGACACACCAGGAACCGCGGTGTTGGCCGTCGAATGGCGCTAGATGCGCACCGCCGCCGTCAGTGTCAGCCAGTTTGCCGTGGCATACGGAGCTCCATCGCAGTCTTTAACACTGGTAGCATGCGGCGACAGCGTGGACGTGAACCGTATGTGCAGTTGACGGACTTTGAGCGAGGGCGTATAGTGGGCATGCGGCAGGCCGGGTGGACGTACCGCCGAATTGCTCAACACGTGGGGCGTGAGGTCTCCACAGCACATCGATGTTGTCGCCAGTGGTCGGCGGAAGGTGCACGTGCCCGTCGACCTGGGACCGGACCACAGCGACGCACGGATGCACGCCAAGACCGTAGGATCCTACGCAGTGCCGTAGGGGACCGCACCGCCACTTCCCAGCAAATTAGGGACACTGTTGCTCCTGGGGTATCGGCGAGGACCATTCGCAACCGTCTCCATGAAGCTGGGCTACGGTCCCGCACACCGTTAGGCCGTCTTCCGCTCACGCCCCAACATCGTGCAGCCCGCCTCCAGTGGTGTCGCGACAGGCGTGAATGGAGGGACGAATGGAGACGTGTCGTCTTCAGCGATGAGAGTCGCTTCTGCCTTGGTGCCAATGATGGTCGTATGCGAGTTTGGCGCCGTGCAGGTGAGCGCCACCATCAGGACTGCATACGACCGAGGCACACAGGGCCAACACCCGGCATCATGGTGTGGGGAGCGATCTCCTACACTGGCCGTACACCTCTGGTGATCGTCGAGGGGACACTGAATAGTGCACGGTACATCCAAACTGTCATCGAACCCATCGTTCTACCATTCATAGACCGGCAAGGGAACTTGCTGTTCCAACAGGACAATGCACGTCCGCATGTATCCCGTGCCACCCAACGTGCTCTAGAAGGTGTAAGTCAACTACCCTGGCCAGCAAGATCTCCGGATCTCTCCCCCATTGAGCATGTTTGGGACAGGATGAAGCGTCGTCTCACGCGGTCTGCAGGTCCAGCACGAACGCTGGTCCAACTGAGGCGCCATGTGGAAATGGCATGGCAAGCCGTTCCACAGGACTACATCCAGCATTTCTACGATCGTCTCCATGGGAGATTAGCAGCCTGCATTGCTGCGAAAGGTGGATATACACTGTACTAGTGCCGACAATGTGCATGCTCTGTTGCCTGTGTCTATGTGCCTGTGGTTCTGTCAGTGTGATCATGTGCTGTATCTGACCCCAGGAATGTGTCAATAAAGTTTCCCCTTCCTGGGACAATGAATTCACGGTGTTCTTATTTCAATTTCCAGGAGTGTAGTTATCGTAAAATGCGAGATCTGAGACTGCCAAAGGCTTTCTTACTGGGCCTGCTACTTCGTGATCTGAAAATAGTTTATTTCCATTCTGAGGCCATATGTTCTCTCTGACGCCACATTCGTCTATTACCTATGGTAGAATAGTTGTTTTCGTTATCTGTAGCTGAATCGAGCATAGTTTGCTCTGTATGGTATCGTATTTTAACCGAATATCGTATTTTCTAGGATGGTGATTGGAAACAAGTCAGACATTTGCCCAAACGAGTGTGCAAAAGCACCTAAAATAACATTATGGCTAGATAGTGGACCAGACAGATGGTTAATCCACTGGGTAGACTCCCACTGCACCTGATTTACCTCCCTATTACCGATCTCATGCGCGGTGCTTCGCTGTAGCAGCAAGTCACTATCAATTTACTGATGCTATAGTAGCAGTACCATCATTTTGGCGTCTAACTCAGGAGAACATTACACTGCCGGGTGACACAGAATTAACAATTTGCCTATAATTGGAAATATGAGCATGATAGTGGGTAACAGAAAGGTGTTTGTTTCGTTTCTCCAAATATTATTACTGAAAGCAAGGAGTAACAAAATAGACAGGACTCGGACCAAGGTTTTATTAGTAATAAAGTGGACTGTGGGTTACGTAAAAGGAAACGGTCGCGAACCTAGTGACGCATGTTTGTACCAAGTACTTGCACTGTTTATAAGGAACGTTAATTGTAATGGACTTTACTAGGTACTGAAATTACGTTTTACAGATTATCTACAAGATAGTAGCTCTAATCAACCAGAAATCTACCAGTGGTTTAGGATGAATAACACAGAATTGGTACTAAAAATGCTGTGACAACAAATGGCTATCAGTAACATTAACAGTCTGTATATTGAAGCAGAAAGCTAATGATTATTCTAGATAAATTATGACTGGTGGTGGGGCACTACTAACTTGAACTTGAGATCCTTTTGTCAGCCTAATGTATGGGAAATGCTGTCACTGAAACTGCTTTATGATAATTATGTTCTCTGTTCTTATGGAGAACATCTTTGTGCTGTATAGTTCAAATTACAGTCTTACTAACTGTAACTAGTTACTTATTACAACACACAAATGTTATAAGATTGGTAGTAGCAATTCATTTAAACTGTTATTGTAATGTGGAAAGTGAAGCTGACGGAGCAATAAGAAGGGAGGGGGGGGGGGGAGCAGAAAGCAATCTGCCAGTAGAATCAGATCAAGACTGAACATTTCAGTAAAGGCACAATAGAAAAGAAAAACACTTTTTAACTACATGTAAACGAAATTATAATCATTATTACTTACAACCGCGTACAAGAATTATTTCTCAACCTGGTTCTTAAGTCTAATAGTAAGTAAACTATTCTGAATGATCATAGTTTCATGCTAACAATCTGAATTCTGTTGTGATGTTTCAATAAGAGTAAGTTTTGAGCAAAACACTTTCATCACATTCTTGAAATTCTGCACTGGTGGAACTTCAACTATTCTTTTATGAAAAACACGGGGAGTTACAAACCGATATAAACTTTATTAAATGTAATTAAAGGAAGAATTTTTTTTTTCAGTTCCCTAAATTGGGATACTCGGAATAACAGTAGCACTTCGAATAGGACGCTGTCTAGGTAACGATAAAAGATTGGTGCAAGACACAAAGCTTAAAGAAAATAAACGTGTTATTGGATAAGAAACCACACAACTAATCCACGCTACTACACAGTATTCAACCGATTATTGGAGTCTTAGATCGTGTCTGTAGCGATTTCATGTGGTTATTCGAAAACGTGGCAAAAGTATCCATCTCTCTCGCTATATAACAAGCTCTGAAAATTCTCTTCTTAACGTTGGATATTCGTAGTACACAGCTAATCATCGTGTGCCATGAATGATTATCCCAAATTCTTCCAACTCCGAGTCAATATGAAATAATCTTGCCGCCCTTTTTACTTCATTCAGTACTCGAGATGCGAACGCTAGCAGACGACTAATACTTGCCAGACAGGAGATTTATAGTTCGATGGCCAGACCCACCTTTTTTACTTCTACCATGCCAGTGTCGTTGCGGAGGGGCTTCCCTCCATGTTTTGCATGATTACAATTTCAAGGTCGCAACTGAATATCCAGTACAAAAAAATTAAAGATTTGCTTTATCTTACAGAGCGTTATTTTTAAATTTTTATATGTAAATAAATTACAACGACATTAATAACAAACAAAAAAATTACATACACCTTTCCATCAGAGGGCTTGGTCATACTGAAGTCACGTTAAGTAAAAGCAAACAAAGAAGTTAGATAAGCATACGCATTTCCGACAGTGTAGGCAATTTAATTTCCATTATCACATTACTCTTCCACAGTACTTTCTTTCAATACCCGTACTTCATTTCAGCACTCCTTTATTTTGAACTGTCACACCTTCGTGGTCCATCAAAGAGATACCGAAAGTAAAAGAAAAGTCTTCGAAACTTTGTGTGTTTCCTTTGTGGTAAACTGTTGTCGCTGCCTATTTGCGCAGGGCCTCTGGGGGGACCTCAAGGCTAGATTTCGTCGCGGGACCAACGGAAGGAAGGATGTGGAGAGGAATTTTTTTGTCTTTCTCCTACAGAACTCCCGTAAGAGTCTTAATTAGCTCGTCAACCGGCTTAGACTCGGAAGAAGTCTCTCATTTTAATTACCGTGCTTTGTACTTGTGGAATGGTTTACAGAAAAGCGTTGTCGTAACAGCGTTTCTTGTTCTGCTGCGCAATCCACTACTTGTTAGCTTAATTAGGGAACTAATTTAAAAACTGGAGAAAATGTAGAACTTTGGGGCACTGTTAAAGAACTTTCACTGGGAGTAAAGGCCAGAAAACTTATTTACGAAACTGAATCAGAAGTTCATCAGACCATAAGCACTTACTCTGGTAGTAAACAGGTCATCCCATTATTTGGCTGTCGTACCACGTAATTCCCAACAGTACCGTGTTTCATAGTATGGCTGACCACAAATGTTTGAAGTCTAGCACTTTGTCGATTTCAAGTAGTCACAACATTAAACAAAAAGTACAGAAACAAGAATAAAGAACATTGTTTCGAAACAGGGCTCCTTTGCCACATTCGTCTTGGCTCTATCAGATCACGCAAAATGTATAATATCCTCGTTCTGGTGTTACTTCCTGATACGTTCACTGTTGATAAAGTGATAACTAGGTAGTTATTTATTGCTGTAGTTTTAGTTACAACAACACCCAGATACATTTGTTATTATTAGGAACACATTCTGCAGACATACCTTGGGTGACCTAGAAATGATGTGCCACTCTGTCGACGCATTAGAAGAAACTATCAATGGCTTGAAAATATGCTCTTCATACCTGTATTTCGACTGAACAGGATGTTTTTGGGCAAAATTAGTATTCCATGTTATAAATGGTCATTTATAGCAGGAGAGTAGATACACGTAAGTGGTTTACAGTCTGTTCCAAATTAAGTGTTATTGGAGGGGAACGCACGTGCCATCGATAATTCTGAAAAGGGTGTATCTTATATCCATCATCCCAGAAATGCAGTCTGGCGAAAGCAAGGCGAAACAGAGCTCACTACTACAAATGAAAGTGTGTATTACTCTATCGCTTTATATGTGACCATCTCTTGCATGTTGTTATATTTTTCTGTATTATTGAAGCCATCGGCACAGCGTATGATGTGGCGTTGACTACGCAGATATTCTTATGCGAAAGAATATAATATTTTAGTAAAAAATGGCGTACACATCTGAAAATTGACATGATAGCCCGAAACCAGCAATGGTTAAAATGTGAGATTTCTTAAAAGTATTTGTGGACGGTTGGGGTTTTCATCAGCAATAACTAACTGAATAACAACCCCAGAGTTCAACATGATATAGCTTGGATAAAATACTTTTTTTTAAAGAAAGTTTGTTATGACCGAAATAAAGAGTTGAGGTATACGCTCAAGACACGCCACGTGTTCCACCGTTGAAAGGTGTCAAGTCCGTTGAGCTCACATTCATTTCACTTTCTATATTCAGATCATTCGGAAGCAGCCAATTTAGAAACCTGTATCGATTTAGGGTGATACGGTGACCGACATGATGTTTGTTAAAGAATTCAATGGGAGCTAACTGCATGGAGTAATTTTGCGTTGGCGGGACTTAGTTTATGTTTTATAGGACAGTTACGACTGCTAAACGGACATCATTTCGGGGAATTCGGGACCCCTGAAGGTATACCTACTGGCTCTGGGAATCTCGACCTCTGGTTTCACACAGAGGAAGGGACACTGGTGAACACGGGTTGAGCACCGTTGGGTTCTCTAGCCATGAGCAAAGAAATGCTCTGTGTTCTTTGCGAACATACAGTACATTGTCCCAGTGGCTTGCATCAGAGCTTCAACGACTTCACGGTGGACCGGTGCCCAGATAATAGCTTCCTGTCAAGGAGAGTGTCTCCCTCAGATTCCACAGGCATCCACCTAATGTTTCGTGTGACCCTTCCTGCGAGTTCCGTATCTGTTAGAAACACGAGAACTTTTTGCCTCGGCGGCCGAAAATGGTCGAATGGCAGACCCGCAACAAAATGTCAGCGTGGTACGCCACTCTGTCACTTTAACAACGTTGTCAGTCAGATTAACGTCTATGTTTCAGGTCATGATCTCAGTGTTCCACATTACTACATTTAGTAATGTGTAAATTGTGAGCAGAATTTTTCTTATAACTGCAAATCTAACTTGTAGAGAACTTGTACCCGCGAGGGCGAAAGTGAAGATGACAAAAAAAGGGAAACAGAGTGAGATGAAATGGCAGTCACAAATGCTTAGTGCAGTGACCTGGTGTGTGAGTGATTCTGGAAAGCAGTGCTCAGTGGATCGTACGTGCAGAGGGACTTCTGGCCAAAGACATCTCCTCCTTCCGCTTAGTGTCGAAGAAAAGGCCGCCCATTCGCAAAATATTTTTCCTGGGCCAGGCGGCCAGTTGGCGTAAAGTGGGTGGAGAATGAGAGAGGCCTTTGTGTAAACAGTGGGAGTGTCACAAAAGCTCCATTTGTTCTCATGTTAGAAACTGGGACGATACGGGGAAAGTCTGAGTTTATTATTATCAGTATTTCAGTTGTCACCATGATTACGAAAGAACGTCTGCAGGATTTATCTAATCAAGTAATCGAGTTTGTAAAAGAAGGGCGGGAACGGGGGAGGGGGGCGAGAGGTTGTGGTGTTTCTAACAGGCTTTAATCATTCATGGTGGTGTCTGTTTGTACTATATCGTGTCTCCCTACCACTTTCGCGCAACGACGCTCTGAGCGTGTTTTTTAGGGAATTAACTAGTTTGAACCTGGGACCTGTTGCTGGTAAGGAGACGGCAGACCACACATGACATGTAGAATTCAGAAGAGTTCAGTGAGACTAGCGATGATATAACCAAATACTTAATGATCTCAGCGTCAGCTCCACTGCACTCCCTGTAAAAGAATCTTAATTATAACTAAATATAGTGGAAAGGGTTCAAGGCTTTCCTATTTTTAGTTAGCTGGTAAAATAACGTCGAAAAAGCAGTTAAGTTTACCATTGGAAATTTATTCTAATCACAAAACATCGTTTATAAATTGCACTATTGATAAAAGGAAATGTTTTAATACAGGATGGTAAAAACCAACTGCGTTCAACAAAAAATGTGAACGAATATTCCCTGAATGGGTTTCCAAGTTCTACAATCGATCGAAGGATGACCTATGTCATATCACATCTATAATCTAGGTTTAAATTAAGTTTCACAAAAGAGAAAATTAACAAAATAGTCTACAGTGACCCTCAATTATCTTTAATTACTTATCTAACCTGTCGTAAATTACAGTGGCTGATGTGGCTTCTCAATAACTATAAAATAGAAAAATCATCGCATTTGAGATCTTTACTTCAAGTGGCAAATGTGAACACCATGAGTTTTAATTAACGATCGACACTAGTATTACGCAAAAAGGGGTGTAACAGATGAGACTTCTGCAGTTCTGAGTGAAGCCTTATGCGCTCAAAAATGCGGCATCGCGTGCGTTCATTACCTTGTCGGTGTTAAGGCAGCGTCAGGGCGGCAGCGGCCGGCGCACCAGCCATCCAGCTCGCCGTCCCGGAACTAACTCTCTAACTTCTCCTTACTACAATTTACCGAAGTTAGTTTAAAAAAAAATTATCTGGCTATGTTTTCATCTGACCAATCAGGGTCTCAATGTTAACCTTAAGCTCCGCCTACAAAAATTCTGTCTATCTAATGAGAAACGGTATACTTTTCGAGGTGGGGCAATGTTTTTAAAGTTTGCAACGTAACAGAGACGCTAAAAAGTCTCACGCTAAAACCTGCAGCTAGTGTGGTCCTTTTAGCGTTATCGTAAGATCTATACTGCTCTTCTGGAGGGCTCTATCTTTTAACATGGGCTGGGGAGTGATCCTAATGTAACAGACACGCGAAAAAGCTCTCGGCTTCTGTCCTCGTTTCTCCTCTCGGAACTGCGTCTGCCTCACGGTGGGAAGGTACGACATGCATTTAGGCATTCTTGTGTTAGTCTGTGGTATTCCATTTGCTCACTCGTTACTCGTATTACTTTGGTTAATTTAATGTCACGATTTATTCCGAGCTATGTGACATACTACTGGATTTACTTATCATGTCAGGGTTTTCATGTAAGGTGTTGGATTTGCCTGACACCTTACAAGGCATTTCCGCCTACTTGACAGTGGCACTGTACAAACGCTGGACAGGTTGCTAACCAAAAAGCTATGCTTAAAAATAGAAACCTTTACTGCGCGAAGTTAGACACCTTTCGGACACAGCCATCTTCAGATATCCACGAGCAACCTGATGCTCGTAGAAATAAAGATAACGAGATCTGCACGTAAAATCATAAGCAGGCTAATCTGTGCACTACATGTATCATGTGCTGGTCTACAGACATGGACTAGATTTCGTTTGATGTTTGCCTTAAACTATGATTAATCAAGTAGAAGAGAAACGATTTTTAAGTTTCTTGTTTGTAATTTGGTTTCTAAGTTTTCTGTTGTAATTTCTGATGATCCCATCCAAAGTTAAAATAAAATAAATTGTGATGAACTCCCATTAGTGGCGGGTACTTTTCATTGCGGGGCAGCCCACATTGCGTCCCGCGCCGCCGCCGCTATTCATCCGGCACGCTATTCGTTCGATTCTCTCGTCAGTCGATTCGAGTGGATCGGGTTATCGAGTAGTTGTACTTTCCTATGTAGCACGCGCTTCCGCCACATCGTATTTTATACGTTTCTGTCTGGAGCATAGGTAGCTAACACATACGTACGAAAAAGGTCAGGGCCATTCTGATGATATCGATACGTTATTCTGTCTGGAATTTGTTCAAGAAAAATCGAGAATGTTGTACCGTTTTCTTGTACAGAGAACTCTCGATATGTTTCGTTATAAATCGGACTATTGACCGGATAGGAAGCTAGTTTACACTCAGAAGGAGGAGTATTAGGACTGGAGAATGAAGAATATTAGGACTGAAGAATTAGGACTGAACTCGTATGCGTGTATCTCCGGTGATAGTGACTTTCGAGAAAATTGCTAAAAATTTCTTAAGCTTTGCATGTTACTTTATTATTTTTTATTGCGGTGAAAGTAAAGGTATCGCAAGATATCTTTAGCTCCCCCTACTTGAGGTTTTTCTGTATCCGCCACTGATTCCCATTGTAGTAAATTTTTGGCTTCACTCCTCCTGTTAGAGCATATGCAGTCCTCTACGTCAGCTGTCATGATGATGCCTTCAGCTTGACCTTTCCTTGATCCTTGCGGGTGCAAATGTCACAGATAGAAGTTTATAGGGCACCTGTCACACATTTGCACTATCGAAACGCGTATGTTTTATTTTTAGCAGCAGGTGCAGTCTGGCTGTGAATGGGCACCTCCACCTGCCTAAAATATTCTTCGCAGACGGTCAGTAGGCAGGCTGGGCCCCAAGGGTGAAAGCTTCTTTCAGTATCCTTTAAGTCCGTACGGTTTCCGAGTTGCTGCTTTTATTCTCTGGAAGACAGCTAAGAAATTCGGAAATTTATGTCCATAAAACTAGCAGAGTTATTGGCGTTGGATGGGTATGTATTTATTCCACTGTGTCTACTTCTTCCCCTTCTCTCTGTCCGTCTCCTTCTTTCCCATCTCTGTCAGCCCCCTCCACTCCTTCTCTCTAGCCAACTGAAATACATCTCTCTGTCCACCAGCTCCTCCCCTTCCCTCTATCCATCTGCTTCTCCTCCTCTGTCCGTTCCCTCCTCCTCCCTTTGTTCATATTCCCTTCTAACCACATCACCTTCCCCTCATTTGTTTTTCATCCCTTCCTCCACCCACTCATTGTGTATCTCATCGTCCCCTCCTGTCTACCCATTTCCTCATCGCCCTTTCTCTGTCCCTCTTTTCATCCTTCCTCTCGCTGTTCATTTCACCATCTCTCTTTTCTTGTCCCTCTATCCCCCGCGATCTGTGTCAACCAGGTTGCCTTCCATTCGGAAAGTGGATGCACTCAGCTACTGTATGTGACTTATAAATTATAGAGTGCAGCAATTAGTCATTATAAATTACAGAGTGCAGCAATTGGTCGTCCTTTTTAGATTTTATTATGCAGATACAGATTTCGGCTAGTAGCTAGCCATTCTCAATGAGCCATTTTTTATTCTCGATGCATGTAAGTCCCTGTTGTTAGGGCGTTATTCACAGTTCTTTGAATACTACATTTTGTTGAAACAAATGGCGGTATAAAGGGGTTGTACATTGGCGAAGATGTTATGTGGACTCAGACGATTCATGTGAGAAAGTTTCCTAAGTGATTATGGTAGAAACATGAGACTTTGAATGCGGAATTGCAGATGGAGCTAGACGTATGGCACGTTCCATTTCGGAACTAGTTAGGGAATTCAGCATACGGAGATCAGCAAAGTGTGCCGAGAACACCAAATTTCAGGCATTACCTCTCACCACGGACAACGCAGTGGCCGACGCTCTTCACTTAATTATCGATAAGAGTGGCAATTACATAGAGTTGTTAGTGCTAACACACAAGCAACACTGCACGAAATAACAATAGAAATCAATATTGGACGTACGAGGAACTTATCTATTACGACAGTGCGGTGAAATTAGGTGATAATTGGCTCTGGCAGCAGACGACCGACGCGACAGCCTTTCCTCACAGCATTACATTGTATGGAACACCTCTTCTGATCTCGTGACCTTATTATTTGGATATTAGGTGACTGGAAAACCATGAGATGGTCCGATTAATACAGATTTCAGCTGGTGAGAGCTGATTGTAGAGTAGGAGTGTGGCACAGACCCACGACGCCGTGGACCCAAAATGTCGACGAGACGCTGTGCGAGCTGATGGTGGTTTTACAATGGTGTGGACAATGGTTATATACAGTTTTGTATGGAATGGACTACGTCCCCTTTTCCTGTTCAACCAGTCATGGTAAACTGGTATGTTCGACTAGTTGGAGACTATTTGCAGCCATTCACGGACATCAAGTTCCCAAACAGTACGGAATTTTTATGGATGAAAATGCGCCATGCGATTGGTTTGAAGGAGATTCTGGACAACTTGAGCGAATGAGCTGACGAATCTCATCGAACAAGTATGAGTCATAACTTAGAGATCAGTTGGTGCGCAGAATCCAGCAGCGGCTACACTTCCGCAATTATGAATGACCATAGAGGGAGCATGGCGCAGTATTTCTCCAGGGGAATTCCAACGACTTGTTGGGTCCTTGGCATGTCGACTTACTGCACTGCGCTGAGCAAAAGAAAGTTCGACACGATACTGGGAGGTATACCATGACTTCTACATCTACATCTACATCCACACTCCGCAAGCCACCTGAGGGTGTGTGGCGGAGGGTACCCTGAGTACCTCTATCGATCCCGCTTCTATTCCAGTCTCGTATTGTTTGTGGAAAGGAGGATTGTTGGTATGCTTCTGAGTGAGCTCTAATCTCTCAGATTTTATCCTCATGGTCTCTTCGCGAGATACACGTAGGAGGGAGCAATATACTGCTTGACTCTTCAGTGAAGGTATGTTCTCGAAACTTTAACAAAAGCCCGTACCGAGCTACTGAGCGCCTCTCCTGCAGAGTCTTCCACTGCAATTTATCTATCATCTCCCTAACGCTTTCGCGATTACTAAATTATCCTGTAACGAAGCACACTGCTCTCCGTTGGATCTCTTCTATCTCTTCCATCAATCCTATCTGGTACGGATCCCACACTGCTGAGCAGTATTCAAGCAGTGGGCGAACAAGCGTACTGTAACCTACTTCCATTGTTTTCTGATTGCATTTCCAAAGGATTCTTCCAATGAATCTCAGTCTGGCATCTGCTTTACCTACGGTCAACTTTATATGATCATTCCATTCTAAATCACTCCTAATGCTTACTCCCAGATAATTTATGGAATTAACTGCTTCCAGTTGCTGACCTGCTATTTTGTAGCTAAAGGATAAGGGAACTGTCATTCTATGTATTGGCAGCACATTACAGTTTTCTACATTGAGTTTCAATTGCCATTCCCTGCACCATTCGTCAATTCGCTGCAGATCCTCCTGCATTTCAGTACAATTTTCCATTGTTACAACCTCTCGATACACCACAGCATCATCTTCAAAAAGCCTCAGCGAACTTCTGATGTCATCCACAAGGTAATTTACGTATATTGTGAATAGGAACGGTTCTATGACACTCCCCTGCAGCACACCCGAAATCTCTCTTACTTCGGAAGACTTCTCTCCATTGAGAATGACATGCTGCGTTCTGATATCTAGTAACTTTGCAATCCAATCAAACAATTGGTGTGATAGTCCATATGCTCTTACTTGGTTCATTAAACGACTGTGGGGAACTTTATCGAACGCCTAGCGGAAGTCAAGAAACACGGCATCTACCTGTGAACCCGTGTCTATGGCCCTCTGAGTTTCGTGGACGAATAGCGTGAGCTGGGTTTCACACGAGCGTGTTTTTCGAAACCTATGCTGATTCCTACAGAGTAGATTTCTAGTCTCCAGAAAAGTCATTATACTCGGTCAAAATTCTACAACTGATCGACGTTAGAGATATAGGTCTATAGTTCTGCACATCTGTTCGACGTCCCTTCTTGAAAACGGGGATGACCTGTGCCCTTTTCCAATCCTTAGGAACGCTACGCTCTTCTAGAGACCTACGGTACACCGCTGCAATAGGGGGGCAAGTTCCTTCGCGTATTCTGTGTAAAATAGTACTGGTATCCCATCAGGTCCAGCGGCATTTCCTCTTTTGAGCGATTTTAATTGTTTCTCTGTCTCTCTGTCGTCTATTTCTATATCTACCATTTTGCCATCTGTGCGACAATCTAGAGAAGGAACTACAGCGCAGTCTTCCTCTGTGAAACAGCTTTGGAAAAAGACATTTAGTATTTCGGGCTTTAGTCTGTCATCCTCCGTTTCAGTACCATTTTTGTCACAGAGTGTCTGGACATTTTGTTTTGAGCCACCTGCCGCTTTGTCATCAGACCAAAATTTCTTAGGATTTTCTGCCAAGTCAGTACATAGAACTTTACTTTCGAATTCATTGAACGCCTCTCACATAGCCCTCCTCACACTACATTTCGCGTCGCGTAATTTTTGATTGTCTGCAAGGCTTTGGCTATGTTTATGTTTGCTGTGAAGTTCCCTTTGCTTCCGCAGCAGTTTCCTAAATTGGTTGTTGTACCACGGTGGCCCTTTTTCCATCTCTTACGATCTTGCTTGGCACATACTCATCTAACGCATATTGTACGATGGTTGGGAACTTTGTCCACTGATCCTCAACACTGTCTGTACTTGAGACAAAACTTTTATTGTGTTGAGCCGTCAGGTACTCTGTAATCTGCTTGTTGTCACTTTTGCTAAACAAAAAATTCTTCCTTCATTTTTTAATGTTTCTATTTACGGCTGAAATCATCGATGCAGTAACCGCTTTATGATCGCTGATTCCCTGTTCTGCGTTAACTGTTTCAAATAGTTCGGGTCTGTTTGTCACCAGAAGGTCTAATATGTTATCGCGTCGAGTCGGTTCTCAGTTTAACTGCTCAAGGCAGTTTTCAGACAAAGCACTTAAAAAAAATTCACTGGATTCTTTGTCCCTGCCACCCGTTATGAAAGTTTGAGTAGTCCTGTCTACATCCGGAAAATTAAAATCTCCACCCAGAACTATAACATGGTGGGGAAATCTACTCTAAATATTATCTAAATTATCCTTCAGGTGCTCAGCCACAACAGCTGCTGAGCCAGGGGGCCTATAGAGACATCCAATTACCATGTCTGAGCCCGCTTTAACCGTGACCTTCACCCAAATTATTTCACATTTCGGATCTCCGTCAATTTCCTTCGATGCTATTGCACTTCTTATCGCTATAAACACGCCTCCCCCTTGACTGTCCAGCCTGTCTCTGCTGTATACATTCCAATCTGAGTTTAGGATTTCATTACTGTTAACGTCTGGTTTCAGCCAACTTTCTGTCCCTAGTACTATATGGGCGTTGTGACTATTAATGAGAGCAGTTCTGGGACCTTTCTATAGCTCCTGCAGTTTTCAATTAGCACATTAATATTTTTATTCCCTGTTGCACTTTGCCTACTCCTACCTTTCCGCGTCTCAGGAGGCCTAGGGAGGGAATTCTGTAACCTAAAAAACCCACATGTGCACTCCACACGCACTCCGCTACACTTGTAGTCGCTTCCGGCGTGTAGTGCACGCCTGAGCTATTCGGGGGGGGGGATCCTACATTTCTCCACCCGATAGCGGAGGTCGAGAAGTTTGCACCCCAGATGTCCGCAGAATCGTCTGAGCCTCTGGTTTAAGCCTTCCACTCGGCTCCAAACCAGAGGACCGCGATCGGTTCTGGGAACGATACTACAAATAGTTAGCTCTGATTCCACCCGCGAGCGAGGCTTTCCGCCTTCACCAACTCTACCAGCCGCCTGTACGAACTGAGGATGACCTCTGAACCCAGACGGCAGGAGTCATTGGTGCCGACATAAGCATCAATTTGCAGTTGGGTGCACCCAGTGTTCTCTATCGCCGCCTGCAGGGCCTCCTCCACATCTCGGATGAGACCCCCCCGGCAAGGAGACAGAGTGAACACTGGCCTTCTTTCCCGACCTTTCTGCTATTTCCCTAAGGGGCTCCATCACCCGCCTAACGTTGGAGCTCCCAATAACTAATAAACCCCTCCCCCCGTGTGCCTGCTCGGACCTTGCTGAAGGAGCAGCCACATGTCCACTCACAGGCAGAACGGGCGACGCCGCACGGCCAGCCTCCACATTTTCCCTCCGCCTCGTTCGCCGTGAACGCTGCTGAATCCGACACTCCCCTTGGGAGAGGGTGGCCCAATCGCGCCCGGTACCCGTGAAGGACAGTGGGTGAAGCATGTAACACCTGAAGTGTACTATGCGACGCACCAGACACCCCACTGCCGCTACACTCCGAGGCAGCAGCCTGAAGACGGCTGACCGAGGGCACCAACACTTTCAGCTGTTCGCGAACAGTAGCCAGCTCCTCCTGCGTCCGTACACAGCAGTCACACATCCTATCCATCCTAAGAAATCAATTTACTGTAGAGAGTTAATCAAATTTTAACTAGACTGCTAATTCAGTAAGGGCGGCTGACTAAACATACTAAACTGAGGTTGCCAGCCTTTTCTTATAGAAAACAATGAAAATAGCACTACCTGTCTCTGGACTGTATTGAAAACAAACACTAGCACTACTGGCACTATGGCTGACTAAAGGGACTCTCTCTGACTGTATTCAAAACAAACACGAAATCTATGGAACACTATTACTAGCACTCTACAATTAAAGCTTCCTAAAAGCAAAAACACACGGAAGAAGAAGTGACAAGTAAGAAAAATACAGTTAATACTTAAATTAACGTAGCTCGCTGCACAGCACAGTTGCATCTTGTACTATAGCTTAACCTATTTTTCTGGGACTGTCGAACATCTCAGCCCATTCCACACTGTCGAACACTGTTTCTAGGCCATCACATACTGTCAGAGTGTCTTGATTCTTGTAAGTCCTACCTCAATTATCAGTCCATATTTCACATGTATCTATTATATTTTGCACTCATTTCCACACACATTCCGCATGTCCCTCTTGCGAATTTCACGCTACAGTTTCATTTTCATGCTACTCAATGTTTATGACATCGTATATCTTAAAATAAGTGCAGTAAAATGACATAATTTTTGAGGTACATTTAGTGGTATATATGACTACCGTAGGCGAACAGTTTTGAGAATTTACCTAGCAGTAAAGAAGTAATAAATTAAAAAGTCACACATTATTTCGCACTTTGTTTGACATCATATCTCCTGATTTATGTAGAATCATATCCCTCTGTATGCACATTCAGTGGCATATATGGGTACTGTCTGGCAAATGTGGTACGAGTAAGAGTTAGTAAGAAATAAGTAATAAAATTAAACGGCATGCATGATGTGACATTTTTTCACGCATGTCATTATTTGTCGTCATATCTCCTGCGCTTTGTGTCGTACAGTCATTTATTTTTGTAGGTAGATTCAGCGACTTATGTGGACACATTCGGAGATATATGTTGCGAATGAAGTTAATAGCAAAGATGTAATACATTTGAAAGTCATGTTAATGCGCCAGTTTTTCACGTACATCCGTGTTTATGATGTCATCTCTCCTGAACTAGGTGTCGTGCATGTTATAATTTTGGCAGCAGATTAGTATCATATGGGAATACCGTCTGTAAAATGTGTCGCGGATATAGTTATTAGTAATGGAGTAATAAAGTGAAACGTCGTGATTCATGCTATAGTTTTCCTGCGTGAAAGCGAAAATGTAGCAAGCGATAATTTTTTTCATTTCATTATTTTGTGTGAGTGGCCAGTTTGGTAATGATTTGAAATTATATGTAAGGATTGTTGCAAGTTACTAAGTATTCTCAATCTGAACTACTGGTTGGCTGAACATGGATATAAACGGTTGAGTAACGTCACTATTGTACACCACGTGCTCTTGGTTGAGTACACTACTGTGATTTGTTCTTTCGCTAAAATTAATCTGCCATTTACACATTACAGCACATAATTCAGAATAAGATAAAGCTAGAGATTTGTTGCGCTCGCTGATGTGTCGAAATGTACAAACTCAGACAAAACCTGAATTTCCAACTGCGCAAAAAAATATTAATTTTTAATCGGCGAACTCATTCTCGTAAACACTGAGCGTAAGGCAAACGTGCCACCGCTATAAAGATAATCAGTACAAGAATAGCTGTACGAAACGTGTGTTGCAACGGAAGGGAGGGAGCCAAAAAGGGCAACTAGACGTGCAGGAAGAACAGAAAAAGTAGTGTGCACTCACGTGAAAAATTTTATTTCGCCAAACCGGCTTATTCTTAACGTCGTTAAGCCGGTAGCCCGCTGTTCTGCTTTGCGCTTACGCATAATTTATGGAATCATATTTTTCGCGGGGCCCGTTGTTGTGCAAATGGGCGCGTCGCGGACCGTCCTGCCCTTTTATTTGGCCCACCCTTCCCGCCCTTTGCCCTTCGCGGCCGCGTCGTTTCTCTTTCCTTTCCGCCGGCGGCCCTACGCCATACTACGTCGCGCTGGCCGAACGAGGAAGCAATTCCCGGCGAGACAATGGCGGACGCCCTCGTGGCGGCCACACGTCCCCGTCTGATAATGTTTCCTTATGTCACATTACATCCCGCGTCTTCCTCCACCCAGCTGCGGGCGGTCCGCTCGCTCCAGATGTTCTCCGCCTCCCTTTCTGCGGGAAAACAAAAGACGACCGTCCGTATCAGCCCTCGCGCCATATTGTGAGTGGATCTTACCCGGAGGTCAGCGCCAGCTTTGCCAGGCTCCTACAATCCATGGTATTGCTTTCCAGAATGCCGTCAATTAAGTATCGATCGTTTTATCCTGTAAATCCAACAAGGCTGTGAGAAATATCCATGCACGTCGGTAGATTTCGCAGGGATTATCATTTTTTGTGATCGGGATGGGTGACTTTACAGTTCAAATAAATAGTTTTATATTTGTGGTATCTGTTCTTTCGGACATGTCCGAATCAAACACAAAACAATCAAAACAAATAGGAATTAAAGACATTTATGACAAGAATTTGAACGTGCCTGTGCTTCAGCAACTGTACTTGCAAGAGCTTAGAAATAAGAGCCAAAGAGTTGAAAAATACAGGAGCCCCGGCTTAAAACCGTTTTTTCAATAAATGTATCACGAAAGATAATTATCTGCAGTCATTGTCGGAGTCGCTGACTCCATGTAGTACATATTATCCATTTAATCACCATTTAAAGTACGTCGTATTAACGGGGCTACTTCGAAACATATGTCTGACGGGATTTGAACTTAGGTCTCCTGCTTACTAGATAGATGTGCTGACCACCACGCCTTTAGGACACGGTGGTCAGAGCAACTGATCATACGACCCTAGCACATCTCTAGTCAGACGCAAATTCTCATCTAATACAATATTGTTAAGGCTTTCGCGGCCATTTATTGATAAACTGCCTCTTCTGTCTCGGGTTATACGGACGACGATCGCCTGATGATTTTACTGACGTTTCGACACCACGAGTGGCTGGCATTGTCAAAGCTTCACCTTCCATTGCTGGTTGTGAACCGGAACCGACTTCGCGGCGGCAGACTATATGTACCTGGCGTGTCAACGTCCGAGGCCTTCTCCGCGGTCATTTCCGGTGTGGTTCTCCTCTAGCTACCTGCGACGGTCGTACGGCATGCTAGGATATGTTTACCTTAAATCTCTCTTCTTTCTTGTTGATGCTATTCCCGTGTTTACGTATTTCTATAGCTTATCTGAACAAGCGGGTGTGATAGTGCTTCTCTACAGGCGGAACTGAATTTTATTACGGGGTCGGTCTTACACAGTACGTCCTCTCCCACGGCCGATTTCTCCACCTGCCCCAACCTACAATGTCACTTATGTTCTTTGATCCTGGTGTTGATGGTTCGTCCAGTCTTTCCGACATAAAGTCTTCCGCGTGTGTATAGTATCCGGTATATAACCGACATCGCAAGTGGGACCCTTTTCTACTTTGCCGATCTAAGAAACTCTTTGATCTTCTTTGTCGGTTTGAAAATCGTCTTTAAGCCGTGTTTGCTGAATATACGGCTGATTCTGTCCGTCATTCTGGTAATTTATGGCAGAAAGGTGGTACCCGATATTTCTTTTTCTGATTTGTTACTTCGCTTAGTGTTTGGCTTTGTTACACTTGTAATATAATTTGTGGAGTACCCATTGCTCCTGTACGGGGAGGAGATTTGCAGATTGCACCGACGCCTTGACTAACGACAGAAGAAGAAAGCACAATTGATGTCTTCTCTTGCCTTTCTGTCACGGTGCCGGGATGAAACTGCTACACCGAAGTTCTTGAAATATAAGCGCCTGTTCACCACCGACCAAGCATGTGGTATTTACGACTGAATGGAACGATCTTTTCTTCGTGAGCGAATCTATACAAGAACTTTTGCATGGAGACAGCTGGGACAAGAACGACAGCATCACTCAAAGGAGCATGCAGAACGAAATCGAGTTCTTTACTAGGCGACAGAAGAAAAAGCTTGAAAGATGCCGGAAGTAGACTGATAGTCACGCACAGTGGTCAACCTCACTGAACGGCAACTGACGGAAGAGGAAGTGTCTCTTCTTCGGAAAGGAGGGAATTCCGCTGTCATCGCGAGAACTGTACCTATGGAGGACGTAATTGCGAACACCGAAGCGGCCATTCTGACCCTTGCTTATGAAATAACACAGAAATAACACTGAAATAGCCAGTATACTGCGCTGTTCAAACCCAACAGCTTATAATCTGAAGAAAGAAGAGGTACAAGCTATTAACAATCTTGGAACTGCCTGCCAATATGTGGCATGCGACCGTCGTAATGAAGACCGAAGATTATGAGCAAAAGATCCGGGATCAACTAGATTCGACGACGTACCAGAAGGTAAGCGCAGATCCGACGCAGCATATTACAGGGATCACGAATCGGTTAACCGAGGCATCTTCTCTTCCGGCAGACATACAGGGAAACATGCGCAACACAGAAGCCCTTCCACCTCGGCTGTATGGATTACCTAAGATTCATAAGAACATCGTTCCACCAAGACCTATTTGGTTAGTGCTCCTGGCTCAAGACATATAAACTGGCAAAACACTTGGCCTCTCTGCTCCTGCCGCACAAGGGGAAGACTGACACATACATAAAGGACTCATTACATTTTACTGAGAAGCTGAAGAAACTAAAACTTGCATCAAACGACATCCTGGTCAGCTTTGATATTGTTTCTTTGTTTACGAAACTGCCACTCAGTGACTCTCTGGAGCACATCGGTTCCATTTTCCCACAAGAGATCACAAGGCCCATTCATGCATGTCTCACCACGGGCAATTTCACACGGAATGGCCGTTTCTACGAACAGCTGGAAGGCGTCGCCATGGGTAGTCCTCTTAGTCCATTGGTCGCCAACTTCTTCACGGAACATTTCGAAGCACAGGCACTGGACTTGGTGACATGCAAATACACTCCTGGAAATGAAAAAAAGAACACATTGACACTGCTGTGTCAACCCACCATACTTCCTCCGGACACTGCGAGAGGGCTGTACAAGCAATGATCACACGCACGGCACAGCGGACACACCAGGAACCGCGGTGTTGGCCGTCGAATGGCGCTAGCTGCGCAGCATTTGTGCACCGCCGCCGTCAGTGTCAGCCAGTTTGCTGTGGCATACGGAGCTCCATCGCAGTCTTTAACACTGGTAGCATGCGGCGACAGCATGGACGTGAACCGTATGTGCAGTTGACGGACTTTGAGCGAGGGCGTATAGTGGGCATGCGGGAGGCCGGGTGGACGTACCGCCGAATTGCTCAACACGTGGGGCGTGAGGTCTCCACAGTACATCGATGTTGTCGCCAGTGGTCGGCGGAAGGTACACGTGCCCGTCGACCTGGGACCGGACCGCAGCGACGCACGGATGCACGCCAAGACCGTCGGATCCTACGCAGTGCCGTAGGGGACCGCACCGCCACTTCCCAGCAAATTAGGGACACTGTTGCTCCTGGGGTATCGGCGAGGACCATTCGCAACCGTCTCCATGAAGCTGCGCTACGGTCCCGCACACCGTTAGGCCGTCCTCCGCTCACGCCCGAACATCGTGCAGCTCGCCTCCAGTGGTGTCGCGACAGGCGTGAATGGAGGGACGAATGGAGACGTGTCGTCTTCAGCGATGAGAGTCGCTTCTGCCTTGGTGCCAATGATGGTCGTATGCGTGTTTGGCGCCTTGCAGGTGAGCGCCACAATCAGGACTGCATACGACCGAGGCACACAGGGCCAACACCCGGCATCATGGTGTGGGGAGCGATCTCCTACACTGGCCGTACACCTCTGGTGATCGTCGAGGGGACACTGAATAGTGCACGGTACATCCAAACCGTCATCGAACCCATCGTTCTACCATTCATAGACCGGCAAGGGAACTTGGTGTTCCAGCAGGACAATGCACGTCCGCATGTACCCCGTGCCATCCAACGTGCTCTAGAAAGTGTAAGTCAACTACCCTGGCCAGCAAGATCTCCGGATCTGTCCCCCATTGAGCATGTTTGGGACTGGATGAAGCATCGTCTCACGCGGTCTGCACGTCCAGCACGAACGCTGGTCCAACTGAGGCGCCAGGTGGAAATGGCATGGCAAGCCGTTCCACAGGACTACATCCAGCATCTCTGCGATCGTCTCCATGGGAGAATAGCAGCGTGCATTGCTGCGAAAGGTGGATATACACTGTACTAGTGCCGACATTGTGCATGCTCTGTTGCCTGTGTCTATGTGCCTGTGGTTCTGTCAGTGTGATCATGTGATGTATCTAATCCCAGGAATGTGTCAATAAAGTTTCCCCTTCCTGGGACAATGAATTCACGGTGTTCTTATTTCAATTTCCAGGAGTGTATAAGGTGTGGTACAGATGCGTCGATGATACTTTCGTTGTATGGAGCCATGGTGAAGAACTGATCGGTGATTTCCTAAGTCACTTGTGAGCCGTAGTAACGTTAGCTTCGAAAAGCGGGCCGCAGCACGTAGCGTGAAGCAGTCGCCCTCCCTTTTCTGGCTGTGGCGCTGTTGTCACAATTGTAGACTTCGGTGTCTCCCTCTAGCGGAAAGGGGGAAAAGTGGGCTGTTCGCGTTGATTTAAGAGATGGCTGTATGGGCTGTCATGGAGAGTGGGCAGTTGGGGCGTCAAGAAGCGACTTCTCTGCCGGTGCTAGAGTTACAGCACGCAGATCACGGCATCAGCGCACGCGACGCGAGCAGAGGCTTCGTGGTATGGGGCGTTAACTGCTCGTCGCGAAAGGAAACATCCTGAGCGTGGGTACGCACGGGGCCTAATTTGCAGTTCGGCAGAATGCCGTCGACCGGCGAGGAGTTTCTGAAAATCGGCGCGCATTCCTGCGTCCGTTGAAACGGCTGGCAGCGGGCGGCTCGGCAGACAATTTGGAGGTGCTTCGTTGGTTCAGTCCTGGGAGTCGTAACGCACCAGAGGTTGAGTATAGATTGTTAACAGATTTTATGAAGTTTAATTGAATTAATTTTACTTATTATTGTTAATTATACCAGCCGTATATTTTGGGAGTTTCCCGCCATTCATTCTCGTCTGCCCACCCGCGGGAAGGTGGTAATATTAGAAAGTGTGGTCCGTTTGTCCCTTTTGAGGACGAAAGGGGAGAGGGGGGTGGGGGAGTCATAGTAAATCTGTGGTTCGGATTGCTTCTTTCCCCTCCCAGCTTACCTACGGGTTATTCGACTGTTAGCCTCTGCTATGTCTGTGAAAGTCTAAGGCACCAATGGTTATACTGTTTAAAATGCAAGGCACTGAGATCTGATCCATTCTCTAGCCTGCCACAACTAGTGTTACTAGACTCACGTGTAAAAGGTACGCTAAGAAAGAAAAAAAAAATCCTTCTGCCTCGTGGTAAGAACTAGTCAATTGCATAACGAATTCCTACTCATCTGGACGCTGTAACATACGTAAATTTATTTTTATTTGTATTTGGCTATAATCAAGCAAGGTTGTTAATGTACATCGTAGTGGATTTTTTTATATTAGTCAGCAAAAGCTTGTGTGTGTGTTTTTTTTTCAAATTCAATACCTTTTAAGGCTTTTACTCAACTGCTTACGTGTTTTATACAGATAGTTGATTATTAGTGAGTTTTCTTGCCATGCAAAAGCTTGCCATTTCATTAAGGGTAGAAATTGTTGCCTTGAAAGGAGAATGTTGTAAAAGTTCGCAAGTCCTACGTTGCGAGCGTGTGTGTGTTTGCCGTGAGTTAAACGGCAAAATTTTTTTTATTTTTTTTATTTTTGTGTATTTTGGAAATGATAATGATATTAACTGTGATTGTCCCCCCGGTGTGCATGACTCATGCGTTTTGGTTTTTCTATTTTGAGAACTTTTGTAAACAGGACTGTCTTTATATGTTGCAGACAAGTTAGATTCTGCGCCATTTAATGAGCCTGAGTGAGGCTATTATGGGCGACCGTAGCTACGGCTGTTGTAACCAAATCGGAAATTTGTCTGCCTAAAAGTGAAGTCATATATTCAAATTGTATTCATTAATGGAGTGAAATTCACCTGTAATGTAGCTGAGCTTGAAATATTATACATCGTCGCGTTGTATACGTTAAATCGATAGCCTGAACGTGTCTTTTACTGGGGTGAAATTTTTTATACTAATTTAATAATTTAAAAGTCCTTTCCTAGTGTAAATTGTGACTTATTCGATAAAGGACAGTTGTTTTTTTTTAAATATTGTAACGTCTTGCACCAAATTTGAATAAAGAGTGTTACTGAAAATTGTGCATAATTTCACCAGCTATTCCTTGGCACCTACTTCCACTTTCCATTTTGTGTATTAATTGTGATTAATAACCTTTGGTGAACCAGTAGTAACTTTAACGGTTCAACTTGAACAGCCTCCATGCCAACATAAATTTTACCAAGGAAACAGTAAAGGACAAAAAACTACCATTTTTAGATGTGCTGGTCACAAGGGATGGCGACAACTTGGGACACAGCGTGTATCGAAAACCGACACACACGGACCGATACCTGCACCAACCATCAAACCACCAGCGGAGCCAAAAAAGAGGCATAATGCGAGCAGGACAATTATGTGACCTGCAGCACCTCAGATCTGAAATAGAACACTTTGGAAAGTTTTTCTGGGAAGAAATGGGTACTCCACAGCCTATATTACAAGTGTAACCGAGTTAAACACTCGTCGAAGTAGGAAATCAGAAAAAAATGTCGGGTACCACCTTTCTGTCATACATTCCCAGAGTGATGGACAGAATCGGCCGTATATTCAGCCAATACAGCGTAAAGACGATTTTCAAACGGACAAAGAAGGTCAAAGAGTGTCTTAGATCGCCAAAGAAGACAAGGGACCCACTTGCTTTGTCGGGAATAAACCACATACCACGCACTCGCGGAAAAGTTTATGTCTGAATGACTGGAAGATCCATCAACACCAGGATCAAAGAACATAAGTGACATTATAGGTTGGGACAGGTGGAGTAATAAGCCGTGGCAGAGCACGCTATGAGTGAGACAGACCACGTAACAAAATTCTCCCGCACGGAAAATCTGGCTGTAGAAAAGCACTATCAGACCTGCTTGTTCAGAGAAACTATACATTACAAAATAACTTTAACAGCTTCAACTAGAAAGAAAAAAGCCTTAAGGTAAACGGATACTGGCTTCCCGTAATGCAGAGAACAACTGTCGCAGGTAGCAAGAGAAGGATCACACCGGAACTGCCACGTGGGATTAGCCGAGCGGTCTACGCGCTGCAGTCATGAACCGTGGGGCTGGTCCCGGATGAGGTTCCAGTCCTCCCTTGGGCATGGGTGTCTGTGTTTGTCCTTAGGATAGTTTAGATTAAGTAGTGTGTAAGCTTAGGGACTGATGACCTTAGCAGTTAAGTCCCATAAGATTTCACAAACGTTTTTGAACACCGGAAATGACTTCGGAGAAGCTCTCGGACTTTGGCTCACCAGGTACACATAGTCTCCGGCCGCGAGTTCGGTTCCAGTCACCACCAGCAATGGAGGGTGAAACTTTGACAATATCAGCCACTCGTGCCGGCGAAACGTCAGTAGCCGGGTGGAGTGACAGCGCGGTTTACGACGTCATGTCACGGACTGCGCGGCCCCTCCTGCCGGAGGTTCGAGTCCTCCCTCGGGCATGGATGAGTGTTGTTCTTAGCATAAGTTAGTTTAAGTTAGTTTAACTAGTGTACAAGTCCAGGGATCGATGACCTAAGCAGTTTGGTTCCTTGGGAATTCACACACACACATAAACACACAAACGTCAGTAGAATCATCAGGCTATGTGGGCCGAAGAACCCGAGACAGAAGCCAGTAGGCAGTTTGTGCCACCTAATAACTGCACTACTAATGTACTGTCCCTGCTCATGCATGGTATGCATCTGAAATAAAGAGGGCATTGGCCATCATCCCTCTGGTTATATTTGTGGGGTCCTTCAGTGCAAATGAACACCAAGTCCGAACTCTTAGAGGAATAGGCGAGTTGCTGCGAGTAATGAGGATTATGGGCAAAGGCACTATGTGTGGTGTCGGTTGAAGATTTGGGTTGACGGGAGGGTAGTCCGTGCTGTTCCGGTGACAGCTGTGTCCAGATGACGTAGTGGTCAGCGTATCTGTCTCGTAAGCAGGAGACCTGGGTTCAAATACCGTTCTGGCGCAACCAGTGGTGTGGCTGTTCATCGGAGACTAAAGTATCATCGAAATACCTCAGGTAAGTTTGACAGGAGTGTTCATATTTTTTTCTTATTTTTTTGTTTTGTTGTCTTCATCTCCTTTCATTTCAAACAATGTGTCATGGCCCGTGCCGAAGACAAGGGAATTTAAAGAAACTATGGTCTCCAGTTTTTCATTGGCCTTCCTGTGTCCCGCTCTCAATTTGAAATGTAATGTTTGCCACGCCAGAGGCTCTGATGGCATCCTTTTGATGTTATCATATAGTTTTTTATTGTGTCTGGTCAGTTCTGAATTGTTGTCCTTAAGTCGCGTTGTCTTACATCTTCACTTCTCATTTTATGTTTTAGCATTAGTCCAAGAAGTGTTCTCAAAAACCTCATCACAGCTGCTTCAATTATTCGTTCGTCTCGTTTTGTTAGGACTAAGTTTTCATTGTCATTCATAAGACCGAGCTTAGCTACCAAGTTGCGTATTGTAATGTTACCTCTTTCCTCTTAGTTTTGTCACTATTCCTCAGTGTACAACCATTTCAAGGATTACACTTCGCCGCGCGGTTAGAGGCGCCATGTCACTGACTGCGTGGACCCTCTTGTCGGATGTTCGAGTCCTCCCTCGGACGTGGGCGTGTGTGTTGTTCTTAGCATAAGTTAGTTTATGTAGCGTGAGAGTCTAGGGACCGATGACCTCAGCAGTTTGGTCCCTTTGAATTTCACCCACATTTGAACATTTTTTTGATTACACATCCGTATATTTTGAACAATATCTCAATTACTTTTGTAAACTGGTACCTCTCTTCCTAGATATTTAAATGAGTTCAGCTGTTCCTCTTAGTACTGTTTCTTTACCATTGGCATTACTTTCATTTTATTTAGAGCTATAACAGGTTTATTAGTTTATAAAACTTTATTCACTTTAAACGCGTTTTCCAGTGAAGCGCTTTCAGTGCCTACTAGAAGAACTTTGTAGTCGGCAAATAAATTAGTGTTAGTAGATTTGTTCCTTATAACATCAATTTCTCGGGGATGTTAACCGATTTCCGTTTATCTAGGAATTTGCGGATACACAGAGTGCCCCGCCTAACTTTGGCACCCCAAATATTTCTGAAATGAAATAAAATATGAAAAATCCAGTTGACCAGGAATGCACCTATGTCAGAGTCTCATACATTGGCAGGAATGCGCAAACCATAAATATAAACAAATACTACTTTTACTTTCACTTTACGTTTTTTGAATGGCAGAAGTACTTTCTGTTTTTATTTTATTTCATTGTCTCTACCGAAATGAAAACTAGAATTAGTGGTCGGAGTCATGGTTTTACTGCACTGAACCTTTTATCCTCTGCAATACTTAGACTTTAAATAATGGTTACAATGCGAATGTTTCTGCCGTAATGTTGTAACACCCTAATGCGGGGTGCCTACTCTGTACACAAGGCTGTAGGTAACCCCTGCCTTGCATATTACCGCAGAAACTGTGACGCCATTGTCTGTATGAGGTTTAGAACAGTGAAAACTAGTGTTCCGTTACTAATTGTACCTCTAGTTTTCGCTTCCGTAGCAAAAAGAAGGAAACATATCTATGCTATTGAAAAAACAAAGAGTGATATTTGTTTACATTTAAGGATTATGTATTTCTGCTCATTGTGTCCACCACTGACTTATGCGCGTGCCTGGTCAACTTCGTTTCTGACATGTTGATTCGTTTCGAAAATATGTGAGGTGGCTGAGTTATGTGGGGCACCGCATATACTGCCAAAATGATTGGTAAAAGACACACCCTCCTTTTAGTCCTTGCTCTAAGTAAATAACTCTTCTTTTGTTCCACTTTTAGTGTTACGTATAGTGATTTAATGCCATTTCCACAAATCTGACAGACTGGATGAGAAGCAATCTGCTACTCTTCGCTGATGACGATATAATGAAAGGAAAAGTGGCTATTTTATGTGATCAATGACAGTTTTCTCGAAACGTGGAAAAAATGCAAGATAATGCAGATGACTAGGAAAAATAAAAATAAAGTGTTCTAAAATAGTTTTAATCGTCTACTGTTGGTCCCATCCATTAAGTATCTGGACGTAACACAGCAAAGCGACATAAAATGGAACGAATGGCGAATGGACAAATTCGGTTTAATGTCAGAATTCTGGGAACGTGTAGGTCATCTATAAAGGAGATCAAGTATTGAACACTTTGTGTGACCCATTTATGACCACTGACCCATTTTTTGGGATCCATACCAGGTCAGATCAAAGGAAGACATCGAAGCAATGCAGAGACGTGCTGCTGGATTTGTTACCGATATATATGGTCAACACGTCAGTTTAACGAAGATGCTCCTTGAATTTAAATAGGAATCTATGAAATGAAGAAGACGTTAATTTCGCGTGTTACTACTGAGAAAATTTACAGGAGAGGCATTTGCGACAGGCTTCTGAATGATTTTGCTGGCACCAAAATCCATATCGCGTGAGGATCACGAAGACAAGAGTAATCAGAGCTGGCACCGTCGGCAGAGATTTCCTTATTTTTTCTCATAGCGGTACTTGTCAAATACATTCAATTTCACGAGACATGCTTTTCTACATCTACATCTACATGACTACTCTGCAATTCACATTTAAGTGCTTGGCAGAGGGTTCATCGAACCACAATCATACTATCTCTCTACTATTCCACTCCCGAACAGCGAGCGGGAAAAACGAACACCTAAACCTTTCTGTTCGAGCTCTGATTTCTCTTATTTTATTTTGATGATCATTCCTACCTATGTAGGTTGGGCTCAACAAAATATTTTCGCATTCGGAAGAGAAAGTTGGTGACTGAAATTTCGTAAAAAGGTCTCGCCGCGACGAAAAACGTCTATGCTGTAATGACTTCCATCCCAACTCGTGTATCATATCTGCCACACTCTCTCCCCTATAACGCGATAATACAAAACGAGCTGCCCTTCTTTGCACCCTCTCGATGTCCTCCGTCAATCCCACCTGGTAAGGATCCCACACCGCGCAGCTATATTCTAACAGAGGACGAACGAGTGTAGTGTAAGCTGTCTCTTTAGTGGACTTGTTGCATCTTCTAAGTGTCCTGCCAATGAAACGCAACCTTTGGCTCGCCTTCCCGACAATATTATCTATGTGGTCCATCCAACTGAAGTTGTTCGTAATTTTAACACCCAGGTACTTAGTTGAATTGACAGCCTTGAGAATTGTACTATTTATCGAGTAATCGAATTCCAACGGATTTCTTTTGGAACTCATGTGGATCATCTCACACTTTTCGTTATTTAGCGTCAACTGCCACCTGACACACCATACAGCAATCTTTTCTAAATCGCTTTGCAGCTGATACTGGTCTTCGGATGACCTTACTAGACGGTAAATTACAGCATCATCTGCGAACAGTCTAAGAGAACTGCTCAGATTGTCACCCAGGTCATTTATATAGATCAGGAACAGTAGAGGTCCCAGGACGCTTCCCTGGGGAACACCTGACATCACTTCAGTTTTACTCGATGATTTGCCGTCTATTACTACGAACTGCGACCTTCCTGACAGGAAATCATGAATCCAGTCGCACAACTGAGACGATACCCCATAGCTCCGCAGCTTGATTAGAAGTCGCTTGTGAGGAACGGTGTCAAAAGCTTTCCGGAAATCTAGAAATACGGAATCAACTTGAGATCCCCTGTCGATAGCGGCCATTACTTCGTGCGAATAAAGAGCTAGCTGCGTTGCACAAGAGCGATGTTTTCTGAAGCCGGCTGTTGTAAGAAATGACACTTTAAAGAAATTTTATTTTGCATTTCATTCCTAAGTATAGTATAATTGTATAATAAATACCATTCCACCGATACAGAACTTTAAAATGCTGTTGTGAATTCTGTGATCCACTTAAGTTTGACAAGAATTGGAAATCCACAGGCACTTCCTCAGATAACTACCTCAAGCTTTCTAGCAGAGTTTGATTGTTCTCTTTCTGCTGAAGTTTCATACACATTGCTTGACTGTTGCTCTGCAACAGATCTTTCATAAATTACCGAAGTTTTCTTTCTGACAGCAAATTTATCTGTTTTAATAATTTCTTCACAATGCGGGGCCACCATCATAATATATTTCTTTAAAGTCAGTACCACCATTGGGCTGTTGATTATTTACAGTGTTACATTTACACTTACACAATCTTGACTTCGGCTTCAAAGTATCATTAAACACTTGATAATGTCACTTTGAAGCCGAAACCATGATTCTATAAGTGTAAATGTAACACTGTAAATAAACAACAGAGAAATGGCGGTACTGACTTTAAGGAAATTATCTGTTTCTGATGAATTCTGTAAATTATATCTCTTGGGAAGAAGTAAAATAATGGCTCTCGTCACGATCGCCATAAGGAAACGGACTGAATGAAAAGTGTTCAGTCTCCCACTGTCACCGCTTGAAGACTTCGTTAAAACATGAACCGATGGAGAGCGCCAAAGTACACCTGTAGAACAGACATCTAGTGATATAATAGGAAGTTTCATGCACGAAATAGTGGAATTCAGAATGCCAGCCACTCGTGTAATACATTGCACTGAAACAAGAGAAGGAGATTTAGTTTTATTTAATCACAAGCTTTTCATTTGTTTGACATTGTAAATTTAATAGTTTCCCACCACCCTTAATGTAATTACTGTGGAATGTTCTGACATACATTGTCATTTCTCCTTCGGCTCATTTGTGAGTGGAACAAGAAAAGGAGTGACTAGCAGCAGTACAAGGTACACCACGTCATACACCGTACCATGGCTTGTGGAGTATATATAATGATGTAAATGTAGATAACATTAACTATGCTCCGCAGTGCACTATACAATAGCTTTCGAGAAATGTGTGTATGTCTAACAACCTGTCACTGCTGTAAGTATGATTCCCGGCTGAGACTTGAGATGCCGTTGTGAAAACTCCACAATATTTTGTCGGCGCATCTTCAGGTGCGCCGAACACACTACTCAGGCTGTGGCCGAAGCCCCCTATTTATGACAATCAGAGAAGAAGATCTGGAGGCGTCAAAGCATCAAACATAGGTGGCGCACGAACCATAACGTATTCTGGCAGCTTCGTTGATGAGCTACACCACCTCCGTGCCTTTTTTTAAGAGAATGGATGTTCTGCCTTACTTCCGGTGTGTGCTCGAGAAAGGAGCTGGAAGTGTGCAGTCATGGACTGTGAGGCTGGTCCCGGCGGAGGCTCGAGTCCTCCCTAGGGCATGGGTGTGTGTGTTTGTCCTTACGATAATTTAGGTTAAGTAGTGTGTAACCTTACGGACTGATGACCTTAGTAGTTAAGTCCCATAAGAATTCACACACATTCGAACTTTTTTTTTTTTTTTTTTTTTTTAAGAAAGCTATGAACAAATAGGAATGGTCGCTTTACCCTGTGTCGGTGTCGGTTCTTAGAAAATAGGAACATTATTGGAGAAACATAAAATTAAGTGGGTCTTTCGTCCACCTTCGAAACGCAGAGCTCTTTTAGGCTCAGTGAAAGATGATCTTCGTTTAAGATGGCGTGATGACTATGACATTCCCTTTAGCTGAGAATTGTCGTACTCTAGACAACTTGTCGCACCGTAGAGGACAGACATAGCGAACATCGACGACACAAACGTCGGGACCAGCAAGACAAATCAGTGGCTAAACATTGCCTCAGGACAGTAAATTTTATCGAATACAAAAGTACGTCTACGCCTTCGTCCTGGGTCAGCGTTATTAAGGAAGCAGTGGAAATTCACATTGACTAAGTAGCTAAAAAGGTACATTGGATACCAACTCAACACGCTATGGGGTTCAGCACTGGCCATGTTAAAATCATGTTGTGGTCTTCAGTCCTGAGACTGGTTTGATGCAGCTCTCCATGCTAATCTATCCTGTGCAAGCTCCTTCATCTCCCAGTACCTACTGCAGCCTACATACTTCTAAATGTGCTTAGTGTATTCATCTCTTGGTCTCCCTCTACGATTTTTACCCTCCACGCTCTCCTCCAATACTAAATTTGTGATCCCTTAATGCCTCAGGACATGTCCTACCAACCGATCCCTTCTTGTAGTCAAGTTGTGCCACAAACTTCTCTTCTCCCCAAACCTATTCAATACCGTCTCATTAGTTGCGTGATTTACCCACCTAATCTACAACATTCTTCTGTAGCACCACATTCCGAAAGATTCTATTCTCTTCTTGTCCAAACTATTTATTGTCCATGTTTCACTTCCATACATGTGTACCCTCCATACAAATACTTTCAGAAACGACTTCCTGACACTTAAATCTATACTCATGTTAACAAATTTTTCTTCTTCAGAATCGCTTTCCTTGCCAATGTCAGTCTACATTTGATATCCTCTATACTTCGAGCATCATCAGTTATTTTGCTCCACAAATAGCAAAACTGCTTTACTACTTTAAGTGTCTCATTTCCTAATCTAATTCCCTTAGCATCACCCAACTTAATTCGACTACATTCCATTATTCTCGTTTTGCTTTTATTGATGTTCATCTTATACCCTCCTTTCATGACACTGTCCATTCCTTTCAACTGCACTTCTAAGTCCTTTGCAGTCTCTGACAGAATTACAATTTCATCGTCAAACCTCAAAGTTTTTATTTCTTCTCCATGGATTTTAATACCTACGCCGAAATTTTCTTTTGTTTCCTTCACTGCTTGCTCAATATACAGATTGAATAACTTCGGGGATAGGCACAACCCTGTCTCACTCCCTTACATACCACGGCTTCCCTTTCATGCCCCTGGACTCTTATAAGTGACATCTGGTATCTGTACAAATTGTAAATAGCCTTTTTCTCCCAGTATTTTACGCCTGCCACCTTCAGAATTTGAAAGAGTATTCCTGTCAACATTGTCCAAAACTTTCTGTAAGTCTACAAATGCTAGAAACGTAGGTTTGTTTTTTTCTCAATCTAGCTTCTAAGATAAGTCGTAGGGTCAGTATTGCCTCACGTGTTCCAATATTTCTACGGAATCCAAACTGATCTTCCCCGAGGTCGGCTTGTACCAGTTATTACATTCGTCTGTATAGAATTCGTGTTAGTATTTTGCACCTATGACTTATTAAACTGATAGTTCGGTAATTTTCACATCTGTCAACACCTGATTTATTTGGGTTTGGAACTACTATATTCTTCTTGAAGTCTGAGGGAATTTCGCCTGTCTCATACATCTTGCTCACCAGATGGTAGAGTTTTGTCAGGACTGGCTCTCCCAAGGCTGTCAGTAGTTCTAACGGATTGTTGTCTACTCCTGGGGCCTTGTTTTGACTTAGGTCTTTCAGTGCTCTGTCAAACTCTTCACGCAGTATCGTATCTCCCATTTCATCTTTATCTACATCCTCTTCCATTTCCATAATATTGTCCTCATGTGCATCGCCCTTGTATAGACCCTCTATATACTCCTCCACCTTTCTGTTTTACCTTCTTAGCTTAGAACTGGGTTTCCATCTGAGGTCTTGATGTTCATACAAGTGGTTCTCTTTTCTCCAAAGGTCTCTTTAATTTTCCTGTAGGCAGTATCTATCTTACCCCTAGTGAGATAAGCCTCAACATCCTTACATTTGTCCTCTAGCCATGCCTGCTTAGCCATTTTGCACTTCCTGTCGATCTCATTTTTGAGACGTTTTTATTCATTTTTGCCTGATTCATTTACTGCATTTTTATGTTTTTTCCTTTCATCAATTAAATTCTATATTTCTTCCGTTACCCAAGGATTTCTACTAGCCCTCGTCTTTTTACCAACTAGATCCTCTGCTGCCTTCACTATTTCATCTCTCAAAGCTACCCATTCTTCTTCTGGCGAAGACGAAACAGAACAGTTGCTCGTACGAGGGATGAAAGTGCAGGAATGACATAGATATTTGATTGACAGTGGCGGAGACGGGTACGCGCCAGCGAGGACACGTATTTCCGGCAAGCGCCCGACAGGGGGCGTTGGGGCAGCCGACGTAGCGCACAGCACGACTGAAAGCCGTTGCCCGTGCGTTCATCGTCCGACATGTGGCGTAGTTGTCTCTCTCGCCACCGATCAGCAAACGTGCGCTATTGGTCGCCGAAATTTGGTACGTTCACACCTGTGCAGTTTCTTTTCTGACTGTGATAAATAAGATACTTCGTTCACAGCTTGACCTGTGCGTTCGCTGCGTCTGACGGTCATCTGCAAAGACGAAATTTTGTGGGGTTTTTGCAACGACGTCTGGCATTTCGCCAGAGAACCATGTTTACAACCATCCCGTCGGGAAAGCCTCAAGCAACATAGGCGTCACTTTAATTATCGTTCCATCAGTCAAGGAAAGGAGACAAAAAAATAAAAATGATTCAAATGGCTCTAAGCACTATGGGACTTAAAATCTGCTATGGGACTTAAATTCTGCTATGGGACTTAAAATCTGAGGTTTTGAGTTACCTAGACTTAGACGTAATTAAACTCAACTAACCTAAGGATATCACACACATCCATGCGCGTGGCAGGATTCGAACCTGCCACCGTAGAACCGCTGGGCGACAGCGGACGTCGGAGAAAAAAAATTGCATAATCAATTAAAAGTAACGTTCACACTATCGACACATTGAATCTTCATGACTGCTACGCAATGTTTTAAATAAGCACTTTGTCAGTCATGCTCTGATTGTGATAATACTATCGAACTTACTCTCAGTCAACCTGACTTTAAAGGAATATCAGCCGCTCATACAACTTTTATCATTCCACATTGTATCTCACTTCTGAATTTTTTTCCATTTCGTCTTAAGTGGTACAAAAATGAAAATCTGCTTCGAGAACGGGGGACCTGCTCGTAGTGCTGATCAACCTATACATGGTGAACATTATTGAAACCAACGGCGACATGGACGGATTCCTGACTGCAAATGGAGGAAAAAAGTTCCTGTGACTGTTTGTCCCGAAATGCATCGTTGTGCCGGCTGCTGTGGCCAAGCGGTTCTAGGTGCTTCAGACCGGAATTTCGCTGCTGCTACGGTCCCAGGTTCGAATACTGCCTCGGTCATGGATGTGTGTGATGCACTTACGTCAGTTACGTTTAATTACTGCTAAGTCAGGCGGACTGATGACCTCAGATGTTAAGTCCCATAGTGGTTAGAGCCATTTGAACCATTTGAAATGCATCGTTGCCACGGTAGATGGTGCTGACGAATGACAGCTCCTCTGACCAAGTGCCGTGTGTTCGTTGCGTGTTGCAGGTTGTGTAATTGACGCAGGGTGCTGTAAACAGACGAATGGTACGCTATTCACGTCGGGAACAAGCCGAGATGGTGGTTATGTCCGACCAAGCAGATGGAAACGGCTGGGAGACACTTCGCTGACACCCACCACCTCACACAACATTTTAGCTGCTTACACGTTCATCTGTCTGAAAATACCCATGATTTTACCAAAAAGCCAGAAAAGAGCATGAAATGTTGCGTGATATGGTTGGTGTCTGTGAGGATACTTGCTTTGGTATAGTGCAGCATGTCGGCCGTTTCCATCTACTTGGCCGTACAGCAACACCATGTCGGCTTGTTTCCGGCATGACTACCGTACCATTCTGCTGCTTACAGTTACCTGCGTCAATCACACATCCTGAAACACACACGGAACACTGGACACGTTGTCAGAGAAATTGTCATTCGTCAGCGCCATGTAGCGAGGCCTCAAGGCCCTTCCGTAGTTCATAGTCCCTATTTTTCCACCATTTCCAGTAAGGAATCCGTCCCTGTAGTTTGTCGGTTTTATTAACGTTCACCCTCTGTAACTTGGTCTGCAACTTGTAACATTGCAACACTGTCACCACATATACTCGTATAATTAAAACTAAATAATAGCTTTGGTGTAGAGTTCAAAATGAAGCTCATTCAATAACAAGTACTCACGATTATGGTGTTGCCAGTGTGAAAAACTGCTCTCACCCTCAGGGTCTAGCGAGCAACGCAACTGTGGTATCCAACTGTGACGATAATGTTATCGGCCACATCACTGCATCCTCCTTGCCGACAGTCGTAAAGGCAACCGCAGTATCACTGATTTGGCATCAGCAAAATTTGTGAAACATTTCCCTTTCGCCCTTGGCCGAAATACTTCAACGACAACAATATAGGAGATGTTTATGTTCTCAGAAGAGTAAAAGATCATATCAACACCATTCTATAACGTTGCTGACTGCCAAAAATTTCTCATTCTGACTCGATCTGCCAAGTTTTTAGGGAGCAATTATTCACCTTTCTAGATTCATTAGACGGCTAACACTCAGTCTCCTACCACAGTTTCAGTCTCTTTCTTGTACTTGGACTTTAGCTCTCTCATCATATCATTAACCCTAGAGCTTTGAAGTGAAACGTGTGATTTTCTTTCGAGGAGTATCTTTCGCTGCCTCCGTGATCTGCTATTCAGTCAGGATTCTTCGAGTTTACATGTCACTAACATGCCTTGAAAAATGTTATTCAGATAACTTACTATTACCAATTCTTCTTATACTATTATTAACATCACTGTCATTATCGTTTTATTAACGAAATGAATAAAAAAGTTATACAAATTGAGAAATTTGAACAATTACGTTTTGCTAGTGATGGGCTGATCCGAGCACTTGACAAGGCTCTTTGAACATTATGAAATCAAGAAACGTATTTCATTGAACGTGCATATTATCGTCACATGGTAAAAAGACAGAAATTAAAATACCTCCTTCTGCTGTTATATGGGAGTTATGGGAGAGGAGTGTGACGGCAAAATGGGGGAAGGGATACAAATAGGTGGAGGAAATCAAGGCAAAACGAGGCGGATAACATTTAAAATTAATGTTTTAAAAGCGTAGGCTAGGGCACAAATAATTAATCTTATATAACTTTTAAAATTTTAGAATCTTCTTAAAAACCCTTTAAAATGTAATATGGTAAACTGAGGGCTTATGCACACATCAATGACTGTCGTAGTTGAAAATGATAAAAGCGTATAGCGTTTTCAGCCCAATGTAACATAAAAAATATATATAAAAATGTTTAAATTTCCACGTGCTCGTATGTAATTACTTATGTGGGTATAAATAGTAAACAGTCAACGGAACCAAAATCAAGTACATTTTGTAAGACGTGTTGAGATTCGTTAGGCTCGAGCCAGCCTGACGCTTAATTCTAATTAGGCATCACTGACATGATAGGCAGATTTTATCATCGAGCATGTAATGTAGGTCTTAATTTCTAAGGGATATGAGTGATGATTACTGAGATTACCAGTTTCTAATTGTAATACGTCTTGCTGCACTGAATCTCTGTGCAGTTAGAGGGTACAACGGCAGAGTAGTAGCCAAGGGGTGCCTATACGACTGGGTTGCAGAAACCAGGTCAGCGTCTGAGGAACCGGTCGGCCTCCAAGACCAGGGCAGAGGGCCTTTTCGCCTTGGTCCTTCAAATGGACCGGTGGTTTCTGTATTTCAGAGGATTAATTTTTGTACGAACTTGCGGCGCCTGGGCTGGTGTGGTCTACCAAACTATCGAAAAGGTAAGATGCCATTCATCAGAATTTGCAACTTTCAGAAAATGATCAAACTACTTTGTACAATGAGCATGCCAGTTTTTAGACGGGATTTCCCAATGTCAGAGCTAGGGACGTTCATTTCCTCTGGCTTACCAGCAGTTTTGGGGACATCGAGAGAGCAAAAATAGACAGCACTAGTTTTTCGAGACTTTTGGAGTTTTTTTGGAGACACTTGAGCAGAAGAGAGCACAGGGCAGAAGCTGACGTAACGTGTGCTTAGCAGACCATTACTCACTGTAACTTCAACTCACTCTGGTTCAGTTTTGACTTGTGTAAGTTTACGCAACAATGTGCCGAGAGACTTATTCTTATGAGGGAATAGGTGTGATGTGATGTAATCTAATATTCATTATTAATTAATATTAATTGTAATCTAACAGCCCCAGATGTCCCATATCCCATATATACTGCCTTTTTTGGCAGAAAAACCTACAGTAATACAAGAAGTTTGACGCCGTTTCGGTTATGATGACAAGATGATTCCACTGAAGGTAAAAAATTACGTATGCAGGAATGGAAGGAAGTGCCAGTTAGGGAACGGCTTTAACCAACCTTTACAGACTGAATGAATCCCATAGATTTATGTGTGATAGAGTGAGTAGGAGGGCAACAGGGGGCACCAGCCAATTTTGTTAGTGCAGCTTGCCTACATTATGAGCAGGTATACCCTCAGGGGCAAACCTATTGTTATCCTTTGATTGACAGGTACTTAACCTATTGTTCTCCTTTGATTGTTGTGCTAAGAGAATCCTTCATTTTGATTGACAGGCACTTAACCTATGGTTCCCCCTCCACCACACCCCTCCCCCCACACTGCTGTAGGTACACTTTCAGGTCTGAGTTATTTTAGGCCCCCCTCCACCCTTATCAATTTGATTGACTACTTAATTAAATTGATCAATTAAGTAACCTTTCACCCTCTGGTATACCCCTTCCCCTCCCACACTGCCTTCTGGAAACTGGTGGGAAAGAGACTCTATTAATCGGTCATTTTGAGGGAAATCGATAGCTGTGTGTGGAATATTGTTTATTTAAACAGTTTAGGGCATTCAAGGCAATGTATGGAATATATGGAAATTCGTAGAGAGGAAGGATCTCATAACAGGAAATTCGAGGATATATTGTTTATTTATAAAAAATTCAATGTGTGGGGGTTGATTTCTCTTGCTCATAATTCTCTGCTTTTGGGAAGCATAAGGTCTTGCAAGAAGCAATTACATGAGGTAAACATGTTGCATAACCTCATGTTTGGTACTGTACTCTGGGTGTCTTAACCTAATGTCTGGGACTTTGTCGGCACTGTTCTATAAAGTGGTTTTCCATATCACCCGAATTTCCTTAAACTATTGTATCGCCTTTGTTAACAAGTAATCAGTTATGTCCTCCTGCCATTTCCTGGTACATTTTTCGAAATTCACATGCTTTTGAACGCCATTTCTGACACATTTTTCCTCTTTGTCACACCTCCCCTTAAAATGTACTGCATTTTACACAAAAATTATGAAAATTAGTGTAGTGTTCTGAATTTAACCTGTTGTTCTGCTCCCCATCACCCACTTACGCACACCCTCCCATTAACTATTGTACCGCTAACACAACGGCGATATAAAAAAATTATGCAAATTAATCAAATCAATATTCTTCACATGTAGGGGTAGTTTTTCTCAATTCGCAGCATCCTATTGGTCGGTCAAATCGATACGATATAGTTTACACAAAAGGTCGCTAGTAAAAAAAGGGCTCCAATGTGCACAGGCACCGACCGCCGCCCCCCGTCCACTGAACTGCACAGGAGGCGCGGCACCCCTTTCACACTTGACACCTAAGAAATTCCTCTCGAAATTCATGATCACATAGGCACGGACCCGACCCGACAGGGGCGAAGACCTGTTTGCATAGCGCAGTCGCTCTAAGGGCACATGCGCGTCGACACCATAACAACCCGCCGCCGGACTCAAGCCAGCGCGAGTCATCGTTTGGACGCCGCTGCTACCTGCAGCGAACAGGTGAAAGTTGGGTCCATTTTCAACGTATAGAGTTAGAGTTCTTCGACTGTTACACTGACTCCAAGGTGCCCCCACGCCGGTCCCATCACGGGATGCCTCTGGACAGCACGTGTTTTTAACATTGCTGACGAAATACCTGTGGATACTGTCATCACAGAATAACACCGGATGAATTCCTCCTATCTATTCTAACAGGGCAACCCATTTGTCACTGAATGTACTCATCAAGCTGCTGCTGCTGCCGGTGTGGGAGCAGCGTCCGCCGTGGATTTCTGCAGACGATACTTTAAGAGCCAAAATTATATTTTACAGATCGCTACATTCCACTAACAGTTAAACACCGCAAAAGTTGTCTACTGATCATCAAATACATACAAGACTCATAAGGATATTGGGAGCCAGGAACACGTTTACCAGCATAACTACAATTAAACGTGACGGCTGTTGCTACAGTCTGACACCGATCGATGTACTCGTAATGTCCTTTCTAGACGGCTGTTGTCCTGGAATGAATCCCAGTATCTACAGCGCACATAATTTTCTACTTAAGAATCTCATACCTTCGTTGTTATCAATGTGCTGATTCTACTCATCCCTCACGATAGGATATACTCTCCTCTTCACTGATCATACAACAACATAAGGCTCAGTAACTTTACGCTGCATTATATACGAATGTCAAACAAACAGTGCAGTTACCTTTTGTATCTGTACAGCACCCGAAAAACTTATGGTACGCCTACACTCACACCGGCTAAATGTCATGATTCTCCTCAGTCCTAGGAAATTATCTGACAAAAGTCATTGAATCAGCTCTTCTGGAAGGTGCTGCATCCTGCCAAGATTCTCTCAAGAAAGTGCTATGAAGGACCGGCGTCCGGCGCTGTGTGTGATAATGAAAACCGCGGGCATAATGTTTGTAAATACATCACCAACATGGCTTGGTGCACTGTAATCAACATCACTATCGATAGAACAACAACGAAAATCCTAGGGTACACTTAGCAGTACCGATGAGGCGACGTAATGTTACAGGGGTATTGCCCGTGCTGTTTCTACGCTGCAGCAGGTCAAGTTGAACACTTGCATTGCTATATTGTGCAGCTGTTTACGCAATGAATCTATCACCACTTACGTTCGGATATACTTCTCAGTGCACTGAAATCAAGTCCACCATGTTCCATCTATCCTTACATTACGAATAGAACTACGCAATGATTTTTGTTCTTACGCGAATAGTAGTTTGATCACTTCTCACAGAAGTATGTAGGAAATAAATCACCTTACCATCACGTTCAAGCAGCATCATAACATTTCCGACTATCAATTATAGGTGTATAAAAAAAAATTATAATACATCCACACTAGCAAAAGCTGGATGCCGTTTTCGCACTGCAAAATAGTCTCCCGCAATTACGTATTTGTCGATGAATAAAGAATGTAATTACAATTTGAAAAAGCCCTAGAGCATTTTCGGTTTATCGATTTCACCACTTTCACTAAACCTTATAGTATGTTCGATACTTGTAAATCCAGCCAACTCACAGTGGCGTCTTTTATATATATGCAGAGCGCCAACTCAGGGTTTGCATCAGTGCGTTCCGTGCATAGCTTCCACCACACCCAATTTTCCCCTGACTGACAATTGTCTTGAGTGCAAAATATAGTAGAGTACGTTCACATGGATTAATTTTCGCGAACCTAGCATGTGGGTGGAGAAATCGCAAAACTCCTGTAGTCTAAGCGCATTTTTAAGTTCATGTTTCTAAGCACCGTACTTGTTTAACATTTTGGAGCAGGAGTAAGATCACCGCGGGACGGCTGTAGTGTTTCGAGTGGCAAAATTTTGTTACGAAAAACTAAAGAGGCTGTTAGAGCGTCGTACACAGATTTTGTCTGTTACATGAGCGAGAAACGGTGACACAGGCCTGTTTAGATCTAATAACGTGTGTGTGTGTGTGTGTGTGTGTGTGTGTCTGTCTGTGTGTGTGTGTGTGTGTATGTGTGAGTGTGTGTGAGTGTGTGTTTGTGTGTGTCAGTGTGGGGGGGGGGGGACTGAATTTTCACAAAAGTGTATCATATTGTGTCGAACCCCCTATATGCCTGAATGGAATGAATGGTTTATTGCAAGCGTTCAGTAGGCTTTTGTTTGTCTCTTTCAGCGCACTACCTTTATGTAAATGAATAATCGTTATAATTCCATCTACAGTTATTCAACTTAATGTGTGTCCTGCATGTCTGTGAATAAGGTAATGCCGTAGTTCCGAGGAGCTGTGCAAAGTATGGTCATGCTTCAGTTATTGCTATTAAAGGGGGGATAGTGACTGCGCGACCCTACTTGTTTAACAACAGAGCTGTAGCCACACATTAGATAAAATATTCCATAGCTCTTACTTCCTTAATATGTTTAGACACTTAGCCTTGACAACTATGGATTCTAGGGAAAAGAGAACGTTACTGCTTACAGCGTGTTTGAGCTGGTGACATCAAGAAATGCGTGTAATGTGCTCTTGGATATTTATGTGAAATTGATAGAGAGTCGTCACCACGTGAACGCTTTTGATTATTACATGTTCCCTACACGAATTGTTCCATTACTAGGTGATATATATTTTGCTTTCCACCTGAAGTATGTCAAAGTATGACCCATGCTTTAAGCACTATGACTCGAATACGTGATGCCACACTGATGAGCCGCTATTAGCAACCCTTACGTTACTTCGGTTTAAGCTTTACAGCAACGCCTTTCTCTGTTTTGTGAGTCGTGCAGCGCTTAATTTTTTCATAAAACGAGGGAGGCGTGACTCTGAAGCAGAATTTCGGATAGGGAAATAAAAGATATTAAGTACCATCCAGATGTTGTAAAGCACAAATCAAACATTCACTCTGAAAGCATTTTAAGAATTGGACATTTACTTTGATTTAAATTCATTCAAACAGAGGCTATTAGTAACAGCAGCGAAATTAGTAAATGTGCTGTGATACCGTTAAAAGTCATCATATCTTTGATATCGGTGAACTATACTTTTCCGCTAAGCTAGAAACTGTTTAATGTTTTCGAAGGCACAAAAAGCGTCACGTTGGGCATAACAAAATCAACAGAAATTCTAAAATAGCGCCCGACACTGGCAAAAAAAAAAAAAAAAAAAAAATACGTAGCTGCAACTGTTCGCAACCAAAAAGCATCATTTGCTCCAGTCCTCCACTATTGTAAGTTTTAGTGAAGTAGTCCGCTTTGCCCGATTTTTCCTTCCCAAATTAGGTCCATTTTTAGTCAATTTGGGGGAAATTTCCTGGTTTGTCAGACAGAAATTGTAGCAACTCAAGATACATAGGATGCTGAACGTAAGGTTATCTCGAAATCTTACGTTCGGTTTTCTTTCGAATAGGAAGAATTTCACAGACGGCTGGACACAGGCACTGCTCGCAGACGGGCACAGACTTGTCCAGCGTGGTCAGACGGGCACCGACCCGTTCAGCGTGCTCAGACAAACATTCACTTGCCGGTGGGGTACAATGATGCGTTCCTATTGGTTCCCTGAGGGAAGTGGTGGGTTGATGAAGCAGAGGGTACATCAAGACCATTCTACGACCCCTTCTCCTCATTCTTTCGCCAACCAGCGTAGTGTGAAGTTTATTTTCTTGTCCTCGCTCGCACGAGTTAGTTTTCTCATTTCTTGCATGCGTGTTACCAGTTTATGTACAAAAACTGAAACGTTCAGCAGCGGCATCGTGCACCGTCGGTAGTGCCAGTGGCGGCAAACGGTAGAGACCTTTAGAGCATGATGGGGAATTACCTGATAAGTATAGATTCAAATCGGTAACTATAACTTTCCTCTTGCACTTTGAATTTCATAGTATTTATTTCATTTCTTCTTCTTATTGTTTCGGCGCATGTCCACCAACACCAAAGTGTGGATGGTATGAACCTTATCGTGCAACGGCGTATACAGTGGCACCAGCTGCTCCGTCAGCAGCAGCATTGGCAGCATTAGTTCCCTGAGGGAAGTGATGGGTTGATGAGGCAGAGGGTATATAAAGACCATTCTACCCCCCCCCCCCCTCCCCCACCCCCTAATCCTCATTGTGGTGTGACCAGCTGGTCCGTAGATGATTTAGAGAGAGATCAAAATCGATAGCAGTAATTTTTTTCACGAAGAATTTCGTATTGAATACATGTCTTATTGTTTCAGCGTTTATCCGGCGGGTAATTGATGAATCTGAGTGGCATCGTCAGCAGAAACAGCAGTAGCAGTTGCTGCTACTGGAGCATGCTGCAACCCCTGTTGTTGCTGCCACTGCTGCTGATGTTTACACTCAGATTCATCAATTACCTGCTGGATATACGCTGAACCAAGAAGACGCATATTCAGTACGAAATTCTTCGTGATAAAAAGTTATCATCATCGATTTTGATCATTCTCGAAATCATCTACGGAGTCGCTGGCCACACCAGTAGTGTAAAGACGATATATAATGAGGAAACTGACTCGCGTGAGTGATCCAAGACACTACGGTGGTAGAGGAAAGAATGAGTACAAGTGGGCGTAGAATGGCCTTGATGTACCCTCCCCTTTATCAACCCACCACTTCCCTCAGGGAACCAATAGGAACGCAGCATTGCATCCCACCGGCAGGTGAATGCTTGTTTGACCACGCTGGACAAGTCTGTGCCGGTCTGCGAGTACTTCCTGTGTCCAGCTGGCTGTGAAATTCTTCCTATTCAACAAAACCGAACGTACGATTTCGCAATAACTTTATCTTCAGCATCCTATGTATCTAGAGTTGCTACAATTTCTGTCTGACAAACCAGGACATTTCCCTCAAATTGACTAAAAATGGACGTAATTTCGGAAGGGGAAAACGAGCAAAGCGGACTACTTCACTAAAACTTACAATAGTGGGAGATGGGAGCAAATAATGCTATTCGGTTGCGAACAGTTGCAGCTACTTATTTCTTTGCCAGTGTCAGGCACTAACAATTATTTTAGAATTTCTGTTGATTTTGTTATGCCCAACGTGACGCTTTTTGTGGCCTCGAAAACATTAAACAAATTCCAGCTTAGCGAGAAAGTATAATTCAGCGATTTAAAAGACATTATGACTTTTAACGGTATCACAGCACATTTGCTCATTTCACTGCAGTTCCTAATTGCCTCTGTTTGAATGAATTCGAAGCAAAGTAAATGTCCAATTCTTTAAGTGCTTTCAGAATGAATGTTTGATTTGTTTTTACAACATCTAGATGATAATTAATATCTCTTATTTCCCCGTCCGCATTCTGCTTCATAGTCACGCCTCCCTCGTTTTATGAAAAAATTAAGCGCTTCATGACTCACAAAACAGAGAAAGGCGTTGCTGTAAAGCTTAAACCGAAGTAACGTAAGGGACGCTGATAACGGCTCATCAGCGTGGCATCACGCATTCGAGTCATAGCGCTTAAAGCATGACTCATACTTTGACATACTTCAGGTGGAAAGTAAAATATATATCACCTAGTAAGGGAACAAGACGTGTCGGGAACATGTAATAATCATTAGCGTTCACGTGGTGACAACTCTCTATCAAATTCATATAAATATCCAAGAGCACATTACACGCATTTCTTGATGTCACTAGCTCAAACACGCCGTAAGCAGTAACGTTCTTTTTTCCTTTGAATCCATAGTTCTCAAGGTTAATTGTCGTAACATATTAAGTAAGTAAGAGCTATGGAATATTTTTTCTAATGTGTGGCTGCAACTCTGTTGTTGAAGAAGTAGGGTCACGCAGTCACTATCCCCACTTCAATAGCGATAACTAAAGCACGACCATACTTTGCACAGCTCCTCGGAACTACGGCATTATCTTATTCACAGTCATCCAAGACACACATGAAGTTGAATAACTGAATGACGATCGAATCATAATGATTAGTCAGTTACAATAAGCTAGTGCTCTGAAAGAGACAAACACAAGAATATTGCACGCTTGTAATAAACCAATCCTTCGATTCAGGCATATAACGTGTTCCGTCATAATATATTCTTTTTTGAAACTTCAGTTCCCACACACACGCAAACCACACGCACACAGACACGCACATACGCACACAGACACACACACACAGACACACACACAGACACGCACACACGTGCACAGACACACACACACACACGCACACACACACACGCACATACACACACGCACACACACACACACACACACACACACACACACACACACACACACACACACACACACACACACACGTTAAAGGATCTAAACAGGGCTGTGTCACCGTTTGTCGTAACAAACAACAAAATCTTTGTATGACGATCTAACAGCCTCTTTAGTTTCTCGTAACAAACCTTTTTTGCCAGTTGAAACATCATACAGATACGGTGCTTGGGAACATGAATTGAAAAATGCGCTTAGACTACAGAACTTTTGCTGTTTCTCCACCTAACAACTACGCTGGTAGAAACTAACTCCGAATGAACGTCCTCTAGTATATCTTGCATTCGCAATGATTTCTTTGTCAGGGAAAAATTGTGTGCGGTGGATGCTATGCTATGCACTGACACAAACCCTGAGTTGGCGCTCTAAACATAAAAAACACGCTACTGTGTGTTGGATGGATTTACAAGTATAGAACATATTACATAATCGTGGAAGTTTTCAAATCGATAAATCGAAAATAATCTAGGGCTTTTTAAAGGTGTAATAACATCCTTTATTCATCGACAAAGGCGTAATGACGGGATACTTTTTTGCAGAGCGAAAATGGCATCCAGCTTTTGCTAGTGTGGATGACTCATAATTTTTTTTATACACCTATAATTGATAGTCGGAAATGTTATGCTGGAGCTTGAACGTGTAGGTATCGTGACTTATGTTCCTACATACGTTGTGGGAAGTAATCAAACTACTATTCACGTAAAAACAAAAATGATTGCGTAGGTCTAGTCATAATGGAAGGATTGATTGGACATTTTGAATTGTGATTTCAACGCACTGAGAAGTACATCAGAAAGAAAGTGTTGATAGATTCACTTCGTGAACAGCTGCACAATACAGGAAGGCAAGTGTTCAACTGGAGCTGCTATAGTGTACAAACAGGACCGGCAATGCGCCTGTAACAGTACGTCCCCTCGTCGGTAATGCTAAGTGTACCCTAGGATTTTCGTTGTTGTTCTATCGATAGTGATGTTGATTACAGTACACCACCCCAAACCGGTGATGTCGTTTCAAGCATTATGTCCGAAGGTACGGTATTCATTATCACACATAGTGCTGGACGCCTGTCACTCATGACAGTTGTTTGAGAGAAACTTGTCAGGATGCAGAATCTTCCAGAAGTGCTGATTCTAAGACTTTGTCAGATAATTTCCAAGAACTGAGGAGAATCGAGATATTCAGCCGATGTGAGTGTAGGCGTACCATAATTTCTTCGGGTGATGTACAGATATAGAAGATAACTGCACTGTTCGTCTGAAATTCGTATATAATGCAGTGTAAAGTTACTAAGGCTTATATTGTTGTATGATCAGAGTAGATGAGTGTGTATCCTATTGTGAGGGATAAATAAATTCAGCACATTGATAACCGTTATGGTTCAAATGGTTCAAATGGCTCTGAGCACTGTGGGACTTAACATCTGTGGTCATCAGTCCCCTAGAACTTAGAACTACTTAAACCTAACTAACTAAGGACATCACACACATCCATGCCCGAGGCAGGTTTCGAACCTGCGAACGTAGCAGTCCCGCGGTTCCGGACTGAGCGCCTAGAACCGCTAGACCACCGCGGCCGGCTGCAAAGTAATGACAAACTTTTATGTAGAAAGCTATGTGCATTATAGATACTAAGATTCATTCCAAGGCAACAGCCATCAAGAGGCGACATTACCTTAACATCGATCGGTGCCAGACTGTAGCAACAGCCGTCATATTTAATCGTAGTTATGCTGGTAAATAAATTCCTGGCTCCCAATATTCTCGTGAGGCTTTATGTATTTGATGATCTGTTCACAACCTTTGCGGTGTTTAATTGTCAGTGCAGTGTAGTGGTCTGTAAAATATAATTTGGGCTCAGAAAATTTCCTCTGCAGAAATCCATGCCTTACGGAGCTCCCACACAAGCAGCAACAGCAGTTTCACAAGTAAATTCTGTGACATTTTGGCTGCCCCATTAGGATTGTTGAAGGAATGCACTCTGTGCTACTCTGTGACGCCAGTATCTGCAGGTACCTCGTCAGCAACGGTAAAAACACGCACTGCCGAGAGGCGTCTCACGTATGCGACTGCCGTAAGCACGCTTTGGAGTTCAGTATAACACTCGAAGAAATCTAACCGTATATCCGAAAACAGACTCAACTTTCACCTGTTCGCTGCAGGCAGCAGCGGAGTGAGAGTAATGGGCTGTGCTCAGCGGCAGGTCGCGGTGGTGTCGATGCATGCGCGCCCTTGGGGAGACTGCGCTCTGAAAATAGGTCTTCGCCTCTTCCGGTCATGTGAGCAACGGTGCCTAAGTGATCACATATTTCGAGAGGAATTTCCCAGGTGTCAAGCATGAAAGCGATGCCTCCGCTTCATGAGGCTTGAGGGATCCAAACGGTCACCAATGTGTGACTTGGCAGCTGACGGCCACAGGGGCTGTCCACGCATCTAGACTTCTGGCAGTGTGTGCAGTAGCTTCATATGCAGTCCAGTGGATAGGAGGTGGTGGATGGTGCCTGCACACGTTAGAGCCCTTTTTTTTACTAGCAATCTTTTGTTTAAAGTATATTCCATTGATTTGACCGACTAAAATCATGCATCGAATTAAGAAAAAATACCCTAAACATGTAAAGAATATCGACTAATTAATGTGCATAAATATTTTATATCAGTATTGTGTTAGTGGTATAATAGTTAATGGGGGAGTGTGCGTGAATGGGTGACATGGGGCATAACAGCAGATTAAATACAGAACACTACGCTAATTTTTATGCAATATGCAGTACTATAGTTTAAGGGGGTCGGTGACAAAGAAGAAAAATGTGGAAGAAATGGCGTTCAAAAGCATGTGAAATTCGAAAAGTGTACCAGAAAATAGTGGGAGGACATAACCGATTACTTAATCTGGTGTCAAATGCTGTACAATAGTTTGAGGAAATGGGGGTGACATGGAAAACCACTTAACAGAATAATAGGTTAAGTGCTGGCAAAGGTCCAAACATTATTTTAAGACACCCAGAGTACAGTGCCGAACATTAGGTTCTCCAACACGTTTGCCTAATGTAATTACATCTAGCAAGACTGACATGTTTCCAAACAGCAAAGAATGATGAGCAAGAGAATTCCAACCCACTAAAACTGAATATTTTATAAATAAACAATATCCCCTTGAATTTCCTGTTATGAGATCCTTCCTCTCTACCAATTTCCATATATTTCATACATTACCTTGAATACATTAAATTGTTTAAATAAACAATATTCCACACACAGCAATCGTTTTCCCTCAAAATGACCGAATAGTTGAGTCTTTTTCCCACCAATTTCTGGGAGAGGTTAATTAACTGATCAATTTAATTAAGTAGTCAATCAACTTGATAAGCTATTCCAATAACTGAGACCTGAAAGTGTACCTGTAGCAGTGAGGGAGAAGTGGATGGAGGAGGGGGAGGGATAGTGGTTGTGTGTCTGTGGGAGGGGACGACGATAGATTAAGTGTCTGTCAATCAAAAGAAAGGATCCTTTTGGCAGAACAATAAGTTAAGTACCTGTAAATCAAAAGAGAACAATAGGTTAAGTACCTGTCAATCAAAGGATAACAATAGGTTTTCCCCTGAGGGCATACCTGCCCATGACGTAGCCAAGCTCCACTAACAAAATTGGCTGGTGCTCCCCCTTGCCCTCCTACTACAGTGGAAGAAAATTGTAAATTTAGAATAATCATCTGCAGGGACAATAGAAACGAGCTATGGACAAGCAGTAACCAAAGGACATGATGTAGAGATGTGTCACAGCTTAAAATTGCAGAAAGACTTTAAACTATTTTGGATGTAAAATGGGTTATTAAGCAACCACAGGACACATTAAAATGTGCAAGAACATCTAGTTGTATAAAGTAAATGGGACTTTTCTTTGGGGAAATGTTGTCAAAATAGGTGAAAACTGACAGAAAATGTCTAAAACTATCAAGTAATTGTTCTGGAAACATAGCTCGCAACTCATAACTATACCAGGAAGAGGAGGGTACGTTGCATGACGTTAGTTTTGTAATTCCATCATAGGTGATCATTACAGATAATCAGAATTGAAGGAATAATGCAGAGCGATAGAGATCCAAATAACGCGTCTCTCACGTTTCGGTTTTCTGTACGTAGAACTGTGGAACACAATAGTGCCAGGAAAAAGTTTCATAAGCTTCCAAAAATAGGGCATCGTTCATCAGCTCGACATGAGCCGTAGACGATAATTAGGATAACGAGATTAGAGAGTACTACAATGGTTCACGTCAAAGTATATACTGCTTTCGAAACAAATCTAACACGATTATTTGATGAAATGCGGCGCTCAGTTACTGCCATGGACTGAAACGTCAGGCCAATTTTAGAGGCGAAATATATTAATATGAGAACTGTAAAATGAGTATTTAAATATGCCGCTGTTGACTAAAATAACCTCACAAAATGACGCACAGAAGCTTGAATTCTGTTTTCGAGGTATTTTTATTGAGAGACGGCCAGAGAGTTTTTTACTATACCAGACAGCTGCTATGCTGACAGAATTTTCCGTACAGTTAATCTTAATGTTGGTTATGATATGAAGACTTTGAAACCTATTACCAATCACATTCATGACTCTGAAAGAGTCTACTAATCTTTGGCAGAGTCATTCTTAGCCTCTGACAATGAAGGAAAATAGCTGGCTAGAAATATCACCGCGAGAAAAGAGTTTTTCTCTGACATCGTGTTGTATATAAGTGTATGAATTATGCGTATATAAACTTTCTGTAACTATAACACAACTACAGTATTATACAAATTCTCACTTTCTAGTTGAAAAGTGAGCTTCAGCGAAAGTCTGCAAAAGGACTTCTTTACCCTATCTACCGGCAAAGTGGCCAGAGCCAGAGGAAAGTAGAAGTAAGATCTACGTCATGTGGAATCTTTTTTTATCAGGGCGTAGATTTTTCTTCCTAAAATGTGTCTCCCAATCCTTGCGTGTCGCATTTCTCTCTTATTCCCGAATTGCTGTGGTACATTATTCCTCTCAGCAAGGTGAAATGTCAAGTGTCGTAAATCAATTACTGATATGCCACACTAACTTTGTTCCTTGTCAGCAACAGCGTTAAGGAGTCCTTACCCTATCTAGCTCTTGTTTGAATACACGTCCGAATTTCCCGAAAATCTCCGTATATTTTGTAGCATCATTGGTTCTAAGAGCTTCGCTTTTAAGTGTGTTTCTCGAACTACCGAATATTTTTGCTCCTGTAGCAAACGCCATCTTTTGTTTTCTTAAGGCATTCAATACCTGTTGCACAGCTAGGATATCGCATCGTTGTCACACTGATTTTCTTAATAAATTTGGTGACATGTTGACACACATCTATAATAAGTAACCCTAGCTTTTCACCAGCAAATACACAAATGCAGTAGTGCACTTACTTTATGATATATTATCCTCTTAATATTAATTCCGTTGTCTTGAAACAAAGTCAACACAAAATACGTGTTCGGTCAAAGTAGCCACCTCCCTCCTGGACTATGGCCTATTGGGCAACGTCATCCTAAGCCCTGTTTGAATACGACATTGAATAACCTAGACAGTGTGGTTTTGAAGGCTAAAACAAAACGTTCTACCAGCATTGTAGAAATTGTCACAATGAACACATTTTTAAATACATGGAAAGGAATTTATGATTTGCCTTGCATCGGACTCAGAGAGGAGCGTCCGTAATTATCGCCACGAAACTCGCCGACAAAGCAAAGTAGTGTATTTGAATATTCTCTACAACAGAGTAAACCAAAGTGGCCTCTTTACTCAGCCAGGTCACTGTAGCCGTCATTAACTAACAAGTTTTGTTGTCTGCTGCCAGGCACAATACAATGTGGACTGGCTTTTCTTCTATGCCACTGATGTAAACTGAATTTCGTAGAGGCTGGTGTTCTAGCTACAGAATAGTTACCTGAGAGGCAGTTTCACCTAGAATGGCAACGGAAAGGAGTAATAATTACTTTTCACGATTAGGACTAGTGGATCGAGCGAGATACTTAATAAGGTTCTCCATTCACCTCTAACACAACAGTTTTCTCACAGCATTCTCATTTCTTCAGCCACAGCAGTTTTTTAACTCCGTCTAGCCGTCACTCCTTAGTCCTACCTAATGATCTTTTCCCTGATTCATTCATATTCACTTCTCATTTCCCTTTCGTACTCAGGCCTTTCCAATCTCCCACCACGCAGCTGCTACGGTCGCAGGTTCGAATCCTACCTCAGGCGTGGACGTGTGTGATGTCCTTAGGTTACGTAGGTTTAATTAGTGTTAAGTCAAGGGGACTGATGACCTCAAATGTTAAGTGCTTAGAGCCATTTGAACCACTCTTCCAGCTTCTCCACTCAACCGCGGTAGGCTCTTGGACTACAGCAGCTCTTGGAATACAGCACAGATTCCGCTCTGGGTTTTACTTTTTGAACTTTATGTTTGAGATGAGAGGAAACAGATTTTAGCTCACCTATTACCACCATAAATTTTATTAATTTTTTAAACAAATTACGATGTTAGATATTTTTCCATCCGTGAACTATACAAAACACAATCGTACCGTTTATCTTTCTGACTCAGATATATACATTTTTCTACGCGTTTACTTCCGGTCACCGTTTTTGATCTACAGACTTACGTACGTAAGAATTTCTTCATGTCAATTCATAAACATCACAGTACTGATCTACACTACTGGCCATTTAAAAAATTGTTACAGATAAAGTGCTACAGACGAGAAATTTAACCAACAGGAAGAAGATGCTGTCATATGCAAATAATTAGCTTTTCAAAGCATTCACACAAGGTTGGCGCCGGTGGCGACACCTACAACGTGCTGATGTGAGGATAGTTTCCAACCCATTTCTCATACACAAACATCAGTTAACCGGCGTTGACTGGTGAAACATTGTTGTGATGCCACGTGTAACGAGGAGAAATGCGTAACATCACGTTTCCGACTTTGATGAAGGTCGAATTGTAGCCTATCGCGATTGCGGTTTATCGTATCGCGACACTGCTGCTCGCGTTGGTCGAGATCCAATGACTGTTAGCAGAATATGGAATCGGGGGTTCAGGAGGGTAATACGGAACGCCGTGCTGGATCACAACGACCTCGTATCACTAGCAGTCGAGATGACAATTATGTTATCCGCATGGCTGTAACGTATCGTGCAGCCACGTCTCCATACCTGAATCAACAGATGGAGACGTTTGCAAGACAACAACCATCTGCACGAACAGTTCGACGACGTTTGCAGCAGCATGGACTATCAGCTCGGAGACCATGGCTGCGGTTATCCTTGACGCTGCATCACAAGCAGGAGCACATGCGATGGTGTACTCGACGACGAACCTGGCTGCACGAATGGTAAAACGTCATTTTTTCGGCTGAATCCAGGTTCTGTTTACAGCATCATATTGGTCGCACCCTAGTTTGGCGACATCGCGGTGATTGCTCATTGGAAGCGTGTGTTGTCATCGCCATACTGGCGTGATGGAATGGGGTGCCATTGGTTACAAGTCTGGGTCACTTCTTGTTCGCATTGACAGCTCTTTGAACAGTGGAAGTTACATTTCAGATGTGTTACGACCCGTGGTTTTACCTTTCATTCGATCCCTTCGAAACCCTACATTTCAGCTGGATAATGCACGACTGCATGTTGCAGGTCCTGTACGGGCCTTTCTGGATACAGAAAATGTTCGACTGCTCCCCTGGCCAGTTCATTCTCCATATCTCTCACCAATTGGAAACGTCTGGTCAATGGTGGCCGAGCAACTGGCTCGTCACAGTACGCCAGTCACTACTCGTGATGAACTGTGGTATCGTGTTGAAGTTGCATGGGCAGCTGTAACTGTGCACGCCATCGAAGCTCTGTTTGACTCAATGCCCAGGTGTATCAAGGCCGTTAATACAGCCAGAGGTGGTTGTTTTGTTTACTGATTTCTCAGGATCTATGCACCGATATTGCGTGAAAATGTAATCACATGTCAGTTCTAGTATAATATGTTTGTCCAATGGATACCCGTTTATCATCTGCATTTATTCTTGGTGTAGCAATTTTAATGGCCAGTAGTGTATTTCTCTGATGTAAACATCATTTGATACACAGACTGTCTAAGTTCAAGATCCTAATACTACGACTCTCACATATATTTTTACTTGTGATGTGTCAGTTCAGTAATGTTCTGCAACTGCTTCCCGCGACCGATTGTAAGGCACGATCCGCAGATGAAGTGACAGACAGTGCCATGGTGAGCGCCGCTTCCCCACCTGCCAAAACATGTCGACTTAAACAAAACCCAAGATTAAGACGATGTTGATCTCCTTTTTCGACACCAAGGACTTGATCCATTACGAATTTCTACCCGATGAAAATTGGGGAGAAGATGAACACCATGCCACCGACTGTCACCTGGTGACCGTACCATATTGGTAGCACGAAGTCTTATCTCCTGTCACGATGGGGACATCCAACAACGTGCGACCACGGTGATTCGAGCGATTCCACAAGAAGCATTAACTGACTATTACTAACAGCTTTAAAATCGATATCAGAACTAAGTTGTAGCTGGTAGTATTTATTTTGGAGGGCAGTTAAGGTGTTTTGTTTGTAACACTAGCTTCCTTTATTTTCTGACTTCATTCACCGAGCTTTTCAGACGCACCTTTTATGTCTTCTGAAGACTGAGAATACCCCATTATCTGCGACTTCAGTCAGGCCCTGAGCGTGTCGTTTCAGTTTATTATGAATGGTTGGTCATCTCACAGTGTTATCCAGAAGTGCCCCATTTGTAAAATTATTGTCTCTTGCTATAATTCCATGATATTTCGTGACGTTCGTAGCTTAAACAAGTTTTTTTGGAACCACAGGTTCCAAAAAAATTTTAAAAGTGTTCCAGCAGATGTTTCCGTGTGCCTTCTGAAAGCCTAAGAAAACCGTACTTAAAACCTAGTTGTATTTACAAGTCTTCTCACATCTATGTTGGGAACAAAGATTTTGTCAGGGTCCTTTTTTTGGTTTTTTGTTTAGTCATCGGTCTCCTGACTGTTTGATACGGCCCGCCACGAATTCCTCTCCGTGACAGCCTTTTCATCTCATAGTACTCAGAGTAGCACTTGTAACGTACGTTCTCAGTTATTTGCTGGATGTATTCCAATCTGTCTTCCTCTACCGTTTTTGCCCTCTACAGCTCCGTCTTGTATCATGTCAGTCATTTCCTGGTGTCTTAACAGATGTTCTATTATTCTGTCCCTTCTCCTTGTCAGGTTTTCGACATCCTTCTCTCCGATTGTCCACAGAACCTCTTCATCCCTTACTTTACTAGTCCAACTAATTTTCAACATTCGTATGCAGCACCATATCTCAACGCTTCGATTCTCATACCTTCCGTTTTTCCCACAGTGCATGTTTCATTACCATACAACTCCCTGCTCCAAACGTACATTCTCAGAAATTTCTTCCTCAGTTTAACGCTTATGTTTCAAATTAGTAGACTTCTTTTTACCAGAGCTAGTCTGCGTTTGATGTGCTCCTTGCTCCGTCTATCATGTAATTCTACGTCACTTTCACTAAGGATAGCAATGTCATCAGCGAATCGTATTATTGACATCCCTTCACCAATGAATTTTAATTCCACTCCTGAAACTTTCTTTCATTTGCATCATTGCTTCTTCTTTGTACAGACTGACGAGTAGTGCCGAAAGACTACATCCCTGTCTCACACCGTTTTTAATCCGAGCACTTCGATCTTGTCGTCCACTCTTAGCATTCCCTCATGGCTGTTGTACAAATTGCGTTTTACTCGTCTCTCCCTATAGCTTACCATTAATTTTCTCAGAATTTTCAACATCTTCCACCATTTTACATTGTCGGACGCATTTTGCTGGTCGACAAGTCCTTTGAACGTTCCTTGATTTTTCTTTACGGTCTACAAGATAATAATGAACTTGTTTTCATTTTATAAAGTCTAGTAATAAATCAGTGTATGTCGTAATATTCTAAGATTGGTTAATCAATTCAATAATTCTCTAGGATTGGAAATATCTCATCCGTGCTGGAATGTCGCATATCTCGACGACTGACAGAGCTGTATAGTAAGTGCTAACGCGGCAATATCAATAGTTGACGGAGAAATATTCTATGAACCTTTCATACACCAACACGCACGCTTAGGCTGGAATGCAGTGGAATTCGAAAGAATTAGTGCAAAATTGCATAGCGAAATGCACGGAAAATTAAGAAGTTGGAAAAGAGAAAACAGACAGTCGCCCCTCGAAAAACATATATCACAATCATCAACCGACACACACTACATGTAAACCATCGCTGATAAATAGTCATCAGAAATGCTGACGCCAATGTTAGAGAAATAGAGTAAACTGAAATACGTGACAGAGTTCAAGTAAGTGATAAATGGAAAATCAAAATAAACCTTACTCAAGACACAACGTGTCAAAATTTGTCCACCAACTGAGCAGGCATTAAAGAAGAAGAAGAAAAAAATAAATAAATTCAGTAGGAGTGAGCAGATATGTGTGAGTTGAGGGGACGAAGGTATTTCACAAACGTCAATTATAGGAAGTCATTTCTGAAAGTATTTGTATGGATGGAGTGTAGCCATGTATGGAAGTGAAACATGGACGATAAATAGTTTGGACAAGAAGAGAATAGAAGCTTAGGAAATGTGGTGCTACAGAAGAATGCTGAAGATTAGATGGGTAGATCACATAACTAATGAGGAAGTACTGAATAGGATTGGGGAGAAGAGACGTTTGTGGCACAACTTGACCAGAAGAAGGGATCGGTTGGTAGGACATGTTCTGAGGCATCAAGGGATCACCAATTTGGTATTGGAGGGCACCGTGGAGGGTAAAAATCGTAGAGGGAGACCAAGAGATGAATACACTAAGCAGATTCTGGAGGATGTAGGTTGCAGTAGGTACTGGGAGATGAAGAAGCTTGCACAGGATAGAGTAGCATGGAGAGCTGCATCAAACCAGTCTCAGGACTGAAGACCACAGCAACAACAACAATTATAAGAAACACTCAAAAACAATAAACCGCCGATACAGGTGTCATACCAAAATATTTGGTTATTGTAAACATTACTAAAACAGAATAAAGTATCATGGTAGCAAAGTGTAAACATATTTTTGTTTTAAGTAGTCAGACAAATACTTGCTTACGTCCTCCAGAAAAAGAGTCCCACAACTTACTTTTTATAATTTTATATGTTTATGAGATTAGAAAATGCTTTTAAAGCATTTTAAAGGAGTGTTTCTAATATAAACACGGATCACATTTGACGCTACTGACAAAAGCGTATGAACAAAAGTATGAAGAAGTCGTGGACTATTTACCAGCGGCAAATGGTTCAATAGTGTTTGGGGAAACCTTATTTTATTATGAGCACTACGGTGACATTGGTAGAGGAATACTGACAACGCACTTAATTCAAATATGTTGGTTTCTTGTAACTTGCAAAATTGATGAGGCTTTATGCTATGAGGCATAGTGCTGGGTAGTTACTGTTCCCTGGAATTATGATTTATATATCAGTCTTGAGACCAGCATCGTAAATCATGGCACGTCAAGTCGTATCTTTTTGCACAACAACGAATAGCTTCTGCAGCACATTCTGACACTTTAACAATGGCTACGAGAGGACGAGAGCAGGTGTAATTCGCATTCCTGTTCATTCACAGCAGCGTACGTAAACATGCAATGCGTTTGTGTTCATGACGTGTCTGTGAAAGAGTGTGTGTGTGTGTGTGTGTGTGTGAGAGAGAGAGAGAGAGAGAGAGAGAGAGAGAAGGCCATGTGCGGGGGTCGATGGTGTGAGTACATGACGTGCGTCTGAACGTGTATGTCTGTCAGTATGTGTGTGCGCGTTTAAATGTGTGTGTGTGTGTGTGTGTGTGTGTGTGTGTGTGAACTGGGACACCCGAGGAGACTGCAATTGACGAAGCGTCATTCGGCTATTTTCGACAGGTCAATCAATCACGGGCGTAGTGTCGCGCAATAAGCTGCCTGCCCGGACGAACAGGCTGGACGTGTCGCTCTCTAAATCATTACCGTTTTTCTGCCTGTCCGGCTGACGTGTTCGCTGACTCGCATTCACCGCGAGGAGCATTGAGTATGAGGACGCCGACGTATTTTTATTGACGGAGGGCCCTCGGAGTGTGCCAGCAACAGAAAACAGCCTGTTGCGCCCCCGCTCTATATTGGCAGGCGACCGATATGACGTGCTGGATGACGCACTGTGCGGCACCGCGGTTCTCAATGGAACCTTGGTTTTGCCGTTTTTTTTTTTTGTGTCTTCAATGCCTTTACTCCCACACCAACGCGTTGCTGTGACTTGGGTTTTTAATCTTTTTCTGCCTGATGGAGTCTCTTGTCCTGATTCCATCCGAATTGCAACGATTTTGCACGTTCTGCGATGCGTATTTCTCTTGTTTATTATGCCACTCAGCTGAAGTGGATCACAGCACATGTAACCGACTGTCTTAGTAGCTTGTAATTACGTTAAATTGAAAATGAATTAAAGATGAATCCTCCTTTCTGCAAGTACTCTATTATTGTTTTGCTTTAAGTCCCAAACCTGTTTCACCACAGGTTTGAAATCATCAGCTGGCTTTTCTTTTATTTTTTCTGAAATACAATCATAAAGAATTTATCGTTGGTAAGAAATATGTTACATCGGTTTCTGCTGTTATTTAAAACTTACGCACTTAAAATTTTATTTACATTGTGTGTCTATATTAAGACAGCACGTCTTCTGCAAACATTAGGTATGTTACGTGACATGCACTCAGTTTTTTTTAGCCTTTTCTTTGCTGTATTCAGCTTCCCTGTGCTCTGTTTGGTTTTTATTTGCCTGAAAAATGTGTTTTTGTTCTTGTCTGTGTATTTAGAATGACGTGTTGACAACGATAAAAGTTGTTGGTGAGGTTTTGGCATAGAGAAGAATTCGGTGTGGTTTGATACTCATGGGTTACGTTTCGTATTTTAATAGAATTTACTCGTATTTTCTCCTGTTCGTTGGTGTACGCCACAATTTGTTATGTTATTGTGGCTCGAGAATACGTTTGACTACACAATTTGACTTTCTTGTGCGATTTTGACGGCCGTTTGTTTCACTTCACTACTTTGTTTTTGGATGATGTCCGCGAAATTTGAATTATTTCCGTTTCTTTTCATTTCGTGTGTGTGAGAGCGCGTGCGTGTGCCTCTGTGTGTTTGTTTTCTTGCTTGAGTGTACGTGTCTTGTTTGATACTTTGCTGGAAGTGTTCAACATTTCATTGCAAACTACTGACGTAGATGAGTCTCTTGCGATGTGTGATATCTTTCTGGATGTGGTAACATTCTCTTATTTTTAAAGGATGGTAGAAATGATTACTTCGTTTTAAGATCTGGAGGTCAGTTTCCACGCCACTGGAATGGTGTTCTTTTAATGAGGTTGTCAACAGTTCAGAAACGTGCATTGTCACTTTCCAGTGTTCTTAACTGTTCTGAGTATCTTATCCTGAAATTACAGCATATAAGACCTATGTACATTGAATGTATCTATGGTGATGAAGGGTATTTCAGTAGTTTATCGGCTTTTTACATGCCATATTTACATCTTGTTCTCCCGTAATGTTTTCCGTTCTGTTTATTGTTTTCTTGTCAAATGAAGTGTCTGCCATGTTTTGCTGTTGACTGGCTTCTTGATCTCGTGTTCTTTGTGTAAACTCTGTTGTGTGCTTGTTAATTCTGTGTAGTGCTATAATATTTCTGTGCGTATTTGGTGTCAGTTGTGTCACTCTTGGCTCAATTTTTCTACAGTGTTTATTTTGTAACCATATTTCTGCCAATTGTCGACGTTTCGACCCGTCTGCTGGGATCTTCTTCAGGACATTGTGTTTGTTGGAGGGAATATGATGCGCCTTAACAACCCAGACTATTTTAATTTAATTTTTTTTCTGTAAACAGGGGAACAGAGCTTAAATCTCCAATATGAACTTTAAATTGAGGTCTTCGATCTGTTGGCTATGGTCGCTTAGAAATTAATTTGTGCTGTGGCGCTATCGACAGCTATTAGTAATCTCATGTTGATGCGCAGTAACATTGTGTTGAATTTGCACTAGAACGATTTTTCAGTTTATGTTTTTAACGTGTAACTTAAGCCTAGAACAGAAACGGCTGTGAGCCCCAATATTGCATTTCGTACTTTTTTGATGGGAAAGCTTTGGTGCACTTTAGCTTTATTACATGATGGTTCAACTGAAGTTTAGATTCTTCGTGTGATCGACGATTCTTATTTGAGTATTATGGCATCAGTATTTGCTGCAGGTCTTGAAGACACTTGTATTGTTACTGCTATGTAAGGGCACCGCTTTGAAAACGAGACCGCGAAAGAGAGCATGGCGGACCTGCTTAACTTTAGGATGTGCCAGGAAAAGGCTCTCTAGATTTGACCAGACACAGACAGGAGGCCAGAAGAGTGTGAACCACTGTTGGTTATCAAACAAAATGCAGAAAAGGACTGTTTCCCATTATTTCACAAAAAGTGGAGTCTGCACCGTGTCTTAGAATTACATTAATTATAACTTTGTTGTGATTATTACATTTTTAATCTTTTCAAGCATTTCTAGCAAATAAAAGCAATAAAAGAGCAAGCTTTAATGCACTATAGTTCTCAAACAGGTGTCAGAAAGTCAGAGGGCAATTAAGCTGAAAAGAAAACATGCCCTGCTTGATCGTACATTTTGAGAAGGAATGTTTTTCCCGAAAATTCAAATTAATGAGAGTATAGAACGTAATTCACCATTGACTTAAAAAAAGTGTTCGCGATGGAAAGGGGTAAACCAGAGGTGCATTCATAATGATACCACAGAGGAAAGTTGCAATTGTTAAGCGCTTAGTTCATGACAAATCAGAAGAGCTAGGAGCCTTCAATGCAGAACACCAGCAAAGCGAAGTTTAGTGATGCTCCCGAAGCAGTTTGTAGACTGCTGTAGTCTTCGCGCTTCTTGTATCAGAGCCTCCAGTATCTCGGGCTCAACAGAGAGCGAGGAAATTTTCGATATCCGGCCTCCTTTTTCTCAACGTAGTGTTGCTTCCTGCAGTCCCATATCTGTTCCACCTACGATATTTCTCGATACGCTTCGAAAGACAGTTAACTATTTTCAGTTTTTATGAATAGTCACTTTGGTCTCTTAAATCCTTAAAGGGAAGATATCACATTCCATTTTGAAAATGAAACTATGATGGTTTTTGATTAAATAATCTCGCTTAAAACTAATTAGGACACTAATATTTTATTTGAAATGTTGTTGTTGTTGTGGTCTTTAGTCAGGAGACTGGTTTGATGCAGCTCTCCATGCTAGTATATCCTGTGCAAGCTTCTTCATCTCCCAGTACATACTGCAACCTACATCCTTCTGAATCTGTTTCGTGTATTCATCTCTTGGTCTCCCTCTAAGATTTTTACCCTCCACGCTACCGTCCAATACTACATTGGTGATCCCTTGATGCCTCAGATCATGTCCTACCAACCGATCCCTTCTTCTGGTCAAGTTGTGCCACAAACTTTTCTTCTCCCCAATCCTATTCAATACATCTTCATTAGTTATATGATCTACCTATCTAATCTTAGCATTCTTCTGTAGCACCACATTTCGAGATCTTCTATTCTCTTCTGATATTTGCAGTATAAACTAAATTAACTTCCGTATAAGTTCTCATGCCCCAGGTCTACGAGGGTTCCACTGTATTTCCTTTTAATCTTCAGAATGACCGTATTCAAGTAGCTCGCCGAAGCACTTTATTGTAGAGAGAAATATAAAATTCCATGTGGTGCGGATTCAACCCACAATAAGAGCAGGAAAAATTAACTTTAAACATATTTGAACCACATTATTGTCCTCTCTACATTATCCCAATTATCAGTCGACCAGACCGCAAGTTAGTGTTTTCATGTAATATATATATTTTTAAATACTGGTACTTTAATATTTCGGTACTTTGACAGCCATAAACTGACGCCACAGTGCTCATTTTTTACACACAGTCTTAAAAATTGTCACAGATTCATCAAAGGAAAAATTTTCCTGAGTGCGATACCATGCGTGCTAGATAAGTCCTATTGAAAACTCTTAATTCCAGTAAATTGAAGTGTTTTTGGGCTGCAGAGATATGACGGATTTGCGAGTGGTGACAATTCTAATTCGTACAGAGCTTCAGGCAACATTTAGGTCTCATCTACGCAAAGTAAACTCTTAGAACTGCAAGTTGACTCAAGCCACCATGCAATCCTCTATTTAATACGCAGAAAAAGCCTGGCCGCTTAGATTGCCTGTTGGGCAGAAATACGTCATCAAATGAAAGGTTATTAACATAACATTCTTTAATTGCTTCTTTATACTGTTGCTTAACTGTTTTGCGTTCACTTATTCTTGCATTACATATTTCACCTATGAACTGAAAAGCTTGTATTTAAATGAACTAGATGTTTACACTTGTCGTCTTGCAATACACTACCTGATCCAAAGTATCTAGACACACCCATGTAATGTAGAGTAAACCACTAGATGTCAGGAGAGGCTGATCCGCCTTTTTAAATGAATGGGAGGCGGTGTGGCTTTTATGTTGTCAGAAGAGAAACAGTGACAGCTGAATGGGTCGGTTTGTGACTTCGAACGTGTAGCTCAATGACACATGAGTAACAAATATGAAAGGGATAGTTCAAGCGGCCGGCTGGGGTGGCCGAGCAGTTCTAGGCGCTACAGTCTGGAACCGCGCGACCGTTGCGTCGCAGGTTCGAATCCTGCCTCGAGCATGGATGTGTATGATGTCCTTAGGTTAGTTTAAGTAGTTCTAAGTTCTAGGGGACTGATGACCTCAGAAGTTAAGTCCCATAGCGCTCAGAGCCATTTGAACAATTTTTGATATTTCAAGCCTATTATAGCAAAGTGCACAATACTAAGGACGGCGGTCGTAAAAAAGGCGCATGAAATCAACTGAAATAATCGATTCCGAGATGCAAAATGGTACCAGCAGAAAAGCTAGCAAAATGACTGTTAGTAGGAAGTTAAACAGAATTTGTTACCATGTTCGATGGTTCAAATGGCTCTGAGCACTATGGGACTTAACATCTATGGTCATCAGTCCCCTAGAACTTAGAACTACTTAAACCTAACTAACCTAAGGACATCACACAACACCTAGCCATCACGAGGCAGAGAAAATCCCTGACCCCGCCGGGAATCGAACCAGGGAACCCGGGCTTGGGAAGCGAGAACGCTACCACACGACCACGAGATGCGGGCTTACCATGTTCGAGCAGCTCCTTATCAGCCACACATTTCTCTAGGGAGTACTAAGAAACGTTTGAGGTGGTGCAAAGATGGACACCACTGGAAAGTGGTTGACTGAAAACAAATGATTGGGGTTGATGAATTATTCTCTATCTCTCGGAAGTTCGATGGGAAAGCTTAGGATTGGCAAATGCCTCCAGACCTCTTAACAGCAATCATGTGGAGTCCCACAAATGAAATAAGGAGGACGTGGTGTTACAGTATGGGGTGTTTTCATACAGTTTTTGCATTGAGTCCTGAATTTAGAAGGATTTGAACACAGTACACAGTATTGTGTACTGCATGTAGAAGAGGAACACTTACTTTCTATCAGCATGACAATGCAACCTGTCAAATAGGAGCATCTATGAGACAAATCGTTGTGGACTGTAATCCTGGTATAGCGTGGTCTGCCGAGAGCCGCAACCTGAACCCTGCGGACTACCTTTGAGGCTGAGTAAGATCGAAGACTTCATTGCAAATCCCAGCGTCTAACATCACGACCTTCTCTTGCTTCGGATCTTAAGGGAGACTGAAGCGTCATTCATCCACAGACATTCAAACAACTCATTGCAAGTGTCCCAGCGGATTCAGTCCGTTAGTAAGGCGATGGGGGAACGCACTCCATATTAGCGCCTGCTGTTAAGCGGCCTGGTTTCTGTAGATCATATAGAGTACATATTTGTATAAACTGAAATGCTTTTCAATTCATTGTGAATGGAGGATGAAATTTTAATTGCATTTCATATTTTTGTTTTGATTTCTCTAACGTCTAATAGTAATTTCAGGTGAGTTTGAATCGCTGGCGAGCTTTACAATACCGTAACATTCGCAGATGTTGCGAGTCATCCAAGGGACGTTACCCACGCACTAATAACAGACTAGGTGGTTGTATGTGCGTGTGTCACCACAAATTGCGATGACATTGAGTGCTCAGCAAAGTTGCGCAGCACTGGCCCGAGCTGTGCCCTATCAGAAAGATGAATTGGTAGCACGGCAGGAAAAGCCGTTGACGCTGTAAAAGGGGAGATCCGGGTCTTTCACATCTGCCACATTGCTTTCAATATTTAATTTCTGCTGAGAAATGTCGCGGTTTATTTTTTTCACCTCTTGATTTATATCCAAGTTTTTAGGATTCACGTGTCACGGCTGCTTGCTCACCTGAGATTTCTGGACTTTATTTACAAAACCTCTTGCTATACATGTCACCATATATGATGACCGAATATCGTACAGTTAAAAAAAAAAGTTCTGAAAAACCTGAAAACCGAGAATAACCAGGAATAGATGGTACAAGTATCGAATTGACTAAACACGGAGGAATTATCTTAAAGAACAGTTTAACATATCCTTGGTAAAATATGAGATACCGGAGGAGTGGAGAATAGCAAGTGGGATTTCAGTCCATAAGGAAGTCGAATATTTGGCACAATAAGAATAGCGCTTAAGGGTATAACAAGGGATGACACAGATCAGAAATTTTATAAAGCCATACCAATTCGTACTTTATTATTTTTATTAGAGAGTTGGCCACTATAAGAATCAGAAATATAGCTTCTGGAGTCTGTAAGAGGCTGCATTAGGGAAGACACAATTTGAAACAAAAGTAGTACTACACTCGCGCATTTGTACGTGCGTAATTTCCTGGAAATGGAGGCCACGCGTAAGGGGCATTGCTATCCGACTTCGGAGGGAATCTTTGCCCTTTTTAGCAGACGACAGGTAGCTCAGGCCCGTATGTGTTTGACCATGCATTGTGTTGAAGTTATGCTGTGAGTCTAATTATGCGTAATAATGTCTCTTGGCTCCAAAGGAAGCACACTTAAGTTTATAGATGATTAAACGGAATGAAGACAGTCGTATGGAGTGCCCCTTCTGAAGGTTATTTGAATAAAAGCTCGAGATCTGTTGACTTGAGCGTCAAGTATTACGTAAAAGGTCCCCGATCACATTTTTGTAAAGAATAAGGTACCGTAAGTTTAGAAGCAGAAAATCTAAGACAATAAGCCAAAAATTTATGAAAGTTTAGGCCTATATGAAAACTGTGGACGAAACCCATGGTATAGCGAATTAAAATCAGAATACCGGGGGAGCATGACACTTGAATAAAAGAACTGATGGGATATGTTATGCTCCTCAAAAAACTACTCAAACTTGAAATGAAGGAAATAGATGATGCAAAAAATACAATCTTGAAAGAAACAAACGTCGTTACTGTAGGTGATTCTGGGGTCTATGAAAACCAAATTTGTCGAGTGCTAGTCTGTTAATGTACGTAACATCTTTCGTGATTAACATTGTATAAAGGAATAAAATACAATTCATGCATTGAAAATTAATTAACCTTCCCGTCATGACGAAAAAGTCTCTACAATACTTCTATGTTTCAAGAATAATCAGTAAAATGCTTTCGTTTGAAACGAGGAATAAATAGTTGAATCTGTTATATACGTCGCTACATACTAGCTAACAGAATTTTTTGTTTCCCTTGCAGATTTACAAGCAGAAAATCTAAAATATCGCAGTGATCTCCTTTAAAATTTGCGAATTAAACGTTGCCATCACTTCGTTCTTTCTCACACCTCTGTAATTTAGATGCTTCTTTACCTACAGTGGCTTTTGTGTTTTCTTTTTCTGTTGCCTTTTTATCACAATAAACGCAACAGAAGCTCCCAATCAAAGAAGGGAAATCATAGCAGACTGCTTGTACAATGAAGCAACGTGTGGACACGAGAACGCCCACGCCCAAATGCATTGTTTCCACAATTTTTTGTCCTTGCCTTTTTATTCCAGTGCGTCTGAAATTGCGCACGGCGAAAGGGGCGTCGTTTGGACGTATCGTAACAGGTATTAGGAAGCCAGTCGAAAGGGGTTGAGAATTTCAAACTTGACGATATCACGCGCAAATTAAATGAACTTTGGGTAAGAAATATTTTGAAGTATATGGACAAGATAATGTATATCTCGGAAGAGTGATTAGTCTTATGATTCAGAATGTGACTACAACGATCATGAATTACAAAGATAATGATTTACTACACTTAAAAGTTATTAACACTCCAGCCAGAATTAGTCGCACTGACTGATCTTGGTGTTAAAGGTGATCACTGCTCGGCATAGTAACCACAATCAATGGATAGTGTGAATGTTTGAATCAAGTTACGTAATTACATTTTGAAGAAGAATTTTGAAAGAACAAATACTGTTCTTTGCACACGATTCGACTGCTGGAGCAGAAAAGAACCATTCCAAATAATAGTATTACCACTCTTCGGAGATACTCTCCTAACTTTCCTCATCGTTTCTGCATTGCGTAGATGGAGACAACTCGAAAAATTACTGCTCGTCACGTCTTTCATGCGACGTCCGGTGACAACAGAGAGCGCCGGTGCGTTTCCAATTAGAAAAGAAATTATTTTAAATTGGAATTTTTCGTGTGCGTTCGATAGAGTGGACCTATATTAGTCTAGGTCGACATTCATTTTATCGATATGTATTAACTGGGACAGTAAAACACGAAGAATAGCAGTCCAGCAGCGATTCAGTAGCATTGCATGCTTGGCGGTAACATCGCTGACCAGGACAGTGCAGTTGCTATCGGGGTACTGGTTAATCTTTTTGTTTTACGTCCCTGTTACCATATATCAAAACAAACGAGCTAGACTAAACCGGGATAGCTCTACACAAAGGGCATGCCAAATTCCACTAGAAAATCATTTTGTCTGTTACGGGAAACAAATGACGCTTTCTGTCGGCAGTGGGGCTGCATGAAAGACCTGATGAGTACTAATAGCTTCCTACTGCATAAATAAAATCGCAAATATCTGCTGAAACACCAGCTCTGCTCACGATTCTTAAGGAGAGACACGCTGTATATTTGTTTCTACTCGATCCGCGGAATGAAAGTAGCGGACTTCAGTTTCATAAGCGAACTAAGTAGGCTACGCTCAAGTAGATTACACAAGCTGCTGTTCCATAGTACCTGGTGTGGAACAAGGACTTGGGATGAATGGTATGTGAGTAGGCCACGAAAGTATTTAAGGGGAGACGGTTGCAGAAATCATGAAAAAAATCACAATTTCTTTTATTTGCTTATTTGAAAGTAAGTATATTTGAGATTACTATCCCAATTTCTTTCATTTAAATTCCAACTACAAATGATACTAAGAAATTAAAACGTAAGCAGTGTTATGCACCATGCCCAAGTTTCAAGGTACGCAGTGGAGGAAAAAAATCTCTTGCTCAATTGTGAGAGTGAACCTGGAAGATATTGCTTTACAAAGCTGTGATTGTTTGGTCCAAGGACTGTGGCATAGATGGCTGTGGATCTTTATAAACAAGTTTTGTGCTGTTTAGTGGAATTTGAGTGAAGTTGGATTTATTGTGTCGTTCCTTGTTCAAGGTTGAACACTCTGAACGCTTTTTACAATACCTAGGCTTGGTGAAGCATTTAAAATAAGCAATGAATTCCATAATTCAAATATAAAGCGAAAAACTGATGTTGTGGCTACGGTATAGCTACAGATGCAAAAATTAGCTTATCTCAAAGAACATCTGAACTAAAGATTGGGAAAGATATTTTGTCAGAATAAACAATTCATGACAGAAATACAGCTTTCAGAATTTTTGATCTGGAACTGGTGAGACAGGCACTTAGAAAAGCCTAAAAGTGCTGTTTTTAACGAGGAAATGTGAAACTCGCCGATGATGCCAGAGGGGGTGACGGTTTGGGTGATTCGGGGAAGGGGACCTAACGAGAGGTCATCTCTCCATCCCAGCATTTGCCTGAAGCGATTTAGGGAAATAATGGAAAACCTGTATCACTATGGCTTGACGCTGGTTTGAACCATCGTCCTCCCGAATTCGAGTCCAGTGTGCTAACCACTGTGTCACCTCGCTTGGTGTGCATGATGGAAAGAGAGATTGATTTGGTTTGCACACTACACATTTTATGTGAAAACCGTGATGCTGACACACCATTCAACACATCGAAGGCCAGTAATGGAATGTATGAACTTAATATGAGACTTTTTTATGATATTATTATCTTGCCTGGTCCACCCATTAAATTTATTGCAATGAATACTACTCTCCTCAATGCAGTTGCAGAGGTAAGTGAAGAGAGCATGTAAATGGTAGTCCAATGGACAACCCGAGAAAATTGTGATGCAAGATACAGCAGTTTCCTCTGCCAGTTCCTCCATACTTCACTGCATGGAGTTTCAAAAGTCGTTACTGTCGACACTGGAAAAGTAGTAGACACACAAGTGATGTCTAAATATTTATCTTGTGCATGAAATATAATGATGCAAGTAAAGAAACAGAATGGCAAGAAGGTCACAAAGCTGTTTGTATCACGAATTATATGAGCTCCAATGGCTGTAATTGGTATTTGCGAAAGATACACACTGTACTTAGGAAATGGAGACGCTAATGCTTTCAAGAACGTATATGAAAGTCAGCCCTACGGAAAACACTATTGAGAAACTGGAGTGCCTAGGCCATATTTAGAAAAGAATGGGTGGACAACTCACAAACCTGAAACTTACTGGCAGATTAAAACTGTGTGTCGGATCGAGACTCGAACTCGGGACCTTTACCTTTCGCGGGCAAGTGCTCTACCAACTGAGCTACCCAAGCACTACTCACGCCACGTCTTCACAGCTTTACTTCTGCCAGTACCTCGTCTCCTACCTTCCAGACTTTACAGAAGCTCTCCTGCAAACCTGCAGAACTAGCACTCCTGAAAGAAAGGATATTGTGGAGACAAGGCTTAGCCACAGCCTGGGGGATGTGGGCTGATATGAAACTTCCTGGCAGATTAAAACTGTGTGCTGGACCGAGAGTCGTGCTCGGGTAGCTCGGTTGTTAGAGCACTGGGCCGCGAAAGGCAAATGTCCCGAGTTCGAGTCTCGGTACGGCACACAGTTTCATAACAGCGCACACTCCGCTGCACAGTGAAAATCTCAATCTGGAAACTCAGAAACCTTGTTGCATACAATAAAGGGAAGCTTCTAGAGAATGGGAAGCCACTGGGAGGCAAAAACAGACTAACAAAGTAGAGAACCAACTGCCTGCTAGTCTATTATGATGCTGCAATTAGAAATAACCTCCCAGTTTTGGATAATATGAGCCATTTGTCTTCATTAGTTATCGAAAGATGATACACCTCAAGATGGTCCATGTTCTAATGAATTGTGTAAATCTCTGAACAGCAAGGAAAATGGGGAAGTTTACAGTCATAAAAATAACCTTCGTCATGAGGCTGAAATGGCCATTAAACCAACTTTTCGAGTACTGGCTTCACCGGAAACTGCTAGAAGAACGTCTGCGCGGCAAAACACAGAACCCAAATGCCCAAAAAATTGCGAGGAACACAAGCAGAGGAGCCATATGAGCTGCAGAAGACTATGAAAACGATCTGTAATATGGATATGGGCAGTTTTAGCTAAGGTATGATTAAAAAAATTTTAAAAACTTAATCCAAACTTTAAAATGATTTTTCTGCAACAAAGGTTTTCTCCTTACTGCAACACACATATCAGAAAGTATTAATCTAAACATTATAAACAGCATTATTGTTGATAATTTATGGTAAAGTTGCCCGCAAAAAAATGTTCAAACCCAAAATAATAAAGAAATTTATAGAAATAGTTTACTAAAATGTTAATGTACTTTGAAACGTCCCTTTAGAAAAATTATACAAGACTGTGCTTAAACTGACACACAATATCTTTAGAGCAACGCAATCTGACTTCCAAAAATCCCTACGAAAGAATGGCCCTGACTATCATTAACTTATACGTTTCACAAATCACTTACCTCACAAAAATCTTCGTTACTCATACTACTGCAATACAGCGAGCGCCACTACTGCCAGCTAAATAAAAGATTCAAACTACTGAAGGCACTAACTACTGATAGGCATAGTTAGCAAATGAAAGATTTTAATAGAGAACAAACAATGTATTTACCTCACTAGTCATAATATATATAGCAGTTCATGACACCAATTCTTACAAATTTCAAAACTCCGCCATCTCTCTCCCCACGTCCACTACTGCTGGCGGCTCACCTCCAACTGCGCAACGCTACCCGCTGTTAGCATCCAGCTGCCGCTGCCCAACACTACAATGGCAGACAACAATGCAAACCAGCCACAGACTGCACACGGCACAGCCAGTGATTTTTCATACAGAGCGCTACGTGTTGTTGGCGTTACCAATAAAAATACTTAAACAGCCTACTTACAACTTCATTGGACATTTGTTCGTGTAGATTTCTTTACCACAGATAAATTTTGCCAAAGTTGCCTTGAAATAATGAAAAAGTGCATCTTAAAATAATAGTCTAACAAAAAATTCCAAAATTCTCTCACAGCATTATAATTTTATTAGAAATTTTGTAAAAATTGTCTAAAGTGTATTGTATCCCTATATATAAATGTGCAAACTTTCAATGAGCTTCAACAAAAACGACAGAGAGATGGATTTACAAAGATATCAGTGCAAGAGTGCCACTTTTCCCCCTTAAGAAGACTGAACTGTCTCTTTCTTGATCCTTTACAATATTCAATACATCCAGCACAAGTGAATCAATCAACAGCGAGGACAACATGTCATTACCAAATTTAGCATTTCATAACGCGAAGAACACTTCAAATTTAATTTTACAGTGATGCATATCCTACTCATAAGGAAGGGATTCTCGAGTTTGCCCCTTGGACAGTTAAGACACAACTGAAACAGAGAGAAGGTACTCTGCAGAAGATGCAAAACATAAAATCTTAAAGCCAGGCAGAATCGGCCACAGATAACCTACATAGTCAAATTCTGAGGATAGCTTTTAACAGCTGAGCAGCCAAACCTTAAATAATTAAACCTTATGTTTAGCACTAGATTAAAAAAATAAAAACAAGGAACGTTACAAAAAACTAAGTAACAAGTAAATTTTAAGACTTACGATCTCCTCTGTAGGTAATGAACTCTTAAAAAGCATGCAAGTAACAGTGATCTACTACAAAATTACAACTTCATTAATTTAACTAAGCCGAAATATACAGTAATCTCAGTAACACTCCTGCTGCACCACAGCAGACAAATGATTTATAGCAAGCAGCTTACGTACTAATGACTAACAATCATGAAGCTGTGATATTGTACAATAGTTCACAATGAGGTAAACAAGAAATCTGAGCCCCACAACTTGTGGTAAGATTGGAAGTTAAGCAGAGAGCAAAATGGGCGTTAGAAACTGATAATTAAAACCACACTAAAATTTACAAATGGTATTCAAGGTGAATCCTTAGAACAATGACACGCGGAGGGAGTCGCTCAGGCAAACGCCTTATTTTCAAGCGAACAGCTCATGTACAGAACTCACGTGATGCTCACGTTTTGCAAACAGAGGCCTGCCAGACGACACGTCCTGCTGTTTGGGTCCACTGTTTCCACAAACGATCCCCTCGTCTACAGCCACGATCCTGCAGAGCGTACTACGTTACACTTCGTTCCGGAATAGCCAATTACGTTTCACTCCCAACAGATAACAGCTTTTCCAAAACACCATCGTGTCACCTAAACCACAGGTGAAACTGTGCACGGAGACATACAGGCTGCTCTTGGGTGAGTGATAATCGCTTATGTCTCTTGCACCTACCAGACTTAGACATCAGATTTATCACGGCTGCACCTACACGCCTTACCGACTCTGGACACAACTCCACAACTAGCATTGACTGATGCCAACGTGCAGAGCATCACTGTACAAGTTCGAGGGCGGACTCCTGCGAGCGCCTCACGTCATTGATAAGTGAGGCGGCGCCTCAGAGCTATCACCGAAGCGATCTCTACCAACCTCAAGCAAATTGTAACAAGCCTAAACTAATTGCAATTTCGTGCTAGGGACTAAATAGGTACTAACATGACTCGGTATGCATATACAGATACCGTAATGTTACTACTGCGAGAATACCGCAGAATGTTTCGTGTGCTGTATAGTTAGAGGTAGTGCGAATCACTTGTTACCTAGCATACTTGCTGCTGTATATGAATCACATATTATCTAGCGTACATTCTGCTTCGAGTTTTCCTTTTGTATAATTTTCGTTCTTTTGGCAGAATGGAGTGTTCGTACAGGGACCAGTTACAGGGTCAGGAATTTTTCATTTGGGAATGAGGAGTCCCAAATCAGAATATTTAAAGAGTTGATTTCCGATTCCAACGCTGACCTTATAACCGACAGAAACATTCCGAAAGTAGTGGTCAGGACCGGGGGTGGGAAGAGTTTCTATTTTTGCCTGAATGAAATAAACTTTAAGTATAGATTATGTACACAACATTAAGATTAGAGTTGTGGATCTGTTAGGGGAGTAGTACTTTTGTGTTGATTGAATGCACGGTTTTCCACAACATTTTTGGAAGAAAATACGACTGGTGTTCCACACTGGTTTACACTTTATTTTTACTCACTGTTCATCGTGCGTCATTTCAGGCATGATTACAGTTGCAGGTAAGTAGTACTTTGGTCGAACCGTAGGTCGCAGGACAGCCACAAGTGTAATCCGTGCACAATGCAGCGCATTTTCCAACTGCTGTCATTACTTGAGCACACAACATCGAGTGTGATCGTATGCACAAAGCTCGAAAAACTACGGATGCCATCGCTGAAATGGGATTCCGCGTACTGCAACGACCACCGTGTTTTCCATGACTTGGCCCTTTCGACTTCGTCAGGGCTCCTCGAACCATTTTACTGGACTCTGCTGCGCCCGCCTCGGGGCAGCTGCTCGTATTTCCTGGAAGTCTGAGAAATAGTGTGCGCACAGACATTCTTTTATAGACCCGTATATCCTCATATGTTAATGTAATAAGAAGCGAAGTCAAGGTATGGCAGTACCTGGAACCCCATTTCAGTGAAGGCAACCGCAGTTTTCCGACCCAAAAGGTGTTTCAAGAGCTGTCGTCGTGATGGTGCAGTCTCTCCACACGTTGCCACCAACTGCTTATGAATATCCGTAGCGCTAACAAGTCTTCCAGCACTGTCCTGGATGATCACACTCCATGTTATTCGCTAACGTAATGACAACAGTTGGGAGAATGGTCTGTACTCTACAGATTTCCATTGACTGTTCTGCCACATACGGTTAGACTAAAGTACTGAATACGTGCAACTGTAATGATGAGTCAAGTGGTGCACTATGAATGACGGGAAAAAAATCGCCCCTCGGAATGTCTACAAGCTTGCAACACCAGAAGACTGCAGATTTGCAGGATGACCGGCAAAGAATTGATGAATGGTACAGGCTCTGGCAGTTGATCCTTAACTTAAATCAATGTGTCATATGGCGCATTCATAGGAAAAGAAACCCTGAAGTTTACAGCTACACTACAGATGGAAAATTTCTGGAAACAGTATCTTTGTGAAAGAATTAGCAGTAACTATTCAGAGTGACCTTATGCTGAAGACCACATAAAACTATAGTAGGAAAAGCAGATGCCTAACAAATACATAGGATGAATATTACAGCAATGTAATTCATCCATCAGAGAAGTGGCTTACTGGGTGCTTGTTCCATCGATTCTTATAGTCCATCTATCTGGGATCCTTACCAGAGACGACTGAAATAGAGAAGATGCAATGAAGAACGGCACGTTTCGTCGAGGGATCGTTTAATCGTCGCGAGAGCGTTGCACAGATACTCAAAAAAAATCCAGTGGCAGACATTACAAGAAAGACAAAATGGATCACGGAGAAGATTACTGTCGGAATTTGGAGTGAGTACGTCCCTGGAAGAGTCAGATAGCGTATTACTGCCTCCTGCATACCTCTCGCCAAATGACAACTACGAGAAAATTCGACAAATTATAACTTACACTGAGGCTTACACCCATTTTTCCACGCGGCATTCGTGATTGGGTCAGGGGAGGGGAATTCGGTTAATGGTACCAGGTGTACCCTCCGCCACACACTGTCAGGGGCTTGTGTAGATGTTTCTGAAGTACGCAATAGATAACAGGCGCATCACGTAGTTAAAATATTTGGTAGCCGAAGAAAACTTCACAAGTCAAGATGGCTAAAAAGCATTTTATTGCATGACTTGATTCGAGAGAGCAATACTGTCATCATCGGTTCCTAGCTTTGTAATTTTTACAACTTACTGGCAGCGTTTCATGTCGCTTCACACTGCATATACACTTCCTACGGCCACCAAGAGCACACATCGGCATGTCAAATGTTAAAGTAGTACATTTGACATGATGGTTAGTACTACTTGTACTGTACATCACATTTGCAACGTTCAAGAGACCATTGACCATCAGTATCAGAAGTTTACATCTAATATCTGAATGAAATGTAGAGTGGGAAACAATCGTTTGAGTGAACATGCATTAAAAATGGGGGTTCCCATTTGAAAATACGAAGTTGACCACAACTACCGAGTAGGGGTGGTAGGAAGGTAGGCAGTTGTAGTATAGATAGACGTTCCCTTTAATAGCATTAATTTTTTCCACAGATCATTTTTTTTCTTCAAATTCCCATCCCTTCACTGTTTCAGACATTGACTCTGGACTGAAGGACCTCAAACCTCATAAGGCGCCTGGATTAGGTTGTATCCATCCAGAATTCCTGATCCATATGGGAGGACAAGCTAAGAAATGGCTGGCAGAAATCTTCACTGACATCCTGCTGACTGGTCAACTTCCACTGCAGTTTAAAAAAGCCAATATAATATCTGTTCTGAAACCAGGAAAACCCAGCAACATGGTAGAAAGTTATCGGCCCGTTGCCCTACTCAGTTGCTGCTACAAGCTTTTTGAAAGGCTAGTATGTAAGTATATAACAGAATAAGTAGCACTATCCTAGAGAATTTTGATCAGGCAATCTTCAGACCAGGGCGTAGCTGCTGCGACCAGTTATTGTCTTTCACATCCTTCATAGAGTCAGGATACCATATGAAGCAGAAAACATCTGTGGCGTTTATTGATCTAACTGCCGCCTTCGACACTGTGTGCAGGGAAGGCCTTATCTACAAATTTCTCTGCGTCTTACCCTGCAGAACAATGGCTCGACTGATTAACATGCTAAGCGATCGGAAGTTCCAGGTGATCACTGGAAGTAAGATAAGTAAAGAGAGAAAGCTAAACCATGGATTGCCCCAAGAATCAGTTCTCTCGCCACTACTGTGCAATCTATATCTATCTGATCTACCTGATACTTCATCCAGAATATTCTGCTATGTCGATGATCTGGCTCTACCTGTACAACACCAGGAAAAGCAGACAACAGAAGAGATTTTAACCAATGACCTATCTGTATTAGATAACTACTTCAAAATCTGGAGACTCCAACCCAGTGTGAGTAAAACAGAAGCGTGTTGCTTCCATTTAAATAATCGGTGTCGAATGTAAAACGGAAGAAGAATTTGTCGTCATAATTGGAACCCAAAACATCTTGGTGTCATCCTGGACCTACGCTATGCTTCAAACAACACCTTCTTAACTAAGCTCGAAAGTTGAAACAACATCCTCCGTAAGCTGTGCGGAACTGCCTGGGCATCTTCAGCAACCACCCTGCGATATTCAGTTCTGGGCTTGGTGTACTCAAGTGCTGAGTTTGTGCACCTGTTTGGGTGAACAGTCATCATACAAGGCTTGTTGACGCAATCAGATATACTCCAGTTTATTGGCTTCCACTTTTAACCAGCATAATGCCTCCTGATCTATGCAGATGTACTGCTCTTATGAGGGAATTCCACAAGATCTCCAGGAATTCTAACCTACCCGTGCATAGCGACCTGCCACTTTTAAATCGTAAGAGACTGTAGCCACGCCATGCAACACTGTGCGATGCTGCTGACATGGTTGCTAAGGATATCAAACCTCTTGAAGAATGGAAAGTTCGGTGGGGAGCTGTGACAATTGTGCGCCTGCAAGTGCTAAACATACAAGTGAATTCAACTTACTACGCAAGACCTAGACTACTCTCAACAGACTCCGTACTGGCCATTGCCGAAGCAGGAATACTCTTTTTAAGTGGAAGAAGCTGCCTAATCCAGCCCGTGACTGTTCACAACTTGCTTCCCAGGCGTCGTGGGATCTGGGCCACTCACCATTTGATTAGATGTTATTAACTGAAACATGAAACATCCCCTTAGAAAAATTCATGAACTACTGTGCTGATAAAACTCTTACGCTATTTGATTTTCAAACAGCTGAGCAAAACTGAACGTTCTCAGACATTTCTCTCTTTACTTATTCTGATCATCACTCATTTTTTAGAGCAACGCAATCTGACTTTCAAAAATTTCTACCAAAGAATGGCCCTGACTAACAATAACCTATACCTTTCATGAATCACTTACCTCACAAAAATCTTCGTTACTCGAACTACTGCAATACAGTGAACGCCACTACTGCCAGCTAGATAGAAGATTCAAACTACTGAAAGCACTAACTAATGATAGGCATAGTTAGCAAATGAAAGATTTTGATAGAGAACAAACAATGTATTTACTTTAATATCATCAAAAGTCATAATATATATAGCAGTTCATGACATCCAGTGTTACAAATTTCAAAACTCTGCCATTTCTCTCCCCACATCCACCATTGCTGGCGGCTCACCTCCAACTGCGCAATGTTACGCACTGTTAACAACCAACTGCCCTACACTACAATAGCAAACAACAATGCAAACCAGCCACAGACTGCACACAGCACAGCCAGTGATTTTCATACAGAGCACTAGGTGACGTTACCAACATGAAGTATCCGGTCATCCTGATTTAGGTTTTCCATGATTACCCTAAATTGTTTCAGGCAAATGCCGGGATGGTTCCTTTGAAAGGGCACGGCCGATTTCCTTCCCAATGCTTCCCTAACCCGAGCTTGCGCTCCGTCTCTAATGACCTCGTTGTCGACGGGACGTTAAACACTAACCACCACCACTAACATGAAAACTTAAACAGCCTACTTACAAAGTCAGGTCTCTTTTGTCCATGGTTTTCCAGTCGTGTAGACTCCAACCAATATGGTCGCGAGCCCATAGAGGCGCTACAGACGATGTCGCGCTGTAAGCCAAGGCAATCGTCGGTTGTTGTTGCCACAGCCCATTAACGCCAAATTTGGCAGCACTGTACTGACGGATGTTAAGTGATGGTCGTCGGCCACTGCGTTGTCTGTCTTAAGAGGTAATCCCTGAAATTTGGTATTCTCGACACACTCTTGACACTTTGGATCTCGTAATACTGAATTCCCTAGTGATTTCCGAAATGGAATATCCTATACGTTCAGCTGCAACTACCATTCCAACGTTCAGAGTCTGTTAATTTCTGTCGTGCAGCCGTAATTACGTCGAAAACTGTTTCATATGGATCATTTGAGTATGAATGACAGCTCCATCAATGCAATGCAATTTTATACCTTGTGTACGAGATACTATCACCATCTGTATATGTGTATGTTGCTATCCCATGACTTTTGTCACCTCAATGTACATACCCACCTTAACCCATAGCTTTCACCTGAGACATCCAAGCATCTTACATCAATTTACATTGACGAATACTGTTTCTAGACCAGCACGTTATTTGGACGTGTCTTGATTCCTTTAAGCCTGACCTCCGTTATGAGAAGCGACTGAACAGCCTCTCCGGTACTTGACTGAAGCCAAGCTAACGATCATCTGAAGGCTTCCAAGTTTTCCCTTCCATTATTCTACTATTACTCTCGCCAAAAAAGTGGGCGTTTGAAGTGTTAAGTGGATTATGAGATGGTTCTCGTACTAATTTTCTCTTACTACTTCATGGATGATTTTTTCGTGAAAGTGTTGTGGTACGTCTTCATTCTCTGAGGTTCTGCAAATTAACTGGATTTGCAGTTTAGCTCTCATTTCCACCAACGCTTTAAAATTTCTGAAGGAATGTTGTCAGTGCTTTCCCCACATATAAAAAAAAGTCTTTAGAATGCTGTCAAACTTACATTAGTACTGGGTCGTCTTGGACTTCCAAAGTGACTCCCATTTCTTCTTCTGTCATTTCACCAGACAGTTTCCCAACCTCGCAAAGGTCTTCAGTAAACTCTTCCCTTCCATCCTGCCCAGGGGCAGTTTCTTTGACTAGTAATAAAAATGTTCTTAGTACCTGGTTCGAAACCCGCCGGTGCTTAAACTTCGAACAGCTATCATCTTCAATGGCGCCTGAAGACCTCCGGCATAAGAAGTCACCCTTATTCAGCCAATGGCCTTAGAAAAGTGAACGGAGGAGTGGATAGAGGTTCTGAGCTTTTTCTTGCCCTTGAGGTGAGAAGAATCAACAGTAATCAACGGACTGAGGAGTCAGAATGCAATGAAACCTGCTGTATTACAGAAAAATTGAGGGACAACGAAGGTTCAAGGGCAGTAGACCATGAGACAAAGTTTGAATATATAACAAAATGATCACTTTCTGTCAGGAGAGATGTCGAATATCAGAAGCGTGTATGTGGTAAAGACGCTAGAAAGCCTGGAAAGGGAAATGCTAAAGTTCAATCTAGATATTGGAGGGATCAGTGAAGTGAAATGGAAAGAGGGCAAGGGGAAGGATATCTAGTCAAACAAGCAGGGGGTAATGTCAATCGCCAACAGAAAATCGTATGTCGTGAGTAAATTTCGTTATGAAAAGGAAGTGAGAACACGGAGTGACCTATTGTGAACAGTTCAGTGATGTAGTTGTTCTCATCAGAAACGACTTCCAACCAACATCGACAAAGATAGTACAGGTATACACGCCGACATCACAAGGCAATTGTGAACAGACGGAGAACGTATATGAGAATATTGAAAGGGTAATTCAATACATACGGGGAGATAAAGTTGTAATAGTGACGAGGTATTGGAATGCGACTGTAGGGGAAGGAATGGAAGAAAGAGTTATGGGAAAATATGGGCTTCGTACTACTAATGAAAGAGAAGAAAGACGTATTGAGTTCTGTAGTAAATTTCAGCTTGTAATAACGAATACCCTGTTCAAAACTCACAAGAAAAGGAGGTATACTTTCAAAAGTCTCGGAGACAGAGGAAGATTTCAGTTAGATTACATCGTGGTCAGACATAGAATCCGAAATCAGATACTAGACTGCAAGACAGATATAGTCCATCACAATTTAGGAGTGATGAAGATTAGGCTGAAGTTTAAGTCAGGGAGAATCCATGCGCAGAGAAATGGCATACCGACATACTAAAAAATGAAGAGATACGCTTGAAGTTCCCTGAAGTTATATATACTGCGATAAGAAATAGCTCAGTAGACAGTTCAGTAAAGAGGTATGAACATCTACGAAAAGGATAATCACAGAATGTGGAATGAAGAACATAGGTAGAAAGAAGGTAAATGCGTAGAAACCACGGGTAACATAAGGAATACTTCAGTTGACCGATGAAAGAAGGAAGAACAAGAATGTTCACAGACATTCAGACAATCAAAAGTGTAAGTCAGTTAGAAACGAATTAAACCCGAAGTTGGGGGAAGCTAAGACGAAACGCCAGCATGCAAAATATAAAGAAATCGAAGAAAGAAAAAAAATGTCTGTCGGAACGAATGTCTCAGCATATACAAAAAACAAAGCATACTTCGCTGAAATTTAAAGCAGGGGTTGTAACGTCAAGAGTGCACTGTGAATTTCACTGTTCAACGTAGAGGAAAGAGGAGATACGTGGAATGAGTACACTGAAGGCTCTATGACGGGGACGGCTTTTGTGAAGATGTGACAGAAGGAGAAACAGAAGTCCATGAGAAGGGATAGGGGATACTGTGCTAGAAGAAGAATTTAAGAGAGCTTCGGGAGACTTGTATCGACTAAGGGAGAAGGGATAAATAACATGCGACAGACTTTCTAAAATCGTTGGGAGAAGCGGCAATAAAACGACTATTCACGTTGACGGTATAATGTACGAGTCTGGTGATATACTATCTGACCTCCGGAAATACATCAACACAATTCTGAAGACTGCAAGAGCCGACAAGTGCGACAATTATTGCATAAACAGCTTAACAGTTCATTGCTGCAAGATGCTGACAAGAACATTATACAGAAGAATGGAAATGAAAATTGAGGGTGTGTTACATGATGGTGAGTTTGGCCTTAGGAAAGATAAAAGCACCATAGAAGCAGGTCTGACAGTGCGCTTATTAACGGATGTAAGACTAAAGGAAATAAAGGTATACTCACAGGGTCTGCCTACCTGCAAAAATCATTCGACAATGTGAAATGGTAGTAGATGTTCGAGATTCTGAGAAAATAGGGGTAAGCTATAGGGACGCATGGGAAAATACAACATAAGGAGCCACGAGGGGACGAGAAGATTCGAAGACCAGGAATGAAGTACTCGGATTAAAAGGGGGTGTAAGACGGGGTTGTAGTCTTTCGCCTCTACTGTTCAAACCATACATCGAAGAAGCAATGACGGAAATGAAACATTCAAGAGTGGAATTAAAATTAAAGGTGAAAGAATGTCAGTGATAAGATACGTTAGCAACATTACTACCATAAGTGAAAGCGAAGAAGAATCACAAGATGTGCTGAATGGAATGAACAGTCTTATGAGTACAAAATATGGACTGACAGTAAATCGAAGAAAGACGAAAATAATGAGAAGTACCAGTTAAGAGAACAGCGAGAAACTTAACATCAGGACCGGTGATCTCAAATGGATCAGATGGCTCTAAGAACTATGGGACTTTAAATCTGAGATCATCAGTACCCTAGACTTGGAACTACTTACACCTAAATAACCTAAGGACATCACACACATCCATGCAGGAGGCAGGATTCGAACTCGTGACCACAGCAGCAGCAAGGTACCGGACTGAAGTGCCTAGAACCGCTCGGCCACACTGGTGATCTCGAAGTAGATAAAATGACGATTTGCTGCCTAGGTAGCAAAACAATCCACGAAGGATAGAGAAAGGAGGACGTAAGAGGCAGACTGGCACTGCCAAAACGGCATTCTTGCCCAAGAGAATTCTACTGACTTCAAGAAATGTCTGAGATTGAACGAATGGTGTAGAGAATTGTATAAAAGTGATAAATGGACCGCGGGAAAACTGGAAAACAAGAGAATCGAAGCACTTGGCGTGTGTTGCTAAAGAAGAATATTGAAAATTAGATGGACTGAAAAGTTATGCAAGGAGAAGGTTCTTCGAAGAATCGACGACGAAAGAATTATATTTAAAGCACAGACGAGAAAAAGCCACAAAATGTTCGGACGCTAAGACATCAGGGATTAAATCGTACCCACGAATTTCCATGGTAGAAGGGGGAGCTGTAGAGGATAAAACCGTAGAGGAACACAGAATGACACTAAAAAAAAAAGAGTAATGGTGTTCTCTCCTCATATTCATCGACGCGCGAGCTACCAAAGTAGCCGAACAGTCCCAGACACATTATGCGGCCAGTAATGCCGTACGAACATTTATTTTGTCGTCAGATTTTCTTGCACACATAATGTTGACAATGTTGCCGATAATTTCACCGAATGTGTTTCGAGATTTCTACTGAAACTGAACTTCCAACGACCTTTTTGCTTTCGATATCTTCTCATTTTTCCTGCGGCCACTTGGCTTGATCATTTCTGCAGTGCCTTTTAATTTCGATTCCAGATAACAGATATTGTGGTGTTTCGGTTTTACCTAATTTTTTTATATTTCGTTCTTTTTAAGTTAGTAGTTACCTTCCTTGTATCTATATTTCTCTGTCCACCTTCTATCATGGAAACTTCTAGAGATGTTCATTCCTCTTCATTTGTGCTGGCAATTGTGGTATTCATTACCGCAAAGCCTACAGCCACAGATAACTCAAAGTACATCATCTTGCTGTAGTTCACTATCTGGTTTCTTCCCACATTAATTCCCCTTGAGGCAGAAATTTCCGGCTACTCTTATTCATTAAATAAAAGTGAGATCTGAATTGATGTCTGTTCATGGGTATGCCTTATAATATTTGATTGCGTAGTCTCTGTCTATGATGCTTTCCAGATGGTACGTTCCTTTGTCTCCAAGCCTCTTCCAGCATAAACCCTCTTCTCGTGATCTTTGAACAGTATATTCGATATTACTATCTGACGCACATGGCTATCCATAGCGTCTAGAAACACATCACTGTCGTATAATTGTGACCTCCGGAGATAAAAATACCGTGGTATGTCAAATCTCTTGCTTAATGAAACTCACTCACTGGCTACTGTTTAAAATTTTCACGTTGACCTAGCACATTGAAACTTCCCACTAGTTTTTGTTTGTTTTGTTTTTATTGCTGTTGTTTACTGAACGAGTAAGGAGTACCATTTCGTGTCTCAAAAGAGAGGAAACTGGAGGGCCAACTTCAATATTTAGTCAATACAGTTGGAAACACTTCTCTCTGTGTTATTGTTATCCACGTTCTTCGAGATGCAGTGCTTCACACTTCAAAGTCATGCTGGTAATACGTATGTTATTCATATTTCCCTTAATGCTTGAGAGTCATGTACTGTTGTTGTACGCATATCGATCGTTCGCTGCTTTGCACAACACTCAGTTCTATGTGTCTTTCTGGGTGCTGAAATTTTCAAAACAAGATTCATTCATGTCTGAAGAGCATTTGCATCGAATTACACAGATGCAGTAAAATACAGACACTACGGTAACTCTATTTCATGTCAAAGCACGGGCAAAATAGACGAGCAAGACATTCTCCATTCCTGTTCTGGAATCACAAAATTTGTTAGTTGTATGGGACGACAAACTAGGACATCCAGAAATCTGGATCTCTCCGGGAGCCGTTTACGGAAGCCGAAGTGATTAAGACGAGCACTTGTGGTAAGCTAGATTTCTGGTCCGACATAGATTTTCGTGTATATCGAGTAAATGGTACAGCTGATGTATAATCGTATTAACGAACTGCGAAAACATTTCATTTGTTTAATACTACTGCAGCTCGCATGTCTCAACGAAATTTGCATCGAACTACACGGACACTGTAAAATGCAGACACTGCAATTACAAAAAGATGTCAATCGAATTCTGTATCGGCATATTTTATCCTGAGTTCTAGTGTTTATTCGAACACTCCCCCCCCCCCCCCCCCACACACACACACACACCCCCAGACGCACACACAAACTGATTACAGATACCGCGAAATTACAGTCAAAAGTTGACAATAACATTCGATATTTGGCAATACAGTCGGCAGTTTTCTTTTTTTTTTAATTTTTCTTTTTCTTTTAAAAAAAAGAAAGAACAGGAACGTATCATCAAAACAAGTGCTACGTTATTGGTGCTGTGAAGTCTCACCAATAAAACCTCAAATAGCAGTTATGCAGTTATAAGAAGGACAGCGCCAAAAATGAAACAAAAACACAACGTGTAGAATAACATAGACAGAAACTGTAAGTAGAATTTCTTATTGTTACTGCATCATAGAAAGCCAACTACCACAAGTGTTTGTAACATATATCGTGCCAAAAAGGAAAATAAACAATATAAACAAAAGTATGTTTATATTACAGGCCACCGAAGACGTCTTGCAAAAAATAAAAGCGAAACGCGTGTGGCACGAAAACTGTTTCATTCAGTTGTAACTAGACGGTCCAAATGTAAAAATTATCAGCATGCGGTAACAATACATTCATATTCCTATTGATTTTTTTGATGAGAGAGATCCGCATGTTGCATAATACTGCATACACATACGAGGCTCAAGGTAACTATTAGAGTACCGCAACGGAAATGGAACCGACTTTAACGCCGTGTGAACACATACATACGTGGGAAAGAAAATATACGTAAGCTGTTGTTAGTTAATAGCATTATTTACTGCCATGTTCTACATAATCATCTTATTCAGACAGTTACTAATATTTTGTGTACGTCATTAGTTTGAAAGCAGTTACTATTCTCATGTCGTCCCCAAGAAAAATTCACACCACGCACAGTTGTGTAAGTTTTAGATTTTAATTCTTTTAAACGGTTTACTTGGACAAGCAGCAACATTATTTATACTTGGAATGCTTTTAACTGTTGAACGGGTCGCTGTGAGAAATATAATAAGCAAATGGAGCCATGACAACTTTATAATATCATTCTATCCGTTCGTGAGTAAGACTACAGTGAATGTACATAGACAGCGCTTCCTAATTACCGTCCTTAAGAGACATTACTTTGGCATTGTAGACTTTCTGGTTTTAGCTCGATCCCACTGACAATATAGTGACTTTAGGCATAGAGCATACACGCATGACTATCAAGAATCATAACAGGAGACTGATTAAAGACAGATGTCTATTAAACCGAAATGTAATTCATAAAATAGCATGTTAAAAATTCTAATGGCGTTTAGATATGTGTAAACATTCTGTAATGCTAAAAGATTTCATAAAGTAATATTTAAATTAGACTAAGGGCGCCTAGAATGAGCTTAAGTTTTTGCGACTGTAAGGATTCGGAAACAGCAGGCGCTGGGAATTTCTGTTTTGTAATATCAGAAGTGGTTTCATCGATAAACTAAGTTACGTAGCTAATCAGAAAAATCTAATGTACAATGTGTTGAAAATACGTTCTGAAAACACAAGTTAAATTATATTCCTGGTTAGAAATAGGTTATATAATAAAACCGATCAAGTGTGTCAAAGGGGATCACAGAAAGAATTAACTGGTTTTTGAAAGATCAGTAATGCTATTCTTCAGGGACGACCTACCTACCAGTATAATCGAGCTAGTAATAGGTGTAAATTAGTTTGGTGAAAGATACGAGTATACTTCAAGCTTTAACATTGTACTATAGAAATGGTGTTTTTTTAACTTTCAGAACGAACCTCTGCAGCTGGGGATCCAAGCTCAGCTATTTTCGGCAGGAGAATCATTAATTTCTTATAAAAAATTAAGGTCTTATTACACAGTTATGGAACGCAGGAGCCCACAGCAGTTTCGCGAGGCTTTCTAGGCAAGATCAGAGAGAGAATACACGCCGTTTCGGAAAACAAATGTTGTGACAACATACCGCGCCGTAAGGACTGAAGGCGACCGTAAGAAAAGAGGGTTACGTAATAAAGACTCAACTACACTGGTGGGCAGATAAGACATTATCAAGAGGAACATGAATAGAAAGAGGAATGACGCCCTAGATAACAGTGAAAAGTTACCGGAGGGTAACAGTCTTTACGGTGCTCATTATACACACAGCATAATTAATGAACGTCTGAAATGACAACCACTTTAAACTACGGTAAGCGGCACTTTCTCGTGAGACAGAACAGAGACGGATGCAGTAAATAAACGGGACCGTCTTTAGGGACCGTTATATCTATGACGTAGATTGTCAGAGTTATCTCTGACCACCCACACTACGGGTAATATGCCTTCTGTTAAATGTTTGACTGCCACGGTATTGTAAAAGTGTCTAACTCCTTGCACAAAAAATGTATTTAACCGAAAACTTCATAAAAGACACTACGAAAACGAGGGACGCTCTATCGCCTTCTGAAAGGCTTCTTAGGAAGAGCCTTGGCATGTTTCAAGTTTCTTGCAAAGACTGTAGAGGACGTGGCGTCTTAATGTGGTTTAATTGCCCACACAACATTGTTCACTCAGTAAAGGAGTGTTCTGGAACGTATGGTAAAGAGTAAATTCCTGTAATGAACTTGCTGGTACTACAGAAATAATTCCACGCAAGACATCTCTATGAAGGCTATGGAAAAAAGCCATTACGTGACATAGATGTCATCTCCAGCCGTAAGTATGGCCACTTCAGAGTGAGAGGCGTAGTGATTTCATGGCAACAAATGTAGTGATCTGAACAGTCATCACAAGAAATAAAGCTTGGAACATCACTAGGACAGAAAACTGAACTTACTACACTTGCTCTAGTGCACCACTTCCTTTGTCGCAAAGAAAGTATTGTTGCAGTATAATCACATGACAGTCCACAGTTGAAGTCTGCGCTGGGTCCTAGTTAATTGTAGAACACCGTAGAGAATAATTATCGGGGCGGTTCAGAGTCAAAGAAAGCGCAGAACAGCAATCCCAGACATAGTCCGATTGAAATACAGTAAACCATCAGCTGACAACAACATGGTGTAAGTGAGGTAGACACCTAAACTCAGGCCATTTCGAAGTGCCTTGAAGTACCCGATGTCCAGTGTTTATCCCGGGCTTGACGTCAGCGTGCAAAATGATAGTCTCTGTATTGTAATTGCTGTACCAGTGAATTGAAGGTATAGTTAAACAAGCCAGTTGAAGATTCAGTGTGTTGGAAGAGGGTCCCATTCCATGGGAGATCACCTGCATAGACGTTGAAGTATAAAATGTAAGTTCTCCAGAGATCTGAAGTAGAATCCAGCCAGCTCCACGGAACAGTGGATTTCGTCTTTAGGTGGAAACCACTAAGCTTGACACGCATCTGGCTGGTTCGTCATACCAGAACTGCGCAATTTGTGTCCACTGAGAACGTTTGTCGTCCATGGATGGCTCTGGCAATACCAGGTATAGATCCTGGGAACGTCATGTACGTGACTGCTGTAGTTGGCCTTGCAGCAGTGCTACCATAGAGCATCCCTGCATCGGACTGGTCCTATTGGAGGCGAGGAACTGTCTGCACGTCGACCTTCACTTCGGTTGGCAGAAACCTCTCAAATTGCTCCTTAAAAGCGCGAACGAACTGTTTGTCAACACTACTGGAAGCCGAATGGAGCAGCCAGTTGTCGAGTGCCTTATGCCGATTCCAGAACAAAACTCGAGTGACAGTCTGAATGAAAAATGAGGGCCATTGTACGAAACGATTGTGTAGGCGGCCCCTTCAGTGACCAATATTTTCTTCGAGTCACCTTTTATCTCCATTGCTGTTGCATTTGACATTCATTTTACCCAAGGAAACCAGAAAATGTGTGCATGGCAATGAGCCACGTCGCTTTGAGGAAGAGTTTGACAAAATCAACGTGGGTGCGCCCCCATGGCCCAGGCTTCCGAATGGTGCGGGGATGCTGACTGTATTGCCATGCAGGTGTCATAGGAGCAGGCTGTGCTTTCGACGTCCTGCGTAAATCCGAGCTAATAGACGTGCCGCGTTGTATATGTGCATAATGTACCATAGCCCAGTCGTCAACGGACAAGATTTATACCGACGCTGTGTGGCGGGGATGACCACCTAACAGCCACTGTCATCTGATTTTAGTATCAATACTTCTTGCACCATCCAGATCATGATTTAGGAGAAAAAATATGCGGAGACTGAGGCTATAGATGCTGCGATAATGAATAGCTCCGTCCGAATAGACCTCGGAAGGCCAAACGGTACCGAACAACCGCGGTGTAATTCTTAACAGACAGGCGTCACTGGGTACAGATATCGAGGGGTATTTGGTCAGCACACTTCTCTCCCGGCCTTTGTCGGTTTCTTGACCGGAAGCCACTGAAGTAGCTTCTCAACTGGCTTTACAAGGGCTGGGTGCAGCCCGCTTTCCAACAGTTCCAGCAGCACTCGTGATATGCCTAGACAGTCATCCAACTAAGCGCTAGCCAAGCCCGACATCGCTTTAACTTCAGTGATCTCACGGCAACAATCAGCCTTGAGGAATAACATCATTCACATAGTTTCGGATATTGCAACAGCTCACAAGAACGAATATTATCGCAGAATCAGCTAAACAACTCATGATTCCAGGTTGCTGACAAGAATAATATACAGAATAATAGAAAAAATTGAGGATGTGTTAGATGAGGATCAGTTAGGTGAGGATGTGTTAGATGACGATCAGTTAGGCTTTAGGAAAGGTAAAGGCACCAGAAAGGTAGTTCTGACGTTGCGGTTGATAGTGGAAGGAAGACAGAAGGAAACAGGATTTGTCCACTTGGAAAAGGCTTCGACAGCGTAAAATGGTGCAAGGTGTTCGATGTTCTAAGAAAAATATAGGGAAAGACAGTTAATGCACAATACGTAAAAAGACTAAGAGGGTACAATAAGATTGGAACACCAAGAACGAAGTGGTCGGATGAAAAAGGGTATAAGACAGGGATGTAGGCTTTCACCCCTATTCTTCAGTCCATGCATCGAAGGAGCTATGACGGAATAAAAGAAAGGATGCACATTGGGATTAAAATTTAGTGTGAAGAGATATCAGTGATAATTTAAGAATAATTACGGGATATTTTTCTTCATAAATTATACAGCGCAGCAATCAGTCGTCCTTTTTTGAAGGTTTCATTTTGCAAATCCAGATTTCGGCTAGTGCCTAGGCATTATCGACGCATTATTTTCCAGTCTCGATACATGTCAGTTCCCTGCTGTTCGGGCGTCAGTTACGTTGATAATAGCTACGCACTAAACGAAATTTCGATTTGCCAAATATAACCTACAAAAAAGGATGAATGATTGCTGCGCTCTGTAATTTATAAATGATATCACAGTGGTTTAGTGCACCAACATTCCTAATGGAAGATAGCCTTAATTACGGGAGGAGTTGAATGGAAAGAATAATCTAATGAGTGAAGAATATGGATTAGGAGTAAAGCGAAGAGAAGACGAAAATAATGAGAAGTAGCACAAATGAAAACAGCGAGAAACTTAACAGTAGAATTGGGGATCAGGAAGCAGAGAAAGCGAAGAATTTCTCCTACCTAGGAAACGAAAATAATGAACGGAGGAGGGATGACATAAAAAGCAGAATAGTACAGGCAAAAAGGACAATTTTGGCCAAGTGAAGTTTAATGCTATTAGACATAGGCTTTAATTGGGGGAAGAAATTTCTAAGTAGGTACGTTTGAAGCACAGAATTGGGCGATAGCTAAACATGAACTGTGGGGAAACGCAAGCAGAAGAGAATCGTAGTACATGAGATGTGGTGCTACAGAAGAACGTACAAATTAGTTAGACTGATAAGGTAAGGAATGAGCAGGTCCTCTGGAGAAGAGCTAGGAAAGGAATGTATAGAAAACACTAACAATAAGAAGGAATAGGATGATAGGGCACGTGTCAACACATCAGAGAATCAGTTCCACAGAGCTAGAGGGAGTCATAAGGGGTAAAAAGTGTAGAGGAAGACAGAATCTTGGATACATCCAGCAAATAATTGAGGACATCGGTTGCAAGTGCTTCTCTGAGGTAAAAGAATAGCACAGAAGAGGAATTCGTCGCGGGTCGCCTGAAACCATTGAGAAGACTAATGACTCAAAGAAAAAAGGAAATTTTGTGTTATAGGCTTTCCAGTCTGCCTTTCCGAATGCATATCACAACTTGCTTCGAGACAAGATCCTCAGCTGTATCCAACTCATTTACGAATATAGTGACAGGAACTCTTGTAGGTGATTTTGTAAGCAGTTGTCTCTTCGGAAGCACAGTGTGTCCCGCCAGTCAAATGTGATATTGGTTCCCACTAACTGATAGGGCATCGGCGTTAGCACGTCGTTCTGTTTGCCGACAGGGGATTGAATAACTGTAATGTCTGAGAAAGAGATGTCGTCCTATAAGTTGTGCCACTTTTTCTGTCGGCGGTTCTCAGGATCGAACAAGGAAATTAGTCGTGTGTGATCCGTTGTGAGGTTTAATTTTGTGCCGAAATGAAATACGTAGAATTTTAGCTAGTGCTGCTTCCTCGATTTATGAGTAATTCATGTGAGGTGAAGTTCTAGATATGTACGCATGGTTTATCCACGTGCATCACCGCTTTCATGAGAAATAACGGCTCTGACGCCATGATGAAACGCGTCGATGGCCAGGTGGAGGCAGTAGGTGGATCATTGATCGCCAGACGACGAGCGGACATTAGATAACGTTGTAGCATGTGCGAGGTCTCCTGATACTACTCTGTTCATTCTTTTATTGCACCTTCCTTGCGTATATTATTGAGGGATTTGGCAATCTGGGCAGATCTAGTATATATTTTGCATAATAATTTGTTTTGTCATGAAAGGATTGTAGGTCTTTTATGTTGTTGCTTCCTCATCTTGATGAACCGGTTCAGGTTATTTTAACACAGTGTATGTCCTAACTATTGCACTTGCTCTAGAAAGATTTCACGCTTGTGTGTGTTTGCACTTTAATGGCTCAAATGGCTCTGAGCACTGTGGGAGTTAACATCTAGAACTTAGAACTATTGAAACCTAACTAACCTAAGGACATCACACACATCCATGCCCGGGGCAGGATTCGAACATGCGACCGTAGCGGTCACGCGGTTCCAGACTGAAGGGCCTAGAACCGCACGGCCACACTGGCCGACTGCACTTTAATACACTGAGTTGTAGTGTCTGGAACAGTAGGAGTAAGTATGCAAGATTTTCTCTTGTAGTGCCAGTTGCTAATAAAGTGTCCAGATAATTTACTGTGTTCGAAATGTTTAAAATCAGCTGCTCCAAGAAACGTCGGAAAACTCTAATGTACTAGCTACTCCGAAAGACAGTCTATGGAACCTCTGCAATTCAAATGACTTTTTGATGAGCAAGAACTGACGGGACTCTTCGTTTAGCGTCAACTGCAAGTAATATTACCCGATTGCGTAGTGTCTGTTGTTTCGGACGTGCATTCATATAATTGATTCCCCTCGATGGGCTATGAATCTAAAACCTTGAGTGCGGATGCACATTTACGTTCAACCTCCGGCGGAATCTAAACTTAGCGAGCACCGACATGGACGGGGACTGCTGTCAGGTGGCGCTGGAAGAGAATGTGGGTTGGATGGAGAGCGTGCCAAGATTTGCAATAAACGCTGTGTCCGGGTGGTGCAGTAATTAATACAACTGCTTAGTAAGCAGGCGATTCTGGGTTGAGTCGTGGTCTAGCTCGCATTTTCACGCCTCACAGCTAATTCTGCTTAAGTCCTGAAGCACCTGAAATCATTCATTCCTTCTCTTCCCTTTCCGACCTCCACATTCACCTTCAAGTTACGTAATTGTAAACAAGTCTCTGGTACATCTATTTTAGAAAAGTACTGTCTACCCGAAAAACTTGGCATGATTTATTCTGGAGTTGGAATATGATAATGCCGATCTCCGATAGTCAATTTATATTTGATTTAAACTGTCCGAAAACATATAGGTTGACGGAGATATAGGATAAGTGTTTTGGTATTATCTATTTTTGTGATAAAGAGCGTTCCGTTTCTCATCAAACCATGGTGATATGTCGAAAAGTTTACCTTATACTGAGACGAATATGTAATTAATATCTTTCATGTCGTCATGCTGGGGAGGCGGTCATTTTAATTGCTACTCTGTAGTGGAACGAGGTGTCTCTTCAGAGCACATTTAGCGCTCTGTGACGTTACTGAAACAAATAATAAGTCAACAACAACTAAAAACTAAGAAACGCCTATGCTAAATCAAGCAATAAACCTCAAATACAAAAGAAGTGAATTAGAATTGTTTCGATCGAAGAGGCAAGAAATTATAGAACTGTGCGTTAGCTCCTTGTGGGTAAGAAATACAGTTACAGTAGTTGTACAGATAGGGCATGACGGGAGCACCTAAAATTAAATATTACTTCTTCAGTCACGTAGGATCATGAAATCCTTAGAAGTTTGTACCATCATGTACTGCGATGTTTTGCCAGTCTTGTGATACGTTAACAATAGTAATGCATAGAAAGGATTCTCTTATGCTAACGAATGCCACACTTACTTAGAACTGCACAATTTAACACTTTGCAACTTGCGCACAGGAGCACTGTGCATCTGTCTACAGGCATTTACAAATGAATCATAACAAGGAGAAAGTACCTCTGTTTCCTCTAAAGATATAAGATTGCCGAAAAGAAGATATCACCAAAATAGAAAAAAGGGAAGAAATCACAAAAATTATCCGCGATCTCATTTCAGAATCAGCTCCATGTGCAATTTAAGAGAACAGGAAACAAAGAAACCGGATTGGTAATTTTTGATTCTGACGTAAGAAACCAATTTTCCAATGTCCAACTTTAATGCAATATACAACAATCCAACAACGAAATATTATTTTTAATATCTTAAGTGTGAAGAGTACTGTCGTGAATCTAGATCTTCTTAATTAGATTATGCACACTTCATTTCTGATCTCTATTAAGTATCATTTGCTCTGAGTGGAATTTTTCACAACATTTTGTGTCTTACGTTGTTCACAAGTGCGAGAACTGTTTACTAAATTAAATTTTGTAGAACAGTAACTATCATATTCTGACTAACAAGATGTGGTACCGTAATTTACTGTCAAAATTACATAGCGAACAAGAAATGAATTACGTATATTCTTCTCATTTTAATAATGATGAACAAATTTACATGACTAAAGACATATTCCCACCCCGTGGTCACGTGAACTGTACATTTGTATTACTTTTTTTTTTTTACAGTTTCCAACGCTGTTTAATATTTATTTGTCCCTATTTGACACAGTAGCCAAAATTTAGACGAAATATAATTTAAAATATTACTGTTGTTTATTACGTATCCTACATTATATTAGCATTCAAAGGAAAAGTGAGCATTCTTGCCTGCTTTAACCTATGACACTATCACAAAGACGAAAATGATGTAGCACGAACAGAGCTTGAAGGCGTGAATGATAGGACAACGTGAATTCATTTTTTACAGATTCGCATACATTCGAACGTGAGACCGCGCTCTTGACACGCTGTTACTTGCAGCCAGGGGAAACGTCTGGTCAGAATGGAACGGGACTGCGACGCACATGGCGTTCAGCCTGCTTGTATGCGAAGACGTTTCGCGGAACTGTCAAGGGCAGGCAATAAATCTGAACTGTCCGAAGGCCACCGGCCCATATTTCACGCTAAGAAAGCCCAAGGAGCCATAGCCGTGGACCCGAATCTGCTGCGTCGACGTTGTGGTTCCGCACAGGCAACGCATATGCGTCAACGTGTCCTCTTGTATAATTTATTTCTTTTAATACTGGCGAGGATAAAATCTGATACATGGCCTAATTTTTACTCAAACATTCTGGTCACAAAAACATTTGGCATACACTGCAATTCAGCACCAAGGGACAAGCTGCTACGTCTGTCTAAAATGTAAAGAAGTTCATACATATTATAAAAATGTAAGCATGTTTGTATGGTCCATGACGGCTCCTACAAGGAACCGATTACAACGAACGTTGGTACACATATCATTCAGGTGTCTGGAAACAGTCACTGTGGGGTTAAAAAACACCTACCTATCAAAGTGGTGGGGGTGAGACTTTAACCATCCAGTATTTGAGAATGAGAGCATTTATTGATTTGCAACAAACTTTACACAATTTCAAACCCTTACGAAACTTTTCTTAGCTGACGATCCCTACAAAATGATGAAAGAAAAAAGTTTATCAAATACTACATTTTTTTCGCTGTTCATGCAGAGAGACTACCGCATGGGAAAAATTTTAATTTATTGGTTCTTTTCTACTAACTCTATTGGCAACACATTTCGCAGACTGTATTCACATATGCCGGTGAATGTACCTACAAAATTATATCATTGTACAATAATTATTTCAGGCTACATGATCCCATAAACGTTGAGCTGCGTGGAAACGAACCTACAGCACGAAATTCCTGAGAGATACAGGTGAAATATATTAAAAATATGTGAGATATATGCGACATATGCGTATCTGAGACATGCTGCGGATGAGGAACTCATCCTAAATTCTTAGAACTATCTGAGTCAAACCTGATACACATACTTGTCACTATCTGGAAAGAAATGCTGAGGAGATAATAAACAGTACCGGTACGCTCTTATTAGGTTTGGGGATGATAATGTTGGGAGAGAACGGTAGGAGAATGGACTGACAGAAAGAGGAACGAGGCGATTAACACAAATATTGGGGAGAAGGAAACGGACAGAGGGCTTTGGGATGTGGACAGAGAAAGGAAAGAGGAGGAGATGCACATAGAGAGAGTGAAGGAGGATATGTGGTTTATCATTTTGGTGAGTTTTTTGGTTGGATTGTCTGCTTTCTGCCTATTATGGTATCTGTGTATGTCCTGACCCTTCAGTTAATTCATCAATGAATGGTGGATATTTTATGTAATTTGCTATTTCTGCATTCCTGGAAATTGAAATAAGAACACCATGAATTCATTGTCCCAGGAAAGGGAAACTTTATTGACACATTCCTGGGGTCAGATACATCACATGATCACACCGACAGAACCACAGGCACATAGACACAGGCAACAGAGCATGCACAATGTCGTTATTAGTACAGTGTATATCCACCTTTCGCAGCAATGCAGGCTGCTATTCTCCCATGGAGACGATCGTAGAGATGCTGGATGTAGTCCTGTGGAACGGCTTGCCATGACATTTCCACCTGGCGACTCAGTTGGACCAGCGTTCGTGCTGGACGTGCAGACCGCGTCAGACGACGCTTCATCGAGTCCCAAACATGCTCAATGGGGGACAGATCCGGAGATCTTGCTGGCCAGGGTAGTTGACTTACACCTTCTAGAGCACGTTGGGTGGCACGGGATACATGCGGACGTGCATTCTCCTGTTGGAACAGCAAGTTCCCTTGCCGGTCTAGGAATGGTAGAACGATGGGTTCGATGACGGTTTGGATGAACCGTGCACTATTCAGTGTACCCTCGGCGATCACCAGAGGTGTACGGCCAGTGTAGGAGATCTCTCCCCACACCATGATGCCGGGTGTTGGCCCTGTGTGCCTCGGTCGTATGCAATCCTGATTGTGGCGCTCACCTGCACGGCGCCAAACACGCATACGACAATCATTGGCACCAAGGCAGAAGCGACTCTAATCGCTGAAGACGACACGTTTCCATTCGTCCCTCCATTCACGCCTGTCGCGACACCACTGGAGGCGGGCTGCACGATGTTGGGACGTGATCCGAAGACGGCCCAACGGTGTGCGGGACCGTAGCCCAGCTTCATGGAGACGGTTGCGAATGGTCCTCGCCGATACCCCAGGAGCAACAGTGTCCCTAATTTGGTGGGAAGTGGCGGTGCGGTCCCCTACGGCACTGCGTAGGATCCTACGGTCTTGGCGTGCATCCGTGCGTCGCTGCGGTCCGGTCCCAGGTCGACGGGCACGTGCACCTTCCGCCGACTACTGGCGACAACATCGATGTACTGTGGAGACCTCACGCCCCACGTGTTGAGCAATTCGGCGGACGACCACCCGGCCTCCCGCATGCCCACTGTACGCCCTCGCTCAAAGTCCGTCAACTGCACATACGGTTCACGTCCACGCTGTCGCGGCATGCTACCAGTGTTAAAGACTGCGATGGAGCTCCGTATGCCACGGCAAACTGGCTGACACTGACGGCGGCGGTGCACAAATGCTGCGCAGCTAGCGCCATTCGACGGCCAACACCGCGGTTCCTGGTATGTCCGCTGTGCCGTGCGTGTGATCATTGCTTGTACAGCCCTCTCGCAGTGTCCGGAGCAAGTATGGTGGGTCTGACACACCGGTGTCAATGTGTTCTTTTTCCATTTCCAGGAGTGTATATGAAATCTGTACAGTTCAATATTTAGAGCCTGTTTTTGGAATACATAGACCGGATTTCTTGCATTATCAATATGATTTCAGCCTTAAGTTTTGCCTGCTTAGAGAAGTTGTTTACAGTTATGGTTACATAGTTGGGTACTATTTTATAAGTCAAACAAAGTGTGTTGAAGTTTATGTTGAGGATGGGTTCTTGAAATTTGATGTCTGTGTTCTGGAAGAGCTGCGAAGGAAGTATCTGGCTTGGCGTAGAACTTATCACCTTGTGGTGTAGCAGTTCTTCTTGTTATGTCCGTGCTTGCTACGAAATGGGAAGAGGAATTCCGCCTTATGCAAGACACCGTTTTCCTGTTTTCTTTCACCCAGACATGTTTCAGCATATTTTGGGCTATCTACAGTGGGTTGTTTTTTCACAGTGAGATATTTATTAACGCCCTGATGCCCTATGTGTTGCTTATAACATTATGTCAAAGTTCTACTTATAGCTAATTGTCAAAATGGTGGAAGTATGCATTAATTTACACACCTTACATGATACTATTGGATATTTATTTGGGTAGCTATTCTGCTACACAATCTACAACCCTCTTCGCCACAATGGAAGAACTGTACAAAAAACACCCACATCAAAACTACTCACGAGGAAAAAATTATTTCTCCCTCCCCCCCCTCCCTTCTCTCTCTGTCTCTCTCTCTCTCTCTCTCTCTCTCTCTCTCTCTCTCTCACTCACTCACTCTCTCTTTGTCTCTACCCCAGTCCTGAACACACGCACAGACACATAATGGCGGAAAAAACTCTGCCAATGTTGGGAGCGACCATGGGTCACGAAATATACCAAATCACTTCGCCAACAACACATGAGCAAGTGCCACAATAACAAAACCGTAAGTTATGCATGAGAAACGTGATATATACAGATTTCCGTTTGTAAATACATAATAAACAAGAATAAAAATTACATTTTGATGTTTTCAGATGAGATGTTGTAGATTGTGTAGCAGAATAGTTACAAAAATAAATGTCCAATAGTATCATGTAAATTATGTAGACTAATGCATACATCCACACTTTTGCCAATTAGCCATAAGTAGAACTTTGACTTTGTGTTATAAACAACACACTTGGCATCAGGTCGTTAATAAATATATTATGTAGACTAATGCATACATCCACACTTTTGCCAATTAGCCATAAGTAGAACTTTGACTTAGTGTTATAAACAACACACTTGGCATCAGGTCGTTAATAAATATCTCAACTGTGAAAAAAAGAACCCACTGAAGATAGCAAAAAACGTGCTGAAACATTTCTGGGTGAAACAAAACAGAAAATAGGTGACTTGCACTAGGCGAGATTCCTCTTCCCATGTCGGAAACATCTAAATCTTCAGACATTGTCCACGATTGAACAACATGTAGACAGCGAATCGCATTAGCGGAATGTGCTGCCAGGCGGGACAAACGCTAAAGTAATAGGTGTCCGCAAGTTAACAGTAGAAATTCACTAACCTGTCGTTGTTTTCAATCACAGATGCGCTGATATACGCGGTCCAATCAGGTTAATGCGATCACTCACAGACAGCAGGCGGCAGGATTAGTAGTGGGGAGTATATAAAGCGTGTCGGGGGGTCTTGGCAAACGATGCAGTTTTCGTAATGCGGGAAGCTGCAGTTTATTTTACATCTAAAAGCGAAGACCATTAGCTTTCAGGCTAAGGGTGAAAGCCTTTTCGAAATAGTCAAGCCGCCGTGGTTAAAGTATACTGAGCAAGCAAACTGACGCTATCCAAAACCGGTGCTCAGGTACATCACTAGCCGTAGAGGACGTGTACGAGCGAATATACGTGCAGCTGCTGAGCAGCTGGCCTCCCAGACGAACCAACAGTGCCTCTTGAACGAGTGTTCAGGAACGTTGCAGTGAATGTACCTAGACAGCAGGCGCCTGGTTCATACACTCATGGTAACGGCTGATCATCGGCCACGAAGACTGGAATCTGCGCAGTAATACCGCAACTGGACGTCCACAAAGTGGCCACAGACGGCCTTGTGAGATGAATCACGTTCTGTGGTCCTGTGAACAGATGGTAGTTACCGTGTATCATGCGAAATGTTGTGAGCGTGTGGGTGCTATTATGTCATTCTGCTCAATGGATTAATCTGAGATGTACCCTTTACCCTGTGGCACTTGCAAGATGCAATTTCCACCCCCACACTACTACAGAAGTCAGACAGACGCTCCTAACGTTCTAAAGAGAAGTGCCTGAAACTTTCAGCAATAAATATCTTCTGGAGTCGTCCGCTGTAAGGAAATGACACATAAATTCACAAAATTTATTACGTAACTAGTGGGATACTTGGGTACTGAAGTAGTGCTAGTTAGTGTAAGAAAAACATGAAACTAACGAAGATTACTATTTTTATTGCAAAAATTCTGAGAAATCAGAATGGCACTTTTAGTTATGGTTCAAATGGCTCTGAGCACTATGGGACTTAACTACTGTGGTCATCAGTCCCCTATAACTTAGAACTACTTAAACCTAACTAACCTAAGGGCATCACACAACACCCAGCCATCACGAGGCAGAGAAAATCCCTGACCCCGCCGGGAATCGAACCCGGGAACCCGGGAGTGGGAAGCGAGAACGCTACCGCACGACCACGAGATGCGGGCAGTTATGAAATGAACATCTCCGTGTTCGTTACGGAATGTGAAGTTACCTCTCAAGGATAGGCTTCGTTAATGAAATTTCTGTAGAAAGTTTATGATTGTTATTGGCTTAGCAGAATGGCTTGGAGCCGCGCCTACTCAACTTGTATAATTATCCCTTAGATTGCTGCTAGCTATGGTCAAGGCTGTCACATGTGAAATGCAGTGAAGTGTACTGTTTTGGAGGAAATATGGGGCTCGCAAGAGCTGTAGCACACAGTACTGTAAGCTGCGATGACTGCTGTCTGCACCACTCGCTGCTGACGAATAAGATAACTCTCATCCTATCTGGATTGACCTTCGCCAATCAATCTCTCCCTACGCCTTGATGAAGTCAAGGACTCTTATTCGCCCCTAGTATAACTATTGGCGTGATACACCGGTCAGACAATCAGTCCACCGCGATGCCACTCAAAAATTCGCTCGCAGGCGTTTAACTACAACTCTGTCCGTTCACCCCGCACAATAAGTGTGGTGGCCAACATAGTGAACAATGCTTAATCGCAAGGACTCAATATAGAGTCGCACTCCGATTCGCTCTCGACAGAGGTGCTCTCCCAGTGAAGTACTGAGTAGAGACTTGTTCCTCGCTCTTTGAGTACACATACGAGTGCGCACGCTCTCGTTACTTGTTCTCACACCAAGAGCGACTACGGAATTGTCTCCTTCAGCTCAAGGCGTCAGAAATATCGTCTGCCAATCAGCATTGCTCTTCTAAAACGGGAGAATGACGTTTCTTTTAAGGCGACCAATGTGGGAATCTGTAGCATCGGCGTTTGGCGTTTGCTGTCTCTTTGTGGAAACCTCTGAAACTGTGTACTATGTTTGTAAAGAATGCATAGGCTGGACGTTCCCACTCAAGTAGCGGAATTTGCTTTTAAGCCAAACCCGGGGTCATTCTTCTTTTCACTCGGGCAAACGCTGTCTGCTCTATGGGCGGTCACCGGCCGACGTAGATAGGTTTTCTCGTCCTCTGAAGGGACCGGCCTCCTGGTGTGCAGTTGTCTCTCCCAAACTAAAAGCCCCTGCGACCATCATGTCTTGAATGTGTGTGTGTAGGCCAGCCTCGAGTATTTCAGTCTCAGTGCGCACTTGCGATTTACTAGTTATTTGCATATAATTAACATGAATTTGTACAACATTGACTTTATCTTATCGAGTTTGGGTTCGAATGAAGCGTCTTGATATGCGGAATATGATTGTGAGGGCAGAATATGTAAGCAATGAAGGTCAGTAGACCGCGATGTCTTACAGTGTCTGAAAAAAAAGGAAAAGAAAACATACTGCAACAATCATCAGGGTGGTCAAGGCCATAGGAGGAGCGTTATCATGTTGGGAGTGTTTTCATGGGATTTACTGGGTGACCTCGTCATTCTGGAAGGCACAATGGATCAGCGCAACTATACATCTAATCTTGGGGACCATTTCCACCCCTGCAGTCAGTTTAATTTTCCTAGGCACGTAGTAAGGACCGTTCAACCGGACATGTTAATTGTGCTGCACGAGTGAGAAGAGTGCCAGACGTAGCCAATACATTCGATATTTAATTTTACTGCAAACTCACAGCACTATAGCGGTAAAGTTACGGTCCCTCACTTGTATACGTGGTGCACATTCGATTGTTATAGACCTGTCATCACTTCAGGTAAGTTGGGTCGTGTTTTATCTTTTTACTATTAATCTTCGCTGTTCGTCTTTAATTTTACTAGGCTTGCATTTATCTCATGTATTCAGTCATGGTTAGTAGGTACACCAGTCGTTATTAGCAATGGTTTCTGTCTGAGTACCTGCTTTTAATTTTACTAGTACAAAATAAATAAACAATTAACTCTAATAACTTGTTTTTATTATTAATGACGTTTAAGGATTCTGCATTACAAAAAAAACTGAAATTTCATCCACCTCCCATTCTTTCTCATTTACAGAAACTAATAATCTTATGGACTTGAAATGTAAGATAGTATTAAGAGACAATAGTAACAAAAGAAGTCGAAATGTTGGTCAAAATTGAAATTAAGGCTGCTAGGTTAAGTGAAGCATAGATAATGTTTTATATTTATGATGTATAACATTTAGAACTAAAACATCAGTGACCTACAGCAATTGAATACTACTATAAAACATTCTCGAGAGAACAGACTATGAAGTTTTCCAAGTGAGTGTAATAATCAAACGAAAACCGCTGCCTCGACGATCAACGTAGCTATAAGGCACGATGCTAGACTACCAAGCACGCCGGCACGGTAGCTCAGGGTGTTCGGTCAGACTGTTAGCGACCGTCTGTAATAAAAACTGAGTGAACGAATCAACGATGAACTTGAACAGGTGTCATGGGACGTTTGTCCCGAAGAAACGCAACGAACAACATGTCATAAGCGAAAAGAAAAGGTGAAGTGGTAGGGTTCGATTCCCAGGTGGGTTGTATTTTTAAACATAGGTGCATTCGATGTATATTTTTAAACATAGTCGCATGCTCTGCCAGCATTTCCGTGAAGAGGTGAAGACATAAAGATTAAAACAAATAGTAGTTGAAACGTAATTGCTAGATTGCTGGTTCGAGTCTAGTTTCGGTCATTACTCTTTTAGTTTCTTTCCGGTCAGTTCGAATACTTACGCTATATAATTAAACACTCTGAGTCTCTTTATCAGTTACCGACTTGCGGTGAAAAAAGTCTGTTTCAGTTTAAGACGAAACTTTTTATCGCGGTCAACTAGGTCAACTAATTAATAAATGGAACCAAAGAAGAGGAAAGTTACAGAGTCGTTGAGAACTTTTCGAGACAAGTGAACAGTAAACAATTTTTTTGTGTAATATAATACAAAACCCGTAAATTTGATAAGAAATGAAGCTATTTCGCTTCCAAATGAATATAAAATCAAACGACGTTACGAGACTAAACGTGCAGTTATGTTTTATAGTACAGGGGACAATTCAGATATTTACAAGAGCGAATTCAGAGTCAACATGCTATATGAAAGCGAGTTATGTAGTAGTTTTGATACAGGCAATGAAATCAAAGCCATATTCAGATAGCGAAATGGATAAAGAATTCTTAGACACATTGGTTGAAATTGTGCATCCGTAAAAGAAAAAAAGATTTCTTGTCTGACTACTTCTAGACGTGTGGACCACAATGGAAGACAAATTGAAGCTATTTTAAAAAATCATATATCTGAGTTTATAAGAACCTTCAACATCGCAGTGCGTCAGCAATCGTTGGTTAATATATTAAAAAACTAAAAAACTGCCTCGACTGCGAAAAAAGCACCTAATGTTAAGTGTTAACCCAAGTTTCGGCGTAGATAACTACACCTTCTTCAGAATGGCCATGGCGGGTCATGGCCCATAAAACATAGGCCGGAGTGAGGTGGAGCGTACACCGCGAATTTAAGTATTGCTTTTGACTTTGTACATATATACTGTGTGTTTTCCTTTTCTTTTTCGTTTATTAATTTATAGCTATGGTGTTCTTTTAATCATTGACAAAGGCGCTTGTGGGTTTTATTGTTGTTCTGAAGAAGGTGTAGTTATCTACGCCGAAACCTGTGTTAACACTTAACACTATGTGCTTTTCACGCAATCGAGGTGGGTTTCCAGTTTTTTAATATGTCTGATTTTATATTTTATTGTCTATATTTCGATGAATGGACAGTTATGACGAACATCACCGAAGTTGCGATTTATGTCTGAGGTGTTGATTCCCATCTCAATGAAACAGAACAATTAGTGGCATTGTATCCATTAAGGATACCACGAAGTCACAAAATTTGTTGGAATCAATTATATTGACAATATGTCACTTTTCGGTAAAACTTAACAACCTGTGGGGCTAATAACGGATGGTGCTTCAGCAGTGCCTGGGAAATACGAAGGTGTAGTTCAATTGACTGAAAACGAGGCCCACAAAGTAGGCAATAAGTCGTTAATAAACTGTCATTGCATTATCCACCAAGAGAATTTATGTGCTAAGTCCCTAAAAAATGGACTATCTCATGAAGGTAGTTGTCAAAACAGTGACCTTTGTTAAGTCGAATAGGGTTGAATCACTGTCAGATATGGTAACATGACAACATTTCGTATTATACAGTAGTAAGATAACTAACACTTGCGAAAATGTTTAAAAGAGTGTTTGACTTAAAGTAAGAAATACAATCATTATTTGAAAGTAAGTAAAAGAGACCCACGGAGTTCGAAGATAAAGAATGGCTTTCCGACTTTGCGTTCTTGGTAGACATAACTAGCCACCTAAATTATATTAAATCTCGAGTCGAAGGAAAAGATAAGCCGATTAATGTCATGAGTGATCTTATTTCCGCATTCCAAATGAAACTTGGGTTTTGGGAACAATAGTTACGAACAAATATTTCACACATGTTGCTGCAGTGTCAAGTCACACGACACACAGGCGACGCGATTAAATACGCCTCTGTGGACTTTAAATACGAATTCGAAAAGCGATTTCAAAATTTTACGAAATGTTTTCTTTCCTGTCTGCATTTGCTACGCCATTCTCCGTACACATGAGTTTACTACCGGGACATTTACAAATGGATTCTGCGAAATACAATGTGAAGCTCAGTTAAAAATGGTTCAAATGGCTCTGAGCACTATGGGACTTAACTGTTGTGGTCATTAGTCCCCTAGAACTTAGAACTACTTAAACTTAACTAACCTAAGGACATCACACACGTCCATGCCCGAGGCAGGATTCGAAGCTCAGTTAAAAGATAAATTTAATCAGGTTGGTTTGGAACTGTGCTATAAAATGTTTGGGCAAGAAGTAACATCCAGCGTTTTACAAACATGCTTTAAAAATTATTTCATTATTTGGAAACACGTGTGTGAATTACGTTTCAGTCAGATGAATTACATCAAATCATAAATGAGAACACAAATTACAATGTTCATTTGGAAAACTCTTTGCGTGTAGCAACAGTTTCAGGTGACATAAACACTGAATCAGTTCAGTCAAAGGAAGAAAGACATCCCACTTATATCGCATTTCATGAAATTAAACAATAAGTGTTCTTTCCTGCATTTTCTTATTTTCTTTAAGAAATTAATATTTTTTCTTGTTTTGATTCAGTAAACAAAAATTAGTAAAACGGCCGGCGGGGATATCTCCTCCCAAAAATTTGACCCTCCTGCCGCAAAGGTTGGCTACACCTGCAGTATATGGAGAAAAATGTCCCAGTAGTAGTAATAGTTATTTATTAACAGTACGTTAGAGTTAATTAAGAAAATTTTACTCAATGCGTAAAAGACATGGAAGGACACACTATGCTATCAAAGATAAACAGATACATCTGAAATTATAATTAATTTTGGTCCTGTGATCAGATTAACAAATACGGGAAGTTTTCCAAATATATTTAGTCTTTCAAATTAATACTGGCAGTTACATCGTATCAAGCCTATGCATTCTGCTTGCTTATACATTTTGTAGGAAGTTAGACAGCAAACTCGTAATTGGAATATCTTTCTATATTAGTCACAAGGGAAAAAACAAGAAAAAGAAAATTGAGTGATAAATCTTCAAAACTCAATGTCCCCGCTCCTGTACTATTAAGGATATCTGTAGATTTGGATCACCAAAAATTTTAATAGGCTCAGAATCTGAACTGAAAATCAGGTACAGTCTTTCATGACTACAGGAAACACATCCGCACCGTCCAATTGGTGGTCATTTCATCTTGACTGTCTCCAAAAAGTTTTTTAGACTTTTTGTATTTTTTATCTTTAAAGTCGCTTGTCTCTTCACTGGTTCGATGCTGCCCTTTGTCCTTTACACTGTCGTACAATCATTCTCGTCCATACGTTACAACTACACCCAAAATGATCTTTCATCTGGTTCTCCATGATCTTGTTCTGCTTCTGCTATCAACACCCCTCTCCCCCCCCCCCCCCCTCCCAACAGATACCGAGGTCCATCTTCTCCTCTTAGCTCCTTGTTAAATATACCAGGATTCCGTAGCAGATATTCCATTAACCTGTGCCTCCTTAAAAAAAAGGTGCTCTATACACTTCCCACGGAAGAATGTTGAAAATTAGGTGGACTGATTACATTAGGAATGACGACGTTCTCCGCAGGATCAGCGATGAAAGGAATATTTGGAAAACACTGACGAGAGAAGAAGGTAGCATGATAGGACATGTGTTAAGACATCAGATATTACCTTCCATGGCATTAGAGGGAGGTATAAGCGAAAAACTGTAGAAGAAGACGGAAACTGGAGTAGATCCAGCCTTCCTCTCTCATCTGGCTTATAAAAAGCACCCCATTTATCTGCTAATTAGAAAACACTCGTTTTTAATGATTATTTTTGTGTGTACATAAATCACTAGTAATAGGAAATGTAGGTCGCATTATAAACGTACTTAACAAGTGTATTTCTCACATTTTCCTAGCTTAACGAGCATACGCATATTACGTAGTTACGTGTTTACGTCGCATTTGTCAAATGACTGCTTGGTAAATTAGGGTTTCCCTAACGTGCGATACACGGGTCGGACAAATCTGAACTTAGAAAAAAAGAGGAAAGGAAAAAAAAGGTAAGCTGGTACATGCGTGTCGGTTGTGATTCATGGAGGCTGTTTTTAACTTTGGATGGAACCGTAGTCTGATAAGATCCGCCAATTTGATAGCAATCGTTCCGCTGAATTAATTGTAGTAATTAATCTCGCTGCATACAAATGGGGACACGAGCCGGCTGCACCGACTGATACGCCCACCATTATCATACGTCCCATTATGTCGCCGCGGCGCCACACATCATCGGAGCGGCAATTTGGAATGGCAAACGACAGGCGGCGCGTCATGAAAATTCATATATTGCAATGTTATTAAAAACTTCTCGTTTTAACGTGCGGTCCGGTCCGGGTCGGATGTGCCGGGCAGGGGACAAGCGAATGGCCACCTATAGATTTCCATCTCTCTTGAAAAAAGCTGCCAGCTGTGAGATGTTATATGCTAATGAATGTTACCTCTAACCGTGAGGTAACCCCCTTTCCAAAATCCCTCGGCTTCGAGTTCAGTTGCTGGAAGTGTCTATGGAGTGGTACAGAGTGAAAGTGATCATCAACCTCGGGAATGAAAGAAATGCTAGCGACTCATAGTCATTTGATAAGGCTTGAATTGACGCCTTTCTGGTCGTTATGAGTGACCGGCGGTGTCTTAGTATTTTGAAGTAATAGGAGAAAGAGGAACGTCAAATGCACACAAATCATGACGGTGAGCTGAGAAGGAATGTCTCCGAATTTTTTACGTGAAAACTCTGAGAGCTTATTAAATAAAGCCAACAGGCCCAAGACTTGTAGAGGGTTCATCGCCATTAATTTTCAACTGTTCTCTGAAGTACGCATCAAGGGAATGATACCGTACAAGCAAAATGAGAAATACAGCCAAGAAAGATTAAATAAATTGCTTTGGATGCACAGATGATTTACTGTTGCTAGTTAACTATATGCAAGAAACCAGAAATCAAATAACAAGCTTACAAAATATAGCACAAAAAACTGGTCTCAAGTTATCAACCGAAAAGACTGAGATATTGGTACCAGATCCACTACCAGTCAACCAAGTAACAGTGAATAACAAGGAAGGAAAAATACCGAAACAGTTTAAATACTTAGGAGAAATTATAACACACAACTTGAATGGCAAGAAAGAACTAAAACAATGATAAGAACTCAAAATTTAATTTGTCTACATACACTATCCCTCAAAACTACATTAAAACACCGTAATTCGACCAGAGACGAAATGCGAATTTGAAACTGTTCTCAAAATCATGCAGAGAAACAGAATCAACAAAATCCTAAAGGCCGAAATAATTATAGCTACAACATACATAAATAATAAATATATCAAAAGACGGCCAATGGTGTATAGTGCCAAATGAAGTGGTCTACAGTGTACTGGAGCACATTACACGCACTGTACGAAAATAAATTATGTATTTTTTTTTTGTCACACGTGGAGAAACTATAGAGAAACTTGAGCATGAAACAACAAGTAGGATGGATAGAGGAACTCAGGGAGGATATGAAAGTCTGGAAATAACCGTATCGGCGCAAAGGTTGATGCCATAATTTTTAATTCTTGGAAAATGTGCGAGAAAGTCCCGTGCTCATTGTTCCCTAATGAAAAATTACATGCGTGCAGAATAACAGATCAGCTTTGTGAATGAAGAGTTCCTAGCAAATGAAGCACAGCACGTCATTCTTAACGGGGTGATACCTTCAGGCGTAGACTTAGCTTCAGGCGTTGTCTAAAGTGTTCTCATAGGACCATTATTTTTCAGTGTATACATTTATGACTATGTGAATAACATCAGAAGCTTCATGACGATGCTGTTGCATTTAGTGAAGTCGCAACCCTGGAAAATTATAATGAAAACCAGGAAGAACTGTGGAGGTTCTACGCTTGGTGCAGGGAGTAGCAGTAGACCCTCAGACTAAATGAAAATACTTCGCATAAACAGGCTTAATGGACCATTAATATTTATTAAGCATTCGAAGTAGTCTCACTCGTTAAATATCTGGATGTGTGCATATGGAACGATTAAAAGGGGACCGAAAGTGAAAAAGAAGAAAATAAAATGGCATTCGTAGGAAAGGCGAATAACAGCCTCTGATTGCGTCAGATGGTCAATAGTAAGTGTAGCCCGCGCACGAAGGAGGTAGCTTACAAAAACATTTTCGACCAGTGTTTGAACACAGCTCGCCAATCTGTGACACTAGGCAGAGTAAATAGAGAAGATCCAAAGAAGAGCAGCGTGTTTCGTGACATATTCGTTTAGCAAGAGCGAAAACGTCAAGGAGAGCTCATCCAACTGTAGTGGCAGACAGTACGCAGAATCGTTTCCCAACACAACGTGGTTCATGCGTACTGTTACAACGAAGTGAGCTTCCATTTGTAGGACAGTCTACCGATGAATTGCTCCCTCCTGCGTGTCTACAAAAAAAAAAAATGGAAGTTGAATACAGAAGATTAAAGAGTAATACATAACAAAAAAGAGTCTACGAGAATCAAACACAGGTCTTAATTTTAAAGAAAGATTACGGTAGGTGTAATTGTGGAGCACTATCTTGCAATCTAGTGAACAATGTGTAAAGGGTGACGAATGAGAGAAGAGAATGGAAGAAAATTAAATGTTACTGAAAGATGCTGAAAGTTATGTGGTCCTCAGCATCACTGGTGATGACTCGAAGCAAGACATTAACTGGAAGGAGGGACATTGTGGTAGGACATGTGCTAAGTCATCAGGGATTATCTTCATGCTAATAGTATAGGGAGTTGTAGAGCGGAAAGTTTGTGCGGGAAGGCTGTAGGAGAAATCAGACTTTCGGGATTTAGAGTGTAAGTGCTACTCCTGGAAGGAGACGCCAGCACAAGAGAGGTAGTTGTGGCGGACGACATGAAAGTAATCACCTCCTCTCCCTCCCACTAATAAAGAAAAGGGAAGCAGTAGCTAAGGACTCTACCAGTACATTTCGTACTAGCGTACGCTGGCTTATGCTGTACAGTTGCAAGTGCAGTTGTGATTATCATCTTTTTTTCTCAATCTGTGTATTTTGAAGTACATACACTAAAGAAGTTGTCTTGTAAGTTTCCTAGATCTTTATTAAAGGCACCGCCAACCAAGAGTCAACTTCTATTTTAGATTTCTTGTTCCCAATTGACGAATTTCTGCATTTTATTCTTTTGCTGTATATCTTAATAGTGCAGAGATATTTGAATGATGTTAGCCAGGACGATAGGAGGAAAACATGAAGCATCTATTGCGTAGCCGAAGTCGTCTACATCTACATCTACATCCATACTCCGCAAGCCACATGACGGTGTGTGGCGGAGGGTACCCTGAGTACCTCCATCGGTTCTCCCTTCTATTCCAGTTTCGTATTGTTCGTGGAAAGAACGATTGTCGGTATACTCCTGTGTGGGCTCTAATCACTCTGATTTTATCCTCATGGTCTCTTCGCGAGATATAGGTAGAAGGGAGCAATATACTGCTTGACTCTTCAGTGAAGGTATGTTCTCGAAACTTTAACAAAAGCCGGTATCGAGCTACAGAGCGTCTCTCCTGCAGAGTCTTCCACTGGAGTTTATCCATAATCTCCGTAACGCTTTCGCGATTACTAAATGATCCTGTAACGAAGCACACTGCTCTCCGTTGGATCTCCTCTATCTCTTCTATCAATTCTATCAGGTACGGATCCCACACTGCTGAGCAGTATTCAAGCAGTGGGCGAACAAGCGTACTGTAACCTACTTCCATTGTTTTCTGATTGCATTTCCAAAGGATTCTTCCAATGAATCTCAGTCTGGCATCTGCTTTACCTACAGTCAACTTTATATCATCATTCCATTTTAAATCACTCCTAATGCGTACTCCCAGATAATTTATGGAATTAACTGCTTCCAGTTGCTGACCTGCTATTTTGTAGCTAAAGGATAAGGGAACTGTCGTTCTATGTATTGGCAGCACATTACACTTGTCTACATTGAGATTCAATTGCCATTCCCTGCACCATGCGTCAATTCGCTGCAGATTCTCCTGCATTTCAGTACGATTTTCCATTGTTACAACCTCTCGATACACCACAGCATCATCTGCAAAACCCCCCAGTGAACTTCCGATTCATCCACCAGGACATTTATGTATATTGTGAATAGCAACGGTCTTCTGACACTCCCCTGCGGCACACCTGAAATCACTCTTACGTCGGAAGACTTCTCTCCATTGAGAATGACATGCCTCGTTCTGTTATCTAGGAACTCCTCGATCAAATCACACAATTGGTCTGATACTCCATATGCTCCTACTTTGTTCATTAAACGACTGTGGGGAACTTTATCGAACGCCTTGCGGAAGTCAAGAAACACGGCGTCTATCTGTGAACCCGTGTCTATGGCCTTCTGAGTCTCGTGGATGAATAGCGCGAGCTGGGTTTCACGACCGTGTTTTTCGAAACCCATGCTGATTCCTACAGAGTAGATTTCTGGTCTCCAGAAAAGTCATTATACTCGAAAATAAAACGTGTTCCAAAATTCTACAACTGATCGACGTTAGAGATATAGGTCTATAGTTCTGCAAATCTGTTCGACGTCCCTTCTTGAATACTGGGATGACCTGTGCCCTTTTCCAATCCTTTGGAACGTTACGCTCTTCTAGAGACCTACGGTACACCGCTGCAAGAAGGGGGGCAAGTTCCTTGGCGTACTCTGTGTAAGATCCAACTGGCATCCCATCAGGTCCAGCGGCTTTTCGTCTTTTGAGAGATTGTAGTTATTTCTCTGTACCTCTGTCGTCTCTTTCGATATCTACCATTTTGTCATCTGTGCGACAATCTAGAAAAGGAACTACAGTGCAGTCTTCCTCTGTGAGAGTGTCTGGACATTTTGTTTTGATCCTCCTACCGCTTTGACATAAGACCAAAATTTCTTACGATTTTCTGCCAAGTCAATACATAGAACTTTACTTTCTAATTCATTGAACGCCTCTCGCATAGCCCTTCTCACACTACATTTCGCTTCGCGTAATTTTTGTTTGTCTGCAAGGCTTTGGCAATGTTTATGTTTGCTGTGAAGTTCGCTTTGCTTCCGCAGCATTTTTATATCTCGGTTGTTGTACCACGGTGGCTCTTTTCCATCTCTTACCATCTTGCAGGCACATACTCATCTAACGCATATTGTACGATGCTTTTGAACTTTTTCCACTGATCCTCAACACTATCTGTACTTGAGACAAAACTTTTGCGTTGAGCCGTCAGGTACTCTGTAATCTACTTTTTTTTCACTTTTGCCAAACAGAGAAATCTTCCTACCTTTTTTTAATATTTCTATTTACTGCTGAAATCATCGATGCCGTAACCGCTTTATGATCGCTGAGTCGTCATCACATGGCATGGAGGTGGAGCTTTACTAATAAGTGGAAGAAAATTTCATCTCCCTGAAATGACCAACAAGGAAGGGAGAAATGGAAACATTGCGACTTTGATAACCACAGATTGTGGTAAGTACTGTCGACTAAACCAGAAACCTCTTCGCTGAGTCTCATTAAGTGTTAACATGTGGAACAGTTGATGATGATTCATCTGTAGGATGGGAACGTAAAACTAAGCGGTTCTCTTGGTGCTGTCAGGGGACTATGTGCTGGGATGGTTACTACAGTGCCAACATTTCTCATCATCACCAACAGCACTGAGATGTCAATATTATAACTTCTCATCACAGTCACCTGCACTAAATATTTAGCAGTTTTTCGAAACAACATTAACGCAAAAAGCCGTGACACTTCCAAGTTCTGAAGCCCAAAGTCTCTGAATGGAATACAAAAGGCATACACTGAACGCTCTGGCCAAAACGTTGGTTTCTTCAGAGAAATAAAATGAAATGTGCCTGTGGATAGGGCCCCGTCGGGTTAACGGTTGCCTGGTAAAATTGTCTTTAGTTGACCCATTTCAGCGAGTCGATGAAGATGAAATGACGTTGAAGAAAACATTGACTCCCCGAGAGGAGAAAACCTCGAACGCAGACAGGAATCGAACCTGGGCCTTTCACGTCATATTCTACCTCGCTGGCTACTCGGCTATGAAGACGATACGACACGTTATCATGCCCCTAAAACTTTCATGTTAATACACAACTTTTACGCAAACACTAGCTGGAATGTAAAATGGTTACACAAAACGACAATTACTTTGATAAATAAAACTCTAGAGAAAAACAACTTTTTGCGCATGTCGTACGACGTAAGAATAATGTTATCTACAGATGCGTAATAGGCATATTTCGTCGAAATATATTAAGGGTGCATCCAGTCCTTCTACAACTGCTTGTCCACGTGTGATTTAAATGGTGGGCGGAATTGTTCAAATGGTTCAAATGGCTCTGAGTACTATGGGACTTAACATCTCAGGTCATCAGTCCCCTAGAACTACTAAAACCTAACTAACCTAAGGACATCACACACATCCATATCCGAGGCAGGATTCGAACCTGCGGCCGTTGCGGACGCGCGGTTCCAGACTGAAGCGCCTAGAACCGCTCGCCCATCACCGTGAGAGGATTAACACAGCTATTACGTACGTATGTTAGGTGTCTGTAATTGACGCAGAGTACTTTAATGACTCTACACATCATGCTGTTGTCCATATCTGTTATTTTTTGACGCTAGTTTTCTCACAGTTTTCCTTAAGGAAGTGTAATATGTGCAACAGATAAATTATGTTAATTCAAGTTTAATGCATTTTTGTAAGTACTTTACTGGATGGAGATTTCTTGATGCATCACACTCAGGCTCATTTAGAGTCCTTGCTAAATGTAACAGCTTCATAATGAGGACGTAGCATTAAAATTTTTATGCATATTCTGTATTCTCGTACGGTCCATTTGTGATTTGTATTTCGTTTTATATCCTAAGGTTAAGTGAGTATTCGTTATTCGTGCTATGTAGAGCTTTCACTGAAACGATGAAAGTCATATAATAAGATTACTCCAAATAGAGAGCGAAAGACCTAATTTCATACACAACTAAAATGCATATATCAACTTTAAACGATAAGTTCGATTGCACAACGAACTAAACTTCTAAAAATCACTATAATTCCACACCAAACATGGGGATCTGCAGGCTTTATTGATAAAAAAAATACTTGGCTGTTTTATCTGAAGTAATTTAAACAAATACCCTTTTAGCCTGGAAAGACAGAATAACAATACGAGATACAAAAATCCCCAATATTGATGTTAGATATTAAAGAAGAACAACGTGAAGCTAAAATTAAAGAAAATGTAAAACAATGTGGCTCATTGTATCATTTGCTTAATCTCTTCATCGAAGCCGGCCGATATGGCCGAGCGGTTCTAGGCGCTTCAGCCTCGAACCGCGCGACCGCTACAGACGCAGGTTCGAATCCTGCCTCGGGAATGGATGTGTGTGATGTCCTTAGGTTAGTTTAAGTAGTTCTAAGTTCTAGGGGACTAATGACCTCAGATGTTAAGTCCCATAGTGCTCAGAGCCATTTGAACCATTTTTTTCTTCATCGAAGAAGCTTCGAAGATGTTCAAGGTCAAATCAGATTTAGTTGCATACTACACTCCTGGAAATTGAAATACGAACACCGTGAAATCATTGTCCCAGGAAGGGGATACTTTATTGACACATTCCGGGGGTCAGATACATCACATGATCACACTGACAGAACCACAGGCACATAGACACAGGCAACAGAGCATGCACAATGTCGTTATTAGTACAGTGTATATCCACCTTTCGCAGCAATGCAGGCTGCTATTCTCCCATGGAGACGATCGTAAAGATGCTGGATGTAGTCCTGTGGAACGGCTTGCCATGACATTTCCACCTGGCGCCTCAGTTGGACCAGCGTTCGTGCTGGACGTGCAGACCGCGTGAGATGACGCTTCATCCAGTCCCAAACATGCTCAATGGGGGACAGATCCGGAGATCTTGCTGGCCAGGGTAGTTGACTTACACCTTCTAGAGCACGTTGGGTGGCACGGGATACATGCGGATGTGCATTGTCCTGTTGGAACAGCAAGTTCCCTTGCCGGTCTAGGAATGGTAGAACGATGGGTTCGATGACGGTTTGGATGTAACGTGCACTATTCAGTGTCCCCTCGACGATCACCAGAGGTGTACGGCCAGTGTAGGAGATCGCTCCCCACACCATGATGCCGGATGTTGGCCCTTTGTGCCTCGGTCGTATGCAGTCCTGATTGTGGCGCTCACCTGCACGGCGCCAAACACGCATACGACCATCATTGGCACCAAGGCAGAAGCGACTCTCATCGCTGAAGACGACACGTCTCCATTCGTCCCTCCATTCACGCCTGTCGCGACACCACTGGAGGCGGGCTTCACGATGTTGGGGCGTGAGCGGAAGACGGCCTAACGGTGTGCGGGACCGTAGCCCAGCTTCATGGAGACGGTTGCGAATGGTCCTCGCCGATACCCCAGGAGCAACAGTGTCCCTAATTTGGTGGGAAGTGGCGGTGCGGTCCCCTACGGCACTGCGTAGGATCCTACGGTCTTGGCGTGCATCCGTGCGTCGCTGCGGTCCGGTGCCAGGTCGACGGGCACGTGCACCTTCCGCCGACCACTGGCGACAACATCGATGTACTGTGGAGACCTCACGCCCCACGTGTTGAGCAATTCGGCGGTACGTCCACCCGGCCTCCCGCATGCCCACTATACACCCTCGCTCAAATTCCGTCAACTGCACATACGGTTCACGTCCACGCTGTCGCGGCATGCTACCAGTGTTAAAGACTGCGATGGAGCTCCGTATGCCACGGCAAACTGGCTGACACTGACGGCGGCGGTGCACAAATGCTGCGCAGCTAGCGCCATTCTACGGCCAACACCGCGGTTCCTGGTGTGTCCGCTGTGCCGTGCGTGTGATCATTGCTTGTACAGCCCCCTCGCAGTGTCCGGAGCAAGTATGGTGGGTCTGACACACCGGTGTCAATGTGTTCTTTTTTCTATTTCCAGGAGTGTATTTGCATATGGCACTGTCCTAATAGAAGTGCTGAGCATGATATAAACTTTTGAAACAGTTGTAACTCAAATTTGACAAAAAAACATTGCAAAGAAAGCATAAAACTGATTGCATTAACATCTAACAAGTTAACTAAAGGAAATGAAATAAAATCAGTTGATATATTTCGTTACTCCGGCACATGTAAATGGTAACAAAAGCTGCCCAGAAATTGAGAAGAGACGTCCACAACTAAAAGGGCTGTTGGTTTAATATCAGCTTCCCCTCTAACTCGGATACGCAGACGGCGGTCGCGCTTACTTTGTTTCTCAGTCAGTGCACAATGTTATCCGCTACACCCTGCGTCTGTTACAACTCTCTGCGACGGCTGCTCAGCCATGATGATGGTCACAGAGACAACCATTTCACAATGGGTAATCGTGTAGGGAGACTCGAACGCGATAGCGGCATGACAAGAATAATAAAATATTTTCATCATTGTGCAAATTGACTTTATTAATCGTTTCTGAAATCTTTATTGCGAGAAATCAAGATTTTTTTACTTATTTCATGAATACTTCATAATCTACATCTACATTTATACTCCGGAAGCCACCCAACGGTGTGTGGCGGAGGGCACTTTACGTGCACTGTCATTAACTCCCTTTCCTGTTTCAATCGCGTATGGTTCGCGGGAAGAACGACTGTCTGAAAGCCACCGTGCGCGCTCTAATCTATCTAATTTTACATTCGTGACCTCCTCGGGAGGTATAAGTAGGGGGAAGCAATATATTCGATACCTCATCCAGAAACGCACCCTCTCGAGAACTGGCGAGCAAGCTACACCGCGATGCAGATCGCCTCTCTTGCAGAGTCTGCCACTTGAGTTTGTTAAACATCTCCGTAACGCTATCATGGTTTCCATATAACCCTGTGACGAAACGTGCCACTATTCTTTGGATCTTCTCTATCTTCTCCTTCAACCCGATCTGGTACGGATCCCACACTGATTAGCAACACTCAAGTATAGGTCGTACGAGTGTTTTGTAAGCCAACTCCTTTGTTGATGGACTACATTTTCTAAGGACTCCCCAATGAATCTCAACCGGGCACCCGCCTTACCAACAATTAATTTTATATGATCATTCCACTTCACATCGTTCCGCACGCATACTCCCAGGTATTTTACAGAAGTGTTTGTTCCACTATCATATAATCACAGAATAAAAGTTCCCTCTTTCTACGTATTCGCAGTACGTTACATTTGTCTATGTTAAGGGTCAGTTGCCACTACCTGCACCAAGTGCATATCCGCTGCAGTTACTCCTGCATTTCGCTACAATTTTCTAATGCTGCAACTTCTCTGTATACTACAGCATCATCCTCGAAAAGCCGCATGGAACTTCCGACAATATCTACTAGGTCATTTATATATATTGTGAAAAGCAATGGTCCCAAAGCACTCCCCTGTGGCACACCAGAGGTTACTTTAACGTCTGTAGGCGTCTCGCCGTTGATAACAACATGCTGTGTTCTGTTTGCTAAAAACTCTTCAATCCAGCCACACAGCTGGTCTCATATTCCGTAGGTTCTTACTTTGTTTAGCAGACAACAGTGCGGAACTGTAGCGAACGCCTTCCGGAAGTCAAGAAAAGTAGCATCTACCTGAGAGCCTGTATCTAATATTTTCTGGGTCTCATGAACAAATAAAGCGAGTTGGGTCTCACACGATCGCTGTTTCCGGATTCCATGTTGATTCCTACATAGTAGATTCTGGGTTTCGAAAAACGACATGATACGTATTCTAAAATTCTACAACAGATCGACGTCAGAGATGTAGGTCTATAGTTTTGCGCGTCTGCTCGACGACCCTTCTTGAAGACTGGGACTACCTGTGCTCTTTTCCAATCATTTGGAACCTTCCTTTCCTCTAGAGACTTGCTGTACACCGCTGTTATAAGGTGGACAAGTTCTTTTGCGTACTCTGTGTAGAATCGAATTGGTATCCCGTGCGGTCCAGTGGACTATCCTCTGTTGAGTGATTCCAGTTGCTTTTCTATTCCTTGGACACTTATTTCGATGTCAGCCATTTTTGTGTTTGTGCGAGGATTTAGAGAAGGAAATGCATTGCGATCTTCCTATGTGAAACAGCTTTGGAAAAAGGTGTTTAGTATTTCAGCTTTACGCGTGCCATCCTCTGTTTCAATGCCGTCATCATCCCGAAGGGTCTGGAAATTCTGTTTCGAGCCACTTACTGATTTAACGTATGACCAGAACTTCCTAGGATTTTCTGTCAAGTCGGTACATAGAATTTTACTTTCGAATTCACTGAACGCTTCACACATAGCCCTCCTTACGCTAACTTTGACATCGTTTAGCTTCTGTTTGTCTGAGAGGTTTTGGCTGCGTTTAAACTTTTAGTGAAGCTCTCTTTGCTTTCGCAGTAGTTTCCTACCTTTGTTGTTGTACCACGGTGGGTTTTTCCCGTCCCTCGCAGTTTTACTCGGCACGTACCTGTCTAAAACGCATTTTACGATTGCCTTGAACTTTTTCCATAAACACTCAACATTGTCAGTGTCAGAATAGAAACTTTCGTTTTGATCTATTAGGTAGTCTGAAATCTGCCCTCTATTACTCTTGCTAAACAGATAAACCTTCCTCCCTTTTTTTATACTCCTATTAACTTCCATATTCAGGGATGCTGCAACGGCTTTATGGTCACTGATTCCCTGTTCTGCACGTACAGAGTGGAAACGTTCGGGTCTGTTTGTTATCAATAGGTCCAAGATGTTATCACCACGTGTCGGTTCTCTGTTAAATTGCTCGAGGTAGTTTTCGGATAATAAGGCAATAATTAATGTTCTTTGCTTTAATTGCGCGCGATCTGCTGCCTGCACACCAATATAACAATGTGATGTCCAACACAGATATTTCCCCTTTTCTTAATTCGGTAACATTAGAAATCATTTGGGAAAGATTAACTCAGTTGGTGCAACCTTTCGTAATCTACGATGAACAGATATTATATTCGTAATATCATTTCTTTGCTGCTCTTGATTATAACGATGAATATTTTTGTAAAGTGATGAACCATGCGGAAGCTCGGGTTGGTGCCGTATATAGGTTTCTGCCAGACCGTATCGTTTAGTAGGCATGGTTGCGTTGTCTGTCTTCTTCTCGTGTTCACTGGCCCCAACAAAACAAACAACAGATCACCAAACAGGTGAGACAAATGATGCTAACTTAATAATACAATAATAATACAAAACACAAGGACAAGTGACAGACGGTGCTCCAGGAATCGAACTCTGAAGGGGTCACACCTAAAACACTTTCGCGAGTGAAGAGAAAGGCAGCCAAGAGTTGCATTCAGATCACAAGATGGTAACTCGGACTAGTGACAGTCTAACGAGCTACTAATGATAATCTTGGTGAGGTTACCTGACATCCAACAAAACAAATGCAAGATGTAAAGTTACACCAAATTCGGATCCCGTGGCTTTGAGCACCCAGAACAACGAGGAATGACTACCACTAAGGTAGAAGAAGGCCACCCAACCTACAATGAAGAAGCTGTCCAAGTTACATGCCACACCAGACAGCAGCGGCAAGGCGAGGAAATGTACACAGCCGTTAGATACACTTAACCCCCAGGGCAGGTAACTGGGGTGTTAGCGGCCACAAGGCAGAACAGTGTAAGAAGCTGAAAGTAGTAAACAGTAATTAGAAGCTCAGGAAGGCTAATCAGATCAGCCTTCCCCAGGTACTTCACTCGCTGTTTTTCGCCTCGGCAACACAATGAGCAGTAACACGAACCCACGTCACTGGAGAATCGCGAGATTTAACAGTGGTGGAGGTTTCTCTATACGAAATGCAATGATTTCAAGTGTGCAGGATCCGCTGACGACGAGGTCGTGCACCCTCGTGACCACTGCCCTTCGATCCAGCAGTCCATACACGCCGCCAGGGGTCCCGGCGTATTGTCGTTCTGAGTGGTTCTCGCTGCTCCTACGTCCCCAACCAAACTCCACACTCACACCACACAGAAGAAGCCTCAGGTCGTCCCACAGATAGCGCAGCAGCACTACATATCGATAAACGCCGTTACTAGCAGACAGACAGCGCTTGCTAAACCTAGTAGCGCCAGTGAACACGAGAAGAAGACAAACAGTGCAACCAAGCCAACTAAACGATATGGTCTGGCGGAAACCTACACATGGCACCAACGCGATCTGCAGCACGAGTGAAGTGACTTTTCTAAATTTGCTTGTACACATTTCAAATGCATCAGCATTAATTTAACATAACATTTCATGATCAGTTTCTACATATTTGTCATTCAGTAGATAAACTTTCACAACTGCGATTTAAATTTCAGACACATTGGGTGATCTCGTTGCACACGGACCTAACCTGTAGTTAGTTTGCAGCTCTATAAATGACACTCGCCTTTTTACTAGCTTTCAATAGCAGCAGCTGCAACAACAGTAATCTGCACAGAGCAGTTGCCCTAACGTTATTCATTGCCACTGGTAACCCAGAAGAAGAAAAATATCGTATTTTAGATTTCAAGTGGCGACCTTTGAAAATGCTAGAAATCAGTTATGGTTTTATCAAATTTCATGTCAGATAAGTAAAGAAGTATGAAACAGAGTGTTACGATTTTTGAAGGGAACTTACGTAGAATCTAGTTTCCTTTATTAGGCGACTCAGTGCACGTTCTTGTAAATCACAGAGTGTGATTCTCTTCCCATGCATTGTTTAAAGTAGATGCAGCTTAAACAACTTTTCTATCAAATCAAAGAAATTACCAATGCAAAGGCAATAAACATCGAGTATAGATTTAAGTGTCAGGAAGTCATTTGTGAAAGTATTTGTATGGAGCGTAGCCATGTATGGAAGTGAAACATGGACGATAAATAATTTGGACAAGAAGAGAATAGAAGCTTTCGAAGTGTGGTGCTACAGAAGAATGCTGCAGATTAGATGGGTAGATCACATAACCAATGAGGAACTATTGCATAGGATTGGGGTGAAGAGACGTTTGTGGCACAACTTCACCAAAAGAAGGGATCGGTTAGTAGGACATGTTCTGAGGCATCAAGGGATCACCAACTTAGTATTGGAGGGCAGCGTCGAGGGTAAAAATCGTAGAGGGAGATCAAGAGATGAATACACTAAGTAGATTCAGAGGGATGTAAGTTGCAGTAGGTACTGGGAGATGAAGAAGCTTACACAGGACAGAGTAGCATGGAGAGCTGCATCAAACCAGTCTCAGGACTGAAGACCACAACAACCACAGTCAACGTAATATTTTTTTAAAGAAACTTTCAACATCAAAACGTGATTTCCATGACAACGAAAACTGTTTGATACTGAAAGTAAGTCGGCTGGTGTGGCCGAGTGGTTCTAGGCGCAAAAGTCTGGCATGGTGCGACCGCTACGGTCGCAGGTTCAAATCTTGCCTCGGGCATGGATGTGTGTGTGATGTCCTTAGGTTAGTTAGGTTTAAGTAGTTCTAAGTTCTAGGGGACTGATGACCTCAGAAGTTAAGTCCCATAGTGCTCAGAGCCATTTCTGAAAGTAAATTATAGGAATTTACGCTATGTTTACCTCGAAAGTGTTGGTGTAAGACTATCAAAACTGAACACTGTTGACAGAATGTGTTTATTAGCGACGGAAGCTAGTTACACTTAGGTGAAAGATGATCTGATGACACCGTATTGAAACCAATAAAGGAGGGAAGAAATCTCCTACCAAGAGTTCGAAAACGGAAAAAAATATATGATATTTATTCAAGTAAGAAGGTTTTTACGTGTTCCGAGGAAAAATTCGCTGAATAAACTGGATGAAAAAAGAAAAATAAATTAATAAATTAAACACAAAATAAAAAATGAAAAGAGCCCTATGAAAGTAAAAATTAGTCTTGACTTGAGAATGTGAGAGAGCGTGATCGTGGATGGAGCGGTCAGGCTGCGAGGCAGAGGCAGGCGTAGAAAAATTCGTCGTCTCTTTCACTCCTCCACGTCCCGTTGTGTTCCCCCGCATATAGGGACAACCTGGGAGCAATAAATTTGTAGAAGCCGCGGAGGCAGGGAGGGCAGGGCTGCGAGGGGCCGTATATCAGGAAAGATGCTGCGTGCTGCGTGCGGCACGCGGTGCTGTGCTGAGGTATTGCTGCTCGGCGATCGGTTATTGGCGCCGACTGCGCTGTCACGGCAAGCGGCTCAGGGCCCGCAGCCGATATTAATATGGCAGCAGGCGAAATTCGATCAGGTGCAGCTCGAAGTTGCTGCTTGTGGTAAAGTTCAACACCAGTGGCATCTACACTGATCAGCCCACACATAGACGATTAGAACGAAAACCCGTTAATGAAGACACAGGCTAACGTGAAACTAAATTTTATAAAGATCGCTTCATACACATCAGTGTCGTGACAGATCCGTTATGCAGCCGAGGTGATTGAAGGTATTTAGCTAGGAGGTTTAAGGACAGTGTTCTCACTCGCTCGTGGCGTGACCCTGACATTACAAACCGCACTCCCGCCGACCCGTATCCTGATCGCCATTGTTTCTTAGGGCCGATATTTCCCCACTTCACTGCAGTGCCACCGTCAGGTTGTTGTGTTATGGTACAGTAGTTGATCATTATAAACGTGAATTAGAGCGAAAAAGTCCTATGTTGTATGATCCCTGCAGCCCCAAAAACATGGACTCAGAGCTGCAGAATACATTCTGCAGTAAAATAGGAACATAAAGAAACTGGTACCTAGACACTTGTGTATTTCTGAATTTACATCAATGAATATAAGTGAGGTAAACCAAAGATTAAAATTTTGATAGTGTTTGCTAGAGCTGTAACAATTCCTTACACGAGGTTGTAAGTAGGCTATTTAGGTTTTCTTATTGGTAACGCCACATAGCGCTCTGTATGAAAAATCACTGGCTGTGCTGTGCGCAGTCTGTGGATAGTTTACATTGTTGTCTGCCATTGTAGTGTCGGGCAGCGGCAGCTGGATGCTAACAGCGCGTAGCGTTGCGCAGTTGGAGGTGAGCCGCCAGCAGTGGTGGACGTGGGGAGAGAGATGGCGGAGATTTGAAATTTGTAAGAATTGGTGTCATGAACTGTTATATACATATATTATGACTTTTAAGGTAAATACATTGTTTTCTCTGTATTAAAATCTTTTATTTGCTAACTATGCCTATCAGTAGTTAGTGCCTTCAGTAGTTTGAATCTTTTATTTAGCTGGCAGTAGTGGCGCTCGCTGTATTGCAGTAGTATGAGTAACGAAGATTTTTGTGAGGTAAGTGATTTGTGAAACGTATAGGTTAAATTAGTTAGGGCCATTCTATTGTAGAGATTATTGAAAGTCAGATTGCGTTGCGCTAAAAATATTGTGAGTCAGTTTAAGCACAGTCTTGTATAAATTTTTCTAAGGGGACGTTTCAAGGTGTATTCGGAAGGTGAGGTTCGAATTGGCGTGAAATGGAAAGCGCTGTGAAAATTCGGTGGAACTCTGCGCAGATTTTTTGGGCAGTGTCTTTAGTGTGCCTGTCGATCGCTTAACGTCGCTCTTTTCAGTTCAGAGAGCAAACTGATCACGTAGAAATTTCTAAAACAACAGTGTGTCCCTCAGAGTATATGGATCTGGTGAGAGATTTCGCCTGAAGCTATGAAGCCAAAATTACATAAACGTCATGCGTTTGTTTCTTCAATAAAATTTTCCGATGCATTGAGCAGAGTAAATGAAGATGTCCTGCAGCGTTTTCGATGGGAAGTGTTAGTCCCTCCGATGTTCATCTCTGATCACATGAAGCGCTGGCTACCAAGACAACATTTTGGCACAAACAACGAAGGGCACTCCAGAGTAGCGAATTGGCGGAAAGCACAGGCGGCTGCTTCTTGTGACGAGGGTACTATGAAGTTTGTACAACGTTACGGCAAATGTGTAAGTCGGGGCGGTGACTATTTAGAGAGGTAGCTGAATGGTGTGGCTAACTGTAGCACATAAAAGTTTTTGGTCTTCATTGAGGTTTCCATTTAGTGACAGATCGACCTTACTTTCGGAACAACCCTCGTATCTAAGGGTTTAAAAACAAAGGCAGAGACGTAGGCTCAGAACAGAAATATTCAGTGACAATTTCATCACATTAAATGTGATTCCGTATAAATGTAAATTTTGTAATGACTGACGACCCTAATGCTATATATGATCGTTCAATTCATCATCAGGGTACGGTCACATTAAGTACGTTATTAGCGGAAATGCTTCATCAGTATTAGTTTTTGGCTGTAGTAGAATTTTCAGGTACTTTGAACGAGACTTTTTGAAGGACTTTACCTAATTTTCAAATGAAAAGAAAAAAAGTCAGTGTCCTTTGCATTTGCACCAGTGTCAGTTGGAATAAAGTTACCCTGAGCGTCGACATATAACAAAAATACTTAGCATTTTCTTTTGGCTGTGTAGGCATCAGTTCATCCATCATATTGTCTGTAATTATCTTGCAGGTTTCTCGTACGATCTTGTGAACCGTACTATGCCCTATGTGGTAACTAACTGATAAGGTGTTTAGAGCATCTCCGGCGGCCAAATATCTGAAAGCTGGTGGACAATACCGATGTAATAAACGAAGGATTCACAGGCGGTGTTACCGTAATGAACCAGTACAGCGCGAAACAAAATAAAACACTCCAGACTGTACAACAGAAGCCAAAAATTATGACAGTTAATTTAATAGATATAATTACCAATAAACTTCTTAACAGTGTATTAATTATATTACTAACTTCAAGCAGATGGATAGCGGTACTCTTTGGAATCGTGGCTTTTCTGCAATGTATGTTTCGCTGATCACGAACTTCCAACATATTCAATTACAGGTTCAATAAATATTCTACCATTCTGAAATATTCCTAAAACTCCGCTCCACCGTCCATCAGTTCACTGTGCAGAGAGAGAAATTCACCTCATGTTGCACCTATGGTCTGCAAACCATCATGAAGTGCATGGCAGAGTGTACGTCCCGTTGTACCAGTTATTAGGGTTTCTTCCCATTCCATGCCCGTATAGAGCGTGGGAAGAATGATTGTTTGAATGTCTCTGTAGTGCAGTATTTATTCTAATCTTATCCTCGCGCTTCCTATGTGAGCCATACGCAGGGGATTGTAGTATACTGCTAGAGTCACCATTTAAAGCCGGCTCTTGAAACTTTGATAACAGACTTTCTCGGGACAGTTTACGTCCATCTTCAAGAGACTTCCAGTTCAGTACCTTCGTTATCTCTGTGACGCTCTCCCACGGTTTAAAGAAACCTGTTACCATTGGTGCCGTCCTTCTCTGTATTCTATTAGTCCTATTTGGTACGGGTCCCACACACTTGAGCAATATTTTAGGGTCTGTTGCACGAGTGATATGTTATCAATCTCCTTTGTAGACTGATTGCAATTCCCCAGTACTTTGCCAGTAAACAGAAGTCTACCGCCTGCTTTACGCAAGACTGAATCCATGTGATTATTCCATATCATATCCCTACAAAGCGGTATACTCAGGCATTTGTATGAGTTGGCAGATGCCCACATTGACTCGTTGATGTTATAGTCATAGGATACTATGTTATTTTTCATTTTGTGAAGTGCACAATATTACATTATTGAACATTTCAAGCAAGCTTCTAATTTTTACACTATTTTGAAATCTTATCTTCCAGATAGTACTTCATTACTGATAAATGCATCATCTGCAAAAAGCCTGATGTTACTATTGCTATTATCTGCAAGATCGTTGGCCGGCCGGAGTGGCCGTTCGGTTTTAGGCGCTACAGTCTGGAACCGAGCGACCGCTACGGTCGCAGGTTCGAATCCTGCCTCGGGCATGGATGTGTGTGATGTCCTTAGGTTAGTTAGGTTTAATTAGTTCTAAGTTCTAGGTGACTGATGACCACAGAAGTTAAGTCGCTTAGTGCTCAGAGCCATTTGAACCATTTTTTTGCAATATCGTTAATACACAACATAAAACGCAAGGGTCCCAAAACATTTCCCTCGGGCAAATTAAATGTTCCTTATGCATCTGACGATGACTCTGCGACCCAGAGAACATGCTGCTTCCTTCCTACCAGATAGTCTATTCAATCACAGATTTAACTTTATACCTCATGCTATTGTACTTCCGACATTAAGCTTAGGAGTCGTACTGAGTCAAAGCTTTTCGGAAATCAAAAAATAATGCGTCCACCTATTGCCTTAATCCAAAGCTTTCAGTAAGAAGTATAAGGAAAGTGTAAGTTAGGTTTCATATGATCGGTGTTTCCGGGATCCATGTTGGTTGACATTGACGAAGTCATTCTGTTAGAGATACCTCATTATGTTTGATCTCAGAATATGTACTAATATTCTACAACAAACTTATGTAAATCTACATCTACATCTACATTCATACTCCGCAAGCCACTTGACGGTGTATGGCGGAAGGTACCTTGAGTATCTCTATCCGTTCTCCCTTCTACTTCAGTCTCGTATTGTTCGTGGAAAGAAGGATTGTCGGTATGCCTCTGTGTGGGCTCTGATATCTCTGATTTTATCCTCATGGTCTCTTTGCGAGATGTACGTAGGAGGGAGCAATACACTGCTTGACTCCTCAGTGAAGGTATGTTCTCGAAGCTTCAACAAGAGCCCGTAACGAGCTGCTGAGCGTCTCTCGTGCAGAGTATTCCACTGCAGGTTATCATCTCCGTAACGCTTTCGCGATTACTAAATGATCCTGTAATGAAGCGCGCTGCTCTTCGTTGGAACTTCTTTATCTCTTCTATCAACCCTATCTGGTACGGATCCCACACTGCTGAGCAGTATTCAAGCAGTGGGCGAACAAGCGTACTGTAACCTACTTCCATTGTTTTCTGATTGCATTTCCATAGGATACTTCCAATGAATCGCAGTCTGCCATCTGCTTTACCGACAATCAACTTTATATGATCATTCCATTTTAAATCACTCCTAATGCGTACTCCCAGATAATTTATGGACTTAACTGCTTCCAGTTGCTGACCTGCTATATTGTAGCTAAATGATAAGGGATCTTTCTTTCTATGTAATCGCAGTATTGTCTACAATGAGATTTAATTGCCATTTCCTGCACCATGCGTCAATTCGCTGCAGATCCTCCTGCATTTCAGTACAATTTTCCATTGCTACAACCACTCGATACACCACAGCATCAGCAGCAAAAAGCCTCAGTGAACTTCCGATGTCATCCACAAGGTCATTTATGTATATTGTGAATGACAACGGTCCTATGACACTCCCCAGCGGCACACCTGAAATCACTCTTACTTCGGAAGACTTCTCTCCATTGAGAAAGCCATGCTCCGTTCTGTCATCTAGGAACTCTTCAATGCAATCACACAATTTGTCTGGTAGTTCATATGATCTTACTTTGTTCATTAAACGATTGTGGGGAACTGTATCGAACGCCTTGCAGAAGTCAAGTAACACGGCATCTACCTGGGAACCCGTGTCTATGGCCCTCTAAGTCTCGTGGATGAATAGCGCGAGCTGGGTTTCACACGACCGTAATTTTCGAAACCAATGCTGATTCCTACAGAGTAGATTTCTAGTCTCCATAAAAGTCATTATACTCGAACATAAAACGTGTTCCAAAATTCTACAACTGATATAAGTTAGAGATGTAGGTCTATAGTTCTGCACATCTGTTCTACGTCCCCTCTTGAAAACGGGGATGACCTGTGTCCTTTTCCAATCCTTTGGAAAGCTACGCTCTTCTAGAGACCTACGGTACACCGCTGCAAGAAGGGGGCAAGTTCCTTCGCGTACTCTGTGTAAAATCGAACTGGTGTCCCATCAGGCCCCTGGCCTTTCCTCTTTTGAGCGATTTTGTTTCTCTATCCCTCTGTCGTCTATTTCGATATCTACCATTTTGTCATCTGTGCGACAATCTAGAGAAGGAACTACAGTGCAGTCTTCCTCTGTGAAGCACCTTTGAAAAAAGATGTTTAGTATTTCAACCTTTAGTCTGTCATCCTTTGTTTTAGTACCGTTTTGGTCACAGAGTGTCTGGACATTTTGTTTTGATCCACCTACCCCTCTGACATGGGACGTAAATTTCTTAGGATTTTCTGCCAAGTCAGTACATAGAACATTACTTTTGAATTCACTGAACGCCTCTCGCACAGCCCTCCTCACAATACATTTCACTTCGCGTTATTTTTGTTTATGTGCAAGGCCTTGACTATGTTTATGTTTGCTGTGAAGTTCCCTTTGCTTCCGCAGCAGTTTTCTAACTCTTTTGTTGTACCACGATGGCTCTTTTCCATCTCTTACGATCTTGCTTGGCACATACTCATCTAACGCATATTGTACGATGGTTTTAATACTGGACGATAGTTTTGTGGATCACTTCTACTACCCTTCTGGTAGACGGGTGTGACCTGTGCTTTTTCCCAAGTACTGGGTACGATTTTTTCATCGAGTGATCTACATTAGATTTAAATTAGAAGCAGGGCTAACTCATTCGAAAATTCCATCTGGCCACGAAGCTTTGTTAAATTTTAACGATTTCAGGTGTTTCTCAACACCACTAACACTAATACTGATTTCACTCATATTCTTGATTGTGCAAAGATTAAACTACTGCAATTCTCCTGGGTTTTACTTTTTAAAGGAACATTTGAAAACAGAGTTAAGCATTTCAGCTTTTGTTTTGCTACCCTTCGGTTCAGTTCGTGTCTCATTCGTTAGGAGCTGGGCACTTTTTTGCCACTAACACCCTTCACATGGGACCAGAATTTCTTTGGATTCTGTGAAAGATCGTTTACAATATTCTGCTACCGTACTATATTTCTACTACAATATCAGTGAGACAGAAACCACAGGCATACCAAGTTGTTGTAATCGGCTTTGACATGAAATGTAACGATGTCATAGACTTTTCGCAGTTGAAGCATGTGACAGGCTGTGGTCCAGTGGAAGAAACAAGGGAAATCCAATTGTCCTACGGAATACTATTAACAAAACTCTCGTGCTACCCGTGCTAGGATACTGCTCAAGTGTGTTAGACCCACATCGAATAGCCTAACAGGAGATGTCGTCCGCCCCTGGTAGCTGAGTGGTCAGCGAGATGGAATGTCATGCCTAACGGCCCGGGTTCGATTCCTTCTGGGTCGCAGATTTTCTCATCTCAGGGACTGGGTGTTGTGTTGTCCTTATCATCGTAATTTCGTCCCCATCGAAAAGCAAGTCGCCAACGTGGCGTCAACTCGAAAAACTGGCACCAGACGAACGGTCTACCCGATGGGAGGCCCTAGCCACATGGCATTTCCTTTACAGGAGATATTGAACATATAAAAAGCAGCACGAATGACCACACGTTTCATTAACGAATATCTGAGTACCACAGAAATGTTGAAGAAACTGAACTGGCGAATATTTGAAAACAGATGTAAATTACCCTGCGAAAGCATATTTACAAAGCTTCAAGAACTCGATTTAATTGATGAATGTACGAGTACCATGCTACCATGCAACAATCGACGTTGGGATTCCCCAGGGCGCATAGAGGAGTTTACGCTGTTGTCCTTCCCGAAGATTATGGACGTAAATATAATTTAATTAAGGCTCACTACTTGTATGAATCACTATGGATAACTTGCGATCATCAAATGCAGTGATAGTGTGTTACTTTTGCATAGTATTAGCGCTTTAGCGACTGCATTGTCAACCTATTAAATACTGCGTATTTATTGAAATTTATCCAACCAGCTGTCATGTTGTACTTTTATTCACACAATCAGTTTCGACTCAAATGCGAAATATTTTCTTGTATATGGTATTAAAATTTTATGCCGAATCCGGCTCGGTCATGAAGTAAAAGTATAATTAGGCATTCAATCCAGCATTACCAAAGAGAATAGAATTTTTATTCTGGTTGACAAATAAGCTTGTCGTCCAAACTTAAATATTTTATTATATGGTGTTGCTGTCCTCGGTTTAAAGGCGTAACACACCTGAAAAAATACTCGTATCAGAACCAGTCGTGCGAATAAAAGTACATGTCTCGAAACAGGAGCGTTTGATTTCAATAACCACGCAGTAAAAAATAGCATCTACCTGACCACTCTGCAATTCACACTTAAGTGAATGCCAGAGTGTTCTTTGAACCACCTTCAGACTATTTTTCTGCCATTCCACTTTCTAACAGCACGTGGGGAAGTGAACAGTTATATCTCTCCGTACGAACTCTGATTTCTCTTATTTTATTGGGATAATCATTTCTCCCTATGTAGGTTGGTGACACTGTAATATTTTCAGATTTAGAAGAGGAAGTTCGTTACTGAAGTTTCGTGAGAAAACCTTGGCCCAACAAAAAAGTCTTCGTTTGAATGAGTGCAACTCCAACTGAACCAAGCCGTGATACTCTCTCCCCTATTTCGCGATAATAGAAAACGAACGTAGACAGTCTCCTTCCTACACCTGTGAGTGTTCTGCTAATAAAACCCAGTCTTTGGTTTGACTTCCCCACAACATTATCTATCTGGTCTTTCCAATTTGAATTGTTCTTAATTTTAATTCCTAGGTTTATACTTGAATTGACAGCCTTTAAATTTGTGTGATTGTGATGTTTCGAGCTGTGGCAACTTGAATGCTCTCTCATGAGCAAAACAATGATTCTCAAAAACGCTTCTCGACCCTCAATGCGATACTAATACCGTACTACAGCGCTTCCAGGCTTTAATTTGATGAAGAAGGCACGCCGTAAGTTTCTTCAGGTATGCCATATGCAGGTGAAGCCTCTACATTGTAAGTAGATTCCGCACAATTACATCTACATCTACATCTACATCTACATCCGTACTCCGCAAGCCACCTGACGGTGTGTGGCGGAAGGTACCCTGGGTACCTCTATCGGTTCTCCCTTCTATTCCAGTCTCGTATTGTACGTGGAAAGAAGGACTGTCGGTATGCTTCTGTGTGGGCTCTAATCTCTCTGATTTTATCCTCATGGTCTCTTCGCGAGATATACGTAGGAGGGAGCAATATACTGCTTGACTCTTCGGTGAAGGTATGTTCTCGAAACTTCAACAAAAGCCCGTACCGAGCTACTGAGCGTCTCTCCTGCAGAGTCTTCCACTGGAGTTTATCTATCATCTCCGTAACGCTTTCGCAATTTCTAAATGATCCTGTAACGAAGCGCGCTGCTCTCCGTTGGATCTTCTCTATCTCTTCTATCAACCCTACCTGGTGCGGATCCCACACTGCTGAGCAGTATTCAAGCATTGGGCGAACAAGCGTACTGTAACCTACTTCCTTTGTTGTCGGATTGCATTTCCTTAGGATTCTTCCAATGAATCTCAGTCTGGCATCTGCTTTACCGACGATCAACTTTATATGATCATTCCATTTTAAATCACTCCTAATGCGTACTCCCAGATAATTTATGGAATTAACTGCTTCCAGTTGCTGACCTGCTATTTTGTAGCTAAATGATAAGGGACCTATCTTTCTATGTATTCGCATCACATTACACTTCGCTACATTGAGATTCAATTGCCATTCCGTGCACCATGCGTCAATTCGCTGCAGATCCTCCTGCATTTCAGTACAATTTTCCATTGTTGCCACCTCTCGATACACCACAGCATCATCTGCAAAAAGCCTCAGTGAACTTCCGATGTCATCCACCAGGTCATTTATGTATATTGTGAATAGCAACGGTCCTATGACACTCCCCTGCGGCACACCTGAAATCACTCTTACTTCGGAAGACTTCTCTCCATTGAGAATGACGTGCTGCGTTCTGTTATCTAGGAACTCCTCAATCCAATCACACAATTGATCTGATAGTCCGTATGCTCTTACTTTGTTCATTAAACGACTATGGGGAACTGTGTCAAACGCCTTGCGGAAGTCAAGAAACACGGCATCTACCTGTGAACCCGTGTCTAAGGCCCTCTGAGTCTCGTGGACGAATAGCGCGAGCTGGGTTTCACACGATCGTCTTTTTCGAAACCCATGCTGATTCCTACAGAGTAGATTTCTAGTCTCCAGAAAAGACATTATACTCGAACATACATTAGCATAGTCTTCCAAAAGATCACAGATCTTCTCTGCGAATTATAAATTTTAATGGTGTTAGGCGCACTATGCTGTAAGTAAAGCTTATCGTAAGAGGTGTCGATTGACTGATGACTTTCCTCTGATCAAGCTTCCACTATAAATAGTAACTAAGTGTAGTGTGAACCACAACAAAATCCTAAGTGTAGGAGGTCCTACTGGTTTAATGTTATACAGCCTTCGAATATCGACAAGTGTCGTTTATTATGTTGTTGTGGTTGTGTTAGATACCATTTGTAACAGAATGACTGTCACCCTCCATATGGTTCGACAACCAGGAGCGGTGGTCTGGACTGTCATTTGTTTTCATAGCAGGACCCCTTTGGTTGTCATCCGCCCCTTCCTTGCAGCATACCCCGTTCTGTTCACCTTGATGGCAAGCTATCCTGGACGTACATTTCAAGAAGGTAAGGCACGCTCGCACACAGCCTGGTGCTCTTCTGCTTGCCTTCGTGCCTGCCGAACTTTACCACGTCTCGCAAGTTCGCCGTTTTTCTCCTCAGTTGAGAACGTTATGTGCTCTAAGTGCTGGGATTTTGATGATTTAACGCGGCAGTTTGATAGAATTTGGCACAGCATCTCTGAGGAGGACTTCAACAACTCTACGAAACAAAGCCAAGCAGAACAACTGAGTGCCAAGGACCAGGGCTGGGACTACGCGTTACTGACTTGCTCAATTGTGAAACTCTTTCTCTCGAAAAAAAGTCATCCAGTTTTTCTGAAATCAAACTCACTTGTTTGTCTATGTATATCCATCACAGCTACCAGTTTCCGTCCCATTCGCATAATCTATCGTAGTGGGCCTTCTTTTTGTCCTGTCTTAGATTATACCTACAGGCTTCTGGATACGACACTTGTTTTGGTAGATTATAAATAAGGACCAATGACAATATATAGACAGAAAGCTCATAGAACCACCTCCTACTTAAACTGTATCCTCCACACACCTCCACACAGAGCAGGTTTAACGCCTCATTGGACTGTAACTGTATCAACGGGAGTATCGTGTGAAAAGAGACATTCGTGCTACCAATCGGCCACACTCGATGCCTCCTTTCAGCTGGTGCACGGTGTCTGCCCTGTCTGAACCAGAGAAGGAGTATATATTTATATGCCACTCTGGGCGTGATACCCACCCTTGGAATGTTCATCGTCTGCAATATTTGCGAGGGAACTGTTAGAGATGGACTTGTATTCAGTGACAACACCTGTTGCTCACGGATTTCAAGCCGAAATTTTCAAAGAGGCATGACAAGTCTTTGCCCCTATAGGGCACACCATTCAGTGTAATCACGCTGGGCAATCTAAATCGATACACCAAGAATTCCAACAACTTCAGTGAGGGTTTAGGGGCGTGCGCGCGTCCTAACACCGTAACTCGTCTCCGGTATTGAGTCATACCTCCACGTCGACCCGTCTTAATGCCCTGATTTCGTACAACTGGCTCTCTCATACACGCGGCCTGAACTATGCTCCAACAACACTATCGTTAGTTGAAAATGTTACTGACAGAGAAAACTAGTTACTCAAAAGATCGTAGCACTACATAATGAATAAAAGGAAATTGAGCAACAGCGAGCGCTACAGGCCAAACGACTTTTTGAGATCTGTGCAATATGCAGGTCCTCCGAGACCCAGCAGACCAATTAATAGGTGTTATGTCATATCTCTAACGGCCTAGAGCACCTACATGTATATGCTCCACTAGGTATGCGAGACTGAAAACATCAAGTCTGCTAGGAATAGGAGACGTTTCAGACGAAGAATGCTGTAATAATTTTCTTTCTACGAAAAAGTCTTCCATATTCCTAGAAAAACATTCCCGGGCAAGGTTAGGGTTTCAAACTAAGGATACATTTTGTTCTAGGCTACTCCAAGAATCTGGCTGCAACAGCAATAAATATTGAGACACTGGTATCTACAAGATAAACTTCAAAGGTTGTGACAAGTTTGGTTTATGTTGGGCAGACAGGAAGAAATTTCTGGACTCGTTACAGTGAACATAAATATAGCCAAAACATTAGCACATTCGGCACACATTTGGATAAATGAAAACATATGGCAAGAAAATGGGGGATAATATGGAAGTGTAGCAAATTGTTTTAATGGCTCTGAGCACTATGGGACTTAACATCTGTGGTCATCAGTCCCCTAGAACTTAGAACTACTTAAACCTAACTAACCTGAGGACATCACACACATCCATGCCCGAGGCAGGATTAGAACCAGCGACCGTAGCAGTCACGCGATTTCTGACTGAAGCGCCTAGAACCGCACGGCCACACCGGCCGGCGAAGTGTAGCAGAAGGAACGTAAAGGATAATTACTGAACATACTGGAAGAAATGGAAGTTTACGTACAAAGAAAGCGCCAACCGGGCTATGACTGAATGAGGAGAATGTGCTTAGCTTGAATGCTTGTTTCGGTGCATTGACAAACATGCTGGTCTGAGCAGCGTCGAGTGCCGCAGCAGCTTTGAATGTGGTTGTGTGCGCCGGCCACCACCGGTGAACAGACTTGGCTTTCTTCCGCAAACTTCATCACAGCAAAACAAGAACTTCTTACAGGAAAGCCACGAGGCGGCACCACTGTGATACAACTCCTAATATGTCATCGACTATGAAGATCTTACTTTAGTGCCAGTTTTTGTATAATTATCTTAGACTTACTGTTACGTTTAATTGTTTGCCATGCTAAATGGTTGCGATAGAGGGATTTGTTGTTAATTTTAAACTTTTTATTCTGGCCTTTACGTAATTATGTTTTATTTAATCTCACAGGCTAATAACTGTCTATTATTACTCAATACATGTTGTATGTCCTTTTTAAGTATGGTTTTTACCTTCATCTACATCTACATGACTACTCTGCAATTCACATTTAAGTGCTTGGCAGAGGGTTCATCGAACCACAATCATACTATCTCTCTACTATTCCACTCCCGAACAGCGAGCGGGAAAAACGAACACCTAAACGTTCTCTTCGAGCTCTGATTTCTCTTATTTTATTTTGATGATCATTCCTACCTATGTAGGTTGGGCTCAACAAAATATTTTCGCATTCGGAAGATAAAGTTGGTGCCTTAAATTTCGTAAAAAGGTCTCGCCGCGACGAGAAACGTCTATGCTTTAATGACTTCCATCCCAACTCGTGTATCATATCTGCCACACTCTCTCCCCTATAACGTGATAATACAAAACGAGCTGCCCTTTTTTGCACCCTTTCGATGTCCTCCGTCAATCCCACCTGGTAAGGATCCCACACCGCGCAGCAATATTCTAACAGAGGACGAACGAGTGTAGTGTAAGCTGTCTCTTTAGTGGACTTGTTGCATCTTCTAAGTGTCCTGCCAATGAAACGCAACCTTTGGCTCGCCTTCCCGACAATATTATCTATGAGGTCCTTCCAACTGAAGTTTTTCGTAATTTTAACACCCAGATACTGAGTTGAATTGACAGCCTTGAGAATTTTACTATTTATCGAGTAATCGAATTCCAACGGATTTCTTTTGGAACTCATGTGGATCATCTTACACTTTTCGTTATTTAGCGTCAACTGAGACCTGACACACCATACAGCAATCTTTTTTAAATCGCTTTGCAACTGATACTGATCATCGGATGACCTTACTAGACGGTAAATTACAGCATCATCTGCGAACAGTCTAAGAGAACTGCTCAGATTGTCACCCAGGTCATTTATATAGATCAGGAACAGTAGAGGTGTTTTATGTCAGTCGATGTTTTATTGGCAGACGCTCATTTTGCCATATAAGGCAATTTATGAAACTGCTTCAAACAGTCCATTTTAAGTATTGAGTATACCATACTGGTTATCCACGCGCCCTAGAATCAGTTCCTGCACTGCCCTCACTTGTATAAATTAAACTTCATCACAGGCCATCACTGCCACTTACTATGTTCCTAGATTATAGATTGTGACGTTGATATCTACGTCAAAATATTTCTATGGTATGTACGGACAGAATTCATGGGTGTTAATAATATTAAAATTAATATTTTTTATGTATCACTTAGTCTGTTCTGGATTTTGCTTCGGGTAATTGAACTTAGTTACTTCAATGTTTTTCTTTTTCTAACAGGTTGAAGATAGGAGCGGTCAAAACCGGTAATTATGAAATGTACAATTAAAGTGATCAAGGCGGACGTTTATAAATAAAGTGCCATAACATGACATCTGCAACTTTATGTCCAAGTTTGACGACACATTTTCCCATCACGCGCCAACTATGATGATCGTGTGCTATTCAGGTCTCAGCCTCAGAGATATGAAGATAGTGGAAGCTGATGGAATGGCACGCTGTAAGCGTACTTTTTGCCCTGAAGTGCTACCAGGTTATTTTCTAAGTAATTTTAGTTGTCAAGTGATTGTTGAGAATAAATGACGTATGCAAGCAATGGAAATGATCGGATGGAATTGATGGCCGGGAGGCCCCTTTCAGGGGAGTTAGGCCGCCGTATTGCAAGTCCTTTTTAGTTGACGCCACTTTGGCGACTTGCGAGTCAATGATAATTAAAATCATAATGAAGGACACAGAACACCCAGACCCTGCCGGGAATCGAACCCGAACCCCCTGCTAGGTAGGTGGTAACGCTGCCGCTGCGCTACGAAGGCGAGCGTATGTACGCAATAAAGTATTATAAATGAAATAATGTAAGGAAAACAGAATTGATTTTATTAAGACTGGCTTGAGAAATATTTTTCTGGATCGTATAACTCTCCATGCACGAATGCCTGTGAATTATTTTACTCGTCGAGAGAACTGCGAACTCTTAAAACTGCAGACCCAAACGAGATGAATGTAACTATTACCAAAGCTATAGAATACGGAACCTCCGAGTTAACAATATTATACGACTTTGATGGCGGAATTAAGAGAAAAGGAAGTTTCTCTTTTTCCAGGGGAATGCAATGTTAATGATATATGTGGATGGAAAGGAGGAATAATATGAGAGATGAATGGAAATGCTATACATTCTGTTATACTCAATGTGAGGTACTAAGGTACTATTTTTATACAGGGTGGTCAGCGTTAGTCTGGTACGCTTGTAAGAGTGTTGCAGGGTAGATTGTGGTGAGAAATAACTGTTAATAAAAGGGGATACTTTGAATCGTTTTCGAGTTAATTAGCATTGAAGTCATGCAGGCGAATTCGAGCGGCCCCTCCAGATATAATAATTAGTGTCAGCTGTTCTCACAACGTACAGAGAGGTAACGAAAGTCATAGGACAGCGATATGCACATATACACTCCTGGAAATGGAAAAAAGAACACATTGACACCGGTGTGTCAGACCCACCATACTTGCTCCGGACACTGCGAGAGGGCTGTACAAGCAATGATCACACGCACGGCACAGCGGACACACCAGGAACCGCGGTGTTGGCCGTCGAACGGCGCTAGCTGCGCAGCATTTGTGCACCGCCGCCGTCAGTGTCAGCCAGTTTGCCGTGGCATACGGAGCTCCATCGCAGTCCTTAACACTGGTAGCATGCCGCGACAGCGTGGACGTGAACCGTATGTGCAGTTGACGGACTTTGAGCGAGGGCGTATAGTGGGCATGCGGGAGGCCGGGTGGACGTACCGCCGAATTGCTCAACACGTGGGGCGTGAGGTCTCCACAGTACATCGATGTTGTCGCCAGTGGTCGGCGGAAGGTGCACGTGCCCGTCGACCTGGGACCGGGCCGCAGCGACTCACGGATGCACGCCAAGACCGTAGGATACTACGTAGTGCCGTAGGGGACCGCACCGCCACTTCCCACCAAATTAGGGACACTGTTGCTCCTGGGGTATCGGCGAGGACCATTCGCAACCGTCTCCATGAAGCTGGGCTACGGTCCCGCACACCGTTAGGCCGTCTTCCGCTCACGTCCCAACATCGTGCAGCCCACCTCCAGTGGTGTCGCGACAGGCGTGAATGGAGGGACGAATGGAGACGTGTCGTCTTCAGCGATGAGAGTCGCTTCTGCCTTGGTGCCAATGATGGTCGTATGCGTGTTTGGCGCCGTGCAGGTGAGCGCCACAATCAAGACTGCATACGACCAAGGCACACAGGGCCAACACCCGGCATCATGGTGTGGGGAGCGATCTCCTACACTGGCAGTACACCTCTGGTGATCGTCGAGGGGACACTGAATAGTGCACGGTACATCCAAACCGTCATCGAACCCATCGTTCTACCATTCCTAGACCGGCAAGGGAACTTGCTGTTCCAACAGGACAATGCACGTCCGTATGTATCCCGTGCCACCCAACGTGCTCTAGAAGGTGTAAGTCAACTACCCTGGCCAGCAAGATCTCCGGATCTGTACCCCATCGAGAATGTTTGGGACTGGATGAAGCGTCGTCTCACGCGGTCTGCACGTCCAGCACGAACGCTGGTCCAACTGAGGCGCCTGGTGGAAATGGCATGGCAAGCCGTTCCACAGGACTACATCCAGCATCTCTACGATCGTCTCCATGGGAGAATAGCAGCCTGCATTGCTGCGAAAGGTGGATATACACTGTACTAGTGCCGACATTGTGCATGCTCTGTTGCCTGTGTCTATGTGCCTGTGGTTCTGTCAGTGTGATCATGTGATGTATCTGACCCCAGGAATGTGTCAATAAAGTTTCCCCTTCCTGGGACAATGAATTCCAGGAGTGTACATATGGCGGTAGTATCGTGCACACGAGGTATAAAACTGCAGTGAATTGTCGGAGCTATCATTTATACTCAGGTGATTCGTGTGAGAAGTTTCCGACGTGATTATGGCTGCACGTCGGGAATTAAAAGGCTTTGAACGCGGAATGATAGTTGGAGCTAGAAGCATGGGACACTCATTTTCGGTGATCGTTAGGGAATTCAGTATTCGACAGCGTCAAGAAAGAGCAGACAGTTCCAAAATTCAGACATTACCTTTCACCAGAGGCTACGTAGTGGCCGGCGGCCTTCTCTTAACGACCGAAAGTAACTGCTGTTGCGTAGTTTTGTCAGCGATAATGGATCGGCGCGAAATACCCCTGGAAATCAATGTGGGAAGTCCGCGATTGTAGCCGCTAGGACAGTGCAGCGAAATTTGGCGTTATGGAGCTAAGGCTGCAAGCGACCGAGGCGACGCCAGCAGCTTCTCTCCTGTGCTCGTGACCACATCGGTTTTACCTTAGACGACTGTAAAACCGTGGTCTGGTTAGATGAGACCCTATTTCAGTTGTTAACAGCTATGGTTCGAGTGGGGCGCTGACTCCACCTAGCTATGGACCCAAGTTGTCAACAATGACTGTGCAAGTAGGTGTCGGCTTGGTAATGGTGTGGGCTGTGATTACATGGAGTGGTTCAACTGAAGCCATCAGTGACTGGAAATGGTTAAGTTCGGCTACCTGGACATCATTAGCAGCCATTGACGGGTTTCATGTTCCCCAACAACGATGGAATTTCTATGGGTGATATTTAGTCCTGTCAGAACATTGTGGACAATTCGAGTGAATTATTTCGCTACCTAGATCGCCCAACATGAACCCCACAGAACATTTATGAGACATAATTGAGAGTTCACTCCATGCACAGAATCCTGTACCAGCAACAGTTTTGCAATTATGGATGGATGTAGAGGCAATATGGCTCAATATTTCTGCCAGGGATTACCAGTGAGATGTTGAGTCCATGCCACGTGAGTTTCTGGACTACGTCGGCCAAAAGGAGGTCCGAAACGATATTGCGAGGTTAGTCAGCCTTTGGTTCGGGTTTTATCATTACTACCGTCCCGTGTCAAATATTTGTATTGCTGTGTTGCTCGGTTTTAGGAAACCAGACGAAGAATATGCTGGGCGACACTGTCTCTGGCTGGCTGCTTGAATTTGCGTGCGTAACAGCCTGACTGGCTACCCTCAATGCTAATTAACTCGGAAAATTGTTTTCTTAACAGTTATTTCTCAGCCCAGCCTACCCTCCACCTCCATTAAAAGGTTTTCAGATTCTTCCTGACCCACTGTACAGATGAAATACGTCTTATCGAGATTTTAATTTTTCTTCTTTTGTGTGATTCAAAGGAACTAATATGCTTAGTAATACGAATTTTAATAAAGATGGAATAATATATATGAGTGTTTCACAATAGTATGAAAGGTATTGAGTTTTATGTAGATGTACATATACTTTGACGTCAGTATTTATCTGTTACCAACAGTAATTAAAGCGAAAGTACGATAAAAATAGTAAGTATATGACGATACACTGATTGCAATCGTGATGTGTGTTTTTGGTAGATCACTTAGATGCGGTATTTTTTTCTTACTTTGAGGCACGAGTTCCAGTTGTGTCGATCAAGTTACGCTCTTCTTTTACTGCGACAGAGCAAAATAGACATTATTTTCATTTTGTTTCTTTTTCAGTGCTAGTGGTATGTTCGCTGAGCTGCTGTAGGTACACTGTGAAGTTACGTAAAGAATTCTGTAATGAGTACACAACATCCAGTTTGTACAATCATTGTACGGAAAGGTTATTTAATGTGGAATATAAACGTCTAATTTCAGAAACGAAGCTGAAAATATATACGTGACACGTAGCTTTATGAACATTACGCTTCATTTTTTTGTTTAGAGACGAGAAGTCGTGGCTTTTGTAATCATTGTAGCAAATGAATTGAAAATTTTAAAAAATTATCCAAAGAATTAAAAGTGAAATAAAATCACTGTCGCATATGACGAGATGCTGTTCATTGGCCTTAGTATGGTGTATAATAGAGAAGAGATTTTATTTTCTAACCATAAATTATTAATAGTGCATAAATTGTTGATTGGAAATAAAAGGAAAAGGGCTGTAACTAAGAATGAGAAAATAAACCATTCCTGAAACTGCTTTTATTATAAATTTACTTTGAATTTCTTTTGCTTTGAGGGAAGCAAACTCTTCGATTATGTCATGTTTGACCTTAAGTAGCTTTTTATCAGTTTTATTTTGCTGAAACTGCAATCACATAATTATGAAGCCATTGTCATTGTCCTAAATGCGCTTAAGGAAATTCCAATGTTCGGATCAGTTTTACATTTTGAAAGGGATTTTATTTTCAATTGCCATTGTTTCTATGATGTACCTTTTCTCGTAAACTCTCAGAGTTTACGCTGTGGTGTACGGTAATTTTCCACAGAGATTCTAAACGTTATAGATGGTATTTGCTATACTGATGGGTCTAAATATGTTTGTCTCTTCCACCTTACAACAGACTTTCAGAATTATTTAGCTATTCCTGCCTGATTATTTTTGAGCATTTAATCAGAGAAAAGCCGAGATTTTCGATGAACCAACACCTCAATGCTCAAAACATTTTTTGAAGACAATAAAATATACTTTTCACGCTGATTCAGTTCTGTCTACATACATCTAGATATTCTAATTTTAAAGTGAAAAATTTTTCTCTGATGAATCACTTGTAGTAAATACAAAGGTTATCAGTAGTTCGTCGTTCGTGCAGTAACTATATTGTCATGTAACACATTTTACATACATTTGTAGAGAACGTAACTATAAACGTTACTCGGAAGAATTATCACGAATGAACTGACGCATTACTTATCATTTCTTATAGTCTTTCGAATTTTTGGGGTTGGTTCCTCAGTCTGTAAGAACGGAACCGTCATAGGGGCTCTTTGTTATTAATCGGTCTGTCAGACAGTTAGGAGCCCTTTCCTCTCAGACACGGGTGCACATATGAAGCTGAAATTTATGTCACTTACTGAGGTTTATTGTGTCTTGGCGGTGTACGAACGTGAAGCTTCTAAGTCAGTTCAGTCAAAAGATGCGGCCTTATATGTCACATATTTTAATACTCGCAAACTTTCCCATCAACCCCTACAGGGTACTTCCCTTTGGGCTAGAATCATGAAATCTGACAAAAGGAAGATTCCATAATACAAACAAAGGAAGAAATTCAAAAATTGTGAATTTTGCAATTATATCAAACAGATTTTTTTTTATTATTTTTGTATCTCATCTGGCTGTGTGTCTGTTGGTCCGTCTGTTACTACGCTTGTTCTGAGAAATGCATAGACGAACCAAGTTGAAATTGATGAGTCACTCTAAGGTGTACCTTCCTTGGAGGTATAATAAACGTTGTCTTTTTAGTCAATGCAATCCAAATGTACAGCCATTTATACCACATATTTTGATACTCGAAAACTCACTCATCAAAATCTTGTGGGTTACTACCCTTAGATGTAAAGTGATGAAATTTGGCGAAAAGGAAGGTTTCACAATAAAAGTAAATGAAAAAAAAATCCGAAAATGGTTGATCTTTAATTATATCACACGGAAAGAATATTTCCATTGTCATTTGTTATCTGACGTCAAACTTGAAGTGAAAACAATCAGTATTTCTGCATTCAGGCTGACTGGTGGCAAAAGTCAGATATCAGGCAAGGAATAAGGTTATTGCCCGTATGACGCGTTTCGGAATGTATCAATCACCAGATATATAGGAGCGATGGTTGCACGTAGATGTGGCGTTTCAAGTTGATTGTGATACAAATATTCGTAGAGTGGCCTGCCATATGGTTCAAATGGCTCTGAGCACTATGGGACTTAGCTTCTGAGGTCACCAATCCCCTAGAACTTAGAACTACTTAAACCTAACTAACCTAGGGACACCACACACATCCATGCCCGAGGCAAGATTCGAACCTGCGACTGTAGCTGGCCTGCCGTATCTACGCCCAGTAATCGCTCTATGATATCTGATGGTGGATGAATTCCGAAGCGCGTCATATGGGCAAAATGTGATGTTTGACTTTTGTCATTGCGACGCGGTCTGTTGAATCGAGAACTACTTTCATTTCTTCATCACATAAAAGGTCTCCTCCATGACTATGTGACGGTTATATTACTGAAATAAAAAAAAAATTATCGCAAATCTTGGAATCTCTTGGACCGATATCTTACCACTATTACCAAAAGATAAAAATGGTGGCGATTCTCGATTTCTGGAGTGGTTGAACTTTCTATATACATTTATCAAAAAACATTTTGCATCACCTCGTTCCGAGAGTTCAGGAACCTCTACAGAAAATTGAAATATAGATCAAAATAAACATCATTTCCACCCTTGTTATTGCTCATGAAAGCCACACATTGCATGTTGAACCACCGTAAACCGAGACCTTCAGAGGTGATGGTCCCGATTGCTGTACACACCGGTACCTCTAATAGCCAGTAGCACGTACTCTTGCATTGATGCATGCCTGTATTCATCGTGGGATGCTGTACACAAGTTCGTCAATGCACTGTTGGTCCACACTGTCCCACTCCTCAACGGCGATACGGCGTAGATCCCTGAGAGTGGTTGGTGTGTGACGTCGTCCATAAACTGCCCTTTGCAGCGTATCCCAGGCATGTTCGATAGTGTTCATGTCTGGAGAACCTGCTGGCCACTCTAGCCGAGCGATGTCGTTATCCTGAAGGAAGTCAGTCACAAGACGTGCACTATGGGGTGCCAATTGTCATCTATGAAGACGAATGTGCCGCCAATTGCACTATCGGTCGGAGGATGGCATTCAAACATTGTACAATCGTTAAGGCTCCTTCCATAACCACCGGCGGCGTACGTCGGCCCCACATAATATCACACCCCCCACATAATGCCACCCCAAATCAGCATGGAACCTCCACCTTGCTTCACCTTCTGGACAGTGCGTCTAAGGCGTGCAGCCTGACTGGGCTGTCTGATTGAAGGCATATGCGACACTTATTCATTAAGAGAACGTGATGCCAATCCCGAGTAGTCCATTCGGCTTGTTCTTGGTCTCACCTGCATGTAGTGGTTGCAAAGATGGACCTCGCCATGGACGTCGGGAGTGAAGTGGGACATCATGCAGCCTATTCCGCACACTTTGGGTCGTAACGCAACGTCGTGTGGCTGCACGAAAAGCGTTATTGAGCATGGTGGAGCTGCTGCCAGGGTTCCTTCGTAATACGTAATACGTAGGTAGCGGTCATCCACTGCAGGAGTAACCCATGGGCGGTCTGAGCGAGGAATGTCATCGACAGTTCCTCTTTATCTGCTCCATGTCCGAACAACATCGCTTTGGTTCACTGTGAGACGCCTGGACACTTCCCTTGTTGATAGCCCTTCCTGGCACAATGCGGACGCGATCGAACCGCGGTATCGACCCTCCAGGCATGGTTGAATTACAGACAACACGAGCCGTGTACCTCCTTCCTGGTGGAATGACTGGAACTGTTCTGCTGTCGGACCCCTTTCGTCTCATAGGCGCTGCTCATGCATGGATGTTTACATCTTTGGGCGGGTTTTGTGACATCTCTGAACAGACAAAGGGACTGTGTCTGTGATACAATATCCACAGTCAACGTCTATCTTCAGGAGTTCTGGGAATCGGGGTGGTGCAAAACTTTTTTTGATGTGTGTACATAGGGAAGCTTGTACGGAAACCTGAGTACGCGAATTCTACTCTCGCACTTGGCTAATTTTGTTACTGTCGAAACGATGACGTAGTCGCCTGAAGACATCTTCTAGCGATCGCGGACTTGCGCAATGCGGTCGCCAGACAGCGAGTTCTGTGGCGTGGCTGTCGATCGCTCCAAATGGACGTCGCTCCCTTGCCACATCGCTCTGTGAAAATCAAACAAAGAAATTACAGTGAGAAATCAATATTTATGCTATAGTACATTAGTAAAAGTACATATAAAATACCTCAGTTATTTACCGTAGCAGTATACCATAACTATCGCAGCTTACTTTTTATGACACAACAGGTTAATATCGTCTTTCACCTATTACGCCTACAACACGCATGTCGTTGTACACTGTGAGCAGACTTTCACGACCAGAGTCAGTTATGTGGACGTAGAATAACTAATACTGTTTCACAGGTGACTAGTACGGATAAAACAGACATTCCGATCACGTTTGTAGTAAGCTCTCTCTACCTCTATCAACAGTGATACTGTTCGTCCACTGATTCAGACGGTTGCCACTGAAAACTTAAATGGAACAAATGTTTCAAGTATCTACTGATTCGTTTTAGAGCATGACGCTGCTCTCCATCCTGAAGTTGCACACTAAGGTCACTAAAGTTATGGGATACCGCCTAATATCGTGCCGGACCTCCTTTTGCTCGGCGAAGCGCAGCAGTTCGACGTGAGACGGACTCAACAAGTCGTTGGCAGACCACTGCAGAAATGTTGAGACATAGTGCCTCTACATCCGTGTATAGCTGCTAAAGTGCTTCCGAGCTAGAATATTGTGCACGAACTGAGGTCTCGATAATATCCTATAAATGTTCGATGGGATTCATGTCAGGAGTTCTGCGCAGCCAGATATTTCGCTCGAATCGTCCATGACCAATTGTTAACAGCGGCCCAGTGCATGGTGCATTGTCATCCATAAAACAAAGTCCATGAATGGCTACAAATGGTCTCCAAGTAGACGACCATAACAATTTAGAGTCAATGATCGGTTTGGTTGGACAGGAGGGCTCTGACCGTTCCATGTAAAGACAGCCCATACCATTATCGTGCCACCACCAGCTTGCACCGCACCATGTCGAAAACTCGTGTACATGGCTTCGTGGAATTTGCACCACACTCGACCCCTACCACCAGCTACTGAAATCGGGACCCATCTGACCAGACATCAAGACTCATCTGACCAGGCCATGGTTTCAAAATCATCTAGGGTCCAACGATTGTGATCAAGAGCCCAGGAGAGGCGCTGTAGGCGACGTGATGTTACCAAAGGCACTCGCTTCGGTCTGTTTCCATAGCCCATTAACGCCAGATTTCTCCGCACTGTTAGTCGTATTTAGTACATTGATTCCTAGGATTATTTCACGCAGTACTGCTTGTGTGTTAGCACTGACAACTACGCAAACGTCGCTGCACTAGATTGTTACTTGGAGGCCGTCAGCCGATGCCTCGTCCGTGATGAGAGGTAACGTGTGAAATTCGATAATATCGTCAAACACTTGTCACTGTGGATCTCGGAATACTGAATTCCGTAACGAGTTCCGAAATGGAATATCAAATGTGTCTAACTCCAACTACCATTCCGCAGTACTGCTTGTGTGTTAGCACTGACAACTACGCAAACGTCGCTGCACTAGATTGTTACTTGGAGGCCGTCAGCCGATGCCTCGTCCGTGATGAGAGGTAACGTGTGAAATTCGATAATATCGTCAAACACTTGTCACTGTGGATCTCGGAATACTGAATTCCGTAACGAGTTCCGAAATGGAATATCAAATGTGTCTAACTCCAACTACCATTCCGCGCTATTAATTCTCGTTGTGCAGCGATAATCACGTCGGAAACCATTTCACATGAATTATCTGAGAACAAATAACAGCTCCGCCAGTCTGCTGCCCTGTTACACCTCATGTACATGATAGTACCGCCATTTGTATTTGTGCATGTAGTTGTTCCAAGACTTCTGGCGCCTCAGCATATGTGTCACTGTATTATGGCATGTACATGATACTATCGCTATTTGTATTTGTGAACATAGCTGTTCCAAAACTTCTGTCTCCTCATGGTGTGTCACTGTATTGTGGCATGCCTGAGCCTCTAGATGGCAATATGGTAAAACAGTTTCCCAGAGATATATCAGTGCGTTCTATTCAAACTCAATCCCATGCTGATTTTGCAATCCTTAATGTCTTCGAGACAAACAGACACTTCCTTCTCGATACTCTACTTCATTCGATGTCTCCCAGAAGTCTAAACGACAAGGGACGTTCAACAAGCAATGCAGCACTTTTTTCCGGATCGCAATACCTCATACTATTTCCCACACTTTTTAGCTACGATCCAGGTACCGCTTCCTGCTAGGTAAATTCTTCACTTTCAAAACAGACGGAAGTGGGAACTTTCGAGAATCAGGCTGTAGGATGTACGAGGGAAAACCATCTAAGAAAGTATTGTACGCTCCTCTTGGACGCGCAGTCTTTTGTGAGGCCTTTCGTAGTCTTCGAAGTGATAAGTACGTTGGCAATTTTTTGTGGCGACGAACTCGCTGAAGGGGCGTCATGAGGGACTGAATCAACCAGAACAACTTCTTCAGAGTCCCAGAAGACTGTTACTGTGCCTTTTCCGGCTGAGGATGCGGCTTTGAACTTCGGAGGTGAGGTGGTGAGGCTCCACTCCATAGGTTCCGTTTGTTTCCGGTTAGAAGTAATGAACCCATGTTTCGTGGCCTGTGACGATATCAGAGAAACTACACTACTGGCCATTAAAATTGCTGCACCACGAAGACGACGTGCTACAGATGCGAAATTTAACCGACAACAAGAAGATGATGTGATTTTCAAGTGATTAGCTTTTCAGAGCATTCACACAAGGTTGATGCCGGTGGCGACACATACAGCGTGCTGACATGAGGAAAGTTTCCAACCGATTTCTCATACAAAAACAGCTGTTGACAGGCGTTGAGTGGTGAAACGTTGTTGTGATGCCTCGTGTAAGGAGGAGAAATGCGTACCATCACCTTTCCGACTTTGATAAACGTCGGTTTGTAGCCCACTGCGACTGCAGTTTATCGTATAGCGAGATTGCTGCTCACGTTGGTCGAGATCCAATGACTGTTAGCAGAATATAGAATCGGTGGGTTCAGGAGGGTAATACGGAACGCCGTGCTGGATCCCAACGGCCTCGTATCACTAACAGTCGAGTTGACAGTCATCTTATCCGCATGGCTGTAACGGATCGTGCAGCCAAGTCTCGATCCCTGAGTCAACAGATGGGGAAGTTTGCAAGACAACAACCATCTCCACGAACAGTTCGACCACGTTTGCAGCAGCATAGACTATCAGCTCGTAGACCATGGCTGCGGTTACCCTTGACGCTGCGTCACAGACAGGAGCACCAGCGATGGTGTACTCAACGACGAACATGGGTGCACGAATGGCAAAACGTCACTTTTTCGGATGAATCCAGGTTCTGTTCACAGCATCATGATGGTCACATCCTTGTTTGGCGTCATCGAGGTGAACGCACACTGGAAGCGTGTATTCGTCATCGCTATACTGGCGTATCAACCGGCGTGATGGTATGGTGTGCCATTGGTTACACGACTCTGTCACCTCTTGACGGCATTTTGTACAGTGGATGCTACATTTCAGATGTGTTACGACCCGTAGCTCTACCCTTCATTCGATCCCTGCGAAACCCTACATTTCAGCAGGAAAATGCACGACCACATGTTGCAGGTCCTGTACGGTCCTTCTGGATACATAAAATGTTCGACTGCTGCCTTGGCCAACACATTCTCCAGATCTCTCAGCAATTGACAACGTCTGGTCAATGGTGGCCGAGCAACTGGCTCGTCACAATACGCTAGTCTCTACTCTTGATGAACTGTGGTACCGTGTTGAAGCTGCATGGGGGCTGTACGTGTACACGCCATCCAAGCTCTGTTTGACTCAATGCCCAGGCGTATGAAGTCCGTTATTACGGCCAGAGGTTGTTGTTCTTGGTACTGATTTCTCGGGATCTGTGGACCCAAATTGCGTGAAAATGTAATCACATGTCAGTTCTGGTATAATATATTTGTCGAATGGATACCCGTTTATCATCTGCATTTCTTCTTGGTGCAGCAACTTTAATGACCACTAGTGTATTTTCACGATCAGCCTGGTAAAGCGCAGTCAGTCAGCACAGGTAGACTTTCGTTGCCCTTGATGGTCTTGTATTAGGAGGCGAGGAACCCAGAGGACACACATCTGTGAGTACCCCAGCTGGCAGACTAGTGTGTCAGCATTAGCAACACAGACGTAGAGTTGGGCACAGAGGTGTCTGATTTTTATTCGTCGATGAATTCGAAAGAGACTGTCCAGACGTTCCGACATCACAGGCTCACAGCTGTGTGCTGTCGGCCGGCACGAGAGAGATTGGACATTTTTGTGCGACCTTGTAGGAATGATGAGGGACGCCTCGCTCAACGATTCGTCGTGCCTTTGTTCACTGCCAGGTCTCGTTAGACATTCTGCAAGCTCCTATGAATGCGATGCTCTGGTTTTCCTCCAAAGGAACACCTCCGTTACAGACACCATTTTGAAGGATACGTATGGTGCCGCCGCCAGTCGAAAGCTGTAATATTCCGCAATGTCGCACAATAAGTTCGGCACTTTTGCATCCGAAATTGGCAGAGAATAAATGTGTTGCTCTACTTTTTGAGGGCTCTTCGTAAATGAAACTGTGCTTCAGAAATGTGAGGTCGTGTTTGTTAAAGTTTTGAACATGGCTGTCTTTCAGCAAGCGTACATAAATTTCAACAAGAAATAACACAGGCAGCCGGTTGAAAATCATTGTTTAAAGCAGTGATTTAGGTTTGGACGCCTCCAAGGAAATCTTCATTAAAATCAAAGTTTAAAATCCGTAGAGTTACATTGAGAAACGACAGTAGACTGAGTTTAGAGCAGATATGCACAAGTCAAAAATTTAAAATTAGAAACGTAGCAAAGGCAGGAACGTTTTTAATTTTTGACTTGGGTTTGTCTGCTCTAAACGTCAGCTTGTCTGCTCTAAACTGCGAGCATTGTCTTCTCGCAATGTGTTATACCACTGTTAGCAATAGGTTGGCTGTGTTATTTCTCCGTTGAAGCCCCTGTTTGTATACTATTTTTTGCAATCACAGTCGATGTGTTAATACTTTGCTGTGGAAGTACTCAAAATATTGAATCATTAGTGCCACATCTTCTGGGTGTTCTCGGAAACATTAGTGTAATTTCTTAAACGGGCTTTCTTGGTGCTTTCCAACCATTAGAAACAGATGTCTGCCACAACGGCAACACCAATAACAACACAAAAAGTAGTCACTAAATCTCAGAGCTTACTGGAGGGAGGGAGGGGTAACAGCGAAGTGAAATGAAAAAAATCCTATTTATCTGCCTGTACCGTCTACGACATTAATAAAGATGGCTGCGTTGTCATCCTAGGGGACAGGAAAGCGGGCGAGATTGGCGCGAGGCGCAATTAAGTGACGAGATGACATTTAGCAGGCCTACTCCGTTCCGCGTGATGGGCCTAAAAGCTCGCTGTTTATTGTGTCCAAGCCATGGGTATGGAGAGTGTTGAAACAGGAGGGGAACAGGTTTAATTTCCGCCCAATAACTTCGTGTCGAAAATTGCCAGTGCCTTTGCCCCTTGCTGCTGCGCCCGCAGATGCATCCAGCAAAAGGCAATTAGCCCTGCTGCTTCCTCCCACGACTCTGCTCTCGACAGCGTTACCAGGAGCAGATGTTTGAACAGCCCCCGCAACCAGATACCGGAGATTCTTTCTGGTTTGTTGGCTGAGCAAATTGTCTCTTCGACCATTAACGAGGTCTGTAGTACGACATTAAATGCCTCTGTTGCAATACATCACACGAATAAAAGCTCAAGGAACCGTTTTTAATGATGTTTGTTGACTGGGGGTTGCTTATGAAAAATGTGTAAGGTTACTAGCTCATTTTGGTATTAGGTAAGAGTGGTGTGAGTTCTGTTTATATATGATGAGCCCTACCATATACACTAAATATTTCACACTGGATATTTTTGAGACGTTATCGATAAGTTAAGCCTCAGGTGATCTGAGCAATACGATCTTTGTTGTTAGTCGTACTGTCGCTGCCTGTGCAGCATTCGAAAGTACATGGTGTCCCACGTAAAACTGGCACGTCTCACGCCCGAGGTTCAAGTAACAATGGAACTGCCTAAAAATGGTAATAGCGTAAAAAATGAGGTCACCTGTTTATTATAGAACAAATAATAGTAATATCGTAAAAAACACGAGGTTACTGTTTATAAGAGGCACTAGCAGTGGCGGCCTTGGGATAAAGGCATCGCTGAGTTCGTATGATGACGTTAACAGCAACACGCTGTAACTGTGCAGGCGTGATGTTGTTCATTTCTTTAGTAAAATTCCGTTTAAGAACATCTCTTGTGTGAGCGTTATTAGCACACACTTTGCTTTTTAATATGCAACCAAAGAATATGGAGCCAATTATGTACATGTCGGACGATGCACACCACATACCTATTTTCTTTGAGTAGGGAGGCTCTTCATGCAGAATATGTGGGTTGTCCTGCCACCAGTATGTGCAATTCTTGGAGTTTACATAACCTGAAAAATGAAAGGCCTCATCTACATCTACATCTACATACATACTCCGCAATCCACCATATGGTGCGTGGCGGAGGGTACCTCGTACGACAACTAGCATATTCTCTCCTTGTTCCACTCCCAAACAGAACGAGAGAAAAAATGACTGCCTATATGCCTCTGTACAAGCCCTAATGTCTCTTATCTTTGTGGTCTTTCCGCAAAATGTTAAGTTGGCGGCAGTAAAATTGTACTGCAGTCATCCTCAAATGCTGGTTCTCTACATTTCCTCAGTAGCGATTCACGAAAAGAACGCCTCCTTTCCTCTAGAGACTCCCACCAGAGTTCCTGAAGCATTACCATAACACTCGTATGGTGATCAAACCTACCAGTAACAAATATAGCAGCCCGCCTAGGAATTGCTTCTATGTCCTCCCTCAATCCTACCTGATAGGGATCCCAAACGCTCGAGAAGTACTCAAGAATAGGTCGTATTAGTGTTTTATAAGCGGTCTCCTTTACAGATGAACCACATCTTCCCAAAATTCTACCAATGAACCGAAGACGACTATCCGCCTTCCCCACAACTGACATTACATGCTTGTACCACTTCGTATCGCCCTGCAATGTTACGCCCAAATATTTAATCGACGTGACTGTGTCAAGCGCTGCACTACTAATGGAGTATTCAAACATTACGAGATTCTTTTTCCTATTCATCTGCATTAAATTAGATTTATCTATATTTAGAGTAAGCTGTCATTCTTTACACCAATCAGAAATCCTGTCCATGTGTCAAGTGACAAAAGTAAAAACAGAGGTATAAGTAACCGTTAGCAACTGATGTCAACAGCCAGTTACAGTAATGAACTATTTCTTCATGACCCTCAGATTTCAACCCTTCCATCACACTCACATGACGGGCTTTTAACTGCATATCTTTTAGCACACGATGATACGATGCACGAGATACACCAATGTGCCGCGATAATCTCCTTACCAACTTGCGGAGACTTCTCATAATGTCCATGCCAATTCTCTATGTAGTTCAGGGATACTGACTGTCGGTCGCCTATTCCGCTGCACATTCTGAACGGATCCTACAGCCTACATTCCTTGTACACATCTTGAATAGTGCTAGTCGTGAGGAGTTTCCTACCAGGATACTTAGCCTGAAATATGTCTTTAAGTTCCTTGATGGAGCCTGTTATACTGCAGACTGACCCACTTCTGTGGTAGATAAACAAGGCGAGGAGTATGAATGCTGTTGGTCACGCTGTTGAGCGGTCTGAGAAAACTAGCAGAATACAAGAATGCAAAGGCAGAGGATGTTGATTGATTGAAATATGGTTTTGTAAATACTGTTTTTAGAAGTGTGAAGATATTCAGAAAATGTTGGTTCTGCTTTTCGTGCTCGTGCGTAGTTTAAGAAGAGTTTGAGGAAGGTAAATTTTCTAAGTGAATAGGAGGTGGTATATTTGGGAAAGAAAAGAACAGGATGAGCTGTGCGTGTGTGTGTATTTTTTTCTTTTTTCAAAAGTTAACGGTAGCATATTTGTTTAAAACCACTCAGTAACGTCCAAGAAAACATCATTTATTATTTTCTCTGTTGATAGTTCTTTACTCACCTTCACAACCACGCTTGTGGCATCTGCAAGATGACTTATTCCGGCTCTCAATTTCAATAACGTGCCTTTTTCTCGTGCTTACTCAGGTAATTTGCATCATGTGCTGCTATATCCTCATATTACAAAGTCAGCGTATATGGGTGTAAACGGTGGCTATGTCTCACGTTCATAAACGGAGTGTTCTGGGTATAAGTGCTGATGTTGGTATTGACGACTGAACAACATTACATCAGTATTTAATGCATCTGCAGATTATTATTAACTGAAAATAACAGTGCATTTTTAGTATGATTAGCACCTCCAGGTAGAAGTGGCCCTAGCAAGCCATTAATATTTATTTTATTTTAGGCAGCAGATCAGGTGTGGAAACGTAGACGTAAAAACGAAACTATATTGACAAGCATAGTCCACCCTGGGCCGATGTTATGACCATGCAGAAAACATCAATTAGTAAATTATGTGATCTGTATGCGGTAAAACAGTTATACGCCGAGAAAAAACTAGTAACACTTTGAAGTGGTTATGTATTAAGATACCAGTTATTACAATAACTGTACTTATACACTTGCGTAATAGCTGGCACAGTAAACTCGAATGAGAACAATGTATTGCACTAAAAATGACTGCTAAGGTCATCAGTCCCAAAGCTTACACACTACTTAACCTGAATTATCCTAAGGACAAACACGCACGCCGGCCGGGGTGGCCGAGCGGTTCTAGGCGCTACAGTCTGGAACAGCGCGACCGCTACGGTCGCAGGTTCGAATCCTGCCTCGGGCATGGATGTATGTGATGTCCTTAGGTTAGTTAGGTTTAAGTAGTTCTAAGTTCTAGGCGACTGATGACCTCATAAGTTAAGTCGCATAGTGCTCAGAGCCAAGACGGAAGACTATAGTGTTCGGCGTACGGCTCTGGCCCTATCTGCAGCAGAAATTTAGGCAGCAGTTGGCACTACGCATTACAGTCAAACGACTAAGTGTTGCAAATCGGTTACTTCAAGGACAGTTCCTTGTCAGACCCCCTTTAGTATGCATTGCACTGACCCCAAACCACCGCCTTTTGCGACTTCATTGGTGTGAAGTGAAATCTCACTAAAGGTCAGGGTGAAGGTCTGTGGTGTTTTGCCTCGGTACCAGAGATGGCCGAGTGTTTGTTAGGAGGAGGCCAGTTGAAGGCCTACGAACAACTTGTCTGCGTACTATACTCACTGGAAATACGCATCGTGTTATGAACAGGGCTGCGAATTTGTATGACAACGGTGCACTCACGAGGTTTTCCCATGCACCCTGACTTCAAATTTGTACGTCACACCGGTGATTCGACCTGTTGCGCAGCCATTAGTGAGCAGCATTCCAGGGGATGACTTCCAACAGAATGACGCTCTCACACAGCTATTGTAACTCAATATGATCTACAGAGTGTCCCGTGCCTTGGCCTGCTATATCACAGGATGTGTCTCCAAACGAACATACATCGTACATCACTGGACGACAACTGCAGCGTCATCTACAACCAGCGTTAACCGACCTATATTGACCGACCAAGTGCAACGGGCATGGAACTGCATCCCACATATCGACATCTGGTGTCTGTACAACACAATGGACGCGCATTTTCATGCTTGAATTCAACAATCTGGCGGTTACATCGCTTTTTAATGTACCAGCATTTCACATTTAAATGGCTTATCCCGCGCTTACATTAACAAGTGATCTTGAAATATTGAACATACTTAGATAAATGTATTCCAGAAATGTCACTGCTCAACTGCGTCTTCTTTCAGTGTATAATAACGATTCTCTTAGTTATCACTTTGGCTTTTTTGATCTTTTATATTATATTTGACATTAGTAAGAGTTACATGAAAACTGAAGCAAATAATTAGACAGTACAACATACTATATATGAATTTGTTTTATTTCATAACTTCTGTACCAAAAAATTACATTTATTCGCTCGACCCGACTACATTCATTACTGTATAAATACTGCCACGTGTGCCTTTCCTGGAGCAAGACATCGAATGACGTTCTATGTAGGTTCTTAATACGATGAATTTTCGAAATTTATTCATATTCGTTATTTCATTTGTAATATAATTCATCAATAAAAGTGTTCATGAGGGCATATTTGTGAACTTTTCCCCTCATCTTAGTTCAAGAACTGGGGCTATGTACAATTGAAATAGGAAGTATTTCGTAAGAAGTTATAAGTTCCATAAAATACTAATTAAATACATGTATCCACCTAGTTTTTTTAAGCTTAAGAACTGAAACGTGACTGAGATACCGGTTTCGCATTGGGGAACCTGTAATGGTATCCTCATTTTTTCATCCGAACATTGTTTTTGTTCCATTTCCGTTAACATTTTCAGCAGAATGTTTGAATAGTTCCCTTGTATCAAACTAAAGTAAAGCTGTCAGTACCGGGCGTGAGTCGTGCTTCGGTAGCTTAGATGGTAGAGCACTTTCCCGCGAAAGGCAAAGGTCCCGAGTTCGAGTCTCTGTCGGGCACACAGTTTTAATCTGCCAGGAAGTTTCACATCTAATAGTAGATGCACTACGAATTATCAGTAGCCTTAAGAGTAGCTCAAACAACGAAACTCAAATACTCGGCCCCTAAATAGCCAAAGGCACATAGAGACGTGTTATTTTTAACATCAGAACTGCTTACAGTTTTCAACCAGCTTTTATTCACCCATTACATAAGCAGGTACAAACAAACTCATACCCAAACTACCAGTCGCAGCAGTCGGACCATGCCCCAGCAAGCAACGTCTCTAAGCGGTGCTCGAAGGGTAACAACTAAAACACACAAAAGTTTTAATGTTAGAAAAAAAATGGTAGCGTACAGTTTACTGTCAGTATCAAAGAAAAAGCTCTTTTCTCATCAAAATCAAGTTTACGTCACTCGACAGGCAGCTTAAATAACTCTGATGAGGAGATAAGCTACAATTTTTCTTTCCTTCTTTTTCTATTCTGTAAGTAGATAACATACAATATATCGAGGCTTCAATTGCATAAAACAGCTTATTTTTGTTTGTTTGATTAAGTAAAGAAAAACACTACAAACTATACAATATACTAATTATACTAATACAAGTGAATTACAGCTTATCATGATAACGTTACAACAATTTCCAAGAAGAATAATTAATTGTTGGTAAGACGGGTACCAGGTTGAGATTCATTGGAAGAGTCCTTAGAAAATGTAGTCCATCAACAAAGGAGGTGGCTTACAAAACACTCGTTCCACCTATACTTGAGTATTGGTCATCACTGTGGGATCCGTACCAGATCGGGTTGACGGAGGAGATAGAGAAGATCCAAAGAAGAGCGGCGCGTTTCGACACAGGGTTATTTGGTAACCGTGATAGCATTACGGAGATGTTTAGCAAACTCAACTGGCAGACACTGCAAGAGAGGCGCTCTGCATTGCGGTGTAGCTTGCTCGCCAGGTTTCGAGAGGGTGCGTTTCTGGATAAGGTATCGAATATACTGCTTCCCCCTACTTATACCTCCCGTGGAGATCACGAATGTAAAATTAGAGAGATTCGAGCGCGAACGGTGGCTTTCCGACAGTCGTTCTTCCCGCGAACCATACGCGACTGGAACAGAAAAGGGAGGTAATGACAGTGGCACGTAAAGTGCCCCCGCCACACACCGATGGGTGGCTTGCGGAGTATGAATGTAGATGTAGATGTAGATGTACCAGTGGGATACCCATTGTCAGGAGCCCTACCAACCATTTTGATAAACCATGCAGGAAACCGGATTCTTAGAAAGACTGTTGCAAAGAATCACAACCGACTTTATTGAATCAGATACGTGGATTCGTTTAATTCATGAACCTCCAGAGAAAAGTGATCAGTTGCATGCAGATATAAACACTATACACAAAGAGATACGAATCACAATGGGGAAAAAACCTGACAACCGAAATCATTTTTAGATGTAACAATTAAAAAAGGAAAACAATCAGCGAATTTTGAAATTTACCTTAAACACTTTGCAACGGAGACTGTGATACATTAGACTTCAAATCACCCACCCTCACAGAAGCAATCAGCACTCAGATACATGTTTCATATACTTAGCACAGTACCACACAGCACAGAAAGCTACCAGAAAGAACTAGACATCATCATACAAATAGCAACAAAGAAAGGTTACAATATTAATCTAGTCACGAAGTTGCGTAAAAAAAACCAAACAATAAATACAGACAACAATCGTGACACATATTCAGCCAAAAACACACACAAAAAAAGAAAACACCCACAACAACAGAACAACAGTGGCATAAAGGATACAAGAAAAGGAGAAAGAAGGTTCACGATACTACAAAGTGACCTACAAGCACAAACTTTTTCAAAAGACAAAGGCATAAACACAGCATTTAAAACACACAGTTCAGTCCAAAAGTACATTCCAAAAATGTACCACCCTCCCACTCTCCATCGGCTGTTCGACAGCCCAAAATAACACAGATAAGAGGTAGAGTTCTTACAAGGGGAGGCCGCCAATTGTGAAATTCAGATTCGATTCATACTGCGCATAATAGAAGCTCATAATGTAGCAAAGCACCAAATGCACATCTCTGCCGTTGTCGAGAAAATCGACAGTTAAAAGAAACCGTTGCGATTAATAATTTTCTTCCATTGTCGTGGCGCAGCGATAAGCGCTTGGGTTCGTAATCTGAAGGTCGCCGGAACGAATCTCGCGCGATGCAACTTTTTTAGTATTTGTTTTTTGTAATTGAAATGTACACACACGCACACACACATTATATATATATATATATATATATATATATATATATATATATATATATATATATATATATATATATTCCCGGCAATCAGTTGCAACAATATGCATATAATAAGTTGTTGAAAGTCGTTTGTCGTGGAAAAACCGCAAACAAAGTTTTATTTCACAAATGTTATTAATTGTCTTCATAATGTCAACCACTTATAGTTAACGGAAGACATAGAAACGATATTCTGAAACGAATACGTGTAGCGTAAGTCAAACCTTTGAAATAGAGACCCCACGAACACAAATTTCCTGTGACAGGTATGAAATATAAATTCCGTTACTCGCTTGTTGCACTTGAGGGACAGATGTTGAATGGGCCGAAACGAGCCGCCGAATAACAGCGTAGTTGCCTGCTAACTTCGAAAGAAGGTGGATGCGGTCCCTAGCGCAACTTATAACATCGTCGAAAATCAGTGCGGACGTGGGAGCTTTGGTACACCCTGTTAAACAAATGGAAAAATGGAGGCGGTACAATTGGAGAGCGATCCGCCTTCACCAACATGCATAAGCAGTTTACAAAAAACTAATATTAAAAAAAAATAGCATGGCGCTATATCCGATCCGTCGACCTTCGGCTTACGAACCCGAGCGCTTACCGCTGCGCCACGACGCTGTAGAAAATTAGTAATCGTAGAGAGTATTTCATCGCAACGGTCTCTTATCTGTCGATTTTCTCGACAACGGCTGAGAAGTGCATCTTGGTGCTTTGCCACATTATACCTCTGGCCATGAGCTTTCATTATGCACAGTATGAATCTAATCTGAATTTCACAATTTGAGGCCTCCCCTTGTTAGAGATTAAACAGCAGTGAAAGGCAAGAGCGTAGACGCAAACCAGATGCGCTCCTACGCGCGTACGACGCACGTTACCGGCGGGCAATGTGTTGGGGAGCACCGCGCCTCACCCATGTGGAGGCTGACATCGCCCTGCCAGTGCGAGCGAAGCGGCCGGCCGGGCAAAGAGGGAAACAACGCACGCCGAACCGCCGACTGGTGCAACAAGCAGAAGCCAGTAGAGGGGAGAAGCATCCGAAGCAGCCACTGCACAGCACCTCACACTCCGTTTCCCAAGCCTCATCAACCGAGGATACTTGGGAGCCACAGGGCCTGATTGTTCCGGCCGCGACCTCAAATCCCAATGATTTCTTTGTAAATAAATTAATCACAGAGAATAACAAAAACCAGCAGACACAAATATACGTGTACTCGGCAAAGCCGAAGGTACTCTCTTCACACCATGACACAAAAATTACCAGAAAACCAGAATATACCAACTACAATGGTAAATATGAATACCCGAAGAACAGTCGACACCCTGTACGAAGAAACATATCAGTGCATGGAAATATGAGACATGCCACTCAACGTTTGCGCAATACTTCGGAGAAAATAATCACAAATCTACAAGACACAGAGTCAAGAAAACGGAATAAATAGTGAAAGACAGCCCCCCCCCCCCAACCTTCCAAGATAATTACTACATATACAAAAAAAGGATGAAAGGGAGATACTACTTGTGGTGTGAGTACTGAAAGACCTTCGGTACACACACCATCAGATTATTTGACTTGTCGCGCTAACGAAGTAGACGAGTGTCAGCAATATGTCTCGTGGCCTTATTGTGGCGTGTTTATCTTCTGCCGTTAAGTCAGACGATAGAAATGCCACTTGCACGCTTAGAGTAGCGGATTTACGGTGACCAACTTCAAACAGAACATGACTGATTCTCACACACATTTATTAAAATAATAGAAAGCATCGACATTACATAACTTGATTCTGGGTGCTTTTTACAATCGACAATCTGAAGTTCCTTTGGTCTTGGTATGTTAATCTTATTCTCACATATCTCTGATACTTGACCAAGTGTCTATACATTTCTCTTCATGGCTATGTACAGGACTATGATTATCTTCTTAGGTGCACACTGAAACATGACTATAGACTGGTACAGACAAATGCAGACTGGTACAGACTGGT